>NC_140587.1:171144942-172394942 GCF_964204655.1 Triturus cristatus
AACTTGCAAGTGCCAAAGCCAGAGGACTCGTGTATTCACGAGACTATCGTATTCGATAATCCTTTGAAGTTTGAAACTAGACTAGTGAGCGAAGATGCCTGGTTCTACTGTATTTGGAAGATTGTTTTGTTTGGGTTGTAGAAGGGATTCCCAATTAGAGGATTCATGTCCGGTTCCTCCAATTGGAACTCCAACTTATGAGCTTTATGTCAAACATGGCGTGGGCCCCATTGCATATAATGAAGTATGGATCCGATACACCAGAAAGGACGGTGTTTTAAAATGGCCCCAAAATGGTAGTTTCGATACAGATATCTTAGATAATTTGGAAGTTAAATTGTTTAAAAAGAAAGCCCGGCTGGCGATGTTTGATTCTTTCCGCCTATGGCGAAAGGAAGCCAAACAGAAGGAAATTAAGCTAGCGAAAAGGAATAAGAGAGAAAGAGGTATATCAATGATGCAAGCAGCTGTGCAATTTAAAGATAATGAGGAGGAACAAATGAATGAACAGTTACATAGACAGTGCAAACTAGGGATCGATAAATGTTACCCAGTTTTGTCACCCCTACCACAAGATGAGACAAAAGAGAAAGAAAAGGATTCCCTAATGTCCCATTTGCTAAGTTCGCCACCCCCGTATGCGCAAAATGCCACGGCGCCTCCACAGCTCGTGAATGTGCAGCCTCCAGTTAATATGCCGCAAGCCTTCCCACAGCCACCAGCTCCTCCTCAGCTGGCTCCTATCCCTACAGTACAGCCCTCTCAAGGGCCGCCAGTTTTGTTACCTGTTGCCCCCGCGCTTCCTGCGACTTTGCCTAGCACATCAGCTGCCTCCCCTGGCGCTCTTTCTTACGCTACCCAGGTACCTGTATCTGCATCCTCTTTTCTTCCCTCTGTCTTTACCCCCTGTTTTCGCCTCAACTTCTCCTTCAGCACGACAACGTCTAGCTAATGTAGTTACTAGTTTAATGTCGCCTCTCTTTGGGTCATCTAGTGTAAACCCTGGTTTACAACGTAAGCAATTGCGCAGTCAGCTGCCTGGTCCTGAAGAGAAGGAGGTGTTAGATCATCTGCCACGTAGGTGGATTGGTTTCCCTTCACTCTATGAGGTGGAATCAGTTGTTAACGTTTTTCACCAATGGGATGCCCCGAAACAGAGGTATGTGTTTGACAAAATGTGTGAATTCCTCTGTGAGGAATTGGAGGATCATGGTTCAAACACAATCCCGCAGGAATTGTGTCGAGTGCGATTTGATTTTGAAACAGGTACAATTGTGGGTCCCGATGTAGATAAAGCGGTTGCGACTTTACTGTCCTTCAGAAATGGCGATTGTCAGCAATCATTGTTCGAACAGGAATTCCCTGTGGGGAAAAAGGTAAAAGCGCGCCAATATCCGATGCGTGAGGTTCCCCCAGTTTGGAGACCTGCTGATCCAAATGCTGCTCCACCTGTCTTAGCACATTTTCAGCGTGTTTGGGTACATGTCCCATGGAAGCGTTCTTAGGTGTTAGTGCTTAAGGAGACATTGCCTGACCCCCGTAAAATCCCTGCAGGATATTATAAGGAGTTATCACAAACTGCAGACTCATGTGTCATGAATCTGGCTGACATAGATATGTTGTTCGGGAATGTGGTTCCACAGCCTTTATGGGGATCCATCCGTAATACGGATCATGCTGCAGAACTAGGGGGCACATGGGCTAATATCATTGCTGTAGACACTAGACAAGTTGGTGGTGCCAAGCCTGACCCTTTGGTAGCAGAACTCCCTGGTAGGATTATTACATATATGAAAACTTTAATGCCCGCGGTGCGCGTGAATTGGGATAAACTATCTGCATGCAAGCAGAAGAAAGATGAGACAGTGTCCGATTTCTTTACAAGGTTTGAAGAAACGTTTATCGACCACAGTGGTCAAGACATGAGTACTGAAAGTGGCCAACGGTTATTTGTTGATAAATTTGTGCAGAATCTACTTCCCGAGTTGTGTAAGAAATTAAAAGATTCAGAGAGTTCTTGGGCTGTTTCCTCTTCAGCGCAAATACTGGCTACTGCACAGTATTACGAAAATAGAGATAAAGACGAGAAGGATAGAACAGACAAGAAAACGAAAGAAATGAAAACGAAGGTCCTTTTACAGCAGGCTTATCCGCCACGTGGAGGACAGAATAATTATAGGCAAACCCAAGGTATCTATCAGCAACCCCAACAGTTTCAGAATAACCAGCAAAAGAATGGGTATTATCAACCACGTATTCCTATAGGTCCCAATCAATGTTCATATTGCAGAGAGGAAGGTCATTTCAAATATAGTTGTCCTAAATTAATGCAGCGTACCAGTAATGCGTATGGCGCGAGAGGTAGAGGTGGTCAGCAAGCTCCTAGAGGCAGAGGGCGTGGAAATGCTCCCCAGAACGCGCGTCCTCTTCCGCCTCAAAATACGATAAATAGCTTTGATCAGCAAGCCAATGCAACTGGTAATACAGCTCAGTACTATAATAATGATTATTATGCAGAAGACGACAACGTGGAAGGTAATGATTACTAGGACAGCCATAGACAGAGAGAGGGAGTTGTTTCAGTGCCAGTGGACCAGAGTGGACCGTATGTTAAGGTGACGACAGCGGGTGTAACAGAGCCCTTTCGGCTGGATACTGGTGCTGCAAAGAGTTCAATTATGCATTCAAAACTCCCTGGCACGCCTTTGTCGGGCGAAATGAATGTTTCAGTAGGTTTTTCTGGCGCCCCAGTTAGGAACCCGATTTCTAGTCCTATGCCCCTTTCTGTTGGACCTTGTGAGTTAAAAGCACCCCTCATCCTAACGACAGGTTGTGGTGAAAATCTGTTAGGATTCTATTTGTTAAAAAGATTGCATGCAACGCTATATTGTTCTCCCTCAGGAGTACAACTTACATTGGGTAAGGAAGTGATTTCCCCAATATATTTGTCAAAGAATGCATTGCCACCTGAATTGTCATCCCTTCCGGATGTCCTTTGGGCTACTGGTCCAAATGATGTGGGTCTCTTGGAAATACCGCCATACGTGGTCACTTTAAAAGCCAATGTCAGATTGCCACGCATTCCCCAGTACAAGATCTCCAGTGAAGGTCAGAGAGCGTTGTTAGCAATTGTCAGCGATTTGATTAAAAAGGGTGTAATTGAAGAGACAAGAGGCAACATTTGCAATAGTCCGGTTTTACTTGTCTTAAAACGAACGGACCCTTCACAGCCACCTGTTTACAGATTTGTGATTGATCTTAGAGAGGTTAATAAGATTGTTGTGTCACAGTTTCCAGTTGTCCCTGATATAACTGCCTTGTTAACTATGATTCCAGCCTCCGCTGCATGGTTCTCAGTAATCGATTTGAAGAATGCTTTCTTTAGCATCCCAATTGCAGAGGAGAGTAGGGACATTTTTGGCTTCAGTTTAGGAGGTCGAAGCTTCCGTTTTAAACGCGCTCCACAGGGCTACTGTGAAAGTCCATCAATATACAGTCAGGCTTTAAAAGCACAGCTTGATGCACTTGTCTTACATAGTGGCGCTATCCTTATTCAGTATGTTGACGATTTACTAATCGCCGCGGATACTGAAAAGATTTGCAAAGAAGCTACATTGTCATTGTTGCGTCATTTGTCTGCCTTTCATCACAAAGTGTCTCTCTCAAAAATGCAATATTGTCGACAAGAAGTGACCTACTTAGGTCATCTCTTATCGAAGGAGGGAAGGAAACTGAACCCAGAAAGAATTCAAGCCATTGCACAATTAAGTGTGCCAAGAACACAGAGAGAAGTGCGTACTTTCTTGGGCATTACTTCATACTGTAGGCATTGGATACCGAATTTCTCTTTGCTGGCAAAACCTTTGTTAGCATTAACATGCAAAGACACACCGAATCCTGTCCCATGGTCTGAAGAGTGTCAGAAAAGTTTTTGGGAATTGCGTAATGCATTATTTTCAGCTCCTGTGTTGGGTACCCCTGACTACAGCAAGCCTTTTACATTGTATGTTCATGAAAAAGATGGTTGCGCATTATCAGTGTTAACACAGCCTTTTGGCGACAGACCGCGTCCATGCGCATATTTTTCGTCAACCTTGGACCCGGTAGCGAGGGCATTGCCAAGTTGTCTGAGAGCTACAGCCGCAGCAGCTATGTCTATTCGACAGTCTGCTGGACTAGTGATGGATAATACATTGATTGTAATGGTTCCACATGCTGTGGACACATTGTTAAACAGGACCAAGACACAGCACTTAACTAGTGCTCGATTGTCAGGATATGAATTGACACTGTTGGCAAACCATATACACATAAAGAGATGCAATACGCTGAATCCAGCTACATTATTGCCGATTCCAGCAGACATAGATGAGATTGAGCAACATGACTGTCTGTTCAGAACAGAAGAAGAGACAAAAGGATAGAATAGATCTTAAAGATACTCCCCTGACTGAGTGTGATGGTACCTTATGGGTGGATGGTTCGTGCTTCAAGCTTCCGAATGGTGATACGACTGCTGCATATGCTATCCCGACTTTGCACACGATTGTTGAAACTGCACGAGTGCCACATAATTCGGCTCAAGCAGCAGAATTAATCGCCCTTACAAGAGCATGCGTGTTGTCTGAAGGAATGAAAGTGAACATATATACTGACAGCCAGTACGCCTTTGGCGTGGCTCATAGTTTTGGGCGATTGTGGAAAGAACGTGGGTTCCTGACTTCGCATGGAGCTAAAATTCAGAATGGCAAGTTGGTGAATGATCTCCTTGAGTCACTGACCCTACCGTTACAAGTTGCGATTATGAAATGCAGTGCGCACAAGAAAATCACTGATGATGTTGGTCGTGGTAATGCATTTGCTGACGAAATCGCGAAAGAAACAGCAAAAGATGTGAAGACTCGAATGTATGTTGCAGGCCCTGCAAGATGGGTTGGTGATGTTGGAATGTGTGAAGACACGATAGAGAGTGTGAAGTCCCTTCAAGCTGAAGCCACAGAGAAAGAGTTGAGCAAGTGGAGAGAAAGTACGGGTAAATTGGATGAGAATGGTTGTTGGGTTGATTTGTCAGAACACCGGGGATGGTTGCTACCTGATGCATATGTGCTTCCAGTGGTTACTATGGCACATGGAATGGCACATATCAGCGTGAAAGGAATCTGTAAGTTGTTGGCTCCAGTATGGCAGAACGCTGGAATTCCCAAGTGTGCAGAGAATGTGGTCAAGAATTGTATGGTATGTTTGAAATACAACCCTGGTAGGGGAACCCCAACTCCAGCTGGTCATTTTGCGCCTCCATCATATCCATTTGAGGTTTTGCAGCTAGATTTTATCCACATGGAAAGGTGCAACAACTTGAAATATGTACTGGTTGTTGTTTGCGCTTTTTCAAAATGGATAGAAGCATATCCCCTAAAAGACAACACTGCTTTATCCACAGCCAAAGCCCTTGTGAAAGAATTTTTCCCTAGGTTTGGAATGCCAAGAATGGTGTGGAGTGATAATGGGAGTGAATTTGTGGGTCGAGTGATGAAGAATGTGTGTGAGGGGTTAGGGATAAAGCAAAAATTTCACGCTGCAAATCACCCCCAATCAGCTGGATTAGTAGAGTGCTACAACGGCACTCTAAAGCTCAAGCTGGCCAAAATCCAGGCGAGCTCCGGTCTTAAATGGCCTGACGCTCTGCCTTTAGTACTCCTATCCACCAGAATGACCGTGCACTCACGAGTGGGACTTAGCCCATATGAGATCATTTTTGGCCGCCCGGCCAATGTATGGGGTGTGCCAAGACCGACAAAATTCAGCGAAATCGAACATCCAGTACTGCTTGACTATCTGTACGAATTGACGGCTAAATTGCGTGTTTTACACCAACAGGTGCATGATACTCTCCCCCAGGCCTCTGAAGCTCCAGGACACCATATCGACCCTAGCACGTGGGTTCTTGTGAAGAACTTTCAGCGAAAGAACAACGATGAGCCCCGTTAGATTGGCCCTCACCTCGTACTTCTATCGACAAGATCAGCGGTTCGAGTAAAAGGGAAAAAGAATTGGATTCACGGCGCCCACTGCAAACGGATCCCTTTGCCCCTATCATATGACCGGTGGGTCCAGGAGGGTATCGCTGATTCTGAAACAGACACTGTACCTCGTTTTGTACCATTTAGTGATGCACGCATAAGAGGCACAACTTCAGAACAAGAAAGTGACGGTATTTTGCAAGAAGCTGTGCCACCGTCAATTCGATTGGACACCACAGAGCCTGAACTCTTGTTTCAAGACCAGACAGTACCCGGCAGAAACAGATACAACTTGAGACCAAGGCCTATGGACAAATAAAGATTCTTTTTCCTTACTATTTTTTTTATATTACAGCTCTCCCATCTGAAGGACTTTCTTGATTTTTGTTTTTCGAACCACCATCCGGGTTCAACCGCAGGGTCGCGGTGCCAAGACTTTGGGGTACAGGCCGAAGACATTAGGTCAACGGTTCTGGTTGGTCTAGGGAGTTCCCTGGACCGACAGGCGTACTCCTTAGCAGAAGATACTCACCCGCCGCGAGCGGCACGGTTAGAGGATGGAGTTTTTCAAGATGGAGAGACCCGCTGAGGAAATGAACTTTAAAACGAAAATATGTAAAATAATGAAGAGCAAACGTTTTGTATTTTTATGTCTGTTTATACTATGTAGTATGATGGTGTTTACTGTAGGATTTGTATTCTTCTCCTCTCAAGAGCCCTTTGCACCCACTGAACAGCCTATACCTCCTCCTACTGTCTCCTTGCACTCTTTCCACCCTCTGCCTGAACACGAACAAGCTAGACGTTCTGAGTTTGTAAACAATTCATTCATTCAGCTCCTGCACCAGCACCAACTAGTCATGAATACAACCAATTGCTGGGTGTGTGGTTTAATGCCACATACCATTAACAAGGGTATTCCTTATCTAGTGCTGCCGTTCCAGACCATGTTTCTTTTTGCATTGGATGCCTACTCCCCGCGACAACCGTGTTCCATCAGACCTAGCACCAATAATAAAGCTTTAATGAAAGGAGTTGCCGATATGAGTAGAGATATCGACGCATACTCATCTATTCCCAAGGATGAATTGCGAGCTTATGTAGGTTGGAACGCGACGGGGTATAGTATTAGTCTGGGTGAAAGGCAGCGAAAAATCTCATCCCCAATTTGGGTCGTACCCCACATAGGTCGGTTCTGTTTACAAGGTAATGGTCAGAATCCAAGAGCTCAACTGGGGAAAAGTGACTGTACTGAAACGTACACATTTCCATCACAGTTTTCCCCTGCGTTTTTGGCTGCCAAGGGTACATATTTTGTCTGCAATGACCGAGCATATACATGGTTGCCCCCTGATTTCTCGGGCACATGTTATATTGCAAACTTGCTACCGCCAACATTTACTGCTGCCTCTGATTATCACAAGACCAGAGTTGTGAGAGGAGTGATTAGTAAGGAGGATACTGCCGGTCAGGAGGCGGGAGACTTCTTTTTGGGTTTCCTGCCGTTTTGGGGACCGATGGTCAATAGTAGGAACCTGAGACAACTGACTCGTGGGGTTGAATCCACTGTTAATGTTACGGCTGGTGCCCTTGGTAATTTGACAGCTGAGCTCCAAGCGGATCGCCTCATGACTTTGCAGAACCGTATGGTTCTAGACGTCATACTTGCAGACCGCGGTGGGGTATGTAAGGTTATCCAATCTAGCTGTTGCATTTTCATACCAGATAACGCTCCAACAGTTTATCAGGCCATCTCCAAACTGCATAAAATATCTGAATCCATACACGTGGATAAAGGAGATTGGTCACTGATGGGGTGGTTCTGGGAACTGATATCTGCCTGGGGTTGGAAGATTCTGATGGTCATTGGAATGATCTTAGCCATTCTTTTCCTGTTCTGTCTGTGTATACAGTGTGCTCCTGCGATATGTGGCCTCTGTGCTACATTATGTGTAAGGAAACCTGTATCGAGGGACGAGCTAAGTAATAGGATGATGCTACAGCAACATCTCTGACTTCATGAATATAGACCTGGACTCGGATTGATATGAGTATAGGTATTGCCTATGTAAGGGCAAAAGGAGGGTCTGTGGTACTTTAAAATTTGGGACCGCGTGGGAGGCAGGGCCCTACCCCTGTCTATTCCGGTATTAGCGAACCGCGAATGGCCAATGCGGTATGTACAAGTGCTTTGCATAACATTTCATCAATAAATGCACTATGTATACGATGTTACGCATTGACTTCGTGGGTTCCATCTTGGAGCGGTGGCCATCTTATGGTTGCCCTCACATAGGCTACACGTTACGAACAAGTACGGGCCTTTAGAACACATGTGCCTTCCTTTGACTTCTCTGTGACCTGTGCGACTTGGCTCCACCGCCCCATGTCAGTCCGGTCCCACGAGCTCCCCGTCCTACGGCCACCTGTGATTAGCATCAGGGTTTGACACACCATAAAGCCTTTTCATCCCACACAAGCCTCCGGCTAATCTCTTTCACACCTGACTCTTCCTGCTTTATGGCTTGTTTTACAAACAGGAGATGCCTGTGTTTATTGGGGCCTGTTGATATCTGATGTGGGATCTGAGCCTCGCTGGGTAAATAATTGTGGGCTGGCTTAACTGGAATGTGGGATGGTCATCATGACTCTGCCTTTTCGTTTGTAATGAATACATGTGAATGACCATATCGTAAAACGAGGAATGTGTGCCTGAAGCATGATATTTTGTATTTAAGGAGAAGCCCGTTTCTGTAATTTTAAGCAGTCTCCTGAGAACATACATTGTGTTGTACTTCTCGGACACCTGTAATTGGTCTGCAGCCAATAAACAAGATCTTTGACTTCACCTAGAAGACCTGTGTTTCTGTGGGTCTGAAACAGGAAGAACTCGAAGTCTTAGGGTGTGTTCCCCTGCACCGCTGGGTTCTAAAAACCCAGTACTTCATCCTAGACTGCATTTTCGGCGGTCAGTGGCAGTCAGGCAATTTTGGCTATCAACTCACCAATGCAAGCTTCTTCGGCTTTTGTACCATAGTAGCTTTAACAGGAATTCAGCCAACCAACTCTTTGAGTAACTTCTTATGTATGATGCTCAGGGATTACTTTTTGGCAAGCAGGACACCACAGGCACAGTTCTCTCTTTGCTAGCCCAAGAAGCACCAGGTGCAGCCCAGTCTTAGTGCAGCATTTCTTTGCTAGGTCCAAGGAAGAGCAGTGTAGAACTTTTTCAAGCCACTCTTTGGTACAGGCGGAATCAGAGGTCTGGGTGCCATTTTGAATCTCAGGTTGTGCCTTTGAGGTATTTGTCAGCTACTAGCCAAAGGGCTACCCAGTACCCTCCTGACTAGTGACGGCTTTCTGTATAGCATCTAGCTAGCTCAGAAGACAATATTCTGGCACTCCCAAGATGGCAGAACCCTTCTCACATTATGTGCAGCTCCTTAGCCCACCCCAGAGGTGTGGCTAACCGGGCTTCAAGGCCCATGGGAAACACGGTTTGGCAACTGTGGGCCTGATTCACAAAGGTAAAGTTAAACATTTGATCTAAGTCTAGACCAAAAGTCTAGCTTTACTAGTTTTCGCTATTCACAAAGGTAAGTTCTGAGTAGAATCTTTATGATTGTGGAGTTTCCGCACTCATGATTGAGTCTCTGCGCTTAGAGTTGAATCTCAGCACTCAGAGTAAAATCTCTGTACTCGGAGTAGAATCTCCTCACTCGGGGAGGATCTCCACAGTCCCCGAGTGCAGAAACTGTGCCCTGAGTGTGGTAACTCTGCTATTGTAAAGATACTACTCGTAACTTGCCTTTGTGAATACCAAAAAGTAGTAAAGTTAGACATTTTGTCTAAACTTAGACCAAAAGTCTAACTTTACCTCTGTGAATCAGGCCCTGTGTTTCCCTCTCTGTCCCCAAAGCCAACCTGTGTGCAAGAAAAGAAGAGCAGCCCCTCTTGTGTGTGTCCACCATTTGACCTTGAAGACGTCACACCTCTTCCAATGGCAGGCCCTTTGTGTTCCTTCCAGACAGTGGTTCACGCCCCATAAGGGCAGAAGGCTGTCCTGTTGTCAGCATCCGTAAGCGGTCACTGGAAAACTTTGGACAACAAAGTGGCTACTTACTAAAGTTGCCACATGGGCATAAGTTACATGAAATAAGACTTGATAACCAAGTCGGCTTTAATGCAACAGTTCTTTTGATAGTTTGAAGTATCACATTTAGTAGTCCAGTTCAGAAATGAGCACTGGTGAGTTGTCAATGTGTATCTCTGTACTCAGCAATTTTATGTTATGTGATGTGGATTTGTACAGCGAAGCTAATCACCGTGAGTGCTACTAGCCCTTCCATAGTAAAAACATTGGTGGGTTTTTACAGTCTGAACACGTAAAGTTAAAAAACACACAAGTTAACTTGTAAAATAATACAACCTGCCTTTCAGGCTCAGTAGGCCTGCCTTAGGGGTAACATACAAATATTTCAAAGGAAAGATTGACATTTGACATTACTTTACATGGCAATGTAGAGTCAGCAGTTGAAAGCTGATCTGTCAGCCGGCGGGCTGGGAGTCATAGTTTGCTCTGTCTCACTTGTAGTGGAATAATAAGTGCTGCAGGCCATGAGAAACACTTTCACTTATAGGCCCTGGCCACACCTAGCACCACATTCTAGGGACTTATAAGAAAGCTAAATGTATGACAATTGTGGGTGAACCATTTAGATAAACCCTTTTCAAGGGTCAAAGCAATGGCACTGAGGTCTAGTTTGCAGGTTCTAGTGAGTCTTCAAAGTAAAAAAAACAGCAGCATCAGGCCAAAAACGTGAGGATGATCATGCAAAAGAGGATAACACTACCATTACCAGTTCACCCCGCTTTTTAGTTTGCCATCTGATACAGTCATCAACTGCTTTCTCACATTAGGTGACAATCCCTGCTCAAAAACACCACCTACAGCTTACTGAGCCATCTGCGCAAGATGAGTAATTCCTTAATACCTTTTCAACACATCCCTAAATATCTCTAAATAATCTGCTTGTGACTCATTTATTCTAGTTACAATTCTAGATCTTAGTCCAATTAGTTTTATCTAGGCCCATTTAAGCAAACATATTCAACAATAACAAAAATGGATGTGTCCATCTGTAAAGAAACTGGTGCTCATTTAAAGCGCTCTGATACCCGATTTCTTGGGTCTATTTTGCGCTATATAAAACTATTTAAAAAAATAATAATTTGCAAGTAATCAGGGCCCCACCTCTGTGATGCTCCCGTCTCCACCAGTCGCTCTCTTACTTTACTGGACACCCATAAGCTCAACAGCTGATTCACATTTGCCTAGTTGGGTTTGTGGCCTGTATCACTAGACTAAGGGAAGGCTTCTTCCCTTCCAATTAGAATCCCACTTCTAGACAGTCACTCTACTGTCTGTCTGAATCTGTGTTGGGTGATAGTAGGACTGCACTCCTTGGGATCTCTATGCCCAGCTGGGACTGTATGGAATATCTGAGTGGATCGGTCTACTGTCTGCATCTTATCTTGCTAATCATGCCCACCCTTTTAGTATATTACTTTCTCTTACTCGCAACAGATTACTTCCTTTTAACAGCTTCCACTGTCCTACTTCTGGGCACATCCACTGGCACAACCCCAGCATCGCCCACTGACATCGGGAAGTTTAAAACATCCAGTAAATAGCCCACAATTTGTCCTCACTTCCTTCTAATTTTTATTTGGTTCAGTTATCTGGGTAAATAGGAAGGAGATGGGGCAGTGGTGCACAACCCCTATCTCTTTCCTTTAGGTGGCTGACTTGGCATTCCAGTCTTCCTTGAGTCTGTTTCATACCATGAACTCGATATTGTGTTTGCTTACTCCTACCAATTGGAAAAATCTAACCATTGTTCAGCATCTACTTTATTTTTAGGATCCTTCAAATTCATTTTTGAATTATTCAAATGATCTAAGACAAATATACCAATATCAAGAAAGGATTTCTTACCATCCATGTTAGGAAGTTCCACCGACTCTTTGAAAATTCTGCACATACAATTATCATACTAGTAGTACATGGCGTGGACAAGAGTCCGTTTTGGCGGGGTTCATATTGTCTCCTTTACTCATATAAAGAAAACAAGATGGTCTCTGTCAGCCTTGGTCCGCAGTTCATCCTGTGCAGTGGGGGACAGTGTCCAAACCTGTCCTGCCTGTGCTACATGTTCCCCAAATGGAAAGTAAGGTAAGGGAGGTTCCTTCAGTTAATTCTTTCTAAGTGATCTCACGGAGGGAGGAAAGAAAGGTATCATTCACTCACACTCAAAGATCCGCTCGCTTTTTCCAGCATTTGATAGCGCGTCCGAGGAGCTAGAGAAGAGACCGGTGCAGCTGAATCAAAGAGTTGCTTTCTCGCACACATTCATCCTTCAAGGGTCTGTGCTTCGGGTCCTGATGCTCCTGCCTACCTGTCCCATATCATTATGGTTCTCTGGAACCTCCATACCATGGATCACACTCACACTGTGGAACCCCTCCCGTTTACCAGGTCCAGCACTGGGTGTGCTCCATCCAAATCCTCCTGGTGAAATCTCTCCCTTACTTTGAAGCCTGGGGTCATCGAGTGGAACTTGATCCAGTTCGTGGCCTTTTGGTGTCCAAGTTAAGATGCTTCCCAGCACACAATACAAACACTGAAAAGCACATGGATGTCAAATACATATTTAATGCAAAAATATAGCAAGCAGCAAAAATATTTTCGGGACAACAGCTTTGCTGTCGGAGCATGCAATGGTAAACTCCACACGATTTGTCATTCTCCTTCCATTCTCTCCAAAGCAGCAAGCTGAGGATAGAGCACGTGCTCTATGAGAAACTCAAGACAGCTGCTAGCCAGAGGTGCCTCACTCTTCTTGTGGGAGGATTGTGAGAAGACCTCAGGCAATTGATACAATGGGGTATGGTAGAAAGGTGGCTTCACTAAATCTGCAGTTTCTCGCCTGCCCATGTCAACTTCAAAACGAGGCTACATTTACTTCAGCAGTCAAGCTAAATGTGCAAAGTGCAACACTGGAATACAAGATGGCAGTACATTTATAATGCATGCAAATGTGTCATAAGGCAAAGGCTTTGGTTGTACTTTAGGCATGCTTAAAAATCATTTAACATAACTAAGTTGCAATCCTTCCAGTATGCGGGCGGGTGCTTACCGAAGGTCTGGAGGGTAATGAACCTACATGGGCTGAACTGGTTTTGCTTCTTGTGTGGCAAACATGCTAGTTGAAAGTATTGTCACCAATGCATAAGTAATTGCACAGAAATGTCTTTGTATTGCACTGTGAAACAAAATTTTTATAATTTTTTTGAAGAAGGGATTTATAAAAACGTAACCACAGTTGTGGAGCAGCGTGCATACAGATGTACCGCCTGATGTAGAGGTAAGTCATCCTTTTTGACAATGAAGGGATACATCAGCTGCCAGTGGAATTCTCACTCGTGAGTTATTGAATAGAGGTGGTAATTCTGCTGACGGTAATCCCACTGATGGTGAATTGACTAGCAGAATGTATATTACTGTGAGTCCCTAAATAAGGCCAGTCCTCATCATGTGATCATACGTCTACGGTAGTACTGGATGAACCAAATCTGCGAAAACTCAAATCATGGACACTTTTGAGGATATTTAAGATTTGAGGCTTGAGATTCGAGGTCAGCTTTTCAAGCTCCATTTCTTTCAAAACGATGCCTTCCTTTCCTCTTCTCCAATGCCTTGGAGATGTGAAGGCATCCTCAGGTAACTGTGTGCCCCCCCCCACACATTTGTCCCCATTTGAACTACTAGATGCTGGTTATGACTCTAACTGTGCACTGAAGTCTGCTAACATGGCCGCAGTGCCAGTGCGCTCTCCCTAAAACTGATACATGTGAATTGGCAACCCCAATTTGCAAGGACTTTAGCTCCCTTATAAGTCCCTATTATATGGTACCAGTGGTACCCAGGGCATGGGTGTTAAAGGGGTCACCAGGGCCTGAAGCACTGTTTTTGCCACACTGAGTAACCCAAGTAAACAGATGACAGCACTCCTGCCATGACAGAATGCAGGAGCAGTGCCAACTGCTCAAACTCAACTTTGCTCTCACCATGTTTGACATGGCCAAAGCTCTATCTTTACTATATGCCAGTCACCCCTAAGGAAGGCCTCCTGAGCCCAGGAGGTAGGGTGCATAATATTAAAGGTGTGGCCATATAAGTGCAAGGCTATATATCCCTATAGGGCCTTTCCTTTCAAAGGTACTATAAGTGATCAGCGGTCCATAGGATAATATGGGGTGGCACCAGGAAAAACTCAAGGTCGCGAGCTCCATTATGCTACTGCTGAAATATGTCATGTTTGGTATCAACCAATGTGCCTCTTCACCCCTAACATGATTCTCAAGTCAACATTGATGTGGCATGCACCCAGGTGGCTACCTTAGAAGTTGCCCACCTGGTTGCCCCAGCCTTTCCTGTGCTCTGGCTGGCAGTCCACAGCTGCTGTCACCAAGACAGGAATCTGACCCCCTGGCAGGAGGTGTGAACTCTCCCAGGAGTCAGAAACAATGGCCTGGACGAGAAGGGTGTGACATCTCCTTACCTTATAGGATGGCTTGTGAAGTGGCACATCAAGAGTGGTGTGCTTCAAAGTCTTCACCGCCTGTGATATACAACCAAGCTGCCTTCCAAAGGTGGAAACAGCCCTTCCCCTGCCCCCAGGCACATTTGCACCTGGGCAGGTGGGGAAATTATGTAGTCTAGAAGTTTACACCCCCAGAAGGCTAGCCACACCGATAAGGTGGGCTACCTAGTCTGTACAACTAAGGAGGGTTCCTGCCATGTATAGTAGTGATAGAATAGAGTGTTCTGGGTAGAAAAGGTGACACACACACTCCCGGATGTGGATACCTCAGGGGCAGATTAACCTTAGACAGCCAAGACAACTCTGCACCCGGGCTTATTGAGGCAGGTAAACTTGAACTGACTGTTGTGGCTAGGTCCTGGGACCTGCATTACCTTCACCCTCTTTGGTTTCCATGCAACTCAACCTGCAAGTGACCGACTGTCACTAGTCGTTTTTACCATTGACCGCAATATTTAAGTTTTACAGTATCGATTTGCAGTGATTTATTATTGTTTCTAAAATCCATATACGTGGTTGTTCTGTTTGGGGTCCTAGTTTATTGAAAAAGCTGCTTTAGTTTAAAAAATTGGTGTCTGATTTCTTACAAGTCGTGTCAATTACTTATCGGCCATGGTAATACTCTGGAAAGCTTAACACCTGTTCCTCTAGTAAAGCCTGGCTGCTCTCCAAGGACAATCTTCGGAGTACTGTGAGTGTCTTGTATAGTGAAGCCTCACCAGAATCACTGCATAATACTCCACCTTCCTACACACCATTTCTGCTAAGATGTGGTGCAGTTTCACTCTCCCCCTGCACTGCTGCACCTTGGACTGCCTTATACCAATGCACACACCCCCTTAGCCCTATTTGCAGGGGCAAGTGTGTGAAGTCAAGTGTAGGTTTTATACTGGAAGAGTACTATATCTGTGTAAAATACAATGATTTGACAAAGTAAAAAAAAAATCCTACTTTGTATGCTTGCTTTGTATTAAAGTGGAGCACAAATGCAAAGTTGGAAATGTTTTGAGAAAATAAAACCTTTCTCAAACGTTATGCCTGCCACGAGGAAACATTATTTTTGGCACAAAGTCCTGTCTATCCTTTGCTTCAAAATCCATGAGTGGTACAAAAGGGGGTGGTGATGGACGGAGCATCAGAACCAATCAAACACTCACACCCAGTCAACAGATCTGGGTTTAATCCATCACCGTTCTTTAGCCCACTCTGCCACCCCAGTTCAGACATGGTCATATGCAAATCAGTCTGACCCTGTGCCTCATGGGAACAGTCCAGCCCGAACTGCCAAGCCATGCCTTCCCTGGACCGGAAACAAGCTTCCTAGGACCGGTTTCTGGCATTTCAGCCGTCTTCAGCCAGGCTTGCTTGAATCCAGTGGCAAAGTGAGCAAGGGACTCACGTCTGAGCATACCCTGCCAACTTGTGGCGAACAAAGCGGTACAAAAGGGGGTGGTGATGGACGGAGCATCAGAACCAATCAAACACTCACACCCAGTCAACAGATCTGGGTTTAATCCATCACCGTTCTTTAGCCCACTCTGCCACCCCAGTTCAGACATGGTCATATGCAAATCAGTCTGACCCTGTGCCTCATGGGAACAGTCCAGCCCGAACTGCCAAGCCATGCCTTCCCTGGACCGGAAACAAGCTTCCTAGGACTGGTTTCTGGCATTTCAGCCGTCTTCAGCCAGGCATGCTTGAATCCAGTGGCAAAGTGAGCAAGGGACTCACGTCTGAGCATACCCTGCCAACTTATGGCAAACAAAGCGGTACAAAAGGGGGTGGTGATGGACGGAGCATCAGAACCAATCAAACACTCACACCCAGTCAACAGATCTGGGTTTAATCCATCACCGTTCTTTAGCCCACTCTGCCACCCCAGTTCAGACATGGTCATATGCAAATCAGTCTGACCCTGTGCCTCATGGGAACAGTCCAGCCCGAACTGCCAAGCCATGCCTTCCCTGGACCGGAAACAAGCTTCCTAGGACCGGTTTCTGGCATTTCAGCCGTCTTCAGCCAGGCTTGCTTGAATCCAGTGGCAAAGTGAGCAAGGGACTCACGTCTGAGCATACCCTGCCAACTTGCGGCGAACAAAGCGGTACAAAAGGGGGTGGTGATGGACGGAGCATCAGAACCAATCAAACACTCACACCCAGTCAACAGATCTGGGTTTAATCCATCACCGTTCTTTAGCCCACTCTGCCACCCCAGTTCAGACATGGTCATATGCAAATCAGTCTGACCCTGTGCCTCATGGGAACAGTCCAGCTCGAACTGCCAAACAATGCCTTCCCTGGACCGGAAACAAGCTTCCTAGGACCGGTTTCTGGCATTTCAGCCGTCTTCAGCCAGGCTTGCTTGAATCCAGTGGCAAAGTGAGCAAGGGACTCACGTCTGAGCATACCCTGCCAACTTATGGCGAACAAAGCGGTACAAAAGGGGGTGGTGATGGACGGAGCATCAGAACCAATCAAACACTCACACCCAGTCAACAGATCTGGGTTTAATCCATCACCGTTCTTTAGCCCACTCTGCCACCCCAGTTCAGACATGGTCATATGCAAATCAGTCTGACCCTGTGCCTCATGGGAACAGTCCAGCCCGAACTGCCAAGCTATGCCTTCCCTGGACCGGAAACAAGCTTCCTAGGACCGGTTTCTGGCATTTCAGCCGTCTTCAGCCAGGCTTGCTTGAATCCAGTGGCAAAGTGAGCTAGGGACTCACGTCTGAGCATACCCTGCCAACTTATGGCGAACAAAGCGGTACAAAAGGGGGTGGTGATGGACGGAGCATCAGAACCAATCAAACACTCACACCCAGTCAACAGATCTGGGTTTAATCCATCACCGTTCTTTAGCCCACTCTGCCACCCCAGTTCAGACATGGTCATATGCAAATCAGTCTGACCCTGTGCCTCATGGGAACAGTCCAGCCCGAACTGCCAAGCCATGCCTTCCCGGGACCGGAAACAAGCTTCCTAGGACCGGTTTCTGGCATTTCAGCCGTCTTCAGCCAGGCTTGCTTGAATCCAGTGGCAAAGTGAGCAAGGGACTCACGTCTGAGCATACCCTGCCAACTTATGGCGAACAAAGCGGTACAAAAGGGGGTGGTGATGGACGGAGCATCAGAACCAATCAAACACTCACACCCAGTCAACAGATCTGGGTTTAATCCATCACCGTTCTTTAGCCCACTCTGCCACCCCAGTTCAGACATGGTCATATGCAAATCAGTCTGACCCTGTGCCTCATGGGAACAGTCCAGCCCGAACTGCCAAGCCATGCCTTCCCTGGACCGGAAACAAGCTTCCTAGGACCGGTTTCTGGCATTTCAGCCGTCTTCAGCCAGGCTTGCTTGAATCCAGTGGCAAAGTGAGCAAGGGACTCACGTCTGAGCATACCCTGCCAACTTATGGCGAACAAAGCGGTACAAAAGGGGGTGGTGATGGACGGAGCATCAGAACCAATCAAACACTCACACCCAGTCAACAGATCTGGGTTTAATCCATCACCGTTCTTTAGCCCACTCTGCCACCCCAGTTCAGACATGGTCATATGCAAATCAGTCTGACCCTGTGCCTCATGGGAACAGTCCAGCCCGAACTGCCAAGCCATGCCTTCCCTGGACCGGAAACAAGCTTCCTAGGACCGGTTTCTGGCATTTCAGCCGTCTTCAGCCAGGCTTGCTTGAATCCAGTGGCAAAGTGAGCAAGAGTGGCTGCATGTGAATGCCCATATACCACCCATGGAATGGTACCTTAACACAAAGGTGCCGATTACGATCCGGTAAAAAAACTTCCCCGTACGACTCGTATCCGGTCTTTTTACCGTACGAATCGTACAAGTGCCGTACAAACTGCCAATCACGATTCGCATGGTAAAAAGTCCATACGAACCGCATTGGGAATTATTCCCCACACGTCCTCGGGTCGGAAAAAGTGTCCGACACGTCCTCGGACGATTTACCGTACAAATGTGAAAAGTGAAGTCCGACCGAGGAATCACGATCCATCCCATGCGTCCGATGTTACAACCGTATGGAAAAAACACCGTCCGCACCAAACTCCCATAGCAACCATGGAGACATGTGCCCGCATACGCGCCCAACACTTCCCCCAGCCCCCTAACGTCCGTGACATACCCCCGTGTATGTAAACCCCCACCCGTGTATGTACACCCGTGTACGTGTCCTACCCCCGTGTATGTACACCCGTGTACGTGTCGTACCCCCGTGTATGTACACCCCTGTACGTGTCGTACCCCCGTGTATGTACACCCCTGTACATGACGTACCCCCCCTCTATGTACACCCGTGTACGTGTCGTACCCCCGTGTATGTACACCCCTGTACGTGTCGTACCCCCGTGTATGTACACCCCTGTACGTGTCGTACCCCCGTGTATGTACACCCCTGTACGTGTCGTACCCCCCGTGTATGTACACCCCTGTACGTGTCGTACCCCCGTGTATGTACACCCGTGTACGTGTCGTACCCCCCGTGTATGTACACCCCTGTATATGTCGTACCCCCCCTCTATGTACACCCTTGTACGTGTCGTACCCCCCGTGTATGTACACCCCTGTACGTGTCGTACCCCCCGTGTATGTACACCCCTGTACGTGTCGTACCCCCGTGTATGTACACCCCTGTACGTGTCGTACCCCCGTGTATGTACACCCGTGTACGTGTCGTACCCCCCCGTGTATGTACACCCGTGTACGTGTCGTACCCCCCGTGTATGTACACCTGTGTACGTGTCGTACCCCCCGTGTATGTACACCCCTGTACGTGTCGTACCCCCCGTGTATGTACACCCCTGTACGTGTCGTAGCCCCCCCTGTATGTACACCCGTGTACGTGTCATACCCCCCGTGTATGTACACCCCTGTACGTGTCGTACCCCCGTGTATGTACACCCCTGTACGTGTCGTACCCCCATGTATGTACACCCCTGTATGTGTCGTACCCCCCGTGTATGTACACCCCTGTACGTGTCGACCCCTGTACGTGTCGTACCCCCCGTGTATGTACACCCATGTACGTGTCGTACCCCCGTGTATGTACACCCCTGTACGTGTCGTACCCCCCTCTATGTACACCCGTGTACGTGTCGTACCCCCCGTGTATGTACACCCGTGTACGTGTCGTACCCCCCCGTGTATGTACACCCCTGTACGTGTCGTACCCCCCGTGTATGTACACCCCTGTACGTGTCGTACACCCCGTGTATGTACACCCGTGTACGTGTCGTACCCCCGTGTATGTACACCCCTGTACGTGTCGTACCCCCGTGTATGTACACCCGTGTACGTGTCGTACCCCCCGTGTATGTACTCCCCTGTACGTGTCGTACCCCCCCCTGTATGTACACCCGTGTACGTGTCGTACCCTCACCCGTGTATGTACACCCCTGTACGTGTCGTACCCCCGTGATTGTACACCCCTGTACGTGTCGTACCCCCCTCTATGTACACCCGTGTACATGACGTACCCCCCGTGTATGTACACCCGTGTACGTGTCGTACCCCCGTCGTACCCCCCGTGTATGTACACCCCTGTACGTGTCGTACCCCCCGTGTATGTACACCCGTGTATGTGTCGTACCCCCCGTCGTACCCCCGTGTATGTACACCCCTGTACGTGTCGTACCCCCGTGTATGTACACCCGTGTACGTGTCGTACCCCCCGTCGTACCCCCGTGTATGTACACCCCTGTATGTGTCGTACCCCCACCCGTGTATGTGCACCTGTGTACGTCAGAGTCGCACCCCCACCACAACCTCCTAAGTACGGAGCGCACCCCAGGCCCCAACATCACAACCGCATGTACGAGTCGTACCAAGCCAGACACAAGGACAGCACTGTACAACCAAATGGCCCTTGTACACACCGTACACACGCTAAAAACGCACGTACACAACCAGGACAAACCAAAACAACACAAGAATACACCATTCGAATGGCACAAAGCCACTAAACATGTCCAACAACCACTAAAACAACACATTCACTGACCTGCAACTGCCAAAAACAAACAGAGGCCCAAAACACCACCACTCCTTATAACACACCCACCCAAACTTCAAACACAGCCACACCCACCAATGGACCAATAAAAAGGGCCCACACACACAAACCATGAGCCTTTGCAACAGACTCACTGCTGCCAGACCCCACAGACAACCTACAGCACCATACTACAAGCTTCACCACACCTTACACTTGCACACCTTCACACAATCACCTTCACAAACACCCCTCATCACATTCACACACACACACACCTGCACAACCACACCCACACACCCACAACCATCCACACTCCCCCCCATCCACCCCCACACCCCTCACCATGCCCACTAACAAGAATCCAAAGTTCAGTAACCGAGAGTTGGAGGTCCTTGTCGATGAAATCCTCAGAGTCGAGCCACACCTCTTTGGAACATTGGTCAGACAGACCAGCATGTCAGAAAAAACAGCCATGTGGCAGACCATCGTCGATGCTGTGAATGCTGTTGCGGACACCAGAAGGAACAAGCAGGAATGCCAAGCCAGGTGGTACGATCTGCGGAGGAGGGTCCGAGCCAAGATGACGGACGAACACAACCAGGCCAACGTCACTGGAGGAGGGCCGTCCCGCAGATCCGTACACTACCTTCCCTGGGAGGAGAGGGTGATGGCCAAACTGCCGGTGGAGGCAGTCGAAGGATTAGGAGGACTCCGAGACCCGGGTGAGTACACAAACAACGCACCTCACATGGGGGGAACGTCATCCACAACCAAACCCACAAACAGGCACGCAACCACCACAAGCTATCGCATGACTTAACCACACTCCATGAACACGCACATGCCACTGGCGCCACCATGCCCCATGCACCCTGCTGGACAATGTCAAGTCACAGGCCACAGAAGACACCAACACATGACACGATAAGCCAGATGGCGGGAGGGTGGGCCCCAAAAATCACATAGTGCAACTCAGAAGCAGACAACAATGCCCTCTGCCCATATGGCCTAGGTCACAGCCAGACTAACACTGTGTCCCCACACAGGAAAGACTCGCCAGCAAATGGCGGACGCCTTGCATTAACACATGGGGGTGAAGGCACGTTCTTGCACATGACAGCAGCTAATGAACAGCCAACACTGTGAAAGAGTGGCAGCACACACCACCACAGCAGCAGCGCAGACACACACACTACACCCAATGGGTGCCTGGAGATCAGAAACAAACTCACAGCAACAAGCCAAGGGCCATTCAAAGATCTGCTAACAGTGTGTGCCCAGGAAGCTGGGCTGAGGTGACAGAGGGTGACACACAGAGGGAGGGAGAGGGGGACAGAGAGGGAGGGAGACACGGGAAGACGGACAGAGGGAGGATGCTGACACACAGAGGGAGGGACAGGGGGACACAGAGGGAGGGAGAGGGGGACAGAGAGGGAGGGAGACACAGGGAGACGGACAGAGGGAGGAGGCTGACACACAGAGGGAGGGACAGGGGGACACAGAGGGAGGGAGACACAGGGAGAAGGACAGAGGGAGGAGGCTGACACACAGAGGGAGGGACAGGGGGACACAGAGGCAGGGAGAGGGGGACAGAGAGGGAGGGAGACACAGGGAGACGGACAGAGGGAGGAGGCTGACACACAGAGGGAGGGAGAGGGGGACAGAGAGGGAGGGAGAGGGGGACAGAGAGGGAGGGAGACACAGGGAGACGGACAGAGGGAGGAGGCTGACACACAGAGGGAGGGAGAGGGGGACAGAGAGGGAGGGAGAGGGGGACAGAGAGGGAGGGAGACACAGGGAGACGGACAGAGGGAGGAGGCTGACACACAGAGGGAGGGAGAGGGGGACAGAGAGGGAGGGAGAGGGGGACAGAGAGGGAGGGAGACACAGGGAGAGCAAATCAGCCTTGTGGTGTGTGGGAATGTCTGCTCGTCAGCAGGTGGACTGCGTGCATGTAGACAAGGGTGGCCAGTGCCAGAACCCCCCCTCTCCTCCATGGCAAAACACAGGGCCATGTCACAACCTGTGCACGAGCACAACGACAGCTACCTGCATCATTGAAGTGTGTGGAACAACTTCATGTGCCCACGTACAGTGCAACACGGAAGGCGCCAATGCACGGCTCGCCACACCTGCCCACTCCACTGCTGACTGCAGTCACACTTGACGCAGCAAGTAAGACTGTGCCACACATAGTTAAAGGCGCCAAAGTGGTGCCCAAGGGACACACCCATGCACAAGTGCACTGTGAGTGGAATGCAAGACAGATCCTAATTCCAAGAGGAAATGTGCCAACTTTGAAACTGATGAAACATGGATGTTGCATGCACCAAAATTAACATTGTCTCTCTCACACACAGGTCAACCTCGTGGGAAGACTCACAGGACCCGGCTCTGCGGGGGGCCGATCCCACCGGCAGCAATGACTCTCACCACTCTGTGGACGGCCCCGACCAACCTGGCCCCTCTGGTGTCCAACGACCGGCAGCACCTGCGTCAGGTACAACGGGGCCAACCACCACCCCCACTCCTGCCACATCCCAGGAGACACCCAGGATCCCTGCCCCACCACCACAAAGCAGCCAGGCTGGCCAGGAGGGACACGGCGTCCCGGGCACCCAGGAGGAGGCAGGCGACAACGCCAATGCCACCCCTCAGGGGTCCCGGAGACCCGATGTGCCCACAAGGGCAGGCCAGGTGCAAGTGGGCAGGGGTGGTGGGAGTGGAGGACGGCGGAGGCGCTAGCCTGACCAGTTGGCTGGGGATCCGGTATATTCCCATGTCCGAAACATCCTGGACACATACCGGCAGAACACCACGGGCATGGCCCAGGTTGTGTCCGTCCTCGAGGGGATCAAGACCCAGCAGGCCCAGCAACATGCGGAGCTACATGCCTGTCTACTGCAACACCAACGGAGGATGGAGGACGGACAGGCTGAGCTCGTGACGGTGTACACGGGAATTCACAATACACTCCGTCGGATGGCCGACAACATGGGCAACCCTCCCTGTGCCAGAAGGCGTAGAACATCACCACCCACAGGGAGGGATCAGGAGGAGGAGGAAACATCCGATGGAGCATCCCAAACATCGTCACGGCCTGCTTCTGAGGGTCCCCGCAGGAGGCCGGGTCGTCCACGGAAAGGACCGTGAGGGTCGGCGCTACATCACCATCCCCCAGGACACCTGGCCTGGCACCTGGCCCACTGGAGCAACAGCATCACAGCATCAAGAGACATTCTCTGCCACATGGCCTTGCTGGTCCCTGTCTGACCAATGTTGACAAAGACAGTGGCATGGACTCTGAGGATTTCCAATGGCAAGGACACCAACTCCCCTACTGAACTTTGGATTCCAAACTCCCGGAAAGCCCCTCACATCATACCCCCCCCCCCATCCCCCCCACAAAAATAAAATTTCACACCATGAAGAGAAGATGCCTGCTGGTTGCATTATTACCTTACATGTGTCTTGTAAAGTCTAAACATGCCTGAGTTCTCTTTTGACTTCAACCATCCACACCCTGGGGCCTGAGTCTGGCACAGGACACACGGGTCACAGTGTATTAGGCAAGACAGACATGGAGCACCATACACACCCGTGATGGGCCCAACCAGCTGAGGGGGTGGCCGCACAACCGTGCTGACAGACACGTTGAGTACAGCAACAGTCATGCGCAGAGGTCAGGGATCCTGTCCAGTGTCCTGGGGGGCACCCAGGTATGTGTAGACAGGTGGCAGAACCATGTCCTGCAAGCTTGAGTCCGGTGGATGCAGAGAATGGGGGCCTGGCCTACGTTGGATGCATGGGGATGGCACATGTCACAATACCCACACAGTCATGGACATCATGCACAATACACAGTCTCATCCCACACACACAGCTTGCATCTTGCTACTCGACACATAGACACATAGCCACTATCAGGGAAAACCATGCCAGACATGCTGGATGCATCGTGGCAACACACCAGCATTGACTGAGAAGAGGCACCTTGGAGGCATAGGGACACCTTTATTAGTCATGTTTTCGGGATTGCAGAGGCAACTTGAAGTACACATGAACACTTCATGTGGAGTAACATGTGGGTCCAACACTGGCACCCCCCTTCTGCAGCACAAATGCGTGATAGCCATGGAACTGGCACACAATTGTCGGCTAACAGCTAAACACCCACAGCTGCTCACGGAGAGACTGCCATACACCATTGATCCGCTGATGTAGAAGTCCCACACCATGTCAAGCCAATGCAAACCGTATGTGTCCGAGGGCAGTGTTACACACATTGATGCCATCATCACAATCCACTATCCCATCACTGATGACTGTCAACAAGTCAGACCATCTATTCAGGTGTACACAGCTGCATGTCATGTGTACCATGGTGATGCCACATGGCTGCAGAGGAACCAAACATCGACAGGGGCAGTGTGCATACATCGTGAACAACTGCCACACCCAATACACCCCTGATGCATCCCTTACCCCAAGGTGACTTCCAAACGTGTCCGTGCCTGTAACGCTGAGTCAGCACACGATGACGTGTCCATGAGGAATAGCAGTGCCACAACAATGCAAGCAGCAGACGGCATGCGCAAGTACCTGGGGAAGAGAGACACACAAGAAGTCAGCCACAAAAAGCACAGCCACTTGCATGTGCATGTACTCGACACATGTATGGATGACAACATGCTAGGTCACAATTATGACTGGGGAAATACAACCATCACTGCCACCATCACTCCAGTGACACACCCACACACACCTCTGACTCACGTGCCATACATGCAGGTGGAGACACACATCACAACACATGCCACACGGGGAGCAATGTGTGCACACTCAGACACTGGTACTCACCACTAAGCAAAGAAGTCGCGTATGAGCCGAGTCCGGATGTGCTCCACATCCTCCACCTCACTAGCCCCATTGCCAAGCCCTTCGTCCTCCACGGGTGGATGGTCCTCGTCATCTTGATCCAGGATGAGTGGCACAGCTTTCTCAACTGCCATGTTGTGCAGCATGCAGCAGACCATGAAGATTTTGCAGACCTTCGCAGGGGCATATGGGAGCGCGCCGCCGGTCTTGTGTAGGCACCTGAATCGGCTCTTCAGCAGGCCAAACGTCCTCTCTATCACTCGCCTTGTCCGGCCATGGGCGGTGTTGTAGCGGAGCTGGGCCGGCGTGATGGGGTTGCGGAGAGGTGTGATCAGCCATGGCATGTTGGGATAGCCAGCGTCCCCTACATGGGAAGCATATGGACATCGTTAGAACTGGAGAAGCAGTCGTGCCGGTAGTCTACGCAAAATACAGGACAGACAGACTGTACCCACCAACAACACATGCTCGTTCGTTGCGCAGCTGCGTCATCATTTCAGGCACCCTGCTACGCCTCATGATGTAGGCATCGTGTGCTTATCCTGGAAAACGAGCACAGACATGTGAAATCACCATGTTGGACAGACACACCACAAGGGCATTGATGGAGTGGTAGTGCTTGCGATTCCGGTACGCTACCTCCTGTGCCTGTGGTGGTACCAAAGCAACATGTGTCCCATCTATGGACCCAATGACATGGGGCATCCCTCCCAGGGCATAGAATCCACGCTTGACCCCAGTCAACATTTCTGGGGTAGGAAAATGTATGAAGTCATCCAGGTGAATCAACATGGCCTCTAAGAAATCATGCAGCACACGGCAGAACATGCTCTGGGACATGCCACCAACATGAGCTATGGTATTTTGAAAGGTACCCGTGGCTAGAAAATGTAGGGCTGCCATTACCTTCAGCTTGGGTGTCAGTGCCGTAGGATACCTGTGCAGCGGTTGCAGGTGTGGTGCCAGTCTCGCCGTCAACTCCAGAATCAACCATTGGGGAAGCGGTATCACCGGATACGATCATTCTCCCGCATGTCAGCCAAGTCCGGAATTGCTCGGGGAAGAGGTGGCGCTCTGCAGTAATTTGGAAGTGACAAGGAAGAGTGAGTGCACCACGACAACAAATAATTTGTACTGAGCACATGTTAATCTGTCTATACACATATGCTACATACGGAGTCAGGTATGTGCCACATGCCCTGGACACGTATGGCTGCCAGGTGACACTCCTACCAAGAGCCAGCTACACACGGAGATTGAGAACCTCCACATGCCATGCCATGGGATTAGCTGTGTCCCAGTGCAAGTGAACAGCCAGACGCAAGACAGGAGTAACATACACCCACACATCAGCAGAAGTAGGATGCCGATTGCAGAGACTGGTAGCGGAACACTAGAGCCACAGGTCACATGACATTACACTAGGACAGCCCACACACCTTGCCATGAAGGTGCACATGTCATGACTCACCACACATTCATTGAGAGGATGCAGACATGTCCTTGTTACGCTACTCCGTGTCACATGCATACATACGCAGCTCACATCCGATACCACATGTGGCATGGTGTGCGGAACAGTGTGCAATGTCAATCTACACACAGACACATGTTGGTTGCTGCAACAGCTGCAGCTTTTGAGGGTGCTCCAACATCAACCTAATGGGAAACCCCCACACATACATGACATAGTCACATCGTGCACCGTGGGTAGTGACAAGTCAGGTGTGGTAACCCCTGTACCGGGCATCAGGGGACACTTCCGTGTGTTGGTGTCCGTGCCATGCCAGTGTCGGTCATCCCAAGTGTGCAGTACAACATGCACACATGTCCAAGGAGTCAAGGGCATGCCTGGCACACATTGCACCGTCACACATTACATCTGTACACATCTCATCATACATCTGGTGCCTTCTCGAATCAGGAGTAATGTGCCACATCACAGCCTGTCACACCTGTGCCCCACACATGTAGTTCTGCACAGACAATGCCTTGATGTCCATCCATGGACAAGTATGTCTGCCCTATTCCTTCCTGTGTGCTGCCTGTCACCACTGTGATGTGTGAAAACCGCCGTACTGCTGCTAAGAGGGCCTGTGTACGTTCCCATATCACTATGGGAGTGCTGCCGTATGTGTACCCCTAGTGATGGTGAGCGTACAGGCATGTGTGCGGTCAGTAAGTACGCATACGCGAGAACACCCATAGTGGTACGGCCCGTACACACGCCTGTACGTTCACTATCACTATGGGTGTCCTCGCGTATGCGTACTCGTACTGGTACAGGTCGTACACACGCCTGTTCGTTCACTATCACTATGGGTGTCCTCGCGTATGCGTACTCGTAGTGATAGTGAGCGTACAGGCGTGTGTACGGGCCGTACCACTATGGGTGTCCTCGCGTATGCGTACTCGTACTGGTACGGGCCGTACACACGCCTGTACGTTCACTATCACTATGGGTGTCCTCGCGTATGCGTACTCGTAGTGATAGTGAGCGTACAGGCGTGTGTACGGCCCATACCAGTACGAGTACGCATACGCGAGGACACCCATAGTGAAAGTGAACGTACAGGTGTGTGTACGGCCCGTACCAGTACGAGTACGCATACGCGAGGACACCCATAGTGGTACGGGCCGTACACACGCCTGTACGCTCACTATCACTACGAGTACGCATACGCAAGGACACCCATAGTGATAGTGAACGTACAGGCGTGTGTACGGGCCGTACCACTATGGGTGTACTCGCATATGCGTACTCGTACTGGTACGGGCCGTACACACGCCTGTACGTTCACTTTCACTATGGGTGTCCTCGCGTATGCGTACTCATACTGGTACGGGCCGTACACACGCCTGTACGTTCACTATCACTATGGGTGTCCTCGCGTATGCTTACTCGTAATGATAGTGAGCGTACAGGCGTGTGTACGGGCCGTACCAGTACGAGTACGCATTCGCGAGGACACCCATAGTGATAGTGAACGTACGCACGCGTGTACGGGCCGTTGCTATGCATTTGGGGTGCCCTAGGGGCCCGGAACGCACCGTACCTGTGGGTGAAGCTCAATTTAACATAGGGGACACATGAGGGACAAGTATTAAGGCCTACATGCATGCTGGTTGTCATGGAGCCCAAGTTTCAAGTTTGAATTTGTTCTGGAAGGTGCACAGCAGAAGTCAGTTGGAATGAATCTACTTTGTTGCAATGTGTTTGTGGGGTTGACATCATGCCGAAGAAAAAAACACAATGAGAACCCACTGACTGCGCTAGGTTTGAAGGGATTGGAGGAAACATAGGATGCAAATGTGAGTGACCAATCACTCTGTACTCCTGTGCATGAAACAGGCCAGCAAGGCAGATATAAGGCAGCCAGGTCCCATGAGGGAGCACTTGCCTGCACATATTTCCTATCTAACACACTGCTGCTGCTCGTGATTCCCTGGAACCATGTCAAGGTCTGTGGAGAGGTCACAGCCATTCACCCTGGAGGAGAACCTGGCATTGCTGGATGTGATCCTCCCACAGTACCCCCTGCTGTATAGGCGACCAGGGTATCAGGTGAGTCCAGAGCTACTAGCACAGACTGTGTCCCTTCTTTTGTGACAGTGACTTCTGCCATTGTGTCCAGGTGTGACACACATGCTATGTACTGTAGTGGGGGTCCCGGGGGGGGGGGAATGCCTGATGTCTCCCAGCAGTGCCCAGAGACAGGAGGGGTGGGTGCATATCACTCCCAGCAGTGCCCAGAGTCAGGAGGGGTGGGTGCAGAGTCCTCCCAGCAGTGCCCAGAGACAGGAGGGGTGGGTGCAGAGTCCTCCCAGCAGTGCCCAGAGACAGGAGGGGTGGGTGCAGAGTCCTCCCAGCAGCGCCCAGAGACAGGAGGGGTGGGTGCAGAGTCCTCCCAGCAGTGCCCAGAGACAGGAGGGGTGGGTGCCTAACACTCCCAGCAGTGCCCAGAGACAGGAGGGGTGGGTGCCTAACACTCATAGCAGTGCCCAGAGTCAGGAGGGGTGTGTGTAGAGTCCTCCCAGCAGTGCCCAGAGACAGGAGGAGTGGGTGCCTATCACTCCCAGCAGTGCCCAGAGTCAGGAGGGGTGGGTGCCTATCACTCCCAGCAGTGCCCAGATACAGGATGGGTGGGTGCAGAGTCCTCCCAGCAGTGCCCAGAGACAGGAGGGGTGGGTGCAGAGTCCTCCCAGCAGTGCCCAGAGACAGGAGGGGTGGGTGCCTATCACTCCCAGCAGTGCCCAGACATAGGAGGGGTGTGTGCAGGGTCCTTCCAGCGGTGCCCAGAGACAGGAGGGGTGGGTGCCTATCACTCCCAGCAGTGCCCAGAGTCAGGAGGGGTGTGTGCAGAGTCCTCCCAGCAGTGCCCAGACATAGGAGGGGTGTTTGCAGGGTCCTCCCAGCAGTGCCCAGAGACAGGAGGGGTGGGTGTGATGCACAGTGTGAGCCTTGATAATTGATTGTGTATTTGCCCTCATTCCACCTGTGTACTTTCACTGGCACGTACTGCTTTTGCCCTTCCCCAGAGGAGTATGTCCCTATGGCAAAGGTGCAATGCGTTGGCTGCATGACATGCCTTGTTGTAACCAGCTAATTTGTTCCCATATGTGTCTCTGTGACATGTTGCAGGTGTATTGATGTAGTGTCATTTGTTCATCCTCACAGGTAGGCGCCACTGCCAAGGAGCAGATCTGGCTGACCGCCGTCAGTGCCGTGAGGGGTGCGGATGGTCGGAGGCGGGGCCTGTCCCAGGTGAGGAAACGCTGGCAGGATATCCGGTGCTGGACGCGGAGGATCGCACGGGTCCTGCTGGGGGACTCACCTGAGAGCCATAAGAACCGCGGGCGCCGCCGTCTCTCCCACATCCACAAGCGTGTGCTGGCGGTGGTCTTTCCAGACTTGGACAGGCGCTTACAGGAGATGCAGCAGCAGGAAGGGGGTAGGTACATGTGTGTTTGTTGTGTTTCACCAGCATTTGTAAGTGCACTGTTCCATGGATGCACTGCCAGGGTTTAATGGTGCTGTGCAGATCCTGTTACCCACAGTATTGCAGTGCTCTCCTGCCTCCCTTCCCCTCCTTGCAATGTGTTCCCTGGTCTGTGTGACGTCACTCCGTCACAAGGTTATGTAGCCTGGCACCTTCTCCGCGTGTACAATGCCTGCAGCATCATGTGTGGGGTTGGTGTGTAACAGGTTTTGGGACATTGCCTGTGCCCTGTCCAGTTCTGGTCTTGTGGGTTCCATGTCAGTTGGCACTAATGCTGAGTCCAGACATGGGAGTTAGTCTCTCAAGTGTGAGGCCTTACAGCACGCATGTCCTATGTGGTGGCCTGTGACATGATGTGCATGAGTGTGCGGTACGCAGAGTGCGGGGATGGTAGCGTGTGTTGCAGTCATTCCCATTCAGGAGCATGGAGTTGTGTGGCCACCACTGTCCCCAGGGGCATATTATCCTAGGTATCATGTGTGTAATCCGAATATGTTGACAATCTCTGTGTCTACAGCATAGGTTGTGCTCTGTGCCATTGTCCCCTGGCCAAATGTATATTGACGTGAAATGTAGTACAAGTGCCCACTGTACAGACTGACCTGATTTTCCTTGTTCATACTCACGGTGGACATTGCCTGTGTGTCTTGTTACAATCATCTGATGATGCCCATTTGTACATGATTATTTGGACAGGCGCACCTTGGGTATTTTGTGTGCAACCTTGATTTGTTGCATCCCATGTGTATTTCACCCAGACTAAGGGATGTAAGTGCTTCCTGTGTCTCCAAATAATAGTCTCATGTAGGGGGTGGGTGATGCAGGCATGGCCTTCATGTCACAACCTGATATCTCCTTGCTAGGACTGGCCAGTGTGTGATGTTGGTCTGGACATGCACTCAAGGTGCAGTGGGCCAGTCATGGTGGGCATGTTTTCAGTTTAACTTATGCTGCATGTGCCTCTTGTTCCTGGATATGGTCCCTGCTCATCCCTATTTCCTGCCACGCTGTGTGGTGCAGATGCAGTGCTGGATTGTCCCCAGGGCCGTGCTCCTCAGTCAAAATTCCATTCCATCTCATTTGCTATTGTGTCATGGTCTCCATAGTTTTTCGGTGGCATGGTGGGTCAAAAAACTGTGTCTTGCATGCCCTACATATGTACCTTGTTTTGTAGATGTAACTCTTCTTTTGTTTCAGGCTATGCACTGTGACCTATGTACATTGGACTCATGTGACATATGTATACAGGTGTATGATTAATTTCTGTCTCTTCACCCTGCCCACAGCATCGTCGGGGGACACGGAGGGAGACATGGGCACAGACGGAGCAGAGGGACCGAGCACCAGTGCCAGCGGTGACATCGGGGCTGTCACATCAAGTGGGACAGAGGCGGAGGAGAGTGAACCCGGGGACCTGTCGACTGGCACAACAGAGTATGAAGCTGACGGGTCCGAGGATGATCTCTCCGAGTGGGCGGCGGCTACACCAGCAGCTGACAGCGGCACTACATCTCGCCCCGCCCCCTCCATTGCCATCAGCCGCCTCCCACTTGCTCGTGTCCCTTCCCAACGTGCCCGGTCACCAGATGTCTCCTTCCTGCCAGGCACCGCACCCCCTGCCCCTGTCTCCACTGCTGCCGCCAATGCCGAGTCTGTGGACATCCAGCGGCAGTTGCAGGTTGGTCAGGCTGCGATCCTTAATGTCCTCCATGGCCACAGCCAAGTGCTGCACAACATGGAGGCATACTTGGAGGGCATTCATTCATCGCAGGCTGACCAACGCAGCTTGCTGAGGTCGATAGACTCGACACTGACTGCAGCAGTGGGTCTCCTGCAGCGCTACGTCCCACCCCCTACCCCTGCCCCATCCACACTTCCCACTCCCATGCCTGTCCCATGTACACCCAGACGTCAGCATGCACCCACCACAACACACACAGGCACCACACCAGCAGGGAAGGTCCACCGCACACCTCCTGACACGCACACACAGGGTGAAGTAGGCACACCCACTGGGTCGGGGGGCAAACGTGTGACACGCAGCCAGAGTGGGAGTCCGCTTTCCACCCAATCCACTCCCTCCAAATCCCCTCCCCTCAGCTCTCCTGGCCACATCTCCCCCAAAGACTCCTTCATGGCCGCTCTGTCCCTGAGCCCCACAGTGACACCACCACGCAAGCGGTCAAGGAAGTCCTCGGTCAGGGTGGTTGATTCCCCCCCCCCTGTCTACACCCTCCCCCAGTGGTGCTGCGACCCATCCCTCTGACCCCACCCCCTCCTTGGGGCCTGTGGTTCCTTCGGGTGCAGGGGATTCCCTGGAGGACCTTGCTAAGGTGTGCAGCGAGATCCTGGCCTCCACCTTTGGCCCTGCCCCACCCCCTGTGGTGGAGTCCTCCATCCCTGCACCCACGACGCCTACCCTTCACCCTCCTGTCCCTGCGGTGCCTGTTTCTTCCCCCCCACATGATGCCCTCACCCCTGTGGAAGACGACGGAATGTAACTGTGCAGGCAAGCTAGGGGACACGCATCCCACTGTGTCCCCCGTTCCAGCTGTGACTTCTGGACTGCCCAATGGGCTTTGTAAATATTGAACTATCTACGAACATACAATTTTTGATATTGCTGATTAAAGCCATTTTTGTTTCCTTTGAACACTACTGCTTTTCTGATATTGCTGTTGGTGGGGCTGCTACATGATTTTGGGTGGTGATCATGTGTTGGTTGTGTGGGAAATGTAGTAGTGTGCTGGTCATAGGGGGGACCCTGGGATCTGTGTGCCATCACACGGTGTTAGCTAGGTTTCTCTGTTCATGTGAGCAGTTGCTGCATGGTGAAATTGTCCAAAGGTGTATTCCTTCCTCTGTGTACCCTGACATCTTCCCTGCAGGGTGTTCCCAATATTTAGCTCTGAGCTGTGTGTACATTAGCTGGGTGTGTGACGGACTCCTTCTACTTTGCACATGCATGCTGAGCGATGTCTCCACCTGCATCATTCGTGGCATTCTTGGTAGTCATTGTACTTGTCTATGTGGACTATTGACATGACTTCATGTGTACATGTTTTCTTTTCTGCGCTATGCATGCGTATACTCCCAGCCTCGCACACATGTGGTACATGTACTGCAGGGTCTTTGTGCACCTGACTGAAATTTGTGGGCATGGTATCTGTGGCTTCTCCACCCTTTGTGTTCCATGGGCACTGCTGTGAGTGTTAGGCACACACCCCTCTTGTGTCTGGGCACTGCTGGGAGGACTCTGCACCCACCCCTCCTGTCTCTGGGCACTGTTGGGAGGACCCTGCACACACCCCTCCTATGTCTGGGCACTGCTGGGAGTGATAGGCACCCACCCCTCCTGTCTCTGGGCACTGCTGGGAGGACTCTGCACTCACCCCTCCTGTCTCTGGGCACTGCTGGGAGTGATAGGCACCCACCCCTCCTGCCTCTGGGCACTGCTGGGAGGACTCTGCACACACCCCTCCTGTGTCTGGGCACTGCTGGGAGTGATAGGCACCCACCCCTCCTGTCTCTGGGCACTGCTGGGAGGACTCTACAACACCCCTCCTGTCTCTGGGCACTGCTGGGAGGACTCTGCACCCACCCCTCCTGTCTCTGGGCACTGCTGGGAGGACTCTGCACCCACCCCTCCTGTGTCTGGGCACTGCTGGGAGTGATAGGCACCCACCCCTCCTGCCTCTGGGCACTGCTGGGAGGACTCTGCACACACCCCTCCTGTGTCTGGGCACTGCTGGGAGTGATAGGCACCCACCCCTCCTGTCTCTGGGCACTGCTGGGAGGACTCTACACACACCCCTCCTGTCTCTGGGCACTGCTGGGAGGACTCTACACACACCCCTCCTGACTCTGGGCACTGCTGGGAGTGATAGGCACCCACCCCTCCTGTCTCTGGGCACTGCTGGGAGGACTCTGCACACACCCCTCCTGTCTCTGGGCACTGCTGGGAGGACTCTACACCCACCCCTCCTGCCTCTGGGCACTGCTGGGAGTGATAGGCACCCACCCCTCCTGTCTCTGGGCACTGCTGGGAGGACTCTGCACCCACCCCTCCTGTTTCTGGGCACTGCTGGGAGGACTCTGCACCCACCCCTCCTGTGTCTGGGCACTGCTGGGAGGACTCTGCACACACCCCTCCTGTGTCTGGGCACTGCTGGGAGTGATAGGCACCCACCCCTCCTGTCTCTGGGCACTGCTGGGAGGACTCTGCACACACCCCTCCTGACTCTGGGCACTGCTGGGAGTGATAGGCACCCACCCCTCCTGTCTCTGGGCACTGCTGGGAGGTCTCTGCACACACCCCTCCTGTCTCTGGGCAATGCTGGGAGGACTCTGCACACACCCCTCCTGTCTCTGGGCACTCCTGGGAGGACTCTGCACCCACCCCTCCTGTCTCTGGGCACTGCTGGGAGGACTCTACACACACCCCTCCTGTCTCTGGGCACTGCTGGGAGGACTCTGCACCCACCCCTCCTGTCTCTGGGCACTGCTGGGAGGACTCTGCACCCACCTATCCTGTGTCTGGGCACTGCTGGGAGTGATAGGCACCCACCCCTCCTGTCTCTGGGCACTGCTGGGAGGACTCTGCACCCACCCCTCCTGTCTCTGGGCACTGCTGGGAGTGATAGGCACCCACCCCTCCTGCCTCTGGGCACTGCTGGGAGGACTCTGCACACACCCCTCCTCTGTCTGGGCACTGCTGGAAGTGATAGGCACCCACCCCTCCTGTCTCTGGGCACTGCTGGGAGTGATAGGCACCCACCCCTCCTGCCTCTGGGCACTGCTGGGAGGACTCTGCACACACCCCTCCTGTGTCTGGGCACTGCTGGGAGTGATAGGCAACCACCCCTCCTATGTCTGGGCACTGCTGGGAGGACTCTGCACACACCCCTCCTATTTAACAATATGTACGCTTTGTCCATACACGTGTGTGGGTTCGCTCCATGGGGGTACGGGTCGTACTTACACTGTTGGGTTGGGGGTTATGCTCCATACGTACGCGTGTGAGGGTATGGGTCGTACATACACGGTTGGGGTGGGGGGTACGCTCCTTGCATACGCGGGTGGGGGTACGTGTCATACTTACACTGTTGGCATGGGGGGGTACGCTCCTTGCATACGCGGGTGGGGGTACGTGTCGTACTTACACTGTTGGCATGGGGGGTACGCTCCATGCATACGAGGTGGGGGTACGTGTCGTACATACACGGTTGGGGTGGGGGTACGCTCCATGCGTCTGCGGGTGAGGGTACGGGTCATACTTACACTGTTGGGGTGGGGGTACGCTCCATACATACGCGGGTGAGGGTATGGGTCGTACTTACACTGTTGGGGTGGGGGTACGCTCCATACGTCTGCGGGTGAGGTTACGGGTCGTACTTACACTGTTGGGGTGGGGTGTACGCTCCATGCATACGCGGGTGGGGGATGTGTCGTACGTACAATGTTGGCATGGGGGTACGCTCCTTGCATACGCGGGTGAGGGTACGTGTCGTACTTACACTGTTGGGGTGGGGGGTACGCTCCTTGCATACGCGGGTGGGGGTACGTGTCGTACTTACACTGTTGGCATGGGGGGTGCGCTCCTTGCATACGCGGGTGGGGGTACGTGTCGTACTTACACTGTTGGGGTGGGGGGTACGCTCCTTGCATACGCGGGTGGGGGTACGTGTCGTACTTACACTGTTGGGGTGGGGGGTACGCTCCTTGCATACGCGGGTGGGGGCATGTGTCATACTTACACTGTTGGCATGGGGGTACGCTCCTTGCATACGCGGGTGGGGGTACGTGTCGTACTTACACTGTTGGGGTGGGGGGTACGCTCCTTGCATACGCGGGTGGGGGTACGTGTCATACTTACACTGTTGGCATGGGGGGTGCGCTTCTTGCATACGCGGGTGGGGGTACGTGTCGTACTTACACTGTTGGCATGGGGGGGTACGCTCCTTGCATACGCGGGTGGGGGTACGTGTCGTACTTACACTGTTGGCATGGGGGGTACGCTCCTTGCATACGCGGGTGGGGGTACGTGTCGTACTTACACTGTTGGGGTGGGGGTACGCTCCATACGTACGCGGGTGAGGGTACGGGTCGTACTTACACTGTTGGGGTGGGGGTACGCTCCATACGTACGCGGGTGAGGGTACGGGTCGTACTTACACTGTTGGGGTGGGGGTACGCTCCATACGTACGCGGGTGGGGGGACGTGTCATACTTACACTGTTGGCATGGGGGTACGCTCCATGCATACGAGGTGGGGGTACGTGTCGTACATACACTGTTGGGGTGGGGGGTATGCTCCATGCATACAGGGTGGGGGTACGGTCCATACATATCCGTCCCCACGCTATGTGATGCTTGTGCGGGCCGTACCCAGGCCTTTGCCACGTGGGTACGAGCCGTCCCGCCATTGTTGGGGTGACGTAGGTGTGGGCGTGGTACGACTCGTACCCACGCTCTTAAGGCGTGGGTACGGGACGTACCTGTCTGGTTGTGTTGCCGGTTCGCGTCGTCAAGAACTTCCGTTGTGGCGGTCGCTGGCTTGGCTGGACACGCCCCCACCCCCTCGTAGTGACCAGGGCCTGAGGGTCAGGTATGTCCAGGGCATGTGTGATGTGTGACTATGGTGGGGGTTTTGTGGCCTGCCCTGGACCTGCCACCCCCCCCCCTTTCCCTCCTCCCTTTGTTGTTCTGACCTTCTGTGGCGTCTGCGTCGTAACCTGTAGAGGAGGTCGACTGCTATGAGGGCCGGGATCACACGTAGGTTCGGGTCCATATCTGTCCGTCGCGTACGGGTACTCCTTGTTCGCGTCGTCCTGTCTGTCCGTCGCGTACTGGTACTCCTTGTTCGCGTCGTCCTGATTTCCCGGCAGTTTTTGGCAGCCGGAAAATATTCACCGTGCGGGATGACGTCGGTGCGAATCGTAATTCCTGGTTCGTGAATGGCAGGCTGCGTGCGTCTCGACGTCAGGTCGGCGCTTTCCCGGATCGCATTTGTATGTTTATTTTCGTCGGTCGGGGTTTTGTACGATTCGTACGGAAATGGTGTTTCCGTGCGAATCGTAATTCCATGTTTGTATATTTTGACGACCGGGTACGCGTCGGACGGAGAATATGCTCCGTCCGACGGTTCGTACCCGGTTTTTACAGGATCGTGATTGGCACCAAAGTGTGCAATATAGCACTGCATTACCTTGTGTTGCTTTAGGACTACCTTCCAACACAAATCAGGATTGAGCTGGAAAGTAATAGGCAAGTTAAGACTTTGCTCCAGTGAGCGTCACTTTTTGTGACGCAGCACCAGTGTAAAGAGGACATGAGTTCATATTTATGTCTTTTTACAATGTCAAGTAGTCATGATGCTTTTAATTCGCTGACTCACCACTCGTAAACACCATCTATAGCTGACATCTCACAACGCCTCTAATGACACCATCTATCCCAACCCACTAAAAAATAGTCACCACACCTAAACTGCAGTCATCTCTAAAGCCTATAAGCCCTTTCTACCCCAAGAATTCATCATCCCTGAACTATAAAATAACTCCCTACCCCTAACTGCATCCATTCATGAACCCTAAAAAAACGTTCTATGCCTAAACCCCATGCTTCTCATACCTCTTTACATACCTTAGCACACACAAACTCCACCCATCCCTGAACTCTAAAAAACCCTCAATGCCCTTAAACACCGGCCATATATGACCAATATGAACTCCTCATTACCCTAAACTACTCATTCCTGAAGCCTAAAAACCCTTTTCTACATCTAAACTCCACCTATCCCTAAAACTCCTCACCATAGGAAGTGGCCAAGCCAACACTGGAGTGCGACACGTCTTCCCGTATCTCCGCTCCTCCAGCAGCTTTCTCAGCCTGCATCACCACATCTGGGCCCATGGTTCCCACCCTATTGCTGCCCTGAGTGCCCTGCAGTCCTCCGCTACCTGGGGACTGGATCAGGGGTCTGCCCCTGCCCACTGGTGCATTCCTAATGTCTCCGGGCCAGCCTCACCATCTTGGGGCCTCCTGTGATTTTGCTTGCGGTGACTTGTCTCCAGCAACCTGCACACCATGCTCTGGGCCGCCCCTGGATCGGATGAGTGGCCCATCTGGATGAATCTGGATTGTGCCCCTAGTGAGAAGTTGGCCTAATATATGATGTCACTAATTCTAGTGTACACCTTGTATCAGTCCAAGCAACCCTTATGGTGATTGGTTGTAAAGTCAACCTTATAGACCAGCTATCCTAGTGGTAGCATGGACAAGAGCAGTCTTAGGCTAAACTCTGAATGGCATGTGAAGCCAGCTGATATACCATATATAATCCCTTGAATACCAAATGAAAGGACACCACAACAGATATATATATATAAAATAAAGTGTATTTATTCTAGTCAAACCCTCAGCACTCTTTATGAGATTCGAGGTAAGTACAACACAGTCTTATTCAAGCATACATTAAGTCACACAGGTAAGTAATACAGTTAGGCCCTAGGGGCCACGCAAACCATATACTAAATAAGTGGTAGAAGGACCACTGTCACGGAAATAAGATAGGCCTAGGGAATCGCTGGGGCTACACTGTACTACCCAAGGTTAGGAAGTGGGAGGCCCACGGGATTCAGGTGCAGAGTGGAAACACTCACGCGTAATGCGTATAATTGATAGAAATAGTACAGTTCAGAAATAAGTAGTTTTAGGACACTTCTGGTATAGCTAGAAAGTCGAGACTCGGAAACTAGACCCTAGGATAGTCAATACCCTTGTGAGCACCGAAGTACCCAAGTTACCTAGCCCACGGGCTGCGGGTGCATAGGTGTGAACTTGCGTCGGGTTTCATTGTGGACTTCTATGGATGCCTGAAGGAAAGTTGCTGACAGGCAATCAGTGAAGAGTGTCCGGTGGATCCCAAGGCCGGGATCAAGAAGGAAGGATACCTGCAAGCAGAAGGGACAGAGTCTGGGTCACTAGCCAGTGACCACGTGGAACCAGGAAGGAACCAGGCGATGTCGTGAAGATGCAGGTGAAGAGGTGAAGCTTGTCGCAGCAGCCACGGGTACCAGGAGACGTCGAGGACAACCAGGACCGGGAGGCGAACTGTCCCACGAAGGCTCTTGCTGTCGGCGGCGTCGAAGTCGAACTAGGACTCACCAAGCCTTGGCAAGCGGAACCCACGAAGAATGGAGGACTTGCTTCTGGTGCAGACCAGGAAGGTCTGGGGTGCTTCTCTTTTGCAGAGGAGCAGGAGCCAGTCTGGAGGAGCCAAACCAGCAGTGGAAAATCAAAGGTGCGTCGTCGCAAAGGTGGCTATCCAACGGGCAAGCAACCGGACAGATGCGGCAAGTAGGAAAATGCAGAAGGGCCCCACGCAGGACTCGTGGAGTGTGGGGGGCTGATCTTCGGTGCAGATGGTGCTTGGGGTTGGGGCTTCTCAATCCCCGGTGCACAACTTCGAGGGTGCCTCAGAAGCTGCGCTGGAAGATACTCGCCACTTTTCCCAGGTAGCCGGTCCCACGTCTCTCGTCACCTCCACAGATCTCAGCTCGGCTGTCGATGTGGATCAGGGTCGGAGAAGTCTGGAAGTCAAGGCTCTGGTCGGGCTCTGCAGTCGGTCCCTCGTAGAACTTCAGCAAAGCAAAGGGAAAGTCTCTTGATGGTGCCTGTTCGCACAGGGTAGCCACTCCTTGGCCACAAGGGAGATTCTTCAGTCTTCTTCTTTCGTCGAATGTCGAAGGTCCAGAGTTTCTGTTCAAGTTGCAGGTTCAGGATAATCTAATCTCCTGGGGCCCAGCTACCACACTTTTACTAATCTGGGGGGCTGGGTTGCCTGCTAGGTCACGCCTTATGGGTGGGACCTGGGAGGGGGGTGGTTACACCCCCTTCCCGTTGTCCAGTTTCGCGCCAGGACTGGGGCTGGAGTTCCCCAGCACCGGTTTGAACTGGACTATGCATGGGACACCTTGTGTGCCCCAGGCAGTGTCTAGTTTCTTTCATCCCTCCCTGCCCCAATACACTAAGGCCTACACTAAGGCCTGTCTGGGGTGGTGCTCGCACCTCCCAAGGCAGGAAACCTATTGTACAAGCCTCCCGTGCTGGGATCACTCCCAGCAGCAGGAGGTCAGACTTGTGTCGTGGCAGCAGCATCCATTTTGTGATGCTGGGGCTCTGGTTAACTTTAACCGGGTAAGTAGGTTTCAACATGTCTTCTCCCTCTAGAAGGGACTGATAATATCCTCATCACCAGAAATGGGATGGGGGTATTATTCCAAAGTGTTAGACACCTTACACGACATGTTTTGATAAAGCCAAACCATAGTTACCATAACCGTTTAAGATTATAAGGCACTTTAAGAGTATATGGTAGGCTATATCATAGAACAGCTATAAGGACATGGTTCCGAAAGCTGCAGACAGGCTCAGCTCATGCTAGGGCACTATCTCACATGTTACCAAGCACTCTTCCTCCAGGATTGTTAAGGCCTGCCATAGAGTGGCTGATAGGTACACATATGTCTATATATAAGGTTAGGTATAGGAATACTACACCTAAGCAAGGGGTGATTACACGACCTTGCCCCAGCTGAGTGATCAGCCAGTTGTGTCATAATGGAAGGCCAGGCCAGGGGTGGCATAATACATGCTGCAGCCCCTGGTAGGCCTAGGGTACACCTATGCCCTGGGTACCTAAGGTACACTGTACAGGGGCCAATAAGGTGATCCTATCCCATTGGGTTATGCACCTAAAGTACATAGTATTAATTTAGAGAGAGAACAGCAGGGCTGTGGGTCTGATTAGCAGGCCCACAGCCACCTCTAAGTCGAAAACCAGTAAAGCAAAAGCAAAAAGTGGGGGTGAACATAGAAAGCAGACCCTACTCTCCTACACCCCTCTCCCCTGAAGAAGGGATGACAGAACCTGCCTTTGACATCAGCAGGCTGGCTTGGAGCCTGCCACAACCCAGGCTCTGGCCCACAAGGGGGATCCTGGGCCTGCTTGGTGCCTGCTGCGCCTCGGTGCCAAGCATCAGAGGTGAGAGGTAATCGACTGTGAGCTCACACAGTGGGGCCTGCTTTCGCTTCTGCCTACCTCCTGCTCCTTTGGCTCTGGCTGGCTTGAGTCCTTTGATTCCCTCTGGTCAATATTTTCATTTTGTTCCACAGACTCTTTAAAGCTGATTATTCAGCGTCCTGGCACTGGTTTAATATAACCATGGGGCAGACCTAAAGGCTTGTTGCACCAGCCATCCCTCTCCAGATGGTGACGGCCCCTGTGGTGAGTCGTACGTTGATGGGGATTTTCTCCCGTGTGGGGTTCCCCCTAGAGGTGGTGTCCGACCGGGATGCCAACTACATATCTAAGTATATGAAGTCCCTTTGGAAGGAGTGTGGTGTCACATACAAGTTCACCACTCCTTACCACCCCCAAGGGAATGGGCTGGTTGAGAGATTCAACCGGACTCTAAAGGACATGCCTTCTGTTTGCTTACAGAGAGGTACCACAGAAGTCCTTAGGGTTCAGTCCCTTTGAGCTGCTGACTGCCATCCTGTAAGAGGAGATCTGAGTCTGGTGAAAGAAGGCTGGAGAAAGCTCCCAGTAAACCTCCCCAGAATGTATAAAGTTACATGCTGGCCTTCAGAAACCAGACTAAGCACTTCAGGCAACTCGCTCAGGTGAACCTGGAAGCCAGCCAGGAAAAGATTAAATGATGTTATGATCAGAATGCCACTCTAATCGAGTTTCATCCTGGACAGAAAATGTGGGTCATGGCCCCCGTGGAGCCTTGTGCGCTCCAGGGTAACTGGACCGGACCATTTGAGGTGGTGGAGCGCAAGAGTAACGTCACCTACTAGGAGCCCTTCGCAGGTCCTCCATTTGAACCGCCTGAAGCCCCACTTGGAGAGGTCCAAAGTGGGCTTGCTCCTAGCAACAGATGCTGGGATGGAAGAGGAGAATGAGCATCTTCCTGACCTCCTGTCTGCAAAGGAGCACGATGGGTCAGTGGATAGTGTATCACTCTCTCACGCCCTGACTCCTGAACAGCAGGGTGACAGTCGCCAACTGTTGGGACAGTTTGCTTCTCTGTTCTCCCTGACCCCTGGTGTCACTCAGTGGTGTGTCCATGATGTTGACACTGGGGAAAGTCCTCTTGTAAAATACAAAATTTACAGAGTGACTGACAGGGTCAAAGCTTGAATCAAGGAGAAGGTCTCCAAGATGTTAGAGCTAGGGGTGATTGAGCCCTCAAACAGTCCTTGGGCCAGCCCGGTGGTCTTGGTCCCAAAGGCTGCCGCACCCGAAGCCACACCAGAACTCCAGTTCTGTGTAGACTACCGAGGGCTCAATCCGGTCGCCAGGACTGATGCGCACCCCATCCCCAGAGCTGACAAGCTTATCGATCGGTTGGGAGTTGCCCGGTACCTCAGCACGTTTAATTCAATGTCTGGGTACTGGCAGGTTGCCTTAACGGATGGGGCAAAGAAGTGGTCAGCATTCTGAACGCCAGAGGGGCACTACGATTTCCGGGTTATGCCCTTTGAGTTGAAGAATGCCCCTGCCACCTTTCAGAGGTGGGTCAACCAGGTGTTGGCTGGACTGGAGGATTTCAGTGCCACCTACCTGGATGACATAGAAGTGTTCAGTGCCACTTTGGAGGAACATCTGCACCACCTCTGGGAAGTGTTGAAGGCTCTGCAGGGGGCAGGCCTCACGATCAAGGCGAGTAAATGTCAGATCGGGTAGGGTTCTGTGGTGTACAGCCCAAGATTGATACCATTCTGGCTTGGGAACCCCCAAAACCCAGACAGAGGTGAAAGACTTCTTAATACTAACAGGGTATTACAGGAGATTTGTCAAGGGGTATGGCATCATTGTTGCTCCCTTGACAGAGCTGACTTCCAGGAAGCAGCCTAAGAAAGTGAAATGGACTGATGCCTGCCAGAAAGCTTTTGATGCCCTGAAATCTGCCATGTGTTCGGCGCCCGTGCTTAAGGCACCCAACTTCTCAAAAAAGTTCATTGTGCAGATGGATGCTTCAGAGCATGGTGTGGGGGCTGTGCTCTCACAGCTGAATGAGGAGGTTCTAGACCAACCTGTAGCCTTCATTAGTAGGAGGTTACTTCCACAGAAACAGAGGTGGAGTGCAATTGAGCATGAGGCATTTACTGTGGCCAGGGCGGTGAAGAAGCTGAGGCCATACTTGTTTGGGACTCACTTCCTGGTTAAGATAGACCACAGGCCCCTCAGATAGTTGATGCAGATGAGGGGTGAGAATCCAAAGCTGTTGAGCTGGTCAATTTCCCTACAGGGGATGAACTTCACGGTGGAACACCGCCCTGGTACAGAACCCGCCAATGCTGATGGTCTGTCCAGATTTTTCCGCCTTAGTGAAGAGAACTCCCAAGAGGTGGGTAGTTCTCACCAAATTCCAGCTGGAGGGGACGCGTGTTAGACCTGGCACCATTGGCATGGGTCTACCCTGCATTTTGTGCCTTTGCCTCCTGTGTTTTTGGTGTGTGTTCGACTTTGTTTTGCTGGTCTAGATGCTTTGGGAACTTTGCCACTGCTGTTTAGCGCAAAAAGGGCAAGTGATCCCTTTGTAAATTGTTGTTATGGATTAGTGTTTCCATAATTAGCTAATTTGATTTACTAGTCAGTCCCTACCAGAGTGCACTATGTGTGCCCAGGGCCGGTAAATCGAATGCTGCTAGTGGGCTGCAGCACTGGTTGTACCACCCACAGAAGCAGCCAGTAAAATGTGACTCAGGTCTGCCATTGCAGAGCGTGTGCACAGTCTGGTACTGCCATGTCGACTTGGCAAGTGCACCCACTTGCCAGGCCCTAACCTTACCTTTTCTTACATGTTAGTCTCCCATAAGGTAGGCCCAAGGTAGCCCTGTGGGCAGGGTGCAGTTTATGTGAAAGCTAGGACATGCCCTGATGTGTGTGCCATGTCCTGATAGTGAATAACTGCCAGTTTTTCACTATTGCAAGGCTACCTGTTCCCATAGGACAGAATGGGGAGTTTGTTTATAACATCTTATAAACATAACTGGCCCTGGAACAAGGTAGTAAAATAAAGTTTAAATCTCCAAGGGCTTGAAACTGAGCTTGCTCCCTGTTCTAGAGGTCTCAGGAACAGCAAAGACCTCACCGTGTCTGGGGGAACTGTTTCTGACCGTTGCCGCAGAAGAAAAGGGTAACCAACTCTGTCATCGAGTCCGTCGCAGGATTCCGTGTCCTGAAAGCACAGTCGAGAGCAACACCATGCTTCGCATGCAACTCTGGTCTCACCGACTCCTTCAACGAGACGCTGCGTGCACTGCGTCCTGTGAGGACCGCATTCTGCAATGCTTCACTACAGGTTCCAAGGACGTCACCGTCTCCGTCGCTGCCTGACCCAAACATCGACGGGCTCCATCACCGCGCTGTGACCTGCCAGCACCGCAGCGAGCACCGTCTTACCCTTCAACGCAAGCCTTGGTCTCACCGACTCCGTCAACGAGCCACTGCCTGCACCGAATCGTGGGTACATCGTCCGCGACAACGCTCTGCTTCACAACGCAACCGTGAGGTTTGCCCCAACCGACTCGCACCGACGTGTTGGTCACAACAAGAAAGGTACTGTGTCTGAGTCTGTCAACGCTTTAGCTGGCCCATATCAATGCGGTCTGCTGGAATTGTTGGACTCTGTCGTATTCAGTATCACGGTAGCCCCAGGAGGAGCTACCTGTAAGAAACTGGCTCTATATATACTGCACCACAGAGAGGTACAGTGTGTATAGAGTCCAAGAGTCTTCAGAGGTCTGGCAGAGGTTAAAGTTAGATAGAACCTTACTCTCTAAAGTGGTAGCTTGGTTGAGCAGTAAGGCAGTATCAAAGGACAGTGTAAAGCATTTGATGTACACACTCAGTCAGCAAATGGTCTCACACACTGGAGAACTGAACTCTAGACCAATTGTTTTGTAGAAATAAATATACTGTTGTTTTATTTCTAGAACCATGCAAGCCTGGAAGAGGTAAGCATATAAATACTTTCCAGTAGTAATTGTCTTGTTTGAACACAGTTCAGAATTGCAGTATTACTGGTACAGGTTTTGATTACAGATGTAAGAAAGCAGATTGCAACACATTGCAGGTATAGTACATTCAATTGAATGGGCTTTTTAAGAAAAATGCAGTTAATTACTTTTCAGATTACTTTTCTAACCACTGCACTGGATCCTAGATTCAGCCCTGGGACATTTCCTAAAAACAGGTGAGTAAATGGGTTTTGGTTAAAGGTATGATTTTTAAGGAATATTATTGTATTTCAAAAGTTGACACTTTTTCACATAGAATCTCCAATGTTATCCTATGGGAGGAAATTCACTTAGCAGATAAGTTACTTTTGCGTTACTTTTGTAATTCAGTGCAGGACTCCTAGATTCAGCACTGGGACATCTACTTAAAACAGGTAAGTAATTACGTGTTTGCAGTTTGTACGATTTTTAAAGAATATTCTTATATTTCAAAAGTTGACACTTAGAAACTTTTTCACAAAGAGCCCCCAATGTTATCCTATAGAAGGAAATTCAATTCACAGGTAAGTTACTTTTTAGTTACTTTTCTTACTCAGTGCTGGACACCTGGGTTCAGCACTGGGACCTTTCAAGCAAACAGTTGAGAAAATTTGGTTATGTTATTTGTGCGATTTTTAAGGAATATTCTTAGTTTTCAAAAGTCGGCACTTAACTTTTTGGGAGAAAAAGTGTCAATGTTATCCTATGAGGAAAAATGAGTTATCGGTTTCAAGGTAAGTAATCGGTCTTTTGAGTTAGGGTTCTGGGGTTGGACTCAGGGGTCTCTCAGAGTCAGTGATGCACTGTTGTTTCACCCCCAGTGGCACTAGGGCGGCCGGGTGCAGAGTGTTGAGGCCCAATGTTATCCTATGGAGGATAGGGGGGCTCCGGTTGGTGGCTGCTGGCAAGCAGGCCACAGGGTTGTGGGAGCAAAGCTCCTAGAGTTAGGCTCAGGGCACGTTGGGGACCAAGTTAGCACCAAAGGGGTACCCTCAGCGGCGCTAGGGCAGCCGGGTGCAGGTGCAGTTTTGAGGTCGGGTACCCTGTTGAATTCAATGGAGATTCTCCGGGACAAAGAAACACTGCAGGCTCGGGGACGAAGATCTTCCAGGAGTGACCACCACTTTGAGGGGTAAGTTGGGATTTAGAGGGATGGTTAGGCACCACTGGGTTGGGCACACAAGGCCGTGGGGCGACGGGTGCAGGGGTGCCTTTGGATGTCGGACTTTCTTACCGGCTCTGGTCGCGGTGGGGGGGTCTCTTGGATTGAGGCTGCACGCGTGGTCTGGAGGCTTGAGGCAGGTCAGGGGTCACCGGATCTCGGGTCAGGATTGCCGGGGGGACCTCCTTGTGGTGTTTGTTCACTCAAACACAGGCCGGGCTCGGCGGGTGCAGAGTGTGCTGGAGTTCAAACACGTCCGGTGTTCACGGGAGAAGCAGCTTGGAAAGTGAATGCAGGCAGGTCCTCCGGGGTTTTTGAGGTTGCTGGCCGCTGGACACGCCAAGGTTTCGCAGGAGCAGGTTCGAGGGGAGACAGGCCTGTAGGGCTGGGGCCAAGTCAGTGGGTGTCGTCCTCTTGTTAGCTCTGCATGGCTTCTCGTCCGTCTTCTTTTCTTGTTGTTGCTGGATATGAGGAAGGAAGGTTCTGGGTGCCCCTAAATACTAAATTTGGGGGCGTTACAGGTAGGTAAAGGGCAGGGACCAATGGGTCCCTTCCCTGGGGTGGGTACACCCCCTATTCTGCCACTCTCCTGTGGGAGGGGGGCAGGAGCCTGTCCCTGGTTGACTGGGTCCTCCCTCCTCAAGATGGCGGGGACTTGAGGTTGTGCTTCACCTCGCCTCCCCCACCTTAGGGGTGGAGTTGGCAGAGGGCACACCTCTCTTCCTCATTTGTTTATCCCGCCGGTTCTCCCGCCCAGAGTTGGGGGTAGAACCAGTGGGGACCAGTTGCTGAAAGCAGCAAATGGTCTGGAGAGGCTCACAAAGGCGGCATGCCTTTGAAGCTTCTCCTTCGTGAACCCTGCCCATCCTGGGGGAGGAGGCTTGGCACCTCGTCCCAGGATGTGCATTGTTTCAGGCCCCAGAGAGCAGCAGGCTCTCGACCCAGGGGTCCAGAAACATGTCTGGTGGTGGCAGCTTGCGCAGCCAATCAGTCAGGTCACTGAAGGTAATAGCTCTTTATCGTTTGATTTTAAAAACCATTTACAACTGTACATGCTAATAATTAAATAATCTGATTTAACTATAGTAAAGAATTTAAAACAGTACATGCTAATGATTAAATAATCTGGTTTGACTATAGTAAAAAATTTAAAACAGTTGATCAATAAAATAGAGTTCAGTGGTCGTGAATGTCTTAGTAATATTCTGGTGTAATACGTCGCCCTAGGTTTCATGTAGTTTGAGATAAAACATCTTTTAGTTCAGGATCTCGACTCTTACTGAAGTGGAGGTTTGGCTTCAAGAAATCTTGACGCTTTATGAACGAATTTCGCAAGCCCAATATTTAACTTGGTGTTCGCAGGGTTAAGGGCAGACAATACCGCTTGACGGCAGGAACGTACACCCAATTCAATACATTGGCCTCTCAATAACTGCCGTCTGGCTTGAAGTAGTACTGGGCATGCACAAACAATATGTTCCATTGATTTGGTGTGGTAACCGCACAACCTGCATGCAGTGCTGCAGCCCGACCGGCGCCATGCCGGGAGATTCTTCAAAAAGGGCCATTCTCCCATCCTCAAGGCTAAAAACGTACGCTTCCAATAAAGTGCATATGTGCTAGACAGATAGGGCAGCTGGACACCCACTTCGTAGTTGGCAATCACTGCCCAGGCATGTCCCCTCTTTGATAGTGTTGTCCTATCTGAATGGAAGGACCACAACCTAACAGATTTCTTTCTGGCAGATTTTAACACTGATGGGGAAAGATTTAAGTCCCATAGGTCTTTTGCGCCTACAAGCTGTAAGCTGTGATCCAGGTATTGTCGGTACTTTTGACTAGTGGGCTTTTTCTGTATTTCCTGCCAGAGTCGCGCCTCCAAAGAACCCTCCCGGGCCTGACGCAGTCTATGGCACAGTTTACCAAAGGCGCCTGCCTCCACACCGAGGTGATCTTGGAGTCCCAGTTCTAATCTCACCTGGGCTGGCGATGCAGATTTTGGCAGCCGGAATGCTCGTTTGAAGATTTTTGTAATTAATTTGTTTATTAATTTACTGGTTGAGCCCTTGGTGATCTCATGACCATATGTTAGTGCGTTGATTACTTTGGCTTTCATTACTTTCAGCATAGGTGTAAGACTGGGACCTAATAGCTGGTTTGACAGTTTTGCAGCGGCCACCTCTAATGAAAGTCCTTTTATTTGTAGTGCTTCCTTGTGCTTGCCAAAGGAGCCACTTGCCTCCAGGAAGATGCCCAAATATTTATAACTGGAGGTTGAGTCCAGCTTTGTTTTATTGAAGAACCACCTTTCTATTGTCCTTTTTTGTTTCCCAAAGGAGATAGTTTTGGTTTTTGACAGGTTGAGTTCTAAATGATTTTTTGTCGAGTATGGTAACAATTCGTCCAATAACCTCTGTAGACCCACTTTTGTGTGGCTTAATAGCACCAGATCATCGGCGTAAAGTAGGTTGGTAATAGTGTTATTATTTGGGCCCGATGGTCACTGTCTCCCTGTTGGGCAATTTGCTAGCTCTTGATCCTGGGCAGTATTTCTCTGCTCCCCAAGGTAAAGTCCAGAAAGGAGTGGGAACTGCCGTTTGACCAAGTCCATGCAGGCGGAGTATCGAAGGAAAATCGCCCGTTCAATAGAGTAAATCCCAAGTTGTTAAACTGTGATCCCACATATTCCCCCAGTTTTGATGATTTGTTCCCGGCGGGGATTGCCTGAGGTAGAAAATGTGGGGGGGTTCTTGGGGAGTCCAAGCATGTGTCGTCTACGAGGTTACAAAATAGATTGATGTTAAAATCACCCGAGATGATGCTTGGTGTGCTTCCGTACTTGCTGATGAGATCGCAGATGGAATTGATCAAACTGTCCATTTTGGATTTTTCCTTTGTGGTGCCGGGGGGGATATAGACGTTAAGAATTAACAACTGAGGGTCAATAGTTGAGGTTCCCAGGGTTATTCCAGAGAGCCATTCCTCTGCAAAATCGATCTGTTTGACACTTGTTGATATTTTTGTTGATACATAGATCGAGAGACCACCCTTAAGGCGGCCGAACTTGGACTGTCTGGTGGCGGGTGTCCTAAATTTCAAGAAGCCCACTATTGGGATACTTTCTCCTGCCCAGGTTTCCTGTAAAAGGATAACGTCGTATTCTTTTAGAGAGTCAATTATTGCTGGAGATTGTTTTTCCGAGCCGAATCCATTAATGTTCCAAGAACATATTGTCAGGTTGTGATTAACTATGGGTCAGTCGGTCTGGTTTCGGGATAAGGCCCCCGGCAACCATGACCAGTGTCAGGTCACTGGTAGTTGGTCGTTTTTCAGGGGGCATCTCTAAGATGCCCTCTGTGGTGCATTTTACATTAAATTCCACACTGACATCAGTGTGGGTTTAATGTGCTGAGAAGTTTGATACCAAACTTCCCAGTCTTCAGTGCAGCCATTATGGTGATGTGGAGTTCGCAATGACAACCTCCCAGCACTATATACTCTTAATGGCAGCACTGCACTTACAAGGACCAGGAAAGGACCTGGGCACTGTAGGGGTACAGGGCGTATGCAACTGTACCCTCACCACTGGCATAGGGCACCCAGCTAGAGGGGTGACTGATGTATGCCAGGGCAGTGGTTTGTGGCCATGGGACATGGGAATGTGTGCCATGTCGTCTCTTTGTTTTGTTCTGCACCCAGACACTCAGCCTGCAAAGGCAGTGGGTGTGTGCCAGGGTACAGGGCCTCTAAGGGTGGCACAATTGGTGCTGCAGCCCTTAGGAGCCTTCTCTGGTAACAGTGCCCTGGGTAGATGGGGTACCATTTACCAGGGACCTACCTGTGGCCAGAGCTGTCAATTGGGTTTTGTTTTGGGGAAAGAACACAGGCCCTGGGGTCCTGATTGGCAGGGCCCCAGAGCACATCAAGTCAAAGAGCATCAGTAATCTGGCAACAAAAAAAAGAGGGAGGGGGTTTACTGCAACAGAAACCCTCTTTTTCACCCTACCAAGTCGGAGGAACTGTGTTTTCTTGATATTCCTGCAATTTAAAGGTTATTTTGCACAAGTACTTTTTTTCCAAGAGTATTGTATGTTGCATTTTTTTTATCGTATTTGGTCTTGTTGGTTTAGATAAAGATTTGCTATTTTTCTAAACTGGTGTGGTGTCATTTTGTAGTGTTTTTACTGTGTTACTGTGTGTGTTCACAAATGCTTAACACATTGCCTCTGAGACAATCCTGTCTGCTCGTGCCAAGCTACCAAGGGGGTGAGCAGGGGTTATTTTAGTAGTGTATTCCCCTTACCCTGACTACAAGCAAGGGTCCCTATTTGAACAAAGGTACCTACCTCTTCCAACTAGAGACCCCCACTTTAAACAATGACCATAAACGTGACGTCACAGAGCTAGGTGGGCATGTTGATGATTTGGAATGTGCAGTAGACGCCCGTTTGGAGGATCAGGAAAATCTGTGGCGTAGAATGACCACTTTGGAAGAACAATAAATTGAGCATCAACTAAAGTAAGAAGATTTGGAAAATAGGAGCAGAAGTAGCAACCTCTGCATTAGGGGAGTCCCTAGAGGGGCAGAGGGCTCAGACATCATGACATTGATGGCCGACCTCCTCCAGGCGATCAGTAGGGATGACGACGACACCCCACCTGCCCTGGAAGGGCTCATCGAGTGGCCCAGGACACCAGAATTTTTTACTGAAAAAGAAGATATCCTACAAGCCTCACCCCGTACATCTGACCTGATCTTCAAAGGCCATTCCATTATAATATTTCAAGATCTGCAGGAACTTCAAACCTGTCACGGACAAGCTACGCGAAGTTAGAGTCAAATAACAATGGGGACATCCCTTTGCTCTTCACATGTGATGGCATGCGCATGGTTGTCTGCTCCGTATGAGAGGATAAAAATACTTGTAAAGCTACAATCTGACTCATGTGAGGAAAGCCCGTCTCCACCGGGTACATTGACCTGTGAGGCCATATGCCCGGAATGGTCTACATTGAAGCCTACCAAGCCTACCAAGCCTAAAGCACACAACAAGGAGCAGGCCTCACTTCAAGCTAAGCAGGATATCATTCATCATCTCCGCATTCTGGACGGTACATCTTCACCTGCGTGCTCCACTTCGGCCTCTATCTAAGCTGAGGGTTTGGGGTAAGCTCTGTCCCTCCTACTTAACAACTGTATTCTCTGGGTGTCGATGCAGCTGTGTAATGGATTCTCACCCAGCCGCAATGCCACACTAAGGTGATTTATCCCCAGGGACTAGTGACTTTGCACCTTGGAGTTCTGCTCCTCTTACACACTGGCTTCTGGGACCCCACGCTGGAGTTGACTTGAGGCCCCCTTTAGCTCAGATCCTGTGATCCCGGCGGAGTGGATCCTCACCCTGACGAACGCTAGCTGCGGAGGATGGAGACCTATAGACTTGTTTGTTGTCTCCACCTCTCCTCCCTAGATTCATCCCTTTGGAGAGTGACTTCTCCAGAATGGCTCTTGCTCAAACACGTAGGCCATTCCAGGACTTGAATGGAGTTATTTGGCCCGGTCAGCCTCTATTTGTTTGTGCTGTTATGTCTTTTCCCCTTTTTTACTTCCCTGTTTCAAATGTCTTTTGGGTTCTCTCTTTTGCCTACTTTGCTTTATGGGATAGTATTCCTCCCCCTCTGGCTTTGGGGACACTTCTTGATCCAACCCTTTGTCGCCCTTTTCACTTACCCCTGGACTGAGAATCTGTCTCTTCGGCCATCTTGAACCTTTACCAGGGCTCATAACGGCCGCCTTTGCATGTTCAGGGATAATACCTATCTCTTCCATTTTTTCTCACTAGCTAGTTTCCCTAACCCAGGCTACGGCTAACACACTCCACTTCAAATTTTTGTCCCTTAACATTCGGGGCCTCAATGCTCCAACAAGAGACGCCAAGCCTGGCGTTATCTCCTTTTACAAGATTCTGCTGTTATTTTTCTTCAGGAAGCTCACCTTCTGAGATCCTACACACACTGAATGTCCCATCCTAAGTACCCGGTTCAATTTTGGGCATCCTCTATGACTAAAACAGCGGGGGTTACAATCCTGTTGAAGGTGGGCTTCTGCTCTGTGCTGGGGGTGGTCCGGGATGGTGAGGGCCGCTTCTTAAAACTCTCGATTCAACAGGACACTCACGCTCTCACCCTCCTAAACATTTATGCACCTAATCAACACAAGATGTGTACTGTAGGACTATGCTATGAGATCAGGTGGCAAAGGAGGGGGCAGTTTGGTAGTGGGAGAGATTTTAACCTGGTGCTGGATCCTGAATTGGACCATAGCACTGCCTCTTTCCAGGGCATAGGACGATGCCAGCTGCTTTGAACAGTGACTTTATAGCCATGGGACTCATGGATGCTTGGCCCTACAGGTTTCCTGACACTCATGATCACTCTTTTTCCGGACATGTTCATCACTTCTATTCTTGCATTGATTATTTTTTCCACTGGCATTCACTGCTGTGGGACCTAGAGTCTGTCCACATCTCCGATATAGAATTCGTCTTGCAATGTCGGGGCTCCTCATCACGTTGCCGCTCTAATTGCCAGCTTATCTGCTGAGAGACCTCATAGATGTGGTCGAGATCCATAGAGAGATCTCAGCTTATTTTGAGTCAAACGCCTTTCCGAAGACCTTTTCTCTTTGGGATACATTTAAGCTGATAATTTGAGGTGCCATTAAATTTATCACTATTGCCCGCATAAGAGAAGCCAGACTGGTGGAGTCTGGCCTGACTGAGGACATTAAAACTTTGGGACGACTGTGCCATTCGGCCCCTTCTAGATGTCAGAAACAACAATTAGCTCTGCTTTGGGCCAGCTGAGGGCACATCAAATGAATAAGGGCAGAAAGATCCTTGCTCGCTTTGAAGCAGAGGCATTATGAGGGGGGGTGATAAGGTGGGTTCCATTCGTGCTAGTCGGCTCTGCCAACAGACGGCATGGGCCCAGATATTCAAAATTAAACTCGCAGATGGCGCATGGGCAGGGTCTGAGCAAGGCAAGCAATGCGCGTTCCAGTCTTTTTACACTGCCCTTTACAAGATTACTCTCCTCGGATGACATTGATTCTTTCCTGGACACTTGCTCTAGGACACCCCTTGCCTCCCACCACATGCATCTCTGAGAGGCCCCTACCATTTTGGCTGAGCCACAGCGTGCCCTCCACAAGCTCCCAGTGGGTAAAACCCTGGACCGGATGGCCTCCCAGTTTCTTTCTATTGTAAGTTTCTACCTCAACTCCAAGACCATCTGTTACGGCCTTTAACACGGTTACTTAAGTCACGAGCCTTACCCACACTATGTCTGCTGCCGAAATAGTGCTCATCCCTAAGTCTGGCAAGGACCCTTCACTCTGCACCTCCTACAGTCCCATTGCCTTGTTAAACATCGGACACTAAGATATACACCAAGATCTTGGTGAATTTCCTTGACCCGTATCTTCTTGGCCTGATTGACCCACACCAGGTTGGCTTTATCCGCAATCGCCAGGGCGCAGACAATGTTTGCCGAATACCCCATTTAGTTGAGAAAGCTCACCGCCGGGACATCCCAACTTGCCTTCTCTCCTTAGAAGCAGAGAAGGCCTTAGACCGCGTTAGCTGCCCCTTTTTACGTGCAGTCTTACAAAATATTGTTCTAGGGCATAATCTTTCGGATAATGGCATCTTACACATTCTCCACGGCGTAGATTCGGATTAACAGCTAACTCTCCCAATCAATCTACCTGGTGAGGGGCACTAGACAGGGCTGCCCACTTTTGCCACTGCTCTTTGCCCTGGTGGTTGAACCATTGGCGATAGCTATACGCCGGAAGACATTGTGGGTATTCCTTTTGGGCGGCTGTGAAACAAGATTGCTCTTTTTAACAACAATCTCCTGCTCACTCTGGCTGGGCCTGATTTTTCCCTTCATGCCTAGTAAATATCCTCCAGTCTTTTGAAAGAATCTCTGGGTTTAAAATCAATATAGCCAAATCCCAAGCATTGAATTTAACAATCCTTCAACAGGACGTGGCTGGTTTGAAATCCCTTGCCCCTTTCCAGTGGGCCCCACGCTCATTCCTATATCTGGGCTTGAAATTAACCCCGTCTTTGACAACTTGGACCTACGCCAATTGGAAGGAATATAGAAAGTGTTGGACCTGGCCCTTTTGGTAGGTTCACCCCTAAACTTTTTGCATTTATCCTGCCCTTTTTCCCTATGTAGTGTTAGTAGTTTTAGGCCTATAGGTACTTTTAGCCCTGTGTCCCAGTGTAAAGTGCGTGCGCTTTGTGTTACATGTAGTGAGACTGGCCTGCCCTCCCATAGGAATGCATGAGGGATATGTGTGTCCATGGTAGTTCCTGATGTGAGAGGAGTGCAGGGGCAAGTTTGGTATGTGCGAACTTGTGGGAATAAATTCTGCGCAATGGTGTGCGCAGATTTATGGTGACTCGTGGAGAAGTGCCACTTCTAGAAGTTGGCATGTCTGTGTGCTGTGTGATGTGAATTGCCTGTCTGGCTTGAGATTGACAGGAGCTGAGAGGGCTGGGGAATTCCAGGAGCCAGGATGAGTCTGCCCGGTGGTGAATGGAGAGATATGCATGTAGATGGGAGGGAGGAGTTGCGCCTGGGACCTGAATGGGGCGGGGCCTTCCCTTCACAATGCTGGCTCCACCTCCTGTGGTGCGACTGATGTACCTGGCCTGTCCTGTGAATAGATAGGGGATGTGAGCAAAACAAAGTGCTCCTGAACCAGTTGTATCTGGTTCTACCATTGCCTACACTTTGAGACAAATGAAAATGTAGTATAAAAGAGGGGGCTGTGACCCCATGAAAATGTTCTTGTTTTTGACTCGAAACTACCAGGGGCGTGCTGCTGCTGGGGTCCACGGGAAGGCTTGCCTCCCTGGGCCCTGCCCTGCCCCTGGATGCCTGGAGGACTGCTTCTTGGGACCCTTCTGCCTTTGCTGGGGGCTGTTTTGCCCCCCCCTGATGCCTCCAGGACTTTTAGGACCTTTTGCTTTTTCTTTGAATCTTGGAGGGACCTTGTGCCTTTACGTAGTGCCTGCAAGTGCTTTATTTTTGCTTGGGACAAGGAGAGCGTGGGCCGTTGCAGCGCGGCGCTGCATATGGAGATGGGGGGGGGAATCCCCAACATAGGGATTCCCCCGTGATACAGGCATCATTGCGGTAGCCCACCCTGCGTTTGGATTTATAAGTGCCTATTTTGAGGAGAGTGGGTGTCCACCCCGCTCTCCTGCTATTTTATCTTATACACTACTTTGGTGGGTGCCTACCCTGCGTCTCCGCTATTTAAAATACGCGGGAGCCCACCCCGCGTTTCACCGCCGCAGCCCGAGCCAGCCACAGCGACCAGGAAGCCAGGAGAGGTGCCTGACGCTGGGCGAGGCCAAGAGGAGGAGGCTGCCGCGGGCGCCATTGGCAGCGCGGCCAAAGGTGAAGGCTGCCGGGGCCACCAATGGTAGCGCGGCAGAAGGAGGAGGCGACCCGGAAGTGCACGGGGCTTCCGAGAGCTGAGGGAAGCCCCAGACGCGCCTTAGAAGATCCCCGACGTCAGTCCCAAGTCCCGGGGAGGCCAGAGAAGTCCTAACAATGGGCGAAGAGGAAAGGCGGTATCATTGGCGGGCCCCCATGCCTGGAGAGAGCCCCGCACGCCGCGAGGGGACCGGGTGAAGAGGAGTCTCGCTGTGAGGAAGAGCCCAGTAAGTGAGGGCTGATCTCGGGGCGGGCAGCCACCATTGTATTTCGAAGTCCCTGTGGGGGGCTCGGGGGCCTCATGTGTTCACAGCTCCCCGTGAGCTGCAACGATGGGGGCATTATTCGTTTACAGAGCCTGAGCGGCCCCGTCTTGCAGCGGGCCGCTCCAAAAGGAGCCAGTGCGCTCCAACGAGGGGGCCATTTTTTCCAGTGGCGCCGCCGTAGCGGGACACTGTAGCGCTTGGGGGCAAGTTATTTTCAGGGCATACCTGTTTAGGAGAGCCCGTGTGCTCCAACGTGGGGGCCAATTTTATTGAAAACACCCAGTGGGGCCCCGAGGGCACAGATGTGCCAGGGCCCCTTCAGTTTGTTTACTCCAGCTGCCCCGGTCGCAGAGGGCAGCTGCAACGACAGGGGACCTGCTTATTTTCAGAGCCAGATGGCTCCAACACTGGGGGCATATTTACTTTAAAGGGCCAGAGGAGCCCGCGTTCTTTCCCACGTTTGCCCCCATCCTTTTTTGTGCCTAGGTGGCTCCAACGTTTGGTACATTTGTTTTAAGGGCTACTGAAAGCCCATGCCGCATTTGAGTATTTACAGCTGCGCAGCCATTAGTACCAGCTGCACCGTTTAGGCCCTCATTTAATATTCCCAGCTGCCCAGCGAGTAGTGGGCAGCTGCAATGTTTAGGTCTGCGCAGATTGCGCACCCTTGACTTTCGCTGCCTTTGCTGCGCGCCTTGACTTTGGGGACACAGGGCATTTGAGCCCACTTTCTGAGATGGCCAGTTGGCCAGGGGGGCATTGTTAGATTTATAGGGCGCCAGGCCCTACTGTGATTCTTGGGTGCTAGGAAATGTAATGTATGTAGTGTGATTTACGCACCTGTGTTGATACCTCTAAATGTGCGTTATGATTATGAGGTTGGTTCGCATATAATGGTTTATGCTAGTGAGGGTTATTCACTAATGTAGTTATGCTTAGGAGGTTATGGTCTAATGTGTTTAGACTTGTGAGAGAATTGCATAATGTGTTTATGCTGATGAGGTTGGCGTACAATGCGTTTGGCGCCTAATGTGATACTGTGCATAATGTGGTTTATGTTACAGGCTGATGCTAAGTACAGTGGTTACCAGTAGTTACTGGTTGTGTTCTCTGTTTATGATAAGTTCTACATTTACTAAGTTCACTTTGTGATGGTACTGACAGTGGTCCAGTTGGCCCTGTCATGTGTATATAATCCCTTGTAAATATTGCCCAGTGCCAGTTGGCACAGTGTATAATATGTGCTTACTATTCTAATGTGTTATGATAATACAAAGGGTATTTTTTATATATAACCTTGTGTGGAGTTTGTTTTGTGGTGGACATGGGATGTTGTTGCTGTGTGCGTGCGCAAATGCTTTACACATTGCCTCCGGGATAAGCCTGACTGCTCGTGCCAAGCTACCAAGGGGGTGAGCAGGGGTTATCTTTGGCGTGTTAATTCCTTGCCCTGACTAGAGTGGTGGTTTCTGCCTGGCTTTGGCGCACGCTTTAGCCAGCCAGAAATCCCATTTCTAACAGAAAGTCAATCCTGGAGGGAAACCACTCCAGATATCTTGGCTTGGTCACCTTAACGTGGTTAAAATGTCCATATTTCTAAAATCTTGAATTAGTTCCAGGCATAGCCCACCCCTATTCCCCAAACTGCTATCTTTTGCCTTCAACATGACTTACATACCTTTATCTGGGGTGGGAAACGCCTAAGATTTTCTAATAGGAAACCGGGGGGTCTGGTGTGCCCTAATCTTTTGAAGTACAATTGGGTGGCACATCTCCATTGTGTCTCTGAGTGGGTTGTCCGCGAGAGCGAGAAGCACTGGTTCCACATGGACCGAGCGGTGGCATTTCACCCTCTTTCAGACCTGGCCTGGCTTCCGAGGCATCTTAGACCCCGCAGTGCCTAGATTGCCACCTCCACCAGGGCAGTTTGCAAAATGTGGGACAAGATAGCGATTACAAGGGGTCTCACCACTCTCCTCTCCCCTAATATTCTCCTGGCTCGAAACCTGGATTCCCTCCAGCCTTACAACTGCATTCTTTTCCCACTTGGAGGAATGGAGAATGCTGCATATTCCAGGACCTTTTTGTGTGGGGGGGCTTGTTTAAAACCTTCGACCAATGCAAAGGGGACTTCTGCCTCTCGGTCACCTCCCGATTATAGTATTATCTACTGAGACCTTGGATGCTTCAACCCTCCACCTCACAGGGGGCGACACAGCAACTCACCCCCTTTGAGACATTGGTGAGATCCTTCGACGGCACACAGGGTTTGATCTCGTGAACATACCAGGTTCTGCAACACTCCACCCCAGTTTACCCACATACCTATCAAGTACAGTAGCACCCAGATTCCATGGAGGGCATCTCTCAGAAACAAAGTGGCAGAAAAGTGAATGATTTCAAGGGATTGTACAATTTGATTATGAGGGAGGAGATCCTTAATAATTGCCAAAATCAGTTATTGCATCAGTACCTGGTTGACTCTGATCTGACTTCTCCCCAAGAATTGGAAAAGAAGGCAGATAAGTGGATCAGAACCAGGGTGAAGCAGAAAAACCAAAAGCAGGTGGTGACCAGAAGAAGCAAGATTCTAAAACTCCAGAAATGGGATGTCCTATTGCCCTGCTTTCTCTTTGCCTACAGAGAGGTCCCACAGAAGGAGGTTGGCTACACCCCTTTCAACTTATGTTTGGGCATCCAGTTAAGGGTCCCCTGTGTTTATTGAAGGAGGGATGGGAGTTTCCTCTCAAACCACCTAAGCAAGACATTGTGGACTATGTACTTGGTCTCCGCTCCAGGATGGCTGAGTACATGAAGAAGGCCAGCAAAAACCTTGAGGCAAGTCAAGAATTGCAAAAAGCTTTGCATGACCAAAAGGATGCTCTGACTGTTTATAAGCCAGGGCAGAAAGTTGGCTGTGGCCCCAGCAGTCGTCCGAGATAAGTGGAGTGGACACCATACCATTCTTGAGCAAAATGGAGAGGTCACCTACTTGGTGGACCTTGGAACTCTCAGGAGCCCCCATAGGGTGCTCTATGTAAACAGGCTCAAACCCTATGTGGGCAGGGCAGACATTGGATTGTTCATGGCTACTGATGAGGGACAGGAAGAAGAGAGTGACCCACTCCCTGACCTCCTCTCACAGAAGCCTCATGATGGCTCAGTTGATGGTGTAGCTTTGGCTGGCAACCTCACTGAGCAACAGCAAATTGATTGCAGGAAGGTCCTCAATCAATACAGACATATGTTTTCTCTGACCCCTAGTCAGACCACCTGGTGTGCCCCTGAAGTGGACACAGGTGAGAGCCTACCTGTTAAAAATAAGATTTACAGGCAACCCAACCATGTCAGAGATTGCATCAGGACTGAGGTCCAAAAGATGTTGGAACTGTGAGTGATTGAACCCTCAGATAGCCCTTGGGATAGTCCAGTGGTCCTGGTATCCAAACCTGATACCCAGGGTGGTAAGAGAGAAATTAGATGTTGTGTGGACTACAGGGGGCTCAATACAGTCACTATGACTGATGCTCACCCTATTCCTAGGACAGATGCACTCATTGATATTTTGGCCTCAGCCAAGTTCTTGAGCACATTTGACCTTACTGCTGGATATTGGCAAATCAAATTAGCTGAGGATGCCAACCCCAAAACAGCCCTTTTATCAGCAGAAGGTTGACCCCCAGAGAGAAACGTTGGTCAGCCATTTAGAGGGAAGCCTTTGCTGTTGTTTGGGCTCTTCTTATGACTAAAACAGATGAAGTGTGAAAACCCTACATTTTTTAGGTGGTCCATTTACCTACAGGGGATGGACTATACAGTGGAACAAAGACCTGGAACATCAACTATGCATTACGAGATTTCTCCAACTGCTCAACGTCAAATGTGATATACTGTATCTGGTGTCCGAGTAACTTGATCTACATTGGGCAAACTACCCAGCCAGTTAAAGTCCGAATCTGCCAACATCGCAGTAGGATACGTTGTTTGACAGAAAATGCTCCTCTGGTAGAACACTATAAAGAAAAAGCACACTCATCAGATGATATCAGGTGGCAGGTGATTGAAAAAGTGAGGTTACCTACCAGAGGAGGTGACATGTCCTTACTGCTACAAACCCTAGAATGCAAATGGATTGATAAATGTCAATCGACGAATAGAGGGTTGAATAGTCTAGAAGAATGGCGAAGATTCATTAGTCTCCATTGAAAGGGTATATATATGTAATTGTTGAGTAGGGCTCTGCTTAATTTAATATTGTATTTCTCTTATTGGCAGATATGGAGATTAATAATGAATGTTTTGATATACCATCTGTAATTCAATCTATTATGGTATATATCTGTCAATTGGTCTGTATTGTAAACATATTTGTATATTGTTTGTTTCTTTATTATTCTTTATGTTGTTTATTGTTTGTTTATTTTTTTGAATGTCACAAGTGAACAATTAAATTAAACAAATACTGAATATAGACGCAACTATCATAATACAAATGACTGTTGTATATACTGAATATGATTTTACAAAGAATCACTTTAAGTGTAAGAGATTAGTTCCTCTTTTGAGTATGTGTGGACATCAGCTTCTACCTCACATTCAGTATTGCTAATGCTCCAAACTGTTTTCCACCCCCCCTTCTATCTCTTTTAAGTATATGATGCCGTATTTTCAATGCTATATGCATGGAGTAATCCTTATTCCCATTTTGCTTTAAGGAGATATCCTCAATTGGATGGGTCTCATTCAGTATGTGAAGCATATGGATATGATAGTCCTTTAATACTGCTAGTATTCTTGATAACGTTTGATTAACCTTCACTTTTTAATTTATCGTCTTTTGTTTAATTCAAGACGATTACATGCTTGCCCCTTGAAATCCCAGTAACAGAGTTCGTGACACTCCAAGATGGCCGCTATCTATCCTTCGAGTCAATCCCAAGTGCGCAAATGTAGACATTGATACAGAGGGATTTGCAATTTTTAATTTATCGTCTTTTGTTTAATTCAAGACGATTACATGCTTGCCCCTTGAAATCCCAGTAACAGAGTTCGTGACACTCCAAGATGGCCGCTATCTATCCTTCGAGTCAGTCCCAAGTGCGCAAATGTAGACATTGACACCACACTATTCGTCAATTGGACAGTACTGCCTATGATACATAGGGAGTTGCATTTCCTTACAATTTATCGCCTTTATTACATCACAACCTTGTCTGTAATTTTAATTCAAGACGAATATCTACTTGATGAGCTATGCTAAAATATGGATCACGACCGCTTAAGATGGCCGCTGGTATCCTTTAGCTTCATTCGATTTACGCATGCGCGGGGTATGGCTCCTTTTCTATTTCTACCAGTCCCACAGTACACTCGGCATCGCGCAGGATGAATGGAGACGCTTAAATCGTTGCCCAGAGATATCGCATATTAAGTAAGTCACCGCTTGCCGCATATTCTTTAGTTATGCGACCCCCACTACTATTAGACAGCTTTTTACAAAATTCACTGTTATTTTTCAGTTATATCACTCTGCTGCCAACATATTATGGACAAGTGAGAAAGACTATTCAACTATAAATGTGAGTGTCGCCCAATTTACTTATTTTACTCTATTATCGCTAATGATACCATCTGGTTCAAAATGGGGTAGACAAGAAATTATGAAAGAGGGCTAAATGGAGAGTGTCGCCCAATTTACGTATTTTACTCTATTATCGCCAATGATACCATCTGGTTGAGGATATATATGACTCAAAACGGGGTAGACAAGATATTATGAAAGAGGGCTTAATGGAGAGAGTTCTCATTGACATTAGGCTATATTCTTATTGTTTCCTACTTACTCTTAGGATAGGTTGGGTATTTAGATCCTTCATGTATTAGGCTGGAATTAATTATCCCTTGATGTTAAAGAAATTGGATCTTGAGAGAAGGTCTAAGGATACTCACATGGTATTATATATTTTAATTAGGCTGGATCGAATTGACTAAGTTCCTTCCAAACCTTGTTTTGATCAGTGGTTGAACATAGAAAATTGTGGAAATATCAGACTATCATTATCATTAGGTAAGTGAAACGGTAACCCGTATCAATATAATATTCTTTACGGACGGCCCTAATATATTATTGGCACTTACACAATTCTAATTTTAGTTCCCAGATAATTGTCCTGAAGAGACCCCTTATCCAATGTGGGTTGAAACGTCGTCGACACAAACTAAGAGAGAGCGAGAAAGATTCATGCTATTGCTGAATGCCACTCATTGTTTTTAAGACCTTTCTTTGAATCCTTATTCACTTATTTTTCACTTTGAAGGCTATGATCACTTCACTGGGTTCACTTTTTCACTTTCTATCATTGTGCCTATAATGTCAAAAATCTGTGACCTTGACTGTTTGAGTGAATAAACTGTTATTCGCAAAATAAATTAATCCTACTTCGGCTGAAGTAAATAATTGTCCAGGTTACTGCTTCAAACTTAATTGAAATAATTTTCTTTCTTCTTGTTGTTTATGATTGACTCAGTTATGAGTATATAAATTGTACTCTTTATTGAAAATGTGTTACTTTAAATAAGTTCCTTGTGGACACTGTTATTGCTTATTGCAAAATACCCAGTTCACAGGGACATATGGGTTGCTCTTGTGTTTGGTTATATATATAACATCTTAACTTTATGGCACATGCAAATAAAGTAGCAGCCACAGCCCACTACAAACTGAAAATGATAAGGAAGATTATCCCATTCCTCCCAGATGTTGCTGCCAAAACACTGGTTAGCTCCTTGGTTCTTTCATCTCTAGATTATTGTAATGCACTTCTCTTAAATGCCCAAACCAGAGTCACAAAAAAATTACAAACAATACAGAATGCGGCAGCCCGCCTCCTCTCCGGAATACCCAAATTTGCTCCCATTTCCGATACCATCAGGACATACCATTGGTTAACAATCAAAAACAGGATCAAGTTCAAATCCCTCTGTATAGTTTATAAGGTTCTCCATGATCAAGGCCCACGCCCTCTCAAAGACCAGCTCATACAATATCGACCGACTAGACAACTTAGATCTATGACTCTCAACCAACTAGTGGTCCCACGCTCTAAAACAGTTTCCTGGGGTGATCGCCGCATTTCAGTTGCGGCACCCAAGATCTGGAACACGTTGCCACAACAAATCAGAACTAGTCCTTCACTCTTTCAGTTTCGTAAGAATCTGAAAACCTGGCTGTTTAACCAGTAATTTTGCCCTGGTCCCTCCACTGCTGGGGAGAGTCAGCTGCTTAGTCTAGCGCCGAGACGCCCATGGGTATTCGTTCGCGCTCAATAAATGTCAGAAATAAATAAATAAATGGGGAGTGCTAACACTACCTCACCCAGGCTGCAGTAGCAAACCTGTGGTGTCAGATTCAGTATGCTTCCCAGGGGTGGCATAATACATGCTTCAGCCCCTGGTAGGCCTGTGAAGTACCTATGCCCTTGGTACCTAAGGTACCATATACTAGGGGCTCATAAGGTACCACAGTATCCAATCACTAGTGCATATAATATGCACTCCAAGTTGTTTAGAGAGAACAGAGAGGCTGGAGCCCTGATTAGCAGGGTCCCAACCAGACTATAGCCAGAAACCATTGTAAACATCAGAAAAAAGTGGGGGCAGCATAAGTGCAGATCCTACGCTCCTACACAACCCCCCCCCCAAATGCAGGGACACTAAACTAACCTTGACCAGTTGAGTCTTCGTGTTCTAAGTGGAAATACCTTGAGAGTCCATCTGAATTGTCATGTTGGGTCCCAGGTCTATGTTCCACTGTATAGTCCATCCCCTGTAGGGAAATGGACCACCTTAAAAGTTTTGGGTTTTCACCTTTCATCTGTTTAAGCCATAGGAGGGGCTTGTGGTCAGTCTAAACTATGAAGTGAGTGCCAAACAAGTATGGCCTCAGCTTCTTCAGGGCCCACACCACAGCAAAGGCCTCCCTCTCTATAGCTGACTAACGTTTCTCTCTAGGGGTCAGCCTTCTGCTAATAAAAGCTACTGGCTGGTCTTGACCGTCATCATTCAGTTGAGACGGTACAGCTCCCACACCCAGCTCAGAAGCATGTGTTTGGACAATTAACTTTTTGGTGTAGTCTGGACTCTGTAAGATGGGGGCAGTGCACATGGCCTGCTTTAGGTCTTCAAATGCCTTTTGACAGCCAGCCGTCCACTGAACCTTTTTTGGCATTTTCTTGGAGGTAAGATCATTGAAGGGGGTCACTATAGATCCATATCCCTTAACAAACCTCCTATAGTACCCAGTCATGCATAAAAAGGCTCTCACCTGTGTCTGGGTGGTTGGAACAACCCATTCCATGATGGTTTGGATTTTGCTCTGAAAAGGTTGAACCTGGCCTCCACCCACAAGGTGGCCCAGGTACACACCTGACTCTGCCCTATTTGGCACTTAGTGGCCATGATAGTGAGGACTGCTTTTTGCAGGGCCTCCAAAACATTTCTGAGGTGGACCAGGTGATCCTACCAGGTGGAACTAAAGATAGCAATATCATCTAAATAAGCTGAGCAATAAGTTTCCATACCTGTCAGAACTTTGTTCACCAACCTCTGAAAAGTGGCAGGTGCATTTTTCAAACCAAAGGGCATCACCACAAAGTGGTAGTGCCCACCAGGGGTTGAGAATGCAGTTTTGGCCTTGGCATCCTCAGCTAACCTGATCTGACAGTAGCCAGCTCTTAGGTCAAATGTACTCAGATACTTGGCTGAGGCCAAAGTATCAATCAGTTTATCTGCCCTGGGAATTGGATAGGCATCAGTCCTGGTGACTGCATTGAGACCGCTGTAGTCTACACAAAACTCATTTCTTTCCTACCACCCTGGGTATGAGGTTTAGGCACAAGGACTACTGGACTAGCCCAAGGGCTATCTGAAGGCTCAATTACACCGAGTTCCAACATTTTCTGGACTTCAGTCCTGATACAGTCCCCGACATGGTCAGGTTGCCTGTAGATTTTACTCTTGACAGGCAGACTGTCTCCAGTGTCCACCTCATGGGTGCACCAGTAAGTCTGACTTGGGGTCAGGCTAAACATATGTCTAAACTGTTGCAGAACTTGTCTGCATTCAGTTTGCTGATGATCAGTGAGGCTGCTTGCCAAAGCAACACCATCTACTGACCCATCATCAGGGTTCTGTGAGAGCAGGTCAGGGAGAGAGTCACTCTCCTCCTCCGGTTCCTCATCAGTTGCCATGAGCAAGCCCATGTCAGCCCCGTCAACATATGTTTTCAATCTGTTGACATGGACCTCCCTAAGGGGGCTCCTGGGAGTTCCAAGATTCACCAAGGTGACATCTCCCTTTTGCTCAACAATTGTATGGGGGCCACTCCACTTGTCTTAGAGAGCTGCTGGGGCCACAGGCTCCAACACCCACACTTTCTGTCCTAGCTGGTATACAGTCAGCACAGCCTTTTGGTCATGCCAAGTTTTTTGTAGTTCTTGGCTGGCCTCCAGGTTTTTAGTTGCCTTCTTCATGTATTCGGCCATCCTGGAGCAGAGACCAAGTACATAGTCCATCACATCCTGTTTGGGAGGTTTGAGAGGTAACTCCCAGCCCTCCTTCACCAAACATAATGGACCTCTTACAGGATGCCCAAACAGAAGTTCAAAAGGGCTGTAGCCAAACCCCTTCTGTGGAACCTCTCTGTATGCAAACAGAAAGCAGGGAAGTAAAAGGTCCCATTTTTGCCTAAGCTTTTCTGGGAGGCCTTTAATCATTCCCTTTAGGGTTTTGTTGAACCTTTCAACTAACCCATTGCATTGTGGGTGATAGGGAGTAGTGAATTTATAGTTTACACCGCACTCCTTCCACATTGCTTTTAGATACCCTGACATGAAGTGGGTACCTCTGTCGGATATAACCTCCTTAGGGAAACCCACTCTGGAGAAAACTCCAATGAGGGCTCTTGCCACCACAGGGGCAGTGGGGGTCCTGAGGGGAATTGCCTCCGGGTACCTGGTGGCATGATCCACTACCACCAGGATAAACCTGTGCCCAGATGCTGTTGGAGGGTCAAGGGGACTAACAATGTCAATCCCTACCCTTTCAATGGGTACCCCCCCACAGGTAGTGGTATCAGGGGGGACTTTGTTGTGCCACCTGACTTGCCACTGGCTTGGCAAGTGACACAGGAGCTAAAAAACTCCTTGGTGTCCTCTGACATGTGTGGCCAATGAAAATGTGGAACAAGCCTATCCCAGGTCTTGTTTTGGCCCGAGTGTCCTGCTAAAGGGATGTCATGTGCTAGGGTCAAGAGGAACCCCCTAAGCTTCTGAGGTATTACCAACCTCCTGGTGGCTCCAGGAGTAAGATCTCTAGCCTCAGAATATAGGAGTCCCTCATCCCAATAAACTTTATGGGACCCACTAGCACCCCCAGCAGCCTCAGCAGCAACCTGCTGTCTGAGGGGTTCAAGAGAGTGGCAGCACTGTTGCTCCTTACTCAGATCTTCCCTGAAAGGTCCCCCTGCCCCCAATAACTCAACCTGATCAGGCTCAAGTCCCTCTGGGGCAGTTCCTTCTTCAGGATCTGCTTCTCCTCTCTCAGGAGGGGAACCTGTGATCTGAGACAGAGGGGAAGGCACTGCCTTAACCCTACTGCTCCTCCTCTTGGGTAGCATCTGGTCCATAGTTTCAAGATCCAGAGCTTGTTCAGCTTTATGCATTTTGGCCTGTGACCTGGTCACAGCAAATACCTCTGCAGGTATGCCCAATATCTCAGCATGAGTCCATAACTCTACTTCAGACCAGGCTGAAGTCTCTAGATCAATGCCCAATAGACATTCGACAGGGAGGTCTGCACTGACTACTACCTTCTTGAGGCCAGTTACCCCTCCCCAGGAGGAATTCACAACTGCCAGACTATGGTTGGTCCTGACATTGCTTGCATTGGTAACCTGGTACATTTCACCCAGGATGATCTGTCCAGGGTCCAGAAGATCCTCTGCCACCATGGTGACACTAGCCCCTGTGTCCCTGAATGCCAAAGCCTGTTTGCCATTTATTACAGGCTGCTGTTTGTATTTGCACAGATTACTGGGGCTCACAAGGAAGGACATATCAATGTCTCCATTACAAATCAGCAATGCCTGAGTGGGTACTCTGACTAGGCCAGAGCCCACTTCAGAACCCAGAGTCAACCCTACTACACCCTTATTCTGATTACCACCTCCACCAGTAGCTGTACTAGGGGGGAACAGTTGCCTTAGGGGCAGGAGTGGTGGTGGTTTGGTCTTTGGACGTGTTACAGTCAGAAGTCCAGTGCCCTTTCTGTTTACAGAATTTGCACCAGGGCTTCTTTTTGCCTTTTCCCTTGTTAGACTGCGAATCCCCACCAGATGCAGATTTTTGGGGCCCTTGTGAAGACTTCTGGTCTTTTGACTTATCCCCACCTTTCTCTGAGCCTTTAGGATCTTGCTTCTTAGTGTCACCCCCTTGGTTCTGGGTTTTCTGCCTCACCCTGGTTCTGACCCATTTGTCTGCCTTCTTTCCCAATTCTTGGGGAGAGGTCAGATCAGAGTCCACCAAGTATTGATGCAACAACTGATTTTGGCAATTATTAAGGATCTGTTCTCTCATCATAAGATTGTACAATCCCTTAAAATCAGTAACTCTACTACCAACCAGCCAACCCTCCAGAGCCTTGGTTGTACAATCTACAAAGTCAGTGCAGTCCTGAGTCTGTGCTTTCTGGGTGGCTCTGAACTTCAACCTGTACTGTTCAGTGGTTAAGCCAAACCCATCTATTAATGCACTCTTCAGGACTTCATAATCATCAGCATCCTCTTCTCTAACAGTGAGGAGCTTGTCTCTACCTTTATCAGAAAAGGAGAGCCACAAGATTGCTGCCCACTGTTTCTGGGGGACCTGTTGTACTCTACAGGCCCTCTCCATAGCAGTTATCCATTTGTGGATATCATCCCCACTCTGGTAGGGAGGAACAACCTTGGAGAGGTTCCTATGGTCTGGAATGTAATCTCTGACTCTAGGGACACTGTTCCTGCCACCAGGGGGTTCTAACCCCTCTTTTCTAGAAGCTCTCTGGAGCTCAAAGTATTCTCTATCTAATGCCAACTGCTTGGCCATGAGGGCAACTCTTGCTTCCTCATACTGTAGCAGTTTGTACATTCTTTCAGAGGAGGTTTCTCTTATAGGAAGATATAAGTTCCTCTGGTGGACAGATTCACTGCCAGAGTGATATGAGTGGTCAGATTCCCTAGAAAGGGACCTAGGCCTCTCCTCCACTCTGTCATTTCTCTTAGGGAGAATTCCTCTGTCCTTTTCAGATCCCTGTGGATCTGGCCCTTCAACCACAGAGTCCAGGTCATCTTGATTTTCATCATCTAACCCAGAGACTATAGCTGACCCACTCCGTGATTCAGACCCCTTAGCTCTTAGAGCTAACTTAAGATCATCTGCTGTCAGCAGATCTATCAGGTGTAGTGTGGAGGGACTATCTTTAGGTGCCTTGCAGCACACATGGCTTTCAAGTCAAAGAAAGTCATGTCCTTATACTGAGGCTGAGTGGAACCACTGGCTCCAACCCTTAAGGACATTCTAGTGTTGTGCAGTGTTGTACTACCTACACTAGTTTGTGGCCTACTGATCCTAGCTTGAGCTGTAGCAAGGGTGTGCTATCCCTTCACACACAGCTCTAAGTTCAGTAGAACTTGTTGATACTAAGCTTGACTTTATATGTACCTTGAGTACCTTTAGTGGTTTTCAGTTAGTAATTTGAATAGAGATTTTCTGGTAAAACAATGGCAAGCTGTAATCCCACACGCTGCCCACCAATGTGAGAAGTTGGCCTGGCATATGCTGGCCACTAGTTAAAGTGGCCCCCTTGCACCAGTCCAATTCGACTCTTATGGTAGATAGGTTTAAGACAACCTTTTTAAGAAAGCTATCCTAGTGGTAGCTGTGGAGAGCAGCCTTCAGGCTAAGTCTCTGGGGAATGTAAAGCAGCTTGTTTTACCTTATAATCTCTTGAATTACCAAATGAAAGGACACTACACAGGTATATATATAAAATATATATTTATTTATTTATAGACACACTCTACTAATCTCTTTATGAGATTAGAAGTCAGGAACATATTCACAAATCAATGTTTCACAACAAATTAAGCACTCATATGGCTGGGGCCCTAGGGGCGTACCAGACCATATACTAAAAAAGAGGTATAAGAAGAACGACTTGAGAAGTAAGAAGGTCTAAGGTTTTCAGAAGCACTGGGGCCTCACTAATCCACCGAAGGCAGGTAAGTAAAGGACCCACGTGAGACGCATGCAGTGTGAGAACACTGCCGCGGATCCCAATAGACTTCAATGGAGCAAGTCGCGGTTGGAATTTTAAAGTTTTAGGATACTTCGGGAGAGTCTACAAGCAAGTCACTTACAGGGTAAGTAGTTCTAGAGCCAACACACACAGGAGCACCGGAGTACTCGAGTTACCTCACCCAGGGAAGCCGGGTGCATAGGTGTCTTTTGGTGTCGGGTCGCGGCATCGTTTTCAATGGGAGCCAAAGAAGACTTGCTGCTTGTGAAGACAGAAGAAGTGTCCGGTGGAATCCAAGGCTGGATTCAGAAGAAGGAAGACCTGAAAGCAGAAGGGACAGTGACCCGGGGCCAGGAAGATGGATGCCCACGGTAGTCAGGTGATTTCAGGTGGTTCACGGGTGTCTTGACTCTTCAGCCACGAGGTCCAGCGGCGTCGACGATGACCAGGAGCTGGATAAGGAGTGTCCCACAAAATCTGCAACTTACTGAGGTGTTGGCAACCGGATTGGAGCCAACAAGCTTTGGCAACAGCAAGTCTCATTGAATGTGAATAAAGTCGGCGGTGCAGACCAGCAAGGTCTGAGGGACTCACCCAGCAAGGGTAAGTCAGGGCAGGCCTGGAGCAACCAGGGGAGCCCTTTGGTTTGGTAGAAAAGTCTTCAGGGGACCCACAAGCCAGCCGGCAAGGGATCGAAAAGACAGCTCGGGAGGATTCACTTCACAGGAGCCCACGGTCACTCAGGATGAGGTAGGCCTCTGATTTTCGAAGAAAATCCTGCTGGAGGCTTGGACCACATGTGGTCCAATGCACAAGATCGTAGAACGTTGCGTAGTGAAGGGGTTGCACTTGACAATATGGTATTGCTGTTGCTCGTCACTTGTGGGGTCCACTCACCTCAGTTTTGCTGGGACTCACAATGGCTGTCGAGGAGTCAGGAAATCCACTTCCGGGGCTGCAGGGACTTCGGACTCCGGCGGGAGCGGGAAAGTTTGCGACCGTTGATGCAAAGTTTTGGTGCCTGCCAAGCAGAGGAGTCACTCCTTGACTCCAAGGGAGATTCGTCAGTCTTCCAGAGGTAGTGGACCGTCGAAGGTCCAGGATTCTTCTTCAGAGCATCATCCAGGGCTATCTAGTTTGCAATGGCAAGGGTTCCCTAACTTATTCTAAAGGAAAGGGAGGGACTAGCTCTATGACCACTCCTATGGGAGGGTTAGGGGAGTGGGTGGTTACAACCACTTCCCTTCGTCCAGTTTCGCACCAGAGCACGGGCTGGTAGCCCCTGAACAGGTTTGAGCTGGCATATGCACAGAGGAGCCTACTGCTCCCCCAGTGCAGGACTTCAAAGCACTCTAGGAGTGCACCCACCCAGCCCCAATACACTAAATCCTGTCTGGAAGGTGGTTACACCTCCCTGTGACAGGATGCCTTTTGTTGGGCCTCCTCCACTGCGAGTTTCGGTCAGCAGCAGGAGGGCAGCCCAGTGTCTGTGCTGGTGGAATCCATTTTGTGATGCCAGTGCTCTTCAGGATTCTACCGTGTTTCCACAGTAGGTACATGTCTATCCCTCTAGAAGGGTGGGATCATACTCCCACACCAGTTACTGGTGTGGGTGTATGATTCCAAAGCGTTTGACACCAAACACAACATGTTTTGATGCAGCCATCCCAAAGTTAGCATTTACCGCTAGGCTATAATGCACTTAAGAGTATATGGTTTATTCTGATCCACAAACAGCCACAGAGAATAGACTCTGAGGGCTGCAGAGAGGCCCGGCTCAGGCAGAGGCACCCCCTCACATGTAAACGAAGCACCCTGCCCTCAGGATTGATAGGGCCTGCCTTAGGGGTGACTGATAGGCTTATATGTGTGTGTAAGGTGAGATATAGGGAAACTATACCTCAGTGAGGAGTGCTAACACTACCTCACCCAGACTGCAGTAGCAGGCCTGTGGTGTCAGATTCAGTATGCTTCCCAGGGGTGGCACAATACATGCATCAGCCCCTGGTAGGCCTGTGAAGTACCTATGCCCTTGGTACCTAAGGTACCATATACTAGGGGCTCATAAGGTACCACAGTATCCAATCACTAGTGCATCTAATATGCACTCCAAGCTGTTTAGAGAGAACAGAGAGGCTGGTGCCCTGATTAACAGGGTCCCAGTCAGACTATAGCCAGAAACCAGTGTAAACATCAGAAAATAAGTGGGGGCAACATAAGTGCAGATCCTACTCTCCTACAAGCACGCATGCAAAGTAGGAAAAGAAGGGAGTAATATAAAAAAAATTCCTTTCAAAACCTCCTTTCAAATGGTGTTAACTTTTGGAGCTATATCCTGTCTACTATTGTTCGTAGATAGGGCTTTGCATCAAAAGGTGTGGGTGGTTTCATGGGAACGCCCATGTACAACCCATGTAACTTTCCCTTGGTGCCATGTAACGCAAAGAAGTTCTTCACGCTGCTTTGCATTACTTTCAGGGTACTTTCCAGCACAAAACAAGTTTTGCACAGGAAAATAAATAAGGAAAAAAACATTTTGTGCTGGTTACGGTCACTTTTATGACTCTAACCCATCTCAAAATGTTTGTAAATCCACAGCTGGTTGTTTTAAGTCTGATTTCTCAGAAAACAAGAAAGTTGCTCAAAATGCCGTAGGCCAGTCTTGGACACACTGAACGCAGATTACAGTGAAGGAAACCAGCAGGTGGTTAGGACTCCTGTGACTGTGGGGGGGTACAGCAGACCCCAGAGAACGCATCAAAATGCCATATCTATTTAAGGCCAGCTGACAGGTGACGAATGTCACCTGTGAAAAAAACACTCGTAGTGACCAGTACAGCATCATAAAACTCCAGGAATCTGAACTAAGCAAGAGAATCTCAAGTACAGTAATGACCATGGAGAGGAGGCTGAGGGCTACAGCCAGACATAACACACATAATAACAAAGTGATCAGTACAATGACTTTTTGTAATACCAATGTCGTCAGAAGTAGGTAGACAGAAAAACAGTTGTGTCAAAATATACTTAACTGAAAAATAGGTGAAAAAAAGTTGGGGGAAAAAAATCAAAACTTGTCTTATAGGGTAAAGGTAAGTGTACTGGAAGCAGGGGCAAGGGGGCAACTTCTGCTAAAGTAGAGATGAGCATTTTCTGTCAGGTGGGGAAAGGGAGATGAACAGTTAAGGGTATTTAGGATTCAGAAAAGGGTAGCATTAAGGGACAGTCAGGGGTTGGTATGGTTCAGGGACTGGTAGCATAAAGGGGTGGTTAGGGGCTTTTAGGTATCAGAGAAGGGTAGTGTCAAGTGGTAGGAAGGGTGTTTTAGGGTTCAGGGAAGGGTAACCATAAGAGAAAGTAGGGGTTTTTAGGTTCACGGAATGGCAGCGTTAAAGGATAGTAAGGGGCTTTTAGGGTTCAGGGTGGAGTAACATTAGGGGTTAGTTTGGGTTTTTTAGTGTTTAGGTGTGACGTAAGGGGTAGTAAGGAGGTTCTACAGTTCAGGGAAGGGTAGCGATAAGGGCTAGGCAGATTTTTTAAGATTCAGGGAAAGGCGCGTAAAGGAGTAGTAGAGTAATTGTTATGGATTAGGGAAGGGTAGCATTAAGCAGTAGTAAGAGGTTTGGTAGGGATAAGATATTGGTAGTTTATCGGGGTAAAGAGGGGCTTTAGAACTTTACGGAAGGATAGAACTATGGGTAATACGTGTTTTTAGGGTTTAGTGAAGGGTAGAATTAAAGGGTAGTACAGGGTTTTAAAGGTTCTGGGAGGGGAAGCATTAATGGGTTATTAGATAAATTAAAATATGCATGTAACAGCTTTTAAAATGTGACGTTTTGGGAGCTGTCATAGGTAATTCTGAAGAGGTAGTAATGGTCATTATCTACACAATTTGCACTTGAATTTTATGTAGTCGACATAAAAGTGGAGTCTATTACATACAACCACAATGAATACCACATAACACGCACAAGACACAAGTGGAACGATAAACACAAGGGAAGAAGAATAAGAGTTAAAATGGATACTGAAGGCAAAAACAAACACAACACTGAAATAAATACTCGTGATATAGGTCTTCTTGTACATAAATAACATTGTGGCTAACTATACCTTCCTGCTGCTGATTGGATAGCGCACTTTTTCAGGCTGTACTCTTTGTCAGAAGGAGATGGTGCCTCTTTAACAGCTGAGAAGGGTTCTCTTCTGACAGGTTCAAGTGATGCGACTGGAAACGTGGGATTTCCAACCATTATGAGTGAGGAAGCGAGTTCAGCATTCAAGAAGATTGTTCCCAACAAAGCGCCCGGGAGAAGATAAGATCCCAGGTGATCTGTTCCTTGCTGGGATTGAAGTCTGGGTCCCATATTTTATGTTATGTTTTAATGTTATCATGAAAGGGACACCTATTCCTCCATCCTGGGCAAGGATTGAAATTATATCAATTTATAATAAGTGTTCCCATCTTTTATCAACTAATTATAGGCCTATAAGCCTTATCGTCAGAACGCAAAACTTGCTTAGTAGAATCATTTTAGATAGACTACAGGACTGGATGGAGGCTAATGATATACTTAGCCCCTTACAGGTGGTCTTTCATGACTGCACCTTCCAGTTGATCAGGTGTTTAGGCTCTAGTTTCTATTCTAAGAAACTGTGGCCCTTGAGGGTGGATGACTGTACGTGGTGTTTGTGGACCTTCGATCTGCTTTTATCCTGGTCCCCTGGGACCTGGGGTGGCATGGTGAGCAAAAGAACGATGGATTTAACCCATATCTCTTGACTGGGGTGAATGTATGATTTATTCAGCATTCAGTCCATCATTTGTTTGCGTAGCACTGACCTGGTCCCCTGGCACACGTTGTGGCAAGTGCTAGCCGACATGGTGGTCCCCAACTACCTTCATTGAATCATTGTAAGGCTGCAGGAGCATAACTTCGCCTGGGCCAGATGGGGTTAGTTGGGAGAAGTGACTGAACCATTTCCTGCGTCCTTGCCTCAACCCTTTTTACACTTATGTCAATGATTTGGTAGCCCATTTAAATCGATGCGAGAGCAGTGACCCAAGGCTAGTTAACATAAAGGTTCTCGCCTTAATGTTCGCAGATGACTCATTCCTCTTGTCTAACTCTCCAATGGGTCTTCAGAAAATTTGAGCATGAATTCAGTAGCTTCTGCAGTCAGAAAGGTTTGGAGATGAATGTGGCAAAAAACAAATATATGATGGTGTTTAATCCTTGTCACACAACTAAATCTAACCCTACTGTGATTGGGACCCCCCCTAGATGGGGTGCATACCTACGAATACCTCAGGATCACTCTCAATGAGCAATTAGAGTGGGCCACGCATGTCTCAAGGTGCAGACTCAAATTGGAACATTATATAGGGGAAGGGGCTGTCAAAAGCCTATCAGTTTCCTATTTTCAACCAATCTCTCCAGTGATTTTAGTTTACAACCACCAAGCCTTGGGTGCTGTCCTTTATGGTGCAGAGCTATGGGGGTATAAGGATTTAAATGCCCTGGTTATTTCAGAGAATCGATTCTTCCAGCAGATGTTGGGACTTCTGGTTAGCACCCCTCTGCTTCCCCTTAGGCTAGATGTGGGGCTCAGACACACCACTAATGGGATTGGCATCAGACCAATCCTGTATTGGAGAAGAATATGGGTCACCCCTGAGCTGCACTCTTACCGTCAAGTGTTGGGGGAGACACTTAGTCTCCCAGAGTCTGGAGATCTCTCCTGGTTAAAGTATACAGGAGAGATTCTGAGAAAGATGGGGAACGAACGTTTGTGGGAGGACTCAAGGGGGACTTATTCTCTTACTTCTAAGGTATGAGAAGTTGGCCTGGTATATGCTGTCCACTAATTATAGTAGGCACCTTGTACCAGTCCAAACAACCCTTATTGATGATAGGTTTAAAGACAACCTTTACTCTAGTGGTAGCTATGGAGAGCAGCATTCAGGCTGAGTCTTGAAGGAGTGTAAAGCAGCGTGGTTAACCAGATTATAACCTCTTGAATGACCAAATGCAAAGAGATCCACACAAGGTATATATAAAATATATGTATTTATTTTTAAACACTATCTACTAACCTCTTTATGAGATTAGAGATCAAGATACACAATATCACAGTACTTAAACGACAGTAAATAGCACAATATACAATGGGCCTCGGGGGGGACCAAACCATATATTAAGAAAGTGGTATAAGAACCACGACTTGACTCGACACAGTGCCTAGAGCACGTAGAATCACTGGGACCCCTAGAAACCACCCATGGTAGTGACACAGGAGACCCATGGGGGACGTGTGCAGTGTGAGAACACCGCCGCGAGTGCCGTAGGATTCTATGAGGACAGTCGTAGTTGGAATTTTAAAGTTTAAGGACACTTAGGAGAGGACTTTGAGCAAACCCCTTTAGACTTAAGGGGTTCCAGGGCCAACACCCACAGGAGCACCAGAGTACTCAAGTTACCTCACCCAGGGAAGCCAGGTGCATAGGTGTCAAATGGTGTTGGGACGCGTAGTCGCTTTCAATGGCTACCTGCTGCAAAGTGCTGCTGCTGTGAAGAAGAAAAGTGTCCGGAGGGATCCAAGCCTGGATCGGAGATGTGAAGAACCTGAAAGCAGAGTGGACAGAGTCTGGGCCACTTGCCAGTGACCAGGGGCACGATTGACGAATGCCCACCGATGTCGGGTGCTTCAGGTGTGAAGAGGTGCAGCTTGACTCTGCAGCCACGAGGACCAGGAGGCATCGATGATGACCAGGAGCTGGATTCGAGCTGTCCCACAAAGGATGTCGAGTGCTGCAGTGTCGGTGCTCGAATTGAACACAACAAGCCTTTGCAACAGCACCCCAAGCAGAAAGAGAAAAGATGCTTTGGTGCGGACCAAGTGATGGAGAGTCAGAGCACGTCTGGAGCAACCAGGGAAGCCCAATTAAAGTTAAAGTTGCCTTCACAGGGACCCACCAGTCGACGGACCAGGGATCGCAAAGGGACCTTGAGAGAAAACACAAAGGGCCGGCTCACGGAACACTCGTGGAGTGTAGGCCTGCAATCTTCGGTGGAGTTGCTGCTCAGGGTCTGGGCTACAAGTAACCCAAAGCTCAGCCTCAGGAGTAGCTGGAAAGCTGATGCTTCTACAAAGTGACGCGGTGGTCAGGGGTTCGGGTTGCACGGTCACCACGAGGGATATGGGCCTCAGACTTGCTGTGGGCACTGATCGACCTCTAAGACCTTGGGAACCCACCTCCTGTGTTGTAAAGTTCTTTGGAGTCCTCAGGAGCTTCGGAGATGAAGACCGGTCAGATGCGTCTTTGGTGCCTGCCAAGCAGGGGAGTAACTCCTTTACTCCAAGGGAGATTCTTCAGTCATCTAGTGCCTTGCAGATCGTCGAAGTTCCAGGATTATGTATCAGAGTTTCGTCCAGGTAAATCTATAGTCCTGTATCCAGGGGTTCCTACTTTATACCCAAGGAAGGGGTGGGACAAACTCTAGGGACCCACCTATGGGAGGGTCAGGAAAGAGGGGTGGCTACACCCATTTCCTTTGTCCAGTTTCGCGCCAGAGCAGGGGCTGGTAGTCCCTGTAACCGGTTTGACCTGGGCTATGCACAGGGACACCAAATGTGCCCCCAGTGCAGACTTCAAAGCACTCTTGGAGTGCACCCACCCAGCCCCAACACACTAAAGCCTGTCTGGGAGTTGGTTACACCTCGCTGTGACAGGAAACCTATTGTCCAGCCTCCCCTGTCAGAGTTTCGTCCAGCAGCAGGAGGGCAGACTCGTGTCTGTGGCTGCAGCATCCATTTTATGATGCCAGGGTTCTGTTAAGCGGTGGTGCCATGTTTCTCCCTCTGGAAGGGTGGAATCATTCCTCCCACACCAGTAACTGGTGTGGAGGTATGATTCCAAGGTGTTTGACAACAAACACGACATGTTTCCATGCACCCTTCCAAAGTTAGCATTTACCGCAAGGTTATAATGCACTTAACAGTATATGGTTTGGCTGCATCACAAACAACCCCGGAATGAAGATTCCGAAAGCTGCAGAGGGGCTCTGCTCATGCATGGGCACCCTCCCACATGAAACCAAGCACCCTGCCTTCAGGATTGTTAAGGCCTGCCATAGGGGTGACTGATAGGTTTACATGTGCAATGATATGGAGAGATATCGGTAACCTATATCTCAGTAAGGGGTGCATACACCACCTTACACAGCCTGCTGTAGCAGACCTGTTGTGTCATTTTAAAAGGCTTCCCAGGGGTGGCATAATACATGCGGTAGCCCCTGGTAGGCCTCTGGGGTACCTATGCCCTAGGTACATAGTATACCATATACTAGGGACTCACAAGGGTACCCCAGAAACCAATCTGGAGTGTACCTAAAGTACATGAAATCAATTTAGAGTAGAAAGCAGATAGACTGGGGTCCTGATTAGCAGGGCCTCAGTCTGACTAAGTAAAAAAACAGTGAAACATCAGCCAAGAGTGAGGGTAACTATAAGAAGCAGATCCTACTCTCCTACATAAGGCAGTCCTCAAGAGAAACTTTAATCAGTATATACCAATCAATCAATCAATCAGGGTTGGTAAAGCGGAACTACTCACCCGCGAGGGTCTCAAGGTGCTGGGGTGGGTGGCTCCGTTGAGTGGTGGGGTCATCCGAAAAGCCATGTCTTGAGGTCCTAGGTGAAGTGAGGCAATGTGGGAGATTGCCAGAGGTGGAGGGGGAGGGTGGTCCAGGCTTTGGCTTCGAGGTAGGAGAAGGAATTTCGTCTCATTCTGGTCTTGTTGATACTTGGGACGGTGGCCAGAGAGAGCTGGGCTGATCTGAGGTGTCTTTTGGGTGCGTGGAAGGAGAGGCAACTGTTCAGGTATGTGGGTCCGGTGTTGTGAAAGGCCTTGTATGCGTGGGTGAAGAGTTTTAAGGTTATTCTTCTTTTGATTGAGTTCTCTTTTGTCTAGGTCCTCTCTGGGCTCTTGGACAGATACCTTCTTCCAGATGAAAGACGAATACAAAGCAGAGCAGTACCTAGATAAGATAGAACCTGCACTGGCTAGGAAGCTATTTATTCAATTCAGACTCGGGACACTGCCACTGCACTCATTTGCTACTAGCTGGGTCCGCTCCAGTAGACCAACTGAGCGGGCATGTCCGTCATGTGGAACTGCAAATGAATTATTGGAACATGCTCTTTTCTTCTGCCCAACATACAAGAAGGCCAGGGCAAAACTGTTAATTTCATGTTGGCTTGTAGGAACCAAGCGGGATATGGAAACTCATCGAATTTTGCAAACTGAAATAAGTTAACTCCTGGTATTTGCTGCATTAAGGTACTTATACTCAATGTGGCGATTCAGGCAAAAACGTAGTCCGCTACTCAGGTGACATTGATGTTGAGCCACCATACTGTTAACCTCTTATTTCTAAATAAAATCTATTTTGCACCTAATGCAGATGAAAAGATGTGTATTTCTTCTACTTTCATCGTTAAGGAAATGTGTTGCAACTGATTTGCCCTCTTTTACCTAGTATTGCACTTTATGAAGAAGGGGAGAACATTGCACACTGCATAACTCTGCACAGCTTTCTGACTGATTTTGGAGCCCAGACCATAGCTCACCCTTGCCTGCTCGGGGAATTAAGTGCTCTGCATACTAAAATAATTGTATTCTCTTTTTCTCTCTTCACTTGTTCCATTTTAATGGAACAAAACTGATTTTTCTTGATGAATATAATTTATTATGTATTTTTAAATGTTTTAGTGTACCATTTCTGTTTTTCTCTGTTCTTTTATGGTAGCTTGCCGAAATAAAGATCATTTGATTGATTGATTGATTGACTAATCATACAAAAGTAGATATATAAAAACATTGATGAAGTAACTACAAAAATATAGAAATTATAAATCAAGTAGGAAAACATTAATAAAATTCAGCAAATTAATTCCATCTAAATTTTAAAGGTGGAGTTCTGACTCTTCCATTTTGTTTTACTCTTGCGGTTATAGAATCTCTTTCCTAATCAGTATGTGACCCAACAATTACTTTATCTGTGCTTACCATCACAATGAGTTGTGTGTCCACACCATCCAGAGACAACTCTGCAACATTTGGTCCTCCAGTCAAATCCAGACAATGCACAGTACTACTATACTCTCTCTGACTGCAAAAGAAGTAAAACGTCTTTAACCCACCTCTAAAGAGTTTTATTGTAACTTTATCTCAGATGTATTTCTTTTATCATCCCTCTTCACACATTTCACAACACATTACACATTCCACACAAACTCACAATTACTCCATTGTGGGGGTTGGCCTTAAACACTTTGATAGGCTTGCCAAACTTGGAACAACCTTTTTGGATCCAACCAGGTTCACAATTCTCACTAAGTCTCCCACCATGAACTTAGGCTACTCTACTTTATTAGTAAAATCCTGTTTCTGCTTAATTATTTTACTAGCTTAACAATTAGAGAATGCTATTGAACCCACCTATTCCGTAATGCAATAGGATCATAATATCTTCTCTACCACTGCACAACCTTAATAGGCTCACTTTGGTTAGACTGTGTGGAGAGTCTCAATATATCCAGATCTTTTCTCTCACAATCTCTCACCACTCTATGCCATAGCCGCATGCCCAAACCACACAATCTTTGAGAATCCTATTAAAGTTCCCCATCTGAACATTACAGTTTGTTGTAAAAGGCTGTGGTGATATGTCTATGTCCATACCCATCCAAATACTTCTTCATTTCTACTGACACCTATTGTACTCTGTTGTCAGTGACAAACGCCCTGAGATGTTCTTCCTGACGGACCACCTCCTTCAAAACTCAGTTACAATAGCTTTTGTGGCCCAGGTAAGAAATTTCACTTTTGAGTGGTAATCACCCAACAATAGTTCATACTGAAAATCACCAACATTATGGAAAGACCCAGCGATATGGAAAGCAGTTTTCTCCCTTGGCTGTTGTGCCAAGGAACAAGATTAAGTGGAGACGGTCTAACCTATCACTAGTTCCACACAAATTCTTTTGCCCATCTGACTGCCATTAAATTCTGCCTACCAACTTAACTCTACATGGACGACATCACTGGTTGATCTTTGTGAGCTAGTCTCAAGATCTTATCACAAATGGCAAATGGGGAACAAATTTCCAGTTTTTAAACACTAGGGGCCCGATTCACAGAACTAACTTAAGACAAAATCCTAAACTTACTACCATTTTGGTATTCACAGAAGGCACTTACTCATTTTGGTATTCACAGAAGGCACTTACTCATTTCGGTATTCACAGAAGTTAGGAGTCCTAACTTTAGGACTCCTAAATGCCGTCTGTGAATACCGAAAGTCTTAAAGTTAGGATTTTTCTCAGTTTAGGAGTAGTAAAGTTAGTAGTCCTAACTTTAGGACTCCTAAACTGAGAAAAATCCTAACTTTAAGACTTTCGGTATTCACAGAAGGCATTTAGGAGTCCTAAAGTTAGGAGTCCTAACTTTACTACTCCTAAACTGAGAAAAATCCTAACCTTAAGACTTTCGGTATTCACAGAAGGCATTTAGGAGTCCTAAAGTTAGGACTCCTAACTTGTGTGAATACCGAAATGAGTAAGTGCCTTCTGTGAATACCAAAATGAGTAAGTGCCTTCTGTGAATACCAAAATGAAAGTAAGTTTAGGATTTTGTCTTAAGTTAGTTCTGTGAATCGGGCCCTGATATCCCTTCTACTTCTAGTTCACTGGCGACACTCCAATACAATAATGTCTCTGGAGGTACTTTTGTGGAATTTAACCAACTTCCAATTGTCACTTTTTTGACCCTACAAAGGATCACACCATTCTCATCAGTTTCCCCATCTTGTTCTGTAACTGTACCTATAATGGGTGATATACCCTCACCAAAGTGGCCACTACTTGTACGTCTCTCTTGACTGCCTTCTGGCAATGGTCAGTGTGAGAAGTTGGCCTAGTATATGCTGTCCACTAGTTATAGTGGGCACCCTGTACCAGTCCAAACAACCACTTATTGATGATAGGTTAAAGACAACCTTTATTGAAAGCTATCCTAGTGGTAGCTATGGAGAGCAGCCTTCAGGCTAAGTCATGAAGGAATGTAAAGCAGCTTATTTTACCAGTCTATAATCTCTTGAATGGCTAAATGAAAGACAGCCACACCAGGTATATATATAAAATATATGTATTTATTTCTAAACACACCCTTCTAGTCTCTTTATGAGGCTAGAGGTCAAAACACATAAGTTACACTTCAAATAGTACAGTAAAATAGCACAAATACACGTCAGGCCCTAGGGACGAGCCAAACCATATACTAAAATAGTGGTATAAGAACCACAACTTAACTAGACACAAGGCTTAGAGCCTGTAGAATCACTGGGACCCCAAGGAACCACCTAAGGTAGTGACACAGGGAACCCACGGGGGCCGTGTGCAGTGTGAGAACACATCCGCGAGCTCCTGTTAGGTTCTATGGGTAAAGTCGTTGTTAGGTTTTAAAGATTAGGGACACTTAGGAATGAGTCAGGACCAAACCCTTTGGGACTTAGGAGGTTCTAGGGTCAACACGCACGGGAGCAATGGAGTACTTGTGTTACCTCACCCAGGGAAGCCGGGTGCATAGGTGTCAAATGGTGTCGGGTCACGTCGTCGTTTTCAATGGGAGCTGGCAAAGAAGTGCTGCTGCCGGGACGATGAGAAGTGTCTGAAGAGATCCAAGCCTGGATCGAAGTCGAGAAGAACTTGAAAGCATAGGGGACAGAGTCTGGGTCAGTTGCCAGTGACCAGGAGGACGATAGGCGAATGCCTACCGATGTCGGTGTTTCCGGTGAAGAAGGTGAAGCTTGACTCTTCAGCCACGAGGACCAGGAGGTGTTGATGACAACCAGAAGCTGGATTCGAGCTGTCCCACAAAGGATGTCGTGTGCTGCAGTGTCGGTGCCCAGATTGGACACAACAAGCCTTGGCAACAGCAACCCATGCAGAAAGGAGAAAGATGCTTCGGTGCAGACCAGCAAGGTCTGAGGTACTCACCACTTGGTAGGGAGTCAGGCACATCTGTAGAAACCAGGGTAGCCCAAGGAAAATCAAAGTTGCCTTCTCAGGGACCCACCAGTTGACGGACCAGGGATCGTGAAGGAGCCTCAAGAGGAAACACAAAATGGTGGCCCACGGGTCACTCGGGGTGACTAGTTCGACAATCTTTAGTGGATTCTCTTCTCGAGGAGGGGCCTACAAGTAACCCCAAACACAACTTCAAGAGACGTCGAGAAGTCAATGCACTTGCAAAAGTACACGGTGACCAGGAGTTCCGGTTCCACGCTACTCACGAGGGCTGCGGGTCTCAGCTTTGCTGGGGACTCGGGACGGCCTCTGCGATATCAGGAAATCCTCTTCCTGGGCTGCAAATACCTTGGAGTCTGGCGGGAGCTTCGGAGATGTAGACCGGCAAAATGCTTCGTTGGTGCCTGCCAAGCAAGGGAGTCACTCGTTGTCCCCAAGGGAGATTTCTTCAGTCCTCTAGTCTTTAGTACAGCATCGAAGTTCCAGTATTCAGCTTCAGAGTTTCGTCCAGGGATATCTAAAGTTCCGGTTACAGAGGTTCCTTACTTATACCTAAAGAAGGGGTTGGACTAACTCAGGGGACCCACCTATGGGAGGGTTTGGAAAGAGGGGTGGCTACACCCATTTCCTTTGTCCAGTTTCGCGCCAGAGCAGGGGCTGGAAGCCCCTGAACCGGTTTGAGCTGGACTATGCACAGGGACACCAAATGTGCCCCCAGTGCAGGACTTCAAAGCACTCTGAGAGTGCTCCCACCCAGCCGCAATACACATAAGGCTGTCTGGGAGGTGGTTACACCTCCCTGTGACAGGAAACCTATTGTCCAGGCCTTCCCTGCCGGAGTTTCGGTCAGTAGCAGGAGGCCAGACCCGTGTCTGTGGCTGCAGCATGCATTTTGTGATGCCAGGGCTCTATTAGGTTTCTACCGGGTAGACCAGTACAGTCATGTCTCTCTCTCTGGAAGGGTGGGATCATACTACCATACCAGTTACTGGTGTGGGGGTATGATTCCAAGGTGTTTGACACCAAACACGACATGTTTCCGTGCAGCCAGTCCAAAGTTAGCATTAACCGTTTGGTTATAATGCATATAAGAGTATATGGTCAGGCTGCACTACTGACAACCCCGGAGAAGAGATTCCAAAGGCTGCAGAGGGTCTCAGCTCATGCCTGGGAACCCCCTCACATATAACCAAGCACCCTGCCTTCAGGATTGATAAGGCCTGCCATAGGGGTGACTGATAGGTTTGTATGTGCAGTATATGGTTAGATATAGTGAAGCAATATCTCGGTAAGGGGTGCATGCACCACCTTACCCAGGCTGCAGTAGCAGACCTGTGGTGTCATTTTGGAAGGCTGTCTAGGGGTGGCACAATACAAGCAGATCCTACAGAAAGAAGCAACAGAGATGCATACAGGAGGAAGAGGGGCAGAGAAAGAGGCAAGAGGGGTACAGAAAGAAGCAAGAAAGAAGCTGAAAAAACAACTGAAGTGCAGAAAGAAGCAACAGAGGTGCAAAAAGAAGTAACAGAGGTGCAGAAAGAAGCAAGAAAAGTGATGAAAGAGACAAGAGAGGTGCGGAGATAAAGGGAGAAGTGCAGAGAGAAGGAACAGAGGTGCAGAAAGAGGAAAGAAGGGTGTAGAAAGAGGGAAAAGGGGTATAGAAAGAGACAAGAGGGGTGCAGAAAGATGGAAGAGGGGTGCAGAAAGAGGCACAAGACATGCAAACGAAGGAAGGGAGGTGCAGAAAGAAGCAGGATAAGTGTAGGAAGAAGAAACAGAGGTGCAGGAAGAGGAAGGAGGGTGAGAAGGAAGCAAGTGAAGTACATAAAGAAGCAACAGAGAAAGGGGGAAGAGGGGTGGAGAAAAAGGCAAGAGGGGTGCAGAAAGAAGCAACAGAGATGCAGAAAGGGGGAAGAGGGTTGGATAAAGAGGCAAGAGGGGTGCAAAAGAAGCAAGAGAGGTGCAGAAATAAGCAAGGGCAGTGCAGAAAGAAGCAACAGAGGTGCAGAAAGAGGGAAGAGGGGAGGAGAAAGAGGCAGGAGAAATACAGAAAGAAGCAACAGAGATGCAGACAGGAGGAAGAGGGGCAGAGAAAGAGGCAAGAGGGGTGCAGAAAGAAGCAAGAAAGGAGCAGAAATAAACAAAAGATGTGCAGAAAGAAGCAGCAGAGGTGCAGAAAGAGGCAAGATAGGTTCAGAAAGAGGCAATAGAACTGCAGAAAGCAGCACCAGACATGCAGAAAGGGAGAATAGGGGTGCAGAAAGAGGCAAGAGGGGTGCATAAATAAGCAATAGAAGTGCAGAAAGAAGTGAGAGATGTGCAGAAAGAAACAAAAGAAGTGCAGAAAGAAGAAACAGAGGTGCAGAAAGAGGGAAGAGGGCAGGAGAAGTACAGAAAGAAGCAACAGAGATGCAGACAGGAGGAAGAGGGGCAGAGAAAGAGGCAAGAGGGGTGCAGAAAGAAGCAAGAAAGGAGCAGAAAGAAACAAAAGATGTGCAGAAAGAAGCAGCAGAGGTGCAGAAAGAGGCAAGATAGGTTCAGAAAGAGGCAACAGAACTGCAGAAAGCAGCACCAGACATGCGGAAAGGGAGAATAGGGGTGCAGAAAGAGGCAAGAGGGGTGCCTAAAAAGACAAGAAGGGTACAGAAAGAAACATGAGAGATGCAGAAAGAAGCAAGAGAGGTGCAGAAAAAAGGCAAGAGACATGCAGAAAGAGGGGTGCAGAAAGAGGGAAGAGATGTGCAGAAAGAGGCATTAGGGGTGTAGAAAAAAGCAAGAAAGGTACAGAAAGAAGCAAGAGAAGTTTAGAAAGAAGGAACAGAGGTGCAGACAGAGGCAAGGGGGGTGCAGAAAGAGGGAAGAGGGGTGCAGTAAGAGGCAAGAGGGGTGCATAAATAAGCAATAGAAGTGCAGAAAGAAGTGAGAGATGTGCAGAAAGAAACAAAAGAAGTGCAAAAAGAAGAAACAGAGGTGCAGAAAGAGGGAAGAGGGGAGGAGAAAGAGGCAGGAGAAGTACAGAAAGAAGCAACAGAGATGCAGACAGGAGGAAGAGGGGCAGAGAAAGAGGCAAGAGGGGTGCAGAAAGAAGCAAGAAAGGAGCAGAAAGAAACAAAAGAAGTGCAGAAAGAAACAGCAGAGGTGCAGAAATAGGCTAGATAGGTGCAGAAAGAGGCAAGAGAACTGCAGAAAGAAGCAAAAGAGAAGCAGAAAGGGAGAAGAGGGGTGCAGAAAGAGGCAAGAGGGGTGCCGAAAAAGACAAGAGTGGTACAGAAAGAAGCAACAGAGGTGTAGAAAGAAACAAATGAAGTGCAGAAAGAAGGAACAGAGGTGCAGAAAAAGGGAAGAGGGGTGGGGAAAGAGGAAATAGGGGTGTAGAAAGAAGCAAAACATGTACAGAAAGAAGCAAGAGAAGTATAGAAAGAGGGAACAGAGATGCAGAAAGAGGGAAGAGGGGAGAAAGAGGAAAGAGAGGTGCGTAAAGAAGCAACAGAGATGCAGAAAGGGTGAAGAGGGGCAGTGAAAGAAGCAAGAGGGGTACACAAACAACAAGAGAGGAGAAGAAAGAAACAAAAGTAGTGCAGAAAGAAGGAACAGAGGTGAAGAAAGTGGCAAGAGGGGTGCACAAATAGGGAAGATTGGGTGCAGAAAGAGGTAAGAGGGGTGCAGAAAGAAGCAAGAGAGGTGCAAAAAGAAGCAAGTGAAGTGCAAAAAGAAGCAACAGAGGTGCAGAATGAGGGATGAGGGGAGGAGAAATAAGCAAGAGAAGTGCAGAAAGAAATAGCATAGATGAAAAAGGGGAAAGAGGGGTGGAGAAAAAGGCAAGAGCGGTGCAGAAAGAAGCAACAGAGGTGCAAAAAGAAACAAAAGAAGTGCAGAAAGAAGGAACAGAGGGACAGAAGGAGGGAAGGAGGGTACAGAAACAAAAAAGAGCAGTGCAGTAAAAAAGCAACAGAGGTGCAAAAAGATGCAAGAAGGGTGCAGAAAGGGGGTGAGGGGTGCAGAAAGAGGCATAAGGGGTTCAAAAGAAGCAAGAGCAGTGCAGAAATAAGCAGAAGAAGTACAGAAAGAAGCGACAGAGGAGCAGAAAGAGGGGTGAGGGGTGGGAAAAGAGGCAAGAGAGATGCAGAAAGGGGAAGGGGCTTGAGAAAGAGGCAAGAGGGGTGCAGAAAGAAACAACAGAGGTACAGAAAGAGGCAAGTAGGGTGCAGAAATAGGGATGAGGGGTACAGAAAGAGGCAAAAAGGGTGCAGAAAGAAGCAAGCGAGGTTCAGAAAGAAGCAAGAGATATGCAGACAATCTAAAGAGGGGTACAAAAAAGAAGCAACAGAGGTGCAGAAAGAGATAAGAGAGTTGCAGATACAGGCAAGAGAAGTGCTGAAAGAAGAAACAGTGGTCCAGAAAGAAGCAAGTGAAGTTATAAAAGAGACAAGAGAGGTGCAGAAAGAAAAAAGAGAGGTGCAGAAAAAGGACAGAAGAGTGCAGAAAGAGGGAAGAGGGGTGCAGAAGGAGGCACAAGGGGGCAGAAACAGGGAAGAGGGGTGCAGAAAGAGGCAAGAAAGGTATTGAAAGAAGTATGAGAAGTGTAGAAAGAAGCAACAGAGGTGCAGAAAGAGGAAAGAGGACTGGAGAAATAGGCAACAGAAGTACATAAAGAAGTAACAGAGATGCAGAAAGGGGGAAGCGGGGTGGAGAAAGAGGCAAGAGGGGTGCAGAAAGAAGCAACAGAGGTGCAGAAATAGGCAAGAGGGGTGCCAAAAGAAGCAACAGAGGTACAGAAATATGCAAGAGGGGTGCACAAAGAACAAGAGAGGAGAAGAAAGAAACAAAAGAAGTGCAGAAAGAACTGAGGTGCAGAAAGAGGCACAAGGGGTGCAGAAAGAGGGAAGAGGGGTACAGAAATAGGCATGAGGGGTTCAGAAAGAAGGCACAGAGGTGCAGATAGAAGCATGAGAGTTGCAGAAAGAAGCAACAGAGATGCAGAATGGGATAAAAGGGGAGGAGAAAAAGTCAAGAGGGGAGCAGAAAGAAGCAAGAGAGGTGCAAAAAGAAACAGGGGAAGTGCAGAAAGAAGCAACAGTGTGCAAAAAGAGGCAAGAGGGGCACAGAAATGGGGAAGGGGGTGCAGAAAGGGCCACGAGGGGTGCAGAAAGAAGCAAGAGAAGTGTATAAAAAAAGCAAGAGAGGTGCTGAAGGAAGCAACAGAGATGCAGAAAGAGGCAAGATGGGTGCAGAAAGAGGCAAGAGAACTGCAGAAAGAAGCAACAGAGATGCAGAAAGGGAGAAGAGGGGTGGAGAAAGAGGTGAGAGGGGTGCAGAAAGAAACAAAAGAAGTGCAGAAAGAAGCAACAGAGGTACAGAAAGACGCAAGATGAGTGCAGAAAGAATCAACAGACATGCAGAAATGGGGAAGAGGGGTGGAGAAAGAGGGAAGAGGGGTACAGACAGAAGCAAGAGAGGTACAGAAAGAAACAGAGGAAGTGCAGAAAGAAGCAACAGGGGTGCAGGAAGAGGGAAGACAGGTGGAGGAAGAGGCAAGAGAAGTGTAGAAAGAAGAAACAGTGATGCAGAAAGAAGAAAGAGGGAAAAGAAAGAGGCAAGAGGTGTGCACTAAGTACAAGAGAGGAGAAGAAAGAAAGAAAGGAAGTGCAGAAAGAAGGAACTGAGGTGCAGAAAGAGGCAGGAGGGGTACAGAAAGAGGGAAAAGGGGTGCAGAAAGAGGCATGAGAGGTTCAGAATGGAGGAACAGAGGTGCAGATAGAAGCATGAGAAGTGCAGAAAGAAGCAACAGAGATGCAGAATGGGGAAGAGGGGGGAGAAAAAGGCAAGAGGGGTGCAGAAAGAAGCAAGAGAGGTACAGAAAGAAACAGAGGAAGCGCAAACAGTAGGAAAAGAGTGCCAAAAGGGGCAAGAGGGGTGCGAAAACAGAGAAGGGGGTGCAGAAAGAGCCACGAGGGGTACAGAAAGAAGCAAGAGAGGTGCATAAAAAGCAAGAGAGGTGCAGAAAGAAGCAACAGAGATGCAGAAAGAGGCAAGATGGGTGCAGAAAGAGGCAAGAGAACTGCAGAAAGAAGCAACAGAGGTGCAGAAAGACACAAAATGGGTGCAGAAAGAAGCAAGAGAGGTACAGGAAGGAACAGAAGAAGTGCAGAAAGAAGTAAGAGGGGTATAGAAAGAGGGAAGACGGGTGGAGAAAGAGGCAAGAGAAGTGCAAAAAGAAGAAAGAGAGATGCAGAAAGATGGAAGGGGGAGAGGGGGGAAGAGGGGTGCAGAAAGAAGCAACAGAGATGCAGAAAAAGGGAAGAGGGGCAAGAAAAAGGCAAGAGGGGTGCTCAAAGAACAAGAGAGGAGAAGAAGGAAACAAAAGAAGTGCAGAAAGGAGGAAATGAGGTGCAGAAAGAGGCAAGAGGGGTGCAGAAAGAGTGAAGAGAGGTGCAGAAAGAAGCAACAGAGAGGCAGAAAGAGGAAAGAGGGACAAGAAAGAGGCAAGAGGGGTGCATAAAGAACAAGAGAGGAGAAGAAAGATACAAAAGAAGTGCAGAAAGAAGGAACTGAGGTGCAGAAAGAGGCACGAGGGTTACAGAACGAGGGAAGAGGGGTACAGAAAGTGGCATGAGGGGTTCAGAAAGAAGGAACAGAGGTGCAGATAGAAGCATGAGAAGTGCAGAAAGAAGCAACAGAGATGCAGAATGGGGGAAGAGGGTGGAGAAAAAAGCAAGGGAGGTGCAGAAAGAAACATGGGAAGTACAGAAAGGAGCAACAGAGTGCAGAAAGAGGCAAGAAGGGTGCAGAAATAGGGAAGAGGGTTGCAGAAAGAGCCACGAGGTGTGCAGAAAGAAATAAGAGAGGTGCATAAAAAAGCGAGAGAGGTCCAGAAGGAAGCAACAGAGATGCAGAAAGAGGCAAGATGGGTGCAGAAAGAGGAAAGAGAACTGCAGAAAGAAGCAACAGAGATGCAGAAAGGGAGAAGAGGGGTGGGGAAAGAGGTGAGAGGGGTGCAGAAAGAAACAAAAGAAGTGCAGAAAGAAGCAACAGGGGTGCAGAAAGACGCAAGATGGGTGCAGAAACAATCAACAGACATGCAGAAATGGGGAAGAGGGGTGGAGAAGGAGGGAAAAGGGGTACAGACAGAAGCAAGAGAGGTACAGAAGGAAACAGAGGAAGTGCAGAAAGAAGCAACAGGGGTGCAGAAAGAGGGAAGACAGGTGGAGAAAGAGGCAAGAGAAGTGCAGAAAGAAGAAACAGTGATGCAGAAAGAGGAAAGAGGGGGTGTAGGGAAGAGAGGTGCAAAAAGAAGCAACAGAGATGTAGAAAGAAGAAAGAGGCAAGAGGGGTGCACTAAGTACAAGAGAGGAGAAGAAAGAAAGAAAGGAAGTGCAGAAAGAAGGAACTGAGGTGCAGAAAGAGGCAGGAGGGGTACAGAAAGAGGGAAAAGGGGTGCAGAAAGAGGCATGAGAGGTTCAGAATGGAGGAACAGAGGTGCAGATAGAAGCATGAGAAGTGCAGAAAGAAGCAACAGAGATGCAGAATGGGGAAGAGGGTGGAGAAAAAGGCAAGAGGGGTGCGGAAAGAAGCAAGAGAGGTACAGAAAGAAACAGAGGAAGCGCAAAAAGAATCAAAAGAGTGCAGAAAGAGGCAAGGGGGCGCGGAAATAGAGAAGAGGGGTGCAGAAAGAGTCACGAGGGGTACAGAAAGAAGCAAGAGAGATGCATAAAAAGCAAGAGAGGTGCAGAAAGAAGCAACAGAGATGCAGAAAGAGGCAAGATGGGTGCAGAAAGAGGCAAGAGAACTGCAGAAAGAAGCAACAGAGATGCAGAAAGGGAGAAGAGGGGTGGAGAAAGAGGTGAGGGGTGCAGAAAGAAACAAAAGAAGTACAGAAAGAAGCAACAGAGGTGCAGAAAGACGCAAGATGGGTGCAGAAAGAATCAACAGACATGCAGAAGTGGGGAAGAGGGGTGGAGAAAGAGGGAAGAGGGATGCAGAAAGAAAGAAGAGAGGTACAGGAAGAAACAGAGGAAGTGCAGAAAGAAGCAACAGGGGTGCAGAAAGAGGGAAGACAGGTGGAGAAAGAGGCAAGAGAAGTGCAGAAAGAAGAAACAATGATGCAGGAAGAGGGAAGAGAGGGGGAGAAAGATGGAAGAGAGGTGCAGAAAGAAGCAACAGAGATGCAGAAAGAGGAAAGAGGGATAATAAAGAGGCAAGAGGGGTGCACTAAGTACAAGAGAGGAGAAGAAAGAACGAGAGGAAGTGCAGAAAGAAGTAACTGAGGTGCAGAAAGAGGCAGGAGGGGTGCAGAAAGAGGGAAGAGGGGTGCAGAAAGAGGCATGAGGGGTTCAGAAAGGAGGAACAGAGGTGCAGATAGAAGCATGAGAAGTGCAGAAAGAAGCAACAGAGATGCAGAATGGGGAAGAGGGTGGAGAAAAAGGCAAGAGGGGTGCAGAAAGAAGCAAGAGAGGTACAGAAAGAAACAGAGGAAGTGCAAAAAGAAGCAACAGAGTGCAGAAAGAGGCAAGGGGTCGCGGAAATAGGGAAGAGGGGTGCAGAAAGAGCCACGAGGGGTACAGAAAGAAGCAAGAGAGGTGCATAAAAAGCAAGAGAGGTGCAGAAAGAAGCAACAGAGATGCAGAAAGAGGCAAGATGGGTGCAGAAAGAGGCAAGAGAACTGCAGAAAGAAGCAACAGAGATGCAGAAAGGGAGAAGAGGGGTGAAGAAAGAGGTGAGGGGTGCAGAAAGAAACAAAAGAAGTACAGAAAGAAGCAACAGAGGTGCAGAAAGACGCCAGATGGGTGCAGAAAGAATCAACAGACATGCAGAAGTGGGGAAGAGGGGTGGAGAAAGAGGGAAGAGGGATGCAGAAAGAAAGAAGAGAGGTACAGGAAGAAACAGAGGAAGTGCAGAAAGAAGCAACAGGGGTGCAGAAAGAGGGAAGACAGGTGGAGAAAGAGGCAAGAGAAGTGCAGAAAGAAGAAACAATTGTTGGACAGGCCCCACAGACGGCTTGCTCCCTCCCCGCTCGACAGGGCCCGAACTCCGGCCCACCTGGCATATCCCCGCAACAAGCACCTGTACTCCGTCTTCCGACGGACCCTCTGCCCTCGGACCCCTACTCATCACGGGGTCCAGCCCCACCGGCTTTCCCGGCCGGGTCAAGCCGCCATCTTGGGCCCTGCACCACGCGGCCGCATGGCCTCCCCTCGACCCTAACCCCGGGCCTGGCCGGCCCCGACATCCCGGCACCACCATCCACCCAGGAGGTGAGCGGACCACTTGGCAGGTCAATGGGAGAACGAAGTGTCAAGGGCTCTCCCCCGCCAGGTGCCGATCGCCCCCAGCTCCCCCAGGCACTGGCTCCACCCCCTGCTGGGTGTCTGGACACCTTCATCCCGGACCCTCCGACCTCCAAGTGCGAGGGTCCGGACATCAAAGGGCACCAGCCCTATAACTGAGGCAGCTCCGGAGCAGGAAGGCAGTTGTATCCTGGAGTCGAGAGACACCGAGTGAACTCAACCCTGACGGTCTACTGGCGCTGCCGTAGCCCGCTCTTGTGAACCATCGTCCTGCCTGCTGGCGCTGCCGCGGCCTTCTGCAACCTTCATCTTCCTGGGACCTGCTGGCGCTGCCGTGGCCCGTTGTAACGACCATCCTCACCGGGACCTGCTGGCGCTGCCGCGGACCGTAGATCTTCCGGGGACCTGCTGGCGCTGCCGCGGCCCGTTGTAACGACCATCCTCACCGGGACCTGCTGGCGCTGCCGCGGACCGTATATCTTCCGGGGACCTGCTGGCGCTGCCGCGGCCCGTTGTATCGACCATCCACACCGGGACCTGCTGGCGCTGCCGCGGCCCATACCACCTAACCACCAAGCTCGAGGATTGTGAGCTCATCATCATCTCATCCGAACTACCTGATTGGTAAATAGACTGTCCCGCTACCCCCTTCCCTACCTTGCGAGACTCTAATCGAGGGGACCCCTGAGTCCAGACCTCCTTGTACCATTTAACCGTACCTTAAATAAGTGCTTATAAAGAACACTGAACCTTATCCGTGTGTGATATCTGTCTGTGGGGGGGAAGTTACTTGTCTGTACGATCGCTGGAGACGGCTCTCCCCGGAGACCTCTCCTCCTGACCCCGGCCGACCCTCCCGGTCCATCTACCTTTTCTAACATTGGTGGCCAGCGGCGCGATCCGAATCAACGCGTAATCGTACAGAGAGTAGCTCACCCCACGACAAAGCACGATGTCGACCAAAGATAGCAGCTCCACCGAAAAATTCCAAATGGAGAAATTGGAAGAATACAACCACCGCGAACTGAGACAATTTTGCATAGAACTTGGCATTGCTACCACCGGCCTGAGTACCAAGGATGACCTAAAGCGCGCTCTTGAGTCATGGACAGAAACTGGGGTCGCAGGACCCTCCGACCAAAGCAGCGTCACTCCAGACCAAAACAGCATCACACCAGAGGGGAACGCCACGGCTCCCGAGGAGCGGGGAACGGGCCTCTCGCAAGAGGAGATCCGAGAAAGAGACAGAGTCAGATTACACGAATTAGAGATGGCACGACTCAAGATGGATGGGGAACTTAAGTTAGCTGAACAGAAAATCAACCTCGAGCATATGCGGCTTCGAGAGGAACGAGAAGAAAAGCAGAGACAAAGAGAGCTGGAAGAGAAAAAAATAACGCTCGAGCACGAGCGCCGACTGGCGGAAATAGAACTGCGCAAACAAAATAAGGAACTGGGGGTGCCTGAGCGACCACACACCCCGGGGCCTATTGAGAAAAAAGTTCACATCCCCAAGGATGTGGTCCGCGAGTATGTCCGAGAAGACGACATACAACAGTGGTTTAAAGCCTATGAGATCGCAATGACCTCCCACCGGATCGACCGGAGTGATTGGGGAGCCGGACTGTGGGGGAGATTCATCAACGAGGGTCGCGATGCCCTGCTGCAGCTCCCCGATCACCAAATGTCGTCCTACGACCACATGAAGGCTGCCCTCCTCACCCGCTACGGCCTCACGCCTGAGATGTACCGCCAGAGGTTCAGAGATTGCACCCGGATCCCAGGTACAACTTGGGTGGAATACGTGAACTATTTCAGCCGGGCCTTCGAGGGTTGGATCAAGGGAAATCAGGTCACCACCTACGAACAACTCTTCAACCTTATGGTGTGGGAGCACCTGTCAAACAACTGTTTCGTCGAGCTCAGGCAGCACCTACTCGACAGTAAGCTGACTGACCCCCGGCAGCTCGCCGCCGAAGCTGACCGGTGGGAAAGCACCCGAGTGGGCCGGAAAGGGCCACCCGACCAGAACAGAAGCAACCAAGGCCAGCACCGTCCTCGGGGAGGAGGAGGGGGCCAGGGGCGAGGGAGAGACGCCTTACCAGCAACACCCGTGGCCAGCACCCCACCTCCGGCCGGCCGGGGCAACCCCCCGCTGCGGCCTGGGTACCGAGCCAACGTCACGTGCCACCGATGCCAGCGACTAGGCCACTACGCCAACGATCCGAACTGCCCGCTAAACCAACCACCCAAGCCCCGCCAGGTAGCTGCCGCTGCCCTGGGGGAAGAGCAATCATCGGAGGGACCCGAGGAGTATGAGCCGGACCAGCAAGGGTGGGAACCGGCCGCTATGGTCCTGGCATGCTTAGGGGGAAGGGACATGGTTCCGCGGGTCCCCTACCCGCCAACACCAGAAAATACGGTCAGTGGGTGACCATTAATGGACAGAGAGCCGAGGCCTTGCGTGACACCGGCGCCAGCGTGACGGCCGTCCGCTGTCACCTGGTGAAGCCCGAGCAGATCCTGCCGAACATTCTCTGCCCCGTCCGCTCGGCAGATAACTCTGAGAGCATGTGTAAGATGGCCTGCGTCCCGTTTGAATGGGGAGGGGTCTCCGGCCTACTGAAGGTGACGGTCCGGGACGATGCCCCCGTGGACTGCCTCCTGGGGAATGACCTCGAGAGTTCCCCGTGGGCCACCGTCGAGAGAAGAGAACACTTGGGGATGCTGGGCCTCCCGGACTGGGCCTGCATAACCACCCGATCCATGGCCGCCCGTGCCGCCCCCCGATCAGAAGAAACCGAATGGCCAGCACCTCCGCCCCCGGTTGCCCCTGTAGAGGACAACGGCGACTCCGACCTCCCGGACCCGACTGCCGAAGAAGACGCGCAACACCAGGACCTTCCGGATCTGGCTCAGTGGCGACAAGAAGGGGGGCCCACCCAAGAACAGTTCCGCCAGGAACAAAAGACCTGTCCCTCCCTCGAGGGACTCCGCCAACAAGCCAACACCCAAACCACCGGGGACACCACCGGAACCCACTGGGTCTACTGGGATAACGACCTGCTCTACAGCGAGCAAAGAATCGCCGAGCTGGGGGCCGGTCGAGTTCTGGTGGTACCGCTCAGCTTCCGAGACTTTCTGCTCAACCTAGCCCACGATGTCCCCCTGGCTGGACACCTGGGCCAGGACAAAACGTACAGTCGCCTGGTGACCCACTTTTTTTGGCCGAAAATGAGGAATGACGTCCTGAACCACTGCCGATCGTGCCCCACATGCCAAGCCAGCGGGAAGAGTGGCCGGAAGCTGAAGGCCCCTCTACAACCCTTCCCGGTGGTCACCACCCCGTTCGAGAGGGTGGGGATAGACATTGTGGGACCTCTGGACCCCCGCACGGCACAAAGACACAGGTTCATCCTGGTACTAGTGGACCATGCCACCCGCTACCCCGAGGCGGTGCCCCTACGGACAGTGACCGCTCCAGTGGTTGGCCGGGCCCTGATGGGGATCTTCTCCCGGGTAGGCTTCCCCCGAGAAGTCGTCAGCGACCGAGGCACGAATTTCATATCAAAATACATGAAGTCCCTCTGGCAACAATGCGGGGTCACCTACAGATTCACGACCCCCTATCACCCCCAAGGGAACGGACTAGTGGAGCGTTTTAACCGCACTCTCAAAGGGATGATTGGGGGATTGGAAGAACCTCTCCGTCGCCAGTGGGATGTACTGCTCCCGTGCCTCCTCTTCGCCTACCGGGAAGTTCCCCAGAAGTCCCTCGGTTTTAGCCCCTTTGAACTCCTATACGGACACCCTGTGCGAGGGCCCCTCAGCCTAGTCAAGGAAGGTTGGGAGATGGCCCCCCTAACGACCCCTCCCGACGTCTTCAAATACATCCTGGCCCTACGAAACCAGACCCGGCGCTTCAGGGAGATGGCCAAGGCGAACCTCGAGGCCAGCCAGGAGGACATGAAGAGGTGGTATGACCACAATGCCTCCTCCGTTGAATTCGAGCCTGGGCAGCAAGTATGGGTAATGTCCCCCACCGAACCATGTGCCCTGCAAGATAAGTGGACGGGGCCCTTCAAAGTGGTCGAGCGCAAAAGCCCCGTCACTTACCTCATTGACATGGGGTCCTCCCGGAACCCCCTTCGGGTCCTCCACACCAACCGGCTCAAACCGCACTTTGTGCGCTCCGAACTAAGCCTCTTGATGGCTACAGACAGTGGCACCGAAGAAGACTCCGAGCCCCTCCCGGATCTCCTGAAGACTCAGGAGAAGGACGGCTCCGTGGACGGGGTCCGGCTCTCTGACGCCCTCACTTCGGAGCAACGCCAGGACTGCCGGAACCTCCTGCTGCAGTTCGCTGCCCTGTTCTCCCTCACCCCCGGGGTCACCCCCTGGTGTCTGCACGACGTAGACACCGGGGACAGTCCCCCTGTCCGGCACCGGGCCTACCGCGTACCAGATCGGGTACGGGCCTGCATACAGGAGGAAGTGGCCAAGATGCTCACGATCGGGGTCATCGAGCCCTCGGACAGTCCCTGGGCCAGTCCGGTCGTATTAGTTCCCAAGGCCGCTGCCCCCGGCTCCGCCCCGGAACTGAGATTCTGCGTCGACTACCGGGGCTTGAACGCTGTCACCCGGACCGACGCTCATCCCATCCCCCGAGCAGACGAGCTGATCGACCGGCTGGGGGCCGCCCGCTACCTTAGTATCTTCGACCTAACGGCGGGCTACTGGCAGATCGGCCTCACACCCAGGGCTCAGGAACGGTCAGCCTTCTCTACCCCCGATGGCCACTATCAATTTAAGGTCATGCCCTTTGGCATGAAGAATGCCCCCGCCACGTTCCAACGCCTTGTGAACCAGGTCTTGGCAGGGCTTGAAGAATTCAGCGCTGCCTACCTGGACGATATCGCTGTATACAGCCGCCACTGGTCCGACCACCTCCGTCACCTCCAAGAGGTCCTACAAGCCCTCCAGCGGGCCGGCCTCACAATTAAGGCCGGCAAGTGCCAGATTGGCCAAGGGTCTGTGACCTACCTTGGGCACCAAGTGGGGAGCGGGCTGGTGGCCCCACTACAACTTAAGATTGCTGCCATCCAGTCCTGGCAACCCCCCGTCACCCAGACCGAGGTCCGAGCCTTCTTGGGGCTCACCGGCTACTACCGGCGGTTCGTGAAGGACTACGGCAGCATCGTGGGGCCCCTCACGGGTCTCACATCCAAGAACCAGCCGAAGCGGGTCAACTGGACTCCTGATTGTCAAGCGGCCTTCGAGGAGCTGAAGGCCGCCCTGTGCACCGCCCCGGTGCTCCAGGCCCCCGATTACAGTCGGGAATTTGTGGTGCAGACCGACGCCTCCGACCACGGCATCGGAGCCGTCCTCTCTCAGTTGAACGCCGAAGGTCATGACCAGCCGGTGGCCTTCATCAGTCGACGTCTCCTGGCCCGAGAACAGCGTTGGAGCACCATCGAGAGGGAGGCATTTGCAGTAGTGTGGGCCCTCAAAAAGCTCCGACCCTATCTCTTCGGTACCCACTTCCGGGTACAAACCGACCATCGACCCCTGCAATGGCTGATGCAGATGCGGGGGGAGAACCCAAAACTCTTGCGCTGGTCCATTTCCCTGCAGGGAATGGACTTCACCGTGGAGCACCGACCAGGCCAAGACCACGCCAACGCAGATGGCCTGTCCCGCTTTTTCCGCCTCGACGAAGAGAGTCCCCAAGGAGATGGGTGACTCTCCCCGCCTTCAGCTGGGGGGGACGCATGTTGGACAGGCCCCACAGACGGCTTGCTCCCTCCCCGCTCGACAGGGCCCGAACTCCGGCCCACCTGGCATATCCCCGCAACAAGCACCTGTACTCCGTCTTCCGACGGACCCTCTGCCCTCGGACCCCTACTCATCACGGGGTCCAGCCCCACCGGCTTTCCCGGCCGGGTCAAGCCGCCATCTTGGGCCCTGCACCACGCGGCCGCATGGCCTCCCCTCGACCCTAACCCCGGGCCTGGCCGGCCCCGACATCCCGGCACCACCATCCACCCAGGAGGTGAGCGGACCACTTGGCAGGTCAATGGGAGAACGAAGTGTCAAGGGCTCTCCCCCGCCAGGTGCCGATCGCCCCCAGCTCCCCCAGGCACTGGCTCCACCCCCTGCTGGGTGTCTGGACACCTTCATCCCGGACCCTCCGACCTCCAAGTGCGAGGGTCCGGACATCAAAGGGCACCAGCCCTATAACTGAGGCAGCTCCGGAGCAGGAAGGCAGTTGTATCCTGGAGTCGAGAGACACTGAGTGAACTCAACCCTGACGGTCTACTGGCGCTGCCGTAGCCCGCTCTTGTGAACCATCGTCCTGCCTGCTGGCGCTGCCGCGGCCTTCTGCAACCTTCATCTTCCTGGGACCTGCTGGCGCTGCCGCGGCCCGTTGTAACGACCATCCTCACCGGGACCTGCTGGCGCTGCCGCGGACCGTAGATCTTCCGGGGACCTGCTGGCGCTGCCGCGGCCCGTTGTAACGACCATCCTCACCGGGACCTGCTGGCGCTGCCGCGGACCGTATATCTTCCGGGGACCTGCTGGCGCTGCCGCGGCCCGTTGTATCGACCATCCACACCGGGACCTGCTGGCGCTGCCGCGGCCCATACCACCTAACCACCAAGCTCGAGGATTGTGAGCTCATCATCATCTCATCCGAACTACCTGATTGGTAAATAGACTGTCTCGCTACCCCCTTCCCTACCTTGCGAGACTCTAATCGAGGGGACCCCTGAGTCCAGACCTCCTTGTACCATTTAACCGTACCTTAAATAAGTGCTTATAAAGAACACTGAACCTTATCCGTGTGTGATATCTGTCTGTGGGGGGGAAGTTACTTGTCTGTACGATCGCTGGAGACGGCTCTCCCCGGAGACCTCTCCTCCTGACCCCGGCCGACCCTCCCGGTCCATCTACCTTCAACAATGATGCAGAAAGAGGGAAGAGAGGGGGAGAAAGATGGAAGAGAGGTGCAGAAAGAAGCAACAGAGGTGCAGAAAGAGGAAAGAGGGATAATAAATAGGCAAGAGGGGTGCACTAAGTACAAGAGAGGAGAAGAAAGAAAGAAAGGAAGTGCAGAAAGAAGTAACTGAGGTGCAGAAAGAGGCAGGAGGGGTGCAGAAAGAGGGAAGAGGGGTGCAGAAAGAGGCATGAGGGGTTCAGAAAGGAGGAACAGAGGTGCAGATAGAAGCATGAGAAGTGCAGAAAGAAGCAACAGAGATGCAGAATGGGGAAGAGGGAGGAGAAAAAGGCAAGAGGGGTGCAGAAAGATGCAAGAGAGGTACAGAAAGAAACAGAGGAAGTGAAACAGAAGCAACAGAGTACAGAAAGAGGCAAGGGGGCGCGGAAATAGGGAAGAGGGGTGCAGAAAGAGCCACGAGGGGTACAGAAAGAAGCAAGAGAGGTGCATAAAAAGCAAGAGAGGTGCAGAAAGAAGCAACAGAGAGGCAGAAAGAGGCAAGATGCGTGCAGAAAGAGGCAAGAGAACCGCAGAAAGAAGCAACAGAGATGCAGAAAGGGAGAAGAGGGGTAGAGAAAGAGGTGAGAGGGCGGCAGAAAGAAACAAAAGAAGTAACAGAGGCGCAGAAAGACGCAAGATGGGTGCAGAAAGAAGCAAGAGAGGTACAGGAAGAAAAAGAAGAAGAGCAGAAAGAAGCAAGAGGGGTATAGAAAAAGGGAAGACGGGTGGAGAAAGAGGCAAGAGAAGTGCAAAAAGAAGAAAGAGAGATGCAGGAAGATGGAAGGGGGAGAAAGAGGGAAGAGGGGTGCAGAAAGAAGCAACAGAGATGCAGAAAGAGGGAAGAGGGGCAAGAAAAAGGCAAGAGGGGTGCTCAAAGAACAAGAGAGGAGAAGAAGGAAACAAAAGAAGTGCAGAAAGGAGGAAATGAGGTGCAGAAAGAGGCAAGAGGGGTGCAGAAAGAGGGAAGAGAGGTGCAGAAAGAAGCAACAGAGAGGCAGAAAGAGGAAAGAGAGACAAGAAAAAGGCAAGAGGGGTGCATAAAGAACAAGAGAGGAGAAGAAAGATACAAAGGAAGTGCAGAAAGAAGGAACTGATGTGCAGAAAGAGGCACGAGGGGTGCAGAACGAGGGAAGAGGGGTACAGAAAGTGGCATGAGGGGTTCAGAAAGAAGCAAGAGTGGTGCATAAAAAGCAAGAGAGGTGCAGAAAGAAGCAACAGAGATGCAGAAAGAGGCAAGATGGGTGCAGAAAAAGGCAAGAGAACTGCAGAAAGAAGCAACAGAGATGCAAAAAGGGAGAAGAGGTGTGGAGAAAGAGGTGAGAGGGGTGCAGAAAGAAACAAAAGAAGTGTAGAAAGAAGCAACAGAGGTGCAGAAAGACGCAAAATGGGTGCAGAAAGAAGCAAGAGAGGTACAGGAAGAAACAGAAGAAGTGCAGAAAGAAGCAAGAGGGGTATAGAAAGAGGGAAGACGGGTGGAGAAAGAGGCAAGAGAAGTGCAAAAAGAAGAAACAGAGATGCAGAAAGATGGAAGGGGGAGAAAGAGGGAAGAGGGGTGCAGAAAGAAGCAACAGAGATGCAGAAAGAGTGAAGAGGGGCAAGAAAAAGGCAAGAGGGGTGCTCAAAGAACAAGAGAGGAGAAGAAGGAAACAAAAGAAGTGCAGAAAGGAGGAAATGAGGTGCAGAAAGAGCCAAGAGGGGTGCAGAAAGAGGTACGAGGGATGTAGAGAGAAGCAGAGAAGGTGCAAAAAGAAGCAACATAGATGAAAAAAGGGGGAAGACGGGTGGAGAAAGAGGCAATAGGTGGGCAGAAAGAAGGAAGAGACTTGCAGAAAGAAACAAATGAAGTGCAGAAAGAAGGAACAGAGGTGCATACAAAGGCAAGAGTGGTGCAGAAAGAGGGAATAGGGCTGCAGTAAGAGGCAAGAAGGTACAGAACAATGCAAGAGAAGTGAAGAAAGAAGCAAGAGAGGTTCGGAAAGAAACAAAAGAAGTGCTGAAAAAAGTAACAGATGTGAAGAAAGATGCAAGAGGGATGCAGAAAAAAGGCATGAGGGGTACAGAAAGAAACAAGAGAGGTGCAGAAACAAGCAAAAGAGTTGCAGAAAGAGGCAACAGAGATGCAGAAAGGGGGAAGAGGGGCAGAGAAAGATGCAAGAGGGCTGCACAAAGAACAAGAGAGGAGAAGAAATAAATAAAAGAAATGCAGAAAATAGAAACAGAGTTGCAAGAAGTGGCAAGAGGGGTGCAACATAAGGGAATATGGGGTGCAGAAAGAGGTAAGAGGGGTGCAGAAAGAAGCAAAAGAGGTGCAAAAAGAAGCAAGTGAAGTGCAGAAAAAAGCAAGAGGTGCAGAAAGAGGGATCCGGGGTGGAGAAAGAGGCAAAAGGGGTGCAGAAAGAAGCAACATAGATTTTAAAAAAAGGGGGAAGTTGGGTGGATAAAGAGGCGATAGGTGGGCAGAAAGAAAGAAGAGAGGTGCAGAAAGAAATAAATGAAGTGCAGAAAGAAGGAAGAGAGGTGCAGAAAAAGGAAAGAGGGGTGGGGTAAGAGGCTATAGGGGTGTAGAGAAAGCAAGAAGGGTACAGAAAGAAGCAAGAGAAGTGTAGAAAGAAGGAACAGAGATGCAGCTAGAGGCAAGAGAGGTGCAGAAAGAAGCAAGAGAGGTTCAGAAAGAAATAAAAGAAGTCCTGAAAGAATGAAAAGAGGTGCAGAAAGAGGCAAGAGGGGTGCAGAAAGAGGCATGAGGTTCAGAAAGAAGGCACAGAGGTACAGAAAGAAGCAAGAGAAGTTCAGAAAGAAGCAAGAGAGGTACAGAATGAATCAAAAGAGATGCTGAAAGAGGGAAGATGGGTGCAGAAAGAGGTGAGAGAACTGCAGAAAGAAGCAGCAGAGATGCAGAACGGGGGAAGAGGGGTGGAGAAAAAGTCAAGAGGGGTACAGAAAGAAGCAAGAGAGGCGCAGAAAGAAACAGGAGAAGTGCAACAAGAAGCAACAGAGTGCAGAAAGAGGAAAGAGGGGTGCAGAAAGAGCCACGAGGGGTGCAGAAAGAAGCAAGGGAGGTATGTGAGAAGTTCACCTGGTATATGCTGTCCACTAGTTATAGTGGGCACCTTGCACCAGTCCAAACAAACCCTTATTGGTCATAGGTTAAAGACAACCTTTATTGAAAGCTATCCTAGTGCTAGCTAAGGAGAGCAGCCTTCAGGCTAAGTCCTAAAGGAATGTAAAGCAGCGTGTTTTACCAGTCTATAATCTCTTGAATGGCTGAATGAAAGACAACCACACCAGGTATATATATAAAATATATGTATTGATTTTTAAACACGCCCTCCTAGTCTCTTTATTAGGCTAGAGGTTAAAACACATAAGTTACACTTCAAATATGACAGTAATAAGCACAAATACACGTCAGGCCCTAGGGGCGAGCCAAACCATTTACTAAAATAAAGATGCCTCTTCGGTGCAGACCAGCAAGGTCTGAGGGACTCACCACTTGGTTGGGAGTCAGGGCACGTCTGGAGCAACCAGGGAAGTCCAAGGAAAATCAAAGTTACCCCCTCAGGGACCCACCAGTCAACAGACCAGGGATCACGCAGTGGGACCTCGAGAGCAAACACAAAATGGCGGCCCACGGGTCTGATATGCCCTTATAAGTCCCTAATACATGGTATACTATGTACCCAGGGCATAGGTACCCCAGAGGCCTACCAGGGGCTGAAGCATGTATAATGCTACCCCTGGAAAGCCTCCCAAACTGACACCACAGGTCTGGTACTGCAGCCTGGGTAAGGTGGTGCATGCACCCCTTACCGAGATATAGGTTCACTATATCTCACCATATACCGCACATACAAACCTATAAGTCACCCCTATGGCAGGCCTTATCAATCCTGAAGGCAGGGTGCTTGGTTATATGTGAGGGTGTGCCCAGGCATGAGCTGAGCCCCTCTGCAGCCTTCGGAATCTCTTCTCTGGGGTTGTCAGAAGTGCAGCCTCACCATATACTCTTAAGTGGATTATAACCAAATGGTTAATGCTAACTTTGGACTGGCTGCATGGAAACTTGTTGTGTTTAGTGTCAAACACCTTGGAATCATATCCCCACACCAGTAACTGGTGTGGGAGTATGATCCCACCCTTCTAGAGGGAGAGACATGACTGTACTGGTCTACCCGATGGAAACCTAATAGAGCCCTGGCATCACAAAATGGATGCTGCAGCCACAGACAACGGGTCTGGCCGCCTGCTGCTGACCGAAACACCGGCAGGGGAGGCCTGGACAATAGGTTTCCTGTCACAGGGAGGTGTAACCACCTTCCAGACAGGATTATGTGTATTGGGGCTGGTTGGGAGCACACTCTGAGTGCATTGAAGTCCTGCACTGAGGGCACATTTGGTGTCTCTGTGCATAGTCCAGCTCAAACCAGTTCAGGCGCTTCCAGACCCTGCTCTGGCACGAAACTGGACAAAGGAAATGGGTGTAGCCACCCCTCTTTCCAAACCCTCCAATAGGTGGGTCCCCAGAGTATGTCCAACCCTGTCAGGATCGCCAAAATGCCACGTAAAATGAGACTCTCTGTGGGGCTAAGAAGGCGTTTGTTGAAGGTTCTTAAAAATGGCAGCCAACGAACGACATTTAAGGATGCAGGTTCACGCTCTAGCGTGAGGCAGCAATCTGTAATGTCCAGGTGCTGAGCTCGCGTTGTGGCGCACTTCACCATTACGAGTAGAGAGACGGACGTTGGAAATTCTAGCAGAGAAGAATACAAGAATACGTAAGCAAACCAGTACCTTAGGACTTCTGGCCTCGGAGAACTACAAGAGCATATTTGCAGTAAGACTGTTCCTGTTGCAGTTTGGGCAATTCACGAAGAGTGTAGTGTTTCTGAAGAGAACGTGCGCAGTAGTTAGTCAGTGCTGGCGTCAGGCATGCGCAGCTCTTGAAATGTTATTTTCTTATAGTGAGGAGAGTTAAGAGGCAGCACAAGTCGAGAATCAGATTTAAAAGCACACTACATTTGAAGAGAAAATCAGCAGCTTATTTGAAGGCGAAGCAAAAGATAAAAGATAGACTGTTGTAAATATATTGAAGCAGAATCAAATCCACAGAAAAAAGGAAAAGTAATAAGAGTGAAGAAATACTAGAATTAAATAAGGAAGTAATTAGCTTTCTGAGAAAACACTTACCTGAGAATTCTTAGAAGCAGCAGCTGTGATACTTGAGGTGAGGAATCTAATAAGACAAAATAAATAGGAGAAAATAAATTAAGACTAGAACAAGAGAATTGACTCGCATATTAATTTTAGTTGCAGCAATTAACAGCCAAGCATCACACATCAGAAGAGGAGCCAAGGTCACACCACTTCAGGGTAGGTTTTAGATCAGTGGGAGTGGAACGGGAAGAAGAAAGGCAAGGGAGGCTAAGAGTTAATAAAATTTATTTTCACAGCAAACCAGACAATTGCCGAAGGAAGACGAGTAGCAGGAGTCTGAAGCTGAAGGAAGAATCAGACGAGTGTGGCCGTCTCTTCTCTGTCCCATCCCCTTTCCCCCCTGAGGTTTTTAGGCACTGTGTATCAAGTATTGCGCATTGTTTGAAACCTTGGAGGGGCATTGGGACCAAGCGACATTCTGCTCCCGTGCATCGTGACAGCACAGCATTCTGACAGAGTGAAGTGCCCACGTTTAAACTAGCACCTGAGCAGAATGGCGGAAGGTTTAGATTTAAAAAAATTAGGTGAAATATTAGAAGGTATACAAAGAGAATTAATCTCAGTCAGGGAAGAAAATAGAGAGCTTAAGAGAGAAACTGCAGATCTGACTGTAAAGATGAGTAGTCTAGTGTCAGGACCCAGTTTAAAGTATTCGGCCTCTCAGGAAGGAGTTTCAGGTGAAGCATCTGTTCCTCAGCCTAAAATTACTACTCAAGTAATTCATTCCTCATCACCTGTGATTCCGCTAGCCCCTCCCGAGCGCTTTAATGGAGACCCACAGAAGGCGCAAGTTTTCCTGACGCAGTGTACCTTACATTTTATGTGTCGCCCAGCAGTATTCCCTGATGCGCAGTCTCGAGTGGCATTTATCCTATCATATTTGAGTGGAGATGCAGCGTCCTGGTCAATACCCTTAGTGACAAGAAATTATCCCATTCTGTATGACTAGGCTGTCCGGTTTTAGGTTTAAACCTATTATAACTGATAAAACCCCACCGGAAGGGAACTAGCCCTCATCAGTGTAAACATATAAACACTGAAAAAACCCCTGCACAACAACAAACTAAATGCCATTCAAAGACAAGAAAAGGAGAGTGAAAGTCATTTTTATTTCATCCTGAAGGAGCCAATACAATGTAACTTTGTTATACAAGGTAGCACTAAGAAAGACGGGGCTAACATTATTCTGCTTGAGTTTTGTTGTTTAGGGATGTCACTTAAATATTGTTTCTTCTACCTTTTTTCAGTTTTGTGGTCTTGTTTTAGGTGCTGTTTATTTATTTTATAAACTGTAGAGAATAAGGAAATATCAAAATCACATTTGATTTTTTGGCTACGTTTGAGTATTTCAATGTTAGGAAAAATGTAGGTTTCATAGGAATCTTTCCCAATATGTACCATAACATATACCCACATAGAATGGGTAAAAACCCTTGATACATCAGCCCCCTTTTCTAGTGAGTCAGTATTGATAGTAAGTGAATTGCCAAACACCCCAGGCTTTAAAAATACAAAGCAAGATATAGTGACAGGTACATTGAAAAGAGTGCAGTCGCAAAGCATCTGGGATACTGGTGAAAACATAACACCAGACTTTTGGAAAACATGAAATGCAGTGTCACTTGGAATGCTGCTGCAAAAAGTTCTTACCAAGTTCAACAAAGATTGGAGTGACATTGTTTGTATTTGCAGTGATTCAGCTACATATATGAAAATGTTGTGTGATGACCTGTCAAAATCGATATCTGAGCTGAAGTGCTTCCCTTTAAGAGATCCTTGCCACTTGTTAGATATTATGCTGAAAGCATCTTTACAATCTTCAGAGTTAATGAAGAATGCTATTGACTTTGTAGTCTGTTCTGGTGCACTGTTTTGTTATGCGTGGAAACTAAAACTCAAATATTTCTCATTTTGTGCTTTGTGTGGCATCAAAGAAAGAGTCATACCAACTGTGTCACTTAGCTGGTGGTTCTCATTCCTAGAGGCCATGAATGTTATATTACCTATGTGGCAACCGTTTACAGAATGTTCGCCGAGTGATGATGCCAAAGGCAAGAAATGTGAGGATCTTTGGTTGCATATTGATAGTGATCTGAAAAAAGTACACTTTACTGAATTCTTAGATTTTTACAGGAAAGCATGACTGCTGTAGTCGACATAATAAAAAAACTGGAGTTTGAAAACGCCCTTATATACCAAGTGATCAGCATAACTGGTGTAGATGTGAAACATCTCCTTGAGAGTAGGCTAGGCGACACTTTTAGTGACTTTGGCACTGCAACATGTTCCATGTTAGAGTGCTTGCCACTTGGTGAGCAAAGAAATGTTGAGGAGCAATTCAGGAACTTTTATTTTACAATGTATGAGAAATAGCCCTTCACCAACCATGGCATTTAAAGTCAATGAAGCCTCACCGTGGTACTCTGCACAAGTTATAGATCCCTTCCATAAAGGGAAATTATCTCCGGAGTTTCAAAAGTGCTTCCTCATTTTTGATTGCTTCAATAACTCTGAGGGCATATGCGCCCAGTTCAATGCATATGTTGCAGAACCTGTCGCAGAGAATCACAATCTTCAGGTACACCAGTAATAGCATGGAAAGCTATGTCAGTGGCCAACGTTTGCAAATTGTGTACTTGCTATTTTGGCGTTGCCTGTCCCAAGTGCCAATGTTGGGAGGGCTTTTTCAAAGATAAAAGTTTACATGGGAAGAAAAGAGTGAGCATGCATGACCAAAGACTCACTGAAGATGTATTGTATGGTATACTACAATAAGTTTGATTTGTAAAACATTTTTTGGACCTCATATACATGGTACATACACTGTCTAAATACCATGCACTATCAGTGCAGAAAGCAAGCAATAGTAAAAGCAAAAAGTTACATAAACACCGGAAAAACACTGTTTCTGTTGTTTTTAATGGCGCGAAAATGTGTAACCACTGATACCCACTGTTTTTTTAAGGTATTGAAATCACTTGAAAACACTGAAAAAACCCCACCAGAATTTGCCAAAAATAGAAACTGAAAACAGGAAAGTCTATGTATGACCTTGATGAATTCAAGAAAGAGTTTCTATGGATCTTCGACAGGCGAAGGGCTACGCAAGCCACTGACAATGAGTTATTGGAGCTTCGGCAGGGCAATCGAGATTTAATTTCTTACTTGGCCCAGTTCAACAAACTGGTGGTGGAAACGGAGTGGCCAGAAAATAAGAGAGCCGCCGTGTTCTATCGAGGTTTGAAAGACGATTTAAAAGACGCCTTAGCGCAAGTGCCAAATAGACCCTCAGAGATTTCTGCATTAGTCGATTTGGCACTAGAGATCAATTTTCGACAAAGCGAGAGGAGAGGTGAAAAGAAGAGAGAGTTTCGGTCAACTGTTCCAAGATTTCATCGAGCCAGAGTTGAAGGTGTTAAGGAAAATGATACAGCCCGTGGAGGAGAACCAATGCGAATTGGGACAATACGAGGTCCCCTTTCAAAAGAGGAAAAAGAAAAACGGAGAATAAACAAACAATGTCTCTACTGTGGCGGCAGTGGACATTTTGTTCGTAATTGTCCAAAGAAACCACGGCAATCACCGGCGGAAAACGCGCAGCACCACCAGTGACTGGAGTTGGACTGGTGGTTGCAAAAGCAGAAACAGCTCCGGAAAAACATACCTTGGCGAACACCTTACAATCAGCCTCTCCGCACTTAGTGATTCAGATGACCCTATGATTCCGAGAGAGAAAATTGACTCAAGTAGCTGTAATGGTGGATTCCGGAGCTACGGGCAACTTTTGTGACTTGAAGTTTGCAGAAAAAAATGGGTTAAGAGCGATTAAGAAGGATCGAAGAGAGGCTGTTCGTGCTGTCGATGGCACAAATCTATCTTCTGGGCCCATTGTGAGCCATACTGAGTTAGTAGAGATGGAATCTGAGGAAGGACATTGTGAAACTTTACAATTTAATCTAATCGATGCACCACAGTTCCAATTGATACTGGGTTTGCCATGGCTTACAGAACACAATCCTGCTATAGATTGGGAAGCCCGAACAATTACTTTGAACTTAAAATATTCCAAAGGGAATTGCTACAAGAAATGTCAGAGTGATCATATGAAGTCACCAGCGTATCATTTAAGTGAAGGTGAAGCTACAGTTTGTGTAATAACAACAACCGAGTTGCCAGAAGAGTACACAGAATTTCGAGATGTATTTGATGAGAAGGAAGCTGAAAAACTGCCCCCTCATAGAGAATTTGACTGCAAGATAGAATTGGAACCAGGCGCCAATCTTCCCTGTAGCAGAATTTATGCTTTAACTGAACGAGAAGATGCCCACCTGAAGGAATATTTGCGAAAATACCTTGAAAATGGATTCATCAGGCAGTCACAATCTCCTGTATCTTCGCCACTTTTTTTCATCCCAAAGAAAAATGGAGAGTTGAGAACTTGCATAGACTATAGGGCAATTAATCGTATTACTATCAAAAACAGATATCCTCTGCCATTGATCTGAGTCCTCTTGGATCAACTAAAAGGAGCGCAAGTTTACACAAAATTGGATCTGAGGAGAGCATATCACCTTGTGAGAATTCGAGAGGGTGATGAATGGAAGACAGCCTTCCGTCCCAAGCATGGACTTTTTGAGTATCAAGTGATGCCGTATGGTTTATGTAATGCTCCGGCGGCATTCCAGCATTTTATCAATGATGTGCTGAAGGAGTTCATTGATCGGAATGCAATAGTGTATATTGACAACATACTGATCTATTCGAACACTGTGGAAGAACACCAATTGCATGTTAAAATGGTGCTACAAAAATTACGGGAAAATAGTTTGTTTGTAAAACTGGAGAAATGTGCATTCAATGTATCCTCAGTGGAATTTTTGGGGTTTGTACTCTCCCCAGGCGGAATCACCATGGATGAAAATAAAATCAAGGCAGTGATAGATTAGGAGTCTCCGAAATCTGTGAAGGAGATTCAAAGCTTCATCGGTTTTGCAAACTTTTATCGGAGATTTATTCAAGATTTCTCCAAGAAATTAATTCCTTTAACCAGATTACTGAAAAAGGGAGCAAGGTTCGAATGGACGAAGGAAGCAGAGGAGGCCTTCACCCGATTAAAAAAGGATTTCACCACAGCACCCATTTTGCTTCACCCGGATCCATCTGAGCCATTCTTCGTTGAGACTGATGCCTCAAACTTGGCTTTGGGGGGAGTATTGTCCCAAAGACATAAAACAACAGAACAATTGCATCCAGTGGCCTTTCGCTCTAGAAAACTGACTTCACCAGAAGTCAATTATACAATAACTGAAAAAGAGTTATTGGCCATTAAGGACGCATTTAAGGAATGGAGACATTACCTGATGGGTGCTAAACATGTGGTCACAGTTTATACAGATCATCGAAATTTGAAATTTTTAAAATCAGCCAAGACTTTGACAACGAGGCAATTGCGTTGGTCCTTATATTTCGCTAAGTATGATTTTATCATAACTTACCGGCCAGGCTCACAGAATGGTAAAGCGGACGCTTTATCACGAGTAGGTACAGAAGGAATTTCTGATGACATCCAAGAACAGGAAATTATCCCAGCGGAAAGAGTGATCAGCGTAATATTAAAGGAGTCTACGGACAAAGAAGATCAGGCAACAATGACTCAGGAAGAAATAAGGGCTTGGTTGAAAGAAGATTCCAGACGAGAAATTCGAGGAGGGTTATTGTATCATGACCAAGCTCTCTATCTGCCCACACAAGAGATGCAGCAAAAGGCCTTAAAGGAATGTCACGATAACATAATGGCTGGCCATAAAGGAATATTGAAGACGGAAGATCTGATCAGGCGACGTTTTTGGTGGCCAAATATGATTAAGGATGTGCGACAATATGCAGCTACATGTGAGACATGCGCAAGGGGAAAAACTGAGAGGCAAGCTCCCAAGGGTCTATTGCAACCACTGCCCACCCCACCATACCCGTGGCACACAGTCACCTTAGATTTAATAGTGGAATTACCATCCAGCCAAGGGTTTGATACGATTCTAGTTTGCGTAGATACCTTCTCTAAAATGGCCCATTTTATTCCTTTAAGAGGGATACCAACTGCCAAAACATTAGCACACATATTCAGTCAAAACATAGTTCGAGCTCATGGCATACCTAAGGTTTTGACATCCGACAGGGGCTCTCAATTCCTTTCCCATTTCTGGAGGTCCTTCACTAAGAGGCTGAATATTGAGTCTAGGTACACAACTAGTTATCATCCAGAATCAGATGGCCAAACAGAGAGGACTAATCAGGAACTTGAACAGTACCTTAGATTGTGCTTGCTGGATCAAGAGGGTGACTGGCCAGATTATTTGTGGGCAGCAGAGTTTGCCCATAATCACGCTAAAAATGTGTCCACTGGATACTCTCCCTTCTATTTAAACATAGGAAGACATCCTAATCAATCCTTAAATTTTCGAGAGGCAGATATACCGGCAGTTACAGATCTGGTGGAGCACATGATGAGAGTGCATGATTTAGCTGTAAGGAACTTATCCAAGGCGAAGGAAAATTACAAGCATTATGCAGATAAGAGAAGAAGAAAGGAACCAGAATTCCAAGTAGGAGAAAGAGTTTGGCTAAACACAAAAAATTTAAGACTCAAGGGAAACAGGAAGTTACAACCACGGTTTGTAGGCCCTTATTTGATTGAGAGAAAATTAAGTGCCCTAAATTATCAGCTAAAACTACCCAAGGGGTTGCCAGTGCACCCGGTATTTCATGTCTCTTTATTGAAGAAGGCATCAAATGAAATGCGAAGTAGTAAGCCACCTAGGCCTGTTCAGACTGAGCAAGGAGAGGAGTTTGAGGTGAAACAGAACTTAGATGCTAAAGTTCGTAAAGGGAACTTATACTATCTGTTAGATTGGAAAGGTTATGGACCCGAGGAAAGATCGTGGGAGTTGTCATCTGATGTTCATGCTCCCAGATTGATTAAGGACTTCCACAAGAAATTCCCTGACAAGCCCAAGCCGGGAGGTTTCACTTTGAGGGAGGGTACTGTCAGGATCGCCAAAATGCCACGTAAAATGAGACTCTCTGTGGGGCTAAGAAGGCGTTTGTTGAAGGTTCTTAAAAATGGCAGCCAACGAGCGACATTTAAGGATGCAGGTTCGCGCTCCAGCGTGAGGCAGCAATCTGGAATGTCCAGGTGCTGAGCTCGCGCTGTGGCGCACTTTACCGTTACGAGTAGAGAGACGGACGTTGGAAATTCTAGCAGAGAAGAATACAAGAATACTTAAGCAAACCAGTACCTTAGGACTTCTGGCCTCGGAGAACTACAAGAGCATATTTGCAGTAAGACTGTTCCTGTTGCAGTTTGGGCAATTCACGAAGAGTGTAGTGTTTCTGAAGAGAACGTGCGCAGTAGTTAGTCAGTGCTAGCGTCAGGCATGCGCAGCTCTTGAAATGTTATTTTCTTATTGTGAGGAGAGTTAAGAGGCAGCACAAGTCGAGAATCAGATTTAAAAGCACACTACATTTGAAGAGAAAATCAGCAGCTTATTTGAAGGCGAAGCAAAAGATAAAAGATAGACTGTTGTAAATATATTGAAGCAGAATCAAATCCACAGAAAAAAGGAAAAGTAATAAGAGTGAAGAAATACTACAATTAAATAAGGAAGTAATTAGCTTTCTGAGAAAACACTTACCTGAGAATTCTTAGAAGCAGCAGCTGTGATACTTGAGGTGAGGAATCTAATAAGACATAATAAAGAGGAGAAAATAAATTAAGACTAGAACAAGAGAATTGACTCGCTTATTAATTTTAGTTGCAGCAATTAACAGCCAAGCATCACACATCAGAAGAGGAGCCAAGGTCACACCACTTCAGGGTAGGTTTTAGATCAGTGGGAGTGGAACGGGAAGAAGGAAGGCAGGGGAAACTAAGAGTTAATAAAATGTATTTTCACAGCAAACAAGACAATTGCCGAAGGAAGACGAGTAGCAGGAGTCTGAAGCTGAAGGAAGAATCAGACGAGTGTGGCCGTCTCTTCTCTGTCCCATCCCCTTTCCCCCCTGAGGTTTTTAGGCACTGTGTATCAAGTATTGCGCATTGTTTGAAACCTTGGAGGGGCATTGGGACCAAGCGACATTCTGCTCCCGTGCATCGTGACAGCACAGCATTCTGACAAACCCCCTACCTTAGTATAAGTAAGGGACCCCAGTCCTTAGGACTTTAGATTACCCTGGAGGAAACTCTGAAGCTGAATCCTGGACCTTTGACGCTCTGCTCAAGACCAGAGGACTGAAGAAATCTCCCTCGGGGTCAAGAAGTGACTCCCCTGCTTGGCAGGCACCAATGAAGCATTTTGCCGGTCTGCATCATCGAAGCTCCCACCGGACTCCGAAGTATTTCCAGCCCAGGAAGAGGATTTCCAGACATCTCAGAGGCCGACCCGAATCTCCAGCAAAGCGGAGACCCGCAGCACTCGGGAGTAGCGTGGAACTGGAACTCCAGGTCACTGTGCATTTCTGCAAGTGCATTGGCTTCTCGAAATCTCTTGAAGTCGTGCTTGGGCTGACTTATAGCCCCCCCATCGAGCACTGAATCCACTGAATATTGTCAGCCTTGTCATTCCGAGTGACCCGTGGGCGGCAATTTTGTGTTTTGTCTCGAGGTCCGTTTGCGATCCCTGGTCTGTTGACTGGTGAGTCCCTGAGGGGGTAACTTTGTATTTCCTTGGACTTCCCTGGTTGCTCCAGATGTACCCTGACTCCCAACCAAGTGGTGAGTCCCTCAGACCTTGCTGGTCTGCACCGAAGCATTTCTTCTGTTTCTGCGTGGGTTGCTGTTGCCAAGGCTTGTTGTGTCCAATCTGGGCACTGACACTGCAGCACTCGACATCCTTTATGGGACAGCTCGAATCCAGCTCCTGGGTATCCTCAACACCTCCCGGTCCTCGTGACTGAAGAGTCAAGCTTCACCTCTTTCACCTGAAATCACCCGACATCGGTGGGCATCTGCTCATCGCCTTCCTGGTCACTGGCTAGTGACCCAGACTCTGTCCCCTCTGCTTTCAGGTTCTTCTCATCTTCGATCCAGGCTTGGATCTCTTCGGACACTTCGCATCTTCACGGCAGCAGCACTTCTTCGCCAGCTCCCATTGAAATCGACAACGCGACCCGACACCAAAAGACACCTATGCACCCGGCTTCCCTGGGTGAGGTAACACGAGTACTCCGGTGCTCCTGTGGGTGCTAGCCCTAGAACCTCCTAAGTCCAAAAGGGTTTGGTCCTGACTAATTTCTAAGTGTCCCTAATCTTTAAAAATCTAACCGCGACTTTCCCCATCTCGCGGCTATGCTCACACACTGCACACGGCCCCGTGGGTCCCCTGTGTCACTACCTTGGATGGTTCCTTGGGGTCCCAGCGATTCTACAGGCTCTAGGCCTTGTGTCTAGTTAAGTCGTGGTTCTTATACCACTATTTTAGTGTATGGTTTGGCTCACCCCTAGGGCCTGACGTGTATTTGTGCTATTTTACTGTGATTATTGAAGTGTAACTTATGTGTTTTGACCTCTTGTCTCATAAAGAGACTAGGAGGGTATGTTTAGTAATAAATACATATATTTTATATATACACCTGGTGTGGATATCTTTCATTTAGTGACTCAAGAGATTATAGACTGGTAAAACAAGATGCTTTACATTCCTTCAAGACTTAGCCTGAAGGCGGCTCTCCATAGCTACCACTAGGATAGCTTTCAATAAAGGTTGTCTTTAACCTATAACCAATAAGGGGTTGTTTGGACTGATACAAGGTGCCCACTATAACTAGTGGAAAGCATATATCAGGCCAACTTCTCACATTGGTGTGCAGCGTGTGGGATTCCAGCTTGCTATTGTTTTACCAGATAATCTCAATTGAGAAACTAACCGAAAACCACTAAAGGTACCCTAGGTACATATAATACAAGCTTAGTATACAGTAAGTTCTACTGAACTTAGAGTTGTGTGTCAAGGGCTTAGCACACCCTTTCTACAACTCAAGAGAGTTTAGTAGGCCACACTAGTATAGGTAGTGCAATACACCACACCACATTAGTTATGTCTAATCAGCCAGGAACCAGTGTGTCCCTGCAAGAAGCCACTGGGCTTCTCCCCTATAAATATGAGGATCTCACCTCTGCTCAGCTTAGGAGCTTATGTTCTATTGGGAAGCTGAAGACAAGCAAAAGCCCAACCACCCAGCATCTCTTGGAGATACTCAGGCTGGATGATCTCTCAGATCCTAGAGGGTCTGATGTGGGAGGCAGAGTGGGTGGGCAGCAGTGGAGGGTGGACCCAGGGGTAGAAACTCTCCTGACCCAACCTCTGCTGCTAACTAGACTTATGACAATGATCAGGATCTGGTCAACCCAGCTCCACTGGATGAGGATGAGGAAGAGGAGCACAATGGCCCTCTCTTTGTTCCTCCAGGAAAAGTTGAAAGTAGGGTTAGGAGGGATAGATCTCTCTCAAGGGAGTCTGTCCATTCTACCTCATCAGTAGGGACCTCTATTTCTTCTCACAGAGAGAGTGAAACCTCCCAGGAGAGGAGAGAGAGACTGCTGAAATATGAGCAAGCTCAGTTTCACCTCAGAAAGCAGCAGATGGCCCTAGATAAGGAAGCCCTAGAGCTCTACAGAGCTAGAAAAAGGAGGGACTAGAGTCCCTTGGTGGCAGCAACTTCCCTAGAGATAGGTAGAGGTCTTATGACCATAGAAACCTGAGTAAGATTGTCCCTCCCTACCAGAGTGGGGATGACATCCACAAATGGATAACTGCCTTGGAGAGGGCCTGTAAAGTACAGAGGGTCCCCCAAGGGCAGTGGGCAGCAATCTTATGGCTCTCCTTTGCAGACAAATGTAGAGATACGCTCGTCACTGTAAGAGAAGAGGATGCTGATGATTACCAGGTCTTGAAAAGTGCATTGATAGATGGGTTTGGCCTAACCACTGAACAATACAGGTTGACGTTCAGGGATACCCAAAAAGCACAAAATCAAGACTGGGTAGACTTTGTTGACTGTTCTGCTAAGGCTCTGGAAGGTTGGTTATTGGGCAGTAAGGTGTGTGACTTCACAGGATTGTACAATCTGATAATGAGGGAGCCGATTCTTAATAACTGTCAAAATCAGCTGTTGCACCAGTACCTGGTAGACTCAGATTTGACATCTCCCCAAGAATTGGGAAAGAAGGCAGACAAGTGGGTCAGAACAAGGGTAAGGCAGAAGGTACAGAATCAAAGTGGTGAACCCAAGAAGCAAGATTCTAAGAACTCTGACAAGGGTGGGGAGAAGGGTAAAGACCAGAAGTCTTCATAAGGGCCCCAAAAATCTTCTTCAGGTGGGGATTTACAGTCAACATGGGGAAAGGCCAAAAGAAACCTTGGTGCAAAGTTTGTAAGCAAAATACACACTGGACCAGTGATTGCACCAAGTCCAAAGAGAATACTCCAGCCCCCACCAATGCCCCTAAGGCACCTGCTCCCCCTAGTGCAGTTACAATTGGTGGTGGGAATACACAAGCCAAGGGTTTAGTAGGGTTGACCCTGGGTACTGAGTTGGGCTCTGGCCTAGTCAGAGAAACCACTCAGGCTGTTCTTGTCTGTGATGGGGGCATGGATATGACCCCCTCTGTGAGTCCCAGTAACTTGGGCAAGTACAGGCAACAGCCTTTAATAAATGGAGTAGAGGCTTGGGCATTCAGGGACTTAGGAGCAAGTGTCACAATGGTGACAAAAGATCTTGTGTATCCTGGGCAGATTATACTTGGTGAAATGTACCAAGTTACCAATGCTAGCAATGTCAGAACAGACCATTCTCTGGCAGTTGTTAACTTCTCCTGGGCAGGGGTAATTGGCCTTAAGAAGGTTATGGTAAGTGCAGACCTACCAGTACAGTGATTGCTTGGCAATGATCTAGAATCTTCAGCTTGGGCTGAAGTGGAGCTCAGGACAGATGCAGAAATGTTAGGGATCCCTGCTCATGTCTTTGCTGTGACTAGGTCACAGGCCAAAATGTCTAAAGCTGGACAGGCCCTGGATTCTGGAATAATGGACCAGGTGCCTCCCAAGAGGAGGAGCAGTAGGGTTAAGGCAGTGCCTCCCCACCTGACTCAGAATGCTGATCAGTCTCCTCAGGGAGATGATCTTGAGCCTGAAGAAGGAACTGTCCCAGAGGATCTTGAACCTGACCAGGTTGAGTTATTTGGGACAGGGGGCCCTTCCCGGTCTGATCTGAGCCAGGAGCAGAAAGCCTACCCCTCTCTTGAACCCCTCAGAAAGCAAGCTGCTGATAAGGCTGCTGGGAATGCTAGTGGCACCCATAAAGTTTATTGGGATGATGGACTCCTTTAGTCAGAGTGTAGAGGCCCCAAGCCTGGTGCATCCAGGAGGTTGGTTATATCTCTGAAGTTTAGGGGTTTCCTATTGACACTAGCCCATGATATTCCCCTAGCAGGACACCAGGGCCAGAACAAGACTTGGGACAGAATTGTCCCTCACTTTCACTGGCCCCACATGTCTGAAGACAATAAGGAGTTTTGTCGCTCCTGTGTGACCTGCCAAGCCCGTGGCAAGGCAGGTGGAACCACAAAGGCCCCTCTGATACCACTACCTGTGGTGGGGGTTCCCTTTGAGAGGGTTGGGATTAACATTGTTGGTCCCATGGATCCTCAGACAGCATCTGGGCACAGGTTTATACTGGTGGTGGTGGACCATGCCACCAGGTACCCAGAAGCAATTCCCCTAAGGACCACTAGAGCACCTGTGGTGGCAAGCGCTCTCTTGAGTGTATTCTCAAGAGTAGGCTTTCCCAAGGAGGTAGTATCTGACAGAGGGCAAACTTTATGTCAAGTTACTTAACTGCTATGTGGAAAGAGTGTGGAGTGAACTACAAGTTCACCACACCCTATCACCCACAATGCAATGGTTTAGTTGAAAGGTTAAACAAAACCTTAAAGGGCATGATTAAAGTGCTCCCAGAAAAGCTTAGGCGAAGATGGGACATACTCTTGCCCTGCCTTTTATTTGCATACAGGGAGGTGCCTCAAAAGGGGATTGGGTAAAGCCCTTTTGAACTTTTGTTTGGTCACCCTGTTAGGGGTCCTTTGTGTCTGTAACCTTGAGGCTAGCTAGGAATTACAAAAAACCTGGCATGACCAAAAGGCTGTACTGGCTGTTTATCAGCCAGGACAGAAAGTGTGGGTGTTGGAAACTGTGGCCCCAGCAGCCCTCCAGGACAAATGGAGTGGTCCCCATACAATTCTTGAATAGAAAGGGGAGGTCACCTACTTGGTGGACCTTGGAACCCCTAGGAGTCCCCATAGGGTACTTCATGTCAACAGACTTAAACCATATGTTGACAGGGCAGACATGGGCTTTCTCATGGCTACTGATGAAGGACAGGAGGAAGAGAGTGACCCACTCCCTGACCTGCTTTCTCAGAAACCTGATGATGGCTCAGTAGATGGTGTAGCCTTGGTAGGCAGCTTCACTGTCCAGCAACAAACTGACTGCAGGAAACTCCTCAGCCAGCTCAGACATATGTTTTCTCTGACTCCAAGTCAGACCACATGGTGCACTCATGAAGTGGATACTGTGGACAGTCTGCCTGTGAAGAATAAGATCTACAGGCAACCTGACCATGTCAGGGACTGTATAAGGACAGAAGCCCAAAAGATGTTGGATTTGGGAGTCATTGAACCCTCAGATAGCCCGTGGGCTAGTCCAGTAGTCCTAGTACCTAAACCTCACACCAAAGATGGCAAGAGAGAGATGAGGTTTTGTGTAGACTACAGGGGGTTCAATGCAGTCACTAGGACTGATGCCCATCCCATCCCCAGGGCAGATGAGCTAATAGATACTTTGGCCTCAGCCAAGTTTTTAAGCACATTTGGCCTGACAGCTGGCTACTGGCAGATCAGACTAGCTGATGATGCAATGCCAAAGACAGCAATTTCCACCCCTAGTGGGCATTATCAATTTGTGGTAATGCCCTTTGGTTTGAAGAATGCACCTGTCACTTTCCAAAGGTTGGTGAATCAAGTCCTTACAGGCCTGGAAGACTATAGTGCAGCATATCTAGATGATATTGCTGTCTATAGCTTCACCTGGAAGGATCACCTGGTCCACCTAAGGAATGTTTTGGAGGCCCTGCAAAAAGCAGGCCTAACTATCAAGGCTACTAAGTGCCAGATAGGGCAGAGTCAGGTTTTGTACCTGGGCCACCTTGTAGGTGGAGGCCAGGTTCAACCATTACAGAGCAAAATCCAGACCATAATGGACTGGGTAGCTCCAACCACCCAGACTCAGGTGAGAGCCTTCTTAGGTTTGACTGGGTACTATAGAAGATTTGTCAAGGGGTATGGATCAATAGTGGCACCCCTGAATGACTTAACCTCTACGAAAATGCTCAAAAGGTTCAGTGGACAGCCAGCTGTCAAAAGGCAATTGATGACCTGAAGCAGGCCATGTGCACTGCTCCCATTCTGCAAAGTCCTGACTACTCCAAAAAGTTCATTGTCCAAAAAGATGCATCTGAGTTGGGGGGAGGGGCTGTACTGTCACAGTTGAATGATGAAGGTCAGGATCAACCAGTAGCTTTCATAAGCAGAAGGTTGGCCCCCAGAGAGAAACGTTGGTCAGCCATTGAGTGGAAGGCCTTTGCTGTGGGTGATAGGGTGTGGTGAATTTACTCCACACTCCTTCCACATTGCAGTTAAGTAACTTGACATAAAGTTTGCACCCTTGTCAGATACTACCTCCCTTGGAACTCTGACTAGGCCAGAGTCCATCTCAGAACCCAGGGTTAACCCTACTACACCCTTATTCTGAACATTACCACCACCAATTGTAGCTGTACTAGGGGGGACAGTTGCCTTAAGGGCAATGGTGGCTGGAGTTCATTCTTTGGACTTGGTGCAGTCACTTGTCCAGTGAGTTTTCTGCTTCCAGACTTTGCACCATGGTTTCTTTTGGCCTTTTCCCTTGTTAGACTGTGAATCCCCACCTAAAGAAGATTTTTGGGGACCTTGTGAAGACTTCTGGTCTTTACCCTTCTCCCCACCCTTGTCAGAGTTTTTAGGATCTTGCTTCTTGGGTTTACCTCCTTGGTTCTGTACCTTCTGCCCCACCCTGGTTCTGACCCACTGTGAGAAGTTGGCCTGGCATATGCTGGTCACTAGTTAAAGTGGCCACCTTGCACCAGTCCAATTCGACTGTTATGGTAGATAGGTTTAAGACAACCTTTTAAAGAAAGCTATCCTAGTGGTAGCTGTGGAGCGCAGCCTTCAGGCTAAGTCTTTAGAGAAATGTAAAGCAGCTTGTTTTACCTTATAATCTCTTGAATTACTAAATAAAAGGACACCACGCAGGCATATATATAAAATATATATGTATTTATTACTAGACACACTGTAATAATCTCTTTATGGGATTAAGAGTCAAGGACATATGCACAAATGAACATTTCACAACACGTTAAGCACAAATATGGCGGGGGCCCTAGGGGCGTACCAGACCATATACTAAAAAAGAGACTTAGGGATAACGACTTGCAAGGGCACAAGGCCTAGGGTCTTCAGAAGTGCTGGGGCCTCACTAATCCACCCAAGGCAGGTAAGTAAAGGACCCATGGGAGACGCATGCAGTGTGAGAACACAGCCGCGGATCCCAATTGACTTCAATGGAGCAAGTCGCGATTGGAAATTTAGAGTTTTAGGATACTTCGGTAGAGCCTACAAGCAAGTCACTTACAGGGTAAGTAGTTCTAGAGCCAACACCCACAGGAGCACCGTAGTGCTGGAGTTACCTCACCCAGAGAAGCCGGGTGCATAGGTGTCTTTTGGTGTCGGGTCGCAGCGTCGTTTTCAATGGGAGCCAAAGAAGACTTGCTGCATGTAAAGGCAGGAGAAGTGTCTGGTGGAATCCAAGCCTGGATTCAGAAGAAGGAAGACCTGAAAGCAGAGGGGACAGTGTTCAAAGTCACTTGGCAGTGACCCGAGGCAAGGAAGATGGATGCCCACAGTCGTCGGGTGATTTCAGGTGATCCACGGGTGACTTGACTCTTCAGCCACGAGGTCCAGGAGGTGTCGACGATGACCAGGAGCTGGATTCAGCATGTCCCACAAAGTCTGCAGCTTACTGCGGTGTCGGTGACCAGATTGGAGCCAACAAGCCCTGGCAACAGCAAGTCTCGTGGAAGTGTAAAAAGTCAGCGGTGCAGACCAGCAAGGTCTGTGGGACTCACCCAGCAAGGGTAAGTCAGGGCAGGCCTGGAGCAACCAGGGGGGCCCTTTGGCTTTGTAGAAAAGTCTTCTGGGGACCCACAAGCCAACCGGCAAGGGATCGCAAAGACGCCTTGGGAGGATTCACTCAACAGGGGCCCACGGTCACTCGGGATGGGGTAGGCCTCTGATCTTCTGTAGAAATCCTGCTGGAGGCTGTAGGAGAGTAGGATCTACTTCACATGGGTACCCCCACTTTTTGCTGGTGTTTCACTGTTTTTCGACTTTAGTCTGGCTGTGGCCCTGCTAATCAGGACCACAGCCTAGCTGCTTCCTCTCTAAAATGGTTTCCATGTACATTAGGTACATATCCAATTGGATTCTGGAGTGCCTTATAAGCGCCTAGTATATGGTTTACTATGTACCTAGGGCATAGGTATATCAGAGGCCTACTAGGGGCTGCAGCATGTATTATGCAACCCCTGTGAAGCACTCCAAAATGACACCACAGGTCTGCTACCGCAACCTGGGTAAGGGTGTGCTTGCACTCCTTACTGTGGTATAGGCTACCTATATCACTACCTTATGCAGACACATATAAACCTATAAGCCACTCCTATGGCAGGCCTTGACAGTCCTGAAGGCAGGGTGCTTGGTTTTATGTGAGAGGGTGCCCAAGCATGAGCTGAGCCCCTCTGCAGCATTCGGAAATACTTCCATATGGCTGGTCTGTGATACATGAGAAACCTTTGAAAATAGCATCAACCGGCGTGTGGAATAAATTGGATGTTGAGAAAAAAGTTTGATATAAAGAATGAGTACGTGGATTAAAATGGAGTACAAAGAATTCAACACAAATGAAAAAAGACCAAGAGGTAACATTGAGCTGTGCAATTGGTTTTGTGGCTAAAGGCGCCCAAAAAGGACGGAATTTAGTATCTAAGTGCCACCTGGGCGAGGCACTTTCCAGTGAGCACGCAACACTGACTGAATTGAAAAACATGGAATGAAGTTTAATTTAAGGAGAAAAAAGGAGGTGTGCATTCCCCATCAGTATGAAGTATATTACGTAATCGCCCAAACTCGGGTTTGCACCCACATAGACATTAATATGCATTGAATCAGGAAATTTTGGCAATTGTTGCATCATCCACATTCACGGCGGAACATCGTGTTCATCCAGCAAGTTCATTTTGAGTGGCAATAAATGATTTGAAGGCTCTTGTACTAAATGTTTGACATTTCCAGTGGGTTTACACGTTTTATGGAGAAACGATTATCATCAATTTGGAAACTGTTTCTTTTTATAATATGCATTGTGATGTTATGTTAAACTAAATTGTTGCATCGTGGGAGCTGTAGTGTTTTAAGAATCGTGGGCAGGACTTCTCAGAGAGAGAGCTGAACAGGTGGTCATCTAGATTCCAGCAATATGGGAGGGTCTTGGATTTGAGTGGTAGGTTTAAATTGTGGCGGTTGAATGGCTTGGTAACATTCCTTTTGGAAGAGAGATGAGGACGGACTGTTTTTTGGCAGGTAAGGGTGGTAGAGATTTTAGAATATGTGCAGTGGAGACATCTGCAAGGGACAGTAGATTTGGTGACATCGGGGAACAGTAAAAGAATGATGACGCATCACGATTACCGTGGTTGGTAATGCTGTTCTGTTGATTGCAAATCAAAGAGTGAAAGACAGCCGTTAAATCGATGGAAAGAATGGGGTGTGGAGCGCATGGTTCAAGTATATTAAATAAGAACGTGTAAAGGAAATGTTCTGTGATTTATTTGGCAATTCAGAGGAGGGTGAGAGGCCAAGTACGATGACGGTATAATTGGAGGCGAGTGTTTAGAGCACTGTTTTAGATCTAGTGGGAATCATCGGCAGAGTTGTATGGAGGGTTAAGAAGGATTAAAGAGATGGAATTCGTTGTTGATAGAGGTCCTTGATAATAATAAATGTGGGGGGGGGGCATTTTAGTGAATGCTGAAAGAAATACTAGATTTTTTGCAATGTGATAGACGTAATAGATAGGGGTGGAACTAACACCATAGGCACCCTTTGAATGTTTTTGTGTACAAAGACTGGCAAATGAAATAATAAATGCATGTTTTATTGTTAATTACAGTAACCCCTGACGAAGGACCCTAGATGCCCGAAATGCATTGGGTTTGATAAATACTGCTTTGGAAGAACAAATGCATTTGTACGTGTTCTTGAAGAGAGGTCCGGATGGGCACATCATGAACATGAGAAACCTTTGAAAATAGCATCAACCGGCGTGTGGAATAAATTGGATGCTGAGAAAAAGTTTGATTAAAAGAATGAGTACGTGGTTTAAAATGGAGTACAAAGAATTGAACACGAATGAAAAAAGACGAAGAGGTAACATTGAGCTGTGCCATTGGTTTTGTGGCTAAAGGCGCCCAAAAATGACGGAATTTAGTATCTAAGTGCCACCTGGGCGAGGCACTTTCCAGTGAGCACGCAACACTGACTGAATTGAAAAACATGGAATGAAGTTTAATTTAAGGAGAAAAAAGGAGGTGTGCATTCCCCATCAGTATGAAGTATGTTCTGTGATACAGCCATACCATATACTCTTAAGTGCATTATAACCTTGCAGTAAATGCTAACTTTGGAATGGCTGCATCAAAACATGTCGTGTTTGGTGTCAAACGCTTTGGAATACTACTCCCCCACCAGTTCTGGTGGCAGGGGTAGCATTCCACCCTTCTAGAGGGAGAGACATGTTCACACTGGCTAAACCCGGTTAAATACTTTCAAAGCCCTGGCATCACCAAATGGTTGCCGCTGCCTAGACACGGGTCTGGCCTCTTGCTGCTGGGGGAAACTCCGGCAGGGGAGGCCTGGACAATAGTTTTCCTGTCACAGGGAGGTGTAACCACCTCCCCAGACAGGCAGATGTGTATTGGGGCAGAGTGGGTGCATTCAGTGACTGCTTTTGAGACACTGTCTGGGGCACACAAGGTGTCCCTTTGCATAGCCGGTTCAAACTGGTTGCAGGGGCACTCAGCCCCTGCTCTGGCATGAAACTGGACAAAGGGGAAGGGGTGTAACCACCCCCACCCCAGGCCCACCCATAGGTGGAGCTTAGAGGTAGTCCATCCCCTAAACTTTGTATAAGTATAAGAACCCAGTCCCTAGAACTTTAGATTACCCTGGACGAAACTCTACAACATATATCCTGGACCTTTGACTTTCTATCACGACTAGAAGATGGAAGAAATCTCCCTTGGGGTCAAGGAGTGACTCCCCTGCTTGGCAGGCACCAAAGAAGCAACTGACCGGTCTGCATTGCTGAGGCTCCCGCCAGACGCCGAAGTCTCTGGGATTAGCGAGCGCTCGAGCAGCGTATCATCCTTCTGCTCAACCTACTGTGTTAGAGATTACAAACTGCATTTTTTAAACGAACGAAAACCTTTGTAAAAATTGTACTGTGTTGAATTTGTATTAGTATGTTTTAAAATCAGAACTTGGCAGTTAGCACACTGGGGGGCTTACCCACTCCGTCGCCAGCATACTCGCGCTCGATACCTGCCGAATCAGGGCAAGGCACCGAGCACCAGGGTTTTAGTGGCGGCCATCTTAGGGCGGGACAGAGCGGTGAGAGCGCTCTAGGCTCAGGGATAAAAGGAAACAGTCTCTCTCCGCGATAGCGGACGCGTTTTGAGCGGATGCGCCTCGTCTTCGCCGGAGTCCAGCCAGAGTCAGCCCGTCTGTGCCCGTCCGGGCCAGGCCGGGACTTAGGGCGCATTACTCTGCTTCTACGCTATACGGTATGATAAAAAGTGCTACACTTAGGGCGTTACGCCCCATTAACCATGAAAACTGTATAACCCTGAACCCGCTATTAGCTGGCTTACAAACATGCCCTGAATGTACTCTGTCCTTAACCAATTTTCAGCCCTATCGTGAAACCACGCAGGGTACGACCATCAATTCTCGCCAGCAGGGAGCGAGTTCTAACAATTTTATATTTTACTCGGTTAACTGCCGTTCACTAGCACAACATAAACTCGACATTTTTCATCTTTTAATGGAAAAAAAGCCTACCGCCTTATTTTTAACCGAGACCTGGCTTCATGAAGGATCAGGTCCAGACGTTGCCACGGCCCTCCCCCCGAACTATGCTATTGTAAGGAGGGACCGGGTAGGCCAAATAGGAGGGGGCATTGCCATTATTTACAGTAGAGATTTTGTATGTAACTTCGAACCTGCAGACATTCTTAACTGCGAAGCGGCATCATTTAAAATTACTCTCAGTCCCAATTTTACCTTCTCTGGCGTACTGGTCTATCGACCGCCAGTAAATAATCCCGCCTGGTCAGATAATTTGGTAAACTTTATCCTACCCGAATACCTGAATGCTCAAAACTACACGGTTCTTGGAGATCTAAATCTTCATCTTGAAGACGACAATAATAAGACCTGCAAGAACTTTATAGACGACTTCACGGTTTTAGATATGACGGTACGTAACAAGGGTCCTACGCATAGAGCTGGACATTTGTTAGACCCTATCATAACAAACATGAAGGAACTCTCATGGCTTAACACTACTCCCGTTCTCTGGTCTGATCACTTTCTTTTACGTTTTGCCATCTCACTTAAATCTATAAAACGTCCAGTTACGACCCATCTAGAATCCTGTAGGAGAAATTGGAAATCCCTAAATTTGGAGGATTCTCAATAACGCGCTGAGGAAAGACCACCCATGCTTGGATGGAGACATGGAAAGTATAGCAGAAGCCACACAAAGATGGCTAAACGGTGCAGCGGATTCTTGCGTACCTTTATCCCGCTGCAAAGGAAAAATACATCGCCCTCCTGCCCCCTGGTACACTGAAGCTCTCAAGAAAGAAAATCCACATGTAAGAATCTTGAGAGGCAGTGGCGAAAAAACTATGAACTTCATCAAAAAGAAGTATACCGTAAAGCCAGAAATAGCTATCATTCAGCATGCATGAAAGCTAAAGCATGCTATGTTACCACCAGCATTAACATGGCCGTAAATAAATCCCAGACTCTCTTCAATACCGTAAGAGAGCTGGCTGGTGAAAATTCAAGAGCGGAACCTACCCCTCTTAATACCCAGCAATGTCAAGACCTGGCTTCGTTTTTTACTGACAAAATTGATAATATTATCTCTAACATCAAAAGAGACAGCATAACCACGCATAAACACTTTAACATCCCTCAAGTTGTCAGAGGAAATTGTCATCTCGGGGCCTGGCCTCCTATTAATCTGAATATACTGAAGGAACTCTTAAAATCGATCAAATCAGGTTCCCCACGTGACATCATTCCTATCAGTATTCTATGTAAACTAGAGGACTCGGCTATGGTCCCCATAGCGGAAATACTGAACGCCTCCATTGAGCAGGCCTCAGTTCCTGCTCTATGGAAACATGCTATGGTCACTCCTCTACTCAAAAAACCGGCCGCAGACCCTTTGATACTGGCCAACTACCGCCCAATTTCATTGCTGCCTGCCTTCTCAAAAATTCTGGAGAGGCACATCCACAAAGCACTCTCATTCTATGTGGAAAAAAACGAGCTTCTTCACTCGTCCCAATCTGGTTTTAGGAGTGGTTATTCCACTGAGACGGCCCTACTTGGGGTCACGGAAAAAATCAGGGAGTTCATGGACGATGGCCAAACGGTAGCATTGGTCCTGTTGAACTTAAGTGCGGCCTTCGACACCATTTCTCACTCCATACTGCTTGACAGGTTGGGGGAGAATGGTGTCGAGGGCAAGGCACTTGAGTGGATTAGATCATACTTATCCCTCCGCACTTTTCAGATCTCTTCCTCGGAGGCATGCTCTGAGATATTCCACTCTCCTCATGGTGTGCCACAGGGATCGATACTGAGCCCGCTGTTTTTTAATTTGTACCTACGTCCATTAGCAGATCTTGCTGAAAAATTTGGCCTTGTTTTAATGACTTATGCAGATGACTCTCAAATTCTGTTCTCTCTTTCAAAATCTGACTCATCTGCTCCATCTGCACTGAAAATAGGCCTTCAGGAAATATTCAATTGGATGTCAGTTAACCAACTTAAATTAAACGGGGAGAAAACGGAGGTCCTCCTTTTAGGAAACAGCAAAGATCTCTGGAGCGATCCCCACTGGCCATCATCGTTTGGTAAACTTCCACCTCTAGCCTCTCAGGTCAGAAACCTTGGAGTCATCATAGATGATAGTTTATCTATGACGCAGCAAGCCAACAAAGTGGCTGGTATATGTTTTGCCATTCTTAAATGGCTTCGTAAAATTGCCTGGATGTTACCCCCTTCCACCCAGAAGACCGTAGTCAATGCCTTAGTGACATCTCGGCTTGACTACGGAAACATCTTGTACCTGGGCTCAAACAAAGTGGTAATAAGACGGCTGCAACTGGTGCAAAACGCCGCTGCCAGACTGCTTTGCAGAATCCCCAGATCCGTTAGGATCACCAAGCATCTTAGGGACCTGCATTGGCTCAGGGTCGAAAACCGGATTCGGTTCAAAACCCTGATTTACCTATTTAAAATCAAAGCTGGTATTGCCCCTAAATATCTACAGGACCTTGCTAAACTCTATCTTCCCAATCGCAGCCTCCGTTCAGGCACTGCTGCGAATTTTGTGGTACCAAGGTTCAAGCGGGCTAGAATAGGCGGAAGATCGTTTTCCTATTTGGGCCCAACTCTGTGGAACACCTTACCCATCCATATACGTAAGGAGGAAAATTTCATGATCTTTAGAAAAAGCATAAAGACCTGGTTGTTCGATAAATAATGTGCTTCAATTTTGTTTCTTTCCAGTGGATGTTTGTACGTTACGCTGGTCCGGCGCCGGGAAACCCTTTGTGGGTAGCTGTGCGCCTTACAAGTGTTATAAAATAAATAAATATAAATAAATCTGCATCACCAGAGGTGGATTTCCAGACTTCCCCAAGGCTACCCTGAGTCCACAGCAAAGCTGAGGCCCGTGGGTATCGTGGGTAACGTAGAACCATGACCCCTGGACACCATGAACTTTTTCAGCAACGATACCTTCCTGGTCATCCTCGAAGTTGTGCTTTGGGCTCCGAGTAGCCCCAGCTTTGAGCACTTCCTGCACCGAAGATTGTTGGCCTCCACTCCACAAGTGACCCGTGGGCCAGCAACAAGTGCAACTGCTCAAGGCTCCTTCGCGATCACTAGCCCGTTGGCTAGCAGGTCCCCACGAAGGCAACTCCACTTCTACTGGTATTTTTCTGGTTGCTCCAGACTTGTGCTTACTTACCTTCACTGGGTGAGTCCACCAGACCTTTCTCTGATTTCCTGAGACTTGCCGTTGCCAAGGCTTGTTGGTTCCTTTCTGGTCGCCGACACCGCAGCACTCGACAGACTTCGTGGGACAGCTCGAATACGGCTCGTGGACTTCGTTGACGCCTCCTGAACCTCGTGGCTGAAGAGTCAAGACACTCGACAACTCACCTGAAGCACCCGACATCTGTGGGCCTTGGTCCATCCTGCCCTTGGTCACTGGCAAGTGACCCAGACTCTGTCCCCTCTGCTTTCAGGTTCCTTACATCCTAGATCCAGGCTTGGATCTCTCCGAACACTTCTCCTCTTCTCGGCAGCAGCAGTTCTTTGCAGGCTTTCATTGGAATCGACGACGCAACCCGACACCTGTCACCAAAAGACACCTATACACCCGGCTTCCCTGGGTGAGCTAACTCAAGTACTCCAGTACTCTCGAGGGTGCTAGCCCTAGAACTGTCTAAGTCCAAAAGGGTTTGGTCCTAGTTCGATTTGAAGTGTCCCTAATCTTTAAAATTCCAACCGCGACATTCCCCATAGAAAGTATTAGGAATCTGCGGTTGTGTTTCCACACTGCATACGGCTCCTGTGGATCCCCAACGTCCCTACCTTGGGTGGTTCCTTGGGGTCCCAGCGATTCTAGAGGTGATAGGCACCTTTCCTATCTCAGTCGTGGTTCTTATACCATTATTTTAGTATATGGTTTGGTACACTCCTAGGGCCCAAACGTGTATTTGTGCTTTTACTGATGCTTAAACACTTGTAACTGAAGTACTTCGAACTCCAGTCTCATAAAGAGACTAGAGGGGTGTGATGTATCTTACATACATATATTTTGAATATATACCTGGTGTGGTTGTATTTTCATTTGATTTTCAAGAGATTATAGACTGGTAAAACAAGCTGCTTTACATTCATTCAAGACTTACCCTGAAGGCTGCTCTCCATAGCTACCACTAGGATAGCTTTCACATAAGGTTGTCTTTAACCTATCACCATAAGGGGTTGTTTGGACTGATACAAGGTGCCCACTAGAACTAGTGGACAGCATATATCAGGCCACCTTCTCACATTGGTGTGCAGTGTGTGAGATTCCAGCTTGCTATTGTTTTACCAGATAATCTCAATTGAATTGATCAACTGAAAACCACTAAAGGTACCTGAGGTACATATAATATCAAGTTTAGCTAAAGTAAGTTCTGCTGAACTTAGAGTTGTGTGTCAAGGGATAGCACACCCTTTCTACAACTCAAGAGAGTTTAGTAGGCCAAACTAGTGTAGGTAGTGCAATACACCACACCACATTAGTAATGTCTAACCAGCCAGGAACCTCTGATTCCCTACCAGGAACCAGTGAGCTCCTTTCCTACAAGTATGAGGATCTCTCCTTTGCTAGACTTAGGGCCTTATGCACCATTAGGAAGCAAAAGTCTATCCACACAGCATCTTATAGAGATACTGAAACTGGATGACATTACAAGTCCTAGTGGGCCTGTAGATGGAGACAGTGTGGGTGGGGCAGCACTTGAGACTGGGTCCAGGGGTGGAAACTCCCCTGACCCTACCTCTAATGCTGACCAGACTGGTGACAATGACCAGACTCTGGTGGACACAGACCATCAGGATGAGGATGAGGACAATAATGCTCCTTCGTTCATTCCTCCTGGTAGGCCTGAACACAGGGCTAGAAGGGATAGATCTCTGTCAAGGGGATCTATTCAGTCTAACTCCTCTATTGGAACCTCTATTTCTTCTCATAGAGGGAGGGAAACCTCCCAGGAGAGGAGAGAGAGACTGCTGAATTATGAGCAAGACAAGTTCAACCTCAGAAAGCAGCAGATGGCCTTAGATAGGGAAGCCCTAGAGCTCTACAGAGCTACAAAAAAGGGGGGACTAGAGTCCCTTGGTGCCAGCAATTTCCCTAGAGATATGGAGAGGTCTTATGACCATAGAAACCTAAGTAAGATTGTCCCTCCCTACCAGAGTGGGGATGACATCCACAAATGGATAACTGCCTTGGAGAGGGCCTGTAAAGTACATAAGGTCCCTCAAGGTCAGTGGGCATAAATCTTATGGCTCTCCTTTGCAGACAAAGGTAGAGACAAGCTCCTCACTGTAAGAGAAGAGGATGCTGATGATTACAAAGTCTTGAAAAGTGCTCTGATAGATGGGTTTGGCCTAACCACTGAACAATACAGGTTAAAGTTCAGATACCCAAAAGGCACAGAATCAGGACTGGGTTGACTTTGTTGACTGTGCTGCTAAGGCTCTGGAAGGTTGGTTATTGGGCAGTAAAGTGTGTGACTTCAAAGGATTGTATAATCTGATAATGAGGGAGCAGATTCTTAATAACTGTCCTGGTAGACTCTGATCTGACCTCTCCCCAAGAATTGGGAAAGAAGGCAGACAAATGGGTCAGAACCAGGGTGAGGCAGAAAGTACAGAACCAAGGTGGTGACCCTAAGAAGCAAGATTCTAAAAACTCTGATAAGGGTGGGGTGAAGGGTAAAGACCGGAAGTCTTCACAAGGGCCCCAAACATCTTCTCAGGGGGTGATTCCCAGTCACAAAAGGGAAAAGGACAAAAGAAGCCCTGGTGCAAAATCTGTAAGCAGAAAACTCACTGGACTAGTGACTGCACCAAGGCTACAGAAAATACTCCACCACCACCAATGCCCCTAAGGCAACTGTTCCCCCTAGTACAGTTACAATTGGAGGTGGGAATACACAGAATAAGGTGTAGTAGGGTTGATCCTGGTTTCTGAGATGGACTCTGGCCTAGTCAGAGTACCAACTCAGGCTGTGCTTGTCTGTGATGGGGGAATGGATATGTCCCCCTTTGTGAGCCCCAGTAACCTGGGCAAATACAGACAGCAGCCTTTAATTAATGGGGTACAGGCTTGGGCATTCAGGGACACAGGAGCAAGTGTCACTATGGTGACAAAAGATCTTGTGGATCCTTGGCAGATTATACCTGGTGAAATGTACCAAGTGACCAATGCTAGCAATGTCAGAACAGACCATTCTGTGGCAGTTGTTAACGTCTCCTGGGGAGGGGTAACTGGCCTTAAGAAGGTTGTGGTAAGTGCAGACCTACCAGTACAATGCTTGCTTGGCAATGATCTGGAAACTTCAGCCTGGGCTGAAGTGGAGCTCAGGACTCATGCAGAAATGTTAGGGATCCCTACACATGTCTTTGCTGTGACTAGGTCACAGGCTAAAATGTCAAAAGCTGGACAGGCCCTGGATTCTGGAATAATGGACCAGGTACCTCACAAGAGGAGGAGCAGTAGGGTTAAGGCAGAGCCTTCCCACCTGTCTCAGGAAATTGATCAGTCTCCTCAGGGAGTTGATCTTAACCGTGAAAAAAGAACTGTCCCAAAGGAGCTTGAACCAGATCAGGTTGAGTTCTTGGGACAGGGGGCCCTTCCAGGTCTGATCTGAGCCAGGAGCAGAAAACCGTCCCCTCTCTTGACACCCTCAGACAGCAAGCTGCTGATGAGGCTGCTGGGAATGCTAGTGGCAATCATAAGGTTTATTGGGCTGATGGACTCCTTTACTCAGAGAGTAGAGACCCCAAGCCTGGTGCATCCAGGAGGTTGGTTATACCTCTGAAGTTTAGGGGTTTCCTATTGACACAAGCCCATGATATTCCCCTAGCAGGACACTTAGGCCAGAACAAGACTTGGGACAGAATTGTTCCTCACTTTCACTGGCCACAGATGTCTGAAGACACAAAGGAGTTGTGTCGCTCCTGTGTAACCTGCCAAGAGAGTGGCAAAGCAGGTGGCACTACAAAGGCCCCCCTGATACCACTACCTGTGGTGGGGGTTCCCTTTGAGAGGGTTGGGATTGAAATAGTTGGTCCCATGGATCCTCAAACTGCACCTGGGCACAGGTACTTACTGGTGGTAGTGGATCATGCCATCAGGTATCCAGAGGCAATTCCCCTAAGGACCACTACAGCACCTGTAGTGGCAAGAGCTCTCTTGAGTGTGTTCTCAAGAGTAGGCTTTCCTAAGGAGGTAGTATCTGACAGAGGAGAAAGTTTATGTCCAGTTACTTAACTGCTATGTGGAAGGAGTGTGGAGTGAATTACAAATTCACCACACCCTATCACCCACAATGCAATGGTTTAGTTGAAAGGTTCAACAAAACCTTAACGGGCATGATTAAAGGACTCCCAGAGAAGCTTAGGCGAAAATGGGACCTTCTCTTGCCCTGCCTTTTATTTGCATACAGGGAGGTGCCTCAGAAGGGGGTTGACTACAGCCCTTTTGAACTTCTGTTTGCTCACCCTGTCAGGGGTCCATTGTGTTTGGTGAAGGAAGGATGGGATTTACCTCTCAAGCCCCCAAAGCAAGACATAGTGGACTATGTACTTGGTCTCCGCTCCAGGATGGCTGAGTACATGAAAAAGGCAAACAAAAACCTTGAGGCTCGCCAGGAACTGCAAAAAGCATGGCATGACCTAAAGGCTGTACTTAGCAGTCTAGTGTTTTACTAACTCTAACTTCTGTGCCTTTTTTCTCCTCTCACGAGACAATGTGGACGTCATGTGACGCATCACAAGACATGCCGGATCCCAGTTACCTGGTGATTCCTGGACTTCACATTTATAGATGCTGGCGAGAATTATTTCAACATGAATTATGTTTCTGTTTCTAAATACCTTGAGTCTGAAGCGATTACGGAGAAAAAGGAGGTTAGCGTTCTAGCGCTTACATGCTTTCCTCTATTTTCCTCCCTGCTATTGGTTACAATAAGGTCACATGACGAATGACGCCACTCGGTGTATTTTAAATTCTGCCTTTCACACGGTCAGGTGATACGTGAGGTTGCAGGCACTGATTGGCTATTTCCGACATTTAAACCAATAGACTAACCAATGCCAACATCCACGGGATCCTTGATTGAGGGAGCTCTAGGTGTATCGCCGGGTGCAGCGCTTTGATGAAGTAAGTAAGATGGCGCAAAGTCATCATTAGCGTCTCTTTTATTTGCCGGTTACTTTTTTTGAAGGTAAGTTACAAGACTTACTTTTTCCTTCAGAGTGTGACAATAAGTGCGCACCCCCCTCCTGGATCTATGATGTGAGGCTAACTATAGTCCTTAGTAAGTTGACCCTGTGTGTTTACTTATTATTATCCCTTATAAACGGTCACTTTGGATGGTCGGACATCTATGACAACTTTGGGGCTAGATACCTTTCAGTTACGTGACCTACAAGTTGAGTTCTTCTTTCCGAATATTGAATAATTACTACGAAGTACGCTCATAATATATGGGTGAGATGTAGTTGTTTCTTTCTGAATAAGCTTGATAAAATACATGCTGTCTATTTTTCACAGCCTTTATTTAAAAAGCACCTTGGGTCTAACAATGATTTGGAATCCATCCAGCGGTGCTGTATACCGACTCCAATGTCTTCTGGAGTACTTTCTTGCTGTCTAGTCTAACAGCTTTTACAAAATACCTATCTATTGAATTTATGGTATTAACTCGGTGGAGGGAGTTTCTTCGCCAGTCCCTTTTGTATCATATGATGGCATACTCTTGATTTATGTATTGTGCCTCTTGCAAACTATATATGTTTGTCTTCAGTAAAACTATACATGTTTGTTTATGTTTTCTGTTTATTTTTACAGCCACATTTATTCTTCAGAAATCCTGAAGCTTCCGGTAACAAGCATTTGCAATGCAATAGGTCTCGCATTCACGCGAGTTTGAGCTATTGGCATTGTAATTAACAATTACTTTTATTTATGTTTTGGTTTTTAAAACATAAATAAAAGGCCTTGTCATTTACAATGCCAATAGCTCTAAATCTCGCAATTGCGAGACCTGTTGCGTTGCAAATGCGTGTTACAAAATGTGACGTTTACTGCACACATTTTAAACATTCTGCCTCCACCAAATGACGCTGCAGGACGCCCGGGATATAACGTATGCTGTCTGCAGAGACAAAGACATGTGGTTTGTGTGATATGCAACCCAACCCAAGCCTAGCTGAATACAGTGTGGTTTTTCAGAGCCATATATTTTAGCGTGCGCGGTTCTGCTGCAGTCCGTAATTTGAAGCGGAGGGATGTGCCACTCAAAAATGAACGCAGATGGAAACAAACGTATACACTGCCGAAGAGCGACACAGACAAAATCGCAAACACTCTGGTACTATGTAAAGCTGAAACCAAAGGCATGCGCCTCGCCACAAAGATAATGCCCATATGCTGTTCACGGCAAAACTACAACCCCAGGCTCGACAAGCGGCTCACATCTCCTCGCCTATGCAAAAAAAAAAATAGTAAATAAAAACCACAGAAAGAAGAGCAAGTTGGGCGCGAAGAGACTTACTCAAGTTCGGCAGAAAGGATCAGCGATAAGTTTGATGATGTCTCAAAATTAAAAGACTGCATGTCATGGCTCAATACGTGTTTTTGTTTTTTTAAATCTTAATTTAAACTTGTTTTCCATCCAAAATAAATATGCCAAAGCTGGTTTAAGATAGTGAGTCGATATCATAGGCTTCAATTTAAGAAACAAATATTTTATTAAAGTGATAACACCCTACTATACATAGATACTAGTAGCCACTGGGGAATACAAGTCCCTGCAGTTGTTTAACAAAGGGGGATTTCTTTTTCAGCGGCTGTGTCGTGAAAAGCTAAATGCAGTCTCTCAAATTGAAGGTATCCAATGTCTGGAGCTGGACGACCCAATATCTTGTACTGTGTGGAGGGAGCATCATTATTTTTTGGGAAAAGCAAAGACCAGCAAGACAGCTAAAGCTATCTTTAGGCCACATATAAAAAGCAATCATAAGAGTGAACAGTTATTTTCTCTTTCAGCCTGCAATTGTACTTTCGTTGATGACATTTCTAGAAAAAAATCACTCACTTCATTGCACAGTGTGTTTTGCCATTCTATGAGAAACAAAATACAGTTTTTGCTTTTTTCTCAGACAGCCATCAAATAAGAAATATTCTGTATTTTTAAAAGAGCAACAATTTGGTCCCATGGTGACAGGTGTGGTAAGATGAAGGCAAACTCTTTAAGCTTTCTCTGAGTTTTAAGTAGATTTCGTATTTCACAACTAACTCAAGCCACATCTAGGAGTGTTTTTGGGCTAAAAGATGCTGATGGATTTACTCCCTTATCCCTAACAGAAGACATCCTGGTGAGTCTAAAACCCGGACCAGCTCGTCTGTAAGCAGATATTGCTTCTAGGTGAAATAGTCCAACCATATGTCCTCATTTTCCAAAGTAGTTTTTTTATTGTAGCGTATCACTCTTGCTTTATCTGTCTAAAACGGGAGAGGAGTTGGCCTAACGGCTAGGGCGGTCGACCTCGAATCGGGGAACCGAGTTCGAGTCTCGGCAATGACGCTGAACATCCTGTGATTTTGGGCTAATCACTTAATCTCTCTGTGCCAAACAAAAATGAATGTGTTCTCATGTAACGCAACTGGTGCTATGTAAAGCGCTCTGATACCAGATACCGGGTCAAGTTCGCGCTATATAAAAGTACTAAAAAGTTATATTTTTAAGAGTTTGCAAGATGTTGTGCTGTTGTGTTTACATCTATGCCAACGTTGTTTTGCAGAGTTAAACATTGTTCGCTACTAAGTTATATGTTGTCTTTGGGGCTAAATATGAAAGTGATATTGAGTGGCGAAGAGGCTTGCAGGGCCTTGCTGATGCTCAGATACTTTCTGATATTGAAAATATCCTGGTGAGGATGCAACATGCAACAAGGCGCTATCTATCTCGAAGGCAACCTGGAATCTGTATTTTAGTCGCTTGTTCTCTTCCCTGGAAAGGCTGGCTCCCCTTTGATCCTGGTGACCTATCGCGTCCTTAGTGTCTGTAGGGGCTTATCTGATCCCCTACCCCCTTGTACAGATGGAGGGAGGGGGGCCGGTAGAGCAGGGGGTGCGGGGAAAGCGGAAACACACAATGGAGAAGAGGGGGCTAAATAAGACGGAGAGAGAGAGGTGGACAGCGAGACAGAGACAGCACATAGAAGAAAGAACAATATACACAGAAGAAGAAATATGTGCAGACAGACAGCTGGGGAGGAAATGGAAAGAATGAGTAAAAGAAAAAAAGAAGTAGAATTAATAGACAGCGGTTGGGAGAAACAGAGAGATGGACACAGAAAGATTGAGAGAGAAAGAAATGGAGGGGAATATGAAAAAAAAGCTGCGAGAGATAGAGAGGCCAGAGAACGAGGCAGGGGAGAGCGAATGGTACAAACAAACAGAAAGTGGAACGAGAGGAAGAAGAGGGCAATGCATGTAATGGAATATGTGGCAGGAGGGAGAGAATGGGAGAATGGGAGAGGATGCGGTCCGTCGGCTGCGCTGCCGCCTCCTGAATGTGTAATGTAAATACGGTGCTATGTAAAGCGCTCCAATACCTTCGGGTCGAGTTGGCGCTATATAAATATGCAACAAAAAAAACAAGACAAGCCCGGCGGAGCGTGGCGCGCGCGCTTGGCGGGGCGGGGGAGCGCATTCCAGGCGGGGGAGCGGACCCTTTGAAGTTAGATTGCCAAACGGATTGCATGGCGGCACGATGCACGTGATTTTGCGCGTGCTCGCCATGCAATCCGCTTTTGGGAGCACTTTTGGGAGCCCCTTACTAAAGTCTCGCTGAGCGATCGCTTACGCGATAGCCAGCGGGACCTAAAAAAACGTGAGTCTTTGTTTTTAAGTTACTACCAATGGTTGGGTGCGCCTTAGCGTGTGCATCCGGGGTAGTGAGGTCCTGACGAATGCCTAGTAAATACACTACAAAGGCATAAACATGTTGACCATTTCTTATTTTTCACTGTAAGGGATAACTAACCAGATCTGGTAAATAGTTATTATAACCCCCTTTTTTAACTAATCCTGGATTTATCACAATAAATAATTTTGGTTTAAAATCCAGCCATTTTTTATGTCACCTTGAACTCACTTTTCTGCACTTACACATTACACTCAATCACCAGCTCCGCTGTAAGCAGGCGTAGTAGCACACCGGGGAGGTATTAGACCTCCCTGTTGGGAGCCCAATGATGAAGCATGTCACCAACCAGGTTGGTGAGGGAGGGCTCTTTTAACAAATCTGATTGATTTTTCTGTGTACTGGCTTTATTTGCTTCCTCTCTTTCTTTTGATTTGCCCACATGCTGCTGTAGCCATACACGACTGTGCCCACGTGTATACAAAACGTACAGTGAAAAGAGTGAATAGAAACAATAACATATTACTTTTTTAAATATATCCAGAAACGATCTCATTTTTAGCTGTTAATAGTGTAGCATTTTAGATGGTTGTTTTCACGTGTGTGCAACTGAGTATTTTATTGCGTTTGGTCGAACTGTGGTGGACTGGCAGTTAGAAGGAACCTTGGAAAATGCGTCCAATCCAACTACAGAGAGAGTGTAGCGAGTGAGTGTGACAGCCTTCTGAAGGCTCTAAGGGACAAATGATATGTATGCAATGCTTAATTTGAGCCACTGACACTTTTTTGGGGGACCCACACTCATTTCTCTGCATTACACATTGACACATAGCAAGACAGAAAAATACTCAAATCGGAGAGTCGGAAGAAAGGAAAGATGGAAAACCCGTTACAAAGGCAGAAAGTAGGACCCTGCAACAGTGAGCGAAAGGGGCAGGAGTGTCTGGTAACGGGTTAAAGAGGCCTGAGGTGAATTAAGACTGCACAAGGTTGGTATTCGGCGCGCCGATGTTTAATTGCACTGGCCGTGGACGTCTGAGCAGAGCTTCGAGGCGTCACACATTCTTTTACAAATGAAGCACTGTATATATACGTCTAGCAGTGAATTCTGCTTCCTCAGGCCCACCCGTCACTAAAAGCAGCCCCTGACCCTCAGCCTAGTGGGATTCTCCCTATGCCCCATGTGGCCAATCAAACCCTTGGAGAGAAACATGCTTCTGAGTAGGGCATGGACTGAATACCAAACAGGGGCCTCCTGCTTCTGCAATTCAAGAGCGACCCCATCAAAGGCGGAAGCACCTCATGGGCACGTTTCAAACCGCGGAAGCAAAGGTGCAGTTGTGCATTGCGCCCGAAGCTGTACTTGTTGGACCACATTCTTCAAAGGACGTCAGGCTGATGGTGGCATCCACTGTCCCATGAAAAGATGCTATATATACACACACCCTCCGACGCCCCTCCGGTACTTTCTGGAAGCTTCCAACACCGCACGAAGATGAAGGCCCTCCTGCTCGTCGTGTTCTGTGCAGCCCTGTGGGTGCAAGTGGGTAAGTGAGGCGGGGCGGGGGGTCCCCAGGGGCCTGCAGCGCGTGGGCCGTCCTTCACAGATGTTAATGCAGGCTTGCCCCGGTTTCACAAAATGCGCTGCTTCTCAACCGGCACATTGGGGAATATTCGGCACCAGGAAAGAATGCAGTACTAGTGGACAAGGTCGAATGGAAAACATCGCATTGGTGTAATTTGCACAACATTTCTAGGTGACGTAGATTGCACAGGGGCTGTTTGTCCTTCACAGACCGGACTGGAGCTGTTCGGTACCTAGACTCCCAGATTCAGGAGATTGCATTGGCGCTCGTGCAATTTTACGCCCGCATTTATGGCGAGTGGGATTGGTAAAATGGGCGATGGGCGGTATCTGGGTTGCAGCAGTGGGGTGGGGCGCTTTTGTGGCCAGTGTGTGGTGGCCGATGTAGGCTCAGTCTGTGCCGTTCAGATGCCGCCACCGGCCCAGTGGGAGCCTGAGCGACCTCGCTGGAGGCAGAAGGGGCCTCTAGCACCACCCTTTACTAACGGGGTGGCGTGTCACCCCCGTCTCCTGCTGGACTGGTCCATTAATGAAAGCAGATTGAGCAGGGGCGGGGCGGGGGTCGTCTGAGCAGAAATGGACCCTCTTATATTCAGGTGTGGTTCACCACTGTGAACTAATAGGTGCACGGAAAGTCCTGGCAACATTAGCATTTTTTAGGTCTCGCTGAGCCCAGCACATGCGCTGGCTCGAAGAGACATTTTGTATGTGGGAATTTCAAAGTGCTGCTGGCTGGCCTAACGCTTGCGTTCACGCGATCGTGCACGCGCGTAGCCGGCCGCCAGCAGCACTTTGAAAACTCGTGCGTCATCGCGATCACTTTCGCTTTCAGAGCGATCGCGATCACGATGAGGCACGCGCACACACAACTCCCGCTTCTCCCCCTCCCCCACCACATATTGCGTCTCCAGCCGCTCACGCGCGGCCAACGCTTGTTGTCTTTATGCTTTGCTATTGCATCAGTTCACTGCTACCTCAAAGAGAAAGTGAATAGAGTACAATTATAGCCTCCCACCCTTTTCAAGCATATTCAGGTCACACATATCACAGGGGTAAAGATAATGTTCACAATACCCATTCCTTGCCCTGAGCTCTCAGTGGATGGAAGCTGTAGCTGTCAGTTCACAAATATATTCACTCTTTCAATACACACTTTGTCGCTATCTCACCGAACATGTCACTGTAAATACATCCTGCCAGATATTACTTAACAAGCAGGCCTCACTTCATTACACAGACACCATCTGCTAGCAATCTTGTTTTGGTAGGGTATTCAATTCCAATGAGGGCAGGCATTATCGGGTGTTCTTTGGCCGCTATTATCAAGTAAGCAATGCGGCGCCAGTGGCGGCACGCTGTGGTGGCGCTTTCCTTCGGGGAGGTTTAATCTTACTGACAATTCCTCTGGAGGTTTTAATATTAATGCAGTTTGTAACAATTTATGATTGTCATTATCTACGGTGTGTTAGATGCTGGGATTTGTAGTCTTTTGGAGTGAGTGACAACCAATGATACTACGTGAGATATAGCCTCGGGTGGCAATGAACCAACAGGTAGTGGTGTCTCCAGGAATAATTTACGATTACGAAGACATGCCGTGGCAGATATTCCGTACTCTTAAATGTGTGTTAAGGATATTTAGGGGTCAGTTACAGGCTGTCCCCCTTTCCTATTTCTGACTATTAGACGGTTTGATATAATGGACACGTACATAATAACCTTTGGCTAGAGTATAATATATTAGATCTTAACTTAATGGCTGTCTGTATTTGATCTAACCGGAACCGTCATACTTATCTGGAATGATTTCGACCACAGTGCAATGCACGTGACCGAAAGAATCAGTGGAAACCATGTATGATATGGAGTAATAATAGAGGTATGATAATTTGCAATCGCTTTCTGTTTGTGAGGACGGACTGTTTATGGCCATATGCCAATGTGCTATTGTTCTGGTTGTTAATTGGGAAGTGCTGACTTGTGCATGGTCAGTTTGACTGTCTCCATTTGTTCAACAGGAATTCTTATATCGTCTTGTAATTGAATTATATCGTAGTACAATATATTGGATCGCATGAATTGTTGAAAATATTTTGTCAGAGACTGTGCTAAATACGACGTTGGAACAGAGGTATGATATCCCTCATTCACTGTTTATTGATTAAGACAAATTGTTTCGGTCTATGTGGTAATATGTCCATTTGTAAACTACAAATAGGGAGTGCTAATTTATGGCGCATCTTTCCAAGATAAAACAAAACAGTTTAGGAAAGTCATTTTTTAGCACGGAATATTTTGACCGTCTTAAATTATCTAACTCAGATTGACCGTTTCAATTTGATGCGCTGCTCTGTTACTTTACATAAAACTCCACTGTATGTACCGGATTTTTACTATGGTTTCACGTTCCCATTCTATTATCTTGTACACCACCATGGTACAGCAGAAAGTGTGTTCCAATATCTATTGTTTTATTCTTTCCTCACAGACTCATTTGGAATATATTGCCACGTATGATAAGCCATACACTGCACGCCACACACTGCTGCATGCCGCACACTGCTGCACGCCGCACACTGCTGCACGCCGCACACTGCTGCATGCCACACACCGCTGCATGCCGCTGCACGCCACACACTGCTGCACGCCACACACTGCTGCACGCCGCACACTGCTGCACGCCGCATACTGCTGCACGCCACACACTGCTGCATGCCGCTGCACGCCACACACTGCTGCACGCCACACACTGCTGCACGCCGCACACTGCTGCACGCCGCACACTGCTGCACGTCACACACTGCTGCATGCCGCTGCACGCCACACACTGCTGCACGCCACACACTGCTGCACGCCGCACACTGCTGCAAGCCGCACACTGCTACACGCCACACACTGCTGCATGCCGCTGCACGCCACACACTGCTGCATGCCGCACACTGCTGCACGCCACACACTGCTGCACGCCGCACACTGCTGCACGCCACACACTGCTGCACGCCGCACACTGCTGCACGCCACACACTGCTGCATGCCGCTGCACGCCACACGCCACACGCTGCTGCACGCCACACACTGCTGCACGCCGCACACTGCTGCACGCCACACACTGCTGCACGCCGCACACTGCTGCACGCCACACACTGCTGCATGCGGCTGCATGCGACACACTGCTGCACGCCACACACTGCTGCATGCCGCACACTGCTGCACGCCGCACACTGCTGCACGCCACACACTGCTGCATAATGCTGCACGCCACACACTGCTGCACGCCACACACTGCTGCACGCCACACACTGCTGCACGCCACACACTGCTGCACACCGCACACTGCTGCACGCCACACACTGCTGCATGCCGCACACTGCTGCACGCCACACACTGCTGCATGCCTCTGCACGACACACACTGATGCACGCCACACACTGCTGCACGCCGCACACTGCTGCACGCCACACACTGCTGCCTGCCGCTGCACGCCACACAGTGCTGCACGCCACACACTGCTGCACGCCGCACACTGCTGCACGCCGCACACTGCTGCACGCCACACACTGCTGCATGCCGCTGCACGCCACACACTGCTGCACGCCACACACTGCTGCACGCCGCACACTGCTGCATGCCGCACACTGCTGCATGCCGCTGCACGCCACACACTGCTGCACGCCACACACTGCTGCACGCCGCACACTGCTGCACGCCACACACTGCTGCACGCCGCACACTGCTGCACGCCACACACTGCTGCACGCCGCACACTGCTGCACGCCGCACACTGCTGCATGCCGCTGCACGCCACACACTGCTGCACGCCACACACTGCTGCACGCCGCACACTGCTGCACGCCACACACTACTGCATGCCGCTGCATGCCACACACTGCTGCACGCCACACACTGCTGCACGCCGCACACTGCTGCATGACGCACACTGCTGCACGACGCACACAGCTGCACAAAACACTGCTGCACGTCACACACTGCTGCACGCCACACACTGCTGCACGCCACACACTGCTGCACGCCGCACAATGCTACACAAAACACTGCTGCACGCCACACACTGCTGCACGGCACACACTGCTGCACACCGCACACTGCTGCATGCCACACACTGCTGCACACTGCTGCATTACTCACTGCTGCATGCTGCATGACACTGCTGCACGCAGCAGACTGCTGCACGCCCCTGCACGCCACACAGTGCTGGATGCCTCACACTGCTACACGAAACACTGCTGCACGCCACACACTGCTGCACGCCGCACACTGCTGCACGCCGCACACTGCTGCACGCCGCACACTGCTGCACGCCTCACACTGCTGCACGCCACACACTGCTGCACGCCACACACTGCTGCATGCCTCACACTGCTGCACGCCACACACTGCTGCATGCCGCACACTGCTGCACGCAGCACACTGCTGCACGCCGCACACTGCTGCACTCCACACACTGCTTTTATGCGAGTTTGCTGCTGACATTGTAAATGACAATGCCTTTTATTTGTTTTAAAACCAAAACATAAATAAAAGGCATTGTAATTTTACAATGCCAATAGCTCAAACTCTTATAAATGCGAGACCTATTGCATTGCAAATGCTTGTTTTAAATTTCATTGGACTTAACAAAAGAAGTCTCTTTTCAGGGACGTTTTAAGGATTCTAGGGGCTCTGGGCCAAACTGATTTTTGGGGCCCTTGTTCAGAACAGCTTCGAATTTATAATCCAGGTTCAACTCTGACATACCCTCTTTGGCCAGGTCACTGACAGTGCACAGGCACCCTGGTACAAACTCTAAATGTGTTTACATTAAATATTCAGGAATAGTGACGGGTGCTTTCAGTGTTGTAACACAGCTGCAGCAGCTCACTAATATTACTGCAAACAATCTCTCTGACACCCGTCCCAGTTCTTATATTTAAGGTCCTTTTTAATTAACATTTGTCAGAAAAATGTCTGTAATAGACTATCACAAATTACCCACAGTAAAAATAAATTAAAGGAAAACGCTACTTACAACAATCTGTTGAATTATTCAAGATCATCATGGCAAGACTCTCTCAGGGGACAGCCTGAAAGGCTGGGGCCCCGGGCCAGAGCCCACTTTGCCCATGCCTTAAAACGGCTCTGCCTCTTTTATAGAAACACCCCTCCTTTTTCATAACATTTAAACACTGAAGCAGTGTTTGAGAAAAGGCGCAATCTGCAAACGTGGGGCGTTCGTATTTAGGGTGCCCGGGCATATTTTTGATCCCAATCCAACCCTGTATTTATGAGTTACACAGATCACACTGCCTACACCTAGATTTATGGATTTTTTAGATTGCACAGGTGCCCATGCAGTTTTATAGCTACATTTCTGGATCAGAATTCACTGGTGCAATTTTGGCAACTATATATATTTCCGCAAAAAAAACACTGCAGAGGCGACGGGGTCTTAATAATGTTGTTTTTGCACTTTTTAGCGCAAATTTCGTTTTTTTAAACTGACAGGCTGTGTTAAACTGCACCAGTGAAATTTGTGTGATTTGGAAATGTTGCTGCAAATGACATCATTGCCGCCCCCCCCAGGTCCTCAGCTCCCCAGAGACAGACGTGAGCGACCCTCAGCGAGGGAGCCCCCTAGTGGTAGAGCAAACATGCTGGGTGAACACAACCTCTCATGTTACATGTGAGGGACGCCTACATATGGCCTGTTCTGCTTGACGGTGACTGTGCATCATGTTTAAACTGCGGCATGTTTCCCCAGATATTTTTTAGGACAACTGCATGCAGTGGCATAGTGCTGCACTAGAACCTGTGATACCCTGACACGTTAGTTTCACTTTCTCCTCAGGAGAACAAAAACCGCTTTTATAAGTGTGCAAAGTTTTTTTATCACGCGACCAAAGTCTCCCTTCCTGTAAATTTGCGCAGGTCACTCATTACAGACACCGTCCACAGTCCTGAAACTTCCACCAATAAATCACTGATTTCAGGTGTGATAGCCTAATCAGCTAAATAGATGTAAAACGATCACAGAAAACTCCGGGTATTGAATCAATGTCCGTAAGGATCTGGAAGGAGGTGGCCACCTTACCTCCTGGTGTCGCTTATCCACGCAAACTGCAATGTTAGAATTTCGAGTTCTAGTTGGTGGTGTAAATGGGTGTGCCATTTTATCACAATTTAACTACGAATCTTTTTTTCTTACGACTTTGACATTGTCTGGCTGTTGGATTTTTTTTTCCTCCAAACAACTTCAAAGGGGTGCTCAAGTTCTGATTTTGATGTGACACGGGCGTCCATTCACCAAAGGGTCAGGGGCAGCAGAAGTGAAATCAAACACCCTTGAACTTAATGACATCACAGTAAGTGAAATGTATCATCTTTGCCCCTTAATATTCCCAGGAAGTGATGTCACATGATCTCATTAAAACACAACTAAGATAAATGTATATTTTAGACACAACCTATATTCAGGGCCACTGGAGTTATGTGACAGGACAGGGGCAAATTATGCGGTTGGGTTGAGAAAATAATGCGGCACGAAAGGGCCAATTATGCGGCATAGGGTGGGACATTTTGTAATGGTGTCACTTCATTTATTGAATCATTTTTAAACTTGGTAACACTGTCTGGGCATTGATTTCACATCATTAGTACCAGTTGAACACCCAAATATAGCATTAAGCAACAGAAAGCTGACCAGTCAAGTTTTGAAAAGGGTCTTCCACTGCGTTGCAACAGATGTTGCTACAGTTTTAGTAACTTTGGACCCCTTTGATCTAGAAACAATTTTTTTGTTAAAATCTGCAGATTATGAGGCAAACGATGGGTTATGTGACAAATGTGGCATATCTATAATTGTGCGAAAATCACTGCACAATCGCATAATTCCAGTGGCCAGGCCTATAATAGGGTGCTGACGTGATATGCCAGAGGAACCTCGGAGTTTCATTCCCATATAAAGGAATTTGGGCTTTGAACTCGTTCTTTGATATGGTTATTGAACTCCTCGGTGACTTGCAATATCCTTCTAATGTACAGAATGTAGTACTTTATCTCATATAATATTCACAATTCGCTTGAAAAACAAATGGGCAGAAAAGAAGGTGGGGGAAGGGCAGTATTGCTACACAAAGAGTACCTCAGCTTGGGTACCTTTCTGGATCTGGATACCCACGACACTCACGGGGGCGTTCGTCCCATTAATGCTGAGTGTTGGGAGAGAGGGCTGCAGCGCATTAGGAGTTATGCAAAATTAGCGCTCAGAAATGACCATATTGTTAGGTGTTTTTGGCATTTTTTGTTGGGAGCGGAGGGAGGGGCAGATATCAATTGTTGCAAAGAGGCCCTCGCATAGCAGAGGGCAGCGCTGGGGGCTTTGTTGAAACTTGACAATCAGGTCTTTGTATTTTGAGGGTCATGGCCCATCCACCCCTATTTGGACACACCATTTTCTGTTGTGAAGAAATATTTATCTTGGAGAATGTGGCTGGGGCGCCCTTACTTTATAGGGTTATTTTATGAGTATAAAGAAAAAGGAAAGCACTGTTTCTAAAAAGTATTGCCTTTTAGTAAACATATATTTCGAAAAACTACAATTTCAAATTCCTAGTTCGGCAATATCGTTCCCTCCTGTACTTTTGCCCCTCCATCTTTTGAAAAGCTTTGCTTGTCAAGACGTCACTTCATTTGTGCAAGTCTGTGACTTGGTTAAAAGCACAACATGAAGAGTTGAAGGAACTAAAGCTGACACCAGCCCTCGGATGCATAACCGATGTCAGGCCGTTCGGCCCCATCAATGCCAGAAATGGACGAGATGCACCAAGATGCCAGAAAGCAACACCAAGCACAGTTTGAGCCTCAGAGACACCAAAGAGCCCTTTTAACCAACCAACAGCCTCCTGTTTGCCAACGAAGGGCTAAGGGGAAGGAACCCTGCTGCTTTCTTGACCCCGAGGCTAGAGGTCGCAGGGGCAGTGGGTCCCTTGAAGAATAGACTAGTTGGAACACTTCTGAAGGTGAGTGACAATGACTCTGCCCCTTTAAAGGGGTCATCCTGTGAATGACCCCAGCAGACGTCATCAAACTAAGCAACATTCTAGAACGCTGGTTGTTAGAGAGCCAGGAATGAGTAAGGAGTACTGCTTTTCCTGTACACTGGTTGGCCCCTTTAAGCAGAGGAGTTAGGTGCAAGGATAGCTGAACAATCAGAGGTGAACAGTTCAACACTATTAAGTTCATTACTGTTCTTAAGGGAACAGCGTATTTCAATTAAATAGATTGAAAAGAATGTTACCAATTAGTAATCTAATAGAAATGTTCGGGAAAAAAGCCAAAGGGAAGTTCTATGAAAAGAAACTCAGTTTCACATTAAAATTAATAGACAAAGAAGCGCGAAAGGCAGAGTTGAAAGAAAGTAGGTTGACCGTGTGGGGCGGGGGTAGATGACAGGTTCAGTCTGGACAGGGTGGGTTGGGGGTATATGGCAGTTTCAATCTGGACAGGGTGGGTTGGGGGTATATGGTAGTTTCAATCTGGACAGGGTGGGGCGGGGGTATATGGCAGTTTGAATCTGGACAGGGTGGGGCGGGGGTAGATGACAGGTTCAGTCTGGACAGGGTGGGTTGGGGTATATGGCAGTTTCAATCTGGACAGGGTGGGGCGGGGGTTGATGGCAGTTTCAATCTGGACAGGGTGGGGCGGGGTATATGACAGGTTCAGTCTGGACAGGGTGGGGCGGGGGTAGATGGCAGGTTCAATCTGGACAGGGTGGGTTGGGGGTATATGGCAGTTTCAATCTGGACAGGGTGGGGCGGGGGTGGATGGCAGTTTCAATCTGGACAGGGTGGGGCGGGGGTAGGTGACAGGTTCAGTCTGGACAGGGTGGGGCAGAGGTAGATGTCAGGTTCAATCTGGACAGGGTGGGTTGGGGGTATATGGCAATTTCAATCTGGACAGGGTGGGGCGGGGGTTGATGACAGATTTAATCTGGACAGGGTGGGTTGGGGGTAGATGGCAGTTTGAATCTGGACAGGGTGGGGTGGGGGTAGATGGCAGGTTCAATCTGGACAGGGTTGGGCGGGGGTAGATGGCAGGTTCAATCTGGACAGGGTGGGTTGGGGGTATATGGGAGTTTGAATCTGGACAGGGTGGGGCGGGGGTTGATGGCAGTTTCAATCTGGACAGGGTGGGGCGGGGGTAGATGGCAGGTTCAGTCTGGACAGGGTGGGGCGGGGGTAGATGGCAGGTTCAGTCTGGACAGGGTGGGGCGGGGGTAGATGGCAGGTTCAGTCTGGACAGGGCGGGCGGGGGTAGATGGCAAATTTCAATCTTTACAGGGCGGGGCGGGGGTAGATGGCAGTTTCAATCTGGACAGGGCGGGGCGGGGGTAGATGACAGTTTGAATCTGGACAGGGTGGGGCGGGGGTAGATGGCAGTTTGAATCTGGACAGGGTGGGGCGGGGGTAGATGGCAGTTTGAATCTGGACAGGGTGGGGTGGGGGTAGATGGCAGGTTCAGTCTGGACAGGGTGGGACGGGGTAGATAGCAGGTTCAGTCTGGACAGGGTGGGGCGGGGGTAGATGGCAGTTTCAATCTGGACAGGGTGTGTTGGGGGTAGATGGCAGGTTCAATCTGGACAGGGTGGGCGGGGGTAGATGGCAGGTTCAGTCTGGACAGGGTGGGGCGGGGGTAGATGGCAGGTGCAATCTGTTTATGGAATCGGTTTCACATTTAAATAGAGGCGCGTGGGAGTAAGAAGACAGAAGTGGTGTAAAAGGAACAAAGAAAAGAATGTGTGTCCGTTTTCAAAAAGCACCATTTCTCCAATCCCAGGCAAAAACATCTGCTTTAACCACTTAAATGTGAAATAATGGACTTTATTTAGCACAATAAGTTGCACAGACCAATTGTTTTTGGGATGTTTCACACATGGTGCGCTCCCAGCTCGACCTTCCCATGAGCCATGTTGATATGTTAGAGGGTCTGCTGATTTCTATACCCATGTAAAATTACCTGCACATTTCCATGCATCAGTCTTGGAGGGCCTCTATATAGTAACACATAACCTTCCATTATGTGGTTAACAAAGAAGTGGACATTTCTGTGCCTGCCTGCGCCGCACTTCCCTTGGGGCAGAGCTCTGTACTTCCAGGTCTGTGATTGTGGATGCAATTGGCACGAATTTTAGTTCATCCCCCAGTGAATAACAGTCATCTGCCCCAACACACCCTCTTGCATGACTGAGCCCCAATCTCTGTCACGAGGCAGATGCATGGGAGCAATGTGTACATGCATAACACATGTGTTTGTGTGCAGATGTGTGAATCAATGCATCATCAGCATGAGTGTGCTCCCCCTCTCAATCGGAGGGTGCAGATGGAAAGATTTATCTGGCCACTAAATCTGTAAATATGTTTGGCTGAATCATTTGAAACCAAATGGAAAGGGCGAAATGCTCCGAAAATGTAGATTTGTGTCTCTTTTGGTGAAAATTCGTGTTTTCCTATACAGCACGCTGCTTGATTTGCTACGAGTGCCGTGGAGTGTCTAACAACGAAAATTGCAGAAGCGTACAGAACTGCCAACTCATCGAAACCGAGTGCATGACTACCGTGATAAAGGCCCCAATTGGTAAGTGGCAATTTATAGTGGCATCATATTAGCCCTAATTTTTAATGCGCTAAGGTAACCCGTCATGCGTGTATCCCGATTACTTCGGTAGGTAGTCAACTCGTTGGGTTCTCACACAGATCCTCAGGACTCAGAGGAGTCCGAGAAATCGATGCAAGTCATAGACTTTCTATCGTGCGCCGCCTCTGCCTCTCTTAGGTGCAGATTTACTAACACTTTGCTCTGGGTTTGTGCTACTTTTGTAACTTTATCACTTTTGCAACTTGTACTTTTCCTGATTTGCGATGGAAAGTTGTCCAAAGTGATGCTCATTTGAACACAGGAATGTTGAGGGCTCCATTGAAGACAGTGGAGCAGCAGCCGCCCATACGCACTGGTGTAGGCCCGCTGCTCTCCACATTTCAAGGTGCTCATAAGCCGCCTCTGTTTCTCTTTCCCCTGCCTTTCCAAAGCACATCTTCAGGTGTGTTCTTTGGGACACTGTATTGTCTTGTGATTCCTCTCTGGTTAGTTGCTCTGTGGCTGGCGAGAGGGAGATCACGTTTCTTCGGACTCTGAGTAAATAAATGTTGATGGGAGTCTCTGGCCGCCTTCACCACGCTGTGCTACCGCGCACCCCAGAGCCTCCCCCTCTCTCCTCCCTAGCTCAGTCTCATTGGAGCCTCGGAGGGAGGGATGGAGTTAGGGGTGAGGCTGCCCAGCTCCTGGGTCTCCCTGGCTCAGCTGAACGAAAAGAAAAGCAGTTTAGCCAATCTGGGAGACCCAGGGGCTGGCTTCAGCCCCTTTTCACAGCTCTTGCTGTGAATGTTCAACAGCTATCAGCCGCGGCCCTGCGCACACTGTTCGCTGTTGAACAATCACAGCAACAGCAGTGAAACGAAGGCTTCGGAGCTTTGGGGATTTCAACCCCCTCAATCTCCGATGCCTCTGTTTTTATAAATAGGACATTCTGCCCTCTAGGGGATGAACGTTCTAATAGCCTTATACCTGCTGTAGCTGGGCTACACTGGCCATTAAAGGCCCGCACCCTTGTTTAAGGCCATCGTCCTCGGCTCAGGCTTTTAATGCTGGAGCCGTTTATGGCCGGTATAACCCGTTACGGCGGTCTATAAGGCTATAGTCGCACTTTGCACCACTTTGCATCAAGGGGGCGTTCCATGGGTGCTACAGGGCATTACCATGCAGCCACCCATTAGTTCTGATGCAAATCTCTATCTACTAAGGATTGTAGACAGGGATTTCGGGCAAAAACTTAGGCTTTCTTGAGGCATGTGTATCGGAGTAAAAATGTTCTAATCTTGCCATACTTTTCAAACTCTGCATGTGTGCTGCACTGTACAGCACACAAATAGAGTGGGAAAGGTAATAATGCATTGCTTTTGTACTGGACGCGTCTCCTTCCTGTACATAACCTATGCCTGACAGAACCCACACTCCCTTGCACTATTATGCAAGGATATGTGCATTGGGACATAGCAGCCAAAATCTTCATATATCTCTGTTTTTTTACTCCCCCTTATACACAGCAGAGAGCAGCAACTTTGATTGCTGTTGTGCATGGCGTCACACTTTAGTAAATGTCCCCCTTACTCCTTCTACAACCTGGTATCTCAGGCGCAATAAGAAATTATATTATTGCTGATGATGTCAATTTTCCTTTAGATTTGAATGATTCACATCTGATATGGAAACTGGAACCATTAAGAATCCGGGGATTAAGATGATGTATCGATGTCGATAACACAAGGAAATTGGAAGGATTGGGAAGCCACTCTGTAAAGCAGTTTCTAAAACAGTACCCACACCCTCTTTTGGAAAGGTCATTAAGCCACCCAGAGCTGTAAGAAACACAGATAATGCCAATGGGACTCTTGGAGCAGTGTAGCAATGATTACATGGAGAGACAGCGGGGCAAGAAGTGATGACCCGTGGATGGCAGAGAGATGCCTGCAGAGATAGGCAGGGGTTAGTAACCAGTAGAAGTTCCTTGTGGCCCAGCTGGACTCATAGTGGCTACAGATAGAGAATGAAAGTCACCAAAGAGAGGAATATGTGTTGGAGTATCCCGCAAGTGACTGGAGAGGGTGCAGATCTTGATGTGCAGCTTGAGGCAGCTGATTAGAGATTGCCCAGTGATGGTAACACAATCTGCTAAGAGATTAAGGAAGAGAAAGAACTAGGACTTTATGTCATCTGTGATGTGGTGTTAAATGGCGACTACGTGGGTGGTGGCTGTCTCCACTGTGTTGTGGTCTGAATCCAGGTGGTAGCCTTGATTGTCTTGAGTGGCTGATGCTGGCCTTTTCAATATTTTATTACTGGATGGGAAGATGTGCGATCGGACGAGCTAGGTCATCTGTCTTTCAGGTATGTTTTAACAGCGAGGCAAGACTTGGGTGAGAGTAGTATTGATGATGTTGAGAAGACAACAAAAGCATTGCCACAGGTCTCATTTTTTAAGCTAGATGCTGAGTTAATGTTGTCTCCGCAATGCAGCTTTTAGAGATCTAAGGAGGATGGGTAGATCATTAGATGAAATCTATGTCCAAGATAGTCCGCGGGACGGGCTCTAAGAAGGGGTGGAAGTGATGATGTTGTGTGGTCAGCGTTGATGTTCTGCTGCCTAATCTTGTCGGCCTTGGTTGAAAAAAGCTTTGTTATTGTAACGCATTTCTCTATAGAGCGGGCAGGAGGAATAGCTGGCATGGGATTCCAGCAATGTTTGATTGTTTTGAATCTAGGCTTGCTCTCGTGGCAGGTGGCCAAGGTGTTTAAGTGGGTGTTTTTGCTGCAGAGATGCTCTGCCTGTGGGTGAGGCTCTTCTGTAGATTGCACCGTTTCCTCTGTTACCAGATGGTAGCTTTCTATCAGAAAATGCCTGGTGATACCCAGGCATGGAGGGTATCCATTGCTATGCATTGGGTTTAGCTGTGGTTAGAAGGACGTGGTCACAAGGATGAGTCTCCGTGTTGGATTTTGGTCTGAAGGTGGTGACTAGTATCAAGATACGTTTGTACACTGCATGCGTAGGGAAGATCTTACAGGATCTCTGGAGGAGATGAGCTGGGTACTGTTGTTCATTATGTTTTAGTGCTGTATTTTGACCAAAGGCAATGGTTCTGTGGGCAGACCGGATCCCTGATGGAGGATTGTGATATGAGGTTGGTCATGCTGCAGCAGATAAGGCCAGAGGTGCTTCCTCTAGTGTGCATCAGAAGAGCCAAAGGGGGCCACAGGTCTCCTGGAGTCTGAAGTAACAAAACAAGGTGCTTTTGGTGTAGGAGCCCGAAGCTGTCAGGAGCAGGAAGGAATGAGGAAATTGGAGCTAAATTGAGGTGGTGTAGATGAGATGGATTGTTACAGTCTCAGTTACTGTCAGAGGATGTGGCAAAAAAGAGCTGGAGCTGGGCACAATGATTGATGGATCCCTGGACAACACTGGGTTGATGGGGCCTTTTCTCTTCACTGTCAAGCAGAGCTGTGGCAAAGATTCTCCGGTCTTGGGTAGCTCCATGTGCTCGGGCTACTCGTCCTATCAGCAGCACTTACAGCAGGACCTGCAGCTCTGATGCTGAGTAAGGCAGAGACAGTCCAAAAAGACCAATCCATCTACCTCCTCCCTGTCAGGTCATAGCAACTGCAGCCCTTTTACTCACAGACCTTTGTTAACTTGGAAACCTATGTCACAGGGCCGGCTTATACCCACAAACTGCCCATTTGTTGTCAGGCCAACTGGTCATTCAGGTTCAAAGCCGCCCTTGACATTGTGGATGTATTCCTAATAATGCCACTTGTGTCGTTCCATAGGTACAGCTGAGTGCCATGGAAACTGGTATCACTTGATGTGCGTAAGAGGCACAGTAGCTCTGATTCCAGTCTGATGGCAGGGATCCCCGGCTGCTCCTTAGATGTGTATATCTGTTCGAAACACTCCTTCCACCAATCAGTGATTGTTGCTGGGCTTAGCCACAGGGATGTCCAGGCAGCCCATCCTTGGTGTTGGGGTCTTTGGTAGGGGCCAAGCCATGGTCACCGCCATTTATCCTGAGGGCAAAAATAAATCAATGGACTGGATTGCAGTCCAGGGAAATCAACAGTGATGGAGATTAGTTGAAGCAAGTTGTTGTGTTCCTCCCAGTGACATCCTGTGTATAATGGATGTGCCCAGATGTGGGTTACATTCTCACTGTCCCTTAGGGCTCGAGCAGCAGTCTACCTATGAGGCCCAAAGTGCCTGGAACAGGTCCGGGGTTGCTTACACTCCTACCCAGAGTGCACCTGCCCTGATAGCCGCCCATCACGTTTTTGTTTTTCTCAGTTGGATCAGGGAAGGCGCACACACAAAACACTTTAAAACTCCATCCCATCAATAGTAAACATTTGTAGATGGTAATGAATCAATACCTGTTGGCAAAATCCCTTATTTACAAACTTTTGTGATGAAATATCACTTCATCAGTCTTTGTGAGAACAGAAGTCTTACTTATGTCACTTATAATGAGAAATGTGAACCACTGAGGCCTGGTTTAATGTTACACTGAAGTTAAATCTTCCCATTCAAAACCTCCCACCCTGTGTTATGATTGACTTCCTTGGAAGGGATGAGGGATAAGCATTGCACAGCTTCAAGCATGCAAGGAACCCGGCGATAAAAGAGACACCAGTTGAATGTGCACCGTTACATATCGAAAACCATTGCTAAAGGTGAGTTATGGGTCAGAGCTGCACTTTGATCCAGGGTGTTGCACTTCACTTTACAAGGCCATGGGTTAGCATGTCATTTGGCCATGCCCCGCGTGTTCCTTAATATGTGCGGCCGGGTATGAACAATAGAGAGGAGGGTGAAATTATGGCTGTGTTGATCACCATCACTGGAAAATTGCAGTGGTGTTTGGTTTTGTGCTATACACATACCACCCCTTCATCGGAAAACGTTTATGTTACATTGTCCGAGCACAATATTTGTCTTCTAACAAACTACCCACATCTTTCCTTTCACAAATGTTTTCCAGATTCTCTTTTGGATTTCTAGTGACGTACTTTTAGCCCCTGCCCCCTTGTGCAACAGCCTGTGGGGTCAGGAGTGCACTTTGGCCACACTCTGTCCCCAGTTATCCATAGAGGGATGGCCTTGGGCCTGGCCCCACACCAAGTCCAGGGACCTCGGTCACAAACCTACTTCCTCCTGTACCTTTGACTTGGATGTGAAATACCCTTTTTGCGAATGCAAAACAACCATTGTAATTCACTGAATGAGTTACACCCTCATAGGAAGTCTCCTGTGGCTGGGGGGGGGGGGGGGGGGGGGGTAGGTGTTCCAGGGTAGGGATGCCATGGATATTGCGAAAATGTCACATATTCCCAAACCATGTTCTGACTGCTTCCCACTGGTTGGACATTTTGTCAAGGAATGGTTATGTGAATTCCAAAAGAGTTGGAAATTTGCGAGCTTGCAAGTTTGCGAACCTGTGGGCGCAGACCTCCGACTGCTTTTAATAATCAAGCCTATGAATGCATGGAGCTCAGTGCCCAGGGCCTTAGGCCATGTGCAACATGGACAGGGCGCAGGGTGTCATCTGTGGCCATGCCCTGCACCATGCCTCCTGCCCATGTTCCCAGTAGAGCTCGGCCTTTATTTGTGCACAATCCGTTGTACCCAGTTTTTGGCATGCGCAGTGGGGCCTTGAATGACTGCTTGACTTCAGCCACAACCTGCAGCGATAGTAAAGTTCCCCGGTAAAGACTGATCGAGAAGCTAAGTGAAGGAAAGCAGGATTTAATCACAGTCTTTGGTCGAAAAATTTACCAAGGATTCTTTTGTAGCTTTAAATGATACAAAACTGTATTTCGTGGAAATTGCGTTTTCAAAATTTACGCCCATGTTATTGGTGATTGTGCTATTAAGTGGGAATTATACACAATAAATCAAAATGACAGGTAAACTAGATTCTCATCATCGTACTTTGGTTGGACATTGATTTGATATTTATAGAAACACATAGGCAGTATGTAAGTAAGTAATAGTGGTATATCAGTCTGTTTTTCAGGGCATTTCTACTTTTTGACTGAACCATCATTTCCCATTTTTCTAGAAAGCTGTATATCATTTGAACTCTTATTTGCTATCTGGCACCTGTTGGGTTAATGCGTTTTGGCCCCCCGGGAACGTTAATGGGGTCTTTGCCAGGTCCTATAAATGGACCTTATTGATCAAAAACACAATACATTCTGTGTTTTTACGCAATGCAATGATGTTATTGTGCTGTTCCTCCCAACCTAAGCTTCTGAGCAGCAACAGGGTGCGCATGACGGCAGTTTAAGAGATATTTACTTTCAGCGAAAGGCTAAGAGCGGTCAGTTGTATGGTGCTTTTTACACATAAAATGTCAGGTTTACCAAAAAGGTAACCATGTTGTTTATAAATGTTATTATACTTGGCTACTTGAATTTCTGAGAAAACAGGAGGATTACATGAATACACTGAGGTACCTATTACAGGGAAAACTCTTCATACCCTGTATAGAAAACCTGAGCTGAGTTGCCATAGGAACAACCTCACAATGTTTTGCGTCCAGGGGTTCATTAGATGTGCGGACAATCTGTGTTGGTAATCACTTCTCTGCCAGACTGTATGGATAAGTCTTTACTTTAAATGCACAGAGTTAGTCCATGGTCTTCTTAAGCACAGCGACCAGGGACAGAAAGTGTACTGCAGGAAGATTCATTTATACCAAACTGGGATGTTATCTGGGCCAGCACGTATGATGTGCCACATCACGGCCACCATATTGGGAGGTCTATTGATGTCATGCATGTCGTAAGACAGGGGAGTCAGCATACTAGTTTATGTGCAGTGACATGTATGTACGTAATGTAGGTGTGCTTACATTTAGTCGGATTAGTTAGTCACGATGATAAGCTAGTTTTAGATCCCGCCCTGCCAAGTGCCACACATCTTGGGTCCGAATTATGCATTTCCTCTTTTTTCTCTCATCTCCGCGAGGCCCGAGATTGTCACGCATATTACAAGCTCTCTGCCAACAATCAGTTAGTATTTGCTGCAGTGCCCAGCTCCTGCAGGGACTTGGAAGTAATACATGGCTGCTCATTGCTGTCTTCTGGTGTCATAGCGCTCAGAGAGCCAACTACTGGACTGCAGTGCAGTGTTTTGCTATCGCCTGAACTGCAAGGCTGAGCTGCCTCCTCGGAGTCTCTTACTCACTGATTGGGTAGCAGACTTCTTCCACCCCAAGGGCTTTATTTACTATATTTTGAGGCATGGCGGCACAGCAAGTCTTCCTGCTGCGCTGCGTGTATCAAAAGAAAAGAGCAGGAATACGCCGTATCTAAGATACGGCGCATTCCTGTCCTCCCCTGTGCCGGCTCACAAACAGCAGCCATGTGCCAACGCAGGCAATCTTCCGCCATGGTGCAAGGGTGTCTGTGTTGCAGGATTTGATTGTTTATGTGCAGGAAGGGAAACCTTCCTGCACATAAAACAATCAATAAGGGCAATTTGCTCCTTCTATGAATGCAGCACACATAGAAAGAGCAAAGAACGAGGAGAGATAAAAGTATTTATCCTCATTGCGCCATTCCTACGTGTCACCTGGGGAGGCCTAGAATTCTGATGCATTTCCTAGTTTACGACACTTTGTAAATCTGGGAATGAGTCAAGTTCCATGGATGTTGCGTGGGAACACCCACAGCAACACCCATTGAGCGCCCCTTTCACGCAGAGTAATGAGTGAAATGGGCCCATATTTACAAGGCCATTAAGAATCAGGCGGGTGACTAAAGCAGTGATGCACCCGCGGTGCAATGAGCTTGCAAATGAGGCCCCAGGTGTGCAGCTTTACAAACCACCAACCTATGCAGCACCTATTCTGAGCACTGACTGTGGCTGATTCTCGGACATTCTAAGCCCCAGGACCGGTTGTACGACGGAACCACGCTTGCCTGCATTAGGGACCATGGTACGCTTGCGGCACCGCTGCTCTTCACCATAGGCGAGTGGACAGAAGACCCACGTTGACCATCCAACCTTCATTTGGAGGGACTGCAAAGGACACATTGATCATTTCTAGAAGTTTGAGGGCTATGATGGAGAGACCCTCTGCAGCCTGGGTACATATAGACCGCAGAGAGGGGGGGGCTGCATCTCTGTAGGAGATTCTGAGTAGTCGGACCCCCAGAGAACTAGAATACAGTAGCACTTGTCCATGGTCTCTGCCCGCGCAATGCCTTTGGGAATATTAAGTGTCCACTTTCAGCCCCATCTACTGCCAGGGCACCTCGTCTGGCTGTGGTACAGTGCCCAGAGAAACAGAAATGGGCGGATTATAATCAGTGAACTCCACTCCTCTTTTAGGATTCTCAAACAGGTAACATTTTGTTGGCACACATGGCACTCTTTGCATATGTTAGTCAGTGTTCCAATGTCCCATCTCTCAACTGATTGATTACTTACTTCCGGCCAAGCTTGGCTGCTGTGACACCGTTGCACACCAGTGAACATTCTAGCTTATGTTGGGTTGAGGTTTCAAATGTCAGAGTAAAATCTAAAGAGAACCATATTTAACTCAGGAAAGGTAGACATGCTGCGGCGTTGCCTGCCGTAGTGTAGCACATAACGCGTGTCTTTCCTTCTTTGGACGGTGCCCAAGATACAGGGCTTCACACTACAGTGCTAGTATTAAGACTTTAATGGCTTCAGGATGTAAGTTTGTATCCTGGAATGAGGGTTTCAATAGGGCTTCTACAGCTCTAAGATCATGTCTACATTGAGCTAAAAGCAAACATTTCTGAAACGGATCTCATTACATGGACGTGATTGCTTTCTTCAATTTGTGATATGGTGTCACTCAGAGTCACGCTTAATCACCAAAATGTCACGCAAATGTGCACTGAACACATGAAAAATGTCACACGTAAGCAAACGAAAAACTTGGCAGCTACGTAGAGCATCAAAGTATATATATATGTGCTCTATTTTTTACAAGCGTATTTAGGTCTTGCATTCATTCCTACCTGTCTAGTCTTAATATCAGTCACTCTCAGCACTTCGTGAGATGTCATCACGATCATATGTTACATGTGTGAGGCCATGCGATGTCACTTTATTTTATGTAATCGGAAGGAGAAAGGACACGTTATATTAAATCCATAATCCCGGTGGTTTTGGACAATCAGCACCATGTGGTCTGTTCCAGATTTGTAAAAGACAAAATAACACAGAATGCATTTCTTTATCTCCTACTTTGGCAAATTTCGTTCAGTTTCAATTTCGGAAAAAACTGAAGAAATCTCTTTGGTCAATAAGGTAATCAATATTGATCTTGGATGCAAAACGTACCCCTGCATGTCTTAATTGTACAACGCGGGTGCTTAGATCACATGAAAGGCGTGCCACGACCATTTCAGCGAGGTCGGGGCGCTGCTGTTAGTCCAGTCTCATTCAAGGGCACTGGCGACCCTGGAGTGTCCGAAGGCTTCATTTCATTCTCTTATGACTTTACTTGAGAAGATGGTGGCCAAGGGAACTCCAAAGTTTAAAAGTTGCTCAGCCTAGCACCGATATGGGGGGTTCAGTCTGCGGGTCACCCCCTATGGGCAATGGCAAAGCGACCTTTTCCAAGATAACATTACCGTATAGTGCTTTTTATATTATAACAACACTATAAGGGAAAGCTGAACCAAACACTAAATGGATTAATGTCTGGATGAGTAAACAAATTAGCAAATTATCTTTTGGTGACCAGAGGATGAATTCCAAAGACATTCTAGAATTACAGGCAAGATGAAAGACATTCCAAGTTCTGACGTTGTCTCTCAAGTGTGAGAGTGACACTTATGTAAACTTGGGACCGTATTACTCGTTGTGATAAACGAGACTATAATGTTAATGTTAATGTTAATGTTAATGTTAAGCCGAACTTTTTGAGCGCACGGCTACCCCAAAAGGGTGTCCCGGCGCTTTAGCAAAGAGGCCCAGAGAAACAGGAAACCAAAGGCAAACCTACTACAGTCACAGCGGATTACTTGGTAAAGAGCAGAGTCTTCAACTCCTTCCTGAAAGCCAGGAGGTTGTTCGCTTTCCGAAGGGAAAGTGGGAGCTCGTTCCACAAGCAGGCTGTCACGTATTGGAAGGAACGACCTCCCATCCGAACACGTTTGACCACAGGCACCTCCATTTTAGCCAGGTCCGCCGACCTCAGCAACCTCCGCGGCACATAGAAAGCAATACGCTTCCTCAGATAGTTAGGGCCAATCGCATGGAGGGCTTTAAATGCCAGAGTGAGGAGCTTAAATCTGATTCTCCCCGAAATTGGCAGCCAGTGCAGCCTAGCCAGGAGCGCAGAGGCGCTAGCTCTCCTGGGCAGCCCATAGATGGCTCTGGCCGCCGAATTCTGGACAATCTGCAGTCTGGATAACAGATACTTAGGTAGGCCTGCAAAGAGTGCATTAGCATAGTCCAGGCGGGAGCCCACAAGCGCCTGGACTACATTCCTACGGTACTGCAGTGAGAGCAGAGGAAGAAATTTCCTAAGCATCTTGAGGATGCTGAAACATTTCCCTGCTAATCCCAGGATGTGTGGACGGAAGGATAGATCATCGTCAAACACCACTCCGAGATTTTTTACCTGAGAAGATGGTTTCTCTGGGGGGAACATGTCCTGGGGCCACCATGTCTTCCAGCCCGGATCAGGGGCACAGCCGAAAAAGAGCAGCTCAGATTTGTCTGAGTTGCATTTCAGGCTGTGCCGCTGAAACCACGCAAAGACTGCGCTCAGACAGTCCTTGATTCTGCCGCCGTTAAAGGCCTCTCCCTTCCTGCAGCTGAACAAGAGCTGGGTGTCATCAGCGTATGAGATGACCCGGGCCCCAAACGCCTCCGCTACCTCCTAGGAATACGTTAAAAAAGTCCAGTGTTCATAATGGATGCGGGGCAGAAGTAAGAAGGGAGCGCCATGCACAGGGCTGCCCAGCATCCTTTATGGACACCCAACTTTTTTAACGTATTCCTAGGATTATTGTCTTGTTTATCACAACGAGCAATACGTCAGAACTTGGAATATTATTTGTGGCACCCAGGATAATTTCTGCGCTTGGGCTGCCCTAACTCCCCAATACACCAAGGGGATTTGGGATCTTTCTTGATTTCTACAAATACAGACGCATTAGTTACAGTTCAAGTCTTGAAAAAGTCATCTACACGACGAAACACGTGTCACCTGTCTGCACTTACGCTCCAACTACGTGTCAACGAGTCCAGAACGTATTCAATTTTGTATTCGTTCTCTGGACTACATTACTCTGTCCATTTTGTTTTTCCTTGGTGTATCATTAAATCTAACTGACAACAGAGTCAGCTTGAAAATACCTTGGTGCTGTGCTCTGTATTGCAGTTTTGATTATGTGAGTATATGGAAAATTTCATTTTCCTATACAGAGTAACACTGCTTTGGTGGCACAGTGTTTTCATTGAGCACGCTCTTACATTAGCTATCTATTAATTGCAAACACAACGGAGGGGCGGACCTTTCTTCTGTAACCATCTGTTCCTAGTGCGAAGATGAAAGGCTTCACTGAGGGCACAGCTAACGCGTGCAGTAGTCTCACTGTTCAGAGCAGATATGATCCTAGTATAATGTAAACAATTATGAATTATTTGTGTCTAAGGCACTTATGTAACAATTACTTTATGAGGGAGCCTGGGAACAATTCCACTCCACTGTCCCAATATGCCTTTAAGTTCTCTCTTTCTACACAGAATGTGGTTCCGGTGAGTATGGTGCACACTTCAAGATGTGAATCCACAATCAATAAACGATGAATACAGGTGTAGGATGAACCGAAGCCGGTGGGCCCTTGGTGGTCAGCGCTAACACTGTTAATGCATATTCATCTGACTGTTACTGATTTAAAGTAGCCTAAAACACTACACTACTAGCCTGACTGAACTCACTCATTGTGATAGGAAAGGTACTACACATGAGTCTTCTTATCTGACCGCTGCTCCATTTCACCATCTTTTCTCTTGCTTTGCAGTGGGAACGCACATTACTAAGCGTTGCGCTCCTTTATGTGTTGGAACTAGTGCCGTAGTACTTGGCCAAGGAGTCACCATCTCCTGCTGCAGAACAGATCTCTGCAATTTCAACGCAACGTTCAACGGAGTGGCCAGCACCATGGCCAGCAAGACCAACTTCGCGGTCCTGGCGCCCACAGCGGTTCTCGTTGGTCACCTGTTCAAATATTGATTCTAAAAGGTGAGGTATAGTGAAACACTCTGAAGCTTAAAAGGTACTGTATCATTTATAACATTCATAGCAGAGAAGTTTAGTTCCATACAGCACAAAGTACAGAAAAAACTCTACAAATTAGCTAGCTTTATGTCTTGAAGTCCTCTGATGAGTTAATGTGCGCCTTTCAGTGTCCTTGTCCCGTGTCACCTGACAACCTCCCTTTCCTGTCCTCCCCGCAGCCTTTCTCAGGTCCAGGCGTCTTTGGCATTTTGAGGGACCTGGGTCAGTAAAGAGAAGTGGGGCCCTACGACAATTCAGCTTCGGTGCCATCCGGGTATTGTAGTCATGGTAGCTGCCTCCTGATTAGTAAATAAGACAGCTTTGCTTTAAAATCAATGAATTAATGCTACAGCAGAGAGGGGCCCTGAAAATGCATGGTACCTCGGGAATACTGCCACCCCCCCTTCACCGCCTCCCCACTTGTTCGGGGCCTCCTCAATGCGGTCTACTGAAATTGATGTGTAAGTGGCGTAACAAAGGCCCCCGGAGCCCCTACAGTGCAGGGAGTGGTGGCCTTGAACTCCAAGAGACCCCCTCAACATAGTACCATGGTGTGACAGGTCCTGACTGAGTCCGGGGGGTGGGAGGGGCATCCATGTAATTTGCAGAAGGTCCCCCTCAAGTTTTGTTACGCTAGTGGGCAGAGGCACAGCAGTCGTCGGCCTTCTAGTGTAATTGGTAGTTAGGCTACAGGGGGCGCAGTGCCCGGAGGCAAGGTCCATTCCAGCTGTGGCCGCTGCACAATTTGACATACATTAGCCTGCCTGGCATCAGCAGGCACGGGGACCGAGACTCACTGGCAGTGCGGGACACAAATCTAATTCAAGCAACAGAGGAGAGACCCGCATGTACCAACCCTGGGACTCAGAGGCAAGGCCGGCTGGGCCGCCCCGGGCATCGGGCGTTTCCGCAGGATTCTGGAAGGGTCGGGGCTCTTTTCACAGTGGTGGGGGCCAGTTTTGTTACAGGGGGCCAGTTTTGCAGCTATGCTGCAACATGTGCCCCCAGTAACAAAAGAGCTTCACACGTGAAACAGCCCCCCTTCCCCTTGGGGGCTGGTCTGATAAGATTGTCAGGGCTGCTTTGGGTTCCCAATCCGGCCCTTCTCTGACTATCATGGGCAGCTGTTTTTAGCTCGTGGCAGCTAGAGTCACTTACGATTGGTGCAGACAAGCAGGAGGTGACGCAGGCTCACTTGCACCACAAGACTGCGGTTCACACTGTCAACTCATCTTAGCTGATTTAGGTGTCAGATGTAAGACCCTGCCGTGATGTCATGGTTTATTTAGATTTCAGCTACCCGCAGGTGTTTTCAGCCCCTCAGTGAGATAATCATCAGCAACATATCAAAAATATCAAATGGTGGCATACCAAAGAGAAATATATTCATGTCTTCCAATTACTTCCTTTTTGCATGTGTGTTGCCTATCGAAGCCGAGACGCAAAGAGGCTCAAGGATCAGGTGTACCTACTGGATATCGATTTCCAAATAGTGTATTTCCACCGACTTTATCACTATTCTGAATGTATGAAAGTTTTATATTTTATTTTGCGATTCCTAGTGGGTCCAAATCGACATTTCTCATGAATATTAATGAGCTAGGTAACAGTTTGCGAAACATTAGTAATGCAAGTCATCACAGGGATGGTGGCCTGCTGGGGTCAGCAGACCATGTCTGTCATTTCTTTCAAAGAAAGCCATCTTTTTTTTTTTGCAGCCCTTTTGCCTTAAGGAAAACAGAATGCATTTTTTAGAATTCTCAAAGGGTAAGGGATCAGTATTTTGTGATTCAGTTACAAGTTACTAAATCACAATTTGGTTTTTTTCGCAGTGAAAAATGCATTTTTGCTGTCCCAAACGGTCCGATTCTGTGAATCGGCCGTTTGCGACATAAACAAAAACGTTGTACATCTTGCTCTATGTCTCAAAGGATTAGTTTCTGTGGGGGGCGTGGCCAGCTGGCGAACATGGCGGCCGCAAGTCCTTGAGGCTCCGGCCGTTACCCCCGTAATATCCTGCTAGTTATCCTGGGAAGCGGGCAGTTCCGACCCAAATAGCGCTGGCCGGGCGCAGGACAGCGGCGGGGACGCCTCCTGAAGTCTGGGAGCTGCGGGGCGATCGCCCCTGCTCGCAATCCACGAGGCGGCCTACGAGGCGAGGCTGCTCGCTAGCGGCAGTTGCCGGCTAGAGGGCGTGTCCGGCGAACGGAGGACGGAGAGCGCGGCGCTCAGGGAGGCCCGGAGCGGAAGCGGCGGAGACCTCCCGTCGGAGCCCGAGGGGTGCCTGGTACGCCGAGGAGCGGAGCAGTGGAGGCGGTGGCCTGGGCCGCGCCGCGCGACCCGCGAAGACACCGAGGACGACAGCAGGCGGAGCAGTGCCCCGGGGGAGCTAGCCTGGGCAGCCCGTGAGCGGTGCGGTCTGCGGAGGACACGAAACGAGGTGCCATGGGTCGCTGCGGGCCCTGAGGAGGAGGCGATGGCTGGAACGCCCGACGAACAGTGAGTGGCTGGGGGCTGCGGGGCCCACGAGACGGTCTGCGCCCTTGCTGTGGGGAGAGCGGCGGCCTGTGCTCACGCCTGGGCAGGGGCGCCCTGAGAGAGGTGAAGTGGAGTGACAGGCTCACGGCTGCGGGGGCAGAGTGTGACGGCGACCGGACGGCCTGGCGGACCCGACGGTTGGAGGACGCCCACTGCCGGGGGCCAGTGGATGGATGCGGGCAGCTGCGGGCGCCACGTGGCGAGGGCCGCCATCTTAGGTGGGCCGGCAGCGCACCCCTGGGAGAAGGTTCTCGCTGAGGAGGACAGCAGTGCGACCCTGGCGCCAAGGTGGTGAGCGAGGCGAGCTGGAAGCGGGGGGACCCCCGGCCGCCCCTGGTGGCTGAAACGTTGGACCGGAGCCGCTTCGCACACGCAGCGGATTGCCGGCGGGCACCGATCGGGTGTACCCGGCGACGTCAGACGGAGCACCTGCCCGCGCGCAGCCGGAGTCGCAGCGGGGGACTGAGGGAGCCGGTCGAACGCACCTGGAGCGGCTGGAGGGTGCAGGTCGGAGGCCTGGCTGGCCGTGGACGGCGCCGGTGGGGGGAGCCACGGAGTGCCCTGTCGGCTGGCACACCCCGGTGCGGAGGACGGTGGAGCGCTGACCAGGTGAGAGGGGCACGACACACTGGCCCAGGAGCCCTGCGGACTTAGGAGTCTACCGCTTGCCCGTACCGGCGGCCGCACAGAGGGGCGAGCAACACAGGAGTGGAGCAGCAGCCACCGCGCTGCGTCTGTGTCACCGAGATCCGGCCTGCGGATGCCGACGGCCCAACAATACGCGATGGGCCGGCTCCGGGACAAATCACAGCAGGGACAGTCCCGCACAGGGAGCGTGGACACGCAATCCCGTCCAGGGGGAGACGCGGAGCCACAATCTGCAGCCCTGTCGGCCAAGATGGACGCTATGCTCGCGGCGGTGGAGAAACTCGGCGCCAGTCTGGAGCAGACGAGGGAGTCCTTAGAAGGCAGAATCGACAAGGTCACCTCCGACTTCACGCTGCTCCATGCAGATCACCGCAACCTGGCGGAGAAGGTCACGGCCCAGGGCCAGACGCTTCGGGAGCTCCAGCCAATCACCCACAGCCATGGGGCTGCGCTGCAGGATGTGTTGGACAGGGTTAATGCATTGGAAGACCGGGTTGACGAAGCGGAAGGGCGCTCCCGCCGCAATAATGTACGTGTCGTGGGCCTTCCAGAGGGCGTCGAAGGCAGGAATCCGGAGCAGTACATCGAGCGCTGGCTGACGGACCTCTTGCCGCAGGGGACACTATCCCAGCACTTTGTGGTGGAGCGCGCACACAGGGTGCCAGCACAGCAACCCAAGCCGGGAGCCAGGCCCCGCCCGTTCCTCTTCAAGCTCCTGAACTACCGCGACCGCGATGCGGTCCTGAGGGAGATGCGCAAGTCTGGTGACCCGACGGTTGGCAGTAGCCGTGTCATGTTCTTTCCCGACTACACAGCGGCGGTGCAACGGCGCAGGAGCAACTACCTGGCAGTAAAGAGACAGCTTCGGGAACTGGCGCTGCCCTACTCCCTGCTGTTCCCGGCCCGCCTGCGCGTGGTGGCGCGGGAGGGGACCCGCTTCTTCGACTCCCCGGAGGATGTCTGGAACTGGCTGGAGGAGACGGGGCAATGGAAGGGGGAGAGACCCGCGGGTGCGGCGCCTGATGGCCGTCCGGAGAGAGGGCCCCGGAGGCGCAGGAGGCGGGGGGCTCGACAGCAGTTGAGGATGGGGCTGACAGCGCCTAGTCCGGAGAGGATCAGAGCGGAGCGGCGGGAGGTCCTCGACGCAGTGGCGACTTTGGGGACGCCGCCTGGTGGAGACTGCATGGAGATTGACGCGAGCAGCGCCCCGGGGACTAGTGGTGCCTCGTCCCCATCCACGATGATATCGGAGGACCTGGCCTTGCCGGTGGTGACCCCACAGACCGCAGACTTGATTACATGATGGAACACTGCTGCACCGCGCTGCGGTGGGCGCCATGCGGGGGAGGGTATGCCCACGCGTTTAGCCTGCACCTGGGCACCTGGAGGGGGGACAGGGCCTTGAGGGTGGGGGGGTCCTCCCGTGGGGGGCGCGGGCTTGGCGTGGGGGGTGCCTGGTAGTACAGGAAGGCCCGATCGTGGCGCGCACCGCTGAACGGTCTAGTGGGGGGTCCCTACTGCTGCGTACTAGGGCCCGGACAGCGCGACAGTTCCCTGTTACGATACGCTGCTGCTTTTCCCTTCCCTTAGAGGTGATAGGAGAGGGGGGACATTGCGCCAGATAGTCGACACTCTCGCGCGTACCCCATCAGGCACTGTACTGACACATTGCATAGTTAATTGGTTCCTTTGATGTTTGGACGGATGCCCCGTTGGGAATACGCCCCTCTTTGTTCCTTTGTTCTATTGTTCACGGCAGTTACACTGTTCACATGGCAGCGCAATTATATGCCCTCCTGGGTTGGGTGGCTGGCCCCTCGTCCCCCTCCCCGGGTACGGATGTCCTATATCCAGCCCGACTGGTTTTCCTACCTACACGATGGCGCACACTAATGTGATGACTTGGAACATACGGGGCATGCACACACCGTCCAAGCGCTACCCCATTTTCGCCTACTTACAGCGTCACTCTGTCGGGATCGCTCTCCTGCAGGAGACGCATATGTCAGGACCAGAGCTGGACAGGCTCGCCAGGCGGTGGAGGGGGCACACTTTTGGGACCGTTTATTCGGCGCACGCGCGCGGCACATTGATATGGGTGCGAGCGGGGGTCCCCTTCCGATGCGAGGAGGCGGTGGTAGACGGCGAGGGCAGGTACACGCTGGTGCGGGGACAATTGAACGGGCAGGAGATCTTGCTGGGGTCGATATACGCGCCCAACGTAGATCAGCCGTCCTTCCTGGAACGCCTGACACAAGCCCTACACCCCTACGTGGGGCTCCCCTGGCTACTGGGAGGGGACTTCAATATGGTGCTAGATGTCCACCTGGACCGATCCTTCCCTCCTCTGCGCGCTGCGGCGGTGGAATCTAACGCTAGGGCGCTGGGGGACTGGCTAGAGCATTGGGCGCTGCAGGACTTATGGCGCACCCTCCATCCGAGAGACAAGATATATTCTTATTATTCGACGGTGCACGATCTCCACGTCCGGCTGGACAGGTTGGTGGGCTCACAGTCGCTACTCCCACTCATAGCCCGCACTGAATATCTGGGCCGCACGCACTCCGACCATAATCCCCTGTGGCTCCAGCTTAGCTGGGAGGTGGAGCGGCAGCCGGTGCCCACCTGGCGGCTCCAGCCGAGCGCGCTCGAGGATCCGGAATTTAGATCTTCCCTGGGCACGGCCATTCTGGCGTACTTTGAAGCGAATGAAGGAACTGCGAGCGATGCGCTGGTGGAGTGGGAAGCCCACAAGGCGACCATCCGCGGCCACTGTCTGGGGGCTACCTGGAACATACGAAAGGGACTCGCGGACTCTCTGACGCGTTTGGAGAATGACCTCCTGCGGCATGAGAGGGAGGGAGAGAGAGGGGGTCGACACTCACACACCCTGGCAGGCCTTCGGGAAAGGCACGCAGACCTTCTGGAGCGGCTTCGGTGCCACAATTACGCTGCGCACACGGCCAGGACGCATGCTGGAGCGGATAGGGCGGGCCGCCTTCTGGCCTGGCTCATACGACAGGAGGACCGGCGTGCCCCCATCGGATCGATCCGCAGAGCGGATGGCACACTAGTCCACACACAGCGTGAAATACACCGGGCCTTCACTGACCACTACAGGCAGTTGTACGCAGCGAGGGGGACTGGCCCCCCGCAGCTTCTTGGGGACTTTCTGGCCTCTACCCAGCTCCCTGAGGTCACGGCGGCACATAATGAGGATCTTGCCGGACCCCCCTCTCTGGAGGAAATAGGGGAGGCGATCCGATCGATGGCATCTGGGAAGACGCCGGGGCCGGATGGCCTGCCCGCAGAATATTATAAAGCGTACCGCGAGTCCCTGGCGCCAGTGCTGAGAGAGCTCTATAACACGGCACTGGAGGTAGGGTCGCTCCCTCCCTCTATGCGGGAGGCGTTCCTGGTCTCCCTGCCCAAACATGGCAGGGACCGCACGGAGCTAGGCTCCTACCGACCCTTAGCGATGCTGAATGTGGATTATAAAATCCTCGCCAAAGTACTGGCGGAGCGGCTGGCGCCGGTGGTCCCCCACCTGGTGCACACCGACCAAAATGGCTTTGTCCCAGCACGGTCGACGTCCCTGAACCTCCGGCGATACTTCAGGGTGGCGACTGAGGCAGTGCACAGGTGGCCCAGGGCAGGGTGCCTTATCCTGGACTTAGAGAAGGCATTCGACAGCCTAGAGTGGGGTTACCTAGCCGAGGTGCTGCTACGATACGGGTTGGACCGGGAATTTCTGCAGATGGTCGACCTGTTGTACAGGCGACCCACGGTCCGCGTCCGTCTGGGCCCCCACGTCTCGGAGGCGATCCCGGTGGGCCGGGGCACACGGCAGGGGTGCCCGCTCTCCCCGCTCTTGTTCGCCCTGGCGATTGAGCCCTTAGCTGTGGCTTTGCGGGCGACATTGGGAGATGGCTTACAGCTGGGGGACGCAGTCCACCACGTGTCGCTCTATGCCGATGACCTGCTGGTTTATGTACAAGATGTGGGGCGTGTCCCGGAGGAGCTGCCGCGGCTGCTGCGGAAGTTCGCCGCCATTTCGGGGTTACGTGTGAATGCCGCCAAGTCATGCCTGTATGCCTTTAATGCCGGCATTGACGACCCGCGATACTGCCTGGATGGCACACTGGTCCAATGGAAGGCAGACACCTTCCGCTACCTGGGGATCCAAATCTACCGCTGCCCAGCCGACCTCTTTGATGGGAACCTGGGGAGGGCGGTCACGGCGCTCAGGTCGCAGATACGATTCTGGAGCGCGCTCCCATTGACGATAACGGGCAGAGTGGCACTGGCCAAAATGGTCATGCTCCCCCGCCTCCTGTATTACTTCGCTAATCTCCCGATGTATATCTCCCCCGCGTTCTTTGGCAGGCTTAGTCAGCTGCTGCGGGACTTTGTCTGGGGTAGTGCCCGGCACCGGCTGGCGCTCGCGAAGTTGTATCTACCAACAGACAGAGGTGGTCTAGCCGCCCCTTGCTTCGAGCACTACTATCTAGCCGCTCAACTACAATGGGTGGCCCGCTGGCTTGCTGATAAGGGCAGGGATGATACGGCCTCGGAGTTGGCACCCTGCACACTGGAACACTTAACGAAGACCTTCCATCCCCTTCACAGGGTCGCGCGCCCGCTGCCACTCCTCCTAGAGGTGGCGCACAGGTGTTTTCGGAGGGCCCTGTTCCTCACGCGTGCTGTTATCCCGTATGCGCCGGCGATACCACTTGAGGGCTCCCCTGGTGGAGGAGGGGTGCTCACGGCTCACATGCTAGCGGACTGGTGGGGGGCTGACGTGCGCACGTTGGGAGACCTCTACCGGGAGGGCGAGCTGGTACCATACGAGACCCTGGTATCGGAGGACGGGCTCCCACCCGGGGGGTTCCTGCAACACCGCTCGCTGCTGGCGGGCATGACTGCCCGGTGGGGGGATATGACATCGGAGCCCGCCCTGCATCTGACCATGCAATACCTGCATGTCATGGGGAGAGGAGGGCATTTGATACGCTGGTTTGCAGCCTCACTGAGGGAACTGACGTCCGTCAGCCTGGACCGCCTCCGCGCTAAGTGGGATCTAGACCTGGGTAGACCGCTAGAGAACACGGAGTGGGAAAGGATACTCAAGGGCCCAGTGCGTATACCCCGAAACTTGCGATTCCGCCAAATCCAGTTATTTATCGTGCACAGAGCTTACCTCACGCCGGAGCTAATCAACCGGTACTTTCACCGCACAGATGCGGTGTGCCCCAGGTGTGAAGAGCCGGGGGCGGGTTTCCTGCACATGCTGTGGAGCTGCACACGGTTGGGTGTCTACTGGAGATCGGTCAGTGGGCTGCTGCTAGAGAGTGTGGGTCGTAGCATTCCATTTGACTGGCCTGAACACATATTGCACCACTTTAAGCGACCGCGCAAAGATAAGGTGGCGTCGCGGTTCATCGACCTGGGGCTGGTGGTGGCGGCGCGACTCATCACGAAACGGTGGAAAGCGCATGACCCGCCGCGCGTGCAGGCTTGAATCGCCTCGTTTCAGGCATGGGCCGGGGCTGAGGGGACCGCCATCCAGAGGGAGGAAACATTGGGCCTGCGGAGGGAACCCATGGCGGACCGCTGGAGGCAGCTGCTGGGGAAGCTCAGGCAACTGGGTGCGGAGGGCGATGCGGAGTCGCAGGGGGCGGCGGACGGCGCTGGCGCGGGTGGGGGTGGACCTGGGGATGCCCCCCTGCAGTGCTGACATGCCCTGGCTACTTCCTGCCTCCCTTGGTGCCACGACACCCACACTTGCATAATGCCGGTCGCAACAGGGGCACGCGCACACACACACACACAAGGGGGTGCCCCGGGGGGGGGGGGTGTGGAGGGGCGGGGGGGCTAGACGACAACCGAGAGGGTATTGGGCCTGTCTGTACAGTTTATGCTGCCATTGTTGGGGGGTTTTGTTTTGTATAATCTTTGGGCCTGGCGGGTATCTTGCCTGTTCTTTACTGTCTGAACGAGGCGGGTAGCGCCCACGCATAGTCACGGAACCCAGTTGAGGTATGGTTAATGCCGTTACTCCTGTTGAGACCAATACGAGACTGTCAACGAGACTGTGGCTGGCTCCGCTGAGGGCGGCGCTCGCACGCAAGACTGATTGCAAGTCCTAGCGCAGGGGTTGAGGGTTCTATTGCGGGGCGCTCCCTTGCCTATGCTATCAACTCTCTGCTTGCCTATTGCGTCACATGCCAAAGAATGTTTTTCTTTTTTGTCTACTTTAAAATAATAAAAACAGATTTAAAAAAAAAAAAAGGATTAGTTTCTGTGCAGGGAGGTACCTCTTCCTGCACATAACTGTCCCGACCCTAACAAAGGCACCCTGGCGATATAATGCTAGGGTGCGTACGTTGGTGCTATGCAACCACAAGCACCGCGGAGATACGAGAGAGAAGAACTGTGTCATATCTTTGAAAATTAACGCACGCAGCACAGCAACTTCACTTTCTGCGCTGCGTTGCACAAAATTTAAATAAATATGTCCCGAAACATTTATCAAGGGAAAATGACTCTCCCTCAACAACAAAATACAGCCAATGGAAAAAATTAAGACATTGTTACAATGTTGTTAATTTAACACATCGTTTGTATTCTAATGAAAGCACTGCAAGAATCATTCACAAAAACCATTCGAGTTCAGCATCCAATACTGATAGATTGATAAACTGATTGATTGATTGATGGAGCTAATACACTATCCCAACCACATCCCTTCTGCAAACAATCCTCATTTTAATGGTTGAATGTGCCCTTTTGGCTTTTGCATCTACAGCTCAATTGAACAAGCATGAACAACAACAACACACAGCATACCCAAATGCATGTTATTTCAAAGTGAAACAAGATGGGTGGTTTTTTTTTGCATAACTAGCAAATGATGCATTCCTGAAGTGACAACAAGGTGAGCCTGTAAGATAATTAGTAAGTGATATTATGGAAGAGCGAGAGTCCCCCCTAGAGATTGTTGACCAGCGATGGAGTCTGAGGACTAGCGGCAAAGCAAGGTTTTGTCGCGGAATCCGAAGGAAGTGACTTTTGTAAGGAAATGGAGCCAACACACCGGCGCTAAATATGCAACTACAATGTTGATTTAATACTCATACAGCTTTTTGTGGAGGTGGTCTGGAATTTTGACTATATTTTGACGGCTTTGTGACGTGCATAGATTCAGGGGTACATATACTTTTTGACTACTTGAGAGGCTAAATAATTTTCTGATACTTGGAACCAGTACCATCTTGGACTTGATTATTTACTGACCCTTTGGAGCTTGTTTAGATGCGATTATTTTGGCCTTGACGAAGTTCCTATGGAACGAAACGCGTTGGCTGAGTCTGAATTTAAAAATTTAAATAAAGAATAAAGGACGAAATTTGGATAGTTTGGAAACACTTTTATTCTTTGGTGCACCGTCCTTCTTCCTAAAAGTTTACATATCTGGTTTCCAGTTGAGCACAAGTACGGCCTGCTCTGGACGTGGTTTGCACCAATCCAAAAAATTTGAACGTTTACTTTGAAATTGAGGTGCTTAACACTGGTCAGCCGTATTGTCTCATGTTCACAAAGCAAGGGACCCTAGTTGGCCCCCCATTCAGTAACTACAGTAGTGACCTCGCCTTGCATAAGTTTGCTATGTAGACCGGATGCCTGAAATGTAGGTTGTAATTCACAAACATTTTTGAGATGTGTTTTAAATGATACCATTTTAGGTGGGGAGGTTACATGAAGGATGCAAGGGCCCGATTCACAAAAGTATTCTGAGACGAAAGTCTAACTTTAGTAGTAGTAAAGGTAGATGTTTGGTCTAAGTTAGATGTTTGGTCTAAACGTGGACCAAAAGTCTAACTTTACTACTCATAAATGCCCTTTGTGAATAACGAAAGTAAAGTTAGACTTTTGTCTCAGATCACTTCTGTGAATCGGGCCCCAAGTTTTTGGGTGATTAGGTTGCTATTCTTTTTTTTTAATAACTTTATTTATGGAGTTTTGCCAATAATCCCAGAGGCATGAAATATAACAGACTTCAAAAACAGAGAAAGAAACATGCAAGTGCCTTCCTTTATATAAATGGGAAAAAGGAAATATAAGTCATCGTACCTGCCAATACATGTTACATGTAGATATTTTGACAGTGCCGTCATAATAAGTATATAAAGCAGCGCAAAGGGAGAAATAGTGGGTGAATGAAGAAATGTACAACATAAGACAGAGCGAAGGGCCCTCCTATCCTCAGGTGTATGTAGCTGTTGATACGTTAATTCCCAGAGCCGTATGTGAGTCAGTCCGTGTTGGTGTCTTCAGTGATAGTGCTGATATGTGAGAGACAATCTTTCAGGGTTTGCCATATATTCTTGGGTCTGGAGGAGGGCGGTTGCAGCGACGTATAGATTTCACTTGTAGTGTCACAGTATATCAAATCCCCAAGCCAAGTGTCAAGCGTCAGGACAGTGGTGGTACACCAGTGCAAGGACACCTGTCTTTTAGCCAATGGTAATGCGAGGGCAGTATAGCGCCCGACCCCTACTGGTATCGGTTTAACATAGCCCAGTAGGGCCATGAGAGGGGACGGATCAAGTGGAACATCTACTATGAGTGAAGGGCGGAAAACACAGCCTCCCAATATGTTAGAATAGGCACTAGGTTGCAACTCTCATTACTCCTGGTTTTGTCATTAATAAGGGCAGTGAAATGTTTGTGCACTTGTAGAAGATGCTTATTTCTGATGACAACAATAGCAGATTATATTACTTATGGCTTAAAATAAGGGCAATGTGCTGGTCAGACTCCACAGGCTCTGGGTCCCTGGAGAACACACCCAACCAATCAATAAAAGGTGGTGCTGGGGTGATACAGAAGTTAAAATCCAACTTAGGTCCCTCTGAAGTCTCTTGTTAGCTCCTGAGGACACAGCAGTGGGGCGAGGAAAGCAGGAGCGGCGTCAGGTGAAATGTGAACTGATTCCAGGGTCCTGCTGAATCTTCACAGTTTCTACATAAACAAGGCCTAGTGATGTAGGTTGTGACTGTCTATGTGTGTGTCCCAGTTGCATATGACTTTCTCTGGTAGATGCTGACTTGCTTGAACTCAAGATTCAGCATGTTAGCAATGCTCAGTTATGGGAGATTGTTCAAAGAGTGTCACACATGTCCCCGAATGGCCAGATTTCAAACTTAAGAATGGTGCTTAAGTACATTTTGTCACTGTACAATAGATGAAGCACATGAATCACTGAGTAGTAGAATGGTCGGATAGTCATCAGACTCCAAACCTTCGAGGCCAAAGCCCGGGTGAAGAAGTTGTGTCAAGGGCTTTCTGAACAAGTGATACAGTTGAGTGACAGAACATATGCCTTCTGGGGAGGGAAGAGTGGTGATGCATTACTCATGAAAGTCTATCTGTAAGGTTTTTCGAAGAGGCAGTGTTTGGGTTGAGAGATTGGCCCAGCACTTTCCACGATCCGCCCTGCCTTCATGTTTGTTGTGGTTGAACTCAGTCTGCCCACTGGGTGAAGCTGAGGGATGTTCCTTTACCAGAAAGCTAAAAACAATATTTTGCAAAGGAAGAGAAAATTATGGTTTTGAAAAAAATATATATTTTCCGTTATTTTTATAGATTGGGAGAATTGCCAGGAGCCTGAGTTTCTTGGAGGACAGCAGCTACGATGGGAGCAGAGGATTGCAGAGAGATCATATTTCTCATCAAATTTGTAGATGTTATGCCACTGTAGTGAGGATAAAACAAAATGTTGTGTTCCTGATATTTTCGTGTAAATAAATACTGTGCTTGCCTCACCCAAAAATGCTTGGAAGCTTTCTTTTTTATGAGAGAAATTATAGGAACACAAAATCCAAATTATGCATTACTATATAGTCTTGTTGGTGTGCATGGGCATAAGCTTGCGTAGTGCTCTCTATCCTGAATACATATACACACATAAACAGGGAAAGAGAGTTTACACAAGTCATACATTTTTCAGGTTCTCAGACAAGCCATCAGCATTTGTCAGTGTGGGGCCTTGAAGAAGCCCCTAGCCTGCAAACCAATGAAGGGGCAAAACGTGTGTTGGCTGTCACAACTCCATTGTTACTCAGAAGCTGAAGACATAAATCACAAAGAATACAGAAAAACAAGGCAGCTAAAGCAATTCATTAAAACACCAAAGAACCTGTAAAATGTATGACTTATGCAAACTCTCTTGTTCTATGTTGAATTGAAATGTGACTACATTGTGTAGAATCCTGGTGTCTGACATCCCTGTTTTGTGACTTTATGCTTGAAAAAACCTGAAAGACTAGTAGATCACCTGGAAGATGTGCATTTGTGGCCACTTAAAATTGGTGATAACTCTTTTCTACAAGAAAACAAGCATTCGGAAAGCCCATAGGTCTGGTCTTAATGTGCTAATGCAGGCTGGCACTGGCAAGGCATGCACACATGTGCAGACCTAGTTAGTCTTGGCGTGATATATGCTTCCGGGCCTCTCATTTGTGGCTCACCCAGGTATGGGTCAAACATGCTCCTGCTGCAATCCGTCCCAGCACCCTCCGTTCACACTACACATACGTAGTGGGGAATGCAGCCTTAGATCTGTTACCTTCACGTTCCATCATGATTCATAACATAAACCCATTATCCTCTGCACTATATGCAAAACTATGCAGGACTATATATAAAAGCCTAAAGGGCGTCTCCTTTGGGTTCCGGGGAACAGACGGAAGAGAACATTTGAAGTGTTGTTGTGGCATCATCGAGCACCAGGAGGCTGAGAACAAACGGTGGAAGAGAAACAACTCACGAATGGTCCTACGTACTGCTTAATTTGAGCAGGTATTTGCCAGGGCTCAGGACCTGAACAGAACTCATGATTGTGCAGTGGTCATACAGTTGTACAATTTGAATGAAGGAACCATTGCAGTGGCAGCAGGATGGCTAATTGTCAAAGACGAACACAGAATTTAAAGGTGAAGTGACACCAGGTGGCAACAAGATCTTTACTGTTTTGCATACACGTGGAACACTGCTTATCTGGAATCAATGGCAACATGCGATGTATGGATTAATATTTCTGTAGTACTGTGCAAATGTAATTAGGCATCAGCACACACATAACATGTATTTTTAGTGCAAGGTTCGTCCACGAGGTGGTGTCTTGGCACTATTGACAGAAAATAGTTTTTTATTGTTTATTTTATCCATTTCAGGAAGTTGAACTTTTGAGCGATTCCGCCAGGAATTACTCTTGTGACCACGGGGGCAAACATGGATCTCTGGAGTGAATGCATCACTTCACTGAGCCACCAACCCAGACGACAATCCCACTTCAGGCAGGAGAATCTTGCTTTTTTAAAAGTTCTTTTAATTAAGTGTTGCAAAATCCAACACATTAAGTAAAATAGTCTTCGTGCATAGAGTATTGTTCTGTTCTTAGCTCCTGCCCTCTTGTCTCCTTCATAGTCATTTCACATGAACACTTTGATATGACACGCCTTCAGTCATTCCTAATTTCCTTATCTGTTGTTACATTTTAGATCTCATTTCCGTCAGAAGGAGAATTCAATTTCAAAAGATCTTTCTCCTTGTCTAGAGTCTTGTCTGAAACTTGTCTGTTTGCTATTTTGAATGCCAAGCAAAGCGGGAAAACCCATTAATATGGGATGCTCTCTTCACGCAAATCAGTTGTCACTTCCCTCAAATCCCATCTCTTTGCAAGCGTAAGTGGAGAGATGTCTTGGAAAAGAGAAACAATGTTATCTTTAAATACTATTGATACTGCTTTCCTGGCAGCTGCAAGAATTTCCTCCTTGACCTGAAAAAAGTAAACTATTAATTCAGATTTTCTGTGCCTACAACTTTGGATAATTTTGGATCTCGTTACTCTTACTTAACTTTCTTATTTTGGTCCTCTGATGGGTCTTTTATACATTGCACCGAGGGAAAAGAGAGTTAGCATTTCCACGTCCAATCTAAACAATAATTAACAGTGCAACCATTTGGCATCACAGTGAGAACTAGGAATCGGTTGCCACGTTCAAGGATGTACATTGGAAATTATTAATCAAATTCAAATAAACACTCTTAAGACCATACAGTAGAGGTACACAATTACAGCAGGGAGATCAAGTCTCCTGAAGAAATGTAGATGGACTAGAATCAAGCAACTCCGTAGTTGCAATACAAAACCTCTAACATCAATATCTAATGCTCAGAAAAACAATTTCACTGGATCTTTTCTATACATTAGCAATCTAAGTCTTCCAAGCACAATCCAAAGCAATAGTATGACTCAGTTATTTAAAGAGGTTCAGAAAACAAAGGGTCCTCAAAAGAGAATCTGGACTAGGCATAAAAGGATGAATAAGAGAAGCATTAACATCTTAGAAGCTCAGTCAAAAGTCAGGAATCAGTGATTGTCAAAGTCAAACTTAGGGCAGGAATCAAAGGAGCACAGAGGCGATCCTCTCAATGTCCATTCAGGGGGCAGTGGGGAATCAGGACTGGGATTAGCAAGGACAAGAGAGTTCTATATAGAATCTGCAGAAAGGGGTACGGCAAAGGAGTCCAGCTTACAGTCCACAAAGAAAGTTTGAAAGAATCTCCCATGCTCAGCCAGGGTAAACGGTAAGTTATAATCCAGAATTCAGTGAAGCAACACCTCTTTTGTCACATCATCAATAGAAGTCCATTGTATTTGTTTCAGTACCATATTAATTCAGATGTTGCAGACTGTAACATCCAGGCAAAATACCACACTAGACATGATAATAGCATTTCCTTCACACACTCAGACTAGAGCATAATAGTCCCTTACTTCGTCTGCAGGTTTCCCATGTGCTCGTTGTCAAGGCCTGGTTCTCAGTACTTTAAACTAACAATGCTTGTGAATTCCTGCAATAGTTCTCAAGTTAGCAGAACATGAGAACAGTTTTCTGCAGCAGGATGAAATACCGGCCTTCCGACTCAAGCTAAGTTAAACATTTAATGCACTAGTGCACATTTATTATGTGTGTGCACAAATTAATATAAACTAATATGAATTCATGAATGAATTTTAGTTCATGTTATATAAATCATAATGTATAATAACTCAAAATAATCAAACACAAATATGACTGAGAACTACATTTGAAAGTACATACGTATAACATTAGTGCATACATTACATTTTATTCATCATTTGACCTCAGATAAACTCCCACATATATAAAAATAGCATTGTATTAAAATCAGATCACTAGGAGTTACACTGACCACATAGCACACGCTTAGGAAAGTCGGATTTCCTCATAATTTAGAGTACATTGTTAGAGAGCGAGGATGGTTATACTATTAATCAAACTGCATTAAAACATCTTAATCAACATAGTTAATCATATTGTTGTGAGTAAATTCTCTAATTAATACAGTAAATGCATTCCTCTGTATTATCGGTTGTACTCTTTTCTCAAAAATCATTGAATCAAGTAAGAAATGTGTGCAAGGTGCACATTCATGTTACCTCACTGTGAGCCTTTTCTCGTGTCATTTATCATATTTCAGGACGTGTAAAAAGCGGACAGCTGTTGCACTGCACCAGTCCCTCCTCTGATGGTGAATCAAGCCATCACATCAATATCTTTTCAGATGCTCAGATAGGAATCTTGATGTCTTCATCATTTTTCTTATGGAATCCTCTAGAACATTCATTTTGTCATAATATCTACTCTGTCTATCCTCCAGTTTCATATCTGCTCTCTTTTTCTTCACTCCCTTCTTCCTGTGCACGTTTGTATATTTTAATACCTATGAGCAGAAATTAGCCACAAAGAGCAATTATCAGTAAGGGTCTCAAGATGCTTGCTTCCAACAATTCAACTCGCTAGTTTGCCAAACCATCTGCCTATAGTAGAAAATCCATTCCCTAATGCTTCCCAAGCACCCGTTACTGTGTCAACCCTTTCAAATCTTCCTTCAGGCCAGTAATGTTATTTCTTCAGGTCTTTACTCTCGTCTGGGAAGGTAGTACAACATTGTTGAACTTTTAACATCTGGCAGACTCCACCATCTTTTGTGAGAAGGACCTCTAAAGCAAGTGTATTCTGCAAAATCATGGATCTACTAGCAACCATTTCTGTATCTATAACTAAAAATCCTCCGGCTGTACTAGTAGATAATTTATCTGCTACTGTAGAAAGCTTTCTAATCTTGTGTGAATTGAGTATCACACCTACAGATGGTATCAAAGCACCAAAAATGTCTCCTACAATTGTACTGGCACTAGCACCTCTTTTGGTTATCCTATGTTGCTCCCTTGTCAAATCATCAATTTGTCCCACATGATACATTTTTGGAAAAATAACTTCCAAATAACATGTTCCATATCACATACTTGGGTAATCTGTAAAATGCATTCTTCCCACATATCTAATAAACTCCAGAGAATACAGGATCTCCTCTACCTAATATAAACACCAATGTCCTCGCTATTCAAATGTATGGTCACATTCACTAGTCCCTATGAAATTTGTGTCAGTTATGGATTTTGTAATAAAAATGCACAATCTTCCTTTATGTTGCCAAACTAAAGCTAATGCTGCCATGTTTTCAACTATTCTAAGTTCACTTTCTTCTTTAGCCCAAGGTGGTACTTTTGAATGATTCACAGCCTTTGCTGAACAATCTCTTCTATTTTCTACTAAATCTATTCATTTCTTTTCTACCGGTGTTAAAGAACAGGTTATATTGTGTCTATGTGCATAAACTGTATCCAGTGTCAGAGTGGGTCTAAAGAAATGTCAGATTATCTCAGCATTTTTAGCATCAGTCTTCCTGGTAAAATGTTTCAACACAGGAACTTCTGAAAGAACTAAGCCATGATTTGAGTAATAGTATTAAAAATGACCTTTCCTGTAAAATAAGCTCAACAATATGCTGAACAAAACTTCAGGGCAGGTGATGATAAGTTATCCCGTTAGCAACTGAGGCAGGCAATTGCATACATCCATAGCAATGCCTAGCATCCATAGTGTTCACATATTCATATAACAGTTTAGAATAAACATCCAATGAGTAATCTCCTTTAGAGAGACAAAACAACAGGTGTACAGTAGGGTCTAAGGAAAAAAAGTTTAACGACCTGCCACAGTTCTATTCCCCAACTTCTGCAATATCAAACACTAAAGGAACTGAGGGTCTTACAGTGAATCCATATATATAAGGGTGTGTATATATGTGTCAGCGTGTATCAAAAATAGAAGTGCAAAAACAGAATGTCATCAAGAGACAACAAGAGCAAAGCAAAGAAAAATGGGACCCTTGAGCAGAGTTTGGATCACCATCAATAGTCTATGTGATCAATCCTATCATCTGGTCATCCATCCTAATGAAAGATATGTCTCTTGATCATAGAGACTATCTTCTAAGGAAAAAGCTCTCTCAATCGGATCAACCGGGAAGCAACAGATGGACAAGAGAGAAACAAATCATATATAGTTGATTATTAGTCAATTGAGGAATTAATGCAGTGCTCAGAAAAGAAAAAGTGATGTGCTAAAATAGAGTTATGAGGAAAAAATGTTATTTAATAAAGAGAAAAGAAAACCTCATACTCTAAATAAAAACAACAGTGCAATTAGCAGTGTTCAACAAATGACTGCTATTTATCCAGGTCGACATGTTTCAGCCATACGGGAAACAATTTTTACCCAAGGCTTTCTTTAGGACCTCAGTTGTCAACTCTTTGCTACTGCATAAATATGATAAGAAAGAAAATAGAAAGAGTATATATGCTTATATTGCTCTTAACAGGTTGGAATTAATACAACCTTCATCTGATCCTCCGCCTCAAAAAGGATGCAGTAGGCATCCTTGAAAAAAACACATATAAATTAACATATTTTTACTCATGTGACCTCAAAAATGACATCTCAAAAAACACTTCTATAGAACAGTTGGCGGAATCACCACTGTCCTGTTCTCAACACAACTATTCTATGTTGATGCTCACCCAAATTGATCGAGGGCTGGACCTCACCTCACCTGGAACCTTTACTCAGAAATATGAGGCCCGCTCTGGAAAGGAGAATAATTATTGTTGTAGTCAATCCCATTTTTCAAGATAGGGATACCTTTAATCCCCTATACGGTGCTAATCAACAATATTACCGCTGAAATATATGCAGCCTAATGTTCAAATGTATGAATGATAGTCCGTTCTCTTTTACTATTCTTGCGATCTTAACTCCACCGCCATCCGATCTTACTTGCGCCCTCTCCATGCAAAACAAGTCTAACCATACTCAATCGGCTACATCTATGATAGGAAGGCAGAAACCCCCTACCTGTCCGTCGTTGCCCCGGACCAGCATCTGAGTCGGGAATGGAGGTGAATAATCCAAGAAAACAGACCTATTTAAATACAATGCGCCCTTTTCTCCACACGTGTTGCTACTTAGTGCGGAGTGATTGTCTCTTGATGATTACGTAGCTAAGACTACAAAATGATGTCACAACAATGACGTTTGTAGTTCAATCTAGTACGAGTCATCCATATGTCGATGTTCAGAATATATTTAAAGAGAAAGACCCCACAGCGATGCGTAGACCTAAAACTACAAAATGACGTCACAAAAAAGGCGTTTGTAGTACAATCTAATCCAAAGCCTCTGCATGTCGATTTTAAGAATGTGTTCGGAGTGAACATCCGAACATATATAATCTTCTTGAAAAAGACATGTCACCGTCCAACATATCTTCACCTAGCAACCAATTTCCCTAACAGTGGCAAATTCCCCATAGTGATTCCTCAATATCACTATATATACCTATGTTTAACACACCCCAAACCTTTCAAAGGGAGCATAGGCATGGGGAAAAAAGAAGAAGAAGGGAGCACTGAGACCTTCAGCCGAGTAGTACTCACTGTCTTGTATAGACCCTTCTACCAGGCCACCACGCACCATCAGGTCAATCATCTGTCTCAAATCAAGTCCTTATCACTCGACTCTATTGTCAGTGTTCGAGCTGTAGAAGCATATATTCTCTACTATTACAATAGAACCACAGGTCTTTAATAAAGAAAAACTAAGGCATTAGATGGACACCTAGGCTTTTCTTATTCATTCAAGGTCCCTTTCGCTCTCATCTTTGTATCCAGACGGTGCGTAACGACGAATATCGCATTGGACTACAAACTAGTCCATGGGATTTCGTCATTCAAACCCATTACATCACTCTGAAGTCGAAAAACCCATTTCTGTTCTTTAGTGAAGAAATATTTCGTAATGTCACTAATATGCATGGGTATAACAGGTTTTTCAAGTACTGTGCACTTGAACTCATCTGCCTGATGATTGTTGTCAATAAAGTGTCTCATAAGTCTAGTGGCGGATTTCTTACATCTGAAAGAACTTTTGTGTTTCAACATACGAACCTCAACCTTGCTGGTTGTCATTCCCACATATTTGTTCTGACAGGGACAAGTGATGAGGTAGATCAAATTATCACTGTTACAATTAGTGAACTTGGTTTGAACCCATGGTCTATTGGTGCCTATGTCTAACAATGTAGTATGTGTAGTTTGAGGGCAAATAGAACAGCTACCAAATGGAAAATGACCTGTTACTGCAGGAAGGTCCCATAGAGTGTCCACTGCCTTCTGAGGTGCAGATTTGGGACGTGTGTGCACTAAATGGTCTCGTCTGTATTATTATCAAGTTGGCCGAATACAGTGCTTTAGCTTACGACGATGCAGTTGCACAATCCATTCTTGACAATACCCCTAGTATATTAGATTTACCCAACACCTCAGCTATAGGGGCGGCAGATGAGTGGGGTAAAATACTTATTCTTAAAAAATCACACTCACGATCATCAGTACACGGGGCTATTATGACAGAATATTTGAGGGCCAACTGTGCACCTCCAGGCCTGATAGTTACTAACGCTCCACGCTTATTTTTGCAAGACAAAGCTTTTTTAAAAGATTGGTCCCTGATAGCCTGGCGCTGCACGCGTGATTGGCTTATTTTGATCATTAGTACTGCTAAAAGAGTCGCGGATTCTATTTTAATAGAAATACAATTATTAGAATCCCAAATTAAGACAACAATTACGGCAACACTTTTCAGGAAAAATCAAGAAGAGGCCAATAAAAATAATAAAGAGTTTAAAGATTCAATCTTGCAAACGAAAATTGATAAGTTCAAAAAAGATCTAGCTAAATTTAGACTTGAGACAATCTATTCTTATACGAGTGAGAATTATTCGCCTCCAGAATTTAAGAAAAATGGGAATAGATACGGGTCCACCTATTCGGGGTCCAGCACTGAAGATAGTGCTTGCGACTCAGAGGGTTCTGGGCCGCACAAACAGCAATACAGAGGACGAGGCAGGTTCAATCATTTCAATGGATATAGAGGACATCCTCTGCCCCAATTTCAACAATGGTGGCCGCCGACTTCGTGGGGATACCCCACACATCCTTTTCAACCACCTATGACACCTTTTCAAGGGTTTCAAACTGAGTTTCCTAATCAATATTTTTTAGGATCGGGTCCACAAAGATCAAGAGGTCGAAGAAGAAATAAACGGTCCCAGGTACATTGGAACCTACAAACGGGACCGCATACAGGAACCCGGAGTCAAACAATGAGGAACACTACTGCAATGATGGATAATCCAAATCCAGCCTCGTTGTAAATTTGAGTACTAAGATTCTGACCAAGGATGAAGAAACAGTTCTGAATAGAGGTTTGGGCTTTGTTACCACTTTTGATGGGGATCCATTTCAGATACAGTGCGAGTTAGCACAGTTTTTTCGAAAATTGAGACTACATTATTTTTTCAAAGACAAAGAAATCAGTGGAGTAGACTCAGTTGAAAACAAGCATTTGCAATGCAATAGGTCTCGCATTTATACGAGTTTGAGCTATTGGCATTGTAAATGACAATGCCTTTTATTTATGTTTTAAAAACCCACACATAAATAAAATGCATTGCCATTTACAGTGCCAATAGCTCAAACTCTTAACAACTGCGAGACCTATTGCATTGCAAATGCTTGTTGTCATGATGCGAGGGCGTTCCATCGGAATGCAACATCCCCCCCACCCCAAACAACTCCAATAATGAACCGCTAATTTCACTGCTGGTCAGCTACATTGACGCCTCCATCAGATTAAGTCTGAAAATTACACGGGATAGGAGGAAACATACAGGGTTTGCAGAGATTAGTAAATAATTCAAATGATACACAACCAGATTTACCAAGAAATACAAAGATCTATTCATTAAACACCGGAATTAGCTCAGGTGATAAGAGAGGCCATTTAGAGCAGCTCCGTATGGCCCTCCCTTACCTTAATAGAGAAACTGCTTCTTAAAAGAGGACGAAGCCTATTTATTATTATTTATTGCTCTTGGGTTCCCAGAGGTCATAGTGTCACCTGAATCATGAACAGCTGCATCAGACAATGTAGAAATGTAGCCTACAGCCGGGTGCGGGAAAGGGGCCGGCTAAGGTGAAAAGGAACCAGCGATGTTGTTGAATATTTCACAAGGGGGCACCGAGAAGTCCTAGGCCCCACGTGTGTTGTTCTTGAATACAGCTTCAGTTTCATTAACCGTGTTGAAAATGACACCCGCGGGAGATGAGCAGGCCTCTTTAATCACAGGCAGACGGGTGGCTCTCTACACTGGGCGCCCTCCACCTGGGTACAAGGCCCTTCGACTCCCACAGTGAGGGGTAAACTACAACGCAAACCAGATGGCGGCGGTGTGGAATGAGGCGCCGAGACCTCAGAGACAGCCAGGGCAATAAAGTGTCAGAGCAGGGGGGTTGCCTTGGGAAAGGGAGAAATTATGGCTGGGATTCCCAGTGGCACGCAGATGGGTTTGTGGCCTTTTTGTTAAGCACCTGTAAATTCTTTAGGGTGAGAGAGAGCAGGATGCATCTGTAAAGGTAACAAATATGACACAAGTAATCCTGAAAATCTAAGCTGAAGTTGGCCGCGCCAGCCCATCCCCCCCACCTGCTTCCAGGCTTCCCCCAGTTTTCAGTTCTTCAAACACTTGTGCTTTGTGAGCACAGCTGTACTGTCAATAACAGCCCAACCTCGGGCCCCCCCTCAAAATAAGCAAACACCACAGTCAGTGCCTCGGTCACGAGTAATATGGGTTTTAAAGCAGATTGTAGTGGAAGGCCTGTGTCCATGTTTTTAATCGCCAATCATCAAGATTGATTTTTTGCAAAGAATTGAAAAAAAAACAATTTAAATTAATACCATGACATAGCTGGGAGTCCATCCAGAGAGATGCGTCTGATACGTACCGCGCTGTCTCTCATGTTTGGGCATGAAAGTAACTGTTATAAAGGGCATGTGGAGGCAGGGCTGGACCTATTTATGAACTTTGCTATACTTTCCCTGCAGATGACAACAGGTTCTCCTTGGAAAAGAAAGCGCTATTCACAAGAAATATCGGGACATTTTCGCCGAGTGCAAACAAAGTGAAAACAAAACCAGTCGGTGGCACCCTGTGAGATGGAAGCTCTATTGCTATCAGCAGCGTCCAATCGATCCGCGCCTTCATCGTCCATATCACGCCATAGGCCATAGAAATAAAGACAGAATAAAAAAACTATATTATCTGAGATGGGGGAAGGAGCGGCCAGGCACGGGGCATAAACGACACAGCTGCAAATACCACCTCTGGCACTGAGAGGGGACCTTGGAGGAAGAACGGATGAAGAGAATGGAGGAGAGGACAGGAGAGTAGGGAGGGTGAGATAGCAAAGAGAAAGGTCTGGAGAAGAAGAGAACTGATAGAGGCGAGAGTAGGAAAGAAACTAACAGAAGGGCGAGAGGCAGTGGTGAATGAAGGAGGGGTAAGAATGGAATGACTGAGTGAAAGGAGGAGGGGAAAGGACGGGGGGCAGATGGTGAATGGAAGAGAGCGATGGCCGGGGATGGGGTCACGATGTGCTTTACGACGGACGCGTGGATTCTGCTTTAACAGTGCATTAAAGTAGGAAGGGAAGCGGCCGTACGGCCGCGAATGTGAAAGTGATCGCGATCACGATAAAACATCAAAGCGGCCGAGCGGCCGCGAAAGTGAAAGACAACGAGTGCTTTCAGGCTCCCAAATGGTGCGCGCGCCCGGCACACATGCACAGTAGTTGGCGGGCTGAAAGCACTCGTTTGCACTTCCAAAAGTGCTTACTATAAGTCTCGCCAGAGCAGCGCTAAAGCGCTGTCTCAGGCGAGACCTAAAAACACTGGCCTTAAGAAACGTTCTGTGTTCAATCCCCCTACACACACAGTACCGCCGGCAGTTCTGACTTTGAGAAGGCGGTCCAAGAAGACATTTCTAGACTTTGTAAGAATCATAAATCCACATACAATAATTTGTCTCTGGTCGAGCAACGAGCCCTTCGCACTTTATCACAAGATTCTTCAGTAACAATCAAACAAGCGGATAAGGGCGGGGCTACTGTTATTCTAGATACAGTGGATTACAGAATAGAATGCCTCCGGCAACTAGAGGATCGTCGTTTCTACCAGTTATTGAAAGAAGATCCGACTGAAAAACTGAGAAAAACTATTAGTGATATGGCTGATGAAGCCCTTCAAGAAGGGTGGATAACAACTCAGGAATGTCAATTTCTTCAGACTAAATATCCAATCATGCCATATTTCTATATCCTACCCAAAGTGCACAAAGCCCTAAGACCACCTCCAGGTAGGCCTATAATTTCTGGCCGAGGATCCATTTTGGAACCTTTATCTACTTTTGTAGATTTCTTTCTCAGACCGATTGTACGGAAGATGCCTACGTATCTCCAGGATACGAAAGACGTACTACGTCTGATACCTACTATTGATTTTGATACTGAGAGAGATTTTTCCTTTGATGGGGAAGCATTGTATACTTCTATTCCTCAGGATGAAACATTGGACACAGTTGCCTCTATTCTGTATGAAACAGAATTGAATTCAATCATCCCAGTTCATTTCATCATGGCACTTGCCAAGCTGGCCATGAAGGAGAATTTTTTCAGATTTGAAGATTTTTTTTTGTGCAAATCTCCGGTACCAGCATGGGCAGTGTCTTTGCGCAAAGTCTGGCAAATTTGTATGTACACTCATTTGAGCAACAACACATTTTAACACATACTAATCCGTTCTTCTCGTCGATCCGCCTCTGGAAACGTTATATTGATGACGTGCTGGTCGTGTGGCGAGGAGATCGAGGTTCTATAGTGCTTTTTCATCAATAGCTCGATACTAGAAACCAATATTTGAACTTCACGGTGGAAATTGAAAAAATGAGATTAGCTTTCCTGGATTTGTCCATTTTCACTACACCTACAGGACTAGAGAGCGAACTTTACCGCAAACCTATGTCACGTAATTCCTTATTACAGTATAACAGTCAACATCCTAAAGCATTGAGGGATAACTTGCCGTTTGGGCAATTCCTGCGAGTTCGTAGGAATTGCTCCACTGAGAGTACGTTCAAAACGCATGCTGACGCCTTAATTGAACAATTGGTCTCCAGACACTATCCCCGCAAATTGGTCAAACGATCACTGAAGCGGGCTAAAAACAATCACCGGCAAGCACTATTAGAACCTGCTATTGAAAAACCAGCTCTTGACCGTATGACGTTTGTCAGTACATTTAGTACTATGGCCAATGATATACAAAAGAGTGTTCGAAAACATTGGCGTATTTTGATTTTGTGTGAGAAGAAGATGGCCCCTCCTCTGTTTTCTTTTAAGAGATCAGGGAACATACGAGACCATTTAGTGCACACACGTCCCAAATATACACCTCAGAAGGCAGTGGGCACTCTATGGGACCTTCCTGCAGTAACAGGTCATTTTCCATGTGGTAGCTTTTCTATTTGCCCTCAAACTACACATACTACATTGTTAGACATAGGCACCAATAGACCATGGGTTCAAACCAAATTCACTAATTGTAACAGTGATAATTTGATCTACCTCATCACTTGTCCCTGTCAGAACAAATATGTGGGAATGACAACCCGCAAGGTTAGGATTCGTATGTTGGAACACAAAAGTGTTTTCAGATGTAAGAAATCCGCCACTAGACTTAGGAGACAATTTATTGACAACAATTATCAGGCAGATGAGTTCAAGAGGGCAGTACTTGAAAAACCTGTTATACCCATGCATATTAGTGACATTACGAAATATTTGTTCACCAAAGAACAGAAATGGGTTTTTCGACTTCAGAGTGATGTAATGGATTTGAACGACGAAATCCCATGGACTAGTTTGTAGTCCATGCAATATTCGTCGTTACGCACCGTCTGGATAGAAAGATGAGAGCGAAAGGGAACTTGAATGAATAAGAAATGCCTAGGTGTCCATCTAATGCCTTAGTTTTTCTTTAAGAAAGACCTGTGGTTCTATTCTAATAGTAGAGAAAATATGCTTCTACAGCTCGAGCACTGACAATAGAGTCGAGTGATAAGGACTTGATTTGAGACAGATGATTGACCTGATGGTTCGTGGTGGCCTGGTAGAAGGGTCTATACAAGACAGTGAGTACTACTCGGCTGAAGGTCTCAGTGCTCCCTTCTTCCTCTTTTTTTCCATTTGCATATGCTCCCTTTGAAAGGTTTGGGGTGTGTTAAACATAGGTATATATAGTGACATTGAGGCATCACTACGGGGAATTTGCCACTGTTAGGGAAATTGGTTCCTAGGTGAAGATATGTTGGACGGTGACAGGTCTTTTTCAATAAGATTATATATGTTCGGTCGTTCACTCCGAACAAATTCTTAAATTTGACATGCAGAGGCTTTGGATTAGATTGTACTACAAACGCCATTTTTGTGAGGTAATTTTGTTGTTTTAGGTCTACACAACGCTGTGGGGTCTTTATCTTTAAATATATTCTGAACATCGACATATGGATGACTCGTACTAGATTGAACTACAAACGTCATTGTTGTGACGTCATTTTGTAGTCTTAGCTACGTGATCATCAAGAGACGATCACTCCGCACTAAGTAGCAACACGTGTGGAGAAAAGGGCGCATTGTATTTAAATAGGTCTGTTTTCTTGGATTATTCACCTCCATTCCCGACTCAGATGCTGGTCCGGGGCAACGACGGACAGGTAGGGGGTTTTTGGCCTCCTATCATAGATGTAGCCGATTGAGTATGGTTAGACTTGTTTTACATGGAGAGGGCGCAAGTAAGATCGGATGGCGGTGGAGTTAAGATCGCAAGAATAGTACAAGAGAACGAACTATCATTCACACATTTGAACATCAGGCTGCATATATTTCAGCGTATTGAGATCACGCATAAGCCCTACAAACAATGTGTGTATATCCCTGAGACGCTGCTTGGATATGCACTCTTGAGAAAGTTCTGGCGTTATGCCGGATTAGCCGACATGTTATAGTAAGTGAAAAGTATCAATTATCAATAAATTTACATACAGTTTCACCTAGATAAGAGAATGAAGACTGCGCATGAGTGTCGTAAGGGTTATGGTTAGATTGCTCACACAGCCTAGACAGAGACGAAAGAACAGATTGATTTGATGAATGTGCACAAAGACGATGATGTGCTAGATACATGGAGAGTTAAGTCTATTTTCATGTAACACACAGTAGCCATTAGTAGTAAAGTGCACTTTTGCGATTCATTTGAGGCTCTTTCATAATAGGTCTCAACATATAGTACCACGTTTTTAGGCTAAATCAGTTAATAGCGACCACTTCAGATTTTGGTGAGGTTTTAACTTTTGATACAGGTTACGGTGGAGACAAGTAGCGCATATATGAGATGCTTGGGTGCTGTAGTATTGTTGACTAGCACCGTATAGGGGATGAAAGGTATCCCTATCTTGAAAAATGGGATTGACTGCAACAATAATTGTTCTCCTTTCCAGAGCGGGGCCTCATATTTCTGAGTAAAGGTTCCAGGTGAGGTGAGGTCCAGCCCTCGATCAATTCGGGTGAGCATCAACATAGAATCGTTGTGTTGAGAACGGGACAGTGGTGATTCCGCCAACTGTTCTATAGAAGTGTTTTTTAAGATGTCATTTTTGAGGTCACATGAGTAAAAATATGTTAATTTATATGTGTTTTTTTCATAGATGCCTACTGCATCCTTTTTGAGGCGGAGGATCAGATGAAGGTTGTATTAATTCCAACCTGTTAAGAGCAATATAAGCATATATAGTCTTTCTATTTTCTTTCCTATCACATTTATGCAGTAGCAAAGAGTTGACAACTGAGGTCCTGAAGAAAGCCTTGGGTAAAAATTGTTTCCCGTATGGCTGAAACATGTCGACCTGGATAAATAGCAGTCATTTGTTGAACACTGCTTATTGCACTGTTGTTTTTATTTAGAGGATGAGGTTTTCTTTTCTCTTTATTAAATAATATTTTTTCCTCATAACTCTATTTTAGCACATCACTTTTTCTTTTCAGAGCACTGCATTAATTCCTCAATTCACTAATAATCAACTATATATGATCTTTTCTCTCTTGTCCATTTGTTGCTTTCCGGTTGATCCGATTGAGAGAGCTTTTTCCTTAGAAGATAGTCTCTATGATCAAGAGACATATCTTTCATTAGGATGGATGACCAGATGATAGGATTGATCACATAGACAATTGATGGTGATCCAAACTCTGCTCAAGGGTCCCATTTTTCTTTGCTCTTGTTGTCTCTTGATGACATTCTGTTTTTGCACTTCTATTTTTGATACACGCTGAAACATATATACACACCCTTATATATATGGATTCACTGTAAGACCCCCAGTTCCTTTAGTGTTTGATATTGCAGAAGTTGGGGAATAGAACTGTGGCAGGTCGTTAAACTTCTTTTCCCTCAGACCCTACTGTACACCTGTTGTTTTGTCTGTTTATGAGCAGCTGATAGCTGTGGGTCAGGTTTTTCTATGTACTACACTTTTGAGGTAGTCTCCTAACTATAGTTGGCGGTTAGTGAAATTTTTGAGTGGTCTTTACACTTACCTGTTTCTTTTTGTTTTCCACCCCTTGGTCCGCTGTATTATTATCAAAATGGCCGAATACAGTGGTTTAGCTTACGATGATGCAGTTGCACAATCCATTCTTGACAATACCCCTAGTATATTAGATTTACCCAACACCTCAGCTATAGGGGCGGCAGATGAGTGGGGTAAAATACTTATTCTTAAAAAATCACACTCACGATCATCAGTACACGGGGCTATTATGGCAGAATATTTGAGGGCCAACTGTGCACCTTCAGGCCTGATAGTTACTAACGCTCCATGCTTATTTTTGCAAGACAAAGATTTTTTAAAAGATTGGTCCCTCATAGCCTGGCGCTGTACGCGTGATTGGCTTATTTTGATCATTAGTACTGCTAAAAGAGTTGCGGATTCTATTTGAATAGAAATACAATTATTAGAATCCCAAATTAAGACAACAATTACGGCGACACTTTTCCGGAAAAATCAAGAAGAGGCCAATAAAGAGTTTAAAGATTCAATCTTGCAAACGAAAATTGAGAAGTTCAAAAAAGATCTAGCTAAATTTAGACTTGAGACAATCTATCCTTACACGAGTGAGAATTATTCGCCTCCAGAATTTAAGAATAATGGGAAGAGATATGGGTCCACCTATTCGGGGTCCAGCACTGAAGATAGTGCTAGCGACTCAGAGTGTTCTGGGCCGCACAAACAGCAATACAGAGGACGAGGCAGGTTCAATCGTTTCAATGGATATAGAGGACATCCTCTGCCCCAATTTCAACAATGGTGGCCGCCGACAACGTGGGGGTACCCCACACATCCTTTTCAACCACCTTTGACACCTTTTCAAGGGTTTCAACCTGAGTTTACTAATCAATCTTTTTTAGGATCGGGTCCACAAAGATCAAGAGGCCGAAGAAGAAATCAACGGTCCCAGGTACATTGGAACCTACAAACGGGACCGCATACAGGAACCCGGAGTCAAACAATGAGGAACACTACTGCAATGATGGACAATCCAAATCCAGCCTCGTTGTAAATTTGAGTACTAAGATTCTGACCAAGGATGAAGAATCAGTTCTGAATAGAGGTTTGGGCTTTGTTACCACTTTTGATGGGGATCTATTTCAGATACAGTGCGAGTTAGCACAGTTTTTTCGAAAATTGAGACTACATTATTTTTTCAAAGACAAAGAAATCTGTGGAGTAGACTCAGTTGAAAAAAACACTGGCCTTAAGAAACGTTCTGTGTTCAATCCTCCTACACACACAGTACCGCCGGCAGTTCTGACCTTTGAGAAGGCGGTCCAAGAAGACATTTCTAGACTTTGTAAGAATCATAAATCCACATACAATAATTTGTCTCTGGTCGAGCATCGAGCCCTTCGCACTTTATCACAAGATTCTTCAGTAACAATAAAACCAGCGGATAAGGGCGGGGCTACTGTTATTATAGATACAGTGGATTACAGAATAGAATGCCTCCGACAACTAGAGGATCGTCGTTTCTACCAGTGATTGAAAGAAGATCCGACTGAAAAACTGAGAAAAACTATTAGTGATATGGCTGATGAAGCGCTTCAAGAAGGGTGGATAACAACTCAGGAATGTTAGTTTCTTCAGACTAAATATCCAATCATGCCATATTTCTATATCCTACCCAAAGTGCACAAAGCGCTAAGACCACCTCCAGGTAGGCCTATAATTTCTGGCCAAGGATCCATTTTGGAACCTTTATCTACTTTTGTAGATTTCTTTCTCTGACCGATTGTACAGAAGATGCCTACGTATCTCCAGGATACGAAAGACGTACTACGTCTGATACCTACTATTGATTTTGATACTGAGAGAGATTTTTTAGTCTCCTTTGATGGGGAAGCATTGTATACTTCTATTCCTCAGGATGAAACATTGGACACAGTTGCCTCTATTCTGTATGAAACAGAATTGAATTCAATCACCCCAGTTCATTTCATCATGGCACTTGCCAAGCTGGCCATGAAGGAGAATTTTTTCAGATTTGAAGAAATTGTTTTTTTGCAAATCTCCGGTACCAGCATGGGCAGTGTCTTTGCGCCAAGTCTGGCAAATTTGTATGTACACTCATTTGAGCAACAACACATTTTAACACCTACTAATCCATTCTTCTCGTCGATCCGCCTCTGGAAACGTTATATTGATGACGTGCTGGTCGTGTGGCGAGGAGATCGAGGTTCTATAGTGCTTTTTCATCAATGGCTCAATACTAGAAACCAATATTTGAACTTCCCGGTGGAAATTGAAAAAATGAGATTAGCTTTCCTGGATTTGTCCATTTTCACTACACCTACAGGACTAGAGAGCGAACTTTACCGCAAACCTATGTCACGTAATTCCTTATTACAGTATGACAATCAACATCCTAAAGCATTGAGGGATAACTTGCCGTTTGGGCAATTCCTGCGAGTTCGTAGGAATTGCTCCACTGAGAGTACGTTCAAAACGCATGCTGATGCCTTAATTGAACAATTGGTCTCCAGACACTATCCCCGCAAATTGGTCAAACGATCACTGAAGCGGGCTAAAAACAATCACCGGCAAGCACTATTAGAACCTGCTATTGAAAAACCAGCTCTTGACCGTATGACGTTTGTCAGTACATTTAGTACTATGGCCAATGATATACAAAAGAGCGTTCGAAAACATTGGCGTATTTTGATTTTGTGTGAGAAGATGATCGCCCCTCCTCTGTTTTCTTTTAAGAGATCAGGGAACATACGAGACCATTTAGTGCACACACGTCCCAAATATACACCTCAGAAGGCAGTGGGCACTCTATGGCACCTTCCTGCAGTAAAAGGTAATTTTCCATGTGGTAGCTGTTCTATTTGCCCTCAAACTACACATACTACATCGTTAGACATAGGCACCAATAGACCATGGGTTCAAACCAAGTTCACTAATTGTAACAGTGATAATTTGATCTACCTCATCACTTGTCCCTGTCAGAACAAATATGTGGGAATGACAACCCGCAAGGTTAGGATTCGTATGTTGGAACACAAATGTGTTTTCAGATGTAAGAAATCCGCCACTAGACTTAGGAGACACTTTATTGACAACAATTATCAGGCAGATGAGTTCAAGAGGACAGTACTTGAAAAACCTGTTATACCCATGCATATTAGTGACATTACGAGATATTTGTTCACTAAAGAACAGAAATGGGTTTTTCGATTTCAGAGTGATGTAATGGGTTTGAACGATGAAATCCCATGGACTAGTTTGTAGTCCATGCGATATTCGTCGTTACGCACCGTCTGGATACAAAGATGAGAGTGAAAGGTAACTTGAATGAATAAGAAATGCCTAGGTGTCCATCTAATGCCTTAGTTTTTTTTTAAGAAAGACCTGTGGTTCTATTCTAATAGTAGAGAATATATGCTTCTACAGCTCGAACACTGACAATAGAGTCGAGTGATAAGGACTTGATTTGAGACAGATGATTGACCTGATGGTGCGTGGTGGCCTGGTAGAAGGGTCTATACAAGACAGTGAGTACTACTCGGCTGAAGGTCTCAGTGCTCCCTTCTTCTTCTTTTTTCCCCATGCCTATGCTCCCTTTGAAAGGTTTGGGGTGTGTTAAACATAGGTATATATAGTGACATTGAGGAATCACTATGGGGAATTTGCCACTGTTAGGGAAATTGGTCGCTAGGTGAAGATATGTTGGATGGTGACATGTCTTTTTCAATAAGATTATATATGTTCCGTCGTTCACTCCGAACACATTCTTAAATTCGACATGCAGAGGCTTTGGATTAGATTGTACTACAAACGCCATTTTTGTGACGTCATTTTGTAGTTTTAGGTCTGCGCATCGCTGTGGGGTCTTTCTCTTTAACTATATTCTGAACATCGACATATGAATGACTCGTACTAGATTGAACTACAAACGTCATTGTTGTGACATCATTTTGTAGTCTTAGCTACGTAATCATCAAGAGACGATCCCTCCGCACTAAGTAGCAACACGTGTGGAGAAAAGGGCGCATTGTATTTAAATAGGTCTGTTTTCTTGGATTATTCACTTCCATTCCCGACTCAGATGCTGGTCCGGGGCAACGACGGACAGGTAGGGGGTTTCTGCTTTCCTATCATAGATGTAGCCGATTGAGTATGGTTAGACTTGTTTTGCATTGAGAGGGCGCAAGTAAGATCGGATGGCGGTGGAGTTAAGATCGCAAGAATAGTACAAGAGAACGAACTATCATTCACACATTTGAACATTAGGCTGCATATATTTCAGCGTATTGAGATCACGCATAAGCCCTACAAACAATGTGTGTATATCCCTGAGACGCTGCTTGGATATGCACTCTTGAGAAAGTTCTGGCATTATGCCGGATTAGCCGACATGTTATAGTAAGTGAAAAGTATGCATTATCAATAGATTTACATACAGTTTCACATAGATAAGAGAATGAAGACTGCGCACGAGTGTCGTAAGGGTTATGGTTAGATTGCTCACACAGCCTAGACAGAGACGAAAGAACAGATTGATTTGATGAATGTGCACAAAGACGATGATGTGCTAGATACATGGAGAGTTAAGTCTACTTTCGTGTAACACACAGTAGCCATTAGTAGTAAAGTGCACTTTTCTGATTCATTTGAGGCTCTTTCATAATAGGTCTCAACATATAGTACCACGTTTTTTAGGCTAAATCAGTTAATAGCGACCACTTCAGATTTTGGTGAGGTTTTAACTTTTGATACAGGTTACGGTGGAGACAAGTAGCACATATATGAGATGCTTGGGTGCTGTAGTATTGTTGACTAGCACCGTATAGGGGATGAAAGGTATCCCTATCTTGAAAAATGGGATTGACTAGAACAATAATTGTTCTCCTTTCCAGAGCGGGGCCTCATATTCTTGAGTAAAGGTTCCAGGTGAGGTGAGGTCCAGCCCTCGATCAATTTGGGTGAGCATCAACATAGAATCGTTGTGTTGAGAACGGGACAGTGGTGATTCCGCCAACTGTTCAATAGAAGTGTTTTTTGAGATGTCATTTTTGAGGTCACATGAGTAAAAATATGTTAATTTATATGTGTTTTTTTCATAGATGCCTACTGCATCCTTTTAGATGCGGAGGATCAGATGAAGGTTGTATTAATTCCAACCTGTTAAGAGCAATATAAGCATATATACTCTTTCTATTTTATTTCCTATCACATTTATGCAGTAGCAAAGAGTTGACAACTGAGGTCCTGAAGAAAGCCTTGTGTAAAAATTGTTTCCCGTATGGCTGAAACATGTCGACCTGGATAAATAGCAGTCATTTGTTGAACACTGCTTATTGCACTCTTGTTTTTATTTAGAGTATGAGGTTTTCTTTTCTCATTATTAAATAACATTTTTTCCTCATAACTCTATTTTAGCACATCACTTTTTCTTTTCTGAGCACTGCATTAATTCCTCAAGTGACTAATAATCAACTATATATGATCTTTTCTCTCTTGTCCATTTGTTGCTTCCCGGTTGATCCGATTGAGAGAGCTTTTTCCTTAGAAGATAGTCTCTATGATCAAGAGACATATCTTTCATTAGGATGGATGACCAGATGATAGGATTGATCACATAGACAATTGATGGTGATCCAAACTCTGCTCAAGGGTCCCATTTTTCTTTGCTCTTGTTGTCTCTTGATGACACTCTGTTTTTGCACTTCTATTTTTGATACACGCTGACACATATATACACACCCTTATATATATGGATTCACTGTAAGACCCCCAGTTCCTTTAGTGTTTGATATTGCAGAAGTTGGGGAATAGAACTGTGGCAGGTTGTTAAACTTCTTCTCCCTCAGACCCTACTGTACACCTGTTGTTTTGTCTGTTTATGAGCAGCTGATAGCTGTGGGTCAGGTTTTTCTATGTACTACACTTTTGAGGTAGTCTCCTAACTATAGTTGCCGGTTAGTGAAGTTTTTGAGTGGTCTTTACACTTACCTGTTTCTTTTTGTTTTCCTCCCCTTGGTCCGCTGTATTATTATCAAAATGGCCGAATACAGTGGTTTAGCTTACGACGATGCAGTTGCACAATCCATTCTTGACAATACCCCTAGTATATTAGATTTACCCAACACCTCAGCTATAGGGGCGGCAGATGAGTGGGGTAAAATACTTATTCTTAAAAAATCACCCTCACGATCATCAATACACGGGGCTATTATGGCAGAATATTTGAGGGCCAACTGTGCACCTCCAGGCCTGATAGTTAATAACGCTCCACGCTTATTTTTGCAAGACAAAGCTTTTTTAAAAGATTTGTCCCTCATAGCCTGGCGCTGCACGCGTGATTGGCTTATTTTGATCGTTAGTACTGCTATAAGAGTTGCGGATTCTATTTGAATAGAAATACAATTATTAGAATCCCAAATTAAGACAACAATTACGGCGACACTTTTCAGGAAAAATCAAGAAGAGGCCAATAAAAATAATAAAGAGTTTAACCCCTTCGATGCTCATGACGGAACGGTTCCGTCATGAGCATCGGTTGAGCTGTGCTCATGACGGAACCGTTCCGTCATGACCACGCCCGCGCTAGAACCCTTCAGCACCGCGGGGGAATCCGCGCAGCGCTGAAGGGGTTAAAGATTCAATCTTGCAAACGAAAATTGAGAAGTTCAAAAAAGATCTAGCTAAATTTAGACTTGAGACAATCTATCCTTACAGGAGTGAGAATTATTCGCCTCCAGAATTTAAGAATAATGGGAAGAGATATGGGTCCACCTATTCGGGGTCCAGCACTGAAGATAGTGCTAGCGACTCAGAGTGTTCTGGGCCGCACAAACAGCAATACAGAGGACGAGGCAGGTTCAATCGTTTCAATGGATATAGAGGACATCCTCTGCCCCAATTTCAACAATGGTGGCCGCCGACTCCGTGGGGGTACCCCACACATCCTTTTCAACCACCTATGACACCTTTTCAAGGGTTTCAACCTGAGTTTACTAATCAATCTTTTTTAGGATCGGGTCCACAAAGATCAAGAGGCCGAAGAAGAAATCAACGGTCCCAGGTACATTGGAACCTACAAACGGGACCGCATACAGGAACCCGGAGTCAAACAATGAGGAACACTACTGCAATGATGGACAATCCAAATCCAGCCTCGTTGTAAATTTGAGTACTAAGATTCTGACCAAGGATAAAGAATCAGTTCGGAATAGAGGTTTGGGCTTTGTTACCACTTTTGATAGGGATCCATTTCAGATACAGTGCGAGTTAGCACAGTTTTTTCGAAAATTGAGACTACATTATTTTTTCAAAGACAAAGAAATCTGTGGAGTAGACTCAGTTGAAAAAAAACACTGGCCTTAAGAAACGTTCTGTGTTCAATCCCCCTACACACACAGTACCGCCGGCAGTTCTGACCTTTGAGAAGGCGGTCCAAGAAGACATTTCTAGACTTTGTAAGAATCATGAATCCACATACAATAATTTGTCTCTGGTCGAGCAACGAGCCCTTCGCACTTTATCACAAGATTCTTTAGTAACAATAAAACCAGCGGATAAGGGCGGGTCTACTGTTATTATAGATACAGTGGATTACAGAATAGAATGCCTCCGACAACTAGAGGATCGTCGTTTCTACCAGTTATTGAAAGAAGATCCGACTGAAAAACTGAGAAAAACTATTAGTGATATGGCTGATGAAGCCCTTCAAGAAGGGTGGATAACAACTCAGGAATGTCAATTTCTTCAGACTAAATATCCAATCATGCCATATTTCTATATCCTACCCAAAGTGCACAAAGCCCTAAGACCACCTCCAGGTAGGCCTATAATTTCTGGCCAAGGATCCATTTTGGAACCTTTATCTACTTTTGTAGATTTCTTTCTCAGACCGATTGTACAGAAGATGCCTACGTATCTCCAAGATACAAAAGACGTACTACGTCTGATACCTACTATTGATTTTGATACTGAGAGAGATTTTTTAGTCTCCTTTGCTGGGGAAGCATTGTATACTTCTATTCCTCAGGATGAAACATTGGACACAGTTGCCTCTATTCTGTATGAAACAGAATTGAATTCAATCACCCCAGTTCATTTCATCATGCCACTTGCCAAGCTGGCCATGAAGGAGAATTTTTTCAGTTTTGAAGAAATAGTTTTTTTGCAAATCTCCGGTACCAGCATGGGCAGTGTTTTTGCGCCAAGTCTGGCAAATTTGTATGTACACTCATTTGAGCAACAACACATTTTAACACCTACTAATCCGTTCTTCTCGTCGATCTGCCATTGGAAACGTTATATTGATGACATGCTGGTCGTGTGGCAAGGAGATCGAGGTTCCATACTGCTTTTTCATCAATGGCTCAATACTAGAAACCAATATTTGAACTTCACGGTGGAAATTGAAAAAATGAGATTAGCTTTCCTGGATTTCTCCATTTTCGCTACACCTACAGGACCAGAGAGCGAACTTTACCGCAAACCTATGTCACGTAATTCCTTATTACAGTATGACAGTCAACATCCCAAAGCATTGAGGGATAACTTGCCGTTTGGGCAATTCCTGCGAGTTCGTAGGAATTGCTCCACTGAGAGTACGTTCAAAACGCATGCTGACGCCTTAATTGAACAATTGGTCTCCAGACACTACCCCTGCAAATTGGTCAAACGATCACTGAAGCGGGCTAAAAACAATCACCGGCAAGCACTATTAGAACCTGCTATTGAAAAACCAGCTCTTGACCGTATGACATTTGTCAGTACATTTAGTACTATGGCCAATGATATACAAAAGAGCGTTCGAAAACATTGACGTATTTTGAATTTGTGTGAGAACAAGATCGCCCCTCCTCTGTTTTCTTTTAAGAGATCAGGGAACATACGAGACCATTTAGTGCACACACGTCCCAAATCTACACCTCAATCAATCAATCAATCAATCATGGAATTTATATCGCGCACTACTCACCCGGAAGGGTCTCAAGGCGCTTGGGGGAGGGGGTCTGCTACTGCTCGAACAGCCAGGTCTTGAGCTGTTTCCTGAAGGCGAGGTGGTCCTGGGTCAGCCGCAGGTGGACGGGCAGGGAGTTCCATGTCTTAGCCGCCAGGTAGGAGAAGGATCTTCCTCCGGCGGTGGCTCTCTGGATGCGAGGGACGATGGCGAGGGCGAGGTTCGCGGATCGTAGCTGTCGGGTGGGCGTGTAGAAGGTCAGGCGGTCGTTGAGGTACCTCAGAAGGCAGTGGGCACTCTATGGGACCTTCCTGCAGTAACAGGTCATTTTCCATGTGGTAGTTGTTCTATTTGCCCTGAAACTACACATACTACATCGTTAGACATAGGCACCAATAGACCATGGGTTCAAACCAAGTTCACTAATTGTAACAGTGATAATTTGATCTACCTCATCACTTGTCCCTGTCAGAACAAATATGTGGTAATGACAACCCGCAAGGTTAGGATTCGTATGTTGGAACACAAAAGTTCTTTCAGATGTAAGAAATTCGCCACTAGACTTATGAGACCCTTTATTGACAAAAATCATCAGGTAGATGAGTTCAAGTGGACAGTAGTTGGAAAACCTGATATACCCATGCATATTAGTGACATTACGAAATATTTGTTCACTAAAGAACAGAAATGGGTTTTTCGACTTCAGAGTGATGTAATGGGTTTGAACGACGAAATCCCATGGACTAGTTTGTAGTCCATGCGATATTCGTCGTTACGCACCGTCTGGATACAAAGATGAGAGCGAAAGGGACCTTGAATGAATAAGAAAAGCCTAGGTGTCCATCTAATGCCTTAGTTTTTCTTTAATAAAGACCTGTGGTTCTATTCTAATAGTAGAGAATATATGCTTCTACAGCTCGAACACTGACAATAGAGTTGAGTGATAAGGACTTGATTTGAGACAGATGATTGACCTGATGGTTCGTGGTGGCCCGGTAGAAGGGTCTATACAAGAAAGTAAGTACTCCTCGGCTGAAGGTCTCAGTGCTCCCTTCGTCTTCTTTTTTTCCCCTTGCCTATGCTCCCTTTGAAAGGTTTGGGGTGTGTTAAACATAGGTATATATAATAGGTATATATAGTGACATTGAGGCATCACTACGGGGAATTTGCCACTGTTAGGGAAATTGGTTGCTAGGTGAAGATATGTTGGACGGTGACATATCTTTTTCAATAAGATTATATATGTTCGGTCATTCACTCCGAACACATTCTTAAATTCGACATGCAGAGGCTTTGGATTAGATTGTACTACAAACGCCATTTTTGTGATGTCATTCTGTAGTTTTAGGTCTACACATCGCTGTGGGGTCTTTCACTTTAAATATATTCTGAACATCGACATATGGATGACTTGTACTAGATTGAACTACAAACATCATTGTTGTGATGTCATTTTGTAGTCTTAGCTACGTGATTATCAAGAGACGATCACTCCGCACTAAGTAGCAACACGTGTGGAGAAAAGAGCGCATTGTATTTAAATAGGTCTGTTTTCTTGGATTATTCACCTCCATTCCCGACTCAGATGCTGGTCCGGGGCAACGACGGACAGGTAGGGGATTTCTGCCTTCCTGTCATAGATGTAGTCGATTGAGTATGGTTAGACTTGTTTTGCATAGAGAGGGCGCAAGTAAGGTCGGATGGCGGTGGAGTTAAGATCGCAAGAATAGTAAAAGAGAACGGACTATCATTCATACATTTGGACATTAGGCTGCATATTTTTCAGCGTATTGAGATCACGGATAAGCCTTAGAAACAATGTGTGTATCTCCCTGAGACGCTGCTTGGATATGCACTCTTGAGAAAGTTCTGGCGTTATGCCGGATTAGCCGACATGTTATAGTAAGTGAAAAGTATGCATTATCGATAGATTTACATACAGTTTCACATAGATAAGAGAATGAAGACTGCGCACGAGTGTCGTAAGGGTTATGGTTAGATTGCTCACACAGCCTAGACAGAGACGAAAGAACAGATTGATTTGATGAATGTGCACAGAGACGATGATGTGCCAGATACATGGAGAGTTAAGTCTACTTTCAGGTAACACACAGTAGCCGTTAGTAGTAAAGTGCACTTATCTGATTCATTTGAGGCTCATTTATAATAGGTCTCAACATATAGTACCACGTTTTTAGGCTAAATCAGTTAATAGCGACCATTCAGATTTTGGTGAGGTTTTAACTTTTGATACAGGTTACGGTGGAGACAAGTAGCGCATACATGAGATGCTTGGGTGCTGTAGTATTGTTGACTAGCACCGTATAGGGGATGAAAGGTATCCCTATCTTGAAAAATGGGATTGACTATATGTTAATTTACATGTGTTTTTTTCATAGATGCCTACTGCATCCTTTTTGAGGCGGAGTATCAGATGAAGGTTGTATTAATTCCAACCTGTTAAGAGCAATATAAGCATATATACTCTTTCTATTTTCTTTCTTATCACATTTATGCAGTAGCAAAGAGTACTAAGATTCTGACCAAGGATGAAGAATCAGTTCTGAATAGAGGTTTGGGCTTTGTTACCACTTTTGATGGGGATCCATTTCAGATACAGTGCGAGTTAGCACAGTTTTTTCGAAAATTGAGACTACATTATTTTTTCAAAGACAAAGAAATCAGTGGAGTAGACTCAGTTGAAAAAAACACTGGCCTTAAGAAACGTTCTGTGTTCAATCCCCCTACACACACAGTACCGCCGGCAGTTCTGACCTTTGAGAAGGCGGTCCAAGAAGACATTTCTAGACTTTGTAAGAATCATAAATCCACATACAATAATTTGTCTCTGGTCGAGCAACGAGCCCTTCGCACTTTATCGCAAGATTCTTCAGTAACAATCAAACCAGCGGATAAGGGCGGGGTTACTGTTATTCTAGATACAGTGGATTACAGAATAGAATGCCTCCGACAACTAGAGGATCGTCGTTTCTACCAGTTATTGAAAGAAGATCCGACTGAAAAACTGAGAAAAACTATTAGTGATATGGCTGATGAAGCCCTTCAAGAAGGGTGGATAACAACTCAGGAATGTCAATTTCTTCAGACTAAATATCCAATCATGCCATATTTCTATATCCTACCCAAAATGCACAAAGCCCTAAGACCACCTCAGGGTAGGCCTATAATTTCTGGCCAAGGATCCATTTTGGAACCTTTATCTACTTTTGTAGATTTCTTTCTCAGACCGATTGTACAGAAGATGCCTACATATCTCCAGGATTCGAAAGACGTACTACGTCTGATACCTACTATTGATTTTGATACTGAGAGAGATTTTTTATTCTCTTTTGATGGGGAAGCATTGTATACTTCTATTCCTCAGGATGAAACATTGGACACAGTTGCCTCTATTCTGTATGAAACAGAATTGAATTCAATCACCCCAGTTCATTTCATCATGGCACTTGCCAAGCTGGCCATGAAGGAGAATTTTTTCAGATTTGAAGAATTTTTTTTTTGCAAATCTCCGGTACCAGCATGGGCAGTGTCTTTGCGCCAAGTCTGGCAAATTTGTATGTACACTCATTTGAGCAACAACACATTTTAACACCTACTAATCCGTTCTCCTCGTCGATCCGCCTCTGGAAACGTTATATTGATAACATGCTGGTCGTGCGGCAAGGAGATCGAGGTTCTATACTGCTTTTTCATCAATGGCTCAATACTAGAAACCAATATTTGAACTTCACGGTGAAAATTGAAAAAATGAGATTAGCTTTCCTGGATTTCTTCATTTTCGCTACACCTACAGGACTAGAGAGCGAACTTTACCGCAATCCTATGTCAAGTAATTCCTTATTACAGTATGACAGTCAACATCCCAAAGCATTGAGGGATAACTTGCCCTTCTGGGCAATTCCTGCGCGTTCGTAGGAATTGCTCCACTGAGAGTACGTTCAAAACGCATGCTGATGCCTTAATTGAACAATTGGTCTCTGTTGGAAGGCGGACCCCGAGGAGTCGACGAGACCACCAAGGGGGGCCCTCACACTGCACGAAGTAGCCGAGCGCTGCCGAGAAGTCTCCTGAGAGATCCTTCTCCTATCACGTACTAGCACAGTAACACCACCACACAGGACTCAAGGAGGTTGTCTCAAGACAAGCAATTCTTTATCAGCAATAAAAAGGTTACGAGGTCAATATTTACACGAAGGGATCGAGGGATCCACCAAAAGTCTCAGTGTCTCTTTGGAAGGGTAGGGGTTGCGGGACAGTCTTTGGCAGGAGTGCGGTACGAGGGTACCTGGGGCCCAGTTCTTATCCTCAAGCTGGAGGACCTCCGGATCTCGAAGGGGTCGAGCCGCGACGGCGTCAGCAGGGCTCCGGCGTACAGTTCGTGGAGAGCCGCGATCCAATCAGCAGGGCTTTCAAGATGGTTTCTGCTCAGCTCGAGCCGCGACGTCGTCAGCAGGGCTCCGAGGGAGGTTTCAGCGAGGTTGGGCCGCGACAGCGTCAGCAGGGCTCCGATGTTCCAGGTGGCTTCAAAGTGTTCACAAGAAGGAGCCGCGACGCAGTCAGCAGGGCTCGTGATGGTTCCGACAAGAGTTCTTCTCCGTAGGGTCAGCCGCGATTCAATCAGCAGGGCTCTCGACTCCGGGATACAACTGCCGATCTGTGGCGGGGTCGCCCCAGATATAGGTCTGGAGCCCTTTGATGTCCGGACCCAGGCGCCCGGGGGGGGGGCGGAGAAGCCGGGTGGAGGTGGCCAGACGCCCAGCAGGAGAGGCGCCAGGCCCAAGGGAGTTGCAGGGCGATCACACCTCGAGAGGGGAGGACAGTTGGGGGTCCCATCGATACTGTCCTCCGCCGGGGGCGATGAATGGTTCCTGCGGCACCCCCTGGCCAGTTCGTGGTGCCTCGATGTCGGGGCTTCGCTGGGGTCGAGGCCGGGTTGAGCGGGGTCGCGCTAGCTGGTGCACAGAGTCACGTGGATGCCAACAAGATGGCGGAGCCACGAGGGGTATGCGACCTCGTGCGGCTCAGGATGAAGGGCCTCGGTGCAGTTCAGAAGGGTGGCCCGTGAAGGCCGGGGCGGGGAACGGGCACAATCCACGGGGGTAAGGACCACGCCACGAGGCCGGGTCCAACAGGCGTCCCCCCCAGCCGAAGGCATGGAGAGTCACCCATCTCCTTGGGGATTCTCCTCGTCAAGGCGGAAGAAGCGGGACAGGCCGTCGGCGTTGGCGTGGTCATTGCCGGGCCGGTGTTCAACGTCGAAGTCCATCCCTTGTAGCGAGATGGACCACCGCAGCAGCTTGGGGTTCTCGCCCCGCATTTGCATCAACCACCGCAGGGGCCGGTGGTCGGTCTGGACCCGGAAGTGGGTACCGAAGAGGTAGGGCCGGAGCTTCTTGAGGGCCCACACTACAGCGAAGGCCTCACGCTCGATGGTGCTCCATCGTTGCTCCCGGGGCAGTAGCCGTCGGCTGATGAAGGCCACTGGTCGGTCGAGCCCCTTTTCATCGGCTTGGGACAGGACGGCCCCGATCCCATACTCGGAAGCGTCCGTCTGCACTACAAACTCCTTATTGTAGTCAGGGGCCTGCAGCACCGGGGCAGTACATATTGCTGTCTTTAGGGTGTCGAAGGCTGCTTGGCAGCGGGGTGTCCAGTGCACCTTCTTGGGCTGTTTTTTGGACGTTAGCTCTGTGAGGGGGCCAACAATGCTCCCATAGTCCCGGATAAACCGCCGGTAGTATCCGGTGAGGCCCAGGAAGGCCCGGACAGCGGTCTGGGTAGTGGGGGGTTCCCAGGCCTGGATGGCATCTACTTTCGGTTGGAGAGGGGCCACCTGCCCGCTCCCCACTTGATGGCCCAGGTAGGTCACGGATCCGTGGCCGATCTGTCATTTGCTGGCCTTGATTGTGAGCCCGACCCGCTGGAGGGCGGCCAGGACGGCTTTAATGTGAAGGAGGTGCTCTGCCCAGTGGTTGCTGTACACGGCAATGTCATCTAGGTAGGCCGCGCTGAAGGCCTCAAGCCCGGCCAAAACCTTGTTCACCAGTCTTTGGAAAGTGGCCGGGGCGTTCTTCATTCCGAAGGGCATCACCCGAAAGTGGTAATGCCCATCCGGGGTCGAAAAGGCGGATCTTTCTTGGGCGCCGGGGGTGAGCTGGATCTGCCAGTACCCGGCGGTGAGGTCCAGCGTGCTCAGGTAGCGGGCGGCCCCTAAGTGGTCGATGAGTTCGTCGGCCCGGGGTATAGGGTGGGCGTCCGTCTTGGTCACTGCAATTAGGGCTCGGTAGTCCACGCAGAATCGTAACTCTGGGGGGTGGCCGGGAGCTGCGGCCTTTGGCACCAGGACGACAGGGCTGGCCCACGGGCTGTCGGAGGGTTCGATGACCCCCAGGGCCAGCATCTTCGTTACTTCGGCCTGGATGCATGCCCGCACTCGGTCGGGTACCTGGTAGGCTCTGTGTCGTACGGGGGGGCTCTCCCCGGTGTCGACGTCGTGGACGCACCAGTGGGTCACCCCCGGGGTGAGGGAGAAGAGGGCTGCGTAGTCCCGCAGCAGTTGCTAGCAGTCGTTGCGCTGTTCCGGAGTCAGGGAAGAGGCGAGTTGGACACCTTCGATTGATCCATCATGGACGTTGGACTGCAAGAGGTCGGGCAGGGGCTCGGAGTCGTCCTCGCCCCCCTCGTCGGTCGCCAGTAGCAGGCTCAGTTCGGTCCGGGCAAAGTGGGGTTTTAGCCTGTTAGCATGTAGGACCCGGAGGGGGTTCCGGGGGGACTCCAGGTCGACCAGGTAGGTGACGGGACTTTTCTTCTCCACTACCTTGAAGGGCCCGGTCCACTTGTCCTGGAGGGCGCCGGGTTCAACCGGGGCCATGACCCATACTTTCTGACCGGGCTCGAATTCTATGGTAGAGGAGTTCCGATCGTACCACCGCTTCATGTCCTCCTGGCTGGCCTCGAGGTTGGCTTCGGCCATGGCTCGGAACTTGCGGGTCTGGTTTCGGAGGGTCAGGAGGTATCGGTAGACGTCAGGAGGGGCGCCTTGGGGCTTCATCTCCCAGCCCTCCTTGACCAGGCTGAGCGGTCCGCGAACCGGGTGTCCGTACAATAGTTCAAACGGGCTGAACCCCAGGGACTTCTGCGGGACCTCCCGATAGGCAAACAGGAGGCACGGCAGCAGGACATCCCATCTCCGCCTGAGGGGCTCTTCCAGGCCCTGGATCATTCCCTTTAATGTTCTGTTGAACCGCTCAACCAGTCCGTTCCCCTGAGGGTGATAGGGGGTCGTGAACTTGTATGTGACCCCGCACTGCTGCCACAGGGACCGCATGTATCTGGAAATAAAGTTCGTGCCTCTGTCGCTCACCACTTCGCGGGGAAATCCCACTCGGGAGAAGATCCCCATTAAGGCCCGGCCTACCACGGGGGCCGTTATAGTTCTTAGCGGGACCGCCTCCGGGTACCTGGTGGCGTGGTCCACGAGGACCAGGATGAAGCGGTGGCCCAGGGCGGTCTGGGGGTCCAGGGGCCCCACGATATCGATTCCGACCCGTTCGAACGGGGTGCTGACGGCTGGAAAGGGTTGGAGGGGGCATTGACCCGACCCCCCGTCTTCCCGCTGGCTTGGCAGGTCTGGCAGGACCGGCAGTGGTTGTCCACGTCTCTCCGCATCCGGGGCCAGTAGAAGTGGGTCACCAGACGGCTGTACATTTTGTCTTGCCCCAAGTGTCCGGCGAGGGGCACATCATGTGCCAGGTTGAGCAGGAACTCCCGGAAGCGGAGGGGGACCACCAACACTCGGCTGGCCCCGAGTTCTGCCACTTTCTGCTCACTGTATAGCAGGCCCTCGGCCCAGTAGACCCAGTGGGTGCCGGTCTGGTCCCCATTGGTTTGGGCGGACGCCTGTTGGCGGACCCCTTCGAGAGTGGGGCAGGACTGCTGCTCTTGTTGGAACTGCTTCCGGGTGGGGCCCCCTTCGTGTCGCCATTGTGTCAGCTCTGGTAGGGCGCAAGGGGAAGCCATCTCTTCGGGGGAGGATTCACTAGGTCCAGGGTCGGTGTCCGCCTCCCCCTCGCTGCTGGCGGGAGGGGGTGCGAGCCCCTAGGGCTGGGCGGCCCCGGAGGCCGGGGATGAGCGGGGGGCCCGGGCGGTCTTTGACCGGGTGATGGCGCAGGCCCAGTCAGATAGTCCCAGCATTCGGAGGTGCTCTCGTCGCTCTACTTGAGCCCAGGGGGAACTCTCCAAGTCGTTCCCCAGGAGGCAGTCGACAGGGGCGTCGTCGCGTACCGTCACCTTCAGCAGGCCCGTCACCCCTCCCCACTCGAAGGGGACCAGGGCCATCTGGCACAGGCTTTCGCTGTTGTCGGCCGTCCGGACGGGGCACAGCACATTCGGTAGAATCTGTTCGGAGGTCACCAGGTGGCAGCGGACAGCGGTGACACTGGCGCCGGTGTCACGAAGGGCTTCGGCCCGTTGTCCATTGACCGTGACCTGCTGCCGGTACTTCTGGGTGTTGCTTGGGATGGGGGTGCAGAGTACCATTTCTCGGCTACCCAGGCAGACCAGGGACATGGCTGCCGGCTCCCATTCAGTGGTCCCTCGGTCGAGGGTCTCCTCTTCCTCTTCTCCTTCTCCCAGGGCGGCGGCCGCCAGCTGTCGGGGCGGGGGCCCGCCGGCCCCGTTTCTTCGGTTCAGGGGGCAGACCGGATCGCTGGCATAGTGTCCGGTTTGTTGGCAGCCGTAGCACGTTACTGGTGGCCGTGGTCCGGGTCTGGCCGGGGGCGCCCCCCTTCAGGCTAGGCCCGGGGAGAGTTGTTGCTGCGGTTGCCCTCGAGGGGGGCTCCTGGGGGCCCCGGCGGGAGGGTCTCGGTTCCTGTTCGGCCCTCCCCCTCCACCGCGTTGGCGGGGAGGTCCGGTGGGGTTCCTCTGGTACTCCCCCATTGAGTTCCGGGGGACCCGGGAGTTGACCCATCGATCGGCCTCGACGGCGAGTTTTCGCGGGTCAGTCATTTTGCTGTCGAGGAGGTGCTGTCTCAGTTCCACGAAGCAATTGTTGGAGAGATGTTCCCACACGATGAGGTCGACCAGCTGCCCATAGGTGGTTACTTTGCTACCTTTGATCCACCCTTCTAGGGCCCGACTGAAAAAGTCCACATATTCCACCCAGGTGGTACCCGGGATTTTCTTGCAGTCTCTGAACCGCTGGCGGTACATTTCCGCGGTTAGCCCGTAGCGGGTGAGCAGGGCCTCCTTCATGTGGTCGTAGGAGGTCATCACCTCCTCCGGCAGCTGGAGCAGCGTGTCTCAACCCTCACTCAGGAACCGCCCCCACAGGCCCGCGCCCCAGTCTTTTCGGGGCACTCGATGAGAGGTCATGGCCACCTCGTAGGCCTTGAACCATTGTTGGATGTCGTCATTCTTGTAGTACTCCTTGACGACCTCTTTCGGGATATGTACTTTGGTCTCGGAAGGCGGTAGAGTGTCTCTAGTACTGGGGGCGTCGGTCCCTCCGTTCTTGGCCTTGATTTCGAGCTCCTTGAGACTGCGCTCGTGCTCAAGGGTCAGTTTCTTTTCCTCCAACTCCCGGTGTCGTCTCTTCTCCTCTATCTCCTCCTGAAGCCGTAGCTCCACTAGGGCCAGTTTCTTTTCCACCAGCTGGAGTTCGCCGCCCAGCCGCAGTCGTGCGAGTTCTAGCTCGTGGTTCCGGACCTTCTCCCGCTCTCGTATTTCTTCTTCGGAGAGGCCGGGTTCTAGGCTCTTTCTTCCTCCGGTTGCTGGAGTCAGTGCGGTTGATGTGGTCTCAGTCAGGGGCAAGGGACCTTCTTCCTGGGAGGGGCCTGCCCCGGCCTCCAGCCATGACCTCAGAGCTTTCTGCATCTCCTCTTTGGTACCTAGGCCGGTGGTTGCAATGCCTTTGTCTTTGCAGAACTGTTTTAACTCTTTGTGCGTATATTCTTCCAGCCGTTCGGGCTGGAACTCCATTGTCGCGTTGTTTTCTTGGCTGCTCATGATTACTGTTCGTTTGGATGGGTAGCTAGTGGGTACTGGCTGGTACGTACTGCGTTCGGCTCGGATCCCGTCGCTGGCCACCAAATGTTGGAAGGCGGACCCCGAGGAGTCGACGAGACCACCAAGGGGGGCCCTCACACTGTACGAAGTAGCCGAGCGCTGCCGAGAAGTCTCCTGAGAGATCCTTCTCCTATCACGTACTAGCACAGTAACACCACCACACAGGACTCAAGGAGGTTGTCTCAAGACAAGCAATTCTTTATCAGCAATAAAAAGGTTACGAGGTCAATATTTACACGAAGGGATCGAGGGATCCACCAAAAGTCTCAGTGTCTCTTTGGAAGGGTAGGGGTAGCGGGACAGTCTTTGGCAGGAGTGCGGTACGAGGGTACCTGGGGCCCAGTTCTTATCCTCAAGCTGGAGGACCTCCGGATCTCGAAGGGGTCGAGCCGCGACGGCGTCAGCAGGGCTCCGGCGTACAGTTCGTGGAGAGCCGCGATCCAATCAGCAGGGCTCTCAAGATGGTTTCTGCTCAGCTCGAGCCGCGACGTCGTCAGCAGGGCTCCGAGAGAGGTTTCAGCGAGGTTGGGCCGCGACAGCGTCAGCAGGGCTCCGATGTTCCAGGTGGCTTCAAAGTGTTCACAAGAAGGAGCCGCGACGCAGTCAGCAGGGCTCGTGATGGTTCCGACAAGAGTTCTTCTCCGTAGGGTCAGCCGGGATTCAATCAGCAGGGCTCTCGACTCCGGGATACAACTGCCGATCTGTGGCGGGGTCGCCCCAGATATAGGTCTGGAGCCCTTTGATGTCCGGACCCAGGCGCCCGGGGGGGGGGGCGGAGAAGACGGGTGGAGGTGGCCAGACGCCCAGCAGGAGAGGCGCCAGGCCCAAGGGAGTTGCAGGGCGAACACACCTCGAGAGGGGAGGACAGTTGGGGGTCCCATCGATACTGTCCTCCGCCGGGGGCGATGAATGGTTCCTGCGGCACCCCCTGGCCAGTTCGTGGTGCCTCGATGTCGGGGCTTCGCTGGGGTCGAGGCCGGGTTGAGCGGGGTCGCGCTGGCTGGTGCACAGAGTCACGTGGATGCCAACAAGATGGCGGAGCCACGAGGGGTATGCGACCTCGTGCGGCTCAGGATGAAGGGCCTCGGTGCAGTTCAGAAGGGTGGCCCGTGAAGGCCGGGGCGGGGAACGGGCACAATCCACGCGGGTAAGGACCACGCCACGAGGCCGGGTCCAACAGTCTCCAGACACTATCCCCGCAAATTGGTCAAACGATCACTGAAGCGTGCTAAAAACAATCACCGTCAAGCACTATTAGAACCTGCTATTGAAAAACCAGCTCTTGAACGTATGACGTTTGTCAGTACATTTAGTACTATGGCCAATGATATCCAAAAGAGCGTTCGAAAACATTGACATATTTTGAATTTGAGTGAGAACAAAATCGCCCCTCCTCTGTTTTCTTTTAAGAGATCAGGGAACATACGAGATCATTTAGTGCACACACGTCCCAAATCTACACCTCAGAAGGCAGTGGGCACTCTATGGGACTTTCCTGCAGTAACAGGTCATTTTCCATGTGGTAGCTGTTCTATTTGCCCTCAAACTACACATACTACATCGTTAGACATAGGCACCAATAGACCATGGGTTCAAACCAAGTTCCCTAATTGTAACAGTGATAATTTGATCTACCTCATCACTTGTCCCTGTCAGAACACATATGTGGGAATGACAACCCGCAAGGTTAGGATTCGTATGTTGGAACACAAAAGTTCTTTCAGATGTAAGAAATTCGCCACTAGACTTATGAGACACTTTATTGACAACAATCATCAGGCAGATGAGTTCAAGTGGACAGTAGTTGGAAAACCTGATATACCCATGCATATTAGTGACATTAAGAAATATTTGTTCACTAAAGAACAGAAATGCGTTTTTCGACTTCAGAGTGATGTAATGGGATTGAACGACGAAATCCCATGGACTAGTTTGTAGTCCATGCGATATTCGTCGTTACGCACCGTCTGGATAAAAAGATGAGAGCGAAAGGGACCATGAATGAATAAGAAAAGCCTAGGTGTCCATCTAATGCCTTAGTTTTTCTTTAATAAAGACCTGTGGTTCTATTCTAATAGTAGAGAATATATGCTTCTACAGCTCGAACACTGACAATAGAGTCGAGTGATAAGGACTTGATTTGAGACAGATGATTGACCTGATGGTTCGTGGTGGCCTGGTAGAAGGGTCTATACAAGAAAGTGAGTACTCCTCGGCTGAAGGTCTCAGTGCTCCCTTCTTCTTCTTTTTTTCCCCTTGCCTATGCTCCCTTTGAAAGGTTTGGGGTGTGTTAAACATAGGTATATATAATAGGTATATATAGTGACATTGAGGCATCACTACGGGGAATTTGCCACTGTTAGGGAAATTGGTTGCTAGGTGAAGATATGTTGGACGGTGACATATCTTTTTCAATAGGATTATATATGTTCGGTCATTCACTCCGAACACATTCTTAAATTCGACATGCAGAGGCTTTGGATTAGATTGTACTACAAACGCCATTTTTGTGATGTCATTCTGTAGTTTTAGGTCTACACATCGCTGTGGGGTCTTTCACTTTAAATATATTCTGAACATCGACATATGGATGACTCGTACTAGATTGAACTACAAACATCATTGTTGTGACGTCATTTTGTAGTCTTAGCTACGTGATCATCAAGAGACAATCACTCCGCACTAAGTAGCAACACGTGTGGAGAAAAGAGCGCATTGTATTTAAATAGGTCTGTTTTCTTGGATTATTCACCTCCATTCCCGACTCAGATGCTGGTCCGGGGCAACGACGGACAGGTAGGGGATTTCTGCCTTCCTATCATAGATGTAGTCGATTGAGTATGGTTAGACTTGTTTTGCATGGAGAGGGCGCAAGTAAGATCGGATGGCGGTGGAGTTAAGATCGCAAGAATAGTAAAAGAGAACGGACTATCATTCATACATTTGGACATTAGGCTGCATATTTTTCAGCGTATTGAGATCACGGATAAGCCTTAGAAACAATGTGTGTATATCCTTGAGACGCTGCTTGGATATGCACTCTTGAGAAAGTTCTGGCGTTATGCCGGATTAGCCGACATGTTATAGTAAGTGAAAAGTATGCATTATCAATAGATTTACATACAGTTTCACATAGATAAGAGAATGAAGACTGCGCACGAGTGTCGTAAGGGTTATGGTTAGATTGCTCACACAGCCTAGACAGAGACGAAAGAACAGATTGATTTAATGAATGTGCACAAAGACGATGATGTGCTAGATACATGGAGAGTTAAGTCTATTTTCATGTAACACACAGTAGCCATTAGTAGTAAAGTGCACTTTTCTGATTCATTTGAGGCTCTTTCATAATAGGTCTCAACATATAGTACCACGTTTTTAGGCTAAATCAGTTAATAGCGACCACTTCAGATTTTGGTGAGGTTTTAACTTTTGATATAGGTTACGGTGGAGACAAGTAGCGCATATATGAGATGCTTGGGTGCTGTAGTATTGTTGACTAGCACCGTATAGGGGATGAAAGGTATCCCTATCTTGAAAAATGGGATTGACTACAACAATAATTGTTCTCCTTTCCAGAGCGGGGCCTCATATTCCTGAGTAAAGGTTCCAGGTGAGGTGAGGTCCAGCCCTCGATCAATTTGGGTGAGCATCAACATAGAATCGTTGTGTTGAGAACGGGACAGTGGTGATTCCGCCAACTGTTCTATAGAAGTGTTTTTCAAGATGTCATTTTTGAGGTCACATGAGTAAAAATATGTTAATTTATATGTGTTTTTTTCATAGATGCCTACTGCATCCTTTTTGAGGCGGAGGATCAGATGAAGGTTGTATTAATTCCAACCTGTTAAGAGCAATATAAGCATATATACTCTTTCTATTTTCTTTCCTATCACATTTATGCAGTAGCAAAGAGTTGACAACTGAGGTCCTGAAGAAAGCCTTGTGTAAAAATTGTTTCCCGTATGGCTGAAACATGTCGACCTGGATAAATAGCAGTCATTTGTTGAACACTGCTTATTGCACTGTTGTTTTTATTTAGAGGATGAGGTTTTCTTTTCTCTTTATTAAATAACATTTTTTCCTCATAACTCTATTTTAGCACATCACTTTTTCTTTTCTGAGCACTGCATTAATTCCTCAATTCACTAATAATCAACTATATATGATCTTTTCTCTCTTGTCCATTTGTTGCTTCCCGGTTGATCCGATTGAGAGAGCTTTTTCCTTAGAAGATAGTCTCTATGATCAAGAGACATATCTTTCATTAGGATGGATGACCAGATGATAGGATTGATCACATAGACAATTGATGGTGATCCAAACTCTGCTCAAGGGTCCCATTTTTCTTTGCTCTTGTTGTCTCTTGATGACATTCTGTTTTTGCACTTCTATTTTTGATACACGCTGACGCATATATACACACCCTTATATACATGGATTCACTGTAAGACCCCCAGTTCCTTTAGTGTTTGATATTGCAGAAGTTGGGGAATAGAACTGTGGCAGGTCGTTAAACTTCTTTTCCCTCAGACCCTACTGTACACCTGTTGTTTTGTCTGTTTATGAGCAGCTGATAGCTGTGGGTCAGGTTTTTCTATGTACTACACTTTTGAGGTAGTCTCCTAACTATAGTTGCTGGTTAGTGAAATTTTTGAGTGGTCTTTAGACTTACCTGTTTCTTTTTGTTTTCCTCCCCTTGGTCCGCTGTATTATTATCAAAATGGCCGAATACAGTGGTTTAGCTTACGATGATGCAGTTGCACAATCCGTTCTTGACAATACCCCTAGTATATTAGATGTACCCAACACCTCAGCTATAGGGGCGGCAGATGAGTGGGTTAAAATACTTATTCTTAAAAAATCACACGATCATCAGTACACGGGGCTATTATGGCAGAATATTTGAGGGCCAACTGTGCACCTTCAGGCCTGATAGTTACTAACGCTCCATGCTTATTTTTGCAAGACAAAGCTTTTTTAAAAGATTGGTCCCTCATAGCCTGGCGCTGCACGCGTGATTGGCTTTTTTGATCATTATTACTGCTAAAAGAGTTGCGGATTCTATTTGAATAGAAATACAATTATTAGAATCCCAAATTAAGACAACAATTACGGCGACACTTTTCAGGAAAAATCAAGAAGAGGCCAATAAAAATAATAAAGAGTTTAAAGATTCAATCTTGCAAACGAAAATTAAGAAGTTCAAAAAAGATCTAGCTAAATTTAGACTTGAGACAATCTATCCTTACACGAGTGAGAATTATTCGCCTCCAGAATTTAAGAATAATGGGAAGAGATATGGGTCCACCTATTCGGGGTCCAGCACTGAAGATAGTGCTAGCGACTCAGAGTGTTCTGGGCCTGCACAAACAGCAATACAGAGGACGAGGCAGGTTCAATCGTTTCAATGGATATAGAGGACATCCTCTGCCCCAATTTCAACAATGGTGGCCGCCGACTCCGTGGGGGTACCCCACACATCCTTTTCAACCACCTATGACACCTTTTCAAGGGTTTCAACCTGAGTTTACTAATCAATCTTTTTTAGGATCGGGTCCACAAAGATCAAGAGGCCGAAGAAGAAATCAACGGTCCCAGGTACATTGGAACCTACAAACGGGACCGCATACAGGAACCCGGAGTCAAACAATGAGGAACACTACTGCAATGATGGACAATCCAAATCCAGCCTCGTTGTAAATTTGAGTACTAAGATTCTGACCAAGGATGAAGAATCAGTTCTGAATAGAGGTTTGGACTTTGTTACCACTTTTGATGGGGATCCATTTCAGATACAGTGCGAGTTAGCACAGTTTTTTTCGAAAATTGAGACTACATTATTTTTTCAAAGACAAAGAAATCTGTGGAGTAGACTCAGTTGAAAAAAACACTGGCCTTAAGAAACGTTCTGTGTTCAATCCCCCTACACACACAGTACCGCCGGCAGTTCTGACCTTTGAGAAGGCGGTCCAAGAAGACATTTCTAGACTTTGTAAGAATCATAAATCCACATACAATAATTTGTCTCTGGTCGAGCAACGAGCCCTTCGCACTTTATCACAAGATTCTTCAGTAACAATAAAACCAGCGGATAAGGGCGGGGCTACTGTTATTATAGATACAGTGGATTACAGAATAGAATGCCTCCGACAACTAGAGAATCGTCGTTTCTACCAGTTATTGAAAGAAGATCCGACTGAAAAACTGAGAAAAACTATTAGTGATATGGCTGATGAAGCCCTTCAAGAAGGGTGGATAACAACTCAGGAATGTCAATTTCTTCAGACTAAATATCCAATCATGCCATATTTCTATATCCTACCCAAAGTGCACAAAGCCCTAAGACCACCTCCAGGTAGGCCTATAATTTCTGGCCAAGGATCCATTTTGGAACCTTTATCTACTTTTGTAGATTTCTTTCTCAGACCGATTGTACAGAAGATGCCTACGTATCTCCAGGATACAAAAGACGTACTACGTCTGATACCTACTATTGATTTTGATACTGAGAGAGATTTTTTAGTCTCCTTTGCTGGGGAAGCATTGTATTCTTCTATTCCTCAGGATGAAACATTGGACACAGTTGCCTCTATTCTGTATGAAACAGAATTGAATTCAATCACCCCAGTTCATTTCATCATGGCACTTGCCAAGCTGGCCATGAAGGAGAATTTTTTCAGTTTTGAAGAAATTGTTTTTTTGCAAATCTCCGGTACCAGCATGGGCAGTGTTTTTGCGCCAAGTCTGGCAAATTTGTATGTACACTCATTTGAGCAACAACACATTTTAACACCTACTAATCCGGTCTTCTCGTCGATCTGCCTCTGGAAACGTCATATTGATGACATGCTGGTCGTGTGGCAAGGAGATCGAGGTTCTATACTGCTTTTTCATCAATGGCTCAATACTAGAAACCAATATTTGAACTTCACGGTGGAAATTGAAAAAATGAGATTAGCTTTCCTGGATTTCTCCATTTTCGCTACACCTACAGGACTAGAGAGCGAACTTTACCGCAAACCTATGTCACGTAATTCCTTATTACAGTATGACAGTCAACATCCCAAAGCATTGAGGGATAACTTGCCGTTTGGGCAATTCCTGCGAGTTCGTAGGAATTGCTCCACTGAGAGTACGTTCAAAACGCATGCTGACGCCTTAATTGAACAATTGGTCTCCAGACACTACCCCTGCAAATTGGTGAAACGATCACTGAAGCGGGCTAAAAACAATCACCGGCAAGCACTATTAGAACCTGCTATTGAAAAACCAGCTCTTGACCGTATGACATTTGTCAGTACATTTAGTACTATGGCCAATGATATACAAAAGAGCGTTCAAAAACATTGACGTATTTTGAATTTGTGTGAGAACAAGATCGCCCCTCCTCTGTTTTCTTTTAAGAGATCAGGGAACATACGAGACCATTTAGTGCACACACGTCCCAAATCTACACCTCAATCAATCAATCAATCAATCATGGAATTTATATCGCGCACTACTCACCCGGAAGGGTCTCAAGGCGCTTGGGGGAGGGGGTCTGCTACTGCTCGAACAGCCAGGTCTTGAGCTGTTTCCTGAAGGCGAGGTGGTCCTGGGTCAGCCGCAGGTGGACGGGCAGGGAGTTCCATCTCTTAGCCGCCAGGTAGGAGAAGGATCTTCCTCCGGCGGTGGCTCTCTGGATGCGAGGGACGACGGCGAGGGCGAGGTTCGCGGATCGTAGCTGTCGGGTGGGCGTGTAGAAGGTCAGGCGGTCGTTGAGGTACCTCAGAAGGCAGTGGGCACTCTATGGGACCTTCCTGCAGTAACAGGTCATTTTCCATGTGGTAGTTGTTCTATTTGCCCTGAAACTACACATACTACATCGTTAGACATAGGCACCAATAGACCATGGGTTCAAACCAAGTTCACTAATTGTAACAGTGATAAATTGATCTACCTCATCACTTGTCCCTGTCAGAACAAATATGTGGTAATGACAACCCGCAAGGTTAGGATTCGTATGTTGGAACACAAAAGTTCTTTCAGATGTAAGAAATTCACCACTAGACTTATGAGACCCTTTATTGACAAAAATCATCAGGCAGATGAGTTCAAGTGGACAGTAGTTGGAAAACCTGATATACCCATGCATATTAGTGACATTACAAAATATTTGTTCACTAAAGAACAGAAATGGGTTTTTCGACTTCAGAGTGATGTAATGGGTTTGAACGACGAAATCCCATGGACTAGTTTGTAGTCCATGCGATATTCGTCGTTACGCACCGTCTGGATACAAAGATGAGAGCGAAAGGGACCTTGAATGAATAAGAAAAGCCTAGGTGTCCATCTAATGCCTTAGTTTTTCTTTAATAAAGACCTGTGGTTCTATTCTAATAGTAGAGAATATATGCTTCTACAGCTCGAACACTGACAATAGAGTTGAGTGATAAGGACTTGATTTGAGACAGATGATTGACCTGATGGTTCGTGGTGGCCCGGTAGAAGTGTCTATACAAGAAAGTAAGTACTCCTCGGCTGAAGGTCTCAGTGCTCCCTTCTTCTTCTTTTTTTCCCCTTGCCTATGCTCCCTTTGAAAGGTTTGGGGTGTGTTAAACATAGGTATATATAATAGGTATATATAGTGACATTGAGGCATCACTACGGGGAATTTGCCACTGTTAGGGAAATTGGTTGCTAGGTGAAGATATGTTGGACGGTGACATATCTTTTTCAATAAGATTATATATGTTCGGTCATTCACTCCGAACACATTCTTAAATTCGACATGCAGAGGCTTTGGATTAGATTGTACTACAAACGCCATTTTTGTGATGTCATTCTGTAGTTTTAGGTCTACACATCGCTGTGGGGTCTTTCACTTTAAATATATTCTGAACATCGACATATGGATGACTTGTACTAGATTGAACTACAAACATCATTTTTGTGATGTCATTTTGTAGTCTTAGCTACGTGATTATCAAGAGACGATCACTCCGCACTAAGTAGCAACACGTGTGGAGAAAAGAGCGCATTGTATTTAAATAGGTCTGTTTTCTTGGATTATTCACCTCCATTCCCGACTCAGATGCTGGTCCGGGGCAACGACGGACAGGTAGGGGATTTCTGCCTTCCTATCATAGATGTAGTCGATTGAGTATGGTTAGACTTGTTTTGCATGGAGAGGGCGCAAGTAAGGTCGGATGGCGGTGGAGTTAAGATCGCAAGAATAGTAAAAGAGAACGGACTATCATTCATACATTTGGACATTAGGCTGCATATTTTTCAGCGTATTGAGATCACGGATAAGCCTTAGAAACAATGTGTGTATCTCCCTGAGACGCTGCTTGGATATGCACTCTTGAGAAAGTTCTGGCGTTATGCCGGATTAGCCGACATGTTATAGTATGTGAAAAGTATGCATTATCGATAGATTTACATACAGTTTCACATAGATAAGAGAATGAAGACTGCGCACGAGTGTCGTAAGGGTTATGGTTAGATTGCTCACACAGCCTAGACAGAGACGAAAGAACAGATTGATTTGATGAATGTGCACAGAGACGATGATGTGCCAGATACATGGAGAGTTAAGTCTACTTTCAGGTAACACACAGTAGCTGTTAGTAGTAAAGTGCACTTATCTGATTCATTTGAGGCTCTTTTATAATAGGTCTCAACATATAGTACCTCGTTTTTAGGCTAAATCAGTTAATAGCGACCATTCAGATTTTGGTGAGGTTTTAACTTTTGATACAGGTTACGGTGGAGACAAGTAGCGCATACATGAGATGCTTGGGTGCTGTAGTATTGTTGACTAGCACCGTATAGGGGATGAAAGGTATCCCTATCTTGAAAAATGGGATTGACTACAACAATAATTGTTCTCCTTTCCAGAGCGGGGCCTCATATTCCTGAGTAAAGGATCCAGGTGAGGTAAGGTCCAGCCCTCGATCAATTTGAGTGAGCATCTACATAGAATCGTTGTGTTGAGAACAGGACAGTGGTGATTCCGCCAACTGTTCTATAGAAGTTTTTTTTTAGATGTCATTTTTGAGGTCACATGAGTAACAAGCATTTGCAATGCAATAGGTCTCGCATTTGCAAAAGTTTAAGCTATTGGCATTGTTCATGACAATGCCTTTTTTAATCTATTTTATAAAACAAACACATAATGGCATTTATTTATCATTTAAAAAGCCAATAGCTAGTGTTGCATTATTCTTAGCAATGCCAGATGCTCACACTTTTATAATGCGAGACCTATTGCATTGCAAATGCTGGTTTACATCTGCCTTTCTTTCTTGATTTAACTTCCTCTACGCTGTATCGTGGCTTAGACTTGTACACAGGGTCTCCAGGTTCACAGATAGCTTAGATGCCACCAGGAATTGTAGTTGTCAAGGTGGCCTTGGTGGACCTGTTTGACCTTCTGATGTAGTTTAAAGGTGTGGTTAAAAAAGGTGTGCTATCTTAACAGACCCAGGTTGCATCATCTGTTTCAAATACCCTGGTTGTCCTAAATATATCCAAGCAACCGCTACTGCTTTTAGCTTCCCTGGAACATTCATATGATAGCGTATATGTGTAGGCATTATTACAGGTCACTGTTATTTGGGCACGGTCCCGATGGTGGTGATAAATTTGTCTGCAGCTTTCCATCTACTCATGGAATCTGAGTGTAAAATGTGCAGAAACCAAATGATAAGGGGGGTCAAACCCTACTTTTCTTCAGCTACAGCTCTTCAATCACTTTGACAGATGCAGCTTACCATTCTAGCATCAATGATATTCTGATTGTCCTTTCCCTGTTGGTTGGCAAAGCACAATGCTTTCACCACCTTTGGACCTTGATACATAAAGACTCTTCGGTGTTGGCATTTGTAAAATAAGGCTAGAAACGTAAAGTACCAGAATGCTGCTTTCTCTTTCCTCCTCTGACTAAGAGCATTTTTGCACTTCTTGATGTATAAGTACTCTTGACAATCACGTGCATCGGTCGTTAACTAGAAAATCTTTGAGTGGTGGGTTTGTACCTGTGATATTTCGGGTTTATGTAAATAAACAGATTAGGCCCATTCAGTATTTATCTTTGTTAATGTCAATCTGTACCTACTGCCATTTAATAAAAATTGAAAAGGAGACAGTGCTGTGAATTTGGCAGGAGTACTCATGTTGTACTTTCATGTGGGCGAGAGGAGCATCTGCCTCTGTTAACACTTTAGAAGCAGCAGGCTGGCTTGGATTCCCACTACTAAGGTATTACCCAGGGTGGATTAATGTCCCTGCTGCCCTGAGAGAATGGTACAGCACACCAGCTTTTTTCTAAAGCTAGTCTTCAAGTAGACCGTGTCTGACGTCTGCACATGCAAACCATTTTTGTGGTGAAAGATGAGATTTTGCAATCTATTGCATTCATGTTGTACTGCATGCCAGAATCTAAATAAGAGTTCAATTTGCGCCCCGCTTTAGATTAGAAAGAAGAGCCTCAGTCCAGGTGTGTTATGATGAATCCAGTAGTTTCTGGGTGTGGTCTGGGTTTAGCATAGACAGAACATATTATAAGGGTGTCGGCTTGATATCAAAGAGGCACTTCTGAGAGGCTTTATTTCAACGGTCTTTCAGAGTCTCATTAGAAGAGAACTAAGGGCCTGATGTACAAAGCCATTTTGCATTTTTTTTCAGAATCGCAGAGTTTATGCCAACAATTCATTAAAGCATTTCCAGACAGTAAAATGGTTTTACTGACTCTTTCTGAATTGCCGATAGCAATGGGCATCAAAGGGGCTTCCCTCGCAATTGTGAAACACGATGTATCAATGGCTTGGTTTGTAACACCAGTTGGTGTTGCAAACCATTGATAAGTTACTGAATTATCAAAAAAAGCATTTACAATGCAATGGTCTCGCCTTTTGCATAAATTGGAGCTATTGGTATTGTAAACGACAAACTTTTTTATTTATGGGTTGGTTTTTAAAACAGATAAATAAATGGCATAGTCATTTACAATGCCAATAGCTTTAGCAAAGGCGAGACCTATTGCATCTATACACACACACACGCACACACGCACACACACACACACACACACACACACACGCATGCACGCTCACACACACACACACACACACACACACACACGCACACGCACACATACCGAGCCCCACACACACAATCCTTTGGTGAATATGTAGTGTTGGAAGGGGTCCACAGGGGGCACAGCGGTGGGGAAACGAGTGGGACAGAGGGCAAAAGGGGCACAAAAGGGAAAAAAACGAGTGGCGCAGAAGGGCACAGAACAACGAAAGGAACAGACGGCAGAAAGGCACAAAAAACGAGGAAAAACGAGTGGCACAGAGGGCAGAAGGGCACAAAAAAACGAGTAGAACAGAGGGCACAAACAACGAGAGGACCAGAGGGCAGAAAGTCACACAAAAAAAAGAGGGAAACGAGTGGAACAGAGGACAGAAAGGCACAAAAAAAAGAGTGGAAAACGAGTGGCACAGAGGGCAGAAAGGCACAAAAGACGAGAGAAGCAGAGGGTAGAAAGGCACAAAAAACGAGTGGAACAGAGGGCAGAAGGGCACAAAAACGAGTGGAACAGAGGGCAGAAGGGCACAAAAACGAGAGGAGCAGAGGGCAGAAAGGAAAAAAAAAGAGGGAAAACGAGTGTAACAGAGGACAGAAAGGCACAAAAAGAGGGAAAACGAGTGGAACAGAGGGCAGAAAGGCACAAAAAACGAGGAAAAACGAGTGGCACAGAGGGCAGAAGGGCACAAAAAAACGAGTAGAACAGAGGGCACAAACAACGAGAGGGGCAGAAAGGCACAAAAAAAGAGGGAAACGAGTGGAACAGAGGACAGAAAGTCACAAAAAAAGAGTGGAAAACGAGAGGCACAGAGGGCAGAAAGGCACAAAAACGAGTGGCACGGAGGGCAGAAGGGCACAAAAGACGAGAAGAGCAGAGGGCAGAAAGGCACAAAAAAACGAGTGGAACAGAGGGCAGAAGGGCACAAAAACGAGAGTGGGACAGAGGGCAGAAGGGCACAAAAACGAGAGTTGCAGAGGGCAGAAAGGAACAAAAAAGAGGGAAACGAGTGGAACAGAGGGCAGAAGGGCACAAAAACGAGAGTGGAACAGAGGGCAGACGGGCACAAAAACGAGAGGAGCAGAGGGCAGAAAGGAACAAAAAAAGATGGAAAACGAGTGGCACAGAGGGCAGAAAGGCAGCGCCACAAACAAAACATTTCAAGTAAATTAAAAAAATCGTAAATCACACTGTGAACATATGAATAACAAATAGAGCGACGGGCGGGAGGTGGTCGGTGAAATGAAGGCATGCGTTCTGGCAAGATGGATTGGGGAAACTCCATACTTGGGTTTCAAACGTACAAGCACAACAATGTCAATAAATAAAATAAAGCTCTGAAAGGAGCCTACCTTTTAAACCAGCGGTGACGGTGGGGAGGGGTGTTGGGCGGGGGCAGCAAGACAGAGACTTGCAGGGTGGGAGGAGAAAGGGAAAACTGAAAGCACGAGTGCACAACAATGTCAACAAGCCCGGCGGAGCGTGGGCGCGAGCGCTTGGGGCGGGGGAGCGGACCCTTTGAAGTGCTTCAAAGGAGCCAAAGCTATAGAGAAGGGAGGGGGGAGTGGAAGCAGCTGTGCACGTGCATGTGATCGTGCACTCAAGGTTTAGGCCAGCCAAAACAGTGGGTAGCACTTTGAAAATCCCACATATAAAATGTCTCTTGCGAGACCTAAAAATATGTTAATTTACATGTGTTTTTTTCATAGATGCCTACTGCATCCTTTTTGAGGCGGAGTATCAGATGAAGGTTGTATTAATTCCAACCTGTTAAGAGCAATATAAGCATATATACTCTTTCTATTTTCTTTCTTATCACATTTATGCAGTAGCAAAGAGTACTAAGATTCTGACCAAGGATGAAGAATCAGTTCTGAATAGAGGTTTGGGCTTTGTTACCACTTTTGATGGGGATCCATTTCAGATACAGTGCGAGTTAGCACAGTTTTTTCGAAAATTGAGACTACATTATTTTTTCAAAGACAAAGAAATCAGTGGAGTAGACTCAGTTGAAAAAAACACTGGCCTTAAGAAACGTTCTATGTTCAATCCCCCTACACACACAGTACCGCCGGCAGTTCTGACCTTTGAGAAGGCGGTCCAAGAAGACATTTCTAGACTTTGTAAGAATCATAAATCCACATACAATAATTTGTCTCTGGTCGAGCAACGAGCCCTTCGCACTTTATCACAAGATTCTTCAGTAACAATCAAACCAGCGGATAAGGGCGGGGTTACTGTTATTCTAGATACAGTGGATTACAGAATAGAATGCCTCCGACAACTAGAGGATCGTCGTTTCTACCAGTTATTGAAAGAAGATCCGACTGAAAAACGGAGAAAAACTATTAGTGATATGGCTGATGAAGCCCTTCAAGAAGGGTGGATAACAACTCAGGGATGTCAATTTCTTCAGACTAAATATCCAATCATGCCATATTTCTATATCCTACCCAAAATGCACAAAGCCCTAAGACCACCTCCAGGTAGGCCTATAATTTCTGGCCAAGGATCCATTTTGGAACCTTTATCTACTTTTGTAGATTTCTTTCTCAGACCGATTGTACAGAAGATGCCTACATATCTCCAGGATTCGAAAGACGTACTACGTCTGATACCTACTATTGATTTTGATACTGAGAGAGATTTTTTAGTCTCTTTTGATGGGGAAGCATTGTATACTTCTATTCCTCAGGATGAAACATTGGACACAGTTGCCTCTATTCTGTATGAAACAGAATTGAATTCAATCACCCCAGTTCATTTCATCATGGCACTTGCCAAGCTGGCCATGAAGGAGAATTTTTTCAGATTTGAAGAATTTTTTTTTTGCAAATCTCCGGTACCAGCATGGGCAGTGTCTTTGCGCCAAGTCTGGCAAATTTGTATGTACACTCATTTGAGCAACAACACATTTTAACACCTACTAATCCGTTCTCCTCGTCGATCCGCCTCTGGAAACGTTATATTGATAACATGCTGGTCGTGCGGCAAGGAGATCGAGGTTCTATACTGCTTTTTCATCAATGGCTCAATACTAGAAACCAATATTTGAACTTCACGGTGAAAATTGAAAAAATCAGATTAGCTTTCCTGGATTTCTTCATTTTCGCTACACCTACAGGACTAGAGAGCGAACTTTACCGCAATCCTATGTCAAGTAATTCCTTATTACATTATGACAGTCAACATCCCAAAGCATTGAGGGATAACTTGCCCTTCTGGGCAATTCCTGCGAGTTCGTAGGAATTGCTCCACTGAGAGTACGTTCAAAACGCATGCTGATGCCTTAATTGAACAATTGGTCTCTGTTGGAAGGCGGACCCCGAGGAGTCGACGAGACCACCAAGGGGGGCCCTCACACTGCACGAAGTAGCCGAGCACTGCCGAGAAGTCTCCTGAGAGATCCTTCTCCTATCACGTACTAGCACAGTAACACCACCACATAGGACTCAAGGAGGTTGTCTCAAGACAAGCAATTCTTTATCAGCAATAAAAAGGTTACGAGGTCAATATTTACACGAAGGGATCGAGGGATCCACCAAAAGTCTCAGTGTCTCTTTGGAAGGGTAGGGGTTGCGGGACAGTCTTTGGCAGGAGTGCGGTACGAGGGTACCTGGGGCCCAGTTCTTATCCTCAAGCTGGAGGACCTCCGGATCTCGAAGGGGTCGAGCCGCGACGGCGTCAGCAGGGCTCCGGCGTACAGTTCGTGGAGAGCCGCGATCCAATCAGCAGGGCTCTCAAGATGGTTTCTGCTCAGCTCGAGCCGCGACGTCGTCAGCAGGGCTCCGAGGGAGGTTTCAGCGAGGTTGGGCCGCGACAGCGTCAGCAGGGCTCCGATGTTCCAGGTGGCTTCAAAGTGTTCACAAGAAGGAGCCGCGACGCAGTCAGCAGGGCTCGTGATGGTTCCGAAAAGAGTTCTTCTCCGTAGGGTCAGCCGCGATTCAATCAGCAGGGCTCTCGACTCCGGGATACGACTGCCGATCTGTGGCGGGGTCGCCCCAGATATAGGTCTGGAGCCCTTTGATGTCCGGACCCAGGCGCCCGGGGGGGGCGGAGAAGCTGGGTGGAGGTGGCCAGACGCCCAGCAGGAGAGGCGCCAGGCCCAAGGGAGTTGCAGGGCGATCACCCCTCGAGAGGGGAGGACAGTTGGGGGTCCCATCGATACTGTCCTCCGCCGGGGGCGATGAATGGTTCCTGCGGCACCCCCTGGCCAGTTCGTGGTGCCTCGATGTCGGGGCTTCGCTGGGGTCGAGGCCGGGTTGAGCGGGGTCGCGCTGGCTGGTGCACAGAGTCACGTGGATGCCAACAAGATGGCGGAGCCACGAGGGGTATGCGACCTCGTGCGGCTCAGGATGAAGGGCCTCGGTGCAGTTCAGAAGGGTGGCCCGTGAAGGCCGGGGCGGGGAACGGGCACAATCCACGGGGGTAAGGACCACGCCACGAGGCCAGGTCCAACAGGCGTCCCCCCCAGCCGAAGGCATGGAGAGTCACCCATCTCCTTGGGGATTCTCCTCGTCAAGGCGGAAGAAGCGGGACAGGCCGTCGGCGTTGGCGTGGTCATTGCCGGGCCGGTGTTCAACGTCGAAGTCCATCCCTTGTAGCGAGATGGACCACCGCAGCAGCTTGGGGTTCTCGCCCCGAATTTGCATCAACCACCGCAAGGGCCGGTGGTCGGTCTGGACCCGGAAGTGGGTACCGAAGAGGTAGGGCCGGAGCTTCTTGAGGGCCCACACTACAGCGAAGGCCTCACGCTCGATGGTGCTCCATCGTTGCTCCCGGGGCAGTAGCCGTCGGCTGATGAAGGCCACTGGTCGGTCGAGCCCCTTTTCATCGGCTTGGGACAGGACGGCCCCGATCCCATACTCGGAGGCGTCCGTCTGCACTACGAACTCCTTATTGTAGTCAGGGGCCTGCAGCACCGGGGCAGTACATATTGCTGTCTTTAGGGTGTCGAAGGCTGCTTGGCAGCGGGGTGTCCAGTGCACCTTCTTGGGCTGTTTTTTGGACGTTAGCTCTGTGAGGGGGCCAACAATGCTCCCATAGTCCCGGATAAACCGCCGGTAGTATCCGGTGAGGCCCAGGAAGGCCCGGACAGCGGTCTGGGTAGTGGGGGGTTCCCAGGCCTGGATGGCATCTACTTTCGGTTGGAGAGGGGCCACCTGCCCGCTCCCCACTTGATGGCCCAGGTAGGTCACGGATCCGTGGCCGATCTGGCATTTGCTGGCCTTGATTGTGAGCCCGACCCACTGGAGGGCGGCCAGGACGGCTTTAATGTGAAGGAGGTGCTCTGCCCAGTGGTTGCTGTACACGGCAATGTCATCTAGGTAGGCCGCGCTGAAGGCCTCAAGCCCGGCCAAAACCTTGTTCACCAGTCTTTGGAAAGTGGCCGGGGCGTTCTTCATTCCGAAGGGCATCACCCGAAAGTGGTAATGCCCATCCGGGGTCGAAAAGGCGGATCTTTCTTGGGCGCCGGGGGTGAGCTGGATCTGCCAGTACCCGGCGGTGAGGTCCAGCGTGCTCAGGTAGCGGGCGGCCCCTAAGCGGTCGATGAGTTCGTCGGCCCGGGGTATAGGGTGGGCGTCCGTCTTGGTCACTGCAATTAGGGCTCGGTAGTCCACGCAGAATCGTAACTCTGGGGGGTGGCCTGGAGCTGCGGCCTTTGGCACCAGGACGACAGGGCTGGCCCACGGGCTGTCGGAGGGTTCGATGACCCCCAGGGCCAGCATCTTCGTTACTTCGGCCTGGATGCATGCCCGCACTCGGTCGGGTACCCGGTAGGCTCTGTGTCGCACGGGGGGGCTCTCCCCGGTGTCGACGTCGTGGACGCACCAGTGGGTCACCCCCGGGGTGAGGGAGAAGAGGGCTGCGTAGTCCCGCAGCAGTTGCTGGCAGTCGTTGCGCTGTTCCGGAGTCAGGGAAGAGGCGAGTTGGACACCTTCGATTGATCCATCATGGACGTTGGACTGCAAGAGGTCGGGCAGGGGCTTGGAGTCGTCCTCGCCCCCCTCGTCGGTCGCCAGTAGCAGGCTCAGTTCGGTCCGGGCAAAGTGGGGTTTTAGCCTGTTAGCATGTAGGACCCGGAGGGGGTTCCGGGGGGACTCCAGGTCGACCAGGTAGGTGACGGGACTTTTCTTCTCCACTACCTTGAAGGGCCCGGTCCACTTGTCCTGGAGGGCGCCGGGTTCAACCGGGGCCATGACCCATACTTTCTGACCGGGCTCGAATTCTATGGTAGAGGAGTTCCGATCGTACCACCGCTTTATGTCCTCCTGGCTGGCCTCGAGGTTGGCTTCGGCCATGGCTCGGAACTTGCGGGTCTGGTTTCGGAGGGTCAGGAGGTATCGGTAGACGTCAGGAGGGGCGCCTTGGGGCTTCATCTCCCAGCCCTCCTTGACCAGGCTGAGCGGTCCGCGTACCGGGTGTCCGTACAATAGTTCAAACGGGCTGAACCCCAGGGACTTCTGCGGGACCTCCCGATAGGCAAACAGGAGGCACGACAGCAGGACATCCCATCTCTGCCTGAGGGGCTCTTCCAGGCCCTGGATCATTCCCTTTAATGTTCTGTTGAACCGCTCAACCAGTCCGTTCCCCTGAGAGTGATAGGGGGTCGTGAACTTGTATGTGACCCCGCACTGCTGCCACAGGGACCGCATGTATCTGGAAATAAAGTTCGTGCATCTGTCGCTCACCACTTCGCGGGGAAATCCCACTCGGGAGAAGATCCCCATTAAGGCCCGGCCTACCACGGGGGCGTTATAGTTCTTAGCGGGACCGCCTCCGGGTACCTGGTGGCGTGGTCCACGAGGACCAGGATGAAGCGGTGGCCCAGGGCGGTCTGGGGGTCCAGGGGCCCCACGATATCGATTCCGACCCGTTCGAACGGGGTGCTGACGGCTGGAAAGGGTTGGAGGGGGGCCTTGACCCGACCCCCCGTCTTCCCGCTGGCTTGGCAGGTCTGGCAGGACCGGCAGTGGTTGTCCACGTCTCTCCGCATCCGGGGCCAGTAGAAGTGGGTCACCAGACGACTGTACATTTTGTCTTGCCGCAAGTGTCCGGCGAGGGGCACATCATGTGCCAGGTTGAGCAGGAACTCCCGGAAGCGGAGGGGGACCACCAACACTCGGCTGGCCCCGAGTTCTGCCACTTTCTGCTCACTGTATAGCAGGCCCTCGGCCCAGTAGACCCAGTGGGTGCCGGTCTGGTCCCCGTTGGTTTGGGCGGACGCCTGTTGGCGGACCCCTTCGAGAGTGGGGCAGGACTGCTGCTCTTGTTGGAACTGCTCCCGGGTGGGGCCCCCTTCGTGTCGCCATTGTGTCAGCTCTGGTAGGGCGCAAGGGGAAGCCATCTCTTCGGGGGAGGATTCACTAGGTCCAGGGTCGGTGTCCGCCTCCCCCTCGCTGCTGGCGGGAGGGGGTGCGAGCCCCTCGGGCTGGGCGGCCCCGGAGGCCGAGGATGAGCGGGGGGCCCGGGCGGTCTTTGACCGGGTGATGGCGCAGGCCCAGTCAGATAGTCCCAGCATTCGGAGGTGCTCTTGTCGCTCTACTTGAGCCCAGGGGGAACTCTCCAAGTCGTTCCCCAGGAGGCAGTCGACAGGGGCGTCGTCGCGTACCGTCACCTTCAGCAGGCCCGTCACCCCTCCCCACTCGAAGGGGACCAGGGCCATCTGGCACAGGCTTTCGCTGTTGTCGGCCGTCCGGACGGGGCACAGCACATTCGGTAGAATCTGTTCGGAGGTCACCAGGTGGCAGCGGACAGCGGTGACACTGGCGCCGGTGTCACGAAGGGCTTCGGCCCGTTGTCCATTGACCGTGACCTGCTGCCGGTACTTCTGGGTGTTGCTTGGGATGGGGGTGCAGGGTACCATTTCTCGGCTACCCAGACAGACCAGGGACATGGCTGCCGGCTCCCATTCAGTGGTCCCTCGGTCGAGGGTCTCCTCTTCCTCTTCTCCTTCTCCCAGGGCGGCGGCCGCCAGCTGTCGGGGCGGGGGCCCGCCGGCCCCGTTTCTTCGGTTCAGGGGACAGACCGGATCGCTGGCATAGTGTCCGGTTTGTTGGCAGCTGTAGCACGTTACTGGTGGCCGTGGTCCGGGTCTGGCCGGGGGCGCCCCCCTTCGGGCTAGGCCCGGGGAGAGTTGTTGCTGCGGTGGCCCTCGAGGGGGGCTCCTGGGGGCCCCGGCGGGAGGGTCTCGGTTCCTGTTCGGCCCTCCCCCTCCACCGCGTTGGCGGGGAGGTCCGGTGGGGTTCCTCTGGTACTCCCCCATTGAGTTCCGGGGGACCCGGGAGTTGACCCATCGATCGGCCTCGACGGCGAGTTTTCACGGGTCAGTCATTTTGCTGTCGAGGAGGTGCTGTCTCAGTTCCACGAAGCAATTGTTGGAGAGATGTTCCCACACGATGAGGTCGACCAGCTGCCCATAGGTGGTTACTTTGCTACCTTTGATCCACCCTTCTAGGGCCCGACTGAAAAAGTCCACATATTCCACCCAGGTGGTACCCGGGATTTTCTTGCAGTCTCTGAACCGCTGGCGGTACATTTCCGCGGTTAGCCCGTAGCGGGTGAGCAGGGCCTCCTTCATGTGGTCGTAGGAGGTCATCACCTCCTCCGGCAGCTGGAGCAGCGTGTCTCGACCCTCACTCAGGAACCGCCCCCACAGGCCCGCGCCCCAGTCTTTTCGGGGCACTCGATGAGAGGTCATGGCCACCTCGTAGGCCTTGAACCATTGTTGGATGTCGTCATTCTTGTAGTACTCCTTGACGACCTCTTTCGGGATATGTACTTTGGTCTCGGAAGGCGGTAGAGTGTCTCTAGTACTGGGGGCGTCGGTCCCTCCGTTCTTGGCCTTGATTTCGAGCTCCTTGAGACTGCGCTCGTGCTCAAGGGTCAGTTTCTTTTCCTCCAACTCCCGGTGTCGTCTCTTCTCCTCTATCTCCTCCTGAAGCCGTAGCTGCACTAGGGCCAGTTTCTTTTCCGCCAGCTGGAGTTCGCCGTCCAGCCGCAGTCGTGCGAGTTCTAGCTCGTGGTTCCGGACCTTCTCCCGCTCTCGTATTTCTTCTTCGGAGAGGCCGGGTTCTAGGATCTTTCTTCCTCCGGTTGCTGGAGTCAGTGTGGTTGATGTGGTCTCAGTCAGGGGCAAGGGACCTTCTTCCTGGGAGGGGCCTGCCCCGGCCTCCAGCCATGACCTCAGAGCTTTCTGCATCTCCTCTTTGGTACCTAGGCCGGTGGTTGCAATGCCTTTGTCTTTGCAGAACTATTTTAACTCTTTGTGCGTATATTCTTCCAGCCGTTCGGGCTGGAACTCCATTGTCGCGTTGTTTTCCTGGCTGCTCATGATTACTGTTCGTTTGGATGGGTAGCTAGTGGGTACTGGCTGGTACGTACTGTGTTTGGCTCGGATCCCGTCGCTGGCCACCAAATGTTGGAAGGCGGACCCCGAGGAGTCGACGAGACCACCAAGGGGGGCCCTCACACTGTACGAAGTAGCCGAGCGCTGCCGAGAAGTCTCCTGAGAGATCCTTCTCCTATCACGTACTAGCACAGTAACACCACCACACAGGACTCAAGGAGGTTGTCTCAAGACAAGCAATTCTTTATCAGCAATAAAAAGGTTACGAGGTCAATATTTACACGAAGGGATCGAGGGATCCACCAAAAGTCTCAGTGTCTCTTTGGAAGGGTAGGGGTAGCGGGACAGTCTTTGGCAGGAGTGCGGTACGAGGGTACCTGGGGCCCAGTTCTTATCCTCAAGCTGGAGGACCTCCGGATCTCGAAGGGGTCGAGCCGCGACGGCGTCAGCAGGGCTCCGGCGTACAGTTCGTGGAGAGCCGCGATCCAATCAGCAGGGCTCTCAAGATGGTTTCTGCTCAGCTCGAGCCGCGACGTCGTCAGCAGGGCTCCGAGGGAGGTTTCAGCGAGGTTGGGCCGCGACAGCGTCAGCAGGGCTCCGATGTTCCAGGTGGCTTCAAAGTGTTCACAAGAAGGAGCCGCGACGCAGTCAGCAGGGCTCGTGATGGTTCCGACAAGAGTTCTTCTCCGTAGGGTCAGCCGGGATTCAATCAGCAGGGCTCTCGACTCCGGGATACAACTGCCGATCTGTGGCGGGGTCGCCCCAGATATAGGTCTGGAGCCCTTTGATGTCCGGACCCAGGCGCCCGGGGGGGGGGCGGAGAAGCCGGGTGGAGGTGGCCAGACGCCCAGCAGGAGAGGCGCCAGGCCCAAGGGAGTTGCAGGGCGAACACACCTCGAGAGGGGAGGACAGTTGGGGGTCCCATTGATACTGTCCTCCGCCGGGGGCGATGAATGGTTCCTGCGGCACCCCCTGGCCAGTTCGTGGTGCCTCGATGTCGGGGCTTCGCTGGGGTCGAGGCCGGGTTGAGCGGGGTCGCGCTGGCTGGTGCACAGAGTCACGTGGATGCCAACAAGATGGCGGAGCCACGAGGGGTATGCGACCTCGTGCGGCTCAGGATGAAGGGCCTCGGTGCAGTTCAGAAGGGTGGCCCGTGAAGGCCGGGGCGGGGAACGGGCACAATCCACGGGGGTAAGGACCACGCCACGAGGCCGGGTCCAACAGTCTCCAGACACTATCCCCGCAAATTGGTCAAACGATCACTGAAGCGTGCTAAAAACAATCACCGTCAAGCACTATTAGAACCTGCTATTGAAAAACCAGCTCTTGACCGTATGACGTTTGTCAGTACATTTAGTACTATGGCCAATGATATCCAAAAGAGCGTTCAAAAACATTGACATATTTTGAATTTGTGTGAGAACAAAATCGCCCCTCCTCTGTTTTCTTTTAAGAGATCAGGGAACATACGAGATCATTTAGTGCACACACGTCCCAAATCTACACCTCAGAAGGCAGTGGGCACTCTATGGGACTTTCCTGCAGTAACAGGTCATTTTCCATGTGGTAGCTGTTCTATTTGCCCTCAAACTACACATACTACATCGTTAGACATAGGCACCAATAGACCATGGGTTCAAACCAAGTTCCCTAATTGTAACAGTGATAATTTGATCTACCTCATCACTTGTCCCTGTCAGAACACATATGTGGGAATGACAACCCGCAAGGTTAGGATTCGTATGTTGGAACACAAAAGTTCTTTCAGATGTAAGAAATTCGCCACTAGACTTATGAGACACTTTATTGACAACAATCATCAGGCAGATGAGTTCAAGTGGACAGTAGTTGGAAAACCTGATATACCCATGCATATTAGTGACATTAAGAAATATTTGTTCACTAAAGAACAGAAATGCGTTTTTCGACTTCAGAGTGATGTAATGGGTTTGAACGACGAAATCCCATGGACTAGTTTGTAGTCCATGCGATATTCGTCGTTACGCACCGTCTGGATAAAAAGATGAGAGCGAAAGGGACCTTGAATGAATAAGAAAAGCCTAGGTGTCCATCTAATGCCTTAGTTTTTCTTTAATAAAGACCTGTGGTTCTATTCTAATAGTAGAGAATATATGCTTCTACAGCTCGAACACTGACAATAGAGTCGAGTGATAAGGACTTGATTTGAGACAGATGATTGACCTGATGGTTCGTGGTGGCCTGGTAGAAGGGTCTATACAAGAAAGTGAGTACTCCTCGGCTGAAGGTCTCAGTGCTCCCTTCTTCTTCTTTTTTTCCCCTTGCCTATGCTCCCTTTGAAAGGTTTGGGGTGTGTTAAACATAGGTATATATAATAGGTATATATAGTGTCATTGAGGCATCACTACGGGGAATTTGCCACTGTTAGGGAAATTGGTTGCTAGGTGAAGATATGTTGGACGGTGACATATCTTTTTCAATAAGATTATATATGTTCGGTCATTCACTCCGAACACATTCTTAAATTCGACATGCAGAGGCTTTGGATTAGATTGTACTACAAACGCCATTTTTGTGATGTCATTCTGTAGTTTTAGGTCTACACATCGCTGTGGGGTCTTTCACTTTAAATATATTCTGAATATCGACATATGAATGACTCGTACTAGATTGAACTACAAACATCATTGTTGTGACGTCATTTTGTAGTCTTAGCTACGTGATCATCAAGAGACAATCACTTCGCACTAAGTAGCAACACGTGTGGAGAAAAGAGCGCATTGTATTTAAATAGGTCTGTTTTCTTGGATTATTCACCTCCATTCCCGACTCAGATGCTGGTCCGGGGCAACGACGGACAGGTAGGGGATTTCTGCCTTCCTATCATAGATGTAGTCGATTGAGTATGGTTAGACTTGTTTTGCATGGAGAGGGCGCAAGTAAGATCGGATGGCGGTGGAGTTAAGATCGCAAGAATAGTAAAAGAGAACGGACTATCATTCATACATTTGGACATTAGGCTGCATATTTTTCAGCGTATTGAGATCACGGATAAGCCTTAGAAACAATGTGTGTATATCCTTGAGACGCTGCTTGGATATGCACTCTTGAGAAAGTTCTGGCGTTATGCCGGATTAGCCGACATGTTATAGTAAGTGAAAAGTATGCATTATCAATAGATTTACATACAGTTTCACATAGATAAGAGAATGAAGACTGCGCACGAGTGTCGTAAGGGTTATGGTTAGATTGCTCACACAGCCTAGACAGAGACGAAAGAACAGATTGATTTAATGAATGTGCACAAAGACGATGATGTGCTAGATACATGGAGAGTTAAGTCTATTTTCATGTAACACACAGTTGCCATTAGTAGTAAAGTGCACTTTTCTGATTCATTTGAGGCTCTTTCATAATAGGTCTCAACATATAGTACCACGTTTTTAGGCTAAATCAGTTAATAGCGACCACTTCAGATTTTGGTGAGGTTTTAACTTTTGATACAGGTTACGGTGGAGACAAGTAGCGCATATATGAGATGCTTGGGTGCTGTAGTATTGTTGACTAGCACCGTATAGGGGATGAAAGGTATCCCTATCTTGAAAAATGGGATTGACTACAACAATAATTGTTCTCCTTTCCAGAGCGGGGCCTCATATTCCTGAGTAAAGGTTCCAGGTGAGGTGAGGTCCAGCCCTCGATCAATTTGGGTGAGCATCAACATAGAATCGTTGTGTTGAGAACGGGACAGTGGTGATTCCGCCAACTGTTCTATAGAAGTGTTTTTCAAGATGTCATTTTTGAGGTCACATGAGTAAAAATATGTTAATTTATATGTGTTTTTTTCATAGATGCCTACTGCATCCTTTTTGAGGCGGAGGATCAGATGAAGGTTGTATTAATTCCAACCTGTTAAGAGCAATATAAGCATATATACTCTTTCTATTTTCTTTCCTATCACATTTATGCAGTAGCAAAGAGTTGACAACTGAGGTCCTGAAGAAAGCCTTGTGTAAAAATTGTTTCCCGTATGGCTGAAACATGTCGACCTGGATAAATAGCAGTCATTTGTTGAACACTGCTTATTGCACTGTTGTTTTTATTTAGAGGATGAGGTTTTCTTTTCTCTTTATTAAATAACATTTTTTCCTCATAACTCTATTTTAGCACATCACTTTTTCTTTTCTGAGCACTGCATTAATTCCTCAATTCACTAATAATCAACTATATATGATCTTTTCTCTCTTGTCCATTTGTTGCTTCCCGGTTGATCCGATTGAGAGAGCTTTTTCCTTAGAAGATAGTCTCTATGATCAAGAGACATATCTTTCATTAGGATGGATGACCAGATGATAGGATTGATCACATAGACAATTGATGGTGATCCAAACTCTGCTCAAGGGTCCCATTTTTCTTTGCTCTTGTTGTCTCTTGATGACATTCTGTTTTTGCACTTCTATTTTTGATACACGCTGACGCATATATACACACCCTTATATATATGGATTCACTGTAAGACCCCCAGTTCCTTTAGTGTTTGATATTGCAGAAGTTGGGGAATAGAAGTGTGGCAGGTCGTTAAACTTCTTTTCCCTCAGACCCTACTGTACACCTGTTGTTTTGTCTGTTTATGAGCAGCTGATAGCTGTGGGTCAGGTTTTTCTACACTTTTGAGGTAGTCTCCTAACTATAGTTGCTGGTTAGTGAAATTTTTGAGTGGTCTTTAGACTTACCTGTTTCTTTTTGTTTTCCTCCCCTTGGTCCGCTGTATTATTATCAAAATGGCCGAATACAGTGGTTTAGCTTACGATGATGCAGTTGCACAATCCATTCTTGACAATACCCCTAGTATATTAGATTTACCCAACACCTCAGCTATAGGGGCGGCAGATGAGTGGGTTAAAATACTTATTCTTAAAAAATCACACTCACGATCATCAGTACACGGGGCTATTATGGCAGAATATTTGAGGGCCAACTGTGCACCTTCAGGCCTGATAGTTACTAACGCTCCATGCTTATTTTTGCAAGACAAAGCTTTTTTAAAAGATTGGTCCCTCATAGCCTGGCGCTGCACGCGTGATTGGCTTATTTTGATCATTAGTACTGCTAAAAGAGTTGCGGATTCTATTTGAATAAAAATACAATTATTAGAATCCCAAATTAAGACAACAATTACGGCGACACTTTTCAGGAAAAATCAAGAAGAGGCCAATAAAAATAATAAAGAGTTTAAAGATTCAATCTTGCAAACGAAAATTAAGAAGTTCAAAAAAGATCTAGCTAAATTTAGACTTGAGACAATCTATCCTTACACGAGTGAGAATTATTCGCCTCCAGAATTTAAGAATAATGGGAAGAGATATGGGTCCACCTATTCGGGGTCCAGCACTGAAGATAGTGCTAGCGACTCAGAGTGTTCTGGGCCGCACAAACAGCAATACAGAGGACGAGGCAGGTTCAATCGTTTCAATGGATATAGAGGACATCCTCTGCCCCAATTTCAACAATGGTGGCCGCCGACTCCGTGGGGGTACCCCACACATCCTTTTCAACCACCTATGACACCTTTTCAAGGGTTTCAACCTGAGTTTACTAATCAATCTTTTTTAGGATCGGGTCCACAAAGATCAAGAGGCCGAAGAAGAAATCAACGGTCCCAGGTACATTGGAACCTACAAACGGGACCGCATACAGGAACCCGGAGTCAAACAATGAGGAACACTACTGCAATGATGGACAATCCAAATCCAGCCTCGTTGTAAATTTGAGTACTAAGATTCTGACCAAGGATGAAGAATCAGTTCTGAATAGAGGTTTGGGCTTTGTTACCACTTTTGATGGGGATCCATTTCAGATACAGTGCGAGTTAGCACAGTTTTTTTCGAAAATTGAGACTACATTATTTTTTCAAAGACAAAGAAATCTGTGGAGTAGACTCAGTTGAAAAAAACACTGGCCTTAAGAAACGTTCTGTGTTCAATCCCCCTACACACACAGTACCGCCGGCAGTTCTGACCTTTGAGAAGGCGGTCCAAGAAGACATTTCTAGACTTTGTAAGAATCATAAATCCACATACAATAATTTGTCTCTGGTCGAGCAACGAGCCCTTCGCACTTTATCACAAGATTCTTCAGTAACAATAAAACCAGCGGATAAGGGCGGGGCTACTGTTATTATAGATACAGTGGATTACAGAATAGAATGCCTCCGACAACTAGAGAATCGTCGTTTCTACCAGTTATTGAAAGAAGATCCGACTGAAAAACTGAGAAAAACTATTAGTGATATGGCTGATGAAGCCCTTCAAGAAGGGTGGATAACAACTCAGGAATGTCAATTTCTTCAGACTAAATATCCAATCATGCCATATTTCTATATCCTACCCAAAGTGCACAAAGCCCTAAGACCACCTCCAGGTAGGCCTATAATTTCTGGCCAAGGATCCATTTTGGAACCTTTATCTACTTTTGTAGATTTCTTTCTCAGACCGATTGTACAGAAGATGCCTACGTATCTCCAGGATACGAAAGACGTACTACGTCTGATACCTACTATTGATTTTGATACTGAGAGAGATTTTTTAGTCTCCTTTGCTGGGGAAGCATTGTATACTTCTATTCCTCAGGATGAAACATTGGACACAGTTGCCTCTATTCTGTATGAAACAGAATTGAATTCAATCACCCCAGTTCATTTCATCATGGCACTTGCCAAGCTGGCCATGAAGGAGAATTTTTTCAGTTTTGAAGAAATTGTTTTTTTGCAAATCTCCGGTACCAGCATGGGCAGTGTTTTTGCGCCAAGTCTGGCAAATTTGTATGTACACTCATTTGAGCAACAACACATTTTAACACCTACTAATCCGGTCTTCTCGTCGATCTGCCTCTGGAAACGTTATATTGATGACATGCTGGTCGTGTGGCAAGGAGATCGAGGTTCTATACTGCTTTTTCATCAATGGCTCAATACTAGAAACCAATATTTGAACTTCACGGTGGAAATTGAAAAAATGAGATTAGCTTTCCTGGATTTCTCCATTTTCGCTACACCTACAGGACTAGAGTGCGAACTTTACCGCAAACCTATGTCACGTAATTCCTTATTACAGTATGACAGTCAACATCCCAAAGCATTGAGGGATAACTTGCCGTTTGGGCAATTCCTGCGAGTTCGTAGGAATTGCTCCACTTAGAGTACGTTCAAAACGCATGCTGACGCCTTAATTGAACAATTGGTCTCCAGACACTATCCCCGCAAATTGGTCAAACGATCACTGAAGCGGGCTAAAAACAATCACCGGCAAGCACTATTAGAACCTGCTATTGAAAAACCAGCTCTTGACCGTATGACATTTGTCAGTACATTTAGTACTATGGCCAATGATATACAAAAGAGCGTTCGAAAACATTGACGTATTTTGAATTTGTGTGAGAACAAGATCGCCCCTCCTCTGTTTTCTTTTAAGAGATCAGGGAACATACGAGACCATTTAGTGCACACACATCCCAAATCTACACCTCAGAAGGCAGTGGGCACTCTATGGGACCTTCCTGCAGTAACAGGTCATTTTCCATGTGGTAGTTGTTCTATTTGCCCTGAAACTACACATACTACATCGTTAGACATAGGCACCAATAGACCATGGGTTCAAACCAAGTTCACTAATTGTAACAGTGATAATTTGATCTACCTCATCACTTGTCTCTGTCAGAGCAAATATGTGGTAATGACAACCCGCAAGGTTAGGATTCGTATGTTGGAACGCAAAAGTTCTTTCAGATGTAAGAAATTCGCCACTAGACTTATGAGACACTTTATTGACAACAATCATCAGGCAGATGAGTTCAAGTGGACAGTAGTTGGAAAACCTGATATACCCATGCATATTAGTGACATTACGAAATATTTGTTCACTAAAGAACAGAAATGGGTTTTTCGACTTCAGAGTGATGTAATGGGTTTGAACGACGAAATCCCATGGACTAGTTTGTAGTCCATGCGACTTTCGTCGTTACGCACCGTCTGGATAAAAAGATGAGAGCGAAAGGGACCTTGAATGAATAAGAAAAGCCTAGGGGCCCGATTCACAGAACTAACTTAAGACAAAATCCTAAACTTACTACCATTTTGGTATTCACAGAAGGCACTTTCTCATTTTGGTATTCACAGAAGGCACTTACTCATTTTGGTATTCACAGAAGGCACTTACTCATTTCGGTATTCACAGAAGTTAGGAGTCCTAACTTTAGGACTCCTAAATGCCTTCTGTGAATACCGAAAGTCTTAAAATTAGGATTTTTCTCAGTTTAGTAGTAGTATAGTTAGGAGTCCTAACTTTAGGACTCCTAAATGCCTTCTGTGAATACCGAAATTCTTAAAATTAGGATTTTTCTCAATTTAGTAGTCCTAAGTTTAGGACTCCTAACTTTAGGACTCCTAAATGCCTTCTGTGAATACCGAAAGTCTTAAAATTAGGATTTTTCGCAGTTTAGTAGTAGTATAGTTAGGACTCCTAACTTTAGGACTCCTAAATGCCTTCTGTGAATACCGAAATTCTTAAAATTAGGATTTTTCTCAATTTTGTAGTCCTAAGTTTAGATTTAGGACTACTAAATTGAGAAAAATCCTAATTTTAAGACTTTCGGTATTCACAGAAGGCATTTAGGAGTCCTAAAGTTAGGAGTCCTAACTATACTACTACTAAACTGAGAAAAATCATAATTTTAAGACTTTCGGTATTCACAAAAGGCATTTAGGAGTCCTAAAGTTAGGACTCCTAACTTCTGTGAATACCGAAATGAGTAAGTGCCTTTTGTGAATACCAAAATGAGTAAGTGCCTTCTGTGAATACCAAAATGGTAGTAAGTTTAGGATTTTGTCTTAAGTTAGTTCTGTGAATCGGGCCCATAGTGTCCATCTAATGCCTTAGTTTTTCTTTAATAAAGACCTGTGGTTCTATTCTAATAGTAGAGAATATATGCTTCTACAGCTCGAACACTGACAATAGAGTCGAGTGATAAGGACTTGATTTGAGACAGATGATTGACCTGATGGTTCGTGGTGGCCTGGTAGAAGGGTCTATACAAGAAAGTGAGTACTCCTCGGCTGAAGGTCTCAGTGCTCCCTTCTTCTTCTTTTTTTCCCCTTGCCTATGCTCCCTTTGAAAGGTTTGGGGTGTGTTAAACATAGGTATATATAATAGGTATATATAGTGACATTGAGGCATCACTACGGGGAATTTGCCACTGTTAGGGAAATTGGTTGCTAGGTGAAGATATGTTGGACGGTGACATATCTTTTTCAATAAGATTATATATGTTCGGTCATTCACTCCGAACACATTCTTAAATTCGACATGCAGAGGCTTTGGATTAGATTGTACTACAAACGCCATTTTTGTGATGTCATTCTGTAGTTTTAGGTCTACACATCGCTGTGGGGTCTTTCACTTTAAATATATTCTGAACATCGACATATGGATGACTCGTACTAGATTGAACTACAAACATCATTGTTGTGATGTCATTTTGTAGTCTTAGCTACGTGATCATCAAGAGACAATCACTCCGCACTAAGTAGCAACACGTGTGGAGAAAAGAGCGCATTGTATTTAAATAGGTCTGTTTTCTTGGATTATTCACCTCTGTTCCCGACTCAGATGCTGGTCCGGGGCAACGACGGACAGGTAGGGGATTTCTGCCTTCCTATCATAGATGTAGTCGATTGAGTATGGTTAGACTTGTTTTGCATGGAGAGGGCGCAAGTAAGATCGGATGGCGGTGGAGTTAAGATCGCAAGAATAGTAAAAGAGAACGGACTATCATTCATACATTTGGACATTAGGCTGCATATTTTTCAGCGTATTGAGATCACGGATAAGCCTTAGAAACAATGTGTGTATATCCCTGAGACGCTGCTTGGATATGCACTCTTGAGAAAGTTCTGGCGTTATGCCGGATTAGCCGACATGTTATAGTAAGTGAAAAGTATGCATTATCGATAGATTTACATACAGTTTCACATAGATAAGAGAATGAAGACTGCGCACGAGTGTCGTAAGGGTTATGGTTAGATTGCTCACACAGCCTAGACAGAGACGAAAGAACAGATTGATTTGATGAATGTGCACAAAGACGATGATGTGCTAGATACATGGAGAGTTAAGTCTACTTTCAGGTAACACACAGTAGCCATTAGTAGTAAAGTGCACTTTTCTGATTCATTTGAGGCTCTTTCATAATAGGTCTCAACACATAGTACCATGTTTTTAGGCTAAATCAGTTAATTGCGACCACTTCAGGTTTTGGTGAGGTTTTAACTTTTGATATAGGTTACGGTGGAGACAAGTAGCGCATACATGAGATGCTTGGGTGCTATAGTATTGTTGACTAGCACCGTATAGGGGATGAAAGGTATCCCTATCTTGAAAAATGGGATTGACTACAACAATAATTGTTCTCCTTTCCAGAGCGGGGCCTCATATTCCTGAGTAAAGGTTCCAGGTGAGGTGAGGTCCAGCCCTCGATCAATTTGGGTGAGCATCTACATAGAATCGTTGTGTTGAGAACAGGACAGTGGTGATTCCGCCAACTGTTCTATAGAAGTGTTTTTTGAGATGTCATTTTTGAGGTCACATGAGTAAAAATATGTTAATTTACATGTGTTTTTTTCATAGATGCCTACTGCATCCTTTTTGAGGCGGAGGATCAGATGAAGGTTGTATTAATTCCAACCTGTTAAGAGGAATATACGCATATATACTCTTTCTATTTTCTTTCTTATCACATTTATGCAGTAGCAAAGAGTTGACAACTGAGGTCCTGAAGAAAGCCTTGGGTAAAAATTGTTTCCCGTATGGCTGAACCATGTCGACCTGGATAAATAGCAGTCATTTGTTGAACACTGCTTATTGCACTGTTGTTTTTATTTAGAGTAGGAGGTTTTCTTTTCTCTTTATTAAATAACATTTTTTCCTCATAACTCTATTTTAGCACATCACTTTTTCTTTTCTGAGCACTGCATTAAGTCCTCAATTGACTAATAATCAACTATATATGATCTTTTCTCTCTTGTCCATCTGTTGCTTCCCGGTTGATCCGATTGAGAGAGCTTTTTCCTTAGAAGATAGTCTCTATGATCAAGAGACATATCTTTCATTAGGATGGATGAACAGATGATAGGATTGATCACATAGACAATTGATGGTGATTCAAACTCTGCTCAAGGGTCCCATTTTTCTTTGCTTTGCTCTTATTGTCTCTTGATGACATTCTGTTTTTGCACTTCTATTTTTGATACACGCTAACACATATATACACACCCATATATATATGGATTCACTGTAAGACCCCCAGTTTCTTTAGTGTTTGATAATCTCCTTTAGAAGCATCTACATGTAAATCTTTTTCATCTATTGCAGGCAAGCTATTATCAGTAGGGTAAAGTTTTGCGGGGCATGTGTAAACTCAATCTCCTTTTCATGAAAATGGTGTGGTAAATTTGATATTATACGCAAGACTAGCACTATTGTAGCAATAGCAAATACTCCTGCACATATACGCTTGCGTCTAAGGGATTTTTAGTTAGGCTCCATGAGTTCTCTAATGGCAGACTGTTTAGCTAGATTGCAGCACAGTTCTCTTGCAGTTAGTTTCTACCGGCACTAGCAGTAAAGAAAGTTCAAATGTCCTTTTCCAGCAAAGTAAGCATAATGATCTTCTTGAGACTTCCTTAGCCCTACTCCGTATTCAACCTTAGGATTCTTCACCAACTCGGGCTAGGTACTAATTTTTGTAGTTTGAGCAGAGCAATTAAAGGCAGTCCCTAATAAATGCGCAGTTCAGATTCACTAATATTCACTTCTATAACAAGTTGAGTCAGTCTGTTTAGTGGCAATGCAATGTCAAAACTCATTTCAGCCTCAAAGTTCAACTCAAGAAGGTTCAGGTGGATGTGAATTGTTATAGCAAAAAGTATAGAATGCTCTCTCCCAATCATTGGCTGCACAGTACGTCCTTTCAGGTGAGGAATGCGTTTGATAGGGTACCCTTGCTCTCTTTGATCTCTGTACTGCTGGCCCTTCTTCCTCACTTTCCCTCAGGCAGCCCTGAAGTGTGGTACATGTACTTCAGTCAGGCAGCGTCTTCCTCCCTCTTGCCTCCTGGGCCATCTCTACAATATCCAGGCACAACTTGTGTTACTATAGCACAAGGCCCTTTGCCAGGGTGTGAATCTTGTGCAGTCAACGCTACTGGATGGCACCCTTCTGTACAGACAACAGTTGACTCTCTCAGACCCTCCTCAAGCCCAACAAGTGCTGTCCAAGCTTCTTGCTGATCCCCAATAGCTTGACTAACCTGCGCCCTCTGTCTGACTGTAACCACAAGGCACATCAGGAACAGGTGCTGTTATATCATCAAAGGGATGTCACATGGCCCATGGGACCTTTGTTGTTTTCTCTAAGTTAGCATGAGAACGCTGCAGCTTGCCCACAGCTTGGCGTACGTTACTACATGGCTTTATTTTTGCAAAGACTTTGTTCATGCTTTTCACATGAGAACTGTTTGCTGTATGCACTCTCTCCATGTTCCTGGGATTTAGTCTGAACATTGTGAGCGAGGTCAATAAACAATGCCCCTTGTTATTTTGTTCTGGTCAGGCCTTAGCACCTAGACAAAACATACCGATGCAGCTGTTATTTGGGACAGCGTACTTTGGTCTTCTGGAAATACACAAATAGGTATTACACACTTAGAGGGACCTTTCCAGGGAGAAGAGCGAGACAGCACCTATGATGTAGATCTGCTCTATAGGCTAAGGTATGGGGTCTGCTGACAAAGCCCAGAGATCTTCTCATATATAATAATACTGCTTCTTAGCAAGGGGAGGGAGGTTAGGCTCTATAGTCTTTTCTCTATTTGTCTTTTCATGATGACATCTCCCTTCATGATATGTGGAGAGTTGTGGCTCACTGGTTAGAGGCGGCAGACCCGTAAGCAGAGAATCGGCCAGGGACCAGGGTTCAATTCCCGACGCGGCAGGGTCGTGGACCAGGGTCAAAACGGACTTGAAAATTCTCGCCTCGGTACCTACTCTAACCAGGAACACACTCGGCAACTCTGGGCATTAAGCTTGCCTCATCTCTACAACAGCCCCCCACAGACGCCGGGGATGCCTGGTTTCACCTTGGAGAATTTACCGTACGGGCAATTCCTCCGCCTCCGGCGGAATTGCACCTCATTGGGTGACTTCAAAAACCAATCCAATGATCTGACCTCCAAACTGGCAGCAAGAGGGTATCCTCATCCCTTACTCTCTAAAAGCTACAAGCGCGCCAGGAATCAACCCAAGGAAGTGCTGTTGGAGGATCACGCCAAAGAGGCGACACCCACACCACTAACATGTGTTACTACCTATAGCACTTTATCCCAAAAAATTAAGAAAGTTATCAGCAAACACTGGGGTATCATCAATATCAACAACCGCAAATGGGAGAAACCTCTTTTCTCTTTCAAACGAGCTCAGAGCCTGCGCAACTGCCTGGTACATACACGTCCTACTGGTCAACCAGAGACAATCCAAAGGACTATTACAGAGGCCTGGGGCCTACCTAAGATCACTGGACATTTTCCTTGCTCTGATTGTAGCATATGCCATCTGACCTCACATACAACCACCCTGAATCTTGAACCAGGCAAGACCTGGACCCAAAGAGGACACACCAATTGTAATACGCCCAATGTAATTTACTTAATCACATGCCCGTGTGGTCTACGATACGTAGGGATGACCACCAGAAAAGTCAAACTCCGAATATGCGAGCACCGGAGTAACATTAGGTGTAAGCGTGTCACTACCAAATTGAGTGAACACTTCCTGTCTGCCAACCATACCACCAATGACTTAATTTGGACCGTCATTGAGGAGATCACAGCACGGCGAAACATGCAAAAAATCCTTTGTGAAAAGGAACAGAGATGGGTTTACCGTTTGAGGGCAAATCTGTGTGGCCTGAATGATAACATACCTTGGACCACCATATTATAAGCCCCTGCCTCCCTTTCTGTTTCTTAGCAAAGTCAGTGGTGCGTAGTTTCTAGCACTTCCGTCTTCTCGCTGCTTTAATCTTCACTCGCTCATGGCGAGGTTATGATTGCTAACGATCTGAATGGCCTGTAGCAGTTGCCTTATTGTGGCTCAGCTTATGCTCTTACTACTACGGTTTTGTCTTTATACATTCCATCCTTTAGCGCGTCGGGCAGTTCTCTACGCTCTATCAAGTTTTATTTTAATATTACGGTTGCCGTGTCTTTAACCCAGAGACTATCGACTCCCCAGCAGTTAGGATATTCTCTCTAGGTTCTGCCCCCTGGTTTCTGCCCCATCCTGTTGTGCTATTTTTGGTGAGCCCCACCTGTGTAGAGGTCTTTACTATGTTTACACCACTAGACATTGCACTCGCCATTTGTGAGTGCTTTATTCCTTCGTTCCCGTATCTTGGTTTTGATACTGGCCTGCCTGTGAGTTATCCCTTAACTCTTTCATACTTTTCGAGCTGAACTTAGTTCCCACGCTGAATAAAGTTCTTTCTAAAAAACACTCTCATCACACCGTACGGCTTTGCCGATTTCTCATGTCTAAGACGATTGGCTCTCTAGCCGTCAGTTCAACCAATCACACCAGAGGAGGGGCAGAGTTGGACCAATCCTCGTGTCTCTCTCTTTCCCCTGCATCGTATTTGCATCACAAGACTTCCTCACTACTACTTATACGAGCCCCTCGCCACGGACCCTGACATCTGGACCCGGGTGCGAGAGGCTCCTTAGATTCCTAACGGGTGCCGAGCAGCGAGGGCGTGAGTAACTTCCTTTTTCCTCCCGTTTCGCACGGTAAGCGCTTGAAGAGATATTACGCTCTTGGTCTTTATCTCCATTCCCCCCATCTTTTCTTCCTGTAGGGTGTGCCATATTGCTCCCACCCCCCTCCCGGGATCCCTGAGGCTTCAAATGGATATGCCTCTGAGTAAGATTGGGTGTTTTATTCTTCTGGCAGTATAAGTCATTGTCTATGACTTACACAGGGACACGCTTTGTCGCGCCCCCGCCCATATGCGATTCTAGTGTTTGACACATAGTACAACTTTCACGTGTGTCCCGATATAGGTTATTAGACACGTTATTCAGGATAAGCTCCAACCTGCTTACCTGACACCTGTATCCGAGTACTTTTAGGTGCACCGTTTTCACAATTTTTGCACTTGAGGTATATGTTACTGGCACTCCTTCAATTGAGCACCAAGCTTGTCGTTTGGCTGAATCTACAGCATCTGATTACGAGTTGACCATCAACATTTACAATTCTTTCATGTTTTGTTTTTTTGTTTGTGTGTCTGTCAACCTCCAGAATAAACTCGTTTCTCTCCTCCAGTATAATTCCTGGCGGATTTTTTCACTGTATATATTTTTCACACAGTAGTCCACGGTAGGGTGAACCTTAGCGCGCTCATACCGCCGGGACTCTGCACTCCCACTCTGGTCCTGACGAAAGCCTGTTAAATATACATTAGGCAGAAACATGTTGACCGCCACAGAGTGAATCCGGTCTTCTATTTTTTGACCCTCACTCTCTCTTTTTTTAATATTTCCAATTAGCAATACTAATAAATTTACTTTTTGACTCAATTGGAAGTTTTTAAATTCACTGTCACCTCACACGAACCCCGCTCCGCAGTAACCTGGCGTTGTAGCACACTGGGATGGCATTCGGCCATACCCAGTGGAGCCCGATGATGAAGCATGTCTCCAACCAGGTTGGCGAGTGAGGGCTTTACACAAAACCTATACAATCTTTGTAGGTTCATCTCCCTCTCAACAACATACATGATTGTTTTGAGTCTGTAGACCCATGCTCTTTTGATCCAAAGAGGCCCTGTTTAAATTACACGGACTTTGTTGTTTTTGAGTTCAATACCTTGAGGGGAGTAGTCGTGTTGTGTTCCCTTCCTCTCTCGTTGTTTTTGTGTGATACCCAGAAAGGGACCATCTCACAGGGATAGCCAGGACGGGTTCCCCAGCGGTCTATAGCGCCGGGACACTTCCGAGTAGCTGTGCGCTGAATAAATTAAAAATAACATAACATAACATATGGACTAGCTGCTATGCTGACTGTATTTGTACTATGTATTTTTCTGCTTGTTATGGCACATATTCTGCATGTTAGCTAAAATAAATATTTTAAACTATTTTGTGTCTCTGTCAGATCTTATTGTGGACAAGTACAAGAGTGCGAGTGAAAGGGTATGTCTTCTTAGCGTGATTTCTGAGAGATCTGGGAGTGTTGTGTTCTGGGGTGTCTAATCACCTGTTTCTCTGTGAGTGAGTAGGCGAGCAAGTGAGACACTATAGCTCCTCGGTCCTGGGCTCATGTGTACTAAGGTGGTAGTCCCTATATATCCAGGCCCTATAATCCTGCGCATAGTTCTGTTCTTGGGCAGAATCCCTGCAACTAGGACAAGGGACTCTGCGAGTATGTGTGGCATGCACGCAGTTGGAGAGACCTCCGCACTTTAAAGCAGTTGTTGTGACCAGTATAACCTGGTGTGATCCAAACCACCTAGGCTCCAAGCAGGACGTACGCACATGCTTCTTCACCATAACCCCAGCCACCAGGACTAAGGTCATGGCACTGCTCCTGTAGAAGTGGGGCAGTAGCCTCTCCAACCTGGTGATACACAGATTGCACCATGTCAGCTAGTCCTTTGCAGTCATCAAGAATCATATTGTCTGTAATGTTTACAAGCACATTTGCAGTCACAGCTGGCTGTCTCATGGCACTCCACATGATGATTTCATGAACTGACAATCCTGTGCTCCTGTCTGGAGTACTCTGCAGACTCATCAACACAAGAGGCAATACATCATTCCACTTCAGAGATGTTGAAGCACACTCTTTCGCCTATCTGGATTTTACTGTGACATTTACTTGCTCGATAATGGTGGAAGCCTCTGGATGGTAACTGCAATGTAATCTCTGTTCAACTTGTAATCCTGCAAATAACATCTTAAGGACCTCATTGTTAACCCCTTCGCTGCTAGGCCTCCCTCCCACCTGTGCTAAGCCTTTTTTTTTGGCTATTTGAGGTAGTTGGTGCTTAAGCCCCTGTAACGTCTTGACCACATAAGGTATCCATGTCAAATTTGCGTCCTTTTCTTCCAACATCATGGGGATTTCAAAGGTACCAAAGGTTTGTTGATTCCCCTGGAGAGGATCCCCAAATTAGCCAAAATACAGCTAAGTTTATTTATTTTTTTTAAATGGGAAAAAGGGTTGCAGATGAAAGTGTCTTTCTTTCCCCTGCAAATGGTACTGAGATCACCATCTTCCCAGCCTTCAGGGACAGGCAGACATTTGTCAGAAAACCAAAATTGTTTACACAGTTTTGGCATTATTCTGGGACATAGCCTATTTTTGCAATTGTTTGTACTTTCAACCTCCTTCCAGTTAATGGTAAAAGTGGGTATGAAAGCAAAGATGGATACCGGAAAGCTATACATTTCTTAAAAGTAGACAAAATATTGAATTCAGCAAGGGGTCATTTGTGTAGATCCTTCAAGGTTTTCGTATAGAAACTAGCAGTTGAAAATAGAAAAAATTGAAAATGAGTTAAAAAAAAGCCATTTGTGCCAACGTTTTCACCTGTAACCTCTACTAAGTATGACAGATGTTTGAACACAATATACCATTACATCTGTCGGACCCTTCTGGTTGTGGGGATATATAGGGCTTGTAGATTCACAGATAACCCGAGGAACCCAGAGCCAATACCTGAGCAGCGTCTTGAAAAGGTTTTTTATTGTGTACCGGGTATATAGCAATTCCTTTGGAAAAATATAAAAGGGGAAAAATCGGTAGGAAAGTCACCTATGTATTTCTGAAAAAGGAACAAAATATAGAGTTTAGAAACAGTAACTATTTGCACATCTCCAAAATTGTGGGTACCCATAAGAGCAGGTGAATTATAGGTCATTTTTCAAAGTGACTTCTCTTTTACACATTGTCTTACATTTGGAAGGCAGAAATGCATTGAGTCAATAGGTAATAACAGTTGCTCTACAATTTTGTGTTTCCCTAAGTCTCCTGATAAAAACGATACCTCACTTGTGTAGGTAGGTGTAGTGGCCGCGACAGCAAACGGCCCAAAAAGCAAAATGGACACACCCCATTTTCACAGTGAAAATGGGCCCTTTTATTTCCAAAGTGCCTAGCTGTAGGTTTTGAACCCTAGCTCTGCCAGCACCTAAGGAAGCCTAGTAAACCTGTACATTTTTGAAAACTAGGCACCCAGGGGAATCCAGGATGGGGTGACTTGTCTGGCTCTCACCAGGTTCTGTTACCCGGAATCCCTTGCAAACCTCACAATCTGTCCAGAAAAAAACATTTTCCGTACATTTCTGTGGTGGAAAGTTCTGGAATCTGCGTGGATCCACAAAATTCCACCCACCCATTACCTGAAGTCTTCCGAGAAAAATGGTATCTCACTTGTGTGGGTAGGTCAAGTACCCAAAACGTATTGAGGAGACATCAAAATTACAATCACAAAACAACCTGGTTTTACAAGGGAGGTCCGGCGGCAGGGGTAGGTCTATGAGCACACGCGTCAACCGACGCAGTCCCCACGTTGGAGTCCTTTTACCCGCCGGTCACTGCTGCAAGATTGCCTTGTCAGTAGCATAGGTTACTTCTGAGCACCTATTAGGTATGTAGAATCCACACACCTTTGCTGTAGATAGTTCGTATCTTTGATCCTGAGGAATTGCCGTGACCATTTCTTGGCTACCTAGGCATGAAACATGTTGGATCTTCTTGAGCGTAGGGCATACATAACTAGCTACATAACCACTAGTGGCTATACCCACCTCAATTTCCATTTGTTTTAATTAGGCTGTTCACCACTCTAATAAATATTCATCCGTGGACCAACAGTACCTATTTTAAATACTTCCACTACATCTACACACTCTAGGGCCCCTCACCCCCACAGCACCCTTTGGCAGGAACAAAAGATCCCCGCTAAAGAGCCCCATTATTGGGAGCCCGTCAGAAATTGCAGCGCCGACCTGACGAGGGGCAGGCTCAAATGATGAAGCATGACACCTAGCTTGCTGGGTGTGTGAGAGCCCTAGTTCCAACAAGGGTTTTCCCCCCTCCGTGACACATGACAGTCCTACTGACAACCCCCCCCTTATGTTTTTCTTCGACTAGAGGAACTTTGTACCCTTTTTTGTTTTACAAGGGAGGTCCCATGAGATTTTGGCCCCGGGCTCAGCGGCCATCTTGGGAAACTACTAAACTACTAAACCCACTCATTTCTGAAAACTAGACACCCGGGGGAGTCCAGCAAGGTATGGCTAGCAGGGACACCGCAACGTTTTCCTACCCAGAATCCCCTGGAAACCTAAAATTTAGCTGAAAAAATCAAATTTCTCTCAAATTTCTGTGTGGGAAAGTTCTGGAATCTCCACGGATCCACTCATTTCCTACCACCCAGCATTCCCCCAGGTCTCCCGATAAAAATGGTACCCCACTCGTGTGGGTGGGTCAAGTACCCGCGAAAGGCAAGGGCCCAAAACGTATTGAGGAGACATCAAAATTACCTATCACAAAACAACCTGGTTTTACAAGGGGGTCACATGGGTTTTTGGCTCCGGGCTCGGCGGCCACCTTGGGAAACTACCAAACCCACACATTTATGAAAACTTGACATCCGGGGGAGTCCAGTGAGGTATGGCTTGCGTGTATCCCCCAACGTTTCCCTACCCAGAATCCCCTGCAAACCTCAAATTCAGCTGAAAAAAAACATATTTTCCACATATTTGTAGGCAGAATCACCCTGAGGCACAAATGTCCTACCTCCTGTCAGTCTCCTGAGTAAAATGATACCTCACTTGTGTGGGTGTCCAATGCAGAATTGGCTAAAAACGTGTTAGACCTGGAATTACTTGGCGTGATTACCCCTGACTTTTTGCCTCTACCTCCTCTATTTTTGATGCTGTGATGGATTTCGTTTTACTGGCTTAGATGCTTTGGGCACTTTGCCACTGCTGATCAGTGTCAAAGTGCAAGTGCTCCCTGTGTAAAGTGTCATGGTAATTGGTTGTCCATAATTGGCATGTTTCTCTTACTAGTAAAGTCCCTTGTAAAGTGCACAATGTGTGCCAGGTCTGGTAATACAAATGCTACTAGTGGGCCGGCAGCACTAATTGTGCCACTCACATAAGTAGCCATGAAAAGAGGTCTCAGGCCTGCCACTGCAGTGTCTGTGCGCAGTTTGTTAAACTGCCTTGTTGTCCTGACCAGTTCACACACTTGCCAGGCCTTACCCTTCCTTTTTTATGCACATCAGACACCCCTACGGTAGGCCCAAGGTACCCCCCCGGGCAGGGTGCAGTTTATGTGAAAGATAGGACATGTACTAAGGTGCGTACCATGTCCTGACAGTGAAATACTCTCCATTTCGTTTTTCTCTGTTGCAAGGCCATCTTGCCCATAGGACAGAATGGGGGAGGCTGTGGAAAATGTTTACGGCCTATCTTCCCATAGGTTTAAAATGGAGAGGTGAAGTTGAGTGTGCCTGAACTCACAATTTAATAACACATCTTCTTGTAAAGGTGATTTTTTAATTGTGTGTTTAGAAACCAAGCTTTTAGAAGTGGCTGTTTTATTTGTTCTACAATTCTGTGTGTCTCTGCCTGGTTGTGGATTCACTGTCTGGATTTGAATATGATAGGATCGAATTGAAAGGATTGAAACTACTTCGTGGTCAAGTGGAACCTCTGCCAAGGAAGAACAGCTGAAGAGACTGAAGGAAAGGACTGGCCCTTGCTGTGTGTTCTGGGGCCGGCCTGCAGTTTGCTGATTTAACCAAGGAGAGGCTAATGGACTTTGCTGTGTCCCCCTGCTTGAAAGGACTTTGCTGTGTGCTGTGTCCTGAAGTAACTTGTCCCCAAGGGCCCGAGGAGAGCTGGCTCCCTGTTGTGGAAACTCAGGAACATATAAGTTTCCAAGTGTGTCTCAGCGACGCTGTGTGCATGTGCTTTGTGCAGCCTGAAACCTTCGTAAGAACTGCCCTGTTATCGTGTGCACCCGGAGTCCAAGTGAGTCTCAGCGATGCTGTGTGCGTGTGCTTTGTGCAGCCTATGACCTTCGTGAGGATTGCCCCGTGATCATGTGCACCTGAAGTTCAAGTGAGTCTCAGCAACGCTGTGTGCATGTGCTTTGTGCCGCCTGCGACCTTTGTGAGGATTGCCCCGTGATCGTGTGCATCCGGTGTCCAAGTGAGTCTCAGCGACGCTGTGTGCGTGTGCTTTGTGCCGCCTGCGACCTTTGTGAGGATTGCCTTGTGATCGTGTGCACCCGGAGCTCAAGTGAGTCTCAGCGACGCTGTGTGCATGTGCCCTGTTGCAGCCTGAGACCTTCGTGAGAAATTGCCCCATGACTGTGTGTCCTGGAGCAGTCTTGTTCTCTGTTTTGATCGATAGCGTGACCAGAAGTGCTGTGATCGTCATTGCCATCGGCCCGGACCAGCATTACCAGAGGAGCTGTGGGAATTCACCGCTGCCGGACCAAGCCTGCCTTTGCCAAAGAGAGACCTCTGACCATCACCGTCGAAGGTCCGAGTTCCACTGCCCAAAATCAACGAAGTCGCACTGAAGGCCCAAGCCGCGAGGAGAGGAGAGTGAGATCGCACCCCCCAGGTAACGCTCAGTGAGCGTGCGTGTGTCACCGTCTGGGGCGGGGTCTGAGCTACGAGAGAAATGCTCTTGGCCTTTCCCATCTTTGCAGTGCGACCCTCCGCTCAGGCCCGTACTTGCTGAGGAGTGGCAGTACCGGGGTCGGGCTGTGGAGCGGCACTTTGTTTTCCATCATAACAGAGTTGGGGGCATATTTGGCAGTAGCTGACCGCGGGTCAATAAGAGTGGCAGAGAGACCATACAGAGCACCGCGATCGGTACCGAAGTGCATTATGTTTGCATTACGAACTGCCTGATTGTTGCATTACGAAGTGCATTATTTTTGCAGTATGAACCGCCTGGTTGTTGCATTACAAAGTGAATTATTTTTGCATTACGAACTGCCTGATTGTTGCATTACAAAGTGCCTCATTTTTGCATTACGAACTGCCTGATTGTTGCATTATGAGGTGCATTATTTTTGCATTATGAACTGCCTGATTCTTGCATTACGAATTGCATTATGTTTGCATTACGAACTGCCTGATTCTTGCATTACGAACTGCACAGCATTGCGCTAGGACTGCATTATATCATTGTGAATTGCTCATTAATACTGCAAGAACCTACCAGTGCTTGCTGGCCTAATAACGGGCAAGGTGAAATATTACAAATACGCGGGAAACATCAGTTACATCGTGGTGTTTACACCGCAATACCTTTACAACGCGGGTATTACTACGCAAGTCATTACAATGACTTGTGTTGGATGGCGCTCTAAGCTAAGGAATAGTATGATTTACTATTCCAACACCTTCCCTACTGTAATGTAGGCTGGAGTTGGAATAGTAAATCATACTATTCCTAATTCCGGCGCCCTCTAGCACAAGTCGTTGTGACGACTTGCGTTGAAATGCCTGTGTTATATAGGTATCGTGGTGTAAACACCGCGATGTAACGTCGTATATTCCAAATACGCATATGTTGGATTTTTATCGTGTGGTCTCATTGTACATCTTTTTTTCATAAACATATAATTGTTTTTATGAAACTCGCGTGGAGTCTATTTGTGGTGCTATCACTGTGTTACTGAGAGCATGGTTGCAAATACTTTACACATTTGCCTTGGAGATAAGCCTGGCTATTCGTGCCAAGCTACCGGGTGGGTGAGCAGGGGCTATCTGAGTAGGTGTTCTTCCTTTCCCTGACTTAGAAGCAAGGGCCCCTATTTGGTTTAAGGTACCTACCTCAGCCAACTAGAGACGGCCATTTCTAACAAAACATATTTGTAAAACAATTTAGCTCTTAGAATTCTTGGTGCTATACCCTTCATCACTATGTTTTTGGCTCTTCCCAGTCATAGGCCCTTGCTCCACCCACACAAGTGAGGTATCATTTTACTTGGGAGACTAAGGGGAACACTGTGGGGTAGGACATTTGTGCCGGCACGGAGATTACACACATAAATCTGTAGAAAATGTGTTTTTTTCAGCTAAATATGAGGTTTGCAGGGATTCTGGGGGATGGCCACCAAGCCCGGGGTCAAAAACACAGGTGACCCCCCTTGCAAAACCAGGTTGTTTTGTGATAGGTCATTTTGATGTCTCCTCAATATGTTTTGGGTCCTTGCCTGTCGCAGGTCCTTGACCCACCTACACGAGTGAGGTACCATTTTTATCAGGAGACCTGGGGGAACGCTGGGTGGTAGGAAATTTGTGGGCCCATGCAGATTCCAGTACTTTTCCACACAGAAATGTGAGATTTTTATTTTTTTTTATCAAAATTTGAGGTTTGCAGGGATTCTGGGTAGGAAAACGTTGGGGGCTCAACAAAAGCCATACTCCTCCAGGTCTCTAGTTTTCAGAAATGTGAGGGTTTGGTAGGTTTCCCTAGATGGCCGCCAAGCCCTGTACCAAAAGCTCATGTGACCCCCCTTGCAAAAGCAGATCTTTTTGTGATAGGTAATTTTGATGTCTCCACAATACGCTTTGGGCCCTTGCCTGACACGGGTACTTGACCCACCCATGCGAGTGAGGCACCATTTTTATCGGGAGACCTGGGGGAAAGATGGATGGTAGGACATTTGTGGATCCATGCAGATTCCAAAACTTTCTAACACAGTAATTTGAGAAAAATTTGATTTTTTCCAGCTAAATTTGAGGTTTGCAGGGGATTCTGGATAGGAAAACGTTGAAGGGTCCATGCAATTCATACCTCACTGGACTCCCCCGGGTATCTAGTTTTCAGAAATGTGTGGGTTTGGTAGGTTTCCCAAGAAGACTGCACAGCCCGGTGCCAAAAGCCCAGGTGACCCCCCTTGCAAAACCAAGTTGTTTTGTGATAGGTCATTTTGATGTCCTCAATACGTTTTGGGCCCTTGCCTGGCGCGGGTACTTGACCCACCCACGTGAGTTAGGTACCATTTTTACCAGGAGACCTGGGAGAACGCTGTGTGGTAGGAAATTTGTAGCTCCACACAGATTCCAGAACTTTCCACCACAGAAATGTGAGGAAAATGTGTTTTTTTTTACAATGTTTGAGGTTTGCAAGGGATTCTGGGTAACAAAACGTGGTGAAAGCTAGACAAGTCACCCCATCGTGGATTTCCCTCGGTGTCTAGTTTTCAAAAATGTATAGGTTTGCTGGGTTTCCCTAGGTGCCGGCAGAGCTAGGGTTCAAAACCTACAGCTAGGCACTTTGCAAACAAAGGGTCAGTTTTCACTGAGAAAATGTGGTGTGTCCACGTTGTGCTTTGGGCCGTTGCCTGCCGCAGGCACAAGGCCTACCCACACAAGTGAGATACCATTTTTCTCTGAAGACTTTGGGGAATACGGGGTGGGTAGAATTTTGTGAATCGACGCAGATCTCAGAACTTTCCATCACATAAATGTGAGGAAAATGTGTTTTTTCTAAACTAAGTTTGCAAGGGATTCTGGGTAACAGAACCTGGTGAGAGGCTCGCAAGTCACCCCATCCGGGATTCCCCTTGATGTCTAGTTTCCAAAAATGTAGAGGTTTGCTAGGTTTCTCTATGTGCCGGCTGTGCTAGGGCCCAAAATCCACAGGTAGGCATCCACAGGTAGGTACATTGCTATAAACAAGTGTGTGCCCAGTGGGCTTTCTGCCGCCCTGGGGAATCGGGGCTGGGGGGGTTTGACCCGATATGCCCCCAAGGTGGTAGAAAGATTGTGTCTAGATTTTTTTGGGGGTAGGGGCTTTGGTATGCCCATTCTGGGAATCCCCCATGCATAAAAAAGCCAACGAAATCGCTGGCACCTGGTGGGCTTTCTGCCCCCACCCGGGGGCAGATCAGGGGCCACTGCCCCCATCAACCCCCCCGGGGGCAGAATGACTGCTACCCCCGTCTGCCCCCTGGGGGCAGAAAGACTGAAATTTCTCTGGGAGGGTGGGGGCATTGCCATGCCCTTTTTTGGGCAGCCCCCACCCCTATAATCAATAAAAAAAATCCCTGGTTTCTAGTGGGCTTTCTGCCCACGGTGGCAGATTGGGGGCTGCTGCTCCATATGCCCCCTGGGGGGCAGAAAGACTGACATTTCTCTGGGGGGCATTGTCATGCCCATTCTGGGCATCCCCCATGCATAAAAAAAGCCAACGAAATCTCTGGCACCTAGTGGGCTTTCTGCCCCCCCTGGGGCAGATCAGGGGCCACTGCCCCCATCAACCCCACGGAGGCAGAAAGACTGCTGCCCCCGTCTGCCCCCTGGGGGGCACAAAGACTGACATTTCTCTTGGGGAGTGGGAGCATTGCCATGCCCTTTTTGGGCAGTCCCCACCCCAACATCAATAAAAAAGAAATCACTGGTATCTAGTGGGCTTTCTGATCCCCCGGGGGGCAGATTGGGGGCTACTGCCCTATCTGCCCCCAAAGACTGAATATGCCCAAATATGGTGGGAGCAAAGGCCCCTGCCCAAGGGGCCGCTCCCTCCTCCCTGGTGTCTAGTGGGTGGATCCCTGCTTGGGGATCGCGCTCCTGGGGTGATCCCCAAGCAGGGATCCACTAGGGAGGAGTACCATTGAAAGGGGAGATTCTCCCCTTTCCAATTATACCTCTCCCATCTTTCTACGTGCTGGGGGGGCTGAGATAGCCCCTTGAGCACGTGGAAAGTGAAAGTGAAATGAGCCTCTTGGCTCATTTCAGTTTCGGTTTCACTTAAATGATGTCAGTGCGACGTGCGTGCTGATCGTCATTTCAGGGAAGCCAGGGGAGCAGCCTCGGGAGCTAGGGAGCTCTTTCCCAAGTTTTGAGGCTGTTGAGGGGTTAAGGGAATCGCGCCATTCCCTGTGCCATGTGCTAGGACGGCCGGGGGCCGTCCTACGCACATGAGCACTGGTGCGCCCAGCCGTCCGACGCACCAAAGGGGTTAAAATGAGTTCCTCGGCCTGACTCCAGAGAAACTGGGAAGCCAGAAATGCGGTATTAACTCCCTCATCAACGGATTGGCTACTGTGAGACTGTCATTCCTCCTAGTTGGGTAAACTTCAACCCACCGTGAAAAGATGCATACAATTACTAGGAACTACCTCAACCCATTACAAACAGGCATCTATATAAAGTTCATTTGCATCTTGGCAAAGGGACCTCCTGATCTCTCTATGTGACTCATTGTAACTGGTGTTCTGCCTGCATTCTGCTGTTGGCACACAACACATCTGTGACACAAACTGTCAGCCATCAATCTTGATTGGGGATTAAACCACATTTGCCTAAAGAGGTAGACCAGTCCGTCTCTTCCTACAAGTGCAGGACCATTATAATGTCATCTCATCGGTGGTAACAAGCTGCCTGGTAACACAGGTCTTTCATCTATTGAAACCCAAATGTCATCCCCATCTCGTTTGATACAGACTGCTCTGATCCACCATTGCTGTTTTGCTTCTGGCACTTCCCCCTGTAATGTCTTAACTTATCTCCCAAGTATCAACAGTAGACAACAACATTTTGCAATCTGTAACATCTGAATTTTCATTGATGTATTTCCCGTTAATGGTGCAAGAATTTTGTGCACTATAACAAGCTGTCTTATCTGCAAATCTTTTGCCTACTGTAACATAGTCGGTGCCTTGTCTGTGAGCGGCACACTTTACCGTTGCAATTTGGAATGGTAATTGTATGGACTCTAGTAGGCTCCCAACACTTTCTCCATTGCAGAATGGTGACCCTGAAGAGGTCATGTATCAAAATGGGACCATAACTGCCCAATGCTTAACAACACCAAAACCATACTGATGATCACTGATAATACTCACTCTCAACTGGTCTGAAACGCAGCATGCTCTGGGAAGAGAAATCAATTTGCCCACTTGTGCTGAAAATAAACCTTGAAGCCAGGAGGCTTCAACCACGCCTGCAACAGTACAGACTGCACGGGCAGCTTTTACATTTCCAGCGTGCTCTCGTAAACATGAGCCATCAACAAACTGTACATGATCTGATTCAGCTGTGTGAATAGTTCAGTGACATCAAGGCAGTATTGTTCAACATCAACCTCTAACACTTCATTTTAAGGAAGGGGCAGCAATGTTGCAGAATTGAGTACTGTCTAACTCTTGAGGGTCAAGTTTACTGCACCAAGTATGACTTGTTCATACTTGGTGAGTCAACTATTGTTCAGGTGCTGTGTTCAAGAACGGGTTAACAGCACTTCAACTGAATGTGGGCAAGAATAAAAAGAGGGTGACACATGACTATGCTCTTGTACTGCTCTATGCTAACGCTAGCTGAGGCAACTGCTTTAAGACACCCAGGCAGAGCAGCCAGTAGCTACTGGGTTAAGTGTGACAGAAAAATATGCCACTGGCCCTCTGGCATTTCTGTGAATTTGGGTAAGCACTGAAAAAGCACAGGCTCCTCTTTCATTGCAAAACAAACTAAACATTTGTTGTAATCAGGATTTCCCAGGACTGGTGAGTGGCAGCGACATTCTCACAGCTCTGAGAAGCTACTCATGCAGTTTTCATCCCATGGTACTGGATCTGACATGTCTTTGTGTGTCAACCTCTGAAGAGGCTTGGCCATCAGGGAAAAGTTGAGAATCCACTGTCAATAGTAGTCCACCCTTTCCAGAAACATTGGAACTTCTTTCTGAATAGTTGGCAGATTAATTTTCAGAATTGACAAAATTCTCTCTTTGGACACTTTCCTTGCTCCCTCTCAATGTGATGTCCTGGATACAGAACTTCTTTCTTGCAGAATTGTCACTTAGCCATTCTCAGCTAAGTTGTTCAGCATGGCAATAGTGTCATGTTTGCAAACCTCTTGGGTTTTCAATGTCACCAGTAGTTAGTGCACATATTGGTTAGACTAAATTCTTCTTGAGGATCTGATTAAAGATTGAGGAGCTCTCCGTATACCCTTGTGGGACTCAGCACCATGCCAAGACATGGCTTTCGAAATGGCAAGCAAGGAGAAACTGCCTATCCTCATGCAATGGTATAGAAAAGAAGGCTTGGCACATATCATTGACAGAGAACCATTCGGTCTCACATGGAATCTGAAACAATTCACAGCTGGATTCGGTACCACAGGACAACAATGGACCACAATTGAGTTGACCTTTCCTAGGTCCTGAACAATGAGGTACTTGCCATTGAGTTTCTGCGAACCCATGATAGGTGACTTTGCATGAACTCCACAAAATCTCCTTCAGAATATCTTGTTTATTCAATGAGTTAATTACAGGAGTAATGCCAGCAATGGTTTCAGGGGTCAAATTGTATTTCGGGATTCTTGGAAACTCAGCAGTTGGCTTTATGGTAATACATACTGGTTCAACACCTTTGGTAAGTCTGATGTTTTTACCCGAGAAGTCCCAGACGTCAGGCAACACTGTGTCTCTCAAATCTAAAGGCAAATCATATTTAGTCAGTACTGGGTATATTCCTGTTAGACTTGGCATCTTTTGGCTTGTTTCCCCTGAATTTGTGCTTTTTGACCTCCCGGTTTTTCCTCTGTTTTTGCTGGTTTCGTGTCGCTGCGCACTTTCTCACTGCTGTTCAGTGTTAAAGTGCAAGTGCTCCTGTTGTAAATTGTCATTATGGATTGGTGTTTCCATTATTGGTTGATTTGATTAACTAGTGAAGGAAGTGGCCCTTAGGGGCCACCCAGGTTATCTACAACCACCTGATCGCCTTCCGAACAAATAAAGAGTTGGGCAGACAGTAGAAAATATACACAATCATTTATTAGCAATACTCTGCAGAGGAGTCCAATCTCACCTGCATCTTAAGATGTCTGCTGAGGGACAGACCACCCAACAGTCTGTACCGCATAATCATTCCTCCCAAGAGCCTCCAACCACGCCCACAGTGGAAAGTTACCGGCCTGGGCTGAACATGAACAATGGAGGCATAGAAGGATGAGCTACCACGTGCCAGATGGGTACATGTTATCTGTGACTCAAGGCTACCGTGCCGAGTCTCACCGTCTACTAACGTGGGAGCACAACTACACACTCAGATAGGTATGTGAGGGCAGAATGGCCTATTCATTAGTAAGTCGAAAGGCAGCCTTGAACAGAAGAGAAAATAATAACTAAATACAGTGTTCTGCTGAGGCAAGCAATACGAATAATGAGGCAATGTTCAGGCACAGCCTAATAGTGATTACAAAATACAAAATGGAGTCACACTCGTTAAATAAAGCTTGCACAATGCATGGATAACTCAGTGGGTTGCATAATGTGAATACAAATGCTGTCTATTTAGCCGCACAGTGCTAACCTAAAATAACAGGGAACGGGTGTAACGCGAGAATGGGGTTTTCAAACCTAACAGACCCTCCTTTTAGAAGTGGTGGCTAAATGCTTTATTGAGGCTATCCGGTAGGGTCTTTACAATTCTAAGTGGGGAGAAAGAAAATGCAAAGTCACTTAAATTGCAAGGAGGAAATAGGGCAACACACGAATATCAAAATCTACTTAGTATTCAAAAATACCTTCATCAATTAGCATTATGTTATGTATTTCTTGCAACATCATAGGTGAGACTTTAGCATTCTGTTTTGGTAATTTAGGGACTGGAGTCAGTTTACCCATGCAATAGGTACAACAGGCTGGGAGGCAATTATGAAGATAACACCTGCGATAGCTGCTAAGAAAAGTAATATCTTCCAACCCCAGAATGTTAGCAGACCCCAGAACCATCCTGTGAGGGAGCATGAACCATTATCCTGATGGATATCTGAAGCAAGTGTGTGTAATTTCTGTATTGTGGAGTATACGGTAGGGGTGTGATCAGGAATGTAAACACAACAACTGCTGCCTCTAACGCTGTAGGCTCCAACCCTCTCAGCAAGAATGACGTCTAAAACCATCCAGTTTTGAAGAGCAATGAGCCTCATAGCCTGGAGCTCAACTGTAAGATTAGTCAGTATACCTGCAGTAGTATTAATACCTTCCTCAACTACTCTGGCAAGGCGACAGATATTATGACTTTTGAACATGGGGCCCCAGAACGGCAGAATGCCCTTCATTATATCAGTAAATTGCTGCAAGGAGGTATCTGTCTGATCTATATCCTCTGGATTGACAACCCTTTTAACCTGGTGCAAATATAGATCTCAACGTTGTAGCCTATGATCTTTGTGATAGTTGGAAGGTGCAATGTAGACGGGAGGTAAAAGAAAAGAGACATACCACCGTCCAGACCATCCCCTGGGAAGCCACGTATAAGCCTGTTCCCCACAAATAAAGTATACATTTGGAGGTGTAAGCAAAGGTGGGCTACTAGTAGTATTCAATCGGTATGTATAGTTACAACTGCTCTGTCCTACTGACATGTTCCCTGAACCTTCAACACAGAAACTAGCCGCTGTATGGATCACAGGGATGGGCATGGCTTTGTCTTTGGTGCGATTTAGTTCTTGGAAACATTTAATGCATTCGGTAACATTAAATCCTTGAGAATCCAACATTTGATTTTGTACCAAGTGACACTCTTATTATCTTCATAAACATTCCATACCAGTAGATAATTTTTGTGCATTACCGAGGGAAGTAACCTACACATCCAACAATTTGTTGCATTAGAGGTACTGTGCACCTGGTGAAGCATCTGTAAAAAGGCGTTCTCTACATAAGTCTGTCTATGTCTCTGTTTATGCGGGGCCAATGTAACAAACAGGTGCTCAGGAGGAGCCGGGGTAATCCCTATCATAGTGTGCACAGGATGCTGTTCTTCTAGATACCATACCAACCCAAATAGTGTTATCATTGCTATGAGAAGTACCACTACCACTACTACACTACTCCTAGTAGACCAACAATACCACACAGGGCTATTTTGCTGTAATGGCGGGGGTGCCGCTAGAGGCTGCTGCTCCCAATGGCAGCACGGCCAAATAGGTACATGCGGAAGAAAACTTTAGGAACCGGAGCCACTAGAATACAACCGACCAGTGGGGCACAAGCCACCCAGCGTCCGTCTAGAGCCTCGCTGACAGTCTCCTATTGTTTATCAATGTAGCACTTTCTCGGTAGCACCGCGAGATTTCAGCCCTAAGTGGAAACAAATCCGTCTTCTTTCAGGATAGGGCACCCTCCCTCCTGAGCAAGTTCCCTCAACGATCCTTTCCAGTGTCCAAGGCAGTGCACCAGTGTAACTCATTCTAATCTAATGCAGGCACTTTAGAGATAGCACCTACACCCTAAGCTCGAGTCCTTGCTGAACTCCTGGGCTGTCCTCCTGGCGCACTGTCCTTCAGTCGGGGCCGCAGGTTATACCTGGCAACCCCCAACACTTCTTCATCAACAAAAAGGGGGATAAATTCAAGTTCAGCAGGGCATTGAGACTCAAGGGCCTGTGAATCAGATGGGAAAGATGCAGATGCTGCCCTTATCTCCGGAGGGACCGCCTCCGGCAAGGCAGCGTCACTTTTTGCTTCCGTTTGCGCCCACCTCAACTGGGCGTCAGAGAAGGGGATAAAACGGGGCACCCTCTCCCCCTTGTGGTCAGCAATGCCATCAATCACCCACTGATCATAGGGGAGTGGGAAGGGTGATCTCCATGCGTGTTTGCGTCCGTCGACTTTACCTCTGTGCCGGTAGCGAGGAGGATCAGCACTGGTCCCTTCCAACGAGGCTCCAGGCAGTTCTTTCTCTGAAAAATCTTCATGAATACGTAATCCCCGGGCTGTAGCTGATGCCTGGACGCTTCTGGTACCAGTCACAGTGACTCCTGGACCTGTTGATGAATAGAGCATAGATCTTTAGTTTACTCATAAAAGTAATCCACTAACATAGGGTACTCTATCTCAGAGAAGCGCTTGGGTCTTGGAATGCCCCAGATATTAGCCGGGCGGCCAAACACCACTTCATACGGGAACAACCCTGTCCTAGAGTGCGCAGTTGTCCTAGCAGATAACAAGGTAGGTAACGCATTTTGGCCATCACAATCCTTTGCTTTCTTGAATCTTCGCTAACTTCAATTTGAGGGTACCATTGTACTTCTCAACCAGGTCTGCTGACTGAGGGTGGTTCGCTGCATGAAATTTCTGCTTAATATGCAAACCTTTGCACACCAATTCAATTACTTTTGAATTGAAGTGACTTCTGTTGTCACTCCAGTTCAAACGTGGCAATCCATAGCGCGGGAAGAACTCTTCTAGGAGTGCCTTCGCTGTCACCATAGCCGTATTTTCCCTTGTGGGGTAAGCCTCAATCCATTTTCTGAATGCACAAATCACTACTAGCACATACTTCAAATTGTTAACTCATTCCATTTCGATGAAATCCATCTGGAGAACCTCGAAAGGGAAGGAAGGTGGTGCAAAATTACCTGAGGGCGTTGGAGTACCTTTCCCAGGATTATGTGTCAAGCAAACTATACAGTGTTTTACTAGATGGGTGGCTACTTTGGAAATGTTGTCATTCTGCTACACTGGGTCCAACACCTTACATATTCCCTTGGCGCTAATGTGGGCTGGTCCATGGGAACCACAGGGAACACGTAGGCATTAGGTAGCATCCATCGCAGCTTCCCAGACTTATCAGTCCAACACCCATCCTCATCCAGTCGCCCTGTACTCTCCTGCCACATTGCCAATTCATCGAGGGTCGCCTCACTCTGTATCTCTTTCACATTTTCTAAGGTATCTTCCAACATTCCATTGTCTGGGACCCACCTAGTGGGACCTGCCACAAACATCCTTTTCATCTTTTTGATCTAGCCGTTTCTTTAGCTGTCTGGTCTGCAAACGCATTTCCTTTCCCCACATCGTCTGTTATTACTTTATGGGCACTACATTTTATTATTGCTAATCTGTCGGGAAGTGTTAGAGCTGACAGGTGTCTATGTATTAGTGGGTAATTCTGTATTCTCACACCACGCAAGGTCAAGAACCCTCTCTCTGCCCAGAGGCACCCAAAATTATGAGCAACCCTAAAAGTGTACTGGCTGTCAGTATAGATATTGACAGTCAGTCCCTCACTCAACTCACAAGCCTGGAGGAGGGCAACTAATTCTGCAGCTTGGGCTGATTGGTACGGGACACGGGATGTCTCAACTACAGTGTGTAATGTCATAATTGCATGTACTGCAGTGGTGGTGCCATCAGGTAACTTAAAACAGGAGCCATCAATATATAGTTCCCCTTGGGGGTCAGATAGGGGAACATCTGTCATCTACCCATCCCTTCGTTTCTTCCTAAGTTCTCTACACACAATCGTGTGCATCTGTATCATTGCTTGTCGAAGGGAGGGGTAGTAACGTGGCTGGGTTCAGAGTGGCATATCTTTTGATGGTAATTTGCGGAGCAAACAAAGTGAGCTTGCATCCAGTCAGACACGCACTAGTAAAGTGCTGCGTCTTTGTCTCGTTCAAAAGCGTATCCACAGCATGGGGTACCATTACTGTGAGGTCAGTATCAAGAACAAGCCCTGATGATTGCCTGATAGAAACTGCCGCAGCAGCTCTTAAGCAGCTCGGGAGGGCTCTGGTGACGTTATCCAGAATGGCAGAAAAATAATCGCAGGGTCTTTGCTTACCACCAAAACCCTGTGTTAAAACAGAGAGCGCGCAACCATCCGCCTCATGCACATAGAGCACAAAAGGCTTCTGGTAATCAGGAGTACCAAGCACGGGGGCAGAGCAAAGCACAACCTTCAATTGTTCAAATGCTTGCTGGCATGCAGGTGTCCAAGGCAGGGTTCATGCACGTCTTTGGTAGTCAGGTTAAGGAGGGGTTTCGTTAGTAGGGAATAATTAGGTATCCAATGGCGAAAATACGAGGTAATACCGATAAAAGCACGTACTTCCAGCTGGGTCTTGGGAACAGGCATGTTAGTGATTGCAACTATGCATTCAGGCGTTAGTCTGCGACCCTCCTTCGACAGTAGGTGACCTAAATAGGTGACCTCTTGTCGACAATATTGAAATTTGGAAAGGGACACCTTGTGTCCATAGTGTGCCAACTGTAACCACAATTTAGCAGTGGTGTTTTTACAGCCATCCTCAGTATCAGAGGCCACAAGGAGATCGTCAACACATTGCAATAGCATATTACCAGAGGGAAGTACCGGAGAGTCCAATTGAGTTTTTAAAGCTTGACTATAGATACTAGGGATTTCCGTATAGCTTTGAGGAACACGACAGAATCTAAAGTTCAATGCCGGCTAGGGCGAATCCAAACAGATATCTGCTATCTGGATGGATTGGAATGCTGAAGAAAGCATTCTTCAAATCAATCATGGAAAAATATTTGGCTGATGGGGGAATCATCGTCAATAGCGTGGTAATATCAGGTACAACAGGATACTGGGGCACTACAATCTTATTAATTTCATGAAGGTCAATTCCGAAGAGGTAACCATCAGGATGATCATCAGAAGAATCCAATGGAGCCTTCTTAAGAATAGGGAGGATAGGGCTATTACACACATTCGCCAGGGTCTCTTCAACCACACCAGACCCAATCAAATCCTGTATTATTCCTAATAATGTCTTTTCTCCTGCTTGTGAAATCTTATACTGGGGTATGTGTGGTAGTACATCATTATCCTTGATTTGAATAGAGACCGGCGGGATCTGGAGCAGCCCCATGTCCATATCTCCTGTCGCCCACAAGCTACAAGGCACCTTATTGAATTCAGCAGGGAGGGGTGCATCTTTTGCCAAGCATTGTTTTGCACAAGCCACTTGCGGTCCAACTGCCATGTAAACACCATCAGGAGAACAATAGCTAGTGGCATGCAATCTCTTCCACAAATCCAATCCCATCAAATTCTCTCCACAATTAGTTGGTAACAGAAATGGTGAATCCACCGTAAAGTGTCCAATAGTCAGGGCAAGGGGCTTGGAGACGGGGCTAACAACTGGTACACCTGAGAAACCTACAGAAACATTATTTTGGCCAGACAGAGCTGCCTCTGAAACCAGTGAACGGTAAACAGAGCTATTCATAGCCCCTGTATCAACTAAATACTTCTCTGTCATACCTTGTAAATCCGCAGTGACATAGGGTTTGCGCTGATCTACAGGCACCGGAACTGATCCCTCACCCTGTCTCTGCTGTCCTAGCTGTAGGACAACCCCGTCACTTCGTCCATGTCATAGTCATCATTGTAGTACTGTCTTCCCTGAGTCTCGTCAAAATAGTTATTTCTATGGTGATCATACGCTGTATTGTCAGACTGCACCTCTCCTCGGCCTCCTCATCCGTGCCCTCTAAAACCCCTCCCTCTCAGGGGCTCAACTTTCTGTAACAAATCAGGGCACTTGCTTCGCCAATGCCCGTCCTTTTTACAGTACGCACATTGGTTGTAGCCTACTGGCGCCCCCGAAGTACTGTTCCTGTCCGTCCGGGACCCTCGCTGACCCAAACCTCTACCACGTCCATTACCCCATGACACTTGCTGCATCAACACCCTTGTCTTCAAGTCCTTTGACTTTTTCTCCACCTTCTCTTTGTCCTCATTCTCTCTATGCTCATAGTACTGTGCCATACTCAAAATCACTGACGGGGACGAGGTCATCCAAGAACTTTCCGAAGCCTGCAACCTAGTTGCAATCTCGGGGAGTAAGTTGGTGACAAATCTGTTAACAAACAAACGAACACCACCCTCCTGTGACTAATCTTGGCCACTAAAGTCTAAGAACACCCCTTCAAATCTGGTAAAGAAATCAGACACACTTTCATCCTTCTTCTGACGACACGCAGTCAACTTATCCCAATCCACTTCTCGGCAGGATGAGTACATGTAAGTGATAATTAGCACGGGCAAATCTAGGAGTTCCGCCTTTGGCTTCTCACCGGGCTTACGCTCTTTATCCCATGTCTTAATCTCATCACATGTGCCACCTAATTCCAGTGCATGATCCTGCATATGAACCTGCCTCCATACATCTACCGGCACCAACAGGCCGAAAAATAACTCTATATCAGCTAAGGTCATCACTGTGGAGGAGGCCTCCTCCGTCAATTCTTTATAATATGCAGTAGGATTTTTCCCGAGGGTCCGGCAGCTGACCCTTCTGGGATAGGACCTCACTCCTCTTCCAAGGAGTGTAAATCCACTGTTCCTGGAAATGTGCTGCCACCTGTGAAACTGTTTTCAGGACCTTCTAAAGTAATCTACCCCTATAGCCCATCAACGTCGTCGCATTACTGAAAACCTCATTGGGGGCCATATCGGCAGCATATACCCTATCCCGAATGTCATAAATAATCTGGGGCGCAATACCCTGGTAGCATTGCTCCCACAAACCTAACAGCGTAGCCAACATATGCTTAAGGGCATGCTGCTGTATAAATGGCTCATAATCTTTCATCACACTCCACACGCCTTCTATATATTGGATTCCGGGCCCATTGTGAGGCTTGGTCAGCCACCATCTGTTTGTCCTCATTACCCACAGCCGAGCGCACTAACACTTTCTTCATACGATCATGTGCCACTGCCTAATTCACTGCATGTACTCCACGCACAGGCGCCTTGGCCTGTGGCAAAGTCTGAGGTAACACACTCAAGGGAGAAGGAGCAGATGAAGAAACAGGTACCATTGCAAACAAGGACTGGGTGGTAGGAGTATGAGAAGGTGTAGCCACAGTCACAGAGACAGGAGACAGAATAGGAGAGCTCACTGTACTCGCCCGTGCAGCTTGCGAAGGTGAAGAAAAGACAAGCGGGCTGTGGCCGAAACTGCAGAGCTGGAGGCGGAAAGATTAGGGACAGGTGAACCAGAAACAGGAGACTGAGGTGTTGGGATTGTGGGGTATAGCCGTTCAGGGGCATAAGGAGGTGGGGGTCGAGTATCTAACAACTCCTCAACAAACTCATCACCCCCTCCCGGGCAACATAACACTTGTCGCTCTGCAATCAAAACTTCCTATCCGCACACTCTATGCCTTTTTCGACCTTTTCTCTGTCATATGCCATTGCTTTCTGTGTTATCATTTGTGTCTGTTCCTTTCGAGCTTGTTTCTCTGCTCGGCTCCATTTTTGCTTTGCTTCCTTCTGCCATACCCTCAGAGAATCAAACATCCACTGCCTACTCCTTTTAGCAAAAAATGTATCCTGCAAGAAATTCAATTTTTGTTCATCACACGTGCCAGTAAGCTGCCACTGTAATTCAACATTGTCCCTTGTAAATGTATTCCACAACGTGCTAAACATAATAGGGCCAATGCCGTGCTTGACGTATACATCAAAATGTTTGGTTCCCTCCAGAGGAGCAGGCTGCCTTTCTTCCAATTGAGCATCAGTGGAATGACATCAACATCCAAAACACCCTATCTTACTTACAAGGCACCTTTTTTAATACCTGAGGAAGCTGCCAGTATATCTAAATTAGATCTCAAGGTGTCTTTCTTACGTCACTCAAGACAATCTAGAGATCTTGTCTGTGTCAAACAATGCACCTATGTTTTTTACCGTGAAAATAACCTAAGTGAAGGTTTCCAGTCATATTTGACAGAAGTTACAAGAAGATCTCACCGTTTTGTTCTTACTCGCCTAAGGCTTGGTATAGTACACCACCTTGTGTCCTTCCCTATCACTAGGCAGCACAGTAATACTTTATGCCCATGTGATGATTTATCCAAACAGAGTTGTTGTCATTTTATGCTGTTTTGTAAATTTTATGTGTTTTTAAGACGACATTTTTTAAAACCCATCTTTTTAAGATATAATGTACAGTCTACTAGGAGTGCAATGCAGCTAATGTTTAATCTGGAAAGTGCAGATATATGTTTTTATATAGCTACCTATATTTTGAAATGTATGAGTGCCAGGAAATCCATTGTTATGTAATTCATTAGATCTCCAGTAAGTTGCACCGTCACTTTATCAAGTATCGTAAGCGCTTTTTTTTTTTTTGCACATGTCCAGAATTGCGGATCTATTTTAATCTGTATTTTTTGCACATTAACCGGTACGTTAGTTTTTAGGATATATATACTATAAAGCTTATCAGAACTATTTTATCTGTTTTATATTGTTCAGCCCATCATGCATTGGTCCTTCTATGGGGATGGTATCATAATTAGTTTGCGGGGATAGCATCACAATTAATTTGTTTTGTATATACTCATGCAATTGGTCTATATTCTGCCTCTTTATATTTTTACTGTATGATTGTTGTATGTTTTTATTTCATGTTTGCTATGTGGCTGTATATACATGCCGAATAAAGCATTTTTGAACTGAACTGAACTACTTACAAGGCATCTTAATAGAGGACACATACAATGTCCCCAAAAGACAAACACAACATCAGCCATTCAGAACGGTCCAAAGAACCAAATCAGAACAGTTCACAAACTTATCCCCACAGTCCTCAGCCTGCACCAAGACAAGACAGTCCAGAGACTGTTTCAAAACAAGAAGACAGGCTTCAGCCCCAGACCTTTTAAAAAAAATAAACCAAATTTCCAGTTGGCCTGGCAAAGTGCTCACAAACACTCTGTCTTTTCCAAGGGTCCACAAACCCACCAAGTTCAAGACAAGAAAGTCTGGAGACCATACCAGACACAGCCCACAGACTTGTGCCGTTCAATCATGGCACCACATTTTCCAAGAATTCAAACCACTCACCTGGTGTACTCAGGTCGAGCAAGAGTATTCTCCACTGCTGACCCTTCGGACCCAAACGGTCAAATCCAGGGTTTCAATTTCTCAGGACCCCAGCCGTTGACCACTAGACGAGGAGCTGCCAATTAGATGGGCGGGGCAGCTGCGAGAACCAAGCTCGATCATGTGGGGTACCCCGATCCGCCCGACCCACCGGCCACAACCCCGACCCTGCGACCCGTTTGCGGGTGAGTCAGGTCACCTTGCGGTGGTCCCAGTTCAGGCGCCAACTGAAGGAATTAGCCCTTAGGGGCCACCTGGGTTATCTACAACCACCTGATCCCCTTCCAAACAAATAAAGAGTTGGGCAGACAGTAGAGAATACACATTTTTTTTTTTTGTAATACTCTGCAGAGGAGTCCAATCTGACCTGCACCCTAAGATGTTTGCCGAGGGACTGACCCCCCAACAGTCTGCAATGCATAATCATTCCTCCCAAGAGCCTCCAACCATGCCCACAGTGGAAAGTTACCGGCCTGGGCCGAACATGAACAATGAAGGCACAGAAGGATGAGCTACCACCTGCCAAATGGGTACATGTTATCTGCGACTCAAGGCTTCCACGCCGAGTCACAGCGTCTCCTAACGTGGGAGCAGAACTACACACTCAGATAGGTATGCGAGGGCAGAATGGTCTATTCATTAGTAAGTCGAGAAGCAGCCTTGAACAGAAGAGAAAATAATAACTAAATACAGTGTTCTGCTGAGGCAAGCAATACGAATAATGAGGCCTAGTTCAGGCACAGCCTAATAGGGATTACGAAATACAAAATGGCATCACATTCGCTAACTAAAACTTGCACGTTGCATGGATAACTCAGTGGGTCGCATAACGTGAATACAAATGGTGTCTATTTAGCCACACACTGCTAACCTAATATAACATGGAACAGGTTTATATATAGTGAGACTGGAGTTTTCAAACCTAACACTAGTCAGTGCCTAGTATAATGCAGCTTGTGTCCCCAGGGCCTGTAAATCAAAGGCTGCTAATGGGCTTGCAGCACAGATTGTGCCACCCACACAAGCAGCCTGTAAATGCAACACTGGCCTGCCTATGCCGAGCCTGTGTGCAGTATGGTACTGTCATGTAGGCCAATGGTACCCCTGTGGGCAGGGTGCAGTGTATGTGAAAGGTAGGACATGCCCTGGTGTGTGTGGCATGTCCTGATAGTGAATTAATGCCAATTTCGTTTTTCACTATTGCAAGGCTACCTGTTCCCATAGGAAAACAATGGGAGTTTGTTTATAACATCTTATAAACATAACTGCCCCTGGGAACAAGATAGGGAAACAAAGATTAGTATGCCTGAACTCAGAATCTAAAGATGCATATTTTAGTGAAGGTGATTTTTACATTCTGTGTTTGAAAATACCACTTTTAGAAAGTAGGTATTTTTTTGCTTAGCCATCCAGTGTGCCTCTGCTGGTTTTGTGGATTGACTGTCTGGCTTTAGGATGACAGGGACTGTGGAGGAGCTGTGGCTTCAGAAAGTCTAGATGGGTCAGGGATGGGCTGAAAAGACCTGAGCTGCATTTAGAGTAGGGGAGGTTTTCCTTTGACCTGAATGGGCCTGGCCTGCCTCTGACTATGCTGTCTCTACCTCATGCCAGGAAGCTGCACCAGAGAGGACAGAACTGGCTGGGCACAGACACTCTCTGCCTGAGAGGACAAATGATTTTGGGCTATAAAAAGTGGGGCCCAAATCACTAAACTTTAGAACTCTTTTGGAACCAAGAAGACTGCCAAGAAGAAGAGCTGGAGAAGCTGTGAGGAGAGACTACCACTTTGCTGTGTGCTTTGCTGAGTTGGGCTGCAGTGGCTGCTTCTGTCTTGGGCAGTGAAAGGACTGGACTGAACTTTCTGCAATTTCCTTTTTGTGAGTCTCTCCAAGGGCTTGAGGTAGAGCTTGCCCCCTGTTCAAGAAGTCTCAGGAACTTCAAGTTCTTCTGCCCTCAACACTGGGGACTGTGTGTTTTGTGCTGCAACAGAAGAAAACCGCCGCTGCCGATTCCGAGTCCTGAAAGCACCACAGAGGGCACCGCCGTATGCCACACCGCATCCCTGGTCTAACCGCCACCGCCACCTGATGCCGCCGTTGTCACAACGAGAAGGACGCCGCCGCCGTACGGATCGCTACACTAAGGTTTGCCGAGACTTGAAGTACTTGACTTCGTGGATATTTTTCTTGTCTTCTTACGGAATTTCACATATCGATTTAAGCCCTGATGAAGTTCCCATTGAGGGAATGAAACGCGTTGGCTGACCAACCTTTTAAATACAAAACTTAAACGAAAATTAAAGTGGAAATCTAATTTACAAAATCCCTTTTTTTTGGACTCATCTTTTTCGTGCACCCCCGTTTCTCAATTTTTATCTGACATTTGATCTGGAGCACAGTGGCGCCACACAGCGGCTGGCGTTTTTGGGGTGTTGTGCACGATAACCCTACAGTTTTCGCAGGAACTGATGTGAGGTGCGGCAAGAGGGGCCCGCCGCTGTTTTCAGTTTGAACTCTATTTTGATTACTGAAGATTTCTAAGTACTGTATTGTCCATTTTTATCATTTTTGGTCCGGTCCCAAGTATATAAAAATAGTGGATATTTTTCTAAACTGGTGTGGTGTCCTTTTGTAATGCTTACACAGTGTTACTGTTGGTTATGTGCAAATGCTTTACACACTGCCTCTAAGATAAGCCTGACTGCTCATGCCAAGCTACCAAGGGGGTGAGCAGGGGTTATTTTAGGAGTGTAACTCCCTTATCCTGACTAAAAGGAAGGGTCCCTACTTGGACAAAGGTGCAAACCCTTGCCAACTAGAGACCCCATTTCTAACACTACTACCATATCGCAGACCATTATGTACTACATACTGGTTCTCTTTCTTTTTGCCTATTTTTTGATCTTGCCAGTTTTTTTTCCTGAGAACTTAAACTTGCTACTTCATCATGACTGGAGCAAGAGCATCATCTGCTGCATCTTTGGCAGTGGACTTTGAGGAGGATAGGTTGGAATCCTACAATGTGAAAGAATTTATGGATATTTTTAAAAACCTAAAGGTCCAAGTTAGAGGCCTCACCAGGATGAAGGAGCTACAAAAGGCTCTGAGGGCCTGGGTAGCAGCCAGACATGCCAGTGGGCAGTCTGGAGATCTCAGTGGAGAGGCGGAGGAGCTTGCACTGTGACCTGTGGGCACCGCACTCCGCACCACCTCGCTTCCCGCCGTCGCCCTGGTATCCCCGATGTCGCCACTCCATAGTGACATCGACGTCGCTGCAGGTGTTACTCACTGGTGTACCCATGATGTGGACACTGGTGACAGCCTCCTATAAAACACAAGATTTACAGGTTGACAGACCAGGTCAGGGCCAGCATCAAAGAGGAGGTCACTAAGATGTTGGCATTAGGGGTGATCGAGCCCTCCAACAGTCCTTGGTAAGGCCCAGTGGTCTTGGTACCAAAGGCTGCTGAACCCGGTGCCACTTCAGAACTGCAATTTTGTGTGGACTACCGTGGGCTCAATGCCGTCACCAGGACTGACGCACCCCCATCCACAGAGCTGATGAGCTCATTGATCGATTGGGAGCTGCTAAGTTCCTGATTTGATTTAATGCCTGGGTACTGGCAGATTGCCTTAACCGATGGGGCCAAGAAGAGGTCAGCATTCTCAACCCCAGAAGGACATTACCATTTCCGGGTGATGCCCTTTGGGTTGAAGCATGCCCCTGCCACCTTTCAGAGGTTGGTTAACCAGGTGTTGGCTGGACTGGAGGATTTCAGTGCCGCCTACCTGGATGAAATTGCAGTGTTCAGTTCCAGCTGGAATGAACTCTTGCAGCACCTCAGTGAAGGAATGAGGGCTCTGCAGAGTGCAGTAAGTGCCAGATCATGCAGGGCTCTGTGGTATACTTGGACACCAGCTAGGAAGCGGCCAGGTGGCACCCCTATAGCCCAAGATTGACACCATTCTGGCTTGGGACCCTCCCAAGACCCAGACAGAGGTGAGAGCCTTTTTAGGTCTCATCGGCTACTACAGGAGATTTGTTAAGGGCTACGGCACCATTGTTGCCCCCTTAACAGAGATGACTTCCAGGAAGCAGCCCAAGAAGGTGAACTGGACTAAATCCTGCCAGAAAGCTTTTGATGCCCTGAAGGGCGCCATGTGCTCAAGGCACCCGACTTCTCCAAGGAATTCATCGTGCAGGCCGACGCTTCAGAGCATGGTGTGGGAGCAGTGCTCTCACAACTGAACGAAGAGCGCCTAGATCAGCCTGTAGTCTTCCTTAGCAGGAGACTACTGCCCACCCAGGGAACAGAGGTGGAGCGCCATAGAAAGGGAAGCTTTTGCTGTGGTCTGGGCACTGAAGAAGCTACCTGTTTGGGACTCACTTCCGAGTTCATGAAGACCACAGGCTCCTTAAATGGTTGATGCAAATGAGAGGCGAGAACCCAAAACTGTTGAGGTGGTCCATCTCCCTACAGGGAATGGACTTTACGGTGGAACACCGCCCTGGCACAGAACACGCCAACGCAGATGGTCTGTCCAGTTTCTTCCACCTTGGTGAAGAGAACTCCCAGGAGGTTGGGTAGTTCTCCCTACTTTCAGCTGGAGGGGACATGTGTTAGACTTGCCATCTTTTGGCATGTTTCCCAAGACTTTTTGCTTTCTGACCTCCCAGTTTTTACTCTGGTTTTGCTGGTTTAGTGTCTCTGTGCACATTCTCACTGCTGTTCAGTGTTAAAGTGCAAGTGCTCCAGTTGTAAATTGTTATTATGGATTGGTGTTTCCATAATTGGTGGATTTTATTTACTAGTCAGTCCCTGGTATAGTGCACTGTGTGTTCTCAGGGACTGTAAATCAAATGCTGCTAGTGGGCTTGCGGCACAGATTATACCACCCACACAAGCAGCCTGTAAATGTAACTCTGGCCTGCCATTGCAGAGCCTGTGTGCAGTCTGGTACTGCCATGTCGACTTGGTACTTGCTAGGCCCTAACGATCCCTTTCCTTACATGTTAGTCACCCCTAAGGTAGGCCCAAGGTACCCCTGTGGGTAGGGTGCAGTGTATGTGAAAGGTAGGACATGCCCTGGTATGTGGCATGTCCTGATAGTGAATTACTGCCAATTTCGTTTTTCACTATTGCAAGTCTACATGTTGCCATAGGACAGAATGGGGAGTTGGTTTATAAAATCTTATAAACATAACTGCCCCTGGGCACAAGGTAAAGAAATAAAGTTTAGTATGTCTGAACTTAGATCTATAGATGCATCTTTTAGTGAAGGTGATTTTTACATTCTGTGTTTAAAAATTTCACTTTTAGAAAGTAGGCATTTTCTTGCTCAGCCATCCAGTGTGACTCTGCTGAGTTTGTGAATTGACTGCTTGGCTTTAGGATGACAGGGGCTGGGGAGGAGCAGTGGCTTTAGAGAGTCTAGATGTGTTAGGGATGGGCTGAATAGACCTGGGCTGCATTTAGTAGGGGAGGAGATTTCCTTTCACCTGAATGGGCCTGGTCTGTCTCTGACAATGCTGTCTTCACCTCCCAGGAAGCTGCACCAGAGAGGACATAACTGGTTTTGGCGGGGTACAGACACTCTCTGCCTGAGAGGACAGAGGATTTTGTGATATAATAAGTGGGGCCCAAACCCCTAATCTTTAGAGCTCTTTTGGAACCAAGAAGACTACCAAGAAGAAGAGCTGGAGAAGCTGTGAGGAGAGACTACCACTTTGCTGTGTGCTTTGCTGAGTTGGGCTGCAGTGGCTGCTTCTGTCTTGGGCAGTGAAAGTACTGGACTGAACTTTCTGCAGCTTCCTTTTTGTGAGTTTCTCCAACCCCTTGAGATAGAACTTGCCCCCTGTTGAAGAAGTCTCAGGAACAGCAAAGGCTTCAAGTTCTTCTGCCCTCAGCACTGGGGACTTTGTGTTTTGTGCTGCAACAGAAGAAAAAGCAACCGACGCCGTCTACGACGCCGCTGCCTACTCCGTGTCCTGAAGGTACCGCAGAGGGCACTGTCGCACGCTGCACCACAATCCTGGTCTCAGGACGATGCCACCTGACGCCGCCACAGAATCACTGCTTGCACCGCGACCTCTGGGCACCGAACTCCGCACCGCCTTGCCTCTCACCATTGCCCTTGTATCCCCGACGCTGCCTCTCCAAGGAGACATCAATGCCGTTCAAGGCCGATGTCGATGTTGCTGCTTGCACTGTGGTTTGAGGGCACCGCTCGTAAGTTACACGACGCACCGTCCTCACCCCGCACCGCAGCCTTGGCCTATCGATGCCAGTGCCATTGACTCCAGTTCGTTAGCCGACGACAACGCTTCAGCAACGACAAAGATGCTGCTTGCACCGTGACCTTTCAGCACCACGACGAGCACTGCATCACTTCACACCGCAGCCCTGGTCTTACTGACATCACTGGACGACCGTCACCAAGCCGCTGTTTGCACCGCGACCTAAGGGCACTGCACGCTGCACTGCTGCACTTTGCACCGCAGCACCCGATGCCTGCCGATGCCGGCGCTCCTGACTTCAACCACGAGGAGTTCGATTTGCAACCAGTGTGACTTCAAGTTCCTGACGACTCCTGCACTGACCTCCGGAACCAACGGCTGTGGACGTCGTGCTTTCAGAGCTCAACGAGAGGTCGCTGGCGTCCTGAATTTCTAAAGGTACTGTTTTGTGGTTCTCCCGACACCGTAGCTGTCCCGCGACGCCGCGGTCAGCTAGAACTTTTTGGATTTGTTGTTCACGAAGACGTGATAGCCCCAAATGGAGCTATTGGCTTCAAGGAACTTTATTTCAAGTCTATTTTGATTACTATAGATTTCTAAGTACTGTATTGAGGATTTTTGGTCTGGTCTTAAGTATATAAAATATTGGATATTTTTCTAAACTGGTGTGGTGTCCTTTTGTAGTGCTTACACAGTATTACTGTTGGTTATGTGCAAATTGATTTACACACTGCCTCTAAGATAAGCCTGACTGCTTGTGCTAAGCTACCAAGGGGGTGAGCAGGGGTTATTTTAGGAGTGTAACTCCCTTATCCTGACTAGAAGTAAGGGTCCCTACTTGGACAAAAGTCAAAAGTGCAAACCCTTGCCAACTAGAGACCCCCATTTCTAACAATCCAATATCAGATCTTTGTCGGGCTGTTAGAAAAGGTAGACGGACCGGGAGGGTCGGCCGGGGTCAGGAGGAGAGGTCTCCGGGGAGAGCCGTCTCCAGCGATCGTACAGACAAGTAACTTCCCCCCCACAGACAGATATCACACACGGATAAGGTTCAGTGTTCTTTATAAGCACTTATTTAAGGTACGGTTGAATGGTACAAGGAGGTCTGGACTCAGGGGTCCCCTCGATTAGAGTCTCGCAAGGTAGGGAAGGGGGTAGCGGGACAGTCTATTTACCAATCAGGTAGTTCGGATGAGATGATGATGAGCTCACAATCCTCGAGCTTGGTGGTTAGGTGGTACGGTCCGCGGCAGCGCCAGCAGGTCCCGGTGAGGATGGTCGATACAACGGGCCGCGGCAGCGCCAGCAGGTCCCCGGAAGATGTACGGTCCGCGGCAGCGCCAGCAGGTCCCGGTGAGGATGGTCGTTACAACGGGCCGCGGCAGCGCCAGCAGGTCCCAGGAAGATGGTCAATGTTCGGTCCGCGGCAGCGCCAGCAGGTCCCGGTGAGGATGGTCGTTACAACGGGCCGCGGCAGCGCCAGCAGGTCCCAGGAAGATGGTCAATGTTCGGTCCGCGGCAGCGCCAGCAGGTCCCGGTGAGGATGAAGGTTGCAGAAGGCCGCGGCAGCGCCAGCAGGCAGGACGATGGTTCACAAGAGCGGGCTACGGCAGCGCCAGTAGACCGTCAAGGTTGAGTTCACTCGGTGTCACTCGACTCCAGGATACAACTGCCTTCCTGCTCCGGAGCTGCCTCAGTTATAGGGCTGGTGCCCTTTGATGTCCGGACCCTCGCACTTGGAGGTCGGAGGGTCCGGGATGAAGGTGTCCAGACACCCAGCAGGGGGTGGAGCCAGTGCCTGGGGGAGCTGGGGGCGATCGGCACCTGGCGGGGGAGAGCCCTTGACACTTCGTTCTCCCATTGACCTGCCAAGTGGTCCGTTCACCTCCTGGGTGGATGGTGGTGCCGGGATGTCGGGGGCCGGCCAGGCCCGGGGTTAGGGTCGAGGTGAGGCCACGCGGCCGCGTGGTGCAGGGCCCAAGATGGCGGCTTGACCCGGCCGGGGAAGCCGGTGGGGCTGGACCCCGTGATGAGGAGGGGTCCGAGGGCAGATCCGTCGGGAGACGGGGTACAGGTGCTTTTCGCGGGGATATGCCAGGTGGGCCGGAGCTCGGGCCCTGTCGTGCGGGGAGGGAGCAAGCCGTCTGTGAGGCCTGTCCAACATGCGTCCCCCCCAGCTGAAGGCGGGGAGAGTCACCCATCTCCTTGGGGACTCTCTTCGTCGAGGCGGAAAAAGCGGGACAGGCCATCCGCGTTGGCGTGGTCTTGGCCTGGTCGGTGCTCCACGGTGAAGTCCATTCCCTGCAGGGAAATGGACCAGCGCAAGAGTTTTGGGTTCTCCCCCCGCATCTGCATCAGCCATTGCAGGGGTCGATGGTCGGTTTGTACCCGGAAGTGGGTACCGAAGAGATAGGGTCGGAGCTTTTTGAGGGCCCACACTACTGCAAATGCCTCCCTCTCGATGGTGCTCCAACGCTGTTCTCGGGCCAGGAGACGTCGACTGATGAAGGCCACCGGCTGGTCATGACCTTCGGGGTTCAACTGAGAGAGGACGGCTCCGATGCCGTGGTCGGAGGCGTCGGTCTGCACCACAAATTCCCGACTGTAATCGGGGGCCTGGAGCACAGGGGCGGTGCACAGGGCGGCCTTCAGCTTCTCGAAGGCCGCTTGACAATCAGGAGTCCAGTTGACCCGCTTCGGTTGGTTCTTGGATGTGAGACCCGTGAGGGGCCCCACGATGCTGCCGTAGTCCTTCACGAACCGCCGGTAGTAGCCGGTGAGCCCCAAGAAGGCTCGGACCTCGGTCTGGGTGACGGGGGGCTGCCAGGACTGGATGGCAGCAATCTTAAGTTGTAGTGGGGCCACCAGCCCGCTTCCCACTTGGTGTCCAAGGTAGGTCACAGACCCTTGGCCAATTTGGCACTTGCCGGCCTTAATGGTGAGGCCGGCCCGCTGGAGGGCTTGTAGGACCTCTTGGAGGTGACGGAGGTGGTCGGACCAGTGGCGGCTGTATACAGCGATATCGTCCAGGTAGGCAGCGCTGAACTCTTCGAGCCCCGCCAAGACCTGGTTCACAAGGCGTTGGAACGTGGCGGGGGCATTCTTCATGCCAAAGGGCATGACCTTGAATTGATAGTGGCCATCGGGGGTAGAGAAGGCTGACCGCTCCTGAGCCCTGGGTGTGAGGCCGATCTGCCAGTAGCCCGCCGTTAGGTCGAAGATACTAAGGTAGCGGGCGGCCCCCAGCCGGTCGATCAGTTCGTATGCTCGGGGGATGGGATGAGCGTCGGTCCGGGTGACAGCGTTCAAGCCCCGGTAGTCGACGCAGAATCTCAGTTCAGGTGCGGTGCCGGGGGCAGCGGCCTTGGGAACTAATACAACCGGACTGGCCCAGGGACTGTCCGAGGGCTCGATGACCCCGATCGTGAGCATCTTGGCCACTTCCTCCTGTATGCAGGCCCGTACCCGATCTGGTACGCGGTAGGCCCGGTGCCGGACAGGGGGACTGTCCCCGGTGTCTACGTCGTGCAAACACCAAGGGGTGACCCCGGGGGTGAGGGAGAACAGGGCAGCGAACTGCAGCAGGAGGTCCCGGCAGTCCTGGCGTTGCTCCGAAGTGAGGGCGTCAGAGAGCCGGACCCCGTCCACAGAGCCGTCCTTCTCCTGAGTCTTCAGGAGATCCGGGAGGGGCTCGGAGTCTTCTTCTGCACCACTGTCTGTAGCCATCAAGAGGCTTAGTTCTGAGCGCACAAAGTGTGGTTTGAGCCGGTTGGTGTGGAGGACCCGAAGGGGATTCCGGGAGGACCCCATGTCGATGAGGTAAGTGACGGGGCTTTTGCGCTCGACCACCTTGAAGGGCCCCGTCCACTTATCTTGCAGGGCACATGGTTCGGTGGGGGACATCACCCATACTTGCTGCCCAGGCTCGAATTCAACGGAGGAGGCATTGTGATCATACCACCTCTTCATGTCCTCCTGGCTGGCCTCGAGGTTCGCCTTGGCCATCTCCCTGAAGCGCCGGGTCTGGTTTCGTAAGGCCAGGATGTATTTGAAGACGTCTGGAGGGGTCGTTAGGGGGGCCATCTCCCAACCTTCCTTGACTAGGCTGAGGGGCCCTCGCACAGGGTGCCCGTACAGGAGTTCGAAGGGGCTAAAACCGAGGGACTTTTGGGGAACTTCCCGGTAGGCGAAGAGGAGGCACGGGAGCAGTACATCCCACTGGCGACGGAGGGGCTCTTCCAATCCCCCAATCATCCCCTTGAGAGTGCGGTTAAACCGCTCCACTAGTCCGTTCCCTTGGGGGTGATAGGGGGTCGTGAATCTGTAGGTGACCCCACATTGTTGCCAGAGGGACTTCATGTATTTGGATATGAAATTCGTACCTCGGTCGCTGACGACTTCCCGGGGGAAGCCTACCCGGGAGAAGATCCCCATCAGGGCCCGGCCAACCACCGGAGCTGTCACTGTCCGTAGGGGCACCGCCTCGGGGTAGCGGGTGGCATGGTCCACTAGTACCAAGATGAACCTGTGTCCTTGTGCCGTGCGGGGGTCCAGAGGCCCCACAATGTCTATCCCCACCCTCTCGAACGGGGTGGTGACCACAGGGAAGGGTTGCAGAGGGGCCTTCAGCTTCCGACCACTCTTCCCGCTGGCTTGGCATGTGGGGCAAGATCGGCAGTGGTTCTGGACGTCATTCCTCTTTTTCGGCCAGAAAAAGTGGGTCACCAGGCGACTGTACGTTTTGTCCTGGCCCAGGTGTCCAGCCAGGGGGACATCGTGGGCCAGGTTGAGCAGAAAGTCTCGGAAGCGGAGCGGTACCACCAGAACTCGACCGGCCCCCAGCTCGGCGATTCTTTGCTCGCTGTAGAGCAGGTCGTTATCCCAGTAGACCCAGTGAGTTCCGGTGGTGTCCCCGGCGTTTTGGGTGCTGGCTTGTTGGCGGAGTCCCTCGAGGGAGGGACAGGTCTTTTGTTCCTGGCGGAACTGTTCTTGGGTGGGCCCCCCTTCTTGGCGCCACTGAGCCAGATCCGGAAGGTCCTGGTGTTGCGCGTCCTCTTCGGTAGTCGGGTCCGGGAGGTCGGACTCGCTGTTGTCCTCTACGGGGGCAACCGGGGGCGGAGGTGCTGGCCATCCGGTTTCTTCTGATCGGGGGGCGGCACGGGCGGCCATGGATCGGGTGGTTATGCAGGCCCAGTCCGGGAGGCCCAGCATCCCCAGGTGCTCTCTTCTCTCGACGGTGGCCCACGGGGAACTCTCGAGGTCATTCCCCAGGAGGCAGTCCACGGGGGCATCGTCCCGGACCGTCACCTTCAGTAGGCCGGAGACCCCTCCCCATTCAAACGGGACGCAGGCCATCTTACACATACTCTCAGAGTTATCTGCCGAGCGGACGGGGCAGAGAATGTTCGGCAGGATCTGCTCGGGCTTCACCAGGTGACAGCGGACGGCCGTCACGCTGGCGCCGGTGTCACGCAAGGCCTCGGCTCTCTGTCCATTAATGGTCACCCACTGACCGTATTTTCTGGTGTTGGCGGGTAGGGGAGCCCGCGGGACCATGTCTCTTCCCCCTAAGCACGCCAGGACCATGGCGGCCGGTTCCCACCCTTGCTGGGCCGGCTCATACTCTTCGGGTCCCTCCGATGATTGCTCTTCCCCTAGGGCAGCGGCAGCTACCTGGCGGGGCTTGGGTGTTTGGTTTAGCGGGCAGCTCGGGTCATTGGCGTAGTGGCCTAGTCGCTGGCACCGGTGGCACGTGACGTTGGCTCGGTACCCAGGCCGCAACGGGGGGTTGCCCCGGCCGGCCGGAGGCGGGGTGCTGGCCACGGGGGTTGCTGGTAAGGCGTCTCTCCCTCGCCCCTGGCCCCCTCCTCCTCCCCGAGGACGGTGCTGGCCTTGGTTGCTTCTGTTCTGGTCGTGTGGCCCTTTCCGGCCCACTCGGGTGCTTTCCCACCGGTCAGCTTCGGCGGCGAGCTGCCGGGGGTCAGTCAGCTTACTGTCGAGTAGGTGCTGCCTGAGCTCGACGAAACAGTTGTTTGACAGGTGCTCCCATACCATAAGGTTGAAGAGTTGTTCGTAGGTGGTGACCTGACTTCCCTTGATCCAACCCTCGAAGGCCCGGCTGAAATAGTTCACGTATTCTACCCAAGTTGTACCTGGGATCCGGGTGCAATCTCTGAACCTCTGGCGGTACATCTCGGGCGTGAGGCCGTAGCGGGTGAGGAGGGCAGCCTTCATGTGGTCGTAGGACGACATTTGGTGATCGGGGAGCTGCAGCAGGGCATCGCGACCCTCGTTGATAAATCTCCCCCAAAGTCCGGCTCCCCAATCACTCCGGTCGATCCGGTGGGAGGTCATTGCGATCTCATAGGCTTTAAACCACTGTTGTATGTCGTCTTCTCGGACATACTCGCGGACAACATCCTTGGGGATATGAACTTTTTTCTCAATTGGCCCCGGGGTGTGTGGTCGCTCGGGCACCCCCAGTTCCTTATTCTGTTTGCGCAGTTCTATTTCCGCTAGTCGGCGCTCGTGCTCGAGCGTTATTTTTTTCTCTTCCAGCTCTCTCTGTCTCTGCTTCTCTTCTCGTTCCTCTCGAAGCCGCATGTGCTCGAGGTTGAGTTTCTGTTCAGCTAACTTGAGTTCCCCATCCATCTTGAGTCGTGCCATCTCCAACTCGTGTAATCTGACTCTGTCTCTTTCTCGGATCTCCTCCTGCGAGAGGCCCGTTCCCCGCTCCTCGGGAGCCGTGGCGTTCCCCTCTGGTGTGATGCCGTTTTGGTCTGGTGTGACGCTGCTTTGGTCGGAGGGTCCTGCGACCCCAGTTTCTGTCCATGACTCAAGAGCGCGCTTTAGGTCATCCTTGGTACTCAGGCCGGTGGTAGCAATGCCAAGTTCTATGCAAAATTGTCTCAGTTCGCGGTGGTTGTATTCTTCTAATTTCTCCATTTGGAATTTCTCGGTGGAGCTGCTATCTTTGGTCGACATCGTGCTTATGTCGTGGGGTGAGCTACTCTCTGTACGATTACGCGTTGATTCGGATCGCGCCGCTGGCCACCAATGTTAGAAAAGGTAGACGGACCGGGAGGGTCGGCCGGGGTCAGGAGGAGAGGTCTCCGGGGAGAGCCGTCTCCAGCGATCGTACAGACAAGTAACTTCCCCCCCACAGACAGATATCACACACGGATAAGGTTCAGTGTTCTTTATAAGCACTTATTTAAGGTACGGTTGAATGGTACAAGGAGGTCTGGACTCAGGGGTCCCCTCGATTAGAGTCTCGCAAGGTAGGGAAGGGGGTAGCGGGACAGTCTATTTACCAATCAGGTAGTTCGGATGAGATGATGATGAGCTCACAATCCTCGAGCTTGGTGGTTAGGTGGTACGGTCCGCGGCAGCGCCAGCAGGTCCCGGTGAGGATGGTCGATACAACGGGCCGCGGCAGCGCCAGCAGGTCCCCGGAAGATGTACGGTCCGCGGCAGCGCCAGCAGGTCCCGGTGAGGATGGTCGTTACAACGGGCCGCGGCAGCGCCAGCAGGTCCCAGGAAGATGGTCAATGTTCGGTCCGCGGCAGCGCCAGCAGGTCCCGGTGAGGATGGTCGTTACAACGGGCCGCGGCAGCGCCAGCAGGTCCCAGGAAGATGGTCAATGTTCGGTCCGCGGCAGCGCCAGCAGGTCCCGGTGAGGATGAAGGTTGCAGAAGGCCGCGGCAGCGCCAGCAGGCAGGACGATGGTTCACAAGAGCGGGCTACGGCAGCGCCAGTAGACCGTCAAGGTTGAGTTCACTCGGTGTCTCTCGACTCCAGGATACAACTGCCTTCCTGCTCCGGAGCTGCCTCAGTTATAGGGCTGGTGCCCTTTGATGTCTGGACCCTCGCACTTGGAGGTCGGAGGGTCCGGGATGAAGGTGTCCAGACACCCAGCAGGGGGTGGAGCCAGTGCCTGGGGGAGCTGGGGGCGATCGGCACCTGGCGGGGGAGAGCCCTTGACACTTCGTTCTCCCATTGACCTGCCAAGTGGTCCGTTCACCTCCTGGGTGGATGGTGGTGCCGGGATGTCGGGGCCGGCCAGGCCCGGGGTTAGGGTCGAGGTGAGGCCACGCGGCCGCGTGGTGCAGGGCCCAAGATGGCGGCTTGACCCGGCCGGGGAAGCCGGTGGGGCTGGACCCCGTGATGAGGAGGGGTCCGAGGGCAGAAGATCCGTCGGGAGACGGGGTACAGGTGCTTTTCGCGGGGATATGCCAGGTGGGCCGGAGCTCGGGCCCTGTCGTGCGGGGAGGGAGCAAGCCGTCTGTGAGGCCTGTCCAACACGGGCAATCTTGAAAACTCTGTTCTCATCATGAGTGTGAAACTTGATGCCGTTTGGAGGACAGTAAAAGGAAAAATGTAATATACATAAAAGGGCGTGTCCAATTAGATTGACAGGACTAGAATCACACACCCCAAATTGATGATGACCCTCAAAAGACCCTATTTTGACTAGTACGGCTTCCGAAACTGGGCTAGTCATTTGTTTATTGGCAACTCCCACAAATTGGATTCTCTGTCCCGAGAGGGATAAGTTATGAACCTCTGCTGTTCTTACAGTAGAGAGGTTAGCACCAGTGTCGACAGGAATAAGGCAGGATTCTCATTTACCTAGCCATCCACATATTGGCCACTCTGGTCTACATTTAAGGTTGCGCCAAGTACGCAATCCTCCTCATCTCTCGGGCCCCATCATTGCTACAGGTCTGAATTGAAATCATCTGCTTGGGTCATAGAATATTGTTGGGACATGTTCTGGTTCACAAAATGGTTTCTATTTGCATTGGGGGCTGCATTTGCACCGTATCTTTGGACACTGGCGGCATGTGTGTTTTGCTGTGGCATCGGGGCTTGTGGAGCTTGCATTACTTGAGCTTGAGGTACATTGGGATTCCGGACTCATTGTCCCCGTCCCTGCTATGTCTGAACCATGTCATTCCCCTGAGACTGCACAAATCCACCATTCTGAACTTGATTCCCATTAACCATGCTACCTGTATTAAATTGGCATTCGCCCTTCCAATGCTTCATCCTGCCGCAGACGTGGCAGGGATTGATCTTCCTCAAATTTTGCACATCAGCATTTGTTCTCGGATCAATTGGGACATTGCGTCCTCTACCCTGCTGCAGAAACCTTTGCTGTTGAAAACCATTAACACCTTGCATCATAGGGACCTGTTGATATCCTTCCTGCTGGATTATCATTAAGTGGCTGATTCTGACTTCTCTGTGCTGCCTTCATTTGGGTAATCATCAACTTCTCTTTAAACTGTTTGTGCTTCATTTCCAATTCATCACTACAGTACTTTGCATTCAGCAGGATATCATCAATGGGTTTACTCTGCCAACAAATCAAATGCTGCTGAATCATATAACTATGCACAGGTCTCAACCCATGCACAAATCTGTAAACAAAATGTCCCATCTCCTTTGCTGAGATATTCTCTGTCCCACTGAACTGCTTTAAGACTTGCAACAATCTTTCATAGTAAGCATAAATTGACTTTTTGTATTCTCCGGTCGCCTATCAATTTTAACCCAATCGATCTCTTTAGGCAATATTTTTTAGTTCAAATGGGTAATCACCTTATGATATTTCTTCATTACTAATAGGAATGGAGCTTGTGATTGAGGATGTCTCATCCACCTCGAGCCAATCAATGTCAACTTTGCATTCAACCTACAAGTCACTTGGAACCACAATTTCAAATAAGGCTTCCAAATCCTTCCGTAAAACCTTTGAAATGTTCACAAATTGCTCAACCTGTCTGAACCATTCCACCGGATTATCTCTCAATTTCAGGAAGCTATTTATAAAGGATGTAAGATCATCCCCAATCCATCGCACATGCACATACTCCCCATCAAGCACCTCTCTCATGGGAAGCATGTATACATTTTCATCATCCTCCTCTGTTCTAACTGGAGGCATTTGTATCCCGACTTTTCTTGTTTCTTTTTTCTTGAACCATCTATCTTCCCGCTTATCCAGCTTCCGAAATTTCCATACATAGGGTATCAACTCTCTTAATATTTAATTTAATTCCAGGTGGGCTCATGTTTGCATGATCTCAGTCACTGAAACTCAATCTGTAACTTATCTATCATACTTTGGACCTCTTTATGCCAATCCCATGTTTCTGTGTTAGGTCTGATAGTCTATCAAGAGCCTGTCCTGAAGTCTAGTAATGTCTTCACACAGGAATAATAGTTCATTATCCTGATAACGCTCTAATCAAGGGAGACTAAGAGTTCTGACTATCATTTCTTGAATGTCTATTTACAATTTAACCACTTCTATTACCCTCTCTCTCTTAGGAGTTTGAGCAGTAGCTCCTCCACTCATCCCAAGATTTCCATTAATTGTAGAAGTATCCAGACCTCTGAGTCAATCATCCAATTCCCAAGCAGAAAGACCTGGGTGTTCTGCTGGAGCATTTAGAATTATTTCTACGCTGTAAATACCACTGCTTAAGGCAGGCGGTAAATGCAAAAGGGACATGTCAGAAGCTGGCATTCCCGTAGGCACTCCTGTCCTAGGGATACTGCAATTCACATTTGGAGGTGTATTCACATTAGGCAGGAAAAAGGGTGATGGTCTCTGAGAAAATATCCTGGACTAATCAATTCCAGTTGGTAGGAGATGCACTTGAACCTGTGGTATTACCTTGCTTCGGAAACATAGAAGTCTGAGGATTCTTTTGAATTGTCAGCTATGATGTTGGTCCCAGTATGAATTGCCAGAGTATGTGTAGCATTATTTCCTGTTTTCCCAGGGTTAAACAATGGAACTACAGGACTCATAGTGACATCAACTGTCAGTGCATCTGGGGCATTAAGAATATGTGAATTTTGAAGGAACTGCCACTCCAGAATGTTCTCCCACTAAACTTCATATTTATTGGTGCCAAAGGCACATCAAAAGTCCCACTCATGGATACATTACTCACTCCCAATGCAAAAAGAACACTTGATGGACAGAATGCAGAACAATGTCATACATTCACCCCAGTACAGAGATCTTGGCCTACATTACTCACTCCACCAATCTGCGTTCCATTATATGGGGTTGGACGATTCAGTAATAGTTCAGTCACCAAATCCTCATCTGGTTCCCTGTCACTTTCCTCATCCTGGTTCTCTGTGTCTACTGCCTCGTTATGTTTTTTCTTTTCCCTGCATTTGCTCCTCACTTCTCCTTCTCTTGCCAATGCAGGATATAATATAGCTCCCTCCATAATGTCAGTTCTCCAAGCTCTTTGTTCTGTATCCCATCTAGCATCCACACTAGTGTGCATGGCTTTCTGGACTCTCCTTGGTATCTCTCTCTCTCTGTCTACGGTGAGCCATATGCTCCCAAGCATTAAGTGCTTTATATTATGTAGATTTAGGAGGTGGCTTCATCTCATACAGCGTCCTCCTTAAATGCTCAATGATTCTCAAATTAAATGACCCATAACAAGGAATGCTAAAGGACCGTCTTTCTTGGTGATTTGGTGCCATTGTTCTAGCCAAAGACACTTGTGAAGACCCATGTCTACTGCCATAGTTCGACCTGGCGTCTCTTCAGTGGTGCCTCTATTTCTTTTCTAATAGGCACTGCTACATCTCCCTTTACCAAACCTTGTAATGCTGTAAAGAATTCATTTTTCGTTCAGAATATGCAAAACTTACAAATAACTTTTCCTTACAACCAGGAAATACATTTTCACCCACAATTCTCTGTTTAGTGATGACAGCCAATCTCAACACAGCTCGCTATGATGTTGTCGACCAATACCAGCGTGGCTTTGCACCAACCGACTTATACCAGCGCAGCACACTATGACGTCAATATTACTCTTCGCAGCAGCTCACTGTCTGTTACAATTTCTCTTGAGCAAGTTTTCTAAGAAATTTGCACAAGACACTGCAAGCAACTTCTACAACTCAGTCTGTCTGCTCCACTTAGAGGAGAGGAGTTGGTCTAACGGCTAGGGCGGTCGACCTCGAATCTGGGGAACCGGGTTTGAGTCTCAGCAATGACGTTGAACATCCTGTGATTCTGGGCAAATCACTTCCTCTCCCTGTGCCTAACAAAAAAACATTAAAAATGAATGTGTCCTCGTGTAATGCAACTGGTGCTATGTAAAGCGCTCTGATACCCGATTTGGGTCAAGTTCGCAATATATGAAACTCTGTAAAATAAATAAAAATAAAAAAATAAAGAAAAGCAGTGGCAGCTGGTGAGGTTTGTGAGTGGTGAGGCTGGGTTTGTTCAGGGGTGGGGGAGGAGGCACATGATGTCGGTCCCACAGCCTAACGTGTCCTTATGGCAAGGTGAGACCTCATGATGCCACTTAGTGGTGGTTCCAAACTATCACAAATGGCCCGGAAGGTGTATATTTTCCAGCATATGAGGGCCTCTCCAGAAAGCAAAATGCTTTTTAACAAGTCACGCTGAAAGTTCTTGTGTCATTCATGGGCAGTCCTGACGGCTTTCTAGCCTTAGTGACTGATGTCAGCAGCGAGCGTTTAACTTGCTGTTACTGAGGTATAGCATGATCGAAACAGTCAGACACTAGCTGTAGGCCGTAGGAGCAGTAAGAGTGCAGCCCTGTAATCACAGTTTCTTAATGTTTCATTCCCATACAAGTTGAGCCCTCTGAAGGCAGTTGGCTCCAATGCGCCTTAATCCCTCTTGATGAGGCAGGCTCAGCTCAACCACTTGATGAAGCAGGCACACCCCGACCTCAGATTTGGTAGACCATAGCGCACTCAGTGATCTGGCTCTTCAAAATGTCCGGGGCTCCCTCCCCTCGGGGGAATTAATAAACTCCTTTCTGAAAGTATGGAAAACGCAATAGTTAGAAACAGCTCTCTGTCTTGAGCTGCTGTGCCTGTTTCTATATAGGTGATGGAGCAGGGTTTTGCAAAAAGAAACCTGCTCGAATTAACTCCCCCATAATACTTGCTAACAGTGTGCAGTGAAAATAACATGCAAAACACATGAACCACATGGAAAATCGCTTTGCGCATGTGTGCACTAATGTGAACTAATGCATGAAAGAACTAGGCCGCATTTTACATTTGGGTTTCGAAAGAAACACAATTAGTGCATGTCCAGGCCACATTTTGCATCTTGCTTTTAAAACAATAATAAATAATGCTGCTTTTGCCTTAAACTTCTGCTAAGTGAATATTAACAGGCAATAGTGCAAAGGTGGGAGGTAAATAGTGAAAAGTGCATTTCCATGTAATAAATTAATGCATATATTTATTCATCATAGTGAGCCGAATGGGCCTGTGTAAGACCTGGGGTCTCCAGGCCCTAAGGGGGTAACGTGACACGAGCAGCTGGGCACCCAAAGGCCTGTGTGTTAAGCAACCATACAACACATGCATCCTCTGAAGCAGTAAACGCACACAATAATGGACGCCACACAATAAGGTGAATGCAAATTAATCAGATTTTATCTAATCAAAGGAGCACACACGGTAATCTTGGAGGGCAATGTATCTTAACTTGTACACATTAACATTTGTATTACAGCTTCTCATTACCTGTACACTTTAACATGTGTATTCCAGCATCTCATTACCTGTACACTTTAACATGTGCATTACAGCATCTCATTACGGTTACCTCAGCAATCCCTGCAGTATGAACTTCCCTAGTGCTGCGGGCCGGGGCCTGCACACGTGGCGCTACTGGTGTCTACGAAGAAACAAAGGCACATGAGCATACCTTGCGGTCGTATAATGTTTGCCTAGCACCCTGAGCATAAGCGTTGTGGGTACAGGAAGCGCCTTGCACTTGGGACCTCCACTGGCGCATGGAGCGCTTGAGACCACAAACTGAGGTTACCTACTAATTGGACTTAGCACGCTCTGAGCGCTTGTGAATGCAACACATGGGATCAGCGCTCCTTAGACTTAGAACGCATTGCGTACTGGTGAATACACAGGAATGATCAGCGCTACTGAGACATAGAACGCATTGAGCACTGGCGAATGGCAATGGATGATCAGCGCTATTTAGGCATAGAACGCACTGAGCACTGGTGAATACAAAGGAATGATCAGCGCTACTGAGACATAGAACGCATTGAGCACTGGTAAATACAATTGGACGATCAGCACTACTCCAACATAGAACGCATTGAGCACTGTTGAACACAATTGGACGATCAGCGCTACTCCAACATAGAACGCATTGAGCACTGGTAAATACAATTGGACGATCAGCGCTACTCCAACATAGAACGCATTGAGCACTGGTAAATACAATTGGACGATCAGCGCTACTCCAACATAGAACGCATTGAGCACTGTTGAGTCCTGCGAACGGCAGTCCCCAGGAGAGGGTAATCCCACGGAGAGGAGACTCACAATTACGGTGGGAAATCCCACGGAGGGGGGAAAGTCACAGTCTCTGCATGCGGTGCCGTTCCCACTTGGCAGGGGGCGCACCGGGCCTTCCCACTACTCCCGGGGAGCAGGGGGGGGGCGAGTCTCAGGCCGCCACATGGCCGCGCTACCTCCCAGCCCCCGGGGGTTACCTTGGTCTCGTCGCTCGGTTCCGATCCGGGCCCTTCTTCCGATGCGCGCAACGGCGCGGGACACTCCCGGACACTCGCTCTTCCTTCTGACGCTACGACGGCAGCGGCGGGGCCCCGGGCTTCTCCGCAGGCCCTGACTTGGCACTGACACTTCCCTGAGGCCTACGGGCCGCGGCGGTGATCGCGTTGCGGGTCCTCGCACCAGGGGGGGTCACAAATTAAGCGGGAGCTAGGCCAGCTCCGCGCTCGACAGCAGATCCGCACAGGGGGGTCACAGGTCAGGTCTGGCAGCGCAGGAAACACAGCGCCAGTACCTGGTCGATCCCCAGCAGTCAGGCAATCAGTCGTTTCATGAAGTTACAATATTCGCTTTGGCATGAAGTTTCAGGATGTCGCTTCTGCAGTTTCAATATTCAGTCTTTGTGGTGCAGATGATACTGGCGCCCTTGGGGTTCTGTTCCTTGGGGGGTAGGGGATGAGTTGGCGACTAGGTCCTTCCTAGTCAGGCTGGGCAGAGGTTCCCTGGGTCCTCCTACTGCTGGGCAAGATCAGTGGGTTTCACAGGATCCCTCACTCACTTAAGAGGCAGCACCTAAGCCCTGTCCCTCTCAGAGGCATAAGTCCCTGGCTAGGCCCTACCGCCTACACTCTGGCATGGATTCTCCAGCTCTGCTTCACCCCAACTGGCCAACTGACTGGAAAAAGTTCCCTCCCTCACTTATGTATCCCTAGGTCAGGTGACCTCTAGCCAAGGGGGCAAAAGTAAAAACCACACCTCCCTTCTAGAAGGTTCCAGCACATTCCAGGAGCTTCCCCATTCTACCTATGGGACAAAAAAGGCGGGCTGGTGTCGCAACATTGTTGTGGGGTTCCAGCCAGCTCCTGGCAGCTAGGGTGCTACTATGAAAGACCACTCTGCAGTAGCAGGGTTCTGTGGCAGCCATCTTGGGAGAAGGGAGCACCTGCACCTTAACACTGGTTGGCAATGAAAAGGCGCCCGGAGACCTAAGTCCAACATCAAAAATGAGGGTGGAAAAAATAAGGCACGATCGAAAATAGATGGGGAGACTACCCTAGGGCTGACAGGTTCAACACGCGTCCCCCCCAGCCGAAAGAGGGAAGAGCTACCCAACCTCTAGGGAGTTCTCATCGCTAAGGCGGAAAAACCTGGAGAGACCGTCAGCATTGGCGTGGTCAACTCCGGGCCGATGTTCCACCCGAAAGTCCATCCCCTGTAGGGAAATGGACCACCTCAACAACTTGGGGTTTTCGCCTCTCATCTGCATGAGCCAGCGAAGGGGGCGGTGGTCGGTCTGGATAAGGAAGTGAGTTCCAAAGAGGTATGGCCTCAACTTCTTCAGAGCCCAGACCACCGCGAAGGCTTCTCTCTCAATGGTGCTCCATCGCCGTTCCCGAGGGAGGAGTCTCCTGCATATGAAGGCCACCGGTTGATCCTGACCCTCAGCGTTGAGTTGCGAGAGCACCGCAGCTATGCCGTGCTCTGAGGCGTCTGTCTGCACAATGAATTCCGTGCTGAAATCCGGTGTTGCTAGTACTGGAGCGGTACACATCGCATGTTTCAGCATGTTAAAGGCTTCTTGGCATGCAGCTGTCCATATGACCTTGCGAGGTTGCTTCTTCGAGGTCAATTCCGTCAAGGGGGTTACGATGGTACCATATCCCTTGACGAACCAGCGGTAATACCCAGTGAGGCCGAGGAAAGCTCGGACCTCTGTTTGGGTCTTGGGGGGCTCCCAAGCCAAGATGGTCTCTATTTTGGCCTGGAGCGGTTGCACCTTACCTCCGCCCACCAGGTGTCCCAGGTACACGACAGATCCCTGTCCAATCTGGCACTTGCTGGCTTTAATTGTTAGGCCAGCACGTTGCAGCACCTGCAATACCTCCTGGAGGTGTTGCAGATGGTCCTCCCAGGTGCCACTGAAGACAGCTATGTCATCCAGGTAGGCCGCTGAGAAGGACTCCAGGCCAGATTGTACCTGATTCACTAACCGCTGGAATGTGGCCGGAGCATTTTTGAGCCCAAAGGGCATCACTCGGAACTGGTAGTGGCCCTCGGGGGTGGAGAATGCTGTTTTCTCCCTTGCTCCATCGGCAATGGCAATCTGCCAATATCCGGATGTCAGATCAATGGTGCTGAGGTACCGGGCTGCTCCCAGCCGGTCCACCAGCTCGTCTGCACGTGGGATGGGGTGAGCATCTGTCTTCGCGACAGAGTTCAACCCCCGGTAGTCCACACAGAACCGAAGCTCCGGTGTCGTACCCGGTCGGGCCGCTTTCGGCACCAACACCACTGGACTAGCCCACGGGCTGCTGGAAGGTTCTATCACCCCCAGCTCCAGCATCTTTGCCACCTCACGCTGGATGCTATCTTTCACTCGGTCAGAGAGCCGGTAAGACTTGTTCTTCACCGGGGGGATGTCCCCTGTGTCCATGTCATGGGTACACAGATGAGTGATTCCAGGCGTGAGGGAGAACAACGAGGCGAACTGTCCCAGGACATGGCGGCAATCCCTCTGTTGCTCTGGGGTCAAGGATGGGGAGAGGATTACACCTTCCACCGAACCATCCTTCTCTTGTACCGCTAGAAGGTCAGGAAGAGCTTCACTCTCTTCCTCTTCGCTCCCATCCGTCACCATCAGGAGAGCAAGCTCTGATCGCTCATGGTGCGGCTTCAGGCGGTTGACATGGAGCACCCTGAGGGGCTGACGGGGGGTCTTCAAGTCTACTACGTATGTGGTCTGGCCTCGTCGCTCCACAATGTCGTACGGACCAGTCCACCGGTCCTGGAGGGCGCAAAGCTCCCCAGGCTCCATGACCCACACCTTCTGTCCAACGTCCAACTCGACCGTCCGAGCCTTGCGGTCATACCATTCCTTCATCACGGTCTGGCTAGCCTCCAGGTTCTCTGAGGCCGCCTTCCACAGCATGGCCATCTGGCTGCGGAACGCCAGCATGTAGCTGACAATGTCACGGGGAAGCTTCTGTGAAGTCTTCTCCCACCCCTCTTTCACTAAACTGAGGGGACCCCTAACGGGATGGCCATAGAGCAACTCAAACGGGCTGAACCCGACTCCCTTCTGCGGTACCTCCCGGTAGGAGAATAACAAGCAGGGGAGGAGGACGTCCCATTTACGCCTCAAGCCCTCTGGCAGGCTCCGGATCATACCCTTCAATGTCTTATTGAAGCGCTCTACAAGTCCGTTAGTCTGGGGGTGGTAAGGAGGAGAGAACCGGTAGGTCACCCCACACTCCTTCCACATGGCCTGCATGTAGGCCGACATGAAATTTGTGCCCCTGTCCGACACCACGACCTTGGGGAATCCCACTCGGGTAAAAATCCCCAATAGTGCCCGCGCCACCACCGGTGCAGTGATGGTCCTCAGAGGAATAGCCTCTGGGTACCTTGTGGCATGGTCCACCAAAACCAGAATGAACCGGTGTCCCGCTGCTGTCGGAGGGTCCAATGGCCCAACAATATCAATAGCGACCCTCTCAAAAGGGGTCCTGACCACGGGGAGCGGTTCCAAAGGGACCTTCAATTTAGTCCCAGTCTTGCCACTTGCCTGACAAGACTTACAGGTCTTGCAAAAGGTGTCTGAGGCAATCCTCATCCTGGGCCAATAAAAATGAGGGACCAACCGTGCAAAGGTTTTGTCCTGGCCCAGGTGTCCAGCTAAGGGAATCTCGTGCGCTAACTCCAGCAGGAAGGCCCGGTAACATTGGGGGACCACTATGGCCCTTGAAGATCCATGTACCGGCACCCTGGGCTCACTGTATAGGAAACCATCCTCCCAATACACATGATATCCTCCCAACTCCTGACTGGCCACTTGGGCTTCGGCCTGTCGCCGCATGCCTTCAAGCGTGGGGCACGCCCTTTGTGCCTGACAAAATTCCTCCCGGGTAGGGCCTCCTCCCACATGCCAGTCAGCAAGGGTCGGCAAGTCCTTCACGGGAACGACATCCACCTCCACAGACTCCTGGGGCACCTCTATGGCCTCCCCATCCATCTCACGGGGTGTGTCCTTTACCACCTTCTTCTTTTCTCTTCTCGTGTTGGGTTGGGCCATTATTCCAGGCTCCAACCCAGGGTGAGTTTCATGCTGGGCAGCCATGGACCGCGTTACTACGCACGTCCACCCTGGTAACCCCAGCATCTCGGTGTGAGCTCGAAACTCGACATCTTTCCACTTGGTGTGCTCCAGGTCGTTCCCTAGCAAGCACCCCACAGGCAAGGCAGGGCTCACCGCAACTCTTAGTAGGCCTTTGACTCCTTCCCACTCAAATGCAACACGAGCCACTGGATAGTGACTCTGTAGGACCTGGGGTCTCCAGGCCCTATGGGGCGGTAACGTGACACGAGCGGTCGGGCCACCAAAGGTCTGTGTGTAAAGCAACCATACAACACGCACCTCACATGGGACAAGGAACACACACAATAAGTGACGCCACACGGTAGGAGTTAAGTAAATACTCAAGTTTATCCAAGCAGATCACGTTAGATGCAGTTCATGAGGTAGCAGTACATTTCATAAGCTGGTAATACCACAAATGACATTCATAACATATCAGTACTGCCTGAGGTGCAACTACCCTTCACCTAGAGGTACACGCGCGCTTCACTTTCCTGTAGCGCCTTATGGGGGTGATTATGGCGCTATGCGCGCTAACTGGTGACGACCTCAGAACCGGGCATCTAGCACAGAGAGCTACTCGTAATAGATGTCATTTAGCATTTCATTATGGAACATGAATAACAGTGCGCTACTCGTAATCAATAGCACGTAGCACTTCAACATGGGCGTGAATAACAGAGCGCTACTCGTAACCACTAGCATATAGTACTTCAATATGGCACAGGAATAACAGAGCACTACTCGTAATTATGGATATTGAGCACTTCAATCCGGCACAGGAATAACAGAGCGCTACTCGTAATTATGGACATTGAGCACTTCAATCCGGCACAGGAATAACAGAGCGCTACTCGTAATTATGGACATTGAGTACTTCAATCTGGCACAGGAATAAACAGAGCGCTACTCGTAATTATTGACACTGAGTACTTCCATACGGGACAGGACAGTCAATGCGCCTCACGAAGCTTTTAGCGGGGAGCGCCCGGGACGGGAGGAGCGAGTCTCTCGGCTCCGGTGCAGTTCGTAGGGCACCGCGCTTCAGAGCAGTCACGGGGGCACAAGGAGAGGATCCCTCGGCGGGGTCTCTCCGTCGTGATGGCAGGGGGGAACTCCCACGGAGAGGGGACCTGGGCTGAGGGTGCGGTGCGGTTCCCAACCAGTAGGGGGCGCACCAGGGGCAATCCCAGCCTCCGGGCTTACCTCGTTCTCGGCGTCAGACGGCGTCTGCTCCAGCGACGATGGGGAAACTCGGCCCCAGGCCTCGCGCACCTTCTCACACAGCTGCGACGGCAGCGGCGGGGCCCCGGGCTTCTCACGGGCCTCGCGACTCTGCAGGGCACTTCTTCCGGCCTCCGGGCCGCGGCGGTGAGCGCGCTGGCTTCCACGTCACAGGGGGGGGGCTTAAGTTAAGGATGGGGGTTCCGCGCTCAGCGGAGCACGCTGCCGGGGGTCCCAGGCCAGGTCAGGGAGCGCAGGGGTCACAGCGCTAATACCTGGTCGATCCCCGGTGGCTCTTCAATCTGCTTTGCATACGGCTTCAGGGGTCAGTCTGGACACGCAGTCTCAGTGCTTGGCATATAAGTTTTAGAGTTCAATCTGGACACGCAGTCTCAGTGCTTGGCATATAAGTTTGAGAGTTCAATCTGGACACGCAGTCTCAGTGCTTGGCATATAAGTCTCTGTTCTCAGATGTTAGATGAAGTCTTGTTGGCGCAGATGTGTCTGGCGCCCTTAAAGGGGTTCTGTTACAGGGGGGTAGGGATGGAGAAGGCGACTAGGTCCTTCCTAGTCAGGCTGGGCAGAGGTTCTCTGGGTCCTCCTACTGCTGGGCAAGATCAGTGGGTTTCACAGGGTCCCTCACTCACTTAAGAGGCAGCACCTAAATCCTGTCACTCTCAGAGGCATAAGTCCCTGGCTAGGCCCTACCGCCTACACTCCTGGTGGATTCTTCCAGCTCTGCTTCACCCCACTGGCCAACTCCCCACAAAAAGTTCCCTCCCTCACTTAAGTAGCCCTAGGTCAGGTGACCTCTGGCCAAGGCGGCAAAAGAAAAACCACACCTCCCTTCTAGAAGGTTCCAGCACATTCCAGGAGCTTCCCCACTCTACCTATGGGACAAAAAGGCCGGCTGGAGTCGCAACATTGTTGTGGGGTTCCAGCCAGCTCCTGGCAGCTAGGGTGCTACTATGAAAGACCACTCTGCAGTAGCAAGGGCCTGTGGCAGCCATCTTGGGAGAAGAGAGCACCTGCACCTTAACACTGATTGGCAATGAAAAGGCGCCCGGAGACCTAGTCCAACATAAAAATGAGGGTGGAAAAAATGAGGCACGATACAAAAATAGAAGGGGAGACCACCCTAGGGCTGACAGGTCCAACATGCGTCCCCCCCAGCCGAAAGAGGGGAGAGCTACCCAACCTCTAGGGAGTTCTCATCACTAAGGCTGGAAAACCTGGAGAGACCGTCAGCATTGGCGTGGTCAACTCCGGGCCGATGTTCCACCCGAAAGTCCATCCCCTGTAGGGAAATGGACCACCTCAACAACTTGGGGATTTCGCCTCTCATCTGCATGAGCCAGCGAAGGGGCCGGTGGTCGGTCTGAATAAGGAAGTGAGTTCCAAAGAGGTATGGCCTCAACTTCTTCAGTGCCCAGACCACCGTGAAGGCTTCTCTCTCAATGGTGCTCCATCGCCGTTCCCGAGGGAGGAGTCTTCTGGATATGAAGGCCACAGGTTGATCTTGGCCCTCGGCATTGAGTTGTGAGAGCACCGCACCTATGCCGTGCTCTGAGGCATCTGTCTGTACAATAAATTCCCTGCTGAAATCTGGTGTTGCTACTACTGGAGCGGTACACATCGCATGTTTCAGCGTGTCAAAGGCCTCTTGGCATGCAGCTGTCCATATGACCTTGCGAGGTTGCTTCTTTGAGGTCAATTCCGTCAAGGGGGCTACGATGGTACCATATCCCTTGACGAACCGGCGGTAATACCCAGTGAGGCCGAGGAAAGCTCGGACCTCTGTTTGGGTCTTGGGGGGCTCCCAAGCCAAGATGGTCTCTATTTTGGACTGGAGGGGTTGCACCTTACCTCCGCCCACCAGGTGTCCCAGGTACACGACAGATCCCTGTCCAATCTGGCACTTGCTGGCTTTAATTGTTAAGCCAGCGCATTGCAGCGCCTGCAATACCTCCTGGAGGTGTTGCAGATGGTCCTCTCAGGTGCCACTGAAGACAGCTATGTCATCCAGGTAGGCCGCTGAGAAGGACTCCAGGCCAGATAGTACCTGATTCACTAACCGCTGGAATGTGGCCGGAGCATTTTTAAGCCCAAAGGGCATCACTCGAAACTGGTAGTGGCCCTCGGGGGTGGAGAACGCTGTCTTCTCCCTTGCTCCGTCGGCCATGGCAATCTGCCAATATCCGGATGTCAGATCAATGGTGCTGAGGTACCGGGCTGCTCCCAGCCGGTCCACCAGCTCGTCTGCACGTGGGATGGGGGGAGCATCTGTCTTCGTGACAGAGTTCAACCCCCGGTAGTCCACACAGAACCGAAGCTCCGGTGTCGTACCCGGTGGGGCCGCTTTCGGCACCAACACCACTGGACTAGCCCACGGGCTGCTGGAAGGTTCTATCACCCCCAGCTCCAGCATCTTTGCCACCTCACGCTGGATGCTATCCTTCACTCGGTCAGAGAGCCGGTAAGACTTGTTCTTCACCGTGGGGTTGTCCCCTGTGTCCACATCATGGGTCCACAAATGAGTGATTCCAGGCGTGAGGGAGAACACCGAGGCGAACTGTCCCAGGACATGGCGACAGTCCCTCTGTTGCTCTGGGGTCAAGGATGGGGAGAGGGCTACACCTTCCACCGAACCATCCTTCTCTTGTACCGCTAGAAGGCCAGGAAGAGCCTCACTCTCTTCCTCTTCGCTCCCGTCCGTCACCATAAGGAGAGCAAGCTCTGATCGCTCATGGTGCGGCTTCAGGCGGTTGACGTGGAGCACCCTGAGGGGCTGACGGGGGGTTTTCACATCTACAACGTACGTGGTCTGGTCTCGCCGCTCCACAATGTCAAACGGGCCAGTCCACCGGTCCTGGAGGGCACAAAGCTCCCCAAGTTCCACAACCCACATCTTCTGTCCAACGTCTAACTCGACCGTTCGAGCGTTGCGGTCATACCACTCCTTCATCACGGTCTGGCTAGCCTCCAGGTTCTCTGTGGCTGCCTTCCACAGCTTGGCCATCTGGCTGCGGAACGCCAGCATGTAGCTGACAATGTCACGGGGAAGCTTCTGTGAAGTCTTCTCCCACCCCTCTTTCACTAAACTGAGGGGACCCCTAATGGGATGGCCATAGAGCAATTCAAACGGGCTGAACCCGACTCCCTTCTGTGGTACCTCCCGATAGGAGAATAACAAGCAGGGGAGGAGGACGTCCCATTTACGCCTCAAGCCCTTTGGAAGGCTTTGGATCATCCCCTTCAATGTCTTATTGAAGCGCTCTACAAGTCTGTTAGTCTGGGGATGGTAAGGAGTGGAGAACTGGTAGGTCACCCCACACTCCTTCCACATGGCCTGCATGTAGGCCGACATAAAATTGGTGCCCCTGTCCGACACCACGACCTTGGGGAATCCCACTCGGGTAAAAATCCCCAACAGTGCCCGCGCCACCACCGGTGCAGTGATGGTCCTCAGAGGAATAGCCTCTGGGTACCTTGTGGCGTGGTCCACCAAAACCAAGATGAACCGGTGTCCCGCTGCGGTCGGAGGGTCCAATGGCCCAACAATATCGATACCGACCCTCTCAAAAGGGGTCCCGACCACGGGGAGCGGTTCCAACGGGACCTTCAATTTCGTCCCAGTCTTGCCACTAGCCTGACAAGACTTGCAGGTCTTGCAAAAGGTGTCTGATGCAATCCTCATCCTGGGCCAATAAAAATGGGGGACCAACCGTGCAAAGGTTTTGTCCTGACCCAGGTGTCCGGCTAAGGGTATCTCGTGCGCTAACTCCAGCAGAAAGGCCCGGTAACATTGGGGGACCACTATGGCCCTCGAAGATCCATGTACCGGCACCCTGGGCTCACTGTATAGGAGACCATCCTCCCAATACACGTGATAACCTCCCAGTTCCTGACTGGCCACTTGGGCTTCGGCCTGCCGCCGCATGCCTTCAAGAGTGGGGCACGCCCTTTGTGCCTGACAAAATTCTTCCCGGGTAGGCCCTCCTTCCACATGCCAGTCAGCAAGGGTCGGCAAGTCCTCCACAGGAACGACATCTACCTCCGTGGACTCCGGGGGCACCTCTGTGGCCTCCCCATTCATCTCACGGGGCATGTCCTCTACCACCTTCTTCTTTCCATGTTTGGCTTTGGGTTGGGCCATGATTCCAGGCTCCAACCCAGGGTGAGTTCCATGCCGGGCCGCCATGGACCGCGTGGTTACACAAGTCCACCCTGGTAATCCCAGCATCTCGGTGTGAGCGTGAAATTCGACGTCTTTCCACTTGGTGTGCTCCAGGTCGTTCCCTAGCAAACACCCCACAGGCAAGGCAGGGCTCACAGCAACTCTCAGCAGGCCTCTGACTCCTCCCCACTCAAATGGAACACGAGCCACTGGATAGTGACTCATACTGCCGTCAGCCAATACGGCCGGATGGAACTCCTCGGGGACTACTTGGTCTGGGGACACCAGCTGCCGCACGACAGTGGTCATGCTGGCCCCTGTGTCCCTCAGAGCTTCCACCTCCTCCCCATTAATTCTCACCCTCTGCTGATATTTAGCAGTGTTCGGGGGCAGGGACACTACGGGGACCACCTCTCTATCCCCGAGTGAAACCAGCGTCAGGCCTGTCCACTCCCCTTCCCTATCTAAGGGCAGCTCCACCCCAAGCGCTATAATACTCACCCCGGGACTTTTCCCGGCCGTTGGGGCTGGTGGTCGCTTGCGACACTTGGGATCTCCCCTGTAGTGTCCAATCTCCTCACACTCGTAGCACCGCACAATCCTAGGCTGCTGACTCCTGTCAGGGTAAGTGGGTCTTGTGGAATTGGACTGGGGTGGGGTTCCTACTCCCTTCCCAAACTTATTTTGGGGACCTTTCAAGAACTCCACCTTTTTATCTCCCCCCTCTTTCTTCTGGGGGAAACCCTGTCCGCCTTTTGAGCCATGTCCCCCGGGGCCCTTGTGAGACACCCGGGTGCTCACCCAAATATCTGCCTCCTCCGCAAGCTCACGGGGATCCATCAACTTGCGGTCCACCAGATGTTCGCGCAGCTCCGGAAAGCTCTTATCCAAGAGGTGCTCCCTTAAAAAAAGATCGTACAACCCTTGGTAGTCCTGCACCTCGCTGCCACGCACCCAACCATCTAGTGACTTCCTCGCATAATCAAAAAAATCTACTCATGTCTGTGTGGACAGCTTATGGCTGCCACAAAACTTTTGCCTGTACCTCTCGGGGTTGAGACCAAACTTTTTTAACAAGGCCTCCTTCATGGGGGCATACCTTACCTGATCCGCCTTGGCCAAATATAGCAGGGTGTCCCTAACATTGGGAGGTATATACCGTTATAAACCACCTCCCCAATTACTCTCGGGTACCCCATGGGCCGTCAAGGCTACCTCGTATGCCTCCAACCATTTCATGATGTCGTCCCCCACTATGTAATTGGCAATTACCTCTTTAGGTAGGTAGAACTTTGATTCTTGAGGTTCCTTAGGTATGCTGCCACCATTGTCCTTATTGGACGCGTTCAATTTGAGGGCGCGTAACTCCAGCTCTTTTAGCTGAAGCTCGTGCGCAAGCTTCTTCTCCTCCATTGCCCATCTCTTGTTTTCCCTTTCCTATTCCAATTTTGCTAGCTCCCATTTTAACTGCCTCTCTTCCCTTCTGTCCTCATACTCCTTTGGAGACGCGCTCCTACTAGACCCTGTCCTACTACTGGCCCCAGAACATCTCCCTGGGGGCACATTTTCCGACATATCTACATTCAAGATGTCTAGCACTTCCTGGGCGCTCTCCTCCTGAGGTGCATCTGGCGCCTCCTGTCCCTCATCCTCGTTCCCTTCTGGGTGGGCCTCTACCCATGCCCTAATGGTGGTGCGGAGTTCCGGTCCTTTGGCCCTCCGTATCTCAGGCACCCCCATCCCCTGCCCGAACTCCCTCAGTTGCTTCACCGAGTACCCCTCGAGGTCAGCTAACCGGAATTCCATTCTGGCAGGTGGGGACCTAGACACTAAGGAGAAAAATTCCTATGGGATAGGCAACAGTTCTCAGCTATATACACAATAAGGAGCTACAGAGGGAAACGAAAGACCTAGGCCGCCCTCCTCTCAATCAATATTTATCAATACAGGCCTAGGGCTCAGAAGGTATATTTATTGTGAGCTGTGGTTCAAATCCTATTACTTTAGGTATATTATACTCCCCGTATTTTTTAATTTGGGGTAGTCACCAACAAAGCTAGCCACCTTCAGTTTTAAAATTAAGAGTTTTACTTATGGCAATCCCCCTAATAGACCTCAAGGTGCAAGAACTCCTGTCAAATACACCAAGTATTTTTTCTAATACAAATAATAGAAAAATTATGAAAAAAATGTGAGAGACGAGATGGCACCTCATGTGCGCAACACCAATTGAGCCTGCTGATTGGTACTCATCAGCTCTGCCCACTCTTATCATCATTGGTTGCCATCACGCTCCAAAAAATCAAAAAGCAAAGTGTCCACAAAAATAAACCAAAACTGTGAAGGTAAGTGGTGAGGAAATCACATACAAAGTGCGACTGAATAGTGAAGATAAAAAAGTTGAAGAGGATGCACCCTCTATAGGTTCAAACTTTATTCTTCCTTCGATGTGCACCCAAATCAAGACTTAAAAAGGCTGCTTAATATGCATACCGTATTGTTGAGCCAACATGTTACATCGCCAAATATGTTTGTAGCGATTTCGTCAGGGCAACTCCAGTCGCTTGGCACACGCAGGGGACACTGCTTAAAATTTCATTCGGGGACTGCAAAAAGTAAAAAACACACAACACTCAACTCTTTCCACATCCCATTCTACATAGATGGATATATGTCTTTCATTTGAATCTGTCAATTACCCTTATTGAGCCATGGCCTCGCGTACCAGCTCGTTATAACAGGTCACACACGGGCTCCTAGAGTGAGTCCTCGCAGTGGTTCCGCATTCAGCTGTGATGCGAATCTAAGGAAAGGGCATTTTAGATGTGTTCAAATTCCTCTTCTTCACATAATCTTGTCAATGATGTAGTAAGCTTCACATAGATCTATCAAATCCCTTGTTTATTGTTATAGTAAACCCTCTCCTTTTAAAGGAACCTAGCTACCTACTCCTCTGCGATAGAGGTTGAAGGAGGTAAGATATACATTCAAACTCGATGTGTTATCACTCATTGTTCACACCCACACGCACACAGCCGGAATAAGGGAAACCCTTCTTTTAACTGTGTCTGGGCTGCCTATGAATGTCTCGGTAGCTCCGATGTATATAACGGGAAGTTATCAACAAAAATGGTGTGCTATAAGTGACCAAAGGGATTTTATCCATTACCATGGTTACCAACTTGGATTCTGTGGTGCTTTCACCTCCATTTTTTCAATAAGTGTGGTCACGGTTATGCCCCAGTCAAACTTCTTACACAAGTAGAGTGGTCAGCCTCACATATATAACCCCACTCCTTCTCGATCACACCTCCTTACCACCCAAAGCCTCACGGAGCTCCTTCTCTCCGCCGGTCACGAGTGTACTGATCCCGTGTTTGTTTATATACAGGGAGCGCCTACATTCTCGCGCGAAACTTGTACGCGCCATATTGGATTGGGGAGGTTGTATATTTACGTTCAAGATCTCTCTACCCCTCATACCAGTGTCTATTCAAAATTTCTTCTATCCTAGACATCCGTTTACGAAACAGACCTCACCAAAAGACTCAAAAGTGATTCTTGGTGTGCTGATGTGTGTGCACGCTTACACTCTCGCGCGAAACTATTAGCGCCATCTTGGATAAGGGAGGTTGTACATTGTATATTGATACTCAAGATGTTGCTATCCCAATATCAATGTTTATTCAAAATTTCTTATCTCCTAGACATCCGTTTTCGAAAAAAACGGTTTTCGAAAAAACTTCGTGGGGGACATCACCAGAGGACTCGTAAGTGATTTGTAGTGGGTACACGCCCCTACAGGTCTCTATACCAGTCTAATATCACTATGGGCGCCATCTTTGAATAGGAGAGTGGGAGACTGTATTTTCTATATACCTCTGAGCTTATCATTTTCTGGTCCCTATTACATCGCTTTTATAATCCTCAACAGAATCCTATCTGGTGGTGTAGGATTCAACCACTGTTGTTTGCAACTGTGACCTGTTTCTTATATCATCTACTCTTATCCTTTGTATTAACATGATACTATGGTCTATGTGTACCCCCTCCTTACCGGGTGGAAATCAAGTTCCTCTGTTAAACGAGAGTTTATAAGTAGAACTAACTCAAAGGAGATGTCACATAGTTACACCCTGGCAGATCAGACCAAAGCAGACAAGAAATAGGCCAAACGTCTTGTTCAGGCCAGTACAGAAAGGATCTTCCGATGGTGAGATTCATAAGCCACTCAGTATCTTGCCCTCCCCCACTCGATTTGGTCATTCAGCCCAAATTGGTCAGACTTCTCCTGAAAAATCCATCTGGCTTCTTTCGAGGCCAGTATGTCCTCGATATTTTGGGATGTATCCGTTATACTTTCAAGGACCACCCATGTGAAAGTGTGTTTGGTTTCATGACAGTGTTGTACCAGTTTGATCGTGAGTTTGCCTGCTCTAATCGTACTGAGGTGTTCCTGCATTCTGACCTTAACCTTGTAAAAATGGCACAGAGGCCGATAGAGTCGACGATTCCCCCAGGACATTATCCATGTGGATGTTGCTCTGTATGTGGATTGACAAAGAAAACACAGAGTGTCACTCTAAACTCAGGTAAAATCTGGTATTTGAAGTGCTTCAGCAATTGCAATACCGCGAATGTAGTGTACAGACTGACCTGCCAATGTAACCTACAATATATAGGGCTCACAACGAGGAAGGTTAAGGTCAGAATGCAGGAACACCTCAGTACGATTAGAGCAGGCAAACTCACGACCAACTACTCAACAAAGTGGTCCGTCGACCGAGAGGAAAGAGAGTTGATATACATGAGTAGATATGTATTTAGAAATGTTAAACAAGAACTTGGGAAGGAAACAATGTTTCACGTCATTAAAACGTGACCCCCAGCGCAACAGGGATTTATGAGTTGGGTGAATGTATATGGGCCCTTTGCATGAAATATTGAGAAGTATCGATCCGTGATAAAGTGTAGCGCTGGATCACAGGAATCAATTTTGTGACAGACAATCAAATTACCACATTTGTAACTGCACTGCTTCTGTCAGTTAAGGAGGATGTATTTGATTTGGTAGTGTTGTATGAAAATTACTTATTTTCCAATGGTAAACTCGGAGACTTTGTAGCTCAACTGGAAACCATGAACTGCAAAAACAGATCTAAAAAATGTTTGTTTTGAGCTATCAAAATCATTCCTGTTTTGGCATGAAGGCGTCAGTTTTCTATGGAAGTTGCAACACACTCTCTGGTAAACTGCATCCCTCTGCTGTGGCCTTTTCAGGCACAGTGAGATGTATTTACTCTGTCCATATCCCTTGATTTTACAAGCACAAATGCAATGACAGAGATCAGGATTCTTGTCCTGTCAGGATCTAGAATGTACACGCTATAAAAAATACTTATTGGAATGAAACCTTTGTATGTGTAGGAGAGTAGGATCTGCACTTATGTTGCCCCCACTTTTTTTCTGATGTTTACACTGGTTTCTGTCTATAGTCTGGCTGGGACCCTGCTAATCAGGGTCCCAGCCTCTCTGTTCTCTATAAACAACTTGGAGTGCATATTAGATGCACTAGTGATTGGATACTGTGGTACCTTATGAGCCCCTAGTATATGGTACCTTAGGTACCAAGGGCATAGGTACTTCACAGGCCTACCAGGGGCTGAAGCCTGTATTATGCCACCACTGGGAAGCAGACTAAATCTGACACCACAGGCCTGCTACTGCAGCCTGGGTGAGGTAGTGTTAGCACTCCTCACTGAGATTTAGGTTCACTATATCTCTCCTTACACACACATATAAACCTACCAGTCACCCCTAAAGCAGGCCCTATCAATCCTGAGGGCAGGGTGCTTGGTTTCCATGTGAGGGGGTGCCTCTGCCTGAGCAGGGCCCCTCTGCAGCTCTCAGAATCCATTCTCTTTAGCTGTTTGTGGATGCGGTTAAACCATATATTCTTAAGTGCATTATAACCTAGCGGTAAATGCTAACTTTGGGATGGCTGCATCAAAACATGTCGTGTTTGGTGTCAAACGCCTTGGAATCATACCCCCACACCAGTAACTGGTGTGGGAGTATGATCACACCCTTCTAGAGGGATAGACATGTACCCACTGTGGAAAGACGGTAGAATCCTGAAGAGCCCTGGCATCACAAAATGGATGCCACCAGCACAGACACTGGGCTGCCCTCCTGTTGCTGACCGAAACTCGCAGTGGAGGAGGTCCAACAATAGGCATCCTGTCACAGGGAGGTGTAACCACCTTCCAGACAGGATTTAATGTATTGGGGCTGGGTGGGTGCACTCCTAGAGTGCTTTGAAGTCCTGCACTGGGGGAGCAGTAGGCTCCTCTGTGCATATGCCCGCTCAAACCGGTTCAGGGGCTACCACTCCCTGCTCTGGCGTGAAACTGGACAAAGGGAAGTGGGTGTAGCCACCCACTCCCCTGACCCTCCCATAGGTGTGGTCATAGAGCTAGTCCCTCTCTTCCTTCTAGTATAAGTTAGGGAACCCTTGACATTGCAAACTAGATATCCCTGGATGATGCTCTGAAGTAGAATCCTGGACCTTTGACGTTCCACTACCTTTGGAAGACTGAAGTATCTCCCTTGGAGTCAAGGAGTGACTCCCCTGCTTGGCAGGCACCAAAACTTTGCATCAACAGTCACAAACTTTGCTGCTCCTGCTGAATTCCGAAGTCACTGCAGCCCTGGAAGTAGATTTCCTGACTTCTCAATGGCCATCGTGAGTTTCCAGCAAAGCTGAGGCAAGTGGACCCCACGAGTGATGAGGAACAGCATTACCCGGGTACCGCGCACTATTGTCAAGTGCAACCCCTTCACGACATTCTTTGAACTTGTGCTTCGGACTACATGTGGTCCAAGCCTCCAGCAGGATTTCCTCCAAAAATCAGAGGCCTACCTCGTCCCGAGTGACCGTGGGCTTCTGGTGAATGAATCCTCCCAAGGCTTCTTCACGATCCCTTGCCAGTTGGCTTGTGGATCCCCTGAAGACTTTTCTACAGAACAAAAGGGCTCCCCTGGTTTCTCCAGGCCTGCCCTGACTTGCCCTTGCTGGGTGAGTCCCTCAGACCTTGCTGGTCTGCACGGCTGACTTTCTTCACTTTCCACAAGACTTGCTGTTGCCAAGGCTTGTTGGCTCCAATCCGGTTGCCTATACCTCAGTAAGCTGCAGACTTTGTGGGACACTCCGAATCCAGCTCCTGGTTGTCGTCGACACCTCCTGGACCTTGTGGCTGAAGAGTCAAGACACCCGTGATCACCTGAAATCACCCGACTACTGTGGGCATCCAGCTTTCTGGTCCCGGGTCACTGACAAGTGACTTTGAACACTGTCTCCTCTGCTTTCAGGTCTTCCTTCTTCTGAATCCAGCCTTGGATTCCACCGGACACTTCTCCTGTCTTCACAAGCAGCAAGTCTTCTTTGGCTCCCATTGAAAATGACGCCGCGACCAGACACCAAAATACACCTATGCACCCGGCTTCCTTGGGTGAGGTAACTCGAGTACTCCGGTGCTCCTGTGTGTGTTGGCTCTAGTACTACTTACCCTGTAAGTGACTTGTTTGTAGACTCTCCCAAAGTATCCTAAAACTTTAAAATTCCAACCGCGACTTGCTCCATTGAAGTCTATTGGGATCCGCGGCTGTGTTCTCACACTGCATGCGTCTCCCGTGGGTCCTTTATTTACCTGCCTTGGGTGGATTAGTGAGGCCCCAGCGCTTCTGAAGACCTTAGGCCTTCTCTCTTCTCAAGTCGTTCTTCTTATACCTCTTTTTTAGTATATGGTCTGGTACGCCCCTAGGGCCCCAGCCATATAAGTGCTTAACTTGTTGTGAAATGTTGATTTGTGCATATGTCCTTGACTTCTAATCTCATAAAGAGATTAGTAGAGTGTGTCTAGTAATAAAAATATATATATTTTATCCTCTTCAGTGCCCATGACGAGATAGTCTCGTCATGGAGCACGGTTGCGCTGTGCCCATGACGAGACTATCTCGTCATGAACCCTGCCCGCTAATGTAACGCCCGGCACAGGGCGAGGAAAGGGCGTGGCACTGAAGGGGTTAAATATCTACCTGTGTGGTGTCCTTTCATTTAGTGATTCAAGAGATTATAAAGTAAAACAAGCTGCTTTACATTCCTCTGAGACTTAGCCTGAAGGCTGCTCTCCACAGCTACCACTAGGATAGCTTTCTTAAAAAGGTTGTCTTAAACCTATCTACCATAAGAGTCGAATTGTACTGGTGCAAGGTGGCCACTTTAACTAGTGACCGGCATATACCAAGCCAACTTCTCACAGTATGCAATGCAATGCATTTCCACACATGTCTGCTACCCCCAATAAAAATGCCCAACTTCCCTTTTCCAGTTCAAGCAAACAACAAAATACAATTAATGGTTTGGATTACTAACGGCACTAACTGCAATGAACTAACTAAATGGGCTGAGCACAGCTGACATTTTTTTATTTACCTCATCTGCCTGCTGAACTGGAGGCAAGTTGCCTTCAAGCCAGGCCAGGCGACTCTGACTCCTCTGTGTTTTTTAAGTAAACAAACCATCAATCACAAGCCCAGATCCCAGTTGCAGTCTATGCTGTGTGATGTCTTTGCTTCATCTAAACTTCGACCCTTCATACTACTATACTGTTTGTGGCACGGACCTCTCTCTTTGTACAACCCTATCTGTAAATCTAAGTTAAGTTTATGTTCATAAACATCCATAACATCACTAAATGAATGGTGGCATTGCCGATTTTTTTTTATTCAGCTCTGAGATCCTGTGTGGCGTTGTGTTGTGAAAAGACCCGTTCAGTGTTAACAACAAGCAAGAAAACAACAAAAGAACCAGGGTAGTTGTACACCTCACCCAAGTTCTCTGCCCCCTTTGTTCCTCCGCCCACGACAAACACCCAGGGGGTCTACAAAAAACACATGCTCTGCAACAGCAATAAAACTCTGACACCTTCTTCCAACAGAAAGTGGCAGCACATTACCCCATACTATGCACAGCACATCTGCAAGGTTTCCTCCAGACACATGGCACAATCCTGGTATTCAGTGCACAAACAACACCTCGTCCTTTGATCCCCCAATGACCGTCACCACCCGCACGAGTCTAGCTGGCCTCAGAGGCCTGGCACTGTCAGTAATTCATGTGCATCTCTGAACAGACACATGATGCTGGGCCCGGAATGAAAATGGCTTCCAGGATTAACTCAGGCAGCGGGAAGCAGACTCCTCAAGTCGAGTCTGCGCAGAATCTTACAGTCCCGCCTGCAGCCTTTACCACACCCATTCCCAACTCGTCACAGGGTGGGTCATGTGACGAATTAGGAAAGCTGGGGGTGAGAAAGCTCTCTCCACTCCCTGATTGACGTGGAGGCTTAGTGCTACAGGGCTTGTGTCTCCAACACCCAGGGCTAACTTAACCTCCACGTCATCAGGGGGTGGAGACTGGCCCTTGATGCTAGGTCTTTGCCGAGCTGATGACCTCACATGCCTCAGGGCTGAGAGATTGTCAGCCCAGCAAATACTCTCTACATGTAGGACCCTCCCAGTTGAGCAACGTAATTTTAGAGAATGCACTATGACGGAAGAGGCAGTCTGGTAGACAGTGCAGAAGATAAGGCCCCCATTCAAGTAAGTTTTTATGGCTACATATATGTATTTTAACAAAACAAAAGCCGAGGATTTAGCATTGCACATTGCTTTCCTTTTTAGGATGAAAGTGAAGGGTGCGGACCCCGAACGCCCTCGCACAGAAACCGTCGCTGAAGAACAGAGATGTCCACATACAAGAGGCGATTCGTAACCCTGCTACTGTCTTTTTCTAACATTCATTCTAGTGAAACCTCGACCAGAGGAATCTCAACCAAATCAAAACAGTTACACCCTGTGCACTCGTGCAAAGATTTAAGCCCTGTCTCAAAGATGCTGTTGATGACAAGCACCACAACACAGCAGACAACTACACCCAGTGTCTTCTACACTGAGACTTATCACGTGGTTATATATCTATCCCAGGATCGTAGGCTACAACGTACCCAATCACCCCTTCAACTACTCGGTATTAAGCGCCACATTCACACATTGACTTAAACCAACTCCGCATGACACCACACAGCCATTACAAGACACCGCAATCTAAGCATAAGCAATTATAGTGCACAACCATATAAATACTCATACTTCTTTGCTGCTACAAGTCATCTCCATGCTGGTGTGACTCCATCAATCTTTCAAACGAACCATGGGTGTTTGACGTTTGGGCTGGGCTCCGGCAAATTCTAGATTGGACACGCTAACTCTCTTCTGTCAGTGGACAGAACCTTCCAACATGGTACAAGATTTGATCCAGCGTTTCTGGGCCCACAACTTTAGATAATTCTGGGTCTCATTACTCTTACTTACTTTCTTATCTTAGTCCTCCAAGGGGTCTTCATACGTCGCACTGAGGGGATAAAGAGCTAGCATTTCCACGTCCAATCTAAACAATAATTAACAGTACAATCATTTGACTACACATTGAGGACCGGGAATCTGTAGCCGCTCCCGTCAGAAAGACCACACATCTGCTTCGCTGAGAGGTCGCATCTTTGCATATTAAAATTTCCTTCCCAAATGATTGGCCAGACAATTCTAGACTGCTGAAGAAATGTGTCAAGGTCGATTTCCAGAGATCTAATGACATTCCCTGTGTGAAAGCAAATATATTGTTGGAATAGTTAATGATGATCACATCAGACCCCCCCTTGAACTTGAAGTTAATAATAAGGAGCTGACGTGTCAAACTTTTCGGTTGATTCAACAACAAAAGAGTGTGAAGAGGGAAAAGCAGAAAAGAGAAATCCCAATGGCAAAAAATGTATATTAATGTCTATGTAAATAGATGAATATGTGTATGTTATAAAGTGCCACAGACCAATCAATCAGATAAGTGTATAGAACCCTCACTCACCGACCTAGTCGGTGACATGCTTCATCATAGGGTTCCACCAGGGGTGCCTACTGCACCTCTGGTGTGCTTCGACGCTTCCTTAGAGCGGAGCGCAAATATCAGATCAACGAGATTCTCGTGTATGATAAATGTAAGTGATAGTGAATTTAAAAATGCCAGTGATTTGCCCACAAAACAATTTTAATGGTGACAAATCTGGCACTAATAAAAACAGTGTAGGATGGTTAATACTGGCATTAATTGCTCAGGTACATCCTATTTAATATTTGGTCGACATGTTTCAGCTTATTATCGTTTATTAACAAAGCTTTCTTCAGGACCTTATAGAGAGAACCAGCACCTTGGCGGTGTGAGCTCGCTAAGGCTCACCGTAACCTCAAGTGCAAAAGAACCGGACACACTCACGGTTTTGTGCGGGCCTTTGAGAACTCCACAAAGGCCCCAGGATATCTGTAACGGAACAAATGTATATGTATAGTGCATATTTTACATATGTTCCCAAAACAATAACGCAATTTACGGCTTCATTACAGACCGAATGAAAAGTCATAGGCACAATGATTGTTATAATAGCATTTGTTGAACTGGCTAGTACATTGACATTGACAATGTTACATAACTCCCAGTGTTAAAGATTCATAAAAGGAAATCAAAACTTTATATAAATCCTTAGAATCCATTGCGCAAAATGAGTGAGTCTACCCAATTACGCCATTTATCAAGTGAGAAGAACTACAGGGTTACTGAATGTTATTGTAATCACGCTAAAGCTTTGGCACTACGGTTCATAAAAACAACACCAACAGCAAATGGCGAGTACTACCACTCAGGAGAAATAGAGACAAATAAAAATAAATAAAAACAGAGCTTACGTGAAAAAGAAAGTAAACCTGCTCCTTAGGCATACAGGTGGGTGGCGGGACTACAGAACAACTATAGAGGGAAAAGGAAAAGCAGGGAGAGTGCATGTCATTACTCATTACCATCCCTGTAAAAACATAACCCACAGCGTACCGCTAAAAATATCGAGCGGTACTCACATCATCCAAGTCCAGCGTCAAGTAAATCAACCTATTGGAACCACCGAGCCCGAAGTCATCATAGGTAGTCTTCGTGTTTAAGTAGAGAAGACTAAAGGTGAGAAGTCTCATTCAGCTGTTGCAAGCCGTCCCACCCGTCACGTGACCGGCGTCAGGACGTCCTTACCAAACAAGAAAGAAGGACTAAACCGCCTGTATTAAGAATGGAGCTAGAATGCCAACCCGTCTTTCCGTGAAAAAGACGGTGAACTTCATAAATGTGCATAAAAGCTTCATAAAAGCGCAGACGATTAACAGATTTCGGAAGTCAGAAAAGAAATACACCATCAAGCCAAATTGTGTTCCAGTTCATGGCTCAGTGTAATAAAGGGTGGTGTCAAACTTTTCATCATAACGGGAAATACAATGGAAATGAACAGCTGTAGCCCACCCTTTGATCTACCAGCCGATGATGGAGTAGCTGTGTAAAGAGGACTGCATGCATCCAATTCAATCAGGAAGACAGAGTCGGTAAGTAAACTTCAATGCTGAGAAGTTTATTTCAATGCCAGCTAAACACGGGAGTACTGCTGCTCTGAACAACGATCAGCTGCAAACTGCTTTAACAAACTGTAGATCCATTCACGAGCAGACGCAGCACGAGAGATGCACCCTCAAACATAAACATGTTTGAAGATACACTCTCGCGCAGCGCCTGCAAGAATGTAGAATACATAGCATGTCATATAATGGACACAAAGAAAATACTAAACTGAACATGACGTAAATAACATTGACAGAGTACCTTTACATCATCTCCTTTCCCATAAAAATGAAAAATAAAGACTAAAATAAAAAGGTATTTTACGACATATAGTAATCTTTGAATCTGGCAGGAATGGAACAATTGCGATGAGATTTACATGAGTCAAAAGTCGTACTTGGAGAAGGAACTCTAGGTTGAGACAAAGGAGACGTTTGTGAAGAAGATGTGACAATTGAAGAGGATGAATCCTGAGTGACCACATTGTCAGATGAAGCTCCTAACGGAAAATGTGAACAATCATAGTCATCTGTGGTAGATCTCTTGCAAGTAATAATTCTATTGGCCTGTGCATGTGAAATTTTAACAACAGCTCTTTTACTCCACCACCCTTTCCTTCCTAAGAAAAGTGAACCTTTTGAGGTTTTGACAACTTGAATAGGTAAAGAAAATTTAGAGTCTCCTTTCGAAACCTTTTTTGGGTTCTTAAGTAAAACCCAATCTCCAATCTGAAAATCCTTCGTGAATAAAGAACAAGGTGAATCAAAATATTTCTTTTGAACATTCTGTTTGAGTAAAACATTTTTCTTGAGCATAACTTTATCCTGACAAGCCAAACATGAAGTATCTTTCTTCCTGATAAGATCAGTTATCCAGTTAGGACAAATGTTTCCATTAGGATTTCTCTTTTTAAGCAGTCTGAAAGGAGAAATACCCGTTGTGGAGTGAGGGGTGACCAAATATGACCAATTTTTTTTTCTTAAAAATAATTCAACAGGAATATTACAAGCTAAAGCAGATTGAATACCTTCTTTCAAAAATCTGTTCATCCTCTCAATGAGACCATTCGATGATGGGGAGTAAAGAGCCACTTTTAGATGTTTAACGTCGTGAACTTTGAAGAAATCTTGTATGATTGATGAACAAAGTGCGAACCATTATCTGTAACAACCTCTTTGGGAGAACCTTCTGATTGAAAAACTCTGTTCAAGAATTTTGCATTGAACAGAGCCAAATTTAAAGAGGACTGCATGCATCCAATTCAATCAGGAAGACAGAGTCGGTAAGTAAACTTCAATGCTGAGAAGTTTATTTCAATGCCAGCTAAACACGGGAGTACTGCTGCTCTGAACAACGATCAGCTGCAAACTGCTTTAACAAACTGTAGATCCATTAACGAGCAGACGCAGCACGAGAGATGCACCCTCAAACATAAACATGTTTGAAGATACACTCTCGCGCAGCGCCTGCAAGAATGTAGAATACATAGCATGTCATATAATGGACACAAAGAAAATACTAAACTGAACATGACGTAAATAACATTGACAGAGTACCTTTACAAGCTGGTGTAATGGAAGGGAAGAAACCTTCAACATGAAGGGGAGACACCTGTCATGTTTCCTGGATACAGAGTAAATGTGAAGTGCTAATGATATTAAGCCACTCAGGGTCAGTTAAGTTTATTCTTTAGCCCCAATACAATTGCGCACACCCAATTATAGCCTGCGTGGGCCATGGGGTTGATTAGATCGGCTTCATCAGGGATCACGTCTGGGTCACTATTGCCAGCTAGAGAATGACTGGGCATGTGGTGAGCCGCGTCTGCTACTAGGACCCTGCTGCTGCCAGAAACCCGAGTAGGCATGGGGGAAGCCGCATCTAATGCTGATCACTCTATGAGTCAGTCTATGTCCTTCAGGTCACTCAAGGGCTTGTACCTATTAGAAAGAACAGGTTAAGATGGGCATGGCTTGACGCCGATGTAGTCAGGAGCGGACTGTGGAGCTACGGCCAGCATATTCCCCGTTGGTAACTACCCTAAGCCCTGGGCGCACCAATTTTTAGCAATCCACGACTTGAAAACCCCCAGGGCGTGCCGCTTCAACATAAACCTGCCCTGCGGTCCTGCATCACAGGAAAATGTTCGACGAGAAGGGGAGCTGAGTGGAACTAGATGGCGGCCGCGATGCGGAGGGGCGGGCAGAGGCGTAGCTAGAGCTTCTGGCGCCCGGGGCTATCCTTCAGATTGCCGCCCCCCTGGGGGGTGCTGGAGAAAAAGGACGGCGAGCACCTGAAAGAGGTCCAAGACACACGTAGTATCGCCGCTAATAGTTACCTCGATCATGAAAGTTACATGCACATACATGACACGGTCCAGGGCTAGACAGCCCCTGTCCCCAAAATATTGCCGCCTGGGGCAGACGGCCCCCACCTAGCTACGCCGCTGAAGGAAAAGCAGAAGGAAACCCAAAACTTACATCAGTTCTACCTACTCTGCTTGTGACATCTCACTCATAACATCACAGCTTGTGCAGGACCCTTGTCCCCTGTCCCTATCTACCCCGTCCGTGACCTCAGCAATGTCTGCAGACCGGTCCACCAAACTGGGTTTAACCACGATTCCCCTGGCAGGACCTTCAGGATACTACAGGTGAGTCCAATGCACCTGATCACTAGACTAACTTGAGTTCTGCAGTTGGGGCAGTACCAGCCCTGCAGTGGAAGCCTTCTCACTCCACCCAAGCCCCCCATGAGAGCTCAGTAGACGCCATCCCACGTGCCCCTCCCAGGAGAGAGCAGTGGAGCCATCCACTGCCCCAGCCGCAGAAGAACTACATACCCTGACCCCACCCATCCCAGGAGAGAGCAGTGTAACCATTCTTCTCCTCCCTCCCGCCAAACAGAGAGCATTCAACACCAACTCAGTGTCGCCTACGGTCACTACAGTATAGTAATGTGAGTTTTTAAAGACTGTCAGTGCTCCGAAAGCATTTCAATAAGCTGGAGTGTCAGGCCAGAGAATGCAGTAGAATGTGAAAAATTCAGTTTTTACCAGGCCAGAAGGGGGATCTGACCCGTGGCCCATCGTAGAGACAGCCTTGACCCTGCACCTGTCACTACAGACAGCCCCATGCCCGCAAAAAAGATGTAAAAATCTATAGAAATATTTTCATATTTTTGTAGGAGGAAAGGGTATACTAGGAGGGGCAACCCACGGAATCTGCAGAAGGAACCATGGCAATGTATACTAATAACAGTTTAGTTTCCCAATGTAATATTAAAATGAATTGCACCCAAGGTGCCTCGTTTCAATATTCCTGAAAGTTTTGAAAGCAAAGTAATTGAATGCGAGTCCTGATATCATGGTATGCGCCTGTCCTCACAAACATCTCTGGTTAGCACGTGAGTAATGCCAAGGTCTCTGCACTTTCATATCGCCCCGCGCTCTTTTTGTGTGTGTTACTAAGAACACACAGGTGTTGCTTGGCACATTCACTCTTCAGCTGTAAATGTCCACTTCAATCAAAAACAAGCACTGGCAAAGCCAAAAGGTCTTGCTTGTGAGAGCTATTGCTTTGGCAATGCTTTGTAGCCTTGCTGTACAGCAGTGCAGATGCGTTGCAGTGTGGCTAAAACTAATTTTAAATGGCACTAATACACAGCCAGGGCTAATGCACTTTTACCCGATACTGCCCCTTAAACTATCCCAACCATCAGATATCCCAATCTTCCCTCACACTGTCCCCTTCTACCTTCAATCTAGCACTTCTATGCTCAAATGATCCCCCCCTTTCAACCTAACCTCCTTCACCCAAACTGAACCAAAACAACCTCTCCAACACCAAAACTACCCCATCTTCTCGCTACTCCATACTTTTAGACTACCTCTCCAGTCAAACTACTTCCTATTGTCAAAGAACTCTGCCTACAGTCAGAGTATCTCCACTTACTACCTTCTAGAACAAAGTCACCCCTTCAAACAAACTACCCCTACCTTTATGCGAACTCCACCTTCAAACTACCCCTCCAATGCTGAAACTACCTCCAGTTGTAAACTATTCCCTTCCAACTTCCTCCCCAGCACCGAAGCTACCCTATATTTTGTCACATCCCTCCTGACCTCTAAATACATCCAACTTTCAAACTGTCCCCACTTCCTACCTACTACTCCTATACTCAGTCTCCCAGTATCAACTTACCCTGTGCACTCGGCATGACCCATTTTACCTGAGCAAATCTTCGATGTCACAATGTCAGCCTCAATACCCCATGCCCCTTCCCTTTCACTATACCAAGGATTTCTAGAACTGGTCTTATTTACTGATATTGAAATTCACCCTCTCTCCTCTTACATTTTATTATTCCATAAATTATAATATATATGTAACAACATAATGTTGAGTAATCTAATTCTAGTCGTGTAGCACAAAACCCCTTAGAATTCTTGCAAAGTGGGTGTAATGGGGTAGGAACCACACCAACAGGCCTAGAACTCCAAGCAAAGCCATATCAACTAAACTAAAGCCATACAAACTAGCGTAGCCCAGTACAAACAACAGACAATGGGAAATGCCAAAATATTTCAAGGCATATTAGGTGTGATATTTGCTAAAATTACACACAGTGCCCAATTTACCCGTAGGAGGCTGTCTGCACAAAATAATTGCATTCAAGGGTTTACTCAAAACACAAAACTCATACAAAGAATTGTTTCTCTGTCTTTGCATAAATTAAAAATCATATTTGTCACAAATAACAGAGTTATTTGCATGTGTGTGGCTGATGCCATCATTGTGGCACAATGTGCAGTAAATACAATGCAATGCCAATTTTGGTTGTGCAAGGGAGACTATTGCACATAGTTGCATAGTGTGAATCTTGGTAAATCTGCTCACAAGTGTACTGAATTTGGAACGTGCTAGATCAGTAAATGCACACAAACATAATTACCCCTTCAACACCCAAACTACTTCATACTCCTACTACCTCTGCCTTATATTAACCCATCCTATATTTAAACTATCCAACCTTTAAATTACTCCTTCTACCCTCACATTATATCGACAAAACTCACACACTACACCAGGCCCGGCTCCAGGAACTTTTATTTGGGTGGGCCAAGGGTGCATTCGGGTGGGCCACTACAGGCCCGATTTGTCGCTTATATGTCTAGCCAGGCCTGCTTCCAGCCCTCCTTTATCTCTTCTTAGTCTACCAAGGCCCAGTAAAACACACTCTTTTCCAAATCTCTTTCTAAATGTTATTACTCTCAAAAAGTGTTTTTTTCTCCATGTATTGTCCCTTTGATGGAAGAGGAGATTTCTAAGGTGGGAGTATCAGGCAAGTGACACTACTCAGGCTCCCTCCGTGCGAGCCTTCAGGAAGAATCCCTCTTCATTACTACCTCCACCTGACCCCAGACTCTGCAGCGTGCTCCCTTACAGGCTTGATTATTCACCTTTCTACCACCCCTCTTCAGTGCATCTTATCTCACAGCTGACCTTGGGCCCCAGCCCCATATGAGCCACCATCCAGTTGCATTTTTATTATTCCTGGTAAAAAACACATTAGTAAAATCACCTTCAAACTTGAAGCATTGAATATAGCAGTAAATGTAATTAGCATGCACTTTAAAGTATGCTTCACAGTTTTCCTAATCACCCGACTGTTAATTAAATATACGAAAAAAGAAAGGCCATGACAGGGTTGGATTTAGTGCTGGTGCAAAAGTCATTTTTGTGGCCCTAACAATGACCTCTTTCTCCGTAGATACCTTTACTACCACCCTCCAACAGTGTCCTTCATCTCTCCGCAGCCCCTCCCCCTCATGACCTCCTCCTCAGACTCCATCACTGCCACCCTCCACCAGTGCCCCTCATCGCTCCGTAGCCCCCCTACCCCATGACTTCCTCCTCGCTTACCTCACTGCCACCCTACACTAGTGCCGCTCATCTCTCTGTAGTTCCCCCCTACCCCCACCCCATGACCTCCTCCTTGGCTTCCCTCACTGCCACCCTCCACTAGTACCCCTCATCTCTCGGTAGTTTCCCCACCCCATGACCAGCTCCTCGTATTCCCTCACTGCCACCCTTAACCAGGGCCACTCATCTCTGTTGCCCCTCTCTCATATGCATTTCATTCGTTGTATTGCGCTACTCATATCAGTGTAGGGTGTCACAGTACTTTACATAACGCACACATTACACAGAGACAATAAATCAGTCTACGGGGAATGTCACATAGGCCAATGAGGATTACACGTGGAGGAGTCACATGTCATCCATACTGGTGGGCAATATATTTTAGAAGGCTTTGGTCTGGAGAAGCACAAACTCAGGATTTAAAGAGTACTCCAGTGGTTGGGGTTGGCTTTACTGATAAAAATGTATAACTGCCCAAACAAAATCTTTTTAGCAATATTAGAATAATGAAAGACTGGAGAAGTTCTAACTATATCACAACACAAAAAAGGTGAAGTTTGTATGCAGCTCTTTGATGACAGTTCTGAGGTCACTGTCCTATTTTAGGATTGTAACTTCTGAACGGCAAGTAACACAAGGATCTCTGTGACAAAGGCAGTAACCCATCGAGCTACCCACATAAAATACAGTTTATCTGCATTTAAAAACTAGCAACAGACAAATGATTGCTCTCCAGCAAGACCATAAATCACCAGTTAACTGAATATTTTTTATTATTGTTGTCCATCGGTTGCAGATTCATTGCCATTGCCAAGTCCCACCCGGCCCACCCCCTAGAACCGGGCTTGCACTACACTCCGGTTTGAAAAACTGTCCACTGTGCTCTCCTACTTTTAAAGTACACTTTATATTCGTAAACGGGTCCCATCCAGGGGTGTCAGGCACCATAGCTGGTTCATCCACGTCATCGGGGAATGGTGGTGGGGTGCAGGAATCAATCCCAACCCCTGCACGCGCTCTCCCTGGCTGCACCGGAAGTAGTGGGCTCCTCGACGTCACGGTGCACGCGCTGGAGCTTGTTCCACCGCGGGCCCAAGTAGCCGTAGCCCAATCTCGCAACGTGGTGCGTGTGCTGCAGGCGGCAATTTGTTGCTTTTTTGCAAGCACATGAGCAGTGCTTCTACTTCAAATGGCGGCTGCGCGGCACTGGCCCGTTGCGGCGACCTTTATAATTTATTTGGGTACACTGACTGTCAGTGTCCCCAAATAAATTATAAAGGCCGCCCTCAAAACAGTGCCGCCTGGGACGGACCGCCCCCACCGCACCCCCTAGGTACGCCGCTGAAATTGCCGCCTGCAGCACACGCACCACGTTGATATATCAATTGATATATCATATTTTTGTGTCATTACTGCCCTCAAAAAGTGTAGTAATGCCAAAGTCCTGTCAAACTGATCCCCCGATTAATGTAGTGCTAAAGGATACCTTCTATCACCCACCTGTCAATATGTCTTTTGTCAGCTTCTCCCCAATCAGAGCAGAGCCCTAGACCTAGCAGGGGTCACATCCTGCCCATTAAACTACTTTAATGGTATCTACCTTAATGTCCATTGCAAGTCCTTCCAGAAAGTGCACAGTCCAAGATTGCACAGTGCATTGTCTTTCGTCTGACACACTGCAACCTCAATACCCCACCCATAACGTCTCTTCCCTCTCTCCCTTTATTACACTTCAATTTCAAGTAGTACAGAAGTTTAATCAAAGACCAGAGGCATAAGAAAAGATCTATATATCTCAACCCAGATCTTTATTTTTTTAAGGGTGCCCAGCTCTAAAACTAAATAGAAATAATGTATACGTTTTCACTATAGTATATCACATATTCTTCCTCCTTAACATGTCCTCATAGGCTTCTAATGCTCGAAGGAAGGTGACCCCATCATGCTCTGCACTACTAAAACAAAATGTATTTTTGATTTTTAAAGTTTTTGGGATGAGCACACATGATTGGATGAATCCCCATTAGATTGGGTTTGTACACAAGCTGCAAAGTCCCTGATTTACCTTTCCCCATGCAATCTGTTTCTGTGCCGTGCAAGATATTTTTCATAGCCCCGAGAAACGATTTACACTCTGCTGAAATTCAGCCAAGGTGAAAAATGCAGGCAAACTTTTTCTCTAAAAGATCCCCTTTGGCGGAGCTTTTATAAGCACAATGACAAATGTATGAAGTTTGTCACTGCAAATTCGCCATCTGCTATATAACTCGTTGCAAAAGCCGGGATCTTCAAATCTGTGACAGTATAAAACTTAAAACTTCACAGCTTGATGGAATTTGCAAAATTGTACATAGATGTTAGGTAAATTTGCAAGAACACAACGTTGCCGATTTGCAGATCTCTAAATTAAATGCATGGCACCTTAATTCTGCATGCACGGCAGATCGAGGGTAGGAACATCTACTGTAATCATGAATACACGGGCTAAACACATTTCCATGGTGAGATTTAATGAGTCATTGTTGAAGCTATCTAAACAGACACATTGTGTAGTGAACGTTTGGGGACGCCGCCAAATATTTGTGGATTACCTACTTTATGACCCCTGTCTCTAAGAGCACCACAAATTGAGAAACTCTGGACTTCAGCACAAAAGCCTTTTTGCGGATATTCATTGATTATTCCTTACCTTAGTTGTAGTTGTTTGCTTTCTATATCACTCTCTTCTCAGGAGAGAGTGCTGGACTTGAAGCTGGCTCCCCCGACCGTTGTCTAGATTTTTTTGCTAACAACGTCAGCGTCACCTGACCTTGCGTTCCCTGCGACCCCTGACCTTACGTTCCTTGCGTCCCCTGGCCTTGCACTCGAGATACCGGAGGCGAAGTGGACAGATTTAAAAGCAGCACAGATAGTAGTACATGTGCGGTTTTATGGGGCGGAGGCAGCGATCCTTTCAACGAAATTGTCTCTATATTGAACAGCCAGTGCCTATATGTCAGTGTAAGTTATTGTGTTATTTGTTGCTTATTTGCAAGCACGTGAGCAGTGCTTGTACTTCAAACGGCGGCCGCGCGGCACTGGCCCATTGCGGCGACCTTTATAATTTATTTGGGTACACGGACTGTCAGTGTCCCCAAATAAATTATAAAGGCCACCGCAACGGGCCAGTGCCGCGCGGCCGCCGCCGCCCTCAAAACAGTGCCGCCTGGGGCGGACCGCCCCCACCGCCCCCCCCTAGCTACGCCACTGGGGGCGGGCACCTTTGAAGCCGGGGACAGCGGATGAGGCGACCGGTAGCGGTAGCAGAAGGAAGAAGCGGGGTCTCGGAGTCAGCAGAGCAGAGCCCCGCGAACTGACTGCTGGCGGACCGGAGAGCGCCCTCGGGCAATTGACGGCGGAGCTACGGTGAAGCCTGAGAACATTACCGCGAGGTGGAGAAATCTGCTCTGGCAAAGGCGTGCCGAGGGGGGGGGGGGGGGCTGTTTCACCCTGGGCAAGCGCCTTGTAGCAACCGAAGCTGAGAGCCTGGTAGGCCCTGGGCAGCTGCAGAAGACGGGGCAGCCCAAGTGAGAGAAGTAACTGCGCTGTTGGGGCCTCCAGCGCCGTGCAGATGCCCCGGAATGAGCGGGAAGCAGGGCCACCCTAGAAGCAGCGAGGAGGGGCCCCAAATATTGGCAGCTGACGAGGCGGTGAATGAGGCCAGTAAATCCACTACAAGACACCGGAAAGACCGGTGAACGACGCAGCATAGTGGAGGGGCCTGAGGCAGGGACGGCATAACGGTGGGGGCCGCTCTCAATTGAGCGGCCCCCTGGGGGCATCATAGATGAATGCTTGGCACACTTGTGCAACGGCTACCACAGGTGGAGGGGCACGAGTGGTAGAAGTGCCCACACGAATAGAGGCCTACAGAAGCCCATGCTGGCCCTGGACCTAGCGGAGACCTGGGGGAGCAAGGCCTGAGTGGTGGTGGCCGTAGACAAAACTTGGCAGTCAGTGTGCAGCTCGTACCACCGCGAGAGACTGGGCAGTGGACAGGGTGAAGCCTGGAAGACGCACCCCTAGAACCCTACGACGCCTAAGGTGAGGCGCGCTGAAGTGGTGGCAGCCAAGAGAAGTCAGTGCAATTAGCTCAGGTCTGTGGGAGACAGCAGGAAGGCGCGAGGGAGGCAGCCATTGAAGAGCAGCAGATCGCATAGACCAGGAACCCGACGCGCATTAAGCCTGACCCAGACGGCCGCGGATTTGTACTGGGTGACGCGCCACAGGATAGCACGGAGAGCAGACCATTGTGAAACGGGGAGGCTGTAGGAGCCGTTAGAGAATCACCTGAGTTGGCCGGCACTCTTAACTCTGCGAAAGCAGGGACCCATTGGGCGAGATGGGGAAAGCACCCAAGCGGAAAGGATATAGTTCCCTCAACATGGGGGGAACTGGAACCCAGACGGACGACGATAATGAAAGATGCTGTTACCATGCGGCCCACCTTGGCGGACATCATGCAGGCCATTACGGCGTCCAGGCAAAAATAGATGTAACAGGGACAGATCTAAGCCTATTGAAAGATGACCACCACAAACTAAAGGAGAGGATGGCAACCACCGAAAAAACACTCAATGATCTCCCTGAGGCGGTAGTCACCCTACAAAAATCACTCAGAGCGGTGGAGGCCAAGATTAAAGTTCCTGAAGTAAGAGCTGAGGACAGCGAAGGGAGATGTCGTAGAAATAATCTACGCATAGTGGGAGTACCTGAAAAAGCAGAAGGAACGGACATGGTACGATTCCTTGAGGAGTAGTTCAAAACCGAAGTAGCACCAGAGGGGCACTCCCATTTTTATGTGGTGGAAAGTGCTCACAGGGTTCAAGTCAGGCCGCCCAAAACTGAAGCCCCTCCTCGTCCTATAGTGGCACAGCTCCATTTCAGGGATCGGGATCATGTGCTACACCAAGCGCGTCAAAAGCAGGACCTGCAGATGGACAACAGTAAAATCATGATAGTCCCAGACAGAGAAGTGCAACGTCAAAGAACCTCGTTTCTAGCCCTCAAACAGAAGTTACAGCAACTACAAATTCCCCATGCGATGTTATTTCCAGTAAGATTACGAGTGGCTGATAAAACAGGTGTGCAGTTTTTCACTATGCCGCAAGAAGCATGGGAGTGGTTGGACTCTAAGCAAGGCCACGAAAGGCGTAATTCCTCCCCAGATCTGACACAGAACCTCACAGAAAAGAGCAAGAGAATGACTCGGGTGCCATCCTCCAGGGAGGTTAAAAACATTGGGGGATCCACGCAAAATTACCGTTCCCTTCTCTGCGCGCCCTTGCATTACTAGCCCTTGCACACACAGTGCACATCACTAGGGACTTTTACTAGTAAGGCAAACATACCAATCATGGCCAACCAATCACCATACATTTTACATAGGGAACTCCTGTACTTTGACACTGATCAGCAGTGACAAAGTACCCAAAGCATCTAAAGTGGCATCTCTATGTCACAAAAATGGTCTAGGGGGAAAGAAAAAAGTTTAGGGAACTTTAACCAAAAAGGCCAAGTCCTACAGGAAACCTACCTAACCCACACATTTCTGAAAACTAGACACCCGGGGGAGTCCAGCGAGGTATGGCTTGCGTGTATCCCCCAACATTTTCCTATCCAGAATCCCCTGTAAACCTCAAATTTAGCTGAAAAATTGACTTTTTTCTCAAATTTCTGTGTGGGAAAGTTCTGGAATCTGCGTGGATCCACAAATTTCCTTCCACCCAGCATTCCTCCAGGTCACCCGATAAAAAGGGTACCTCACTCGAGTGGGTAGGTCAAGTACCCGCGACAAGCAAGGGCCCAAAACCTATTGAGGCAACATCAAAATTACCTATCGCAAAACAACCTGGTTTCCCAAGGTGGTTCCATGAGTTTTTGACCCTGGGCTCGGCGGATATCTAGGGAAACCTACCGGACCCATACATTTTTGAAAACTAGACAACCGGGGGAGTCCAGCGAGGTATGGCTTGCATGGGTCCCCCAACATTTTCCTACCCAGAATCCCCTGCAAACCTCAAATTTTGCTAAAAAATGCACTTTTGTCTCAAATTTCTGTGTGGGAAGTTTTCTGGAATTTGCGTGGATCCACAAATGTCCTCCCACCCAGCGTTCCTCCAGGTCTCCTGATAAAAATGGTACCTCACTTGTGTGGGTAGGCATAGTGGCTGCGACAGGAAATGGCCCAAATCGTACTGTGGAGACTTCAAAATTACCTATCACAAAACTACCTGCTTTGGGGGGGGGCACCTGGGGTTTTGACCCCAGGCTCGCCGCCATCTAGGTAAACCTACCAAACCCACAGACTAGACACCCTGGGGAGTCCAATGAAGAATGGCTTGCATGGATCCCCCAACGTTTCCCTACCCAGAATGCCCTGCAAACCTCAAATTTAGCTGAAAAAAATAAATTTTCCACATATTTTTGGGTGCAAACACCGTGCCGGCACAAATGTCCTACCCCACAATGTTCTCCTTAGTGTCCCCAGTAAAATGATACATCACTTGCGTGGGTGTCCAATGCAGAATTGGCTAAAATTTTCTTTTTTTGTAAATATAGCGCTTAGAATTCTCTGTGCTATACCCTTAATCCCTATGTTTTGGGCTCTGCCCAGTCACAGGCCCTTGCCCCACCCACACAAGTGAGGTATAATTTTACATAGGAGACTGAGGGGAACGCTGTGGGGTAGGACATTTGTGCTGGCACGGTGATTCCACCCAAACATATGTGGAAATGTAGTTTTTTCAGCCAAATTTGAGGTTTGCAGGGCATTCTGGGTAGGGAAACGTTGGGGGATCCACGCAAGCCATACCTCATTGGACTCCCCAGGGAGTTTTCAGAAATGTGTGGGTTTGGTAGGTTTCCCTAGATGGCGCTGAGCCCGGGGCCAAATCCCCAGGTGACCCGCCCTTAAACCAGGTAGTTTTGTTATAGGTAATTTTGAAGTCTCCATAGTAAGATTTGGGCCATTTCCTGTTGCAGCCACTATGCCTACCACACAAGTGGAGTACCATTTTTCTCGGGAGACCTGGAGGAACGCTGGGTGGTTGGAAATTTGTGGATCCACACAGATTCCAGAAATTTTCCACAAAGATATTTGAGAAAAAAGTGAATATACCTGGACTCCCCCGGGTGTCTAGTTTTCAGAAATGTGTGGGTTTGGTAGGTTTCCCTAGATGGCCACCAAGCCCGGGGCTAAAAACTCAAGGGACCCCCTTGCAAAACCAGGTTGTTTTGAAATAGGTAATTTTGATGTCACCTCTTTAGGTTTTGGGCCCTTGCTTGTCGCGGGTACTTGACCCACCCACGCGAGTGAGGCACCATTTTTATTGGGAGACCTGGGGGAACACTGGGTGGGAGGAAATTTGTGAATCCACGCAGATTCCAGAACTTTCCCGCACAGAAATTTGAGGAAAAAGTGCATTTTTCAGCTAAATTTGAGGTTTGCAGGGGATTCTGGGTAGGAAAATGTTGGGGGACCCACGCAAGCCATACCTCACTGGACACCCCTGGGTGTCTAGTTTTCAGAAATGTGTAGGTTTGGTAGGTTTCCCTAGATGGCCGCCGAGCCCGGGGCGAAAAACTCATGGGACCCCCCTTGCAAGACCAGGTTGTTTTGCAAAAGGTAATTTTAATGTCTCCTCAATAGGTTTTGGGCCCTTGCCTGTCGCGGGTACTTGACGCACCCACACAAGTGAGGTACCATTTTTCTCGGAAGACCTTGGGGAACGTGGGGTGGGTGGAACTTTGTGGATCCATGCAGATTCCAGAATTTTCCACCACAGAAATCTAAGGAAAATGTGTTTTTATGGACAAATATTTAGGTTTCTGGGTAACAGAACCTGGTGGGAGGCAGTCAAGTTACCCCATCCTGGATTCCCCTGGGTGTGTAGTTTTCAAAATGTATAGGTTTGCTAGGTTTCCCTAGGTGCCGGCAGAGCTAAGGTTCAAAACCTACAGCTTGACACTTTCCAAAAAAAGGGGTCAGTTTTCACTATGAAAATGTGGTGTATCCAAGTTGCGTTTCAGCCCGTTTCCTGTCTCGGGCACTAGGCCTACCCACACAAGTGAGGTTCCATTTTTCACGGAAGACTTTGGGGAAGGAGGAGTGGTTGGAATTTTGTGGATATTCACAGGTTACAGAACTTTCCACCACAGAAATGTGAGGAAAATGTGTTTTTTTGGACACATTGTTAGGTTTGCAAAGGATTCTGGGTAACAGAGCCTGGTGGGAGCCAGTCAAGTCACCCCATCCTGGATTCCTCTGGGTGTCTAGGTTTCAAACATGTATAGGTTTGCTTGGTTTCCCTAGATGCCAGCAGAGCTAGGGTTCAAAATTTACAGCTTGGCACTTTGCAAAAAAAGGGTCCGGTTTCACTGTGAAAATGTGGTGTGTACACGTTGCGTTTTGGGCCGTTTCCTGTCGGGGGCACTAGGCCTACCCACACAAGTGAGGTCCCATTTTTCTTGGAAGACTTTGGGGAATGCGAGGTGGGTGGAATTTTGTGTATCCACGCAGATTCCAGAACTTTCCACCACAGAAATGTGAGGAAAATATGTTTTTTGGACAAATGTTGAGGTTTGCAAGGGATTCTGGGTAACAGAACCTGGTGGAAGACAGTCAAGTCACCCCATACTGGATTCCTTGGGTGTCTAGTTTTGAAAAATGTATAGGTTTGCTAGGTTTCCCTAGGTGCCGGCAGAGCTAGGATTCAAAATCTACAACTTGGCACTTTGCAAAACAAGCATTTGCAATGCAACAGGTCTTGCATTACTTAGAGTTAGAGAATTTGGCATTGTTTATATTTAGCTGGATATGTTTGCTGTTTTGTGTACTGTATGTGTTAGGGAATGGCAGGTTTGTATGTCTCTGTGGAGTAAGTATGTGTATTATAGCCTTCCCATGCCATGTTTACATTGCCAGTGAGGCTAACAGTAGACATATACACAGAGACAAACATACAGAGAGACACATGCACTGATACACACATAGAGACAAACACACACAAATGCACACAGAGAGACAGACACGCACATAGAAACATACACACAGAGACAGACACGCACACATAGAGACTGACACACGTATAGAGACGCACACACAGACAGAGACACACATAGAAACAATGATGCACACACAGAGAATAGACCCACAGACAGAGACGTACTTACAGAGACAAATGCACACATAGAGATGCACACACAGAGACAGAGACACCCACAGAGATAGAGACGCACACACAGAAAAATACACGCAGATAGAGACACGCACACAGAGACAGAGATGTGCACCGAGAGACAGAAACACGCACATAGAGATGCTCACACAGACACAGATACAGAAACGCGCACACAGCAAAAAACACATGCAGACAGAGATATGCACACAAGACAGAGACATGCACACAGACACAGAAACGCACACACTGAGACAGAGGCGTATACATGAAGAGAGACGCACACAGAGACAGACACACACACACATAGAGACTGAGACACACATACAGACTGAGACACACAGAGATACACAGACACACAGATACAGACACACAGACAGATAGTTTGGTAGCTAAATGGGCTAATGCATCCGCTACAGGGGCTGGTGCTTAACCTTACGATTACAGTTGTTTTTAACTGTATCCCCACCCCTTACTGACCTTGCTCCCACAGGTGCGGATATGTTGCCCCGCTGTGTTTAAATACAGTACAAGGCAATAAAAGATAGTTATCTTGTAGGAGTGATAAAAGGTCACGGTATGTGGGGCCTGGAATGTCTAGAGATAGTGTGAAATGTGTAGCTGTTTGCAAAGTTTTAGGTAAACATGAAAGGGATATGCAAAAGTGAATTGTATTGCGTGTGAACGAGTATTTGTTAGTTTTAATAACAACTATTATCTGAATAAGCTAAAAAGATGTTTGTAAACACTTTGTAAAACGAGAGTTTAAGCTACTAGCATTTCAAATAACAATGCCTTTTATTTGTTTTAGAAACCAAAACATAAATAAAAGACGTAATTTACAATGCGAATAGCTCAAACTCGCATAAATGCGAGACCTATTGCAATGTAAAATAGTACCAGTCCTAATTCTGTGACTAAAGACTGGATATTTACATTCTCAAAAGTCTTCCTTTACACGCCTAAATTGTACTTAGGCGTGCACAATGCTTTGGGAATCGGGCCCAGAGTACTTTGCAACATTTACCTGTTTTTTTCGCAGTCATATGGAACAGTGTAATCTATAAAAGGATTATGTTGCCCCGCTGTGTTTAAATACAGTACAAGGCAATAAAAGATAGTTATCTTGTAGGAGTAATAAAAGTTCACGGTATGTGGGGCCTGGAATGTCTAGAGATAGTGTGAAATGTGTGGCTGTTTGCAAAGTTTTAGGTAAACATGAAAGGGATATGCAAAAGTGAATTGTATTGCGTGTGAATGAGTATTTGTTAGTTTTAATAACAACTATTATCTGAATAAGCTAAAAAGATGTTTGTAAACACTTTGTAAAACGAGAGTTTAAGCTACTAGCATTTTAAATAACAATGCCTTTTATTTGTTTTAGAAACCAAAACATAAATAAAAGACGTAATTTACAATGCGAATAGCTCAAACTCGCATAAATGCGAGACCTATTGCAATGTAAAATAGTACCAGTCCTAATTCTGTGACTAAAGACTGGATATTTACATTCTCAAAAGTCTTCCTTTACACACCTAAATTGTACTTAGGCGCGCACAATGCTTTGAGAATCGGGCCCAGAGTACTTTGCAACATTTACCTCTTTTTTTCGCAGTCATATGGGACAGTGTAATCTTTAAAAGGATTCAGCTCTTTAGATGTCACTTTAAATGGATCCATTACTGGTATTGCTAATAGAATTGATTGTCCCTTGTAAATTGGTCTAGCCTGCTCTGCTGGAAGTCATGAGTTGCTTTCAGATTTGGAAGAACTGTGAGTTCTCTGAAGCACAGCACTCAATTTAATTATAGGCACATACATGATTTTCTTCCTTGAAAAGATAATGCTCCCGGGTACTGTGCCAGACTCTGAGTTATTGGAATATTCCCTGACTATGTCTTCAGAATGGCCTATAAAACAAATTTCTTATGAGCCAATATAGTCGGAAAACTGTGTTGTAAAATGAATTATTTGGCTTCATTTTATATAAAGTTCTTGAGCACAGCGCCTCCCTCAACCAACCTGGAGAGAGGCTTCAGACTAGCTCAGTATTAAACGAGGGTGGTATTAAAACATTTACCAGGTCTGATATGGCTCCCAATTGAGCCATGAGAGTGATCGTCAAAGAGAGGTTGACCCGTGTACCTAAGTCAAAAGTGCCACCTGGCATTCTGCATAAGCACAATCAATCCCGGTTCAGGGGGAGGACTCATGTTTTTTTTTGGTAGGCTTTAAATAATGACATTTTTGCCTCCTCCACCCTCGTACTAGTGAATGGGAAAATTAATTCTTCCACTGAAATGCTTCTCTAAATTTTGCTCTTAGTTGTCGCTAGATGTTTGTATGTATGGTTTGGTTACCTCCCTCCTTACACTCTTTTCAGTATTTTCCTATGCTTAGGTGCGCCGGGGTGATCCCAGAGCACCAGGCATGCTGGACATTCAGGGTGGTGCTGAGGGAAGGTGAGGTGGCTACTTAAACCTGTGTGGCCCGAGCCTTGGCTATTTCCATCCCACCAGTGCTGGCGATGAAAACAAGTTCCTGTGGAACAGAGGCAAACTGAAAAAAGAAATATTTATGGTATAAATGTGTAGCTTTAATATTTTCAAAGGGACCCTAGGTTTATCCAACAAGGAGGATACATTGGTAGGGCTGTAAGCCATATGAGTCAGACAGAAACTTGTGAGGCTACAATTAAAGTTAATGCCACAGTATTGACTTTGACTAAAGAATAAAGAATACAACAAAGAGGTGGATCTATTGTTTCAATAGAAATGTAAGAAAACAAACCGAGTTTTAAAATGATAAAGAAAAGAGTGACATGTTTTGTGAATAGCGTGTCCCATCCCTCACCCACGGGATTGTGTAACAATCACTGAAGGCGGCAGACTAAAAACTGCACACAAACCAAAACAAACGCTACAGCTAAACAGCAGTTTCAGTAGAACTTAGAACTACCATCTGAGCAGCCACAGCGTGATGAAAGGCAGACCCGCCCTGCTCGAAAAGTCTGCCTTCCTGACTAGCATATGGAGCATGAAAACAAAGCACGAAGCATGCTCCTTGCTAAGCCGAGAGCGGGATCCGGGCTTTCATATTTATGGGTGCGGCGCGCGCCTGGGAGAGGGCAGCGTGAGAGGCAGATGGCTGCGCACCAAAACGTGCAAAGCAGCTCGCGGCCCGCTTGGCGAAGGTGCAATTTGTGGTTTGGTTGGGCTTCGGCGGAAGAGTCACATGTACGGACAGGTGCTGCTTTCTGAAACAACAAGCTCCTCGCAAGAATACCACCCGCCCCCCCGCATCGCGTACCCACTTCTGCATATTTAAAAGTCATGTTTTGCAGCGGTCGAAGGGCATCAAAAACAAGCCCGCAAGTGGTGCGCGCGCCACAGCGAGCGATCTGTTTTCAATTATCGCGCCGTGTCTGGGCACGATAATTGAAAACAGATGTTGGCGTGCGGGTAACAGACACCAATAGGCCATGGGCGGAGCAACGCCTATTGCGTGCTGTCTTTCTAAAAAAGACTACCGCAAACGCCAATATCGTGGAACAAAAGAAATCGCAGACGCATGAGCGTGTGCGATTCCAGGCTCCGTTTTGGAACCCTCCACAAAAGGACTCTCGCTGCGCGAGCACTGTTGCGCACTGCATCGCTAGGCGCGAGACCTAAAAAGGGTCTGTTTTAACTGTGAAAATGTGGTGTGTCCACGTTGCGTTTTGGGCCGTTTCCTGTTGCGGGACTAGGCCTACCCACACAACTGACATGTGAGGAAAATGTAATTTATTTGGACAAATGTTAAGGATTGCAAGGGATTCTGGGTAACAGAACCTGGTGGGAGCCAGTCAAGTCACCCCATCCTGGATTTTCCTGGGTGTCTAGTTTTTAAAAATGTATAGGCTTGCTAGGTTTCCCTAGGTGCCTGCAGAGCTAGGGTTCAAAATCTACAGCTTAGCACTTTGTAAAAAAAGGGTCTGTTTTAACTGTGAAAATGTGGTGTGTCCATGTTGCGTTTTGGGCCGTTTCCTGTTGCGGAACTAGGGCTACCCACACAACTAAGGTATCATTCTTCTCGGAAGACTTTGGGGAACGTGGGGAATTTTGTGGATTCACGCAGATTCCAGAACTTCCCAACACAGAAATGTGAGGAAAATGTGTTTTTTGGGACAAATGTTTAGGATAGCAAGGGATTCTGGGTAACAGAACCTGGTGGGAGCCAGTCAAGTCACCCCATCCTGGATTCCCCTGGGTGTCTAGTTTTAAAAAATGTATAGGTTTGCTAGGTTTCCCTAGGTGCCGGCAGAGCTAGGGTTCAAAATCTACAGCTTGGCACCTAGCAAAAAAAGGGTCCGTTTTCACTGTGAAAATATGGTGTGTCCACGTTGCGTTTTGGCATTTTCCTGTCGTGGCCACTAGGGCTACCCACACAACTGAGGTACCATTTTTCTCAGAAGACTTTGGGGAATACGGGGTGGGTGGAATTTTGTGGCTCCATGCTGATTCCAGAACTTTCCACCACAGAAATGAGAAGAAAATGTGTTTTTTTTTTACAAATGCTTAGGTTTGCAAGGGATTCTGGGTAACAGAACCTGGTGAAAGTCAGTGAAGTCACCCCATCCTGGATTCCCCTGGGTGTCTAGTTTTAAAAAATGTATAGGTTTGCTAGGTTTCCCTAGGTGCCGGCAGAGCTAGGGTTCAAAATCTACAGCTAGGCAATTTTCTAAAAAAGGGTCCGTTTTTTTACTGTAAAAATAAAGTGTGTCCTTGTTGCGTTTTGGGCCGTTTCCTGTCGGGGGTACTAGGCCTACCCACACCAGTGAGGTACCATTTTTATCGGGAGACTTAGGGTAACACAGAATTGTAAAGCAACTGTTATTACCTATTGACTTTTGATGCATATCTGCCTTCCAAATGAAAGACAATGTGTAAAAAAAAGACATTTTGAAAAATTACCTATAATTCTCTTGCTTGTATGGGTACTCACAGTATCGGAAATGTGAAAATATCTGTTTCTAAACTCTGTATTTTGCTCCAATTTCAGAAATACATAGGTGTCTTTCCTACTGATTTTTCCATGTATATATTTTCCCAAATTAATTGCTATATACGCGGTACATAATGAAAAACCATTGCAAGACGCTGCTAAGTTATTGGCTCTGGGTTCATCGGGTTCTTGGTAAACCTACAAGTCCTATATATCCCCACAACCAGAAAGGTCCAGCAAATGTAACGATATATTGCTTTAAAGCAGCTGTCACAATTAGAAGAAGTTACAGGTGAAAACGTTTGCACAAATGGCTGTTTTTTTAAAACTAATTTTCAATTTATCCTATATTTAACTGTTAGTTTCTATAAAGAAACCTTGAAGGATCTACACAAATGACCCCTTGCTGAATTAAGAATGTTGTCAAATTTTCTAAAAAGTATAGCTTTCCAGGATCCATTATTGCTTTCATACTCATTTCTACCATTAAGTGGAAGAAGGTTGAAAGCACAAAAAATACCAAAAATAGGCTATATCACCGGAAAAATGCCAAAACCGTGAAAAAATTGTTGGTTTTCTGACAAAAGTCTGCTTGTCCCTGAAAGCTGGGAAAATTGTGATTTCAGCCCCACAAACTCTTTATTGATGCAATTTGCAGTGGAAAAAACAGATGCTTTCATTTGCAGCACTTTTTTCCATTTTTTCCCCCAAAAATCAAAATGTAACTGTATTTTGGCTAATTTCTGGGTCCCCTCCACGGGGAATCCACAAACCCTGGGTACCTTTACAATTCCCATGATGTTGGAAGAAAAGGACCCAAATTTGGCATGGATACCTTATCTGGTCAAAAAGGTAAAGGGGCCTAACCGTGAACTACCCCAAAAAGCCAAAAAATGGCTTGGCACGGGGGGGGGGGGGGGGGGGGGGGGGAAGGCCTAGCAGTGAAGGGGTTAATTCAAGGGTTGTTTTCAGGGGCCAGGCTTGTCAACCCTGAGAAAGCTACTGGGGCGGAGATGAGACCAGCACAATGGTACCCCCCATAGATCTTAAATGCATATCTCGGAATGTGCGGGAGATGCACACTAAGTCGCAGCGCCATGGAATACATGCTCACTGAGTGAGGAGAGGGGTGCATATTGTGCTGCTGCAGGAGACGCACATACTGGCAAAAGAAGGGGTCATGCTCCAGCGTAGATGGAAGGGTCAGGTGTTCTACACAAACTACTCAGCCTTCTCCAGGGGGGTCTTAATTTGGGTGAGAGTGGGAGTACCTTTTCAGTGTATGCGTCAAATAATCGACTCCGAGGGGAGGTACGTCATATTGTCAGGTCGTCTAGCTGGAAGAGATATAACACTGGGCAGCCTCTATGGTCCTAATGCAGAACAAGCCTTGTTCCTGACTCAATTGCCCAGAAAGCTAGCTCCAGTGCTGACGGGATCGATAAAACTAGGGGGGGGAATTAATTGTATCACAGATGTGGGGTTCGATCGTTGACACCCACCTCTCCCTGACGCTCCCATACATAAGCTAGCTGAGGCGCGACGAGACTGGCAACAGCGGTGGGGGTTAGTGGAAGCCTGGAGGGCGCAACACCCTGGGGACAGAGACTATTCCTTTTTCTGGGCACTGCATGAGCTCCATGTCCAACTAGATTCCATACTGTGCTCCCCTGGCGTGCTAGAATGTGTACAAACCAGTGAATACCTTGCCAGAACAATTTCAGACCATAACTCGTTATTAATGGGACTAATTTGGTCCTGTGAGAGATCTAAAATCCCGACCTGGCGCCTGAGACTGTGAAGCGTTGGAGGACCAGGCCTTCCAAACTACAGTGGGCACCGCTATCGGACAATATTTTGTAGAGAACACTGTTACGGCGACAAACAAACTACTAGAGAGGGTTGTCTTTAATCAGTTATACGAGGGCACTGTATCTCGGAGATGGTAGGAGTACGGAAGATGCTTCTGCAGGACACACTGGTGGCCGAGAAGACACTACGAGACCTAGTGAAGGAAAGGCCAGAAAGGAGGGACAAGCAGGAGGAGCTCCTGGCAGCCAAGGAAGCAGTGGCCGAACAGGTGGAGAAGCTGCACTGCTTCGACTACAAACATTATGTGGTCCAGGCTCACTCTGAAAGGGACAAATCTGGGACCTTGCTGGCCTGGTTGGCTAACCCGGCTAGGAGAGGCTCAGTCATACTAGAGCTGAAAGGGCAGGAGGGAAAGACTCTCCACCTACAACAGGATATCAATGTCCTGTTTATGGATTATTATCCAGGTTTATATAGAGCATACTATCTGCAGCGAATGAGGAACTTGCCAACTCTTTAAGCGACATAGAGCTACCTGCAGTGTCAGAGGAAATAGCAGAGTCCCTGGGAAGAGACAGAGAGGTGAGCGAGGTGAGGGACGCCATCAAGAACATGGCCAGGAACAAGACACCAGGGACGGATGGACTACCGGTAGAGTTCTACTCAACATATGTTGACCTACTACCTCCCAAACTGGTGGAACTATTTAACCAGGCGAAATAGGAAGGAAAATTGCGTAGCTCAACAAGAGAAGTGGCAATCATCCCCCTGTTAAAACCGGGAAAGCAAGTATGGGACAGGGCGGAATATAGGCTGCTCTCTATTTTTAACCTGGATTATAAAATTATAAACCGAATACTGGCCACTTGTCTCCTCCAGCAAATGACAACACTGATACACCAAGACCAAGCGGGCTTTATTCCCACCAGAAACATGGCATTAAATGTCAGACGATTACTGCATGAGCTTGAGGCCTATTCCTACTGCAGGGATGAGGCGACCATCTTTGCAGTAGATATTGGAAGGCCTTTGATAGCCTTTAATGGACTTACCTATTCCAAGTGATGAGGAAATTCGAGTTGGGTCCTGAGATTGCTGAGTGGACAGCACTGCTCTATAAGGATTCCACAACTCGGGTTAATGACGGGCAGACTAATTTCTGAGGACTGCAGAATAGAACGGGGAACAATACAGGGATGCCCTCTGTCACCCCTGTTGTTTGCCCTGGCTATGGAGCCACTGGTGGCCAGGGCTAGAACAGGCCAGTACTTCTGAGGACTTTGAGGTGACAGGGCAAACACATCATATTGCATTGTATGCAGACGATTTACTGCTGTTTCTGGCAGATGCGGGGGAAGCACTTCAGGGGGCTAAGGAGCTCCTAAACAGATTAGGTAGGGTGGCGGGCCTTAAAGTGAACTGGGCGCAGTCATGTCTCCTCTCTACCATGGCGGATAGGTTGGGTTCACAAGAGACGGAAGGTGTCCAGTGGGAGAACCATTGCTTAACGCAACTGCGAACTCAGATATACCATACCCAAGGGGACCTATTAGCAGGTAATATAGGGAGAGCCTTGAGGGAAGCAAGGGTAGTTTTGACTCCTGGGGGACCCTTCCTGTGTCGGTGGCTGGCAGGATCGCCCTTCTGAAGATGGTGACATTACCAAGGTTTTTAAAATATTGCGGAACACTACCAGTTTGGATCCCGGTGCGACTGTTTAGCCAATGAAAAGCACTGATGACGACGTTTATATGGGGAACCAGTAGGCGGAGAGTACCACTCACCACCCTTATGAGGCCAAGAGCAGAAGGAGGACTGGCGGTGCCCGATTTTGAGTACTATTACCTCGCAGCACAACTACAGTGACTTACGAAGTGGGTGGGTGGCAGGCAGACTCAGAGGGACAATAGATCAGGGAGACGTGACCCCAAGCCTGCGGCTGCTGTCGCAAGTATTACTGAGACTCCTTATTCAGGACCGTGACATTCCCACTGAACTGAAAACAGCACACAGATGCTAGAATAGGAGCCTATGAAGATCTAAGACTAAATGCCCTTATACCCCGGAGATCCCGTTAATTATGTCCAAAGCGCGGTAGAGAGCTAGGAATATCCTCAATGGGGGACCTATATGACCGTAGGGAGAGATATGACATACCTGGGGGGGGGGGGGGGATTTCCTGTTGCATACAGCCCTCACAGACAATAGGAAAACACTGGCGAGAGGGTCTCACGGAACCGCAGACATCGGCAGGGTGCCAGTATATGGTAACAGCGGCTGGAACCATTAGGGCAATCTCATGTCTTTACGGGCGACTCACACATGAGACACTACCTCCTCTGAATAAGTTACATCAAAAATGGGAAGCAGACGTAGGCGAACCTATAGCTGAGAAAGTGTGGGGGGAGTTAATGGAAAGGGCATGGAAGAGCACTAGAAATGCTAAGTTTCCATTGGTACATTTCTATGTTTTACATAGAGCTTACCTCACACCGGGCAAGATTAATAAATATCTTACTACGCAAACAGCAGCTTGCCCATGCTACATCATGGAAGGAGCAGAATTCTTGCACATGCTCTGGAGCTGTCCGAACCTTCGGGGACTTCTGGAAAGAGGTAGCCAGAATCTTAGCAGGTGTGACTGAAAGAGAAATAGCAGTAACACCAGGGCATTGCCTTCTACACAGGTTCCTCCACACGGCTAAAAATAAAGTGGTTCCAGGACCTAGGTCTGGTACTAGCTTAAAGAGACATTACCAGCCACTGGAAAGCGAGAGGCGGCACTAACATACTCAGGAGGAAAACAGAATTCATAAAATAGTCAGAATGTGAGGGGGGAGTCAGGCTGCAAATAGCCAAAAAACACGAGGAGCGAAAAGACACTAGAGACAACTAGGGCATGGACAGCGTTAGTGGAATGGCTAAAGAACCCGGAGGCCGATATGGGAGAGGATCCAGCAGGAGGGCCCCCCGACGACGAAGGCTGAACCCCGCACTTTAGACACCACTGAATGATGAGCAGTGGAGCAAATACGCAGCGATATCAACTCCTCAAACTGATAGGATATCAGCAATGACCCATTATGGAAGCTCTCAGAGCATAGAGAAGGGCCTCCCCAGATCAGGCAGATAAGGAATTGGCTACACGTGACACGCAGGGGGGGCTGGCAAGGGCGGGGGGAACAGTTAGGGGCAGTTTACAATGCTGAGTGGTGATTATTTCTGACGTTAGGGACTAAAAGTAGAGCACTCGAGGGACTGAATATGATGCAACTTGTAGCACCTTTATTAAGTGGATAGAGGGGGTGGGGGGCTTGGACTAATGACACAAAGCTCCAGTCTACCTTAGATATGTAACTACAGGCCATTGAGGAGTACAACCGATTATCCGTAATTAACAATATTGCTGTACCTTGATGAATGTTTGCTAAAAACTCAATGAAGTATGTTTAGAAAGAACAGGGTAAGGATGTGTGCCTGTTAGAGAGAGCGGTGAGGGCTGAAAAACAGAACCAAAACGGGGCTGGGACAGCTGTCTGGAAAAGTAACCAAGAGGGAGAATAGTTATATTACCCTCTATCATTGGTAATAAGGAGATATTGTGTAAGATTCTACCTGTCCACCTTTGGTGCCTGGATTACAGTCTCCCCATAAGCTTTTTTTGAGGGGCCTATCCATCCCACCTTCTGTGTCATCAATATTTGATTGGCAGCTGATGTAGAGAATGATGAGCTGGACTCAAGCCATTGTAAAGCTTTATTCCTTAGTTGGATAGCTGATTTAGCTACGTCCTCTCGGAGTGGCAGTGTATTTGCCATACCAACTACATAGGTGCAGCAAGCAGGTGGGAGATCAATTCTATCCATTCTAGAACGACCAAGGCCTCTGATTTTCCCCTCCCCTAGCAACCATGGACTGTGCAGGAATCCCCTTGGCTTCGACTACTTGAGAGTGCCTGACTGACTGCCAGTGGCAGCTGGCAGGGAATGGTTCCGGGGGAGAGGTGGTAGGAAGACTTACCTCCTGATCACCGGTCGCCAGCCGTTGCCTCTCCTTCCTCTTCCGTCCTCTGCTCTTCCTCAATCCCGGCAGCACCTAGGCTTCCAGACTCCCCTAGCCAATCACGACGCTGCTGTCACCATGACAGCAGTGTTGTGATTGGTCTGAGAGTTGTGGGTCGGCGTTCAGACAGGGAGTAGGAGCCTGTACATGTTCTCCACCCAGGCTATGCATTACAGTTTAAAGAAGATTTTATTGAAGAATGAAAAAGTTGCAGTACAGTAATAATATACATTTGTGGGAAAAAATACAATGTAAAACATTTCAGAAAAATAAAAAGGAGTAGAAAGAAAAAGAGAGAGAAGAAAAGAAGGAAAGCAAAAAGGATATCATCAGAAACTTATTACAACAATATAGTAAATAACTGGCAGTATAAAGAAAAAAAAATATGACTTCATAATACAGGAATTAATATTCAAAAAAGAGATAGAACAAATCGGCAAACTTCATACATTAATACTATCAGACTTATTAATAATAACAAGAAGATCAAGGAGGTTTAGGTACTTCCTCCCTGCAAGGATTATGTAAAGGAAGGGGTTGGGCAGACAAATTCAGAAAGGAGGTAATGGGTAACCATAATAAGTCCCTTTTAATCGCAAGGGAAATAGGGTGGACGTAAGCTCTATCTAGTCTATGGTTATAACAAACCCCATACCACCATGCTTGATAAGAAATAAGGGAGGTATCATTCCAAGCTTTCGTGATTTGTTGAAATGCCACAGCAAGAAGGAGATCAACAATAGAGGTATCAGCATTGGAGGAGGACCATATTTGTGAAAGACTACCAAGAAAAATATGAGAAAGAGAAAAGGGGAAACTGGTGGAAAAAATGGAATTAATTTGTTGCCAGACTTTGCTCCAAAAAAGGTGAACATCAGGACAAGTAAACAACATGTGTTTAAGATCAGCCACTAAAGCCGAACAGGACCAACAGATGGACGGGATAGAAGAGTCAATGTGGTGTAGTTTGTATGGGGTGATTAAAAGTCTATTGTATATAAAAAATAGAGTTTGAGTTGTATTTGCCGCTCTAGATGATTTCCTTATTTTGATCCAAATGTTATCCCAGGTAGTAAGCGGAAAACAGTCATCTAAATCTGACTCCCAAGCACATTCCACAGCAGATTTCACTCGATGAGCAGACGAGTCTCGCAGTTTTTTGTAAATTTGAGAAGCAGATGGAGAGGAATGTAAAAATGGTAAGGAGATGAGAGAAGAATTATATTGAATGGAGGTACCCGTAAGAGCATCAAAAGTAGCTTGAGCCGCCATTCTTAATAGAATATATTTGGGATAGGAAGAGAGGGGAAGAGAGAAACGATCTTGAAGAACAGAAAAGGGGATAAAAGAACCATCATGAAAGAGTTGATGAGTCCATTTAAGACCTAGAGATAACCAATCATTCCAAAAGATAGATCTATTTTTAATTTTGATAAGAGAGTTATACCGAATAGGAGATTGTAAAAAACGAGCACGGTCATCCAGGTTGTGCAAAATAATAGGTTGAAAGGTCTTGCGAACATGTTGAAGAATGGGAAGAGCAAATTTCTTTGGAGCTTGCGACAATGAAACAAACTCTTCAAACGCAAAGGGATGAAAAAATGAAGTTTCAACCTCTACCCACAAAGGACAAGAAGAGGGGTCAGGAGTATGATCAGAGATGAAAGAAGCAGAATGAGTGAGAAAAAAGGAAGTATGATATGAGGAAAAGTCAGGAAAATTAACACCATCTAAATGTTTAGGAGATTTAAGTCTAGAAAAGGACATTCTGGCAGTTTTGTTTTGCCATAAAAATTTAGATAATACGGAATAAATATTCTTGTAATAAAATTTAGGAATGTGAACTGGAAGATTCGACAAGAGAAATAAGACTAACGGCACCAACATCATCTTGATAGAATCTAATCTACCCCACCAAGATAAGAATAAGGGATGCCATTGTTTCGTAGAGGCAGTAAGAGTTAATAGTAGATTTTTAAGGTTCAAAGCCACAGTATCTTTAATAGACGGTGTAAACCAAAGACCAAGATATTTGATTTTGTTTGGGCTCCAGTTGAAGGAAGAAGTTAAGAAATCGGCATGAAAACAGAATTTATTGAGAGGAAGGATTTCACACTTGTCTACATTAAGCTTATAGCCAGACACTGATGCATAGTTCGAAACCTCTGATAAAAATGCTGGGAGAGACGTATGAGGATTCGAGAGAAATAACAAAATATCATCTGCGTATGCAGAGATCTTTAACTGTGTAGAACCATAAGGGAAACCAGAAATATCAGCGTTCGTACGAATCTTAGTTAAGAAGGGTTCTAATGCTAATATAAATAGGAGCGGAGAAAGCGGACAACCCTGCCGAACACCACGAAGAAGAGGAAAGGAGGAAGAGACAAGGCCATTGGCCAAAATAAAGGACCTAGGAGAAGAGTAGAGCATTGAGACATATGAAAGAAACTTAGGGCCAAAACCAAACCAAGAAAGGGAAGAAAAAATAAATTGCCAGTTGACTCTATCAAAATCTTTCTCAGCGTCCAGTGCAATAGCTGCCAATGACGCCTTATGAGAATGAGATTTACTTAAGACATTAAAGAAAAGACGGGTATTGTCAGATAGGTGACGTCCTTTGATAAAACCACACTGTTCTTTGGCGATTAATTGTGGAAGAATTTTTTCTAAACGAAGTGCAAGGATCTTAGCAAAAATGTTGTAATCTAAATTAATTAAAGAAATGGGCCTATAGTTCTTACAGAAGGTGTGATCTTTACCATCTTTGGGGAGGAGACAAATAAGGGCCTCCTGAAAGGTACCTTCAGATTTTTGAGATGTTATAAAGGATGAGAATAGTTGATGAATTCTTGGAAGAAGTAAGGAGGAGAAATGGGAATAAAATTCTATAGTAAACCCATCGGGGCCAGGGGCTTTACCCCTCTTTAGGACTTGGATAGCCTCCAGAATATCTTTATGCGTGATATCAGCCTCTAAAGGGGAGAAATCAACCTCTGAAGAGGAAGGTGGAGCAATGGAGGATAAATATCGATTAATTTCAGACAAAACAGGAGAGGATTCAGGAGTATATAAACGTTGATAAAAATCCGTAAATTCAGCTAAAATATCCTCATCTTTATGAACCACAACATTAGAGGAGGTAACAATGGATTCAATTTTAGTACGCTCCTTCTTAACTTTGAGGTATCTAGCTAAAAGATTACCGGCTTTATTTTGTGCAGTGTAATATTTAGCACTAGACTTAAGTAAAAATAAATTGGCAGAGTCAGTAGAAATTTTATTAAAGGAGAGCTTAGCCTTAATAAGATGATCTAGGTCAGATTGTTTCTTAGAGAGGTAAAAGGAGTGTTCTAATTGTTTAATTTGTGCGTTAAGCAAATGAGTAGATTGAGAGGCTTTACGACGCTTACGGGCAACAAATGTAATAATGAAGTCTCTAGAAGCGGCTTTAAATGTATCCCAAATAAGGGAAGGGGTTAGCTGAGGCGAGTCATTGTCTTCAAAAAATGAAGAGGCAAAATCCATAAAAGCTGGTGTAAACTGTGGGTCCAATAAAAGAGTGTTATTAAACCTCCATCTCCTAGTGCCTTTCACGGGGGGGAGTAAATCCAGACTTAAAGAGACTGGAGCGTGATCAGAAATTAAAATAGAACCTATGTCTGAGTGAGTAATAAGTTCAGTGAGGGCTTTGGAAATTAAAATATAATCTAATCGGGACTGGGAAGAGTGAGGAGGTGAGTAAAAAGTGTATTCTCTAAGGGTAGGGTGGCAAAGCCTCCAAGAATCAACAAGGGCTCTTTGGGAAATAGTGGAGGTAAACAAAGAATGCATGTGAGAGGGGGAGAACCTAGAATCAGATCTTCTGTCCAAAAAGGGATCTATAACCATATTACAATCACCATCCAAAATCAGATAATCATCAGTGACTTGCATGAGCAGGGAAAGAATATGGGGCCAAAAGACTTTATCCGGAACAGTGGGGGCATAAATATTAATAATAGTCAGAGGAATTTTATTAATCAACAGAGAAACTGCTACCCACCTACCATCTGCATCATTATCTTGATTGACAAGATGAACATCTAACCTCTTATGGCATAAAATGGCGAGAGGCAAAAACATGACCAACCCAATTACGACGTAACTTAGGAATTTCAGTATCTTTAACATGAATTTCTTGTAATAAAACAATATCCCCTTTTAAATTTGCTACATGAGACAAAACTCTTTGGCGTTTAATAGGTGAACCAAGACCTTTAACATTCCAAGATAAAATATTCAAAGACATTTACAGATAAGGAAGAAAATGCAAATAAAAGGAAAACAGAAAAGTATAAGTAGAGAAAAACTGGATAGTAATCCTTACATTAGTAAGAGAAGGAGAAACAGAGCATTGCAGGGAGAAGAAATAATATCAAGTACAAGAAAGAAAAGAAGATATATAATTTAATAAATACAACCGAAGAACCGCCATAAACACATTGCATTGAAAAGGCAAGAAAAACAAAGAATACAAAGAGAAAACGAGATGGAAACACGGGAAGAAAATAGGAATCAATAGGTGAAAAAGAGAGGTAAAAAAGAGATTGAAGTAAATGGTTAAAAAGAGAGAGATAAAGAGAAAGAAAAGAACAGGAAGTAAGAGTAAAAAGAAAAAGAGTGAAGCAACGGTAGGAAAAGAAGATATAAGAAGCAAAAGAAGAAAATAGAATAAAGAGAAGAGAACAACAAAGCAAAATCAACCAATTCCATAAACATAAGAACACAATGGCAAAAGACATACCACAAGAAAACAAGAAAGGATGAGGGTGTTGGAACCACATCAGGGAAATGGAACGCCGAACGGGAAACCGCAGGGCAACAACGACAGGGAGGACGTCATCCAGGAAAACTGAAGAGGATAACATACAGGGGCCCAAATATCCAAAACTAAAGGGAAAAAGACAAAATACAAATGTTAACAATGCGGAACATTAGAACCAAATACAGTAAAACAGCAAACAATCTACATGAGGAAAACAAAACAGTTACAATCTGGAAACATCCATAGAGTCATGACGACAAGTATTCAAAAATTGTTGGAGAACAGCCGGGTCTTCATAAGATATAGTCTTGTTGTTATATGTCACTTTAAAAAGGCATGGATGAAAAATGCCATATCTAGCATTAAGACTTCGAAGAGCAGGTCTCATTTCCAGGAACCTTTTCCGGCGATCTGCAGTCACTTTGGCATAGTCCTGAGTAAAAAATAGATTGGAGCCATGCCAAGAAATCTTTCCTTTTTGCTTGGCAGCTTGGAGTACCTTGAGCAGGTCAGTATATTCCAGAAAATATAAGATAGTACCTCTAGGTCTCGCTGAGGAGGAGGAAGAAGCAGACATCCGGCCCAAACGATGAGCGCGTTGAATGTTCAAAGGAGGAGATTCAGGAAGACCAAGAAGAGAAGGTAAGAATGACTGGAAAAAAGAAATGGGATTAGAACCTTCAAGACCTTCAACCAAACCATAAATACGCAGGTTGTTGCGCCTGTTGCGGTTTTCCAATTGTTCGACTTGTTGTTTAAGACGATCAATTTCTGTATGTAAAATGGGGACTTGATGTATGGTATCCTCAGACGTGTCAACTCTTTGTTCAAGGGCCACAACTCTCTGGATGGTGTGAGATCAGCTGTCTTCAAGGCTTTGTAGGCGCAAATTAGTTTCCTCCATATAAGGCTTCAGAGCACTAATTTCATCCAGGAGAAGCTCCATAGAGACTGAAGAGGGTGGATTAGTAGGAGAAGGAGGATTAATTTTTACCCGTTTGCCAGAAGGCGAAGCTGCTGGTAGTTTGGAGAGTTGTTTGGGACGAGTATCCGCCGAGGAGGAGGCCTTAGGGTCAGAGGATTCCGGGGGAGCTTCATCCATATTATCTCGTAGAACATTAAAAGGGTTGTTATCAGCCAGTGGTGGGGAGATAACTTGGTGAGCCCCACTACGAGCACCACTACGAGCACCACGCGGCATTGCCATGAAGAGAAAGAAAACAAAGTCCCTTTTGGTGATGGTAGAGAAGGTCACAAGGAAAGACGGTTCGGAAAGCAATACTTGTTAGAGGAATTCCGCAAAAAGGCGTTGATGAAAAGAAAAAAGAAAAATGAAGAAAAAAGAGTCTGCAGGAGGTACTCCAATAACTGTCACAAAGAAGACCAGGAAACTACAACACAAATGAGGAAAAACCTTTGTTCATATGTTATAGTAGAAATCCTGTAGCGAATGGCACTGATAAAAAGGCAGCGAATGCATCAGGAAAATATCGTCACAGAAAACAAAATGGCGGCCGCTGTTCTGACTGACCGCATTTTTCGATATAAAATCACCTTAACGGCATGGAAACTCTCCGCTAATCCTCACAGTGATAGCTGAGGTATTCCAACAAAAGAAATGCCGGTTTCCGTGGTCCAATACAGAGGAAAAGAAGCCTGGAGACTCTCCACTGCCTACATTGCTGCGGAGCTCCCGAAAGCAGCGGCCATCACCAACGGCTCCGAAGCCACGCCCCCCCAGGCTATGCATTACAGCCCAGTGGAGAACATGCTAAGTGCTCATGATGGTTTGGCGGCACAAAATGGCTTGCCACACTGACATGTGCACTTGGGTGCACTATTCACTCCTCCCCCTGAAATGAGCCCAGTGCTGCTTGCCCTAAGCTGCCTCCAGTCCATTATAATAAAATTAAAATTATAACTTTCAGTTCTTACAATTCTATTTTCCCTTTACACTGCTCATGGAGCACGTGGCGCCGCCGCTGCTGGCTGCTTGGCTGCGTTGGTAAAGTGTTGTACAGAAGGCCCATGACCAGAAAGCGTTCCCCTGCTTTGACCCCCTTCATGGGTAAACCCTCCCTCTGTCCTACCCTCTGAGTGTCCCTTGTGTATGTCGAGGCAGGCTGCATTCGACTGAATGGACTGCAGACTTGGCTCTCGACTATACTCATTGGAGCTCACTAGCAGGGGGTAACATGAACTATGAGGACCCTTGCTGTCGTGTGGTTAGGTCAGTAGAAGATAAAGTTGCTTATTTTATTTTAAGAGCCCTTAGGAGCTTTTTGATTAAGCTCAGCCTAGAATGTAAAGGGTCAAGCAAATTACACATCACATCACAGACATTCTCTAACACAGTGCACCTGAACAAAACCTAATTTTTCAGCAATTAAGTCCAAAACATTAGTAAGTGGGATAGAGTTCTGTGTGGATAGAGGAGAACTGCAAGGTTCCTGCTCCTATTCCACTTTGCGGGAGGCCAATTGTGGCTTTGAAGAGTAATATCTGGGTCTGGGGACAAGTTCAGCTCAACAAGAGCAAGTGCGCACAGTCAGCGATGTCAGAAATGGTGGCAGAGATTGGCAGGGGTTGAACATCTTGGGCCAAGCAGGGCAACGCATCGCCTACTAACTCCTGGAAAGAACAGACTCTGGACCTGTAACCAGGTCTAGAGGGCCGGAAATGCAGCGTTCCACTGGCTCTATCTCCTTGTTCAATGCTCCCAATGCACGTTTGATTATTATATCTACAGTAGACGATGAGAGACCAGGCTTGGGTTGGCTAGTTGGGGCTGTAGATTTCTGTTTCCCCATCTTAAATGGGAGTAAGGGACAGACAGAGCCACGTTCCACAGTACCTTAGACCCAGACTAGAACCAGACTACATGGGCAATATATATCCTCCACTGTTGGTAAACCACTAAAGGTACCCACAATCAAAGATGTAAACACAACTATGCATGTCTGTACAAACTGGGAGCCAGCACTAATCACTGTACAGAACATTGGTAAGATATAATAAGAACTAACAGTACCTGGAATGGCTAGACTGAGGGCTTAGTGTAGGGACCTACCTTAGTGTGGCAAGGGGTGGCCGGCAAGGGTGGGCGGGCTGTGGAACCAAGGGGGGGGCCCTGCCTCTTCCCGTCGCTGACCAGTGCAGGATGGGCCTGCCCTTGGCCCGAGCTTTGCTATATAGCAACAAGAGCGTTACGGGGGATTGCTTTCCCCCTCCTCCTGCAGGCAAGGCTGGATTCTGGGACTGGTAGTCCCTCTGAAGGCGTCACCATCACTCACTTCAGGAGAGGCATGAGGGAATTTGGTGATTATCATTTTTAACACAGAAGCAGAAAATCAAATGCTGAAAATTAAATATTATGTATTTACTATCTGTTCACATTTTAATACTAACCTCTGCTAACATGTTTCTTATTTTTCCTATAATAGGCTTGCTTTTTTTATTGCCTAGGGTAGTATTAAATAAAGACTTAAAATAAATAAAGACTTCAAAGTACATAGTTGTGGTTGTCTTTAACTTCTCTGAATGGTTGGACATCCAACATATCTAAATGTTCCCTACACAATCCCTGCAAATCTGATGTAGTTTCCATACTGGTCCATCCTGATGATTTACACCCAGCAAAAGGTTGGTGGAGCCCCAATTTGTTTTTCCTTCGCTGCAGATCCACAGTTTAGCTACAGGGAGTTAAGGGCCAGGGAAACAAACCCAGGGTGGGTGTGTCAAATACCTTAAGATGTGTCACTACATTGTTAGGAGATAATACTATAGCTGGGAACAGAGTAGACAGTGTTACAGCATGAAGGGTAAAGCGCAAACTAGATTGGCCTAGCAATTCAACATTTCATTTAGTTTTAATATTTTTGGATAATATTATAACTGTTGATGCAGCGCTCTGGACTAACCCTCTTACCATTTGCCCTCTGTTGTACCTTTCTTCCCTGCTGAGAGGTGAGTTAACTTTACATCAATCAATTTCAATAAACAGTGTAATCCATTTGGCTACACAATAATAACCAGCAATCAGTGACTAGAGTTAAGAAGATTTATTACACATTAGCAATCAAGATAATGTATAAGAATCTCAGCACCATGTCATAAAGATGCAGAATAACAACTGGAAAACCCAACCTCCTAAAGGAATGTAGGCGTACCAGTATAAGGCAAACATGAATTTCAGTCACAGCAATACAGAAGATCAGCAATAAAATCTGGTACTCAGAGAAGGGTTTCTGGTTCTTTCTTCTATAGAAGAGTACATCTAGAATCGTCTAAATTTAAGTCCGAACTAGAGGATGGTTCACTAGTCTAAGGAATCTCAAATTTCAGGGATATGCAGAAAAACAGGAAAATACGAAAAAGTGCGGAATGTAAAGAAAGGTCGTCCGCATTGCAGAAGCTAGGTCAAGAGTCTTCTTGGGTCAGGGGAATTCTGAGTGTTAGCCTAGGCCACACTCAAAAAGAGTCAAAGGGAATAAGCACAGAGGTCTATACCACCCAAAATCCAATGGAAAGTGGCTCTAATGTCAGACAGTGTAGACTCCAGTTATTTGCACTGGTATTTCCATGGTACTAACCCTCGGTTGACATCATCAGGGGTTCCATTGTCCTTTTCTATTCTCACCTTGTTAGCTGCAACATTTACGAAATGTCCCAAACTGAACATGGGAACGACATTGTACTTGCTCAACTAGGCAATGTTGTAACATTGCTGAGTAGGACTTTTTAGTTAACGCTGTGGCTCTCCATGTTCCTTTGTCAAGGTGATCTTCTTCTCAGGCTCTCTCTCTATCGCTAATACAGTGTTGTATCAGTTCTAATCTATCAATGTGTGTGAATGCACCTGCAAGATGGAAGTCATGTAAGCAGAAATGGAAAACAGCATTTTATACAGAATGGAAAACAGGCCTAGTAAGGGCAAGTTCAAAATGTTATATCGATGGTGCACATTTAATACGCGTGAGCTCGTTTAAAAACACATGAATATCATTTGTCAGTAAATTAAATTCATTTTGCATGTGGCATAGAATAAATCTTTAATACAGGTGTAAAAATGGCTAAGAACTACATTTTATATGAAATATGCATGAAACTTTAGCGCACACATTACATAAATCCTTTTCGTTTCTAAAGTAAACACATTAGAAATATTTGAGGATGGTTTAGTCATCAAGTCTCCAAAGACTATCTCATTTAATACGGTTAAGGCACTTAGGGCCACATGTATGAAACAATTTTGCATTTGCAAACAGTGCGAAACTCAAAATTCAACCGTTTGCGAATGCAAAATAGCCTTTCATGATATATGAAAGGCTTTGCAGTCGCGAATGCAAATAAGGAATCGCAATTTGCGATTCTGTAAGCACTTGTATGAAACATTTTCCAAATGTAAACTGTGCATTCAGGAAAATGCAATTGCCATTGACTTCAAGTCTGTGGTAACCAAACTTTGAAAAATGAACAAAACTGCATTTTTCAAAAGGCCATGTAGCGTGCACATGCCCATAGGGTATGTGTGCGCTATACATTTGCATATTCATTTTTTTTGGGTGCTACGGGGGGGCTTAGACCCACGGGTACCCTTGTCTTTGCAGTCTCTAATTTGTGATTACTAATTAGGCAATCACAAATTAGTGAATGTAAAACCATTCGCCTTTTTTAGTCCATAGGAAGGAATGAAGTAATATTACCTAATAGCCATTCGCTATTTACCAAATTGCAATAAGGTAATAATAAGGAATCGAAAAATCTTTGGCGGTTCCTTACATACATAGATTTTGCTATTACCAAATAGCGATTCAGCAGAAATCGCTATTTGTTCGTCGCAAAATGCTATCGTGATACATGTGACCCACATTGTTATGTGTAAATTCTCTAATTCTACAGAGAGTGAACTGCAATGATGATGTCAAGTGCAGCCCCTTTATTATTAATGTCGTTAGGTCACACAGGGAACATTTGCTAAGCGCACGTTTACATCATGTATTTGTGACCTGTAAAGGTGGAGTCAAAATTACGCTGTACCAACATCCCAAAAGGGGCATGTGATCACTAAAATGTTGGCACCCTTGTTAATAGAGACATAAGAGCTGACTTTTAACATATTCCAACAGAACAGATTTTGACACCAGTAATCCTTTTGTTCTACCATTCTCCTTGCTGGGTCATGGCTTTGCCACAGCCACAACTTGTCTGCTTTTCTGCATTTCGGGACAATAAATGTTTTGGTCGAAATTCTGAACTGCGGATAGGGGGGATATGAAATTATAAAACACCACCATATACAGATCACTAGGCTAACATAGGTGCACGCCCTCTCGGGTTTCATTGTCGCCTATTGAGCTCATGTGTGATGGGAAACCTTCTAGTGGTAGTTATAATTCTAGACAATGCTTGTTAGCAATGGATGAAGTCCTCTGCTGTACCACACGTCATTACAATGGCATAGTCAGTTATGGAATCTATGATAGCCCATGAAACCAATCCATGATGTTCAATATCTGTGAATGAAGCTGTCGCTCAATTAAATGTATGTGTCCAGATTGTGTCTACATTACACTTTTTAAAAGAAATAAACAAATGTTGTTTTCCTCACTGCAATAGGTCCACACTCACTGTGCCATATAACTCAAGCTGCAAGTTACTGAAAAAGCCCAAATAGACCAAATCGGTCTGGGGTTGCTTGTGCTCCCATGTAAAGGGGTTCTGTCCTGTCAGTCAAGGCTCAAGAGTTTCTATTGGAGCAGGAACAAATCTTATTTTCATATGGCCGTTTCCTGTCTGAGGTGGCATGATGGGCAAAGAAGGATGGGCTGGATTGCAGCCCAGAGTAATTGCCAGTAGCTGAAATTAGTTCAGCTAATTCACCCATCGCTTTTTTTTATTTTTAACAGAGGGGTGCCCCAAGTGGAATGGATGTCCCCAGACGTGAGTTCTGTGCTCACTGTGCCATAGAACTCAAGCTGTACCCTACTGACAAAGTCTGTGATTGCTCGTGCTCCCATTCAGAGGGGGCTTCTATGGGTTGGATTGTAGACATTGCAGGATCAATGTCTTTCTGTATATGGTTGGTTCCTGTCCGAGGCGGCATGGTGTGGGCAAAAACAAAATGGACTGGAAAGAGGCCCAGAGTAATTACCAATGACTGAGATTAATTCAACCAATCCATGCATCTGTAATGTCGTGACTGTGACACGATACGCCAAATGCGTACGCGTCCAGTTACGTGAGATGTGCAAATAAAAGACGGTCGCGCACGTACGTACGCCACTTAGGCTACGACGGCGGACCAAGTAAATCACACCCAGTGTTTCCGCGTTTTATGTCGTAGGCCCGTAATCGCGATCTCTCGGCGATCGCAGTCCCGTCTCCAGATGGGAGCCGGAGAACACAACACGAACTGGCGACGAGGGCGGGCGTGCCCTCGCCGACGCGTGATGCGCTGGTGTGGCGGCCGCAAGCGCTGCCCTTGGCTCGCGGCGCTCGTGCCCCAGCGCGGCGCGGAATACAGATCGCTGTGCCCCTCATGGTGGGCGGGGTGCCCGCACCGCCCGGTGGAGGCGCTGCAGTGTTCTCGCTCGATTCGCGTGATCCATCGGCTTGCCAGCCACGTGGTTCAGGTTTTACAGAGTGCCGGTCGTGGTGCTCCAACCCGAGTAAGCCCTAACAGTGCCTGCTGCTTATGTCTCTGAAGTGGGGGCAGCCTCTGGAAGACCCCGTGAGTACCAGGAGCTGAGTGTCTGTGGCCCCGAATGCTGGGTAGACAGGAATACCCCTATTGAAGTACAGAGGCCTAGTTTGTCATAACCTTGCCTGGGAGGGAGGCCCACCAGTCAGGAGCAGGCACAGTGCGCAGTGCAAGACCCCAAACGCACGAACAGAAGGGAAAAGCCCGAGAGGACTAGAGGCACATTAGGCAATATACACATGCCCGCAGAGGCCAGGGAAGACCACGCCAGCGCTGAGCACTAGCCATGGCCACAATACCGCCAATTGAACCCTTCATAGTAGAGGGGTCACCGTCGACGATTGCGGCCAAGTGGAAGGACTGGGAAGATCGGCTGCGTATATTTTTCGAGACAACCAAGGTCCATAGGGACCAGAAAAGGGCGATGATCATACACCTGGTTGGAAAAGACATTCACAACATCGTCAAAACGCTAACGGAGGCCACTCCCAGAACACACCTAACACTGATAGCCGCCCTCAATGAACACTTCGAACCGATGGCCAACCGCGATTACGAGCGGTTCATCTTCCGGCAAGCGCGCCAGCTTCCGAAAGAATCACTAGACACGTATCACGCCCGTCTGAAGAACCTTGCAGCCACGTGTGGGTTCCGGGATGAGACTAAAGAAATCAGAGGACAGATTATCCAGGGCTGTGCCTCAGCCAAGCTGCGAGAGCGCATACTGGAAGAGTCTGGGAAGCCGTTGGCGGAGATCCTAATGATGGGAAGAACTAAAGAGCTGTCGAAAGCGCGGGCGGCGCACATGGAAGCAGTTCTTCAAGCGCCAGTGAAGACCGAACCAGTAAACGCGGTGTCGACCAGACCCACACAGAGGTGGAGCAAGAAAGGTGCAGGAACCCAGTCCCCAGGACAGCCGAAGTCGTGTGGATACTGCGGAGGGTCGCTGCACGCAGCGGCGGAGTGTCCTGTGAAAGGCAAAAGGTGCTCGGGGTGCGGAAGATTCAATCACTTTGAAAAGGTATGCCTGACAAAAAAGTACCGCAGGCCCCGACAAACGGCGAACACTGTCAAGGAAGAAGATCCAGCACCCAGTGACATGGATGATGACGAAGAGGAGGAGAGAGTGGTGCACAAAATCCACATGATTGGCACCGCCACCCGCAAGGCATGATGCCTACCACAATGCAGCATCCGAGTGGGGTTGCAGGAGGTCACCGCAGTTGTAGATACGGGCGCCACCATTAACATCATGGCCGCCGCTCTACACAGCACGATGCACCCGAAGCCGGCTCTACACCCCTCCACGATTACAGTGTTTGCATATGGGCAGGAAGCCCCCTTGAAAATACGAGGGCGTTTCCGACCGGTAATTTCCCACGGCACGCAGTCAGTTACCACAAACGTGTACGTCACAGAAGACGGTCAAGGGATGCTGCTGGGGTGCCGAGCGGCCGAGGACCTGGGGGTCGTGACATTTGCGTTCGGAGTACACCAAGAATCCCTACAGCATATCCTGGGCGAGTTCGAGGAAGTTTTCCGGGGGATCGGAAAATTCCGAGGGAAAAAAATCCATCTCCACATCGACCCAACGGTCCAGCCTGTCGCTCTACGACATCGGCGGATAGCGTTTCACCTGAGGCCGTTGGTGGAAGAGGAACTCAAGAAGTTAGAAGCAGCAAGAATAATCGAAAAGCTGTCCGGTCCCACGCCGTGGGTTTCCCCCAACGTTGTTGCCCGGAAGCCCAAACAGCCGGGCGCGGTGAGGATATGTGTCGACATGCGACTTCCCAACGTTGCGATCAAGCGGGAACGCCACATCACTCCCACGATAGATGATCTCATCAGAGAAATGGCAGGAGCCTGTTGGTTTTCAAAACTGGACCTCAGGTCCGGATATCACCAACTGGTGTTGGATGAGGTCTCCCGCAACATCACCACTTTTTCCACACATGTGGGACTCAGAAGATACACCAGGTTGAGTTTTGGAGTATCCAGTGCTGCGGAGGTCTTCCAAAACGTGATACAGGAGTTAATTGCAGGAGTCCCAGGAGTAATCAATGTCAGCGATGATGGTTCACGCCAAAACCATCCAAGAACACAATGAGTGACTGCTCCAAATACTACGCCGGATACGAGATGCTGGCCTCACTCTTCACCGAGAGAAATGCGAGTTCCTATGCACCAAACTGCACTTTTTCGGCTATACCTTCTCAGCGGAAGGGGTCAATCCAGATCCTGAGAAAGTGCGGGATGTCAAAGAAGTTGTCGCCCCCACCAATGTCACGGAAGTCCACAGCTTACTTGGAATGGTCAATTACTGTGGAAGATTTATCCAGGATTTGGCCAACCTGACAGCGCCGCTGAGGGAGCTGACCAAGGAGTCCACCACCTGGAAGTGGGGCGAGGAACAAGCCCAGGCCTTCAAGAAAATCAAGGAGTCTCTCTCTGAAGCTACTACCTTGGCGTTCTTTGACCCCACCAAGTTAACATTGGTTGCCGTGGATGCTGGTCCGGTCGGGTTAGGAGCTGTCCTCTTGCAAAGAAGGAACCCTCAAGAAGAGTGGACCCCGGTGGCATTCGCCAGCAGATCCCTTACCGCGACTGAGCAGAGATACTCACAAATAGAAAAGGAAGCCATCGCTATCCACTGGGGGTGCCACCACTTCCATTTGTGCTTGTATGGGAAACCATTTGTAGTAGCAACAGACCACAAACCGCTGGTGGCACTTTTCTCAGGGACTAAGCCTCCACCGCGGATTGAGAAGTGGATGCTCCAACTCCAGAACTATAATTGTAAAATAGAGTATCAGCCCGGATCCAAGAATCCAGCCGACTACCTGTCCCGCCATCCTCGGAAAGCCACGGCACAGGAAATGGAGGAGGCCGCTGACACGGAGGAATATGTTAGGTGTGTCACCGCTCGGTCATGCCCTATACCCATTTCCATGGCTAGTCTATGGGAAGCCACAGGCCAAGATGAGTGTCTACAGCGCGCCAAGGGAGCAATTCGGAGCAACAACTGGCACAAAGCAAAGGATGAGTGGAAGGTTTTGACAATCTCGGCACAACGAATAATGGACAGTTTGTATCATGTCCGGGATGAGCTCACCGAGGATGACACAGGGTGCCTGCTACGAGGACACCAGCTAGTAATTCCTACTTCTCTAACACAGAGGGTGGTGGACCTCGCCCATGTGGTACATCAGGGCATGGTTGAAACAAAATCGAGGCTTCGCACAAAGATCTTGTTCCCGTTAATGGACGACTTGGTCGAGGCCACTGTCCGTACGTGCCCCGCGTGCCAGGTCACTGGGGAGGAACCCCGACCTGCCCCTGTCATCGTGGAACCTCAGCCGAGGGTCCCGTGGTCCCGAGTGAGTATAGATTTTGGCAGCCTTCCGGACGGACGCCATACCCTGGTAGCCATTGACGACCACTCTAAGTATCCTGAAGTGCGATTGAAGTTATACCAAAAATTGAGAAGATCATGGCTGCCCATGGACTCGTGAAAGAGATAAGAACTGACAATGGATCCCTTTTCCAAAGTCAAGAATTTGCCTCATACCTACAAGAGCTGGGCATACATCATCGCCGGATCACTCCCCATTGGCCGCAAGCGAATGGGGAGTCTGAAAGATTTATGCGAACACTTAACAAAGTAATACGCATTGCACATGACAAAGCCCAATCAGTAGAATTGGCCATATTCACCTTTCTACGAAGTTACCGCCAGACACCCCACACGACCACCGGAGTGGCTCCTGCACATCTACTAATGGGAAGAATAGTTACTGACACCATCCCTCATCACGCTGAGTGGAGACCAGAACTTCCTGAGGACAGTACCATTGATGCCAGGTGGCGAAAAGCACATGCCCAGATCAGTGTCAGGCGGAGAGCCGTCTTACCAGACATACTTAGAGGGGATGCTGTACTGCTCAAGAACCGAGCCCAGGGAAGTAAGTTCCGTCTGACTTTTGAAAAGGAACCCTGGACGGTAGTGTCCGTCAAGGGAACTTGCATCACTGCCACTCGCGGGAGAGAGAAAATAACCAGAAATGTGTTGCATTTCAAAAGGTATCATCCGCAGCGAGCAGAGGCACCTCCCGACCAGGTGGGAGACACCCGGAACACCAGGCGGGTGGAAGACGTCGAAACTAATGGCGGAGACATGGACCCGGCCAGGGCGGACACGGGAGAGGCTGACATTTCCTGTTCATCTCCACCGAGAGAGTCGTCTGGTGTAGCCGTGAGTCCGGGGCGACAGTGTCGTGAAGATATGACTCCCGTCGAGGAGCAAGGTGGGAATACCGGAGACTCACTAAGCCGAGGCGTGTCGCAGTACAGCCTGCGGAACAATCCTGAGCCCTCCTGTCGCCTAAAGGACTACCTCACGTAAGACTGTTCCACTTTTTGTTGGTTGGAATGTTAAAATGTTGTGCTAAAGGTGGACACAGAACGGGAAGTCCAATGTCAGGAACATTGTAGTTAAAGTTGTTCTTTTGTTGGTTGGGGAGGAATGTAATGGCGTGACTGTGACGCGATACGCCAAATGCGTACGCGTCCAGTCACTTGAGATGTGCAAATAAAAGACGGTCGCGCACGTACATACGCCACTTAGGCTACGACGGCGGACCAAGTAAATCACACCCAGTGTCTCCGCGTTTTATGTCGTAGGCCCGTAGTCGCGATCTCCCGGCGATCGCAGTCCCGTCTCCAGATGGCAGCCAGAGAACACAACATGCATCCCTTTTTTGTTTTCCTGGTAAGTGTTGCTATAGGTATATACAATAAGAACATTAAGTTATTCCTGACCCCTGGGCCCATTTACAACAACCCCCCCTCTTTTGATCTCCAGCTATGTTCCCCCATACAAGTCCCCCTGCTTACATACGTAAAGCTCTGTTAGCACTGACGATAATATTTACTTATCCAATCACATCATCCAATCAGGTCCAGCCCCCAGGTTACTCAGCAACAAGAGTCTGGTGACTTAAAATGGCAAGAGCATTGACAGAAACATTCACCGCCATGTCCTCTCACTCACAAGCCAACCACAGGCTGCTGTGCAGGGAGCATCAGCTGGTCGCCATCACAGCCACTGGCCAAGCTACTCCTTCACCAGAACTCAAACTGAGTCACTTACTCACACAGCTGGCAAAACAGCTGCTTGTGGCTTCCTAAGGTTCAGTCCCTGCCTGAATCAAACATCTTCTAGAGCTGGCACGACAGGGTGTTTGCCTCGCCCACTATAAGGTTTCACTCCAAGGTTCCTGCTAGGGTTCACACTTTTCTCAGAGGAAAAAAACAGACATTTGTCTGTGTTCCGAGGTCATGGAAGGGCCAGGACATGGCGCCTGAATTACTTTTTGAACACTACAATGCTGGTTCGATTTGATTTAGCAGCCATTGGGAGATAGTTTATGCAACTCCATAATAATATAGATCTGTTTCACTTTCATTTGTTTCTTTTTTTCCACCGGATTTAGCAAGAAAATACCGGCTAGACCTGTAAAATGCTGGTCCGTGACAGCCCTAATTCCTACTGCTTAAGAGGCCCGAGGGGAACCTTTACCCGCATGTCTTCTGCCACCAGCGCCTTTCACTTCTTGAGGCCGTATCAGGGTGGGCTTTGTTGGTGCACAGCCAGCGCCGGGTGTAACGTCAATTCATTTACCCGACCATTCTCTCAGTTAGTGCTTTATTCTCAGATACAACAGCTCAGGAAACAGTGAGCTAGGTTTACCTCTTCCTAATTTCAAGCTGTACTGTCTGAGAAAAAATCACTAACCTGTCAAGGGTAATAAGTGCTATATAAATGCAATTTAAACACTAAGGGGCTAATTACAAGTACGGTGGTCGTGGGATCGCCGTACTCGTGGTGGCGGTCCGAACGCCACCACCCTGGTGGTCTGACCGCCATATTACGAGTGTTGTGGTGGGACCACCACAAGAATGCAGCCTCCGCCATGATCCAGGAGCCCGCTGTGGCGGCAGTCTCATAAGGGGCTGAATATGCTGGCGGTACCGATGCTGGCACCGCCAGGCATATTGGCAACTGCATTTCCACTGCCCTTCTTATGGGTGGGACCCCGCCATGAAAAATATGGCAGACATTCAGGTAAGCGGGCCCTAAAAGGGTCCCCGGGCAAATCTAAGCATGGGGGTGCATGGGGGGCACATGTTGTGCCACCCTCGAATAGCATCTTTGTTCCGGCACGGTGTGGCATGCATGACATAATGCATGATACACCATGCAGAAATGTACACAGGCTCTGTCACGGCCGCGGTATGCTGTTCAGGCTCTATTATGAGGCTAACATACCCGTCGCCATAAGACTGCTGCCACACCGCCTGCCCTGGATTAAACTCATAATCCAGTCGGTGGGTTCACCAAGGACCTGGAGGTCTTCCTGGGGCTGCCACAATGGCGGTCGTAGTTGAAGACCCCTAAACTCGCAATAAGCAATATCAAGCATGCAGAAGAGGTGCCTTTGTTTTGGTTAATGTGTTAATTGGTGCACATACCTATTTAAATCAAAGCATATTGAGTTATCAAATCCAGCAGGAAGAGAGATTTATCGTTTGACGGTATTTCTCCAGCAACAGCATGTATGAGTTTTTCTGGTGCACAGATCTCTGGTTCCATTCATGGATAGGCACAGCACACTTTGACTTTCTGCCAGCACCTCATTCAACTTCTATGACATATCACACAAGGAGCCAGGGAACAAGGGCAGCAGCGTGGACAGCAGGCCAGAGCCACAGGGGAATCTAGAGTCAGGAGGACAGCTGTTCATCTCGGACAGAGGTGGGAACAATGAGAGGTGGTGGGCACATCATTGTGCCGCTGCATGGGAGCTGAATGGGTGGGCTGGTTCCTCTCAGGAACAGGTAAAGGCTGGCTGGCCTCAGATTGCCCTGTCTGGTTGCTGATGAAGAAGCAGAAATTGGAACTGTTCCAGCAGATGGTTCCAGTCTGAAGGGCTGGTGCACATCCAAAGGTGGGTATTGATGGACAGGTATGGGGTTGGGTTACTGAGCAAGCTTGCACTGGGAAGAGTGGATCCTCATCAGCAATCCGCAACACTTCACAGCTTTGTTGGTGATGATCAGAACATGATACGGCCGATCCAGCGAGACTGCAAGGCAGACTACCTGTGGTGTCCTTAATTGTTGGACTTGGCCCTCTCTGTAGGGACATTTTGCCTTATCCTCTCCTTTGCTGGCCTTGAGACTCTGCACTTTACCACTGCCAACAAGTGCTAAAGTGCTTGTGCTCACTCCCCTAAACATGGTAAAATTGGCTTGCACTCAATTGACACAGTTGATTTACTTATTAGAACCCTGTAAAGTGGTACTAATTAAATGACACTAGTACTTAGACTAGGACACCACTTTAATCAGTCTATCCTTACTTAACCGGGTCCCTTCATTCGACCCCTTGATTTATTAAGGATTGATCAATAAACGTTCTCCTCGTTTGAATACTGCTCCACGATGCTACTTGTAGAGAGTCCGTGCTCTTACGTGAACATATCACATGGTGATCCAATTAGTCACGTTCCTTTAACATCCAATGATATTGAATGCGCCTTCACTGTGAAATTACACACCCCCACACTATCCGGCGGTTTTACCCGTCTCCTGAGTAACCAGTATCGTCAGCATGCAACGCGACGATACTTGACCCGTTCCCATAGCAACTAACACACGTCAGCACGCAACGCGACGACACGTGACAGCAATCTTACTTTCAGTTTGGGTATATCTAGCTGTGGCGGCTGTTGGTCCTCACCACCCCGGACACTGACGGCTTGGGTAGGTCAAAAGAAAAAGCGTTCGTTGACGCTGGTGAGTACATCCATTCACTACGTACCTGCTAGTCTGTTACCCACCCTTTAATTCATTTTCGACGGACTTTAGCCACTTGTTATTGCCGCGATTAACGGCGTAGTGTGGGTCCTCTCTTAAACACGGTGGGCCACTTCTACCTGGCGATATTAGATACCCCCCTGTTTTAGATTAAGCCTTGTAACCCGATCAACAGTACACCAGGGTTAATTAGCGATACACTGTTTTAGATTAAGCCTTCTAACCCGATCAACAGTACACCAGGGTTAGTTAGCGATACACTGTACCCCGACCAGTCTCACCTTGCATTATATTATTCGAAGGCCAGTCAGAACCGTTGCATGATAAATACATGAGTACTCTACATTACCCATATCATTATCTCTTGTGTTTGGTCTCGAATTTCAGTGTTTGGTTGCTTGTTTTATATCCCCCTCTTTTTTACTCCAGGACCCAATCGGTGTCCTTTTAAGCCGCCAGCTCCGTTGCTAGCTCTTCTAGTTAACGCATTAGGTGAGTCAATCCTTGCTGTCCTTTAGAACTTCACCAGTGTATTGGTAGATCTGATACCACCCACCCCTTTCACGATCACGGAATCCTTGAAGTTTGTGCACCTTGAAATTAGTGTGCCACACTCACATTTGTGCACGGTGATTCTGGAAACACCATTGTTGCAAGATTATGTACTCGTTGTAGAGATGTTGTTGACTTTATCCTTGATGTGATTATTTTATCTTCACAGGCCAGCAGCCTAGGACGTGGTATGTAGCACACACATTACCACTTTTTATGTAGACAGTCCCCGATCCTGATGAATTGCCCTGATCCTCCTGACATATATGGCAAGAAACATGTCGATCATTCTAGAGTAGAGCTTTACGTCTAGACATTTATATTCTAGGACTTAGCCTCTCTACATCGTTTTTAATAGGGTAGTCTACCTGTTGAATAAAAATAGCTTAGGACTGACCAACCCTTTTTACTTTCACATTCAGCTACATTTATTCCACTAGGCCCCTCACACCCACGCACATTCCGGCAGGAACAAAAGATCCCCGACAAAGAGCCCCGGTTTCGGGAGCCCGTCAAGGATTGCAGCGCCGACTTGACGAGGGGCAATGCTCATATGATGAAGCATGCCACCTAGCTTGCTGGGTGTGTGAGAGCATTAGTTCCACCAAGGGAAATTTTCCCTGGCCGTCCTCTGAAATTTCCCTGGCCGTCCTCTGATCACTTCATCTCTACTCTCCAGTACTTGAGGAACTCTGTACCCCTTTTTGGATATAGACTTGTGGGGCACGTACATTGGACCTCCTTAAATATAGCCCCCTGTCCCCCCTTTTTGGATTACTGGTTTTGCGCGGGCAACCCCCGTGGGACATTATCATAGGTTACCAGCTGCCTATTAATTATAGCCAGCCTGGACCACTAAGCTTTCCCCTTTTTTCATTCTCCCCCCCTTCTATTTTTTTTTTTTTTTTTTTTTTTAAAAACCTTTATTTGTGCATAGTAAAAGAACAAATACGGGCCTACAACCATCAGGCCGGCCACAATACGGTTGAGCACAGAGACAAACAGTACATCCCCTGTGCGTCAAGGTCAAGATTAGCAATGATTCAGGATTCATACACTGGAGGGATCCTTGACACCAGGGGAAGGAGAAGTGAAGGTTAATTTTAAGGTTTTCCAAAAAATTTTTATCGAGAAAGAAATCAGTAAAGGATAGAAACAAGGAGATTCGAGTCCGCGAGTCGGCTTCATACACTGGAGAGCAGCAGCATCATTAAAACAGCCATAGAAAATCTCATACAGTAAGGCGATGCAGTTAGATAACAGGATCATCACAGTAGTAAATACGCACCCCCTAAAAGCCGCCCCCACTCAATCCACCCCACACCCGGACCCCGAATCGAAACAAGTATAGCGCAGAGACATGAAAGAAAGAGGCCCATAGAACTAAAAAGAAACAGTAAATTACCCCCCCACCCTACACCAATGCGGAGGCTATGGCCTGCCCCCCCCCCAGCATAGTGCCTGTCGCCCAATGAACCCGAAATATAGACGAGAGAGAAAGTAGGAATAGAGTAAAGAAACTAAGAGAAGAAAGAAGAAAGGAGGCGGGGAGGAGCCCACGTATCCTCGGAGCGCCCGACACCACCGGCCAACCAAGCCTCCACACACTGAAACCCCACTACACCCAAAGGCGGTCGTGTGAAGATAGCATGTAACAACAAGGAAATGAAGGCAGACAGATCGCGACGAGTGCGCACAACATATGCAAACAATTCCAGTCCCAGTCCAGCCCGTCCGTGAAACTATGATGATAGAAAGTAATCTAGCCCTGGCCCGATCGCGGGCTTACGATTAGACCCGCCCCCTCGTGAATGCCCCGCATCCCGAACAGACAAAGACAATATGGCCGCTTGGAAGAAGATGGAGAAGTAGAGTCACAAAATGGCCGCCGATCATCTATTGAGGTCCCCTTGCACACCATATAAAATCCAGACCTGGCTTGTAAAGTACATGAGTTCCACATAAAAGGAGCCGTAGGCCACCGTGAACGGTTCCTCGAGGTCGTCAGGTGTAGTTCAGCTGGAAGGTCCTGCGGGCACGGTGAGGCAGGCAACAACAAAGCAGGCAGCAATGACCGGGGAAACAAAGTATCCGCCATTGAGCAGGAGAGCGATTGATCCTGAGCGCCGGGAAAGCCAAACGCAGACACCAGTGGAGCACCGCTACACCCAGTCGTTACTTCCCCGCAGGAGGACCACAGCACTGGCAGACTCACGTCTTGTTGATCACAAACGGGGCGCTCACGACCCGCAGCAGACAGTGTAGAGTCGAACCGCTCACTCAGCGTTTGCAAGCCGACACACAATTGCAGACGAAAGTCCCGCAGGGCAGCCAGAACGGAGCCGTATGTCAGCGGAAGCTGCGCCCCCACAGCGGCAGCAATCCGGGACGGCACTGGGGAGCTGGAGTCTGGTAGAGGGAGGGCGAAGCGGGCAGCGGGCGAGACCGGAGCATCACCCCCCAGCAGCGAGCAGGCAATCAGCGCCATGTTTTACCGCTGAACGGTACCGTGGCCAGGGGGGGGATCGTGACAAGGAGGCAATTCCCAACAGGTCTGCGCCGCAACAGGTGAAAGCCAACAGTCGCTTCCCCTCCCTCGGGCTCTCTTGCAGCCGACTAGACCATAGAAGAAGGGGGTCTGCAGCCTTCCACAGCGTGGTCCACAGAGCGGGGTAGGAGACCCGTCACGCCGGGGCTTACCCTCTAGCTCCAGCCCGTCAGGTGCAGGGTGCAGGAGGTGTCCGGGCGTCTCTCCCCCGGCTCCTCCGGCGACCGTCCGTGGCGTGAGGCGGGATCGGGACCTCGGGGCTCAGATTTGCACCAGCGGGTCCGGTGACTGCGACGCTTCCAGGGGGCCGGCCGAGGCCACAGTAGAGCAGGGGTCCAGTGCGGGGAACAAAGGCACCAAGAACTCCGGTATCCGGGCGGGCTAAGACTTCGGGAAAGCGGCGGCGCAGTCAGCGCGTCGTCGCACGCGTTGCACCTCGAAAATCGGCAAGGATAGGAATCAGGATGATAGTCCGAGGCCAAGGGCCCACGGAGCCGGGCGCTCAAGCGACTGCTCCGGTCGCCATCTTGGCTCCTCCCCTCTCCCCCCCTTCTAAATGGACAACCAAGGTCTTAGCTTCGGAGATGAGGTTGTCTCTGATATTCTTGACAGAACCCCCTCTCTCCTTGGAGTTGAGGGGAGCGCTGCTTCAGGGTCCCAGTCGGACGACTGGAATTCACTAACTGCACTAAAAAGAGAGTGGCTGAAAATAACATTACATGGCGCTCTCATGACCGAATATTTACGGGCAAACATCGCACCAACAGGGTTGATTGTTAACAACTTCCCCAGACTCTTTCTTGATGACGCCACGTTCAAAAAAGAGTGGTCCCTGATTGCATGGAAATGCACCAGGGACCTCTTGGTTCTCATCATTAACACAGCGAAACGCTTAGCGGATGCCCTTCTGGTTAGAATACAAATTGCTGAAGGTGCTCTGAAAACCAGCATCCAGATCACAGCATACAAGAATAAGCTCGCTGAGATCAATGCGGAAATTTCTGAGAACAAGGATTATCTCATGAAACAAAAAATAACTAAATTACAAAAAGATATCCAAAAGTTTGACAAAGAAAAAGTATATCCTTACCTCAAGTCAGATTACACATCGGCTAAAAATAGTTATTCTTCTGATGACAATTCAGACAGGAGAAGTTCTTCTGACAGTAATTCCAGCACGGGCAGCTGGGGCTCTAAAACTGGCCGACGGAATCAACGCGCCAACTATCACTACAATGCTCCCCCCTTTCAGGGGCCCCCTATATTTCCAGGCCCTCCTCAACATCCTTATTGGCAGTACCAGCCATTTCAACAAGGACCTCCGCAACAATTTTTCAACAACGGTCCTCCTTTTTTAGACAGAGGTTGGGGCAGAGGAAGAGGTCGCAACAGAAGAGGTCCTCAGAAACAGGTTCACTGGCAAGACCCCCCTTTGGGAGGGATGGACACCAGGAGCAAAACCCAGAGCAAGAAGAACTAGTGGTTAATTTATCGCAACGTGATCTGTCAGACCTCGAAACATCACTACTACAGAAGGGGTTAGGTTTTGTACCCACCCCTAATACTGACAAATTTAGAGATGTCTGTGAGGTTCAAAAATTGTTCCGCAAGATAAGACTACGGTCATACTTTGTGGACAGACAAATTCATCAGGAGAATGACTCCGGATTGAGTAACCCCTCTACTTTTACACCTCACACCGCCATGGTCCCGGTTGAGATTTTAACATTTGAGAAGGCGGTACTGAAGGATTTATCACTCACTCCTTCCCCCACCCCGTTCCATAATTTATCTAGGAACGAAATACAAACGGCTAACACCCTCGCCAATGACGACTCGATTATCATCAAACAGGCGGACAAGGGTGGGGCCATCGTGATTCAATCTAAAGATGACTATGATGTAGAATGCAAACGGCAATTGAACAATGAGAGGTACTATACGCCTATATCCATTGATCCCACACCTCGTCTCGCGAGCACCATCGCGACACTGGTAAACGAGGCACCTACCAACGGGTGGATAAGTTAGAAGGAATCAGCTTACCTAAATGCCACAGAACCTAGGACCCCTTACTTTTATACCTTGCCCAAAATACACAAAGGCATCAGTCCGGTCCCTGGGAGGCCCATAGTCTCAGGGATGGGCTCAATACTTGAACCTTTATCCAAATTTGTGGATCACTTTCTTCAACCCCTGGTGAGAAATATACCATCCTTCATCAGAGATACAACGGATATCCTCAAAACTATTGAATCAATAGAAGACCCTAATGGCATTGACCTACTGATAACCCTTGACGTAGAGGCCCTCTATACGAATATCCCTCAGGGTGATACCCTTACAGTAGTAGAAACGGCCTTGAACTCATTGGAATGGTCTTCCCCTACCCCGATCACATTCATAATGGACCTAGCGTCCATAGCGTTGACTGAAAACTTTTTTGAATATCAGGGGCAACTATACCATCAAAGCCAAGGAACTTCGATGGGGAGCACATTTGCTCCTAGTCTGGCCTGCCTGTATATGGCAGCCTTTGAGGAACAAATCATTAACACTGACAGCAACCCATTTCAACAACATGTAGTTCTTTGGAAACGGTTAATTGATGACATTTTAATCTTCTGGAAAGGTCCCACTGAAACATGCAACACCTTTGTACAGTGGATCAATCAACAGAACCGTTTCCTTAAGTTCTCTCACACTAGCTCGGATACCATGGTTGCTTTCCTGGATCTGAATATCAAACTAACAGAAGGACAACTCTCTACTAGTCTTTTTAAAAAACCCACAGACCGTAACAGTCTGCTCCTATACCAAAGCCACCACCCCAAAGCCCTCCGAGATAACCTTCCGGTTGGCCAATTTTTACGTATCAGACGTAACTGTACCTTAACTAAAGACTACAAAGTAGAAGCAACCACTTTGGCCACTAACCTCAAATCGAGAGGTTACCCTCATAAAGTGATCAAAGACTCCATGAAGAGGGCACTCAACAATCCCAGAGAGGCCCTTTTAGAGGTGCACAATAAGCCATCTGACGACATCATGACATGTGTTACCTCATTTACACCTAATTCGGTCTCGACTAAAAAAATCATATTGAAACACTGGGGGATTCTCAATTCAGGAGACCTCTCAATACCTAAACCCAGATTCGCATACACTAGAACAAGTAGCTTGCGAGACATGTTGGTTCATACTAGACCGAGGAGAAAGGCTAACCCGTCACAGACCACACTTTGGGGACTACCACCAGTCCAAGGCCACTTTCCCTGCGGTACCTGTACCGTTTGCCAATTCACGACCACCACCAAGGAAGTCACGCTACTTACTAATTTCAAATGGAACATTAAGAAACATACTAACTGCAATACCAAACAATGCATCTATTTGATCACATGCCCCTGTGGACTACAATACATAGGGATGACTATGTGGCCCGTTAAAATCCGCATAATAGAACACAGGAGCAACATACGCTGCCAACGCACCACAACCAGACTCTACAGGCACTTTCTGGAGGCACACCACTCCCCTGACTCACTACATTGGATTATACTGGAATCTCACACTCAGATTTCCAAAACTTCTCTATTTAGAGTAGAACAGAGATGGGTACATAGACTTTCATGTGACACCATTGGACTAAATGATGACATCCCATGGAGTGCCCTTCCATAATTGGCACCACGCCCCCCTTTATGGCTTCAGATATCCTAGCTCACATCCATGCCGTACGAAGATTAGTATTCCTTATTTCGTCGACATAACACACTAGTAGTCTACACGAGACCTAACTCTAAGATCCTGATTACCATTGAATGTATTACTGTTACGCTTTACATATCAGCGTTTTTAGGCATCAGTGACCTGTTACACGACCACACTGCAGCCTCGACTGCAGCTCTGCGTGGTAGATGTAGGTTATTGCTCATCAAGACACTAGTACTTAGACTAGGACACCACTTTAATCAGTCTATCCTTACTTAACCGGGTCCCTTCATTCGACCCCTTGATTTATTAAGGATTGATCAATAAACGTTCTCCTCGTTTGAATACTGCTCCACGATGCTACTTGTAGAGAGTCCGTGCTCTTACGTGAACATATCACATGGTGATCCAATTAGTCACGTTCCTTTAACATCCAATGATATTGAATGCGCCTTCGCTGTGAAATTACACACCCCCACACTATCCGGCGCTTTTACCCGTCTCCTGAGTAACCAGTATCGTCAGCATGCAACGCGACGATACTTGACCCGTTCCCATAGCAACTAACACACATCAGCACGCAACGCGACGACACGTGACAGCAATCTTACTTTCAGTTTGGGTATATCTAGCTGTGGCGGCTGTTGGTCCTCACCACCCCGGACACTGACGGCTTGGGTAGGTCAAAAGAAAAAGCGTTCGTTGACGCTGGTGAGTACATCCATTCACTACGTACCTGCTAGTCTGTTACCCACCCTTGAATTCATTTTCGACGGACTTTAGCCACTTGTTATTGCCGCAATAAACGGCGTAGTGTGGGTCCTCTCTTAAACACGGTGGGCCACTTCTACCTGGCGATATTAGATACCCCCCTGTTTTAGATTAAGCCTTCTAACCCGATCAACAGTACACCAGGGTTAATTAGCGATACACTGTTTTAGATTAAGCCTTCTAACCCGATCAACAGTACACCAGGGTTAATTAGCGATACACTGTACCCCGACCAGTCTCACCTTGCATTATATTATTCGAAGGCCAGTCAGAACCTTTGCATGATAAATACATGAGTACTCTACATTACCCATATCATTATCTCTTGTGTTTGGTCTCGAATTTCAGTGTTTGGTTGCTTGTTTTATATCCCCCTCTTTTTTACTCCAGGACCCAATCGGTGTCCTTTTAAGCCGCCAGCTCCGTTGCTAGCTCTTCTAGTTAACGCATTAGGTGAGTCAATCCTTGCTGTCCTTTAGAACTTCACCAGTGTATTAGTAGATCTGATACCACCCACCCCTTTCACGATCACGGAATCCTTGAAGTTTGTGCACCTTGAAATTAGTGTGCCACACTCACATTTGTGCACGGTGATTCTGGAAACACCATTGTTGCAAGATTATGTACTCGTTGTAGAGATGTTGTTGACTTTATCCTTGATGTGATTATTTTATCTTCACAGGCCAGCAGCCTAGGACGTGGTATGTAGCACACACATTACCACTTTTTATGTAGACAGTCCCCGATCCTGATGAATTGCCTTGATCCTCCTGACATATATGGCAAGAAACATGTCGATCATTCTAGAGTAGAGCTTTACGTCTAGACATTTATATTCTAGGACTTAGCCTCTCTACATCGTTTTTAATAGGGTAGTCTACCTGTTGAATAAAAATAGCTTAGGACTGACCAACCCTTTTTACTTTCACATTCTGCTACATGTATTCCACTAGGCCCCTCACACCCACGCACATTTCGGCAGGAACAAAAGATCCCCGACAAAGAGCCCCGGTTTCGGGAGCCCGTCAAGGATTGCAGCGCCGACTTGACGAGGGGCAATGCTCATATGATGAAGCATGACACCTAGCTTGCTGGGTGTGTGAGAGCATTAGTTCCACCAAGGGAAATTTTCCCTGGCCGTCCTCTGAAATTTCCCTGGCCGTCCTCTGATCACTTCATCTCTACTCTCCAGTACTTGAGGAACTCTGTACCCCTTTTTGGATATAGACTTGTGGGGCACGTACATTGGACCTCCTTAAATATAGCCCCCTGTCCCCCCTTTTTGGATTACTAATTAAATGCTACCAGTGGGCCTGCAGCAGTTGCTGTGCTACCCACCTACGTAGCCTTTCAAAATATGTCTCAGTCCTGCTATTACTGGCTTGTGTGCAGTTTTAAACTGTCAATCGACCTGGAAATATAACTCCTTCACGAAGCCTAAAAACTTCCTTTTTAGGTCTCGCTGAGACAGCGAAAGCTGTCTCTTTGAGACATTTTGTAAGTGGGCTTTCAAAAGTGCTACCCACATGGTTTTGCTGGCCTAGGGCTTGAGTGCACGATGGCGTGCACGTGCACAGCTGCTCCTCTGCTCCTTGCATTCCCCCCTCCCTTCTCACCCAGCCCTTTGATGCTCTGCTCGATTACTTTCACTTAGACCGCTTTGACCTTTGCATTCCCCCCTCCCTTCTCACCCAGCCCTTTGATGTTCTGCTCGATTACTTTCACTTTCGAGGCTTTGATGTTTGATCGCAAACGCGATCACTTCCGCTTGGCATAGCCTGTAATTGTTCTCTTTGTCCTCACATATACTCTTCCCTCTATGTTTTTCTCTCTGGTCTCACATGTGCTATTCCCTCTGTATTTTCACTCTGCCCTCACATGTGCTTTTCCCTCTCCATTTTTCTCTCTTTCCTCACACATGCTATTCCCTCTGTATTTGTCTCTGTTCCCTCACATGTACTCTTCCCTCTGCATTTTTTCTCTATGCTCTCACATGTGCTCTTTGCTCTGTATTTGTTTCGCTGCCCTCGCATGTGTTCTTCTCTCTATATTTTTCTCTCTGCTCTCACATGCTCTCTTCCCTCTATGTTTTTATCTCCGGTCTAACATGCGCCCTACCCTCTGTATTTTTCGCTTTGCTCTCACATGAGCTCTTCCCTCTCTATTTTTCTCCCCTCCCTCACATGGACTCTTCCCTCTCTATTTTTCTCTCTGCCCTCACGTGCTTTTCCCTCTGTATTTTTCTCTCTGCCCTCACATACTCTTCCCTGTATGTTTTCCTCTTTACCCTCAAGTGCACTCTTCCCTCTGATCACATGCATACACAACTATGCACACATACAAACACACACATGCATTTACACACACATATGAACATATACAAACACACACTGACATGCATAAACATATGCATAGACATGCACACCTACACACCAACCCCACATACACATATAAACAAGCACGCACACCAACATACTCAAACACATATACATACACACAAACATGCATACACAGACATAGGTATACACACAAACATATGTGTACACATCCATGAAGACAAATGAACACAATGACACACCTATACTTGCACACCAACACACACATGCATACACAAACATATACACATACAAACACACACACATGCACACACACACAGATATATACATATAGACACACACACTATGCACACACACGCATCTGCCGTACTGTCTCAGGGGAAGAGTCGGTGTCAGCTGTCTCCTAGAGGGAGATCTCGCATGAGACAGTAAGACTCAGAGACATGTGGTGGTGGGGAGAGACAGACATGCCTCCCTTTAATTGTGTTGTTACAAGATGGTGACTATCTTCTGCCACTGGTGCATTCAGATAAGCGGCAGGAAGTTCATCGGACACATGCACTGGTTTCAATTTCGAGAAAGTGGGGTGAACGTTACACAGATCGGGAGTGTGTGTCAACACGTGTTTCTCCTTCACGGCAAGGCCAATCAGTACGTTTTGTTTAACCGTGTGGTCATAAATCCTTTAATTGCATAAGTGAGCGGGTATGGATGTAAAGAAAAATGTAACACTAATACCACATTTTCTGTCACTTTTGTGAACAGGTTTGCTGTGAAGGTATGAATGAGAATGGCGTTTTAGAATACGTTGCATGGAAAAGGGTCAACATGGTGTATACGTGTTTTTAAATTTTTTTTTAATTTATTTTTTATTGCATGGTTAACGTCATGATATGCCGGATTCGGATGCTTCATGGCAGATCAGTTGTTTGGCCCGTGGTTATTTACGAGTTTGGAAAATACTTTTGTATTGTTTCGATTCTTTTTGTCTCTGCCCTACTGTTAGACCTGTCAGCCCTTTGGGTGGTCCCTCCTCATCATTATTTATTTTGTCCCACTTTTGCCTCAACCCCTGTTTGAATTTTTCCTTTTTGGGAACCACCAGACTTTTTCGTGTTGCTACAGATTCAGGGAGCCATTTTAGCTACCCCTGAAACTTCTGTCTGAGGGCCTGGAGCACAAAATGGTGGCCACCTGTGACATCACCAGCATCCACTGGAACCTACTAGCACCTTCCAGAACATTCCAGAACTCTGTGACCGTTGGAGGCGGTTTAGAATGTTGGGAGGTTAAGACAGAGAGTTGGCAGTTGGAGCTGGCAGTTGGCACCTGACTGGTGAAGAGTGAGCAGCAGAAACTTGATGGAGGAAGGAGTGAAGCAGCAGGGGTGGAAACTTGTGCCTGGAGTGGGGTCCATAAACCCACCCTTGATACTAGTCCCTACTGACGGAGCCCAGCCTGAAGCCCTGTGTGGGAAGAAGAAAGAAAAACCATCCTAAGGACCTGGACAGCAGGAACAGGCCTTAGAACCAAAGAACAGCAAGATCCTGACCTGAATACTGGTTTCCCTGGAGCCGGACGTCGAGTAGCCTGAGACCTGGAGCCTGAGGTGGAGAAGCGGCGCTGACTGGCAAAGCAGACGTCGTACCCGGAGCCGCCAGAGGTCGTGAAAGGGCGCCGACGGAGGTCGTGAGGAGTATCAGAGGTCGAGGAGGAAGTCACCCGAGGTCGAGTGAGCGGCGTCATCGGAGGAGCGAAGTCTGCCCTCCGGAGTCGTCGGAGACCGAGGTGAAGTGTACCGGAGGTCGGGAGTGAGGATCGCACTCCGGAGTCGCCGGAACCTGAGAGAATCGTGCCGGAGGTCGGGAGAGGAGGTCGCACTCCGGAGTCGCCGGAAACCTGAGGAGAGGAGCACCGGAGGTCGGGAGTGGAGATCGCACTCCGGAGCCGCCGGAAGTCGACATCGAGGCAAGGCCGGCCGACGTCATCGAAGCCGAGGTCGCCATCGGACCGGAGCCGCCCGAAGTCGAAATCGAGTAAAGACTGCCCGACGCCGTCGAATCGGAGGTCGTCATCGAAGCCGAGGCCGCCGACATCAGACCGGAACCGCCTACCGGCGTCGTCAAGAACTGACATTGCGCCGAGGCCGCCGACATCGAACCGGAACCTCCTCACGGCGTCTACACGACTCCAGCGGCGTCGGAACATCAGAAAAAGGGCAGTAAGTGGAGTAGAGGGCGCCTAAGGCCCTGTGGAGACCTGAGAGACTGCTCTAAGGGGCTAGGGAGGTGCTGGAACCAACCTGCCTGTGCCAGGGGTGAGCTGGGACTAACCTAGAGAGGTTGTGTGGAGAGAGAGAGCCAGGGCACTGGTATTCCCCCCTTGATCTACCTCAGTTTAGGCCTCAGCCTTGTCCAAGCCAGGGAGTAGACCCCCTCAAGCCTTCCACAACCCTACAAGCTGTGCCTGGGCCAAATCAGCCCTCAGGAATTTAAAAGTGATCTGATTCTATGAGTGTCACTGTCAGCTTTTAAGTATTTATTAGGGGCACTGTATTTATTGTATTTAACCTATTTATTGCTTCACTGTATTTATTGGTCCACAGTATCTATTGATGCACAATATTTAATGGTTTACAGTATTTATTGCCTCAGAATATTTAATTGCCTGTATTAACTGCTCGTATATTTATGTTTTTAATATTTATGATCACCCCTATTTATTGAATCCTTAAACCAGTATTTATTTGACCTGCACTATTTAATAAGCCTTGTATATTGTGATTGTCTTATTTATTTTTCCCAATCAGCAACTAAGAGAAAAAGATAAAGAAAGATATTTTCATAATTTTTACGGTGTAGAGTCGTTTTTGGAACGGATGCACGCATGGTTATTGTATGGGTATATTGTATGCTTAGCACGGTGCCTGTTTCCTGACCACTCGAGCCAAGCTACCACAGTGTGTTCGGGAAGTCCACCACCACCCTGCGGAGTGGGAGTGGGTATCTCCAACATAATTGGTGGCAGCGGTGGGATAGAGCTGTGCCTACGTATACTCAACAATAACTGTGGGTAGTCCATAGGCCTACACCGGGAGTTTTCTCAAAGCGGCCTTCCTAATTGTGGGTTTTTGTTTTTTCCAAATTTACTCTGGTGGTGGGAGGAGGTATTATTAAAGGTACCCCCCTGCATTGTTACTGCACAAAACCTGTCCTCTAACCTGAGTGGGCGAGATGGAGTTTGTACTAGAACATCTAGAAACGTACACTGTGGCCCAGCTCAGGGAGTTTTGCCAGCGGGAGAGGGTGTACTGTCCCCCAGGAGCAAAGAAGGGTGCACTCCAAACCAGCTTAAGGGCTTGGGGGGAGGCACGCCGAGCAAGCAAGGCTGAGGAGGAAGACAGGGATGGAGAGCCTGACCCCGAGGGGGCTGAAATGTACCAACCTGAGGTGGGGAACCTGTCAGCAGGGCCCAGGACACTTTCTAGGGAGGGCAGCCGTGCCTCTAGCGGTGGCTTATCTGAAGTGGAGTTAGCAGACCGGAGGGAGAAAAGACAGCTCACATGGGACTTAGCAAGGCTGGAAAAGGAGAAGGAGGAGCAGAGGATGGCCCATGAATTACGACTGAAAGAAATAGATCTTCAGATCTTGAGAATCGGGGCACAACCTGTTCCTAATGGTGGCAGCCACATCCAAGAGATCACCAGGGATCCTAAACCCTACCTGCCAAAGGACATAGTAGCTAGCTATGGGGCGGGTGACGATATCGCCAAGTGGCTAGCGGCCTATGAGGTCTCGTTGAGGGCCCATGGGGTTCCAGTGAAGTATTGGGGAGGGGGATTGTACAAGTACATGCCTCCAGCTGGTAGGGATGCATTATTGGCCCTCGAGGAGGATGAGCAGACCCACTACCCCACCATGAAACTGGCGCTCATAAGGAAGTTTGGACTAACACCCGAAAAGTACAGACAGAAGTTCAGGGGTAGTCACAAACTGGGCACACAGAATTGGGTGGACTTCCTGGACTATGCAAAGAAGGCACTGGAAGGTTGGATTCAGGGCAGTGAAGTGAGGAACTACAAGGGGTTGTTTGACCTAGTACTGAAGGAACACCTGCTCGAGAAATGTTTCCCTGAACTGCGGCAACACCTGGTGGATAGCAAGCTGACCAGTCCCCGGAAGCTTGCTGAGGAGGCGGACATTTGGGCTAGTACCCGGGTGTCCACAAGGGGGACTGGAGGGGATACTCAAAAGGCCGGACAGGGCGCCCCCCAGAAGAAAGAGGGAGGGGAAAAGAAAAAGGAGTTCTCCAAAGGCCCCCAAAATAACTTCCAAGGAAAGGGAACAGGATTCACCCCTAGGGCTAACCCACCCAGAAACCCTAATCCTGGCCAGAGTCAGCAGCCAAGGGTTGTCCATTGCTACGAGTGCGGTGGCGTTGGACACTATAAAGGAGATCCGAAGTGCCAGAAACGACCACCCCCTCCCACTGGAGGAAAGACCCCCGGAGTAGCTAGTGCAGTGCTCGGGGAGGAGATGCCCTTAACTAAGGGAAGGGAGTGGGCGGGTGTCACTTTAGTGTCCCTGGGAGAACGGGAGATGGTTCCTAAGATCCAGGTGCCCGCAAATACCGCAAAGTATGGGCAGTGGGTCACCATCAACGGCCAAAGAGGGGAGGCTCTGAGAGACACAGGAGCCAGTATGACTATGGTGCGTAGCCAACTGGTGTCTCCAGAGCAGGTAATTCCCGATGTACTCCACCCAGCCGCGATGGCTGACGGCAGAACAGGCCACTATCCCGTGGCCGAGGTTCCCTTTGAATGGGGGGGGTTGCAGGTTCACTTCGAGTTGCCGTAAGCCCTGCCGTGCCAGTCGATTGTCTGCTGGGGAATGACATGGAGCACAACGCTTGGAAGGAGGTGGAGTACCGGACTCACACTGAGATGCTGGGTACACCTGACTGGGCCTGTGTTAGCACAAGGTCCGCGACTACCCGAAGAGGGAGTTCATTTCGGCTGGAGCCTGGAACAAAGGCCCAGCCAGCTGCCAGTCAAGGGAAGAACCGAGGACAGGAGGAGCCTGCCTCGGCGTCCCCACCCCGTAGGACGGATAGGCCACCGGAGGTGGTGGACCAGGAGTCTGCGGTGGGGGACGTTACCAACCTGGAGGACCTACCCATCCCGGCCGAGTGGCACGTGGAGGGAGGCCCGTCCAGGGAGGAATTCTGCCAGGGCCAGAGGGAGTGCCCTACCCTTGAGGGGCTGAGGCGACAGGCCGAAGCCCAGGCAGCAGGGAACGTTGAAGGGAACTACAGTGTTTACTGGGAGGATGGCCTCCTCTACAGTGAACCCAAGGCACCCCTACACGGATCGTCACGAGCCTTGGTAGTCCCTCAACGTTATCGAGCCTTCCTTCTGGAGTTGGCTCACGAGATACCATTGGCAGGACACCTGGGGCAAGACAAGACCTTCGCCCGTCTTGTCCCACACTTTTATTGGCCTCAGATGAAAGTGTCGTCCGATACCTACTGCCGGACATGTGTGTCTTGCCAAGCCAGTGGGAAAACAGGGGTGAAGCTGAAAGCTCCCCTGGAACCACTTCCTGTCGTTAGCACCCCCTTTGAAAGGGTGGGCATCGACATTGTGGGTCCATTAGATCCCCCGACTACAGCTGGTCACAGGTTTATCCTGGTTCTGGTGGATCATGCCACACGGTACCCAGAGGCAATACCTCTGAGGACCATAACAGCACCTGTTGTGGCTAGGGCCCTGATGGGAATCTTTACCCGAGTGGGTTTTCCCAAGGAAGTTGTGTCCGACAGGGGGACCAACTTCATGTCAGCGTACATGCGGGCGATGTGGAAGGAGTGTGGAGTGACCTACCGGTTCACAACTCCTTACCACCCCCAGACCAATGGTCTGGTGGAGAGGTTTAACAAAACCTTGAAAGGCATGATCAGAAGTCTGCCTGAAAGCCTGCGGAGGAAATGGGACGTCCTCCTACCCTGTCTACTCTTTTCTTACAGGGAAGTGCCACAGAAGGGAGTGGGCTTCAGCCCCTTCGAGCTTCTGTATGGGCACCCTGTACGTGGACCTCTCAACCTGGTGAGAGACGGATGGGAAAGAACTCCCAGAAAGCTTCCCCAGGATGTGGTGAGCTACATGCTGGCCTTCCGGAGCCAAATGGCTAAGTTGTGGAAGCAAGCTTCTGACAACTTGGAAGCCAGCCAAGCAGTGATGAAGGCGTGGTATGACCACAACGCTCACCCGGTGGAGCTGGAGCCTGGCCAGAAGGTGTGGGTGATCGAACCAGGAGAGCTTAGCGCCCTCCAGGATCGCTGGTCAGGACTCTTTGAGGTGTTGGAGAAGAAGGGTAAGGCTACCTACTTAGTGGACCTGAAGACCCCTCGTCAGCCCCTACGGGTGCTGCATGCCAACCGCCTCAAACCCCACCACGAGAGGCCCGAAGTCATCTTGATGATGGTGACTGACGGAGGAGAGGACGTGGAAAGCGAGCCTCTCCCTGATTTGTTTGCGTCTCAAGAAAAGGATGGGTCGGTGGAGGGAGTGATTCTCTCCCCATCTCTAACTCCTGAACAGCAGGAGGACTGTCGCCAGGTCCTGGGGCAGTACTCTTCGTTGTTCTCCCTTGTCCCGGGTAGGACTCACCTGTGCGTCCATGACGTGGACACAAGAGACAGCCCACCTGTGAAGTCCAAGATCTACCGGATGTCAGACAAGGTGAAGGCCAGCATTCATAGTGAAGTCACTAAGATGCTGGAGCTAGGAGTGATCGAACCTTCTAGCAGCCCCTGGTCCAGTCCGGTGGTACTAGTACCAAAAGCTGCACCACCGGGTGCCCAACCAGAACTGAGGTTCTGTGTGGACTATCGGGGACTGAATTCAGTGACCAAAACTGATGCTCATCCGATCCCTAGGGCGGATGAATTGATTGACCGGCTGGGAGCTGCCCAATATCTAAGTACCTTTGACCTTACTTCTGGGTACTGGCAGATCTCTTTGACTGATGGAGCAAGGGAAAGGTCAGCTTTCTCCACGCCCAATGGCCACTACCAGTTCTGTGTGATGCCCTTTGGGCTCAAGAACGCACCTGCCACGTTTCAGCGCCTGGTAAACCAGATCCTCACCGGAATGGAGAGTTTCTCTGCTGCTTATCTGGATGACATAGCCGTCTTCAGTAACAGCTGGGAGGATCACTTGCATCACCTGCAAGCCGTTCTCCAGGCCCTGAGACAAGCTGGATTGACGATCAAGGCCAGCAAGTGCCAGATCGGGCAGGGGTCGGTAGTGTACCTTGGACACTTGGTGGGTAGGGGAGAGGTGCAACCCCTCCAGGCGAAGATCGAGGCCATCATGGCCTGGGAACCCCCCAAGACACAGACTGAGGTCCGAGCATTTTTGGGCCTCACGGGATACTACCGCCGCTTCGTGAAGGGGTACGGTACCATCGTAGCCCCCCTCACGGAGCTCACGTCCAAGAAACAACCTCGACGGGTAGTCTGGACGGAGGCCTGACAACAGGCCTTTGTGAGATTGAAGAAAGCCATGTGCGAGGCCCCGGTCTTAAGGGCCCCCAGACTTTTCCAAGGAGTTCATTGTCCAGACAGATGCATCAGAACATGGCATTGGGGCAGTGTTATCGCAACTCAACGAAGAGGGTCTGGATCAACCCGTGGTCTTCCTATCCCGGAGACTACTTCCCAGGGAACAGAAGTGGAGTGCAATAGAGCGTGAAGCCTTTGCAGTGGTATGGGCTCTGAAGAAGTTGCGGCCATACCTGTTTGGCTCACACTTCCTGGTTCAGACCGACCACAGACCCCTTCGCTGGCTGATGCAGATGAAGGGGGAGAATCCCAAGTTGTTGAGGTGGTCTATTTCCCTACAGGGAATGGACTTTCAGGTGGAACATCGGCCTGGAGTGGACCACGCCAATGCAGACGGTCTCTCAAGGTATTTCCGCCTTAGTGATGAGAACTCCCAAGGGGTTGGGTAGCTCTCCCCACTTTCAGCTGGGGGGGACGCGTGTTAGACCTGTCAGCCCTTTGGGTGGTCCCTCCTCATCATTATTTATTTTGTCCCACTTTTGCCTCAACCCCTGTTTGAATTTTTCCTTTTTGGGAACCACCAGACTTTTTCGTGTTGCTACAGATTCAGGGAGCCATTTTAGCTACCCCTGAAACTTCTGTCTGAGGGCCTGGAGCACAAAATGGTGGCCACCTGTGACATCACCAGCATCCACTGGAACCTACTAGCACCTTCCAGAACATTCCAGAACTCTGTGACCGTTGGAGGCGGTTTAGAATGTTGGGAGGTTAAGACAGAGAGTTGGCAGTTGGAGCTGGCAGTTGGCACCTGACTGGTGAAGAGTGAGCAGCAGAAACTTGAAGGAGGAAGGAGTGAAGCAGCAGGGGTGGAAACTTGTGCCTGGAGTGGGGTCCATAAACCCACCCTTGATACTAGTCCCTACTGACGGAGCCCAGCCTGAAGCCCTGTGTGGGAAGAAGAAAGAAAAACCATCCTAAGGACCTGGACAGCAGGAACAGGCCTTAGAACCAAAGAACAGCAAGATCCTGACCTGAATACTGGTTTCCCTGGAGCCGGACGTCGAGTAGCCTGAGACCTGGAGCCTGAGGTGGAGAAGCGGCGCTGACTGGCAAAGCAGACGTCGTACCCGGAGCCGCCAGAGGTCGTGAAAGGGCGCCGACGGAGGTCGTGAGGAGTATCAGAGGTCGAGGAGGAAGTCACCCGAGGTCGAGTGAGCGGCGTCATCGGAGGAGCGAAGTCCGCCCTCCGGAGTCGTCGGAGACCGAGGTGAAGTGTACCGGAGGTCGGGAGTGAGGATCGCACTCCGGAGTCGCCGGAACCTGAGAGAATCGTGCCGGAGGTCGGGAGAGGAGGTCGCACTCCGGAGTCGCCGGAAACCTGAGGAGAGGAGCACCGGAGGTCGGGAGTGGAGATCGCACTCCGGAGCCGCCGGAAGTCGACATCGAGGCAAGGCCGGCCGACGTCATCGAAGCCGAGGTCGCCATCGGACCGGAGCCGCCCGAAGTCGACATCGAGTAAAGACTGCCCGACGCCGTCGAATCGGAGGTCGTCATCGAAGCCGAGGCCGCCGACATCAGACCGGAACCGCCTACCGGCGTCGTCAAGAACTGACATTGCGCCGAGGCCGCCGACATCGAACCGGAACCGCCTCACGGCGTCTACACGACTCCAGCGGCGTCGGAACATCAGAAAAAGGGCAGTAAGTGGAGTAGAGGGCGCCTAAGGCCCTGTGGAGACCTGAGAGACTGCTCTAAGGGGCTAGGGAGGTGCTGGAACCAACCTGCCTGTGCCAGGGGTGAGCTGGGACTAACCTAGAGAGGTTGTGTGGAGAGAGAGAGCCAGGGCACTGGTATTCCCCCCTTGATCTACCTCAGTTTAGGCCTCAGCCTTGTCCAAGCCAGGGAGTAGACCCCCTCAAGCCTTCCACAACCCTACAAGCTGTGCCTGGGCCAAATCAGCCCTCAGGAATTTAAAAGTGATCTGATTCTATGAGTGTCACTGTCAGCTTTTAAGTATTTATTAGGGGCACTGTATTTATTGTATTTAACCTATTTATTGCTTCACTGTATTTATTGGTCCACAGTATCTATTGATGCACAATATTTAATGGTTTACAGTATTTATTGCCTCAGAATATTTAATTGCCTGTATTAACTGCTCGTATATTTATGTTTTTAATATTTATGATCACCCCTATTTATTGAATCCTTAAACCAGTATTTATTTGACCTGCACTATTTAATAAGCCTTGTATATTGTGATTGTCTTATTTATTTTTCCCAATCAGCAACTAAGAGAAAAAGATAAAGAAAGATATTTTCATAATTTTTACGGTGTAGAGTCGTTTTTGGAACGGATGCACGCATGGTTATTGTATGGGTATATTGTATGCTTAGCACGGTGCCTGTTTCCTGACCACTCGAGCCAAGCTACCACAGTGTGTTCGGGAAGTCCACCACCACCCTGCGGAGTGGGAGAGGGTATCTCCAACACCTACCTCTTGGCTGCGTCCTTACTCCCTCCCATCTTCTCTCTCCACCTCTTTGCTACATGTTCTCTTGTAATGTTTTCATTTTCCCCAACTCTCCTCTTTACTCTCTCTAATTCTTTTTTGCTCCTTTTCTGTCTCTGTCCCTACTCTCCTCTTTCTCTCCCCACCTGTCCCTTCTCTAACCCCACTCCTCTTCCGCTGCCCTCCCACCCATCCCTCTCTCTCACAGTACTGCAGCATAGGCAGCACCAGGTCTCTGATGCCTTCTCAGTGTTGGCCCTGGGGGTGGAGGAGGTAAGTCAGCCCCCCAAGTGAATCCCATTATCAACAGATAGTGAACCTCTATTTACCAACAAGTACCGAGCGGTCTCGGGTGAAGGCTGATGCGAACAGTGATCTGCTCACGGCCCCGGCAGGGCCTGTGGGGTGGGGGCGTTACCTTACACTAGGAGAGGAAGTAAAAGTGATATCCTCCCCTCCCCCCACTCCACCACTGTCTCTCCCCACCCTCCACCTCTCTCTCTCCTCCACTTCTGATTCCCTTCCAACTCGGTCTCTCCTTACCCTCCACCTCGGTCTCTCCTTACCCTCCACCTCGGTCTCTCCTTACCCTCCACCTCGGTCTCTCCTCACCCTCCGTCTCTCCTCACTCTCCACCTCGGTCTCTCCTCACCCTCCACCTCCGTCTCTCCTCACCCTCCACCTCCGTCTCTCCTCACCCTCCACCTCCGTCTCTCCTCACCCTCACCCTCCACCTCCGTCTCTCCTCACCCTCCACCTCCGTCTCTCCTCACCCTCCAACTCTGTTTCTCCTCACCCTCCACCTCACCCTCCACGTGTCTCTCCTCACCCTCCACCTCACCCTCCTCACCCTCCACGTGTCTCTCCTCACCCTCCACATCTCTCCTCACCCTCCACGTGTCTCTCCTCACCCGCCACACGTGTCTCTCCTCACCCTCCACGTGTCTCTCCTCACCCTCCACACGTCTCTCCTCACCCTCCAAACGTCTCTCCTCACCCTCCACACGTGTCTCTCCTCACCCTCCACACGTGTCTCTCCTCACCCTCCACACGTGTCTCTCCTCACCCTCCACGTGTCTCTCCTCACCCTCCGTGTCTCTCCTCACCCTCCACGTGTCTCTCCTCACCCTCCACGTGTCTCTCCTCACCCTCCATGTCTCTCCTCACCCTCCACGTGTCTCTCCTCACCCTCCACGTGTCTCTCCTCACCCTCCACTCGTCTCTCCTCACCCTCCATACGTGTCTCTCCTCACCCTCCACACGTGTCTCTCCTCACCCTCCACATCTCTCCTCACCCTTCACACGTGTCTCTCCTCACCCTCCACACGTGTCTCCTCACCCTCCGCCTCACCCTCCACATGTGTCTCCTCCTCATCCTCCACATGTGTCTCCTCCTCACCCTCCACAGGTGTCTCCTCCTCACGCTCCACATGTGTCTCTCCTCACCCTCCACACGTGTCTCTCCTCACCCTCCACACATGTCTCTCCTCACCCTACACGTGTCTCTCCTCACCCTCCACGTGTCTCTCCTCACCCTCCACGTGTCTCTGCTGCACGCCTCACACTGCTGCACGCCACACACTGCTGCATGCCTCACACTGCTGCACGCGTCACACTGCTGCACGCCTTACACTGCTGCACGTCTCACACTGCTGCACGCCACACATTGCTGCATGCCGCTGCACGCCACACACTGCTGCACGCCTCACACTGCTGCATGCCACACACTGCCACACACTGCTGCACACTGCCGCACACCGCTGCACGCCGCACACTGCTGCACGCCGCACACTGCTGCACACCGCACACTGCTGCACGCCACACACTGCTGCATGCCACACACTGCTACACGAAACATTGCTGCTCGCCAAACACTGCTGCACGGCACACACTGATGCAACCGGCACACTGCTGCACGCCACACACTGCTGCACACTGCTGCATTACTCACTGCTGCATGCTGCACGACACTGCTGCACGCAGCACACTGCCGCACGCAGCACACTGCTGCATGCCGCACACTGCTGCACGCCGCTGCACGCCACAGTGCTGCATGCCTCACACTGTTACACGAAACACTGCTGCATGCCGCACACTTCTGCACGCAGCACACTGCTGCACGCCGCACACAGCTGCGCGCCGCTGCACGTCACAGTGCTGCATGCCTCACACTGTTACACGAAACACTGCTGCATGCCGCACACTTCTGCACGCAGCACACTGCTGCACGCCGCACACAGCTGCGCGCCGCTGCACGTCACAGTGCTGCATGCCTCACACTGCTACACGAAACACTGCTGCATGCCGCACACTGCTGCATGCCGCACACTGCTGCACGCCGCACACTGCTGCATGCCGCACACTCCTGCACGCCGCACACTGCTGCACTCCACACGCTGCTTTTATGCGAATTTATGCTACTGACATTGTAAATGACAATGCCTTTTATTTGTTTTAAAACCAAAACATAAATAAAAGGCATTGTAATTTTACAATGCCAATAGCTCAAACTCTTATAAATGCGAGACCAAATGCTTGGTAATATTTGTAAGTCATCCCTAAGGCAGGCCAAAAGCAGTCCTTAGGGGAGGGTGCATTGTATTTAAAAAGTTGGACATGTACTTTTAAGAGTTACATGTCCTGGTAGTGAAAAACTCTTACACATCTTATTCATTACCACAAGGCCTACATTGGGTTACCTAGATATGTCATGTTTGGTCTCTAAAGAATTGTAATTTACATTTCTCTATAATGGTAAAGTCAGATTTTAAGTCACTAATATGAAAATCCCACTTTTATGAAGCTGCCATTTTCTTGTCCTAACTATTTGGTATCTGCAGTCCATATCCTGGAGCACATAACTGTGGATTGCATGGTAGTTGGCCTTTGTGAACTATTCCCAGATAGTGACGCAAAAGGTGATTTGGTATTGGCAGGAAGGGCCATCCTGGCAGGATTGAAGGGTCAGAGCTGTGCATAGCCCCACTTACACTTCAAAGGAACAACATCAGCACACACACAAATAGCTTCACACTAGCTTTTTGTGACTCCAGACATCCTGGGAGGCAGGAAAGTCCTGAACCTTCTGTGGGGAGAAAACACCAGAAAATTCTTCCACTTCAAAGCTGGCTTCCAGCATAAAAATAAAACCCTCAGACCCACTCTTAAGTTCACTTCTGGGCCTGCAGAAGACTCCCAGAGAACTGCCCAGGAGGACTGCCCTGCTGTCTGAAGCCTACCCTGTGCCCTCAGAGAACTGACCTGCTGCCTGACTCCTACTTTTCTCTTGAACCCAGGACAACCAGTGTGACTCCAAGGGCTAGTTGGCTGACCACTTGTTCAGAGCCACAGGGACAGAAAAGGTTCCAACCTTATTGAATATGCACCTGGACCCAGCCTGAGTGAGCCCTGACCCTCCAAGTGGTGATGAAGGTGCCCCGATGGCTCAAATCTGAAACTTGAGATGTAAAAAACATTCTGTGAAAGAGTGCTCTGAGAACCAACAGAAGACCGGGACCTTCATGCTTGCCGGACTGCCCTAGGTGCATCGCCAGTTGGCTTGGCTTAGCAGTAGCTCCCGCTACGTTCTTTGCACATCTGGTTCAGCGGCTCATAATCGGAAGGGTATCTGGCCTCTTGGAACCCTTCGTCGGCTACCGCCTGCAGCTTCATCCTGCTGGAGATTTTCTACTTCTAAAAAAGACACTAAGTCCAAACGTAAAAATTGCCACTGTGACTTCTTCCAGTGGCTCCCCGATGATGACAGCTCTTCCTTGGACACAGTTGACTGTCTTCCCCCACTGAACGTTACCTTCTAAAACATTTTTCTTTAACATTTCTTCTTAGTCTGAAGGTAAGTAGAGACTGGACGAAGACCGCTATATGTGTAATAAACCCCTAAGGGCCTGATTCCAAGTATGGCGGTAATGAGACCGCCATACATTTGGTGGCAGTCCGACCACGGCATCCTCGTTGGTCCGGCTGCCCGATTAGGAGAAGGGTGGTGGGACAGCAAAAAGACTGCTGCCACCACCAGGATCCTGGAACCTAACGGGGCGGTGGTGGGGAAAGCGACGGTCTCTGGCGGCATTGCCGATGTTGGCACTACCGTGCAGATTACAACCTGCCTTACCGCCAACCTGTTCATGGCGGGGACCTTGACAATAAAAATTTGGTAGAAAGGCAGGGAAGGGGCCTCTCACAGGGCTCCTGGGTGCTATTGCTCATTGGGCATTGTGGCTGGGGACACATGTTCTGCCTCCCTATGCCTGCACCACTGTCGTGCACTGTGTGCCATGCACAACATTGTGCCAGGCAACAATGGGCAAATGACAGTGCAGGCACTGTAGTGCGGTGGCATTGCCTTCAGGCTCACTCTGTTAGCCGAAGCATCCCGCCGACCCAAGACAGCTGCCGGCACAATCCTAGCCCGTTCCATCGTCGTCAGCCATTACTTTGAACTTTGTCCCAGTCTCACATGAATAGAAGTCCGCTGTTGGTGCTTTCATAACTCCGGTTCTGCTAATTGGTTTTTGCCATTCTGGTGTCAAATAATTTGTAAAATTGTAGTCTATTTTTCTAGATTGGTGTGGGATTTTTTCTTGTGGTGTGTTTTCACTTTATTACTGTTTGAAGTGCTGTATAAATCCTATACACGTTTCTTCAAAGATAAGCCTGTCTGCTTTTATGCCAAGCTACCAAAGGGTGAAGCACAAGTTAATTTAATGCCTTTTGTGGTTCACCCTGACAGGAATTGCAGCTGTTGCTTGAGAAGAAACCCAATTTCTCACATTAATGAACACCCAATTGCAGATCTAGGATGGGGACGCTTGAACCTGAGAATGGAAACTATAGACACAGCAAATACACAGGAACAGATGGATAAGCTGGATATGCTGGTAATAGAGGGCGCCCCATAGCTATTTCATAACAGTGATGTCTATTTCGTTGACTGGGAATGGCACCGAGTGGCATCAAAGCCAACATTGGGGTATCAGGCCCTCTCAGTTTGGTCTTTTGGTCATCTTGTTTGCGAGTATGCTATTATTAGGCTCAGCTTTCACTGCTACTGACTCTGGATGATATCCACGGTGGAAGTGTTGCTTGATCCCTAGAGCTTTTCAAATCTCCTGAACTACACCTAAAATTAAGTCTGTTCCTCAGTCACTCAAAAGACAGTGTGGAAAATCATGAAATTACCTCCCTGAGCAAGTGCTTAGCCATGTTTATAGCATCTGCTAGTGGTTCCACCCACCAAGAAAACATACAATTGCAATCACACAGGAATAGGAAGAACTTTTTGGCAATTGATTAAAGTCCATTTGCAAATTGACAATAGCACCTCAAGGAGGTGGGTGGGCAGCAAGCCTTTTCTTGATTCTCTTACCAATGTTGTGAGATTGGCAGAAGTCCCAGTATAGACAGTAATTTTGGGTGATTGAAGGAAAGATAGGTGCATACGAGTGGTTTCTGAAGCATGAATCATTATGTCCCTTCCAACAAGGACAGCTCCATGATATAAACTTGCAAGATTGGCAAGGAGAAAGTCTGGTGCAACCACACACCCCATAATCCTTCCTGAAGTTCCAGGCCCTTTGCACAATTCGGCTTTGTCCAGTGTTGTTATTCCACTTCAGAGTCTTACTCCTGCACTAAAGACAGATCCTTTAGAAAGGAAGCAGGAAGCAAATCTGTTTGTGCAACATAGATATCACTATTCTGACTGGAGCAACCAAAGCAATCCGATTTTAGTTTATTTTTACGTAAATGCCATTTTTAGGTCTCGCTGAGCCAAAGGCTCGAAGAGACATTTTGTATGTGGGATTTTCAAAGTGCTACCCACAGTCTTTTGGCTGGCCTAAACCTTGAGTGCACAATCACATGCACGTGCACAGCTGCTCCCACTCCCCCCTCCCTTCTCTATAGCTTTCTTTCACTTTAGCCGCTTTGACCCTTGCATTCCCCCCTCCCTTCTCACCCAGCCCTTTGATGCTCTGCTCGATTACTTTCACTTTCGCCGCTTTGATGTTTGATTTTTATTGCCTTTGTTTATGTGACGGAGATCCATTGCATTTGGCAGAACATTTCTGGGGCCGTATTGCATGAAATACACCAGGTGGCGCTAACGTGTTTTACAGAGCACCATACAGCATTTTGTTCTGCGTTAAAAAAAAGACGCTTTAGGAGCGGAAAGGAGCTATCCCTTTTACTTGTATTAAAATGTATTTTTAAAGGTGTCTCAAAGGATCCTGAACATAGTTTATACTAGCATGCTCCAATACTGTCCGTATTTCACTCCTGATTGCACTGGCCTTCCAGGTCCTAAGACTCAGACTCATGATTTTACTGTTATTTCAAAACCAATCTAACATTTGTTTTGTTTTAGGTATTACCTTAGTAAAGCATACCTAGGTGATCTTACTCTCCTTGGTCAGTGTTTTATTATGGATGACAAGATGTTTTCTCATTAGGACTCGCACCATAAGCCTCTTTCATTCCAAACATCTGGAAACGCATTCGTCTCTGTAACTATATAGTAATGGCTTTCAGTTACAGCTGGCGAAAATTATGCTACACACCTATTTATTGCCTTCACCAAACGATTCTGCTTTCACTGGTGTGACCATAACTTGCCAAAATATTTTACTGATGCTTTCGGCAGTGTCTCCACTTCTGTCTGATCACCCACAAGCAAGGTAAGCCACTCAATTTTATGCTAATTTCAAACACTTTATCCAAATCTAAACCCATCATCGCTCCATCTGACATCACACATTTCACATGCAAATCAGTTCGCCTCCTTGTAGATCGCTCTCTCATGTACCCATCTGCTGTAGAAAACAGGACCCCACTGCTCTCACTGCTTTCCACGTGATCTTCATAAAGACCGCACTTCAGTCTTGCACTACAGCTCATACAACTGCTTCATTAGCCACCTTGTACCAAAGATAGGCCTCAGCCATGAATTACACTTGAAATAAGAGCGCATAACAGTAAATGAGGGCAGCAGTACATAAATGGCGAAAGCACATATTCACTGCTAACTTCTTGGTTAATAAGCAAGCCCTTCATACACTGCATAATGATCTAGGAGGTGTCAAATCTATCTATTTCCAGGACCTCATTACCTCACCATCCACAAGCGCTCTGTGCAAACCTTCAGCTCTTTACTCTCTCCATCATCTTCAATTATCAGTATTCTATTGTTCATCCTTACCTGCTCATGACTTCACCCTGCTACATCTGCTCCAAGATTAACACTATAATTAGTCCACAGTGCTCAAGTCCTCACTCGCCTCAACCCTGCGCAGTTACATTATTACGATTTAACACAACATCCTACTAACAAACGTTTCCTCTTATGAAAGTAGCTAATCCACCCTGTGCCCCCCCCTGTAACCATTTCGTCCTCCCTTCATCAAATCTTTGCCTCTTTCATCCAACAGTTTCCCCTGCGTTTCCCTTCGCACTGACTGCCTGTCCTGTAACCGACTACTCAACCCTCTCCTGTGTTCGGGACCCTTCATTCCTCTATCCTATCCTCTCCTCTGTTCTTGTCTATGCTCATACTCTTAGATCGTTCTGCCTCTCCTTTGATATTGCTGGTCACCCCACACTTTTCTCAATGAGCGCACGGGGCATTAGCTGGGTACCAGCCCTTATGCTCCTCAATAAGCAGCAGCAATCGTTGCAGGTTCACCAAGGTGAGTTTAGTAAAAGTTTATTTTACTACTTTCGATAACTGGTGCCTTTCGCAAACAGAAAAGGTAATGACAATATATGGCACATTACAAGATGGCATGTTTTAATACTAGGGCTTCTGATTATATGCATAACGTTTGATCTAGCAGACATGATTGAACATATGGTGAGACCCTTAAATGAAGGCTTAGGGCTCAAATCACAAAGGGACTAATATGCAATAAAGTTACGTGTCTCTTCACTCATGGCAGAATCTCCGCACTGCACTCACTGCAGTGCGCTGGACAGAGAGGCTGCCCAGAGTGCAGAGACTCCACACTTGTACCTTTACTACACGTAAGTCCCTTTGCAAATCAGACCCTTAACCTCTACTTCTTTGTGATTTTTAAAATCAAGAGAGGGAAGCATTTATAGTAAAAATGGAAAACTCGTGTCTCTATTTACAATGCAGTTATTGGTTGTTTTTAACTTTCAAGACAATAACACATTTGTTCTTAAACGACATCCATATCTTAAATCACACATTTTATGATTTTGACATTTGGAATTTCATGTCATACCCTTCACTTGTGCCCATTCCCGACTTCTTATACCCTTGTTATCTAGCAGTGCTTTCAACACCACAGGCCATCAAATTCTGGACGGAACGGCCCTAAACGGTTTCGCCCATACCTCTATAATCACACTCAAATGCTAACAAGCATTGGCATAGCCAATAGGTCTCACCTTTGGGACCGTTTAAGTGTTTAGTTATCAAGCACAATATCCTTGGTGCCGTAACAGTAACTGTTGCAAGGCTAAACACTTATAAGGTCCCAAAGGCGAGACCTATTGACTATGCCAATGCTTGTTAATTGTGCTGTCAGTATAAGTTAGAAAATCCCTACGCATCCGGAGAAGTCCAAAGTCATGTGCAACTCCAAACACATAGTTTGAGTTTGTACATGACAGTTACAATCTTTTTCTCAGCAAGGATACACACTTTGGTAAGAGCAACAAGCTTTGCAACCTTAGCAGACCTCACGTTGGGTAAACGGCAACTCTCATTCTATTCATGCACAGTGCATACAGCTCACACTGGTCATCTCTAAACCATGCTCCATTCACAAAATATATTAGTTCACAATTTGGTATAGGAAAATTGGTAAGATCAACGCAAAGGATTTTGTGTAATCAGGAAGCCACACGGCAGAAGCCGAAGCGAGGGCTAGTTTTATTTGTACCAATGCATGTTCAGTTTTTTTATATCACTGTAATGGTTCAGTGACATATTTATTAAATAATTTTGCAAGGCTTTAACCAAAGCAGCATACACATAGATCCACTGCCTACAATTAGTAGTCATAAGTAAGAATGTTTATACTTGTTAGATGGTTACTGGTTGAGGTAACCTACAGGTAGCTTCAATCATTTATGCTATTAGCCAATTCAGTTAGTAAATAGATAGGGCCCGATTCACAGAACTAACTTAAGACAAAATCCTAAACTTACTACCATTTTGGTATTCACAGTAGGCACTTACTCATTTTGGTATTCACAGAAGGCACTTACTCATTTCGGTATTCACAGAAGTTAGGAGTCTTAACTTTAGGACTCGTAAATGCCTTCTGTGAATACCGAAAGTCTTAAAGTTAGGATTTGTCTCAGTTTAGGAGTAGTAAAGTTAGGAGTCCTAACTTTAGGACTCCTAAATGCCTTCTGTGAATTACGAAAGTCTTAAAGTTAGGATTTTTCTCAGTTTAGGAGTAGTAAAGTTAAGACTCCTAACTTTAGGACTCCTAAATGCCTTCTGTGATTACTGAAAGCCTTAAAGTTAGGATTTTTCTCAGTTTAGGAGTAGCAAAGTTAGGAGTCCTAACTTTACTACTCAATACTATGCACCAATTTACAAATATACATAAGCTGTTGGAATTACTTTGTACACATGTGACCTTCAGTCCCTCTGAAAGAAATAACATTAGTAAATGCACTATGGGTGCACTTATGCCTCTTCACCTCCAGGGGATGCCTTTCACCAGACATCCCCAACTCAGCTCTTCATCCCTTGGTGCACTTCTCAATACATCCCAACCTGTAGGACAAAAGTTCCAGCCCAGGAAGTGTTTAAATGCTGGCTAAGCCCTTGAGAGGTTATCCTTTTCCAGTCCCCATGAGACTTAGGGAGAGACTTCCATTTTCATGCTGGGGAGACTGCGCTTCTCCAGCAGCTCCCCCTGCATCTTTGCACTCACTATGTGGTGACCCCGTTCTCCTGGGGCCACCACAGGCAGAAAAACAAGCAGGCAGTTTCCTGCAGGCCGATTGGCCTGCAAAGCATTATGGGGCGCTTCTTCCTGGCCCGTGCATATTATAGTAGCAGCTCCCCCACTGCTTCGAAGGTAGCCACGATCTCCTGCCCTCGATGGGGGGCCCGGTCCCACCCGGACCCCCAGGTGAGTGTATGCGGCTCTGGGAGCCCACCCCCGGCTGCACTGCTGATTGTTCGGGGGCCCGGTACCACCTGGGCCCCTGACTCCCCCTTTTGTTTTTGGGGTACCGGTCGCACCCGGGACCCCCGCAGGCTCTCCATGTTGGAGGGCAGCCCAGGGAGCCCAGCCCCGGCTGCCCCCGCCGGCTTCCCACCCGGCCAGCACCCTCGAGTGCTGCCGCGGGAGCCGGCACAACTCTTCTCGACAGACATGCAGGTTCTGCCGGGTCTGACCAGACCTCAGGGGAGTGCGACGGCACTCCCCCGCCTTCCTCCGGAGGCAGTGGGGGAGTGCCGCCTCTCTCCTGACACCGGGACCCGGAGATGGGGTCCTGGGCCCCCTCCTCCTCTTCTCAGGGAGTGCGTCGGCACTCCCCGACTGCATCTTCTCCACCGCAGGCATCGGGCCCAAATTTGGGGGTCTCGGGCCCCAGGGCTCTTCACGGGGGGCGCGATGGTGCCCCCCGGCTCAACCTTCTCTGCTGGCAGCTTCGTTGCCATTCTTCACGGCTCGCCCCCTCCTCTCTCGTTTCGGTGGTGGCCAAGGGTGGGGTCCTGGCACCCCACAGGGGCATTCTTCACAGGGAACATGACGGCACCCTCTGCCTTATCTTCACAGGGGTCGCGACGGCGCTCCCCCGCCTCCATCTTCCGCAGGTGCCAGGGTAGGCTCCTGGCCCCTCTGCAGGGCATTTTCACGGGGAGCGCGACGGCGCTCCCCTGCTTCACTTCATGGGGGGGCAGCCTCCGGGACCTGACTCAACCCGGGGTATTCTCTGGACCAGTGGCGCAACCCCACGCACTTCGTCATCGGTTGGCCCCAGGTCAAAGGTCGCCTACGTTCTGGGGGGCATATCTCAGCCCCCAGGGGTCTGATCTTCCTGGTTTTGGCCTCTTCTTGCTCCTGGTGGCGCACCCCAGCCACTGGGAGCACTTTCCTTCGCCCTCCTAGTTGCCTGGCTCTCCTCCTGGGCCTCTCTTCTCCTCTCTTCTCCCTGCGCAGAGGCCCTGATTCTGCGCACTGGTCCCGGACTCTTCTCCTGGCGCTGCTCAGGATTCTTGGACAGTCAGGGGGTTCCACCTTCCAACTGCCCATTGTGCCAGGCTCCAACACCCTCTGCCTCAGCAGACCACACCCCAGAGAGATCTCCTCTTCCTGTACAAGTTCTTTTAAGAAGTTAGCGAGGAGGCTGGCTGAAAGTTTCTGTACCCCCAATCACTCAGCGACATATCACTTCTCTGCCCCAGCTCCCTCCTTCCTGCCCAGACCTCTTGGTTGGTTCAAGATGGCGTCATCCAAGGTCTCCTGCCACATGGTCTCTGAGACCCCCTTCCCCCCAGGGCCGCCTTTTCCCTGGTGCAGCTTGGTGCCTGGCACCCAGTGACCGCTGCTGATGGATCAGCCTGTAGCTCCATCCATCTTCTCTCCTTGAAGGGAAGGTCTTTGCTCTGGAAAGAAAGATCATTATCCAGGCTGCTGGGGTCAGCCCCCAGCCAGGCACTGGGTGTGGCTGACTCAGAGAAATATAACATTTCTGCATGACCTAAAAGCAGTACAAATATGACTTTGGACTCTGCAGAATACTTCTTCTCACACCTGTTACAGTGGACTTTAGTGCGTGTCTGGAATTTGTAGGCCTTAGGAAAGTGCCTCAGCCCATGGTCTCCACTTCCCCATAGGGAATTAATGAAGTGAAAAACACAGTAAAAAACACTGACTTTCCCTGGCATGTTTCTTTCCAGTGTATAAAGCCTATTCCATGTCACCACCCAATTCTGCATAAGTCCTGCCACACCAATCTATCTGCACCTGCTCTTTGGCTGCGTACGCCAGGAATCTCCCCTGCGCAGCCTGTACACGTGTGCACACACATGTACACATGTGTCTGCATGTAACCCGCCCTGTGCCCCTTACTCCAGCTGCTGCACAGCGGCCTTGTCAAGCTAGGAGGACACCAGTAAAATCCACATGCAGTCTCTTTCACCATGAGCTCACTGTGGGTGAGTCCCAACTTATGAGGACCTCCCACAGTAAAAACTCAACAAATAGGTGCTCAAAAAGAAAAATATCCGTGCAGCCCATAGTGTCAGAAACACCTTCTAACAATATCACTTCTCGATTTGCCATGAAAGTCAATGGGAAGAGTTGGTGGAATCTCTCAAGAATCTACAAGATCCCTAATCAAGTGGTTCGGTAATTGGGTCTTGAGGTTTTTGTTGAGCATTCGTCTTCAGATCCTGGTCGGAGTGAATCTAGTATCAACATCCATGGGGGCTCTTCTCAATCTTCCTACATGCGGAGGAGTGGTAGGAAAAGTGTTCCACCTAAACGCATGAATTTGTAAATTTGATTTCCTATGATGTTGTTTACTTATGTGTAAGTTTCTAATGTGCTCCTGTACTTTATTATTGTGCAGAGTATTTTAGATGTGTGTATTGTCTTAAGTACATTAATCTTGTGATTGTTTTCTTTTTTGTTTCTCCTCTTAATATCTCAGTTCTCTTTCTGGTTACTGCTAGTTTTTATTTCTTTCCCATGTGTTCTCTTTGTAGAGAAGGGAGATGTTGTAGTAAACAGATGACCTGTTTCTCTTATGTTAACCTGGTGGTATTGTTACTGAATGTTGACGTTTAAAATGCCAGGGACTGTTGTATGTGTTCCCTGGAAGCTGTGGAGATGAACGGTCATGAAACAGAAGGTTTCTAAACTTACCTGGCCCAGTTTGGCTACTTCACCAGGGTTTCCCAATCTTTCTTCAAAGCTTGAGAAAAGATGGAAGGAGATTCCATAACCCCTCAAGAAAGCTTACTCGATGTCAGTTATATTCCACCAAATTAGATAGTGAAGAGGAATTGACTCTCTTTGCAGATGAAAAGGAAAAGTAGGCAGAATTCATGTCCATCTCTGTGCACCTTTGGGCATTAGCATTGATACAAAAAAAGGATGATAGCAGGGATTGTATTACCGGGAATGAAAGAGGTAACCATATTATTGACGGCACTGAAACTTTGGATCAATCCAAACACACTGTTCTTTACTGCCTTTTTGGCAGTGATAATAGGAGTATTATGTCTGCTAATAATTGGAACTAAAACATGTTGCTTCATACGGTCTGTGATGACTAGTCAAATTCTTGCTTTGGCTTCAGGTTTACAGAACACTGTAGACCTGGCTCTTCGGATGACCCCAGCACTGAACGGAGCCGCCTGCCCACCCCCCAGCGCCTTGAGACCCTCACGGGTGAGTAGTTGCGCTTTACCAACCCTGATTGATTGATTGGTTGGTTGAATATGGGAACTTCCTCATGGGATTTATTTTTATTTTAACAGGCTTGATTAAAAGCTGCTCGCATATCATTAGCCTCTGTGGACCATAACGTGGAGGGCACTTTTGCAAATAATTCAGATAGATCATTAGAGATTTTAGTATTCTCAGCAGGAGTTTGACACTCCGTTTCAGACAACAGGGATGTAGTGAAGACAGGGTTTTACCTGCACACATTGCTATGTTAGAATAAACGTTTTAGATGTTAACGTCATCTTGCTACTTTGCTGCTTTTGCACACAACACTGCAGGTAGCTGTTATTATAAGTAAAACTGCTTGCTTGTTTTTTCTTCACATGAGAACGGTCTGTTTTTCACATCCCTAGATGTGCACCGCAACCTTAGTCTGAACACTGTGTGCATAAACCGTCATGGTCTAATAACAATGTATGCTGTTGAATTCAGGTTGATCGGCCCATGCTCTGGACACAACAAGCACACAGCTGCAAATATCTGAAACTCGGGCGACTTTAATATTGCATGTGCATGCATGATAGGGGCACTCTTGGAGGAAACCTTTCCAGACCGAGAGAGCAGTGCTGATCCTGTGATGTGATTCACCTAAGCTGATCTTGGAGGTATGGGGTTCCCCATTCAAACCTAGAGACCTTCTATTAGTATATAAAACTAGCTTATTAGCCAGGGGGGGGGGTGGTACACAAGGTATTATAGGACCTGTTTCCACTATCATTATAATATGATTTCTCCCTTTGTTTTCTATGGAATTGTAACAATGCTGATGGTTTTATTTCTAATCATATGTTTGCTTTTATTAGCCAAAATACTGCATCTTAGAGCACGTAGTTAAAATAAACATTTTAAACTTTTTCGTGTCTCTGATTACTCACGTTGTGGACTGATATGAGAATAATAACTAAAAGGTGTTCTTGATTCCCACCATTCCTGAGAGTATTCTAAGTCGCTTATTCTGGGTTGTCTAATCATTGGTAGCTTCGATATGATACGGAGAACAAATGAGACACTGATGCTAGTCGGATAGGGGTTCTGGGTACTGAGGTGAGTTTTTTGGTACACCACAATTCACTGAGGTCCTGGTTTCCTGTGCATAGTTCTGTGCATGAGCAGAATCCCCGCAACATGGTGCACCTAACGTTTTGGTCTTATGTTTGAGACGCCTTAGTAGTGCATACATTTGTCCACAACACCCTCACTCTTGTTTCCGGTTGACAGGAGTGACGGTTTGAACCTACCTATATAGTCGATTTATAGGTTCTTTCAAGCTTGACAATTAAAAAGGTTTTTCATTTTGAATTACTGACCCTTTTTGTGCTATGGTTCTATATAGATTGTTTTTCTTCTCTGCATCCCTATGGCTGAAGTTGCTATTGCAGCGCATATTCGCGCACCTCTCAGGCGTCATTTGACGCAGTTCGGGGTGCCAGATGATGGAATGTCAATTATCTTTGTAGTGAGTGCTGATGCATCGTTCCCCTATGAGTTGTTTTACTCTTGGGTTACTTTTACGGAGGTGAATGCGGATGATAAGACGTTCCATTCATACACTCCTACGGCAGTTCCAGCGAATTACACTCCATATAGGATGCAGGAAATTCCGATTTCTGCTTGTCAGCATCGTATTTCGTTCAATGGCGCCCTCCCCCAAAATGTGACTCCAGTTTGGTTAGGTCCCTTGTCTATTCCTGGGGCCACTTGGCCAGCCTTGGCTGGGTTCACGCCTCATCCACGTTATTTGCTAGCCCCGATTGATGACTTACGTCAACTACATACCACCTTGATTGTGGTGCATAGGGCTTTAGTGCAATATGTCTCTCGCAATGTCCAGGTGGGGGCACCTGGGGTTGCGACGCAACCAGCTGGACCGGCCGGGATTACTATTAGTCCCGTCATGGTTAATTCGGTAATGGGCAAGTGCCCCCAGAATAAGGACGATATGCCTTATTGGCTTGCTGAGAAATTTGACCAGCTGGAAGCAGTATTTCCTAATTCTACTCCTGTGGAAAAACACAGGATTCTTACAATTAGTTTGCAGAAAGACTTTGGTGCCGATCACTATCCTGTAAAAACCGGGTACGAACCGTCGGACGGAGCATATTCTCCGTCCGACGCGTACCCGGTCGTCAAAATCTACCAACATGGAATTACGATTCGCACGGGAACACCATTTCCGTACGAATCGTAAAAAACCCCGACCGAACAAAATAAACATACAAATGCGATCCGGGAAAGCGCCGACCTGACGTCGGGACGCTCGCAGCCTGCCATTCACGAACCAGGAATTACGATTCGCACCGACGTCATCCCGCACGGTGATTATATTCCGGCTGCCAAAAACTGCCAGGAAATCAGGACGACGCGAACAAGGACTACCAGTACGCGACGGACACACAGGACGACGCGAACAAGGAGGACTAGTACGCGACAGGACGACGCGAACAAGGAGGACCAGTACGCGACGGACAGACATGGACCCGAACCTACGAGTCATCCCGGCCCTCATAGCAATCGACCTCCTCTACAGGTTCGGACGCAGACGCCGCAGAAGGTCAGAACAACTAAGGGAGGGGGGAAAGTGGGGTGGGGTGGGGGTGGCAGGACCAGGGCAGGCCACAAACCCCCCACCAAAGTCACACAGCACACATGCCCTGGACATACCTGACTCCCATGCCCTGGTCACTACGAGGGGGTGGGGGCGTGTCCAGATAAGCCAGCGACCGCCACAACGGAAGTCCGTCACGACGCGAACCGGCAACACAACCAGACATGTACGTCCCGTACCCACGCCTGAAGAGCGTGGGTACGAGTCGAACCACGCCCACACCCACGTCACCCCAACAATGGCGGGACGGCTCGTACCCACGTGGCAAAGGCCTGGGTACGGCCCGCACAAGCATCACACAGCGTGGGGACGGATATGTACGGACCCAACCCCCACCCCGTATGCATGGAGCGTACCCCCACCCCAACAGTGTAAGTACGACCCGTACCCACCCGCGTACGTATGGAGCATACCCCCACCCCAACAGTGTAAGTAAGACACGTACCCCCCACCCGCGTACGTATGGAGCGCACCCCCACCCCAACAGTGTAAGTATGACCCGTACCCACCCGCGTACGTATGGAGCGTACCCCCACCCCAACAGTGTAAGTATGACCCGTACCCACCCGCGTACGTATGGAGCGTACCCCCACCCCAACAGTGTAAGTACGACTCGTACCCACCCGCGTACGTATGGAGCGCACCCCCACCCCAACAGTGTAAGTACGACCCGTACCCACCCGCGTACGTATGGAGCGTACCCCCACCCCAACAGTGTAAGTACGACCCATACCCACCCGCGTACGTATGGAGCGTACCCCCACCCCAACAGTGTAAGTATGACTCGTACCCACCCACGTACGTATGGAGCGCACCCCCACCCCAACAGTGTAAGTACGACTCGTACCCACCCGCGTACGTATGGAGCATACCCCCACCCCAACAGTGTAAGTAAGACACGTACCCCCCACCCGCGTACGTATGGAGCGCACCCCCACCCCAACAGTATAAGTACGACCCGTACCCACCCGCGTACGTATGGAGCGTACCCCCACCCCAACAGTGTAAGTAAGACACGTACCCTCACCTCAAATGCATGGAGCGCATCCACATCCGTGTATGTCATGAGCGTACATATTGTGAAATCGGAGAGGTGGGTGCAGAGTCCTCCCAGCAGAGCCCAGAGACAAGAGGGGTGTGTGCCTAACACTCCCAGCAGTGCCCTGAGACAGGAGGGGTGGGTGCCTAACACTCCCAGCAGTGCCCAGTCACAGGAGGGGTGTGTGCAGAGTCCTCCCAGCAGTGCCCTGAGACAGGAGGGGTGGGTGCAGAGTCCTCCCAGCAGTGCCCTGAGACAGGAAGGGTGGGTGCAGAGTCCTCCCAGCAGAGCCCAGAGACAAGAGGGGTGTGTGCCTAACACTCCCAGCAGTGCCCTGAGACAGGAGGGGTGGGTGCCTAACACTCCCAGCAGTGCCTTGAGACAGGAGGGGTGGGTGCCTATCACTCCCAGCAGTGCCCTGAAACAGGAGGGGTGGGTGCAGAGTCCTCCCAGCAGTGCCCTGAGACAGGAGGGGTGGGTGCAGAGTCCTCCCAGCAGAGCCCAGAGACAAGAGGGGTGGGTGCCTATCACTCCCAGCAGTGCCCAGAGACAGGAGGGGTGGGGGCCTATCACTCCCAGCAGTGCCCTGAGACAGGAGGGGTGTGTGCAGAGACCTCCCAGCAGTGCCCTGAGACAGGAGGGGTGGGGGCCTATCACTCCCAGCAGTGCCCAGAGACAGGAGGGGTGTGTGCAGAGTCCTCCCAGCAGTGCCCAGAGAGAGGAGGGGTGTGTGCAGAGTCCTCCCAGCAGTGCCCATGGAACGCAAAGGGTGGAGTAGTCACAGATACCATGCCCACAAATGTCAGTCAGGTGCACAAAGACCCTGCAGTACATGTACCACATGTGTTCGAGGCTGGGAGTATACGCACGCATAGCGCAGAAAAGAAGACATGTACACATGAAGTCATGTCAATAGGCCACATACACAAGTACAATGACTACGAAGGATGCCACGAATGATGCAGGTGGAGACATCGCTCAGCATGCATGTGCAAAGGTGAAGGACTACGTCACACACCCAGCTAATGGACACACAGCTCTGTCCCAAAGTCAGGGGACACCCTGCAGGGAAGAAGTCTGGGTACACAGAGGAAGGAATACACCTTGGGACTATTGCAACATGCAGCAACTGCTTACATGAATGGACAAAGGTAGCTAACACCGTGTGATGGCACACAGATCCCAGGCTCCCCCCTATGAGCAGCACACTACTACATTTCCCACACACCCAACACATGACTGTTGGACAGGCCTCACAGACGGCTTGCTCCCTCCCCGCACGACAGGGCCCGAGCTCCGGCCCACCTGGCATATCCCCACGAAAAGCACCTGTACCCCGTCTCCCGACGGATCTTCCGCCCTCGGACCCCTCCTCATCACGGGGTCCAGCCCCACCGGCTTCCCCGGCCGGGTCAAGCCGCCATCTTGGGCCCTGCACCACGCGGCCGCGTGGCCTCACCTCGACCCTAACCCCGGGCCTGGCCGGCCCCGACATCCCGGCACCACCATCCACCCAGGAGGCGAGCGGACCACTTGGCAGGTCAATGGGAGAACGAAGTGTCAAGGGCTCTCCCCCGCCAGGTGCCGATCGCCCCCAGCTCCCCCAGGCACTGGCTCCACCCCCTGCTGGGTGTCTGGACACCTTCATCCCGGGCCCTCCGACCTCCAAGTGCGAGGGTCCGGACATCAAAGGGCACCAGCCCTATAACTGAGGCAGCTCCGGAGCAGGAAGGCAGTTGTATCCTGGAGTCGAGAGACACCGAGTGAACTCAACCTTGACGGTCTACTGGCGCTGCCGTAGCCCGCTCTTGTGAACCATCGTCCTGCCTGCTGGCGCTGCCGCGGCCTTCTGCAACCTTCATCTTCCTGGGACCTGCTGGCGCTGCCGCGGCCCGTTGTAACGACCATCCTCACCGGGACCTGCTGGCGCTGCCGCGGACCGTACATCGACCATCTTCCTGGGACCTGCTGGCGCTGCCGCGGCCCGTTGTAACGACCATCCTCACCGGGACCTGCTGGCGCTGCCGCGGACCGTACATCTTCCTGGGACCTGCTGGCGCTGCCGCGGCCCATTGTAACGACCATCCTCACCGGGACCTGCTGGCGCTGCCGCAGACCGTACATCTTCCTGGGACCTGCTGGCGCTGCCGCGGCCCGTTGTAACGACCATCCTCACCGGGACCTGCTGGCGCTGCCGCGGACCGTACACCTTCCGGGGACCTGCTGGCGCTGCCGCGGCCCGTTGTATCGACCATCCTCACCGGGACCTGCTGGCGCTGCCGCGGCCCGTACTACCTAACCACCAAGCTCGAGGATTGTGAGCTCACCCGAACTACCTGATTGGTAAATAGACTGTCCCGCTACCCCCTTCCCTACCTTGCGAGACTCTAATCGAGGGGACCCCTGAGTCCAGACCTCCTTGTACCACTCAACCGTACCTTATATAAGTGCTTATAAAGAACACTGAACCTTATCCGTGTGCGATATCTGTCTGTGGGGGGGAAGTTACTTGTCTGTACGATCGCTGGAGACGGCTCTCCCCGGAGACCTCTCCTCCTGACCCCGGCCGGCCCTCCCGGTCCGGCTACCTTTTCTAACATTGGTGGCCAGCGGCGCGATCCGAATCAACGCGTAATCGTACAGAGAGTAGCTCACCCCACGACATAAGCACGATGTCGACCAAAGATAGCAGCTCCACCGAGAAATTCCAAATGGAGAAATTAGAAGAATACAACCACCGCGAACTGAGACAATTTTGCATAGAACTTGGCATTGCTACCACCGGCCTGAGTACCAAGGATGACCTAAAGCGCGCTCTTGAGTCATGGACAGAAACTGGGGTCGCAGGACCCTCCGACCAAAGCAGCGTCGCACCAGACCAAAACAGCATCACACCAGAGGGGAACGCCACGGCTCCCGAGGAGCGGGGAACGGGCCTCTCGCAGGAGGAGATCCGAGAAAGAGACAGAGTCAGATTACACGAGTTGGAGATGGCACGACTCAAGATGGATGGGGAACTCAAGTTAGCTGAACAGAAACTCAACCTCGAGCACATGCGGCTTCGAGAGGAACGAGAAGAGAAGCAGAGACAGAGGGAGCTGGAAGAGAAAAAAATAACGCTCGAGCACGAGCGCCGACTAGCGGAAATAGAACTGCGCAAACAAAATAAGGAACTGGGGGTGCCTGAGCGACCACACACCCCGGGGCCAATTGAGAAAAAAGTTCATATCCCCAAGGATGTTGTCCGCGAGTATGTCCGAGAAGACGACATACAACAGTGGTTTAAAGCCTATGAGATCGCAATGACCTCCCATCGGATCGACCGGAGTGATTGGGGAGCCGGACTTTGGGGGAGATTTATCAACGAGGGTCGCGATGCCCTGCTGCAGCTCCCCGATCACCAAATGTCGTCCTACGACCACATGAAGGCTGCCCTCCTCACCCGCTACGGCCTCACGCCCGAGAAGTACCGCCAGAGGTTCAGAGATTGCACCCGGATCCCAGGTACAACTTGGGTAGAATACGTGAACTATTTGAGCCGGGCCTTCGAGGGCTGGATCAAGGGAAGCCAGGTCACCACCTACGAACAACTCTTCCACCTTATGGTATGGGAGCACCTGTCAAACAACTGTTTTGTCGAGCTCAGGCAGCACCTACTCGACAGTAAGCTGACTGACCCCCGGCAGCTCGCCGCCGAAGCTGACCGGTGGGAAAGCACCCGAGTGGGCCGGAAAGGGCCACACGACCAGAACAGAAGCAGCCAAGGCCAGCACCGTCCTCGGGGAGGAGGAGGGGGCCAGGGGCGAGGGAGAGACGCCTTACCAGCAACACCCATGGCCAGCACCCCGCCTCCGGCCGGCCGGGGCAACCCCCCGTTGCGGCCTGGGGGCCGAGCCAACGTCACGTGCCACCGGTGCCAGCGACTAGGCCACTACGCCAATGACCCGAGCTGCCCGCTAAACCAAACACCCAAGCCCCGCCAGGTAGCTGCCGCTGCCCTAGGGGAAGAGCAATCATCGGAGGGACCCGAAGTGTATGAGCCGGCCCAGCAAGGGTGGGAACCGGCCGCCATGGTCCTGGCGTGCTTAGGGGGAAGAGACATGGTCCCGCGGGCTCCCCTACCCGCCAACACCAGAAAATACGGTCAGTGGGTGACCATTAATGGACAGAGAGCCGAGGCCTTGCGTGATACCGGCGCCAGCGTGACGGCCGTCCGCTGTCACCTGGTGAAGCCCGAGCAGATCCTGCCGAACATTCTCTGCCCCGTCCGCTCAGCAGATAACTCTGAGAGTATGTGTAAGATGGCCTGCGTCCCGTTTGAATGGGGAGGGGTCTCCGGCCTACTGAAGGTGACGGTCCGGGACGATGCCCCCGTGGACTGCCTCCTGGGGAATGACCTCGAGAGTTCCCCGTGGGCCACCGTCGAGAGAAGAGAGCACCTGGGGATGCTGGGCCTCCCGGACTGGGCCTGCATAACCACCCGATCCATGGCCGCCCGTGCCGCCCCCCGATCAGAAGAAACCGGATGGCCAGCACCTCCGCCCCCGGTTGCCCCCGTAGAGGACAACGGTGAGGCCGACCTCCCGGACCCGACTACCGAAGAGGACGCGCAACCCCAAGACCTTCCGGATCTGGCTCAGTGGCGTCAAGAAGGGGGGCCCACCCAAGAACAGTTCCGCCAGGAACAAAAGACCTGTCCCTCCCTCGAGGGACTCCGCCAACAAGCCAGCACCCAAAACGCCGGGGACACCACCGGAACTCACTGGGTCTACTGGGATAATGACCTGCTCTACAGCGAGCAAAGAATCGCCGAGCTGGGGGCCGGTCGAGTTCTGGTGGTACCGCTCCGCTTCCGAGACTTTCTGCTCAACCTGGCCCACGATGTCCCCCTGGCTGGACACCTGGGCCAGGACAAAACGTACAGTCGCCTGGTGACCCACTTTTTCTGGCCGAAAATGAGGAATGACGTCCAGAACCACTGCCGATCTTGCCCCACATGCCAAGCCAGCGGGAAGAGTGGTCGGAAGCTGAAGGCCCCTCTGCAACCCTTCCCTGTGGTCACCACCCCATTCGAGAGGGTGGGGATAGACATTGTGGGGCCTCTGGACCCCCGCACGGCACAAGGACACAGGTTCATCTTGGTACTAGTGGACCATGCCACCCGCTACCCCGAGGCGGTGCCCCTACGGACAGTGACAGCTCCGGTGGTTGGCCGGGCCCTGATGGGGATCTTCTCCCGGGTAGGCTTCCCCCGAGAAGTCGTCAGCGACCGAGGTACGAATTTCATATCCAAATACATGAAGTCCCTCTGGCAACAATGCGGGGTCACCTACAGATTCACGACCCCCTATCACCCACAAGGGAACGGACTAGTGGAGCGGTTTAACCGCACTCTCAAGGGGATGATTGGGGGATTGGAAGAGCCCCTCCGTCGCCAGTGGGATGTACTGCTCCCGTGCCTCCTCTTCGCCTACCGGGAAGTTCCACAAAAGTCCCTCGGTTTTAGCCCCTTCGAACTCCTGTACGGGCACCCTGTGCGAGGGCCCCTCAGCCTAGTCAAGGAAGGTTGGGAGATGGCCCCCCTCACGACCCCTCCAGACGTCTTCAAATACATCCTGGCCTTACGAAACCAGACCCGGCGCTTCAGGGAGATGGCCAAGGCGAACCTCGAGGCCAGCCAGGAGGACATGAAGAGGTGGTATGATCACAATGCCTCCTCCGTGGAATTCGAGCCTGGGCAACAAGTATGGGTGATGTCCCCCACCGAACCATGTGCCCTGCAAGATAAGTGGACGGGGCCCTTCAAGGTGGTCGAGCGCAAAAGCCCCGTCACTTACCTCATCGACATGGGGTCCTCCCGGAATCCCCTTCGGGTCCTCCACACCAACCGGCTCAAACCACACTTTGTGCGCTCAGAACTAAGCCTCTTGATGGCTACAGACAGTGGTGCAGAAGAAGACTCCGAGCCCCTCCCGGATCTCCTGAAGACGCAGGAGAAGGACGGCTCCGTGGACGGGGTCCGGCTCTCTGACGCCCTCACTTCGGAGCAACGCCAGGACTGCCGGGACCTCCTGCTGCAGTTCGCTGCCCTGTTCTCCCTCACCCCCGGGGTCACCCCTTGGTGTTTGCACGACGTAGACACCGGGGACAGTCCCCCTGTCCGGCACCGGGCCTACCGCGTACCAGATCGGGTACGGGCCTGCATACAGGAGGAAGTGGCCAAGATGCTCACGATCGGGGTCATCGAGCCCTCGGACAGTCCCTGGGCCAGTCCGGTGGTATTAGTTCCCAAGGCCGCTGCCCCCGGCACCGCACCTGAACTGAGATTCTGCGTCGACTACCGGGGCTTGAACGCTGTCACCCGGACCGACGCTCATCCCATCCCCCGAGCAGACGAACTGATCGACCGGCTGGGGGCCGCCCGCTACCTTAGTATCTTCGACCTAACGGCGGGCTACTGGCAGATCGGCCTCACACCCAGGGCTCAGGAGCGGTCAGCCTTCTCTACCCCCGATGGCCACTATCAATTCAAGGTCATGCCCTTTGGCATGAAGAATGCCCCCGCCACGTTCCAACGCCTTGTGAACCAGGTCTTGGCGGGGCTCGAAGAGTTCAGCGCTGCCTACCTGGACGATATCGCTGTATACAGCCGCCACTGGTCCGACCACCTCCGTCACCTCCAAGAGGTCCTACAAGCCCTCCAGCGGGCCGGCCTCACCATTAAGGCCGGCAAGTGCCAAATTGGCCAAGGGTCTGTGACCTACCTTGGACACCAAGTGGGAAGCGGGCTGGTGGCCCCACTACAACTTAAGATTGCTGCCATCCAGTCCTGGCAGCCCCCCGTCACCCAGACCGAGGTCCGAGCCTTCTTGGGGCTCACCGGCTACTACCGGCTGTTCGTGAAGGACTACGGCAGCATCGTGGGGCCCCTCACGGGTCTCACATCCAAGAACCAACCGAAGCGGGTCAACTGGACTCCTGATTGTCAAGCGGCCTTCGAGAAGCTGAAGGCCGCCCTGTGCACCGCCCCTGTGCTCCAGGCCCCCGATTACAGTCGGGAATTTGTGGTGCAGACCGACGCCTCCGACCACGGCATCGGAGCCGTCCTCTCTCAATTGAACCCCGAAGGTCATGACCAGCCGGTGGCCTTCATCAGTCGACGTCTCCTGGCCCGAGAACAGCGGTGGAGCACCATCGAGAGGGAGGCATTTGCAGTAGTGTGGGCCCTCAAAAAGCTCCGACCCTATCTCTTCGGTACCCACTTCCGGGTACAAACCGACCATCGACCCCTGCAATGGCTGATGCAGATGCGGGGGGAGAACCCAAAACTCTTGCGCTGGTCCATTTCCCTGCAGGGAATGGACTTCACCGTGGAGCACCGACCAGGCCAAGACCACGCCAACGCGGATGGCCTGTCCCGCTTTTTCCGCCTCGACGAAGAGAGTCCCCAAGGAGATGGGTGACTCTCCCCGCCTTCAGCTGGGGGGGACGCATGTTGGACAGGCCTCACAGACGGCTTGCTCCCTCCTCGCACGACAGGGCCCGAGCTCCGGCCCACCTGGCATATCCCCACGAAAAGCACCTGTACCCCGTCTCCCGACGGATCTTCCGCCCTCGGACCCCTCCTCATCACGGGGTCCAGCCCCACCGGCTTCCCCGGCCGGGTCAAGCCGCCATCTTGGGCCCTGCACCACGCGGCCGCGTGGCCTCACCTCGACCCTAACCCCGGGCCTGGCCGGCCCCGACATCCCGGCACCACCATCCACCCTGGAGGCGAGCGGACCACTTGGCAGGTCAATGGGAGAACGAAGTGTCAAGGGCTCTCCCCCGCCAGGTGCCGATCGCCCCCAGCTCCCCCAGGCACTGGCTCCACCCCCTGCTGGGTGTCTGGACACCTTCATCCCGGGCCCTCCGACCTCCAAGTGCGAGGGTCCGGACATCAAAGGGCACCAGCCCTATAACTGAGGCAGCTCCGGAGCAGGAAGGCAGTTGTATCCTGGAGTCGAGAGACACCGAGTGAACTCAACCTTGACGGTCTACTGGCGCTGCCGTAGCCCGCTCTTGTGAACCATCGTCCTGCCTGCTGGCGCTGCCGCGGCCTTCTGCAACCTTCATCTTCCTGGGACCTGCTGGCGCTGCCGCGGCCCGTTGTAACGACCATCCTCACCGGGACCTGCTGGCGCTGCCGCGGACCGTACATCGACCATCTTCCTGGGACCTGCTGGCGCTGCCGCGGCCCGTTGTAACGACCATCCTCACCGGGACCTGCTGGCGCTGCCGCGGACCGTACATCTTCCTGGGACCTGCTGGCGCTGCCGCGGCCCGTTGTAACGACCATCCTCACCGGGACCTGCTGGCGCTGCCGCGGACCGTACATCTTCCTGGGACCTGCTGGCGCTGCCGCGGCCCGTTGTAACGACCATCCTCACCGGGACCTGCTGGCGCTGCCGCGGACCGTACACCTTCCGGGGACCTGCTGGCGCTGCCGCGGCCCGTTGTATCGACCATCCTCACCGGGACCTGCTGGCGCTGCCGCGGCCCGTACTACCTAACCACCAAGCTCGAGGATTGTGAGCTCACCCGAACTACCTGATTGGTAAATAGACTGTCCCGCTACCCCCTTCCCTACCTTGCGAGACTCTAATCGAGGGGACCCCTGAGTCCAGACCTCCTTGTACCACTCAACCGTACCTTATATAAGTGCTTATAAAGAACACTGAACCTTATCCGTGTGCGATATCTGTCTGTGGGGGGGAAGTTACTTGTCTGTACGATCGCTGGAGACGGCTCTCCCCGGAGACCTCTCCTCCTGACCCCGGCCGGCCCTCCCGGTCCGGCTACCTTTTCTAACAATGACCAACACCCACAACCATGTAGCAGCCCCACCAACAGCAATGCCAGCAATGCAGGAGTGTTCCAAGGCCAAAATTAAATAGCTTTATTCAGCATGAGAAAAAAAGTAGTATGACGTAAGTCCAATTTTAACAAAGGCCATAGGGCAGTCCAGGAGTCCCAGCTGGATGGGGGACACAGTGGGATGCGTGTCCCCTAGCTTGCCTGCACAGTTACAATCCATCGTCTTCCACAGGGGTGAGGGCATCATGTGGGGGGGAAGAAACAGGCACCGCAGGGACAGGAGGGTGAAGGGTAGGCGTCGTGGGTGCAGGGATGGAGGACTCCACCACAGGGGGTGGGGCAGGGCCAAAGGCGGAGGCCAGGATCTCGCTGCACACCTTAGCAAGGTCCTCCAGGGACTCCCCTGCACCCGAAGGAACCACAGGCCCCAAGGAGGGGGGGGGGTCAGAGGGATGGGTCGCAGCGCCACTGGGGGAGGGTGTGGACAGGGGGGGACTCAACCACCCTGACCGAGGACTTCCTTGACCACTTGCGTGGTGGCGTCACTGTGGGGCTCAGGGACAGAGCGGCCATGAAGGAGTCTTTGGGGGAGATGTGGCCAGGAGAGCTGAGGGGAGGGGATTTGGAGGGAGTGGATTGGGTGGAATGCGGACTCCCACTCTGGCTGCGTGTCACACGTTTGCCCCCCGACCCAGTGGGTGTGCCTACTGCACCCTGTGTGTGCGTGTCAGGAGGTGTGCGGCGGACCTTCCCTGCTGGTGTGGTGCCTGTGTCTGTTGTGGTGGGTGCATGCTTACGTCTGGGTGTATGTGGGACAGGCATGGGAGTGGGAAGTGTGGAAGGAGCAGGGGTAGGGGGTGGGACGTAGCGCTGCAGGAGACCCACTGCTGCAGTCAGTGTGGAGTCTATGGACCTCAGCAAGTTGCGTTGGTCAGCCTGCGATGAATGAATGCCCTCCAAGTATGCCTCCATGTTGTTGAGGACCTGGCTGTGGCCATGGAGGACATTAAGGATCGCAGTCTGACCAATCTGCAACTGCCGCTGGATGTCCACAGACTCAGCATTGGCGGCAGCAGTGGAGACAGGGGCAGGGGGTGCGGTGCCTGGCAGGAAGGAGACATGTGGGGACCGGGCACGCTGGGAAGGGACACGAGCACGTGGGAGGCGGCTGATGCCAATGGAGGGGGCGGTGCCAGATGTAGGGCTGCTGTCAGATGGTGGTGCAGCCACCGCCCACTCGGAGTGATCACCCTCGGACCCGTCAGCTTCGTAGTCTGTTGTGCCAGTCGACAGGTCCCCGGGGTCACTCTCCACCGCCTCTGTCCCACTCGAAATGCCAGCACTGATGTCACCGCTGGCACTGGTGCTCGGTCCCTCCGCGCCGTCTGTGTCCATGTCTCCCTCCGTGTCCCCCGACGATGCTGCGGGCAGGGTGAAGAGACAGGAAGTTATCATACACCTGTATACATAAGTCACATGAGTCAAATCTACGTAGGTAACAGTGCATAGCCTGAAACAAAGGAAGAGTTATATCTACATCACAAGGTACATATGTAGGGCATGCAAGACACAGTTTTTTTACCCACCATGCCACTGAAAATCCATGGAGAGCATCACACAATAGCAAATGAGATGATATGGAATTTTGACTGAGGAGCATGGCCCTGGGGACAATCCAGCAATGCATCTGCACCACACAGCGTGGCAGGAAATTGGGATGAGCGGTGAAAAAATCCAGGAACTAGAGGCACATGCAGCATAGGTAATACTGAGAACATGGCCACCCTGACTGGCACACTGCACCTTGAGTGTATGTCCAGGCAAACATCACACACTGGGCAGTCCTAGCAAGGAGTTATCAGGTCTTGACATGTCGGACATGCCCGCACCACCCACCCCCTACATGAGACAAATCAATGGAGACACAGGAAGCACGTACATCTCTTAGTCTGGGTGAAATACACATGGGATGCAAAACTTCTATATTGCACACAAACTACCCAAGGTGCAGCAGTGCAAATTATCATGTACAAATGGGCAGCATCAGATGATTGCAACAAGACACAAAGGCAATGGCCACCGTGAGTATGTAATAGGAAAATCAGGTCAGGCTTTACAGTGGACACTTGTAATACATCTCACGTCAATATACATGTTTGCAGGGGACAATGGCACAGAGCACAACCTATGCTGTAGACACAGCGATTGTCGACATTCTCGGCTTACACACATGAGACCTAGGAAAAGATGCCCCTGGGGACAGTAGTGGGCACACAACTCCATGCTCCTGAATGGGAATGACTGCGACACACGCTAACATCCCTGCACTAGGCCTAACGCACAATCATGCACATCATGTCACAGGCCACCACATGGGACATGCCTGCTGGAAGGCCTGCCACTCGAGAGATTAACTCCCATGTCTGGACACAGCATTAGTGCCAACTGACATGGAACCCACAAGTCCAGAACTGGACAGGGCACAGGCAAGGTCACACAACCTGTTACACACCACCCCCACACATGATGCTGCAGGCATTGTACACTTGGAGAAGGTGTCAGGCAACATAACCTTGTGATGGAGTGACTACACACAGACCAGGGAACACATTGCAAGGAGGGGAAGGGAGGCAGGAGAACACTGCAATACTGAGGGGAACATGATCTGCACAGCACCATAAACCCTGGAAGTGTATCCATGGAACAGTGCACATACAAATGCTGGTGAAACACAACAAACACACACATGTACCTACCCCTTTCCGGCTGCTGCATCTCCCGTAGACGCCTGTCCAAATCAGGAAAGACCACCGCCAGCACACGTTTCTGGATGTGGGAGAGACGGCGGTGCCCGCGGTTCTTGTGGCTCTCAGGTGAGTCCCCCAGCAGGAGCCGTGCGATCCTCCGCGTCCAGCACCGGATATCCTGCCAGCGTTTCCTCACCTGGGGCAGGCGCCGCTTCCGACCATCCGCACTCCTCACGGCGCTGACGGCGTCCAGCCATATCTTCTCCTTGGCAGAGGCGTCTACCTGTGAGGATGGACAAGTGACACTACATCAATACACCTGGCACATGTCACAGGGACACAGATTAGAACACATTCACTGTTTACAACAAGGCCTAGTATGCATCCAACACATTGCACCTTTGTCATAGGGACATGATCCTCTGGGGGAAGGCCAAAAGCAGTACGTGCCATTGAAAGAACACAGGTGGAATGAGGGCAACTACACAATCAATGATCCAGGCTCACACTGTGCATCACACCCACCCCTCCTGTCTCAGGGCACTGCTGGGAGGACTCTGCACCCACCCCTCCTGTCTCAGGGCACTGCTGGGAGTGTTAGGCCCCCACCCCTCCTGTCTCAGGGCACTGCTGGGAGACATCAGGAATTCCCACCCCAGGGACCCCCCTACAGTACATAGCATGTGGGTCACACCTGGACACAATGCCAGAAGTCACAGTCACGAAAAAGGGGCACAGTCTGTGCCAGTGGACACTGCACTCACCTAATAACCTGGTCGCCCATACAGCATGGGGTACTGTGGGAGGATCACATCCACCAAAGCCATGTTCTCCTCCAGGGTGAATGGCTGTGACCTCTCCACAGCCCTTGACATGGTTCCAGGGAATCAGTAGCAGCAGCTGGGTCGTGGAATACAGAGATGTGCAGGCAAGTGCTCCCTCATGGGACCTGGCTGCCTTATATCTGCCTTGCTGGCCCATCTCATGCACAGGGGTACAGAGTGATTGGTCACTCACATTTGCATCCTATGTTTCCTCCAATCCCTTCAAACCTAGCAGTCTGTGGGTTCTCTATCGGTTTCATTCTCCTGCATGATGTCAGCCCCACAAACACATTGCAACAAAGTAGAAGAATTCCAACTGACTTCTGCTGTGCACCTTCCAGAACAATTTCGAAATTTGAACTTGGTCTCCATGACAACCAGCATGCATGTAGGCCTTAATACTTGTCCCCTATGTAATTTTCAGCGTCACACACAGGTACGGTGCGTTTCGGGGCCCAAGGGCACCCCAAATGCATTGCAACGGCCCCTACACGCATGCCTACGTTCACTATCATTATGGGTCTCCTCGCGTATGCGTACTCGTCGTGGTACGGGCCGTACACACGCCGGTACGCTCACTATCACTATGAGTACGCATACGCGAGTCCACCCATAGTGATAGTGAGCGTACATGCGTGTGTACGGCCCCATCACTATGGGTGTCCTCGCGTATGCGTACTCGTCGTGGTACGGGCCGTACACACGCCTGTACGCTCACTATCACTATGGGTGGACTCGCGTATGCGTACTCGTAGTGATAGTGAGCGTACAGGCGTGTGTACGGCCCGTACCACGACGAGTACGCATACGCAAGGACACCCATAGTGATGGGGAGCGTACAGGCGTGTGTACGGCCCTATCACTATGGGTGTCCAAGCGTATGCGTAGTCGTAGTGGTACGGGCCGTACACACGCCTGTACGCTCGGCATCATGATGGGTACACATACGGCAGCACTCCCATAGTGATATGGGAACATACACAGGCCCTCTTCGCAGCAGTACAGCGGTTTTCACACATCACAGTGGTGACAGGCGGCACACAGGTAGGGATAGGGCGGATATACTTGTCCATGGATGGACATACTTGTCCATTAATTGACATCAAGGCATCATCTGTGCATTACTACATGTGTGGGGCACAGGTGTGACGGCCTGTGATGTGGCACATGACTCCTGAGTGGAGAAGGCACCAGATGTATGATGAGATGTGTACAGATGTACCGTGTGATGGTGCAATGTGTGCCAGGCATGGCCTTGACTCCTTTGACATGTGTGCATGTCGTACTGCACACTTGGGGTTGGCGTCACTGGCATGGCACGGACACCAACACACGGAAGTGTCCCCTGATGCCCGGTACAGGGTTTATCACACCTGACTTTTCACTACCCACGGTGCACAATGTGACTATGTCATGTATGTGTGGGGGCTTCCCATCAGGTTGATGTTGGAGCACCCTCAAAAGCTGCAGCCGTTGCAGCAACCAACATGTGTCTGTGTGTAGATTGTCATTGCTCACTGTTCCGCACACCATGCCACATGTGGTATCGGAAGTGAGGTGCACATATATGCATGGGACACGGAGTAGCGTAACAAGGACATGTCAGCATCCTCACAAGGAATGTGTGGTGAGTCATGACATGTGCACCTTCATGGCAAGGTGTGTGGGCTGTCCTAGTGGAATGTCATGTGACCTGTGGATCCAGTGTTCCGCTACCAGTCTCTGCAATCGGCATCCTACTGCTGCTGATGTGTGGGCGTATGTCACTCCTGTCTTGCGTCTGGCTGTTCACTTGCACTGGGACACAGCTATTCCCATGGCGTGGCATGGGGAGGTTCTCAATCTCTGTGTGTAGCTGGGTCTTGGTAGGAGGGTCACCTGGCAGCCATACGTGTCCTGGGCATGTAGCACATACCTGACTCCCTATGTAGCATATGTGTATTGACAGATTAACATGTGCTCAGTACATATGATTTGTTGTCGTAGTGCCCTCACTCTTCCTTGTCATTTCCTAATTACTGCAGAGCGCCGCCTCTTGCCCGACCAATTCCGGACTTGGCTGCCATGCAGGAGAATGACAGCATCCGGCTCTACCGCTTCACCCAACCGTTGATTGTGGAGTTGACGGCGAGACTGGCACCACATCTGCAACTGCGGCACAGGTATCCTACGGCACTGACACCCCAGCTGAAGGTAATGGCTGCCCTACATTTTCTTGCCACGGGTACCTTTCAAAATACCATGGCTCATGTTGGTGGCATGTCCCAGAGCATGTTCTGCCGTGTGCTGCATGATTTCTTAGAGGCCATGTTGATTCACCTGGATGATTTCATCAAGTTCCCAACCCCTGAACAGATGACTGAGGTCAAGCGTGGATTCTATGCCCTGGGAGGGATGCCCCATGTCATTGGGTCCATAGATGGAACACATGTAGCTTTGGTACCACCACACGCACGGGAGGTGGCGTACCGCAATCGAAAGCACTACCACTCCATTAATGCCCTTGTGGTGTGTCAGGCCAACATGGTGATTTCACATGTCTGTGCTCGTTTTCCAGGATCAGCACACGATGCCTACATCATGAGGCGTAGCAGGATGCCTGAAATGATGATGCAGCTGCGCAACGAATGGGCATGTGTTGTTGGTGGGTACAGTCTGTCTGTCCTGTATTTTGCATAACCTACCAGCACGACCGCTTCACCACTTCTAACGATGTCCATGTGCTTCCCATGTAGGGGACGCTGGCTATCCCAACATGCCTTGGCTGCTCACACCTCTCCGCAACCCCATCACGCCGGCCCAGCTCCGCTACAACACCGCCCATGGCCGGACAAGGCGAGTGATCGAGAGGACGTTTGGCCTGCTGAAGAGCCGATTCAGGTGCCTCCACAAGACCGGCGGCGCACTCCCATATGCCCCGGCGAAGGTCTGCAAGATCTTCATGGTCTGCTGCATGCTGCACAACATGGCAGTTGAAAGAGCTGTGCCACTCATCCTGAATCAACATGACGAGGACCATCCACCCGTGGAGGACGAAGGGCTTGGCAATGTGGCTAGTGATGTGGAGGATGTGGAGCCGCAAGAGGACATCCGGACTCGGCTCATACGCAACTTCTTTGCTTAGTGGTGAGTACCAGTGTCTGAGTGTGCACGCATTGGTCCCCGTGTGGCATGTGTTGTGATGTGTGTGTCCACCTGCAGGTATGGCACGTGAGTCAGAGGTGTGTGTGGGTGTGTCACTGGAGTGATGGTGGCCGTGATGGTAGTATTTCCCCAGTCATAATTGTGACCTAGCATGTTGTCATCCATACATGTGTCGAGTCAATGCACATGCAAGTGGCTGTGCTTTTTGTGGCTGACTTCTTGTGTGTCTCTCTTCCCCAGGTACTTGCGCATGCCATCTGGTGCTTGCATTGTTGTGGCACTGCTATTCCTCCTGGACACGACATCGTGGGCTGACTCAGCATTACAGGCACGGACACGTGTGGAAGTCTCCATAGGGTAAGGGAGGCATCAGGGGTGTATTGGGTGTGGCAGGTGTTCACGATGTATGCACACTGGCCCTGTCGATGTTTGGTTCCTCTGCAGCCATGTGGCATCAGCATGGGACAAGACATGCAGCTGTGTACACCTGAATAGATGGTCTGCCTGGTAGACAGTCATCAGTGATGGGATAGGGGATTGTGATGATGGCATCAATGTGTGTGACACTGCCCTCGGACACATACGGTTAGCATTGGCTTGACATGGTGTGGGACTTCCACATCAGCGGATCAATGGTGTATGGCAGTCTCTCCGTGAGCAGCTGTGGGTGTTGAGCTGTTAGCCGAGGCTTGTGTGCCAGTTCCATGGCGAACACACATTTGTGCTGCAGAAGGGGGGTTCCAGTGTTGGACCCACATGTTACTCCACATGATGTGTTCATGTGTACTTCAAGTAGCCTCTGCACTCCCGAAAACATGACTAATAAAGGTGTCCCTATGCCTCCAAGGTGCCTCTTCTCAGTCAATGCTGGTGTGTTGCCACGGTGCATCCAGCATGTCTGGCATGGTATTCCCTGATTGTGGCCATGTGTCTATGTGTCGAGTAGCAAGATGCAAGCTGTGTGTGTGTGCGGAGACTGTGTATTGGGCATGATGTCCATGACTGTGTGGGTATTGTGACATGTGCCATCCCCATGCATCCAACGTTGTCCATGACCCCATTCTCTGCATCCACCGGACTCAAGCTTGCAGGACATGGTTCTGCCACCTGTGTACACATACCTGGGTGCCCCCCAGGACACTGAACTGGATCCCTGACCTCTGCGCATGACTGTTGCTGTACTTAATGTGTCTGTCAGCACGGTTGTTCGGCCACCCCCTCAGCTGGTTGGGCCCATCACGGGTGTGTATGGTGCTCCATGTCTGTCTTGCCTAATACACTGTGACCCATGTGTCCTGTGCCAGACTCAGGCCCCAGGGTGTGGATGGTTGAAGACAATAGATGACTCAGGCATGTTTAGACTTTACAAGACACATGTTAGGTGTTGGACAGGCCTCACAGACGGCTCGCTCCCTCCCCGCTCGACAGGGCACGAACTCCGGCCCACCTGGCATATCCCCGCGACAAGCACCTGTACTCCGTCTCCCGACGGACCCTCTGCCCTCGGACCCCTACTCATCACGGGGTCCAGCCCCACCGGCTTTCCCGGCCGGGTCAAGCCGCCATCTTGGGCCCTGCACCACGCGGCCGCATGGCCTCCCCTCGACCCTAACCCCGGGCCTGGCCGGCCCCGACATCCCGGCACCACTATCCGCCCAGGAGGTGAGCGGACCACTTGGCAGGTCAATGGGAGACCGAAGTGTCAAGGGCTCTCCCCCGCCAGGTGCCGATCGCCCCCAGCTCCCCCAGGCACTGGCGCCACCCCCTGCTGGGTGTCTGGACACCTTCATCCCGGACCCTCCGACCTCCAAGTGCGAGGGTCCGGACATCAAAGGGCACCAGCCCTATAACTAAGGCAGCTCCGGAGCAGGAAGGCAGTTGTATCCTGGAGTCGAGAGACACCGAGTGAACTCAACCCTGACGGTCTACTGGCGCTGCCGTAGCCCGCTCTTGTGAACCATCGTCCTGCCTGCTGGCGCTGCCGCGGCCTTCTGCAACATTCATCTTCCTGGGACCTGCTGGCGCTGCCGCGGCCCGTTGTATCGACCATCCTCACCGGGACCTGCTGGCGCTGCCGCGGCCCTCTGCAACCTTCATCTTCCTGGGACCTGCTGGCGCTGCCGCGGCCCGTTGTATCGACCATCCTCACCGGGACCTGCTGGCGCTGCCGCGGCCTTCTGCAACATTCATCTTCCTGGGACCTGCTGGCGCTGCCGCGGCCCGTTGTATCGACCATCCACACCGGGACCTGCTGGCGCTGCCGCGGCCCATACCACCTAACCACCAAGCTCGAGGATTGTGAGCTCATCATCACCTCAACCGAACTACCTGATTGGTAAATAGACTGTCCCGCTACCCCCTTCCCTACCTTGCGAGACTCTAATCGAGGGGACCCCTGAGTCCAGACCTCCTTGTACCATTTTACCGTACCTTAATAAGTGCTTATAAAGAACACTGAACCTTATCCGTGTGTGATATTCGTCTGTGGGGGGGAAGTTACTTGTCTGTACGATCGCTGGAGACGGCTCTCCCCGGAGACCTCTCCCCCTGACCCCGGCCGACCCTCCCGGTCCGTCTACCTTTTCTAACATTGGTGGCCAGCGGCGCGATCCGAATCAACGCGTAATCGTACAGAGAGTAGCTCGCCCCACGACAAAGCACGATGTCGACCAAAGATAGCAGCTCCACCGAGAAGTTCCAAATGGAGAAATTGGAAGAATACAACCACCGCGAACTGAGACAATTTTGCATAGAACTTGGCATTGCTACCACCGGCCTGAGTACCAAGGATGATCTAAAGCGCGCTCTTGAGTCGTGGACAGAAACTGGGGTCGCAAGACCCTCCGACCAAAGCAGCGTCACACCAGACCAAAACAGCATCACACCAGAGGGGACCGCCACGACTCCCGAGGAGCGGGGAATGGGCCTCTCACAGGAGGAGATACGAGAAAGAGACAGAGTCAGACTACACGAATTAGAGATGGCACGACTCAAGATGGATGGGGAGCTCAAGTTAGCTGAACAGAAACTCAACCTCGAGCATATGCGGCTTCGAGAGGAACGAGAAGAAAAGCAGAGACAGAGAGAGCTGGAAGAGAAAAAAATAACGCTCGAGCACGAGCGCCAACTGGCGGAAATAGAACTGCGCAAACAGAATAAGGAACTGGGGGTGCCTGAGCGACCACACACCCCGGGACCAAGCGAGAAAAAAGTTCACATCCCCAAGGATGTGGTCCGCGAGTATGTCCGAGAAGACGACATACAACAGTGGTTTAAAGCCTATGAGATCGCAATGACCTCCCACCGGATCGACCGGAGTGATTGGGGAGCCGGACTTTGGGGGAGATTTATCAACGAGGGTCGCGATGCCCTGCTGCAGCTCCCCGATCACCAAATGTCGTCCTACGACCACATGAAGGCTGCCCTCCTAACCCGCTACGGCCTCACGCCCGAAATGTACCGCCAGAGGTTCAGAGATTGCACCCGGATCCCAGGTACAACTTGGGTGGAATACGTGAACTATTTCAGCCGGGCCTTCGAGGGTTGGATCAAGGGAAGTCAGGTCACCACCTACGAACAACTCTTCAACCTTATGGTATGGGAACACCTGTCAAACAACTGTTTCGTCGAGCTCAGGCAGCACCTACTCGACAGTAAGCTGACCGACCCCCGGCAGCTCGCCGCCGAAGCTGACCGGTGGGAAAGCACCCGGGTGGGCCGGAAAGGGCCACACGACCAGAACAGAAGCAACCAAGGCCAGCACCGTCCTCGGGGAGGAGGAGGGGGCCAGGGGCGAGGGAGAGACGCCTTACCAGCAACACCCGTGGCCAGCACCCCGCCTCCGGCCGGCCGGGGCAACCCCCCGTTGCGGCCTGGGTACCGAGCCAACGTCACGTGCCACCGGTGCCAGCGAGTAGGCCACTACGCCAACGATCCGAACTGCCCGCTGAACCAAACACCCAAGCCCCGCCAGGTAGCTGCCGCTGCCCTGGGGGAAGAGCAGTCGTCGGAGGGACCCGAGGAGTGTGAGCCGGACCAGCAAGGGTGGGAACCGGCCGCCATGGTCCTGGCATGCTTAGGGGGAAGAGACATGGTTCCGCGGGCTCCCCTACCCGCCAACACCAGAAAATACGGTCAGTGGGTGACCATTAATGGACAGAGAGCCGAGGCCTTGCGTGACACCGGCGCCAGCGTGACGGCCGTCCGCTGTCACCTGGTGAAGCCCGAGCAGATCCTGCCGAACATTCTCTGCCCCGTCCGCTCGGCAGATAACTCTGAGAGCATGTGCAAGATGGCCTGCGTCCCGTTTGAATGGGGAGGGGTCTCCGGCCTACTGAAAGTGACGGTCCGGGACGATGCCCCCGTGGACTGCCTCCTGGGGAATGACCTCGAGAGTTCCCCGTGGGCCACCGTCGAGAGAAGAGAGCACTTGGGGATGCTGGGCCTTCCGGACTGGGCCTGCATAACCACCCGATCCATGGCCGGCCGTGCCGCCCCCCGTTCAGAAGAAACCGAATGGCCAGCACCTCCACCCCCGGTTGCCCCCGTAGAGGACAACGGCGAGTCCGACCTCCCGGACCAGACTACCGAAGAAGACGCGCAACCCCAGGACCTTCCGGATCTGGCTCAGTGGCGGCAAGAGGGGGGGCCCACCCAAGAACAGTTCCGCCAGGAGCAAAAGACCTGCCCCTCCCTCGAGGGACTCCGCCAACAAGCCAGCACCCAGAACGCCGGGGACACCACCGGAACCCACTGGGTCTACTGGGATAACGACCTGCTCTACAGCGAGCAAAGAATCGCCAAGCTGGGGGCCGGTCGAGTTCTGGTGGTACCGCTCCGCTTCCGAGACTTTCTGCTCAACCTAGCCCACGATGTCCCCCTGGCTGGACACCTGGGCCAGGATAAAACGTACAGTCGACTGGTGACCCACTTTTTCTGGCCGAAAATGAGGAATGACGTCCTGAACCACTGCCGATCGTGCCCCACATACCAAGCCAGCGGGAAGAGTGGCCGGAAGCTGAAGGCCCCTCTACAACCCTTCCCCGTGGTCACCACCCCGTTCGAAAGGATGGGGATAGACATTGTGGGACCTCTGGACCCCCGCACGGCACAAGGACACAGGTTCATCTTGGTACTAGTGGACCATGCCACCCGCTACCCCGAGGCGGTGCCCCTACGGACAGTGACCGCTCCAGTGGTTGGCCGGGCCCTGATGGGGATCTTCTCCCGGGTAGGCTTCCCCCGAGAAGTCGTCAGCGACCGAGGCACGAATTTCATATCAAAATACATGAAGTCCCTCTGGCAACAATGCGGGGTCACCTACAGATTCACGACCCCCTATCACCCTCAAGGGAACGGACTAGTGGAGCGGTTTAACCGCACTCTCAAAGGGATGATTGGGGGATTGGAAGAACCTCTCCGTCGCCAGTGGGATGTACTGCTCCCGTGCCTCCTCTTCGCCTACCGGGAAGTCCCCCAGAAGTCCCTCGGTTTTAGCCCCTTTGAACTCCTATACGGACACCCTGTGCGAGGGCCCCTCAGCCTAGTCAAGGAAGGTTGGGAGTTGGCCCCCCTAACGACCCCTCCAGACGTCTTCAAATACATCCTGGCCTTACGAAACCAGACCCGGCGCTTCAGGGAGATGGCCAAGGCGAACCTCGAGGCCAGCCAGGAGGACATGAAGAGGTGGTATGATCACAATGCCTCCTCCGTTGAATTCGAGCCTGGGCAGCAAGTATGGGTGATGTCCCCCACCGAACCGTGTGCCCTGCAAGATAAGTGGACGGGGCCCTTCAAAGTGGTCGAGCGCAAAAGCCCCGTCACTTACCTCATCGACATGGGGTCCTCCCGGAACCCCCTTCGGGTCCTCCACACCAACCGGCTCAAGCCGCACTTTGTGCGCTCCGAACTAAGCCTCTTGATGGCCACAGACAGTGGCACGGAAGAAGACTCCGAGCCCCTCCCGGATCTCCTGAAGACTCAGGAGAAGGACGGCTCCGTGGACGGGGTCCGGCTCTCTGACGCCCTCACTTCGGAGCAACGCCAGGACTGCCGGAACCTCCTGCTGCAGTTCGCTGCCCTGTTCTCCCTCACCCCCGGGGTCACCCCCTGGTGTTTGCACGACGTAGACACCGGGGACAGTCCCCCTGTCCGGCACCGGGCCTACCGCGTACCAGATCGGGTACGGGCCTGCATACAGGAGGAAGTGGCCAAGATGCTCACGATCGGGGTCATCGAGCCCTCGGACAGTCCCTGGGCCAGTCCGGTCATATTAGTTCCCAAGGCCGCTGCCCCCGGCTCCGCTCCTGAACTGAGATTCTGCGTCGACTACCGGGGCTTGAACGCTGTCACCCGGACCGACGCTCATCCCATCCCCCGAGCAGACGAGCTGATCGACCGGCTGGGGGCCGCCCGCTACCTCAGTATTTTCGACCTAACGGCGGGCTACTGGCAGATCGGCCTCACCCCCAGGGCTCAGGAACGGTCAGCCTTCTCTACCCCCGATGGCCACTATCAATTTAAGGTCATGCCCTTTGGCATGAAGAATGCCCCCGCCACGTTCCAACGCCTTGTGAACCAGGTCTTGGCGGGGCTTGAAGAATGCAGCGCTGCCTACCTGGACGATATCGCTGTATACAGCCGCCACTGGTCCGACCACCTCCGTCACCTGCAAGAGGTCCTACAAGCCCTCCAGCGGGCCGGCCTCACCATTAAGGCCGGCAAGTGCCAGATCGGCCAAGGGTCTGTGACCTACCTTGGGCACCAAGTGGGGAGCGGGCTGGTGGCCCCACTACAACTTAAGATTGCTGCCATCCAGTCCTGGCAGCCCCCCGTCACCCAGACCGAGGTCCGAGCCTTCTTGGGGCTCACCGGCTACTACCGACGGTTCGTGAAGGACTACGGCAGCATCGTGGGGCCCCTCACGGGTCTCACATCCAAGAACCAGCCAAAGCGGGTCAATTGGACTCCTGATTGTCAAGCAGCCTTCGAGGAGCTGAAGGCCGCCCTGTGCACCGCCCCGGTGCTCCAGGCCCCCGATTACAGTCGGGAATTTGTGGTGCAGACCGACGCCTCCGACCACGGCATCGGAGCCGTCCTCTCTCAGTTGAACCCCGAAGGTCATGACCAGCCGGTGGCCTTCATCAGTCGACGTCTCCTGGCCCGAGAACAGCGTTGGAGCACCATCGAGAGGGAGGCATTTGCAGTAGTGTGGGCCCTCAAAAAGCTCCGACCCTATCTCTTCGGTACCCACTTCCGGGTACAAACCGACCATCGACCCCTGCAATGGCTGATGCAGATGCGGGGGGAGAACCCAAAACTCTTGCGCTGGTCCATCTCCCTGCAGGGAATGGACTTCACCGTGGAGCACCGACCAGGCCAAGACCACGCCAACGCGGATGGCCTGTCCCGCTTTTTCCGCCTCGACGAAGAGAGTCCCCAAGGAGATGGGTGACTCTCCCCACCTTCAGCTGGGGGGGACGCATGTTGGACAGGCCTCACAGACGGCTCGCTCCCTCCCCGCTCGACAGGGCACGAACTCCGGCCCACCTGGCATATCCCCGCGACAAGCACCTGTACTCCGTCTCCCGACGGACCCTCTGCCCTCGGACCCCTACTCATCACGGGGTCCAGCCCCACCGGCTTTCCCGGCCGGGTCAAGCCGCCATCTTGGGCCCTGCACCACGCGGCCGCATGGCCTCCCCTCGACCCTAACCCCGGGCCTGGCCGGCCCCGACATCCCGGCACCACTATCCGCCCAGGAGGTGAGCGGACCACTTGGCAGGTCAATGGGAGACCGAAGTGTCAAGGGCTCTCCCCCGCCAGGTGCCGATCGCCCCCAGCTCCCCCAGGCACTGGCGCCACCCCCTGCTGGGTGTCTGGACACCTTCATCCCGGACCCTCCGACCTCCAAGTGCGAGGGTCCGGACATCAAAGGGCACCAGCCCTATAACTAAGGCAGCTCCGGAGCAGGAAGGCAGTTGTATCCTGGAGTCGAGAGACACCGAGTGAACTCAACCCTGACGGTCTACTGGCGCTGCCGTAGCCCGCTCTTGTGAACCATCGTCCTGCCTGCTGGCGCTGCCGCGGCCTTCTGCAACATTCATCTTCCTGGGACCTGCTGGCGCTGCCGCGGCCCGTTGTATCGACCATCCTCACCGGGACCTGCTGGCGCTGCCGCGGCCCTCTGCAACCTTCATCTTCCTGGGACCTGCTGGCGCTGCCGCGGCCCGTTGTATCGACCATCCTCACCGGGACCTGCTGGCGCTGCCGCGGCCTTCTGCAACATTCATCTTCCTGGGACCTGCTGGCGCTGCCGCGGCCCGTTGTATCGACCATCCACACCGGGACCTGCTGGTGCTGCCGCGGCCCATACCACCTAACCACCAAGCTCGAGGATTGTGAGCTCATCATCACCTCAACCGAACTACCTGATTGGTAAATAGACTGTCCCGCTACCCCCTTCCCTACCTTGCGAGACTCTAATCGAGGGGACCCCTGAGTCCAGACCTCCTTGTACCATTTTACCGTACCTTAATAAGTGCTTATAAAGAACACTGAACCTTATCCGTGTGTGATATTCGTCTGTGGGGGGGAAGTTACTTGTCTGTACGATCGCTGGAGACGGCTCTCCCCGGAGACCTCTCCCCCTGACCCCGGCCGACCCTCCCGGTCCGTCTACCTTTTCTAACATTAGGTAATTATGCAACCAGCAGGCATCTACTCTTCATAATGTGATTTATTATGGGGGGGGGGACAAAGTGAGGGGCTTTCCGGGAGTTTGGAATCCAAAGTTCAGTAGGGGAGTTGGTGTCCTTGCCATTTGAAATCCTCACAGTCCATGCCACAGTCTTTGTCAACATTGGTCAGACAGTGACCAGCAGGGCCATGTGGCAGAGAATGTCTCTTGATGCTGTGATGCTGTTGGTCCAGTGGCCCAGGTGCCAGGCCAGGTGTCCTGGGAGATGGTGATGTAGCGCCGACCCTCACGGTCCTTTCCGTGGACGACCCGGCCTCCTGCGGAGACCCTCACCAGCAGGCCGTGACGACGTCTGGGATGCTCCATCGGATGTTACCTCCTCCTCCTCCTGATCCCTCCCTGTGGGTGGTGATGTTCTCCGCCTTCTAGCACAGGGAGGGTCGGCCATGTTGTCGGCCATCCGACGGAGTGTATCGTGAATCCCCTGGAACGCCGTCACTTGCTCAGCCTCTCTGTCCTCCATCCTCCGTTGGTGTTGCAGTAGACAGGCATGTTGCTGGGCCTGCTGGGCCTTGATCCCCTCTAGGATGGACACAACCTGGGCCATGCCCGTGGTGTCCTGCCGGTATGTGTCCATGATGTCACGGACATGGGCAAATACCGGTTCCCCAGCCAACTGGTCAGGCTCGCGCCTCCGCCGTCCTCCACTCCCACCACCCCTGCCCACTTGCACCTGGCCTGCACTTGTGGGTACATCGGGTCTCCGGGACCCCTGAGGGGTGGCATTCGCGTTGTCGCCTGCCTCCTCCTGGGTGCCCGGGACACCGTGTCCCTCCTGGCCAGCCTGGCTGCATTGTGGTGTTGGGGCAGGGATCCTGGGTGTCTCCTGGGATGTGGCAGGAGTGGGGGTGGTGGTTGGCACAGTTGTACCTGATGCAGGTGCTGCAGGTGGTTGGACACCAGAGGTGCCAGGTCGGTCGGGGTCGTCCACAGAGTGGTGAGAGTGGTCGCTGCCGGTGGGATCGGGCTCCCGCAGATCCGGGTCCTGTGAGTCTTCCCCCTGTGTTGGGGGGTGAACCACGACGTTGACCTGTGTGTGAGAGAGACAATGTTAATTTTGGTCCATGCAACATCCATGTTTCATCTGTTTCAAAGTTGGGACATTTTCTCTTGGAATTGGGATCTGTCTTGCATTCCACTCACAGTGCACTTGTGCATGGGTGTGTCCCTTGGGAACCACTTTGGCCCCTTTAACTATGTGTGGCACAGTCTTACTTGCTGCGGCAAGTGTGACTACAGTCAGCAGTGGAGTGGGCAGGTGTGGCGAGCCATGCATTGGCGCCTTCCGTGTAGCACTGTACATGTGCACATGGAGTGGATCCACACACTTATATGATCCAGGTAGCTGTCGTTGTGCTCGTGAACAGGTTGTGACATAGCCCTGTGTTTTGCCATGGGGAAGAGGGGGGGTTCTGGGACTGGCCACCCTTGTCTACATGCACGCAGTCTACCTGCTGACGAGCAGACATTCGCACACGCCACACGGCTGATTTGCTCTCCCTGTGTCTCGCTCCCTCTCTGTCCCCCTCTCCCTCCCTCCGTGTGTCACCCTCCTCCCTCTGTCCGTGTCCCTGTGTCTCCCTCCCTCTCTGTCCCCCTCTCCCTCCCTCTCTGTCCCCCTCTCCCTCCCTCTCTGTCCCCCTCTCCCTCCCTCTCTGTCCCCCTCTCCCTCCCTCTGTGTGTCACCCTCTGTCACCTCAGGCCTGCTTCCTGGGCACACACTGTTAGCAGATCTTTGAATGGGCCTTGGCTTGTTGAAGTGAGTTTGTTTCTGATCTCCAGGCACCCATTGGGTGTAGTGTCTGTGTGTGCGCTGCTGCTGTGGTGGTGTGTGCTGCCACTCTTTCACAATGTTGGCTGTTCATTAGCTGCTGTCATGTGCGAAACAGTGCCTTCACCACCATGTGTTGATGCAAGGCTTCCGCCATTTGCTGGCAAGTCATTCCTGTGTTGGGACACACTGTTTGTCTGGCTGTGACCTAGGCCATATGGGCAGTGGGCATTGTTGTCTGCTTCTGAGTTGCACTATGTGATTTTTGGTGCCCAGCCTCCCGCCATCCGGGTTACCGTGTCATGTGTTGGTGTCTTCTGTGGCCTGTGACTTGACATTGTCCAGCTGGGTGCATGGGGCATGGTGGCAGCAGTGGCATGTGCGTGTTCATGGAGTGTGGTTGAGTCATGCGATGGCTTGGGGTGGTTGCGTGCCTGTTAGTGATTTTGGTTGTGGATGCCGTTCCCCCCATGTGAGGTGCGCTGTTTGTGTACTCACCCGGGTCTCGGAGTCCTTCTAATCCTTCGACTGCCTCCACCGGCAGTATGGCCATCACCCTCTCCTCCCAGGGCTGGTACTGTACGGGTCTGCGGGAGGGCCCTCCTCCGGTGGCGTTGGCCTGGTCGTGTTCCTCCTGCCTCTTGGCTCTGACCCTCCTCCGCAGATCGTACCACCTGTTCTGGCATTCCTGCCTGGTCCTTCTGGTGTCCCCAACAGCATTCACAGCATCAATGATGGTCTGCCACATGGCTGTTTTTGCTACCATGCTGGTGTTTCTGACCAATGCTCCAAAGAGCTGTGGCTCGACTCTTAGGATTTCATCAACAAGAACCTCCAACTCTCGGTTACTGAACTTTGGATTCTTGGTAGTGGGCATGGTGAGGGGTGTGGGTGTGGATGGTGGGGGGGTGTGGATGGTGGGGGGTGTGTGTGGATGGTTGTGGGTGTGTGGGTGTGGTTGTGCAGGTGTGTGTGTGTGTGAATGTGATGAGGGTGTGTTTGTGAAGGTGGTTGTGTGGAGATGTGCAAGTGTAAGGTGTGGTGAAGCTTGTAGTAAGGTGCTGGTAGTTGTCTGTGGTGTCTAGCAGCAGTGAGTCTGTTGCAAAGGCTCATGGTTTGTGTGTGTGGGCCCTTTTTATTGGTCCATTGGTGGGTGTGGCTGTGTTTGAAGTTTGGGTGGGTGTGTTATAAGGAGTGGTGGTGTTTAGTGCCTCTGTTTGTTTTTGGCAGTTGCAGGTCAGTGTATGTGTTTTTTCAGTGTTTGTTGGCCATGTTTAGTGGCTTTGTGCCATTCGAATAGTGTATTCTTGAGTTGTTTTGGTTTTTCCTGGTTGTGTACGTGCGTGTGTACGGTGTGTACATGGGCCATTTGGTTGTACGGTGCTGGCCTTGTGTGTGGCTTGGTACGACTCGTACATGCGGTTGTGATGTTGGGGCCTGGGGTGCGCTCCGTACTTAGGAGGTTGTGTTGGGGGTGCGACTCTGACATACTGGGGTGTGGGTACACGGTGGTACGACACGTACAGGGGTGTGGGTAGGACTCGAACGTACTGGGGTGTACATACACGGGTGGGGGTTCGACACGTACAGGGGTGTGGGTAGGACTCGAACGTACTGGGGTGTACATACACGGGTGGGGGTTCGACACGTACAGGGGTGTGGGTAGGACTCGATCGTACTGGGGTGTACATACACGGGTGGGGGTTCGACATGTACAGGGGTGGGGGTAGGACTCGAACGTACTGGGGTGTACATACACGGGTGGGGGTTCGACACGTACAGGGGTGTGGGTAGGACTCGAACGTACTGGGGTGTACATACACGGGTGGGGGTTCGACACGTACAGGGGTGTGGGTAGGACTCGAACGTACTGGGGTGTACATACACGGGTGGGGGTTCGACACGTACAGAGGTGTGGGTAGGACTCGATCGTACTGGGGTGTACATACACGGGTGGGGGTTCGACACGTACAGGGGTGGGGGTAGGACTCGAACGTACTGGGGTGTACATACACGGGTGGGGGTTCGACACGTACAGGGGTGTGGGTAGGACTCGAACGTACTGGGGTGTACATACACGGGTGGGAGTTCGACACGTACAGGGGTGGGGGTAGGACTCGAACGTACTGGGGTGTACATACACGGGTGGGGGTTCGACACGTACAGGGGTGGGGGTAGGACTCGAACGTACTGGGGTGTACATACACGGGTGGGGGTTCGACACGTACAGGGGTGGGGGTAGGACTCGAACGTACTGGGGTGTACATACACGGGTGGGGGTTCGACACGTACAGGGGTGGGGGTAGGACTCGAACGTACTGGGGTGTGGGTACACGGTGGTACGACACGTACAGGGGTGTGGGTAGGACTCGAACGTACTGGGGTGTACATACACGGGTGGGGGTTCGACACGTACAGGGGTGGGGGTAGGACTCGAACATACTGGGGTGTACATACACGGGTGGGGGTTCGACACGTACAGGGGTGGGGGTAGGACTCGAACGTACTGGGGTGTGGGTACACGGTGGTACAACACGTACAGGGGTGGGGGTAGGACACGAACGTACTGGGGTGTACATACACAGGTGGGGGTTCGACACGTACAGGGGTGGGGGTAGGACTCAAACGTACTGGGGTGTGGGTACACGGTGGTACGACACGTACAGGGGTGGGGGTAGGACTCGAACATACTGGGGTGTGGGTACACGGGTGGGGGTTCGACACGTACAGGGGTGGGGGTAGGACTCGAACGTACTGGGGTGTACATACACGGGTGGGGGTTCGACACGTACAGGGGTGGGGGTAGGACTCGAACGTACTGGGGTGTACATACACGGGTGGGGGTTCGACACGTACAGGGGTGGGGGTAGGACTCGAACGTACTGGGGTGTACATACACGGGTGGGGGTTCGACACGTACAGGGGTGGGGGTAGGACTCGAACGTACTGGGGTGTACATACACGGGTGGGGGTTCGACACGTACAGGGGTGGGGGTAGGACTCGAACGTACTGGGGTGTACATACACGGGTGGGGGTTCGACACGTACAGGGGTGGGGGTAGGACTCGAATGTACTGGGGTGTACATACACAGGTGGGGGTTCGACACGTACAGGGGTGTGGGTAGGACTCGAACGTACTGGGGTGTACATACACGGGTGGGGGTTCGACACGTACAGGGGTGTGGGTAGAACTCGAACGTACTGGGGTGTACATACACGGGTGGGGGTTCGACACGTACAGGGGTGGGGGTAGGACTCGAACGTACTGGGGTGTACATACACGGGTGGGGGTTCGACACGTATAGGGGTGGGGGTAGGACTCGAACGTACTGGGGTGTACATACACAGGTGGGGGTTCGACACGTACAGGGGTGGGGGTAGGACTCGAACGTACTGGGGTGTGGGTACACGGTGGTACGACACGTACAGGGGTGGGGGTAGGACTCGGACGTACTGGGGTGTACATACACGGGTGGGGGTTCGACACGTACACGGGTGTACATGCAGGGGGGGTGTACATTAACGGGGAGTACGACTCGAACGTATGGATGCTGGGGGATGTGTTTGGCGCGTATGCGGGCACATATCTCCATGGTTGCAATGTGAGCTTGGTGCGGACGGTGTTTTTACCATACGGTTGTGAGTTCGGACGCACGGGTGGGATCGTGATTCCTCGGTCGGACTTGACTTTTCACGTTTGTACGGTAAATCGTCCGAGGACGTGTCGGACACATTTTCCGACCCGAGGACGTGTGGGGAATGATTCCCAATGCGGTTCGTATGGACTTTTTACCATGCGAATCGTGATTGCCAGTTCGTACGGCACTTGTACGATTCGTACGGTAAAAAGACCAGATACGAGTCGCACGGGGATTTTTTTGCCGGATCGTAATTGGCACCACAGTCCCTAAGGTGACAGATTGTGAGAACTGAGGAAATTTTTTTTTGCAGCGGTCTACGCAAAGTGCTTCGGCACACTGTCTATGACTGTACTGCCCTCCGTGATTAAGCGTGTTCAGGATGAGCGCGGTCTGGAGGCGGCGGTTGAGTTGGGAATGAGGCTTGTCGGCGTGTTCGATGTAGTTGCTGATCTCATCCTTGCTAACGTCAAGAGAGATGCGGTTAACTTTCAAATGTTGAATGAGCTGCGCCTCGTCGCCGACACCGATAAACCCCGGCAGCTACCAAGAATTATTGCGGAGGCTTATAAGACCATTGGCTGCAATAGTTTGGGTGTTAAGCCTTTTGCTAAAACAACAGCGCAACTGCAAACTCAGTCGGTTAAGTATACTAAAGATGACCGTCCAGTTTTTCCTAAACAAAATTGGAAAACTAAGAAGCAGGGGAAGCAGCAACAGAAACAGAGGTCTCGTCCAGCGTCACCGATACCAATGACGACTGAACGCACATATGAATTGCGCGATTGCACTAGAATTAGGTCTCCTGATAGATTTCAGGTTCCTGAACAATGTTCTCCTCGTTCTTCATAGGAAACATCGGTCTCACAAGCCGGTGGAGGGGAACGTGGCAGAGGTCGGTGTGCCCCTCAAGGACGAGAGCAGCTCCGCCCGACTGATGGTAAATGCAAGCAGGATGAATTTGCATGTCAACGACCTCCGCTTCAGAAAAAGAAAGTTGCTACACTAACAGCTAGGTATGCCACAGATAGTGAGAACACAGCTTCGGAACCTGACATGGGCACTAACGCTGCTAGAAAGCGCAGCGGAGGTTACAATAGTGCGACAAGCACTGCGTCCATATCTGAAGGTGACAGCAACTGACACATTTATTACTGTAGAAACTTGAACACACAGGGGGTGTTATTGATGTGTCAGGCCTCTGGGCACATCGACAAACACGCCGATCACCCACAACACGTTTGGAAGCACCTCGGTCTGGATGTACTCGTCTCAGATTTAACTCAGAACTTTATTGAAAGGACAACAATTTTAAGGAAACACACACGAATATATTTCCTCTAAGACCTACCGGGTCGGAATTATCACCGGTTCAAAGGTCTACACTCCTACAACACACGTAGAAGCCCTGAAGAAGTCTGGGGTTTATACCCTCTGACGAAACACGTGTTGGCTGGTTGGATCCACAGAATTTCTTATAAAACTGCGAAACGAAATACAAACCTGCTTTTCTTGTCATCTATTGCCTATACAGTTGTTTTGTTTAACATATGTTGTGGATACTTCATGCTAAATATGCAATTTTACTTTTAACGTGTGCACAATTGGTATTCTACTGTAGAAACTGCTGACACTAGAGTGGCGCCCCTGTTAGACTATATGACATAGTCCTTTTAATTGAAGGTGACATACAACGTACCATAAAAGGGATTTTTGGGGAAAATCTAACCTCTACATATGACATTTTGTTAGCAGAGGCGGACTGGCCCCCAGCTTTCGTTTTGGCTACTCCCAGAGGGGAGAAGGTAATCCTCCTGTCTTTTGCGCACACAGTTCCGAAGGAGCAAGCTCAGAACTTTGCAGAAGAGTGGGCACAGGTGCCTGCTCCGGCGTTGTACCGTACTCAGGTTGGGTGGGATAAATTATCACCAAGCCATGGGATTCCGTTACAGTCTATGCCACAGCCACAACCCCAATATCCCATGCGCCGAGAAGCTAGATCTCACGTCGCAGAAATCCTTGAACAATTGGAATATCAAGGTGTAATTGAAACGGTGAGCAGTCTATATATCGACTTTTTAATATCGAGGGACATAAATATCGAGTCAAAAATATCTAATGTACAAAATATCGAAATAGATAATATCGATGTGAAAAATATCGTTTTTTTTAAAATTATATGTCGATGTAAGTTATATCGTTAGTAATAATATCGACATGTTAAAATATCGTTATTGTATGTTTAGTAAATATTTTGAAGTTGTTAGTATAAATAGTTAAAATGTATATAATATGAGAAATATTTATATTCTTTTAGGGGCGGGATGTTGGGTTATACTGGATAAGGGTGGGGAGTGTTTTACAAATATTTATTAATTTTGTAACATATTTTTAAATTTAAATAGAACATTTGAAATAAATTTGACATTTGGGTGCCGATCACAATCCGGTAAAAAATTCCCCCGTGCGACTCGTATCGGGTCTTTTTACCGTACGAATCGTACAAGTGCCGTACGAACTGGCAATCACGATTCGCATGGTAAAAAGTCCATACGAACCGCACTGGGAATCATTCCCCACACGTCCTCGGGTCGGAAAATGTGTCAAACACGTCCTCGGACGATTTACCTTACAAACGTGAAAAGCCAAGTCCGACCGAGGAATCACGATCCATCCCGTGCGTCCGAGCGTACAACCGTATGGAAAAAACACCGTCCGCACCGAACACCCATAGCAACCATGGAGACATGTGCCCGCATACGCGCCCAACACTCCCCCCAGCCCCCGTACGTCCGACACGTACCCCCCGTGTATGTATACCCCCACCCGTCTAGGTACACCCCAGTACGTTCCAGTCGAACCCCCACCCCAGTACGTGTCATACCCCCGTCAATGTACACCCCCCCACCCCTGTACGTGTCGTACCCCCGTGTACCCCCACCCCAGTACGTTCCAGTCGTACCCCCACCCCTGGACGTGTCGTACCCCCCGTGTACCTACACCCAAGTACGTTCCAGTCGTACCCCCACCCCAGGACGTGTCGTACCACCGTCAATGTACACCCCCCACCCCTGTACGTGTCGTACCACCGTCTATGTACACCCCAGTACATTCCAGTCGTACCCCCACCCCAGTACGTGTCATACCCCCCGTGTACCTACACCCCAGTACGTTCCAGTCGTACCCCCACCCCAGTACGTGTCGTACCACCGTCAATGTACACCCCCCACCCCTGTACGTGTCGTACCCCCCGTGTACCTACACCCCAGTACGTTCCAGTCGTACCCCCACCCCAGTACGTGTCGTACCACCGTCAATGTACACACCCCCACCCCTGTACGTGTCGTACCCCCGTGTACCCCCACCCCAGTACGTTCCAGTCGTACCCCCACCCCTGGACGTGTCGTACCCCCCGTGTACCTACACCCAAGTACGTTCCAGTCGTACCCCCACCCCAGGACGTGTCGTACCACCGTCAATGTACACCCCCCCACCCCAGTACGTGTCGTACCACCGTCAATGTACACCCCCCCACCCCAGTACGTGTCGTACCCCCCGTGTACCTACACCCAAGTACGTTCGAGTCGTACCCCCACCCCAGGACGTGTCGTACCCCCCCGTGTACCTACACCCAAGTACGTTCCAGTCGTACCCCCACCCCTGGACGTGTCGTACCCCCCGTGTACCTACACCCAAGTACGTTCGAGTCATACCCCCACCCCAGGACGTGTCGTACCCCCGTGTACCTACACCCCAGTACGTTCCAGTCGTACCCCCACCCCAGTACGTGTCGTACCACCGTCAATGTACACCCCCCACCCCTGTACGTGTCGTACCCCCCGTGCACCTACACCCCAGTACGTTCCAGTCGTACCCCCACCCCAGTACGTGTCGTACCACCGTCAATGTACACCCCCCACCCCTGTACGTGTCGTACCCCCTGTGTACCTACACCCCAGTACGTTCCAGTCGTACCCCCACCCCAGTACGTGTCGTACCACCGTCAATGTACACCCCCCACCCCTGCACGTGTCGTACCCCCCGTGTACCTACACCCCAGTACGTTCCAGTCGTACCCCCACCCCAGGACGTGTCGTACCACCGTCAATGTACACCCCCCACCCCTGTACGTGTCGTACCCCCCGTGTACCTACACCCCAGTACGTTCCAGTCGTACCCCCACCCCTGGACGTGTCGTACCCCCCGTGTACCGACACCCCAGTACGTTCCAGTCGTACCCCCACCCCAGTACGTGTCGTACCACCGTCAATGTACACTCCCCCACCCCAGTACGTGTCGTACCACCGTCAATGTACACCCCCCCACCCCAGTACGTGTCGTACCCCCCGTGTACCTACACCCAAGTACGTTCGACTCGTACCCCCACCCCAGGACGTGTCGTACCCCCCCGTGTACCTACACCCAAGTACGTTCCAGTCGTACCCCCACCCCTGGACGTGTCGTACCCCCCGTGTACCTACACCCAAGTACGTTCCAGTCGTACCCCCACCCCAGTACGTTCCTGGCGCACCCCCAACACAACCTCCTAAGTACGGAGCGCACCCCATGCCCCAACATCACAACCGCATGTACGAGTCTTACAAAGCCACACACAAGGACAAAATCGTACAACCAAATGGCCCATGTACACACCGTACACACGCTCAAAACGCACGTACACAACCAGGACAAAATAAAACAACACAAGAATACACCAGTCGAAAGGCACACAGCCACTAAACATGGCCAACAACCACTTAAATAACACAATCACTGACCTGCAACTGCCAAAAACAAACAGAGGCCCAATACACCACCACTCCTTATAACACACCCACCCAAAATTCAAAAACTGCCACACCCACCCATGGACCAATAAAAAGGGCCCACACACACAAACCATGAGCCTTTCCAACAGACTCACTGCTGCCAGACACCACAGAACCAGACTACAAGCTACACCACACCTTACACTTGCACACCTTCAAACGACCACCCTCACAAACACCCTCTCATCACATTCACACACACACACAACCATCCACACCCCCCCCCAACATCCACCCCCCCCCACACCCACACCATCCCCACCCACACCCCTCACCATGCCCACTACCAAGAATCCAAAGTTCAGTCACCGAGAGTTGGAGGTCCTTGTTGATCAAATCCTCAGAGTCGAGCCACAGATCTTTGGAACATTGGTCAGAAGCACCAGCCAGGCAGCCAAAACAGCCATGTGGCAGACCATCGTCGATGCTGTGAATGCTGTTGCGGACACCAGGAGGACCAAGCAGGATTGCCAGAACAGGTGGTACGATCTGCGGAGGAGGGTCAGAGCCAAGAGGCAGGAGGAACACGACCAGGCCAACGCCACCGGAGGAGGGCCCTCCCGCAGAGCCGTACAGTACCATCCCTGGGAGGAGAGGGTGATGGCCATACTGCCGGTGGAGGCAGTTGAAGGAATAGAAGGACTCCGAGACCCGGGTGAGTACACAAACAACGCACCTCACATGGGGGGAACTGCAACCACAACCAAAATCAATAACAGGCACGCAACCACCACAAGCCATCGCATTACTCAACCACACTCCATGAGCAGGCACATGCCACTGCTGCCACCATGCCCCATGCACCCAGCTGGACAATGTCAAGTCACAGGCCACAGAAGACAACAACACATGACACGGTAACCCGGATGGCGGGAGGCTGGGCACCAAGAATCACATAGTGCGACTCCAAAGCAGACAACAATGCCCTCTGCCCATATGGCCTAGGTCACAGCCAGACAAACACTGCGTCCCAACACAGGAATGACTTGCCAGCAAATGGCGGACGCCTTGCATCAACACATGGGGGTGAAGGCACTGTTTTGCACATGCCAGCAGCTAATGAACAGCCAACAGTGTGAAAGAGTGGCAGCACACACCACCACAGCAGCAGCGCACAGACACACAGCAGACAAAATGGGTGCCTGGAGATCAGAAACAAACTCACATCAACAGGCCAAGGGCCACTCAAAGATCTGCTAACAGTGTGTGCCCAGGAAGCTGGGCCAAGGTGACAGAGGGTGACACACGGAGGGAGGGAGAGGGGGACACAGAGGGAGGGAGAGGGGGACTGAGAGGGAGGGAGACGGACAGAAGGAGGAGGCTGACACACAGAGGGAGGGAGAGGGGGACAGAGAGGGAGGGAGAGGGGGACACAGAGGGAGGGAGAGGGGGACTGAGAGGGAGGGAGAGGGGGACAGAGAAGGAGGGAGACACAGGGAGAGCAAATCAGTCCTTTGGTGTGTGGGAATGTCTGCTCGTCAGCAGGTGGACTGCGTGCATGTAGACAAGGGTGCCCAGTGCCAGAACCCCCCCTCTTCATCATGGCAAAATGCAGGGCCATGTTACAACCTGTACACGAGCACAAGGACAGCCACCTGCATCATATGAGTGTGTGGATCCACTCCATGTGCACATGTACAGTGCTACAAGGAAGGCGCAAACGCATAGCTCGGCACACATGCACACTCCACTGCTGACTGCAGTCACACTTGACGCAGCAAGTAAGACTGTGCCACACATAGTTAAAGGGGCCAAATTGGTGCCCAAGGGACACACACATGCACAAGTGCACTGTGAGTGGAATGCAAGACAGATCCTAATTCCAAGAGGAAATGTGCCAACTTTGTAACGGATGAAACATGGATGTTGCATGGATCAAAATTAACATTGTCTCTCTCACACACAGGTCAACGTCGTGCTGCACCCCCCAACACTGGGGGGGAACACTCACAGGACCCGGATCTGCAGGAGACCGATCCCACCGGCAGCGACCACTCTCACCACTCTGCGGACGACCCCGACCGACCTGGCCCCTCTGGTGTCCAACCACCTGCAGCACCTGCGTCAGGTACAACCGTGCCAACCACCACCCCCACTCCTGCCACATCCCAGGAGACACCCAGGATCCCTGCCCCAACACCACAATGCAGCCAGGCTCGCCAGGAGGGACACGGTGTCCCGGGCACCCAGGAGGAGGCAGGCGACAACGCCAATGCCACCCCTCAGGGGTCCCGGAGACCCCATGTGCCCACAAGTGCAGGCCAGACGCAAGTGGGCAGGGGTGGTGGGAGTGGAGAGCGGCGGAGGCGCGAGCCTGACCAGTTGGCTGGGGATCCGGTATTTTCCCATGTCCGTAACATCCTGGACTCATACCGGCAGGACACCACGGGCATGGCCCAGGTTGTGTCCGTCCTCGAGGGGATCAAGGTCCAGCAGGCCCAGCAACATGCGGAGCTAATAGCCTGTCTACAGCTACACCAACGGAGGATGGAGGACAGACAGGCTCAGCAAGTGACGGCGTCCCAGGGGATTCACGCTGAACTCCGTCGGATGGCCGACACCATGGCCGACCCTCCCTGTGCCAGAAGGCGGAGAACATCACCACCCACAGGGAGGGATCATGAGGAGGAGGAGGAAACATCCGACGGAGCATCCCAGACGTCGTCACGGCCTGCTGCTGAGGTTCCCCGCAGGAAGCCGGGTCGTCCACGGAAAGGACCGTGAGGGTGGCTGCTACATCACCATCTCCCAGGACACCTGGCCTGGCACCTGGCCCACTGGAGCAACAGCATCACAGCATCAAGAGACATTCTCTGCCACATGGCCCTGCTGGTCACTGGCTGACCAATGTTGACAAAGACTGTGGCATGGACTCTGAGGATTTCCAATGGCAAGGACACCAACTCCCCTACTGAACTTTGGATTCCCTAATCCCGGAAAGGCCCTCACTTGCCCCCCCCCCCCCCAATAATAAATCACACTATTAAGAGTAGATGCCTGCTGGTAGCATTAATACCTAACATGTGTCTTGTACAGTCTAAACATGCCTGAGTCATCTGTTCACTTCAACCATCCACACCCTGGGGCCTGAGTCTGGCACAGGACACATGGGTCACAGTTTTCTAGGCAAGACAGACATGGAGCACCATACACACCCGTGATGGTCAGAACCAGCTGAGGGGGTGGCCGAACAACCGTGCTGACAGACACATTGAGTACAGCAACAGTCATGCGCAGAGGTCAGGGATCCTGGCCCGTGTCCTGGGGGGCACCCAGGTACGTGTAGACAGGTGGCAGAACCATGTCCTGCAAGCTTGAGTCCGGTGGATGCAGAGAATGGGGTCATGGACAACGTTGGATGCATGGGGATGGCACATGTCACAATACCCACACAGTCATGGACATCATGCCCATTACACAGTCTCAGCACACACACACAGCTTGCATCTTGCCACTCGACACATTGACACATAGCCACAATCAGGGAATACCATGCCAGACATGCAGGATGCACCGTGCCAACACACCAGCATTGACTGAGAAGAGGCACCTTGGAGGCATAGGGACACCTTTAATAGTCATGTGTTTGGGATTGCAGAGGCAACTTGAAGTACACATGAACACATCATGTGGAGTAACATGTGGCTCCAACACTGGCACCCCCCTTCTGCAGCACAAATGCGTGATAGCCATGGGACTGGCACACAAGTGTCGGATAATAGCTAAATACCCACAGCTGCTCACGGAGAGCCTGCCATACACCATACATCCGCTGATGTGGAAGTCCCACGCCATGTCAAGACAATGTTAACCGTATGTGTCCGAGGGCAGTGTCACACACATTGATGCCTTCATCACAATCCACCATCCCATCACTGATGACTGACAACCAGGCAGCCCATCTATTCAGGTGTACCCAGCTGCATGTCGTGTCCCATGGGGATGCCACATGTCTGCAGAGGACCCAAACCCCGACCGGGGCAGTGTGCACACATCGTGAACAACTGCCACACCCAATACACCCCAGATGCATCCCTTACCCCATGGAGACTTCCAAACGTGTCCGTGCCTGTAACGCTGAGTCAGCCCACGATGCCATGTCCATGAGGAATAGCAGTGCCACAACAATGCAACCAGCAAACGGCATGCGCAGGTACCTGGGGAAGAGAGACACACAAGAAGTCAGCCACAAGAAGCACAGCCACTTGCATGTGCATTTACTCGACACATGTATGTATGACAACATGCTAGGTCACAATTATGCCTGGGGAAATACTACCATCACTGCCACCATCACTCCAGTGACACACCCACACACACCTCTGACCCACGTGCCATACATGCAGGTGGAGACACACATCACAACGCATGCCACACGGGGACCAATGCGTGCACACTCAGACCCTGGTACTCACCACTAAGCAAAGAAGTCGCGTATGAGCCGAGTCCGGATGTCCTCTTGCGGCTCCACATCCTCCACATCACTAGCCCCATTGCCAAGCCCTTCGTCCTCCACGGGTGGATGGTCCTCGTCATCTTGATCCAGGATGAGGGGCACAGCTCTTTCAACTGCCATGTTGTGCAGCATGCAGCAGACCATGAAGATCTTGCAGACCTTCGCCGGGGCATATGGGAGTGCGCCGCCGGTCTTGTGCAGGCACTGGAATCGGCTCTTCAGCATGCCAAACGTCCTCTCTATCACTCGCCTTGTCCGGCCATGGGCGGTGTTGTAGCGGAGCTGGGCCGGCGTGATGGGGTTGCGGAGAGGTGTCAGCAGCCAAGGCATGTTGGGATAGCCAGCGTCCCCTAAATGGAAAGCACATGGATATCGTTAGAACTGGCGAAGCGGTAGTGCTGCTCGGCCAAACAGAATACAGGACAGACAGACTGTACCCACCAACAACACATGCACGTTCGTTGCGCAGCTGCATCATCATATCAGGCATCCCGCTACGCCTCATGATGTAGGCATCGTGTGCTGATCCTGGAAAACGAGCACAGACATGTGAAATCACCATGTTGGACAGACACACCACAAGGGCATTGATGGAGTGGTAGTGCTTCCGATTGCGGTACGCCACCTCCCGTGCGTGTGGTGGTACCAAACCTACATGTGTCCCATCTATGGACCCAATGACATGGGGCATCCCTCCCAGGGCATAGAAACCACGCTTGACCTCAGTCATCTGTTCAGGGGTTGGGAACTTGATGAAGTCATCCAGGTGAATCAACATGGCCTCCAAGAAATCATGCAGCACACCGCTGAACATGCTCTGGGACATGCCACCAACATGAGCTATGGTATATTGGAAGGTACCCGTGGCAAGGAAATGTAGGGCAGCCATTACCTTCAGCTGGGGTGTCAGTGCCGTAGGATACCTGTGCTGCGGTTGCAGGTGTGGTGCCAGTCTCGCTGTCAGCTCCAGAATCAACGGTTGGGTGAAGCGGTAGAGCCGGATCCTGTCATTCTCCTGCATGGTGGCCAAGTCTGGAATTCTTCGGGCAACAGGAGGCGCTCTGCAGTAATTTGGAAGTGACAAGGAAGAGTGAGTGCACTACGAGAACAACTCATGTCTACTGAGCACATGTAAATCTGCCAATACACACATGCCACATAGGGAGTCAGGCATGTGCTACATGCCCAGGACACGTATGGATGCAAGGTGACACTCCTTCCAAGACCCAGCTACACACGGTGATTGAGAACCTCCCCATGCCACGCCATGGGAATAGCTGTGTCCCAGTGCAAGTGCACTGCCCGACGCAAGACAGGAGTGACATACACCCACACATCAGCAGAAGTGTGATGCTGATTGCAGAGACTGGCAGCGGAACACTTGAGCCACAGGTCACATGACATTACACTAGTCCAGCCCACACACCTTGCCATGAAGGTGCACATGTCATGACTCCCCACACATTCCTTGTGAGTTTGCTGACATGGCCTTGTCACGCTACTCCGTGTCCCTTGCATACATGTGCACCTCACATCCGGTAACACATGTGGCATGGTGTTGGGAACAGTGTGCAATGACAATCTACACACAGCCACATGTTGGTTGCTGCAACGGCTGCAGCTTTTGAGGGTGCAACAACATCAACCCGATGTAAATCCCGGACACATATATGGCATAGTCACATTGTGCACTGTGGGTAGTGATGAGTCATGTGTCATGACCCCTGTCCCGGGCATCATGGGACACTTCCGTGTGTTGGTGTCCGTGCCATGCCAGTGACGCTCACCCCAAGTGCGCAGTCCCACATGCACACATGTCAAAGGAGTCAAGGGCATGCCTGGCACACATTGCACCCTCACACAGTACACATGTACACATCTCATCATACATCTGGTGCCTTCTCCACTCAGGAGGCATGTTCCACATCACAGCCTGTGACACCTGTGCCCAACACATGTGGTAATGCACAGACGATGCCTTGGTGTCCATTCCTGGACAAGTATGTCCATCCATGGACAAGTATGTCCGCCCTATTCCGACATGTGTGTCGCCTATCACCACAGTGATGTGTAAAATCCGCCGTACTGCTGCTGAGAGGGCCTGTGCATGTTCCCAAATCACTGTGGGAGTGCTGCCGTATGTGTACCCATCGTGATGGCGAGCGTAGATGCGAGTGTACGGTCCGTACCACTACGGGTACGCATACGCGTGCAGACCCATAGTGATAGTGAGCGTAGATGCGAGTGTACGGTCCGTACCACTACGGGTACGCATACGCGTGCAGACCCATAGTGATAGTGAGCGTAGATGCGAGTGTACGGTCCGTACCACTACAGGTACGCATACGCGTGCAGACCCATAGTGATAGTGAGCGTAGATGCGAGTGTACGGTCCGTACCACTACGGGTACGCATACGCGTGCAGACCCATAGTGATAGTGAGCGTAGATGCGAGTGTACGGTCCGTACCACTACGGGTACGCATACGCGTGCAGACCCATAGTGATAGTGAGCGTAGATGCGAGTGTACGGTCCGTACCACTACGGGTACGCATACGCGTGCAGACCCATAGTGATAGTGAGCGTAGATGCGAGTGTACGGTCCGTACCACTACGGGTACGCATACGCGTGCAGACCCATAGTGATAGTGAGCGTAGATGCGAGTGTACGGTCCGTACCACTATGGGTCTGCATGCGTACCCGTAGTGGTACGGACCGTACACTCGCATCTACGCTCACTATCACTATGGGTCTGCACGCGTATGCGTACCCGTAGTGGTACGGACCGTACACTCGCATCTACGCTCACTATCACTATGGGTCTGCACGCGTATGCGTACCCGTAGTGGTACGGACCGTACACTCGCATCTACGCTCACTATCACTATGGGTCTGCACGCGTATGCGTACCCGTAGTGGTACGGACCGTACACTCGCATCTACGCTCACTATCACTATGGGTCTGCACGCGTATGCGTACCCGTAGTGGTACGGACCGTACACTCGCATCTACGCTCACTATCACTATGGGTCTGCACGCGTATGCGTACCCGTAGTGGTACGGACCGTACACTCGCATCTACGCTCACTATCACTATGGGTCTGCACGCGTATGCGTACCCGTAGTGGTACGGACCGTACACTCGCATCTACGCTCACTATCACTATGGGTCTGCACGCGTATGCGTACCCGTAGTGATAGTGAGCGTAGATGCGAGTGTTCGGTCCGTACCACTACGAGTACGCATACGCGTGCAGACCAAAAGTGATGGAGAGCGTAGGCATGCATGTACGGGCCGTTGCCATGCATTTGGGGTGCCCTAGGGCCCCCACACGCACCGTACCTGTGTGTGATGCTCAAAATTACATGGGGGACAAGTATTAAGGCCTACATGCATGCTGGTTGTCATGGAGACCAAGTTCAAAATTGGAAATTGTTCTGGAAGGTGCACAGCAGAAGTCAGTTGGGATTTGTCTACTTTGTTGCAATGTGTTTGTGGGGCTGACATCATGCAGGAGAATGAAACCGATAGAGAACCCACAGACTGCTAGGTTTGAAGGGATTGGTGGAAACATAGGATGCAAATGTGAGTGACCAATCTCTCTGTACTCCTGTGCATGAGACTGGGCAGAAGGGCACATATAAGGCAGCCAGGTCCCATGAGGGAGCACTTGCCTGCACATCTTTGCATTCGTCGACCCAGCTGCTGCTACTGATTCCCTGGAACCATGTCAAGGGCTGTGGAGAGGACACAGCCATTCACCCTGGAGGAGAACATGGCTCTGCTGGATGTGATCCTCCCACAGTACTCCATGCTGTATGGGCGACCAGGTTATCAGGTGAGTGCATAGGCCACTGCCACAGACTGTCCCTATGTGGTGACTGTGACTTCTGCCATTGCGTCCAGGTGTAACACACATGCCATGTACTGTCGGGGGGGTCCCAGGGGGGGGGGGGTGCCTGATGTCTCCCAGCAGTGCCCTGAGACAGGAGGGGTGGGGGCCTATCACTCACAGCAGTGCCCTGAGACAGGAGGGGTGTGTGCAGAGTCCTCCCAGCAGTGCCCTGAGACAGGAGGGGTGGGTGCAGAGTCCTCCCAGCAGTGCCCTGAGACAGGAGGGGTGGGTGCAGAGTCCTCACAGCAGTGCCCTGAGCCAGGAGGGGTGGGTGTGATGCACAGTGTGAGCCTAGATCATTGATTGTGACATTGCCATCATTCCACCTGTGTACCCACTGTGGCACGTACTGCTTTTTCCCTCACCAGGGGATGATGTCCCTATGACAAAGGTGCAATGCGTTGGCTGCATGACATGCCTTGTTGTTACCAGCTAATTTGTACCCATATGTCTCTCTGTGACATGTGGCTGGTGTATTGATGTGGTGTCACTTGTTCCTCCTCACAGGTAGGCGCCACTGCCAAGGAGCAGATCTGGCTGACCGCCGTCAGTGCCGTGAGGGGTGTGGATGGTCGGAGGCGGCGCCTGGCCCAGGTGAGGAAACGCTGGCAGGATATCCGGTGCTGGACGCGGAGGATTGCACGGCTCCTGCTGGGGGACTCACCTGAGAGCCACAAGAACCGCGGCCGCCGCCGTCTGAGCCACCTCCACAGGCGTGTGCTGCCGGTGGTCTTTCCAGACCTGGAGAGGCGCTTACAGGCGATGCAGCAGCCGGAAGGGGGTAGGTACATGTGTGTTTGTTGTGTGTCACCGGCATTTGTAAGGGCACAGTAGCATGAATCCACTGGCAGGGTTTAAAGGTGCTGTGCAGATCCTGTTTGGCCCAGTATAGCGCTGTGCCCCTGCCACCCTTCCCCTCCTTGCAATGTGTTCCCTGGTCTGTGTGTAGTCACTCCTTCCCAGGGTAATGTAGGCTGGCGCTTTGTCCACGGGAACAATGTCTGTAGCATCATGTGTGGGGGTGGTGTGTAACAGGTTGTGGGACCTTGCCTGTGCACTGTCAAGTTCACTGCATGTGGGTTCCATGTCAGTTGGCACTGATGCTGACTCCAGACATGGGAGTTGGTCTCTCATGTGTCATGCCTTACAGCGCGCATGTCCTATGTAGTGGCCTGTGACATGATGTGCATGACTGTGCGATACACATAGTGCAGGGATGGTGACGTGTGTTGCTGTCATTACCATTCAGTAGCATGTAGTTGCGTGCCCACTACTGTCCCCTGGGGCACCTTTTCCTCAGTGGTGTATGTGTCATCATGAACGTGGCCACTGTCAGTGTCTACAGCGTAAGTTGTGCTCTGTGCCATTGTCCCCTGTCACCATGTATATAGACGTGCTAATTTGTACAGGTGTCCACTGTGCAGCCTGACCTGATTGTCCTTCTTCATACTCACAGTTGCCAGTGCCTGTGTGTCTTGTTATACTCATCTGAGGATGGGCACTGGTACCTCATTATTTGTACAGGCGCACCTTGGCTGTTTGGCGTCCAATCTTGCTTTTTGCCTGCCCCTGTGTGTATCACCCAGACCATGAGATGTTGGTGCCACCTGTGTCTCCACAATTTGCCTCGTGTAGGGTCTTGTTGGGGCGGGCAATGCCTATGTGTTAAATCCTGATTACCACTTGCTGGGTCTGGGCAGTGTGTGATGTGCCTGGACACACACGCAATGTGCAGTGACCGAGTCATGTTGTGCATGTTTTCAGCATTACCTATGCAGCATGTGTCTCAAGTTCATGGATATGGTCCCTGGTCATCGGTATTTTCGCAAACGCTGTGTGGTGCAGATGCAGTGCTGGATTGTCCCCAGGACCTGGGTGCTATGTCAGACTCCTTTTCCTGTGTTTAGCTATTGTCTCATGCTCTCCATGGTATTTCAGTGGCATGGTGGCTCAACCAACTGTGTGTTGCATGCCCTACATCGGTACCCTGTTCAGTAGATGTTAGGGATCTTCCTTTTCAGGCCATGCAATGTTACCTATGTAGATTGGACTCATGTGACAGATGTGTACAGGTGTCTGAATAATTTCTGTCTCTCCACCCTGCCCACAGCATCGTCGGGGGACACAGAGGGAGACATGGACACAGACCAGGCGGAGGGACCGAGCACCAGTGCCAGCCGTGACATCGGGGCTGGCACATCGAGTGGGACAGAGGCGGAGGAGAGTGTGGCCGAGGACCTGTCGACTGGCACATCAGACTACGAAGCTGACAGGTCCGGGGACGATGTCTCCGAGTGGGCGGAGGCTGCACCAGCAGCTGACAGCGGAACAACACCTCGCACCGCCCCCTCAGTTTCCACCAGCCGCCTCCCACTTGCTCGTGTCCCTTCCCAGCGTGCCCGGTCACAGCATGTCTCCTTCCTGCCAGGCACCGCGCCCCCTGCCCCTGTCTCCACTGCTGCCGCCAATGCAGAGTCTGTGGACATCCAGCGGCAACTGCAGGTTGGTCAGGCTGCGATCCTTAATGTCCTCCATGCCCACGGCAAAACCCTCACCAACATCGAGGCTTTCTTGGAGGGCATTCATTCATCGCAGGCTGACCAACGCAACTTGCTGAGGTCCATCGACTCCACACTGACTGCAGCAGTGGGTCTCCTGCAGCGCGACCTCCCCCCACCTACCCCTGCCCCATCCACACTTCCCACTCCCATGCCTGTCACACGTACACCCAGACGTCGGCATGCACCCACATCAACGGACACGGGCACCACACCAGCAGGGAAGGTCCACCGCACTCCTCCTGACACGCACACACAGGGTGAGGTAGGCACACCCACTGGGTCGGGGGGCAAACGTGTGACACGCAGCCATAGTGGGAGTCCGCATTCCACCCAGTCCACTCCCTCCAAATCCCCTCCCCTCAGCTCTCCTGGCCACATCTCCCCCAAGGACTCCTTCATGGCCGCTCTGTCCCTGAGCCCCACAGTTACACCACCACGCAAGCGGTCACGGAGGTCCCCGGTCAGGGTGGTTGAGTCTCCCCCCCTGTCTCCACCCTCCCCCGGTGGCGCTGCGACCCATCCCTCTGACCCCCCCCCCCTCCTTGGGGCCTGAGGTCCCTTCGGGTGCAGGGGACTCCCTGGATGACCTTGCAAAGGTGTGTAGTGCCATCCTGGCCTCCGCCTTTGGCACTGACCCACCCCCTGTGGTGGACTCCTCCATCCCTGCACCCACAACGCCGCCCCTTTGCCCTGATGTCCCTGCGGTGCCTGTTGCTCCCCCCCCCCCTGATGCCCTCACCAGTGTGGAAGACGATGCCATTTGACTGTGCAGGCAAGGTAGGGGACACGCATCCCACTGTGTCCCCCATCCAGCTGAGAATCATTGACTGCCCTATGGGCTTTGTGAAGATTGAACTGCCTGCGATCCACGGACATTGTGCTCCTGCAGAATAAAGCTTAATTTTGTTTTCATTATCACACTACTGCTATGCTGGTATTGGTGTTGGTGGGGCTGCTACATGGTTTTGGGTGGTGTGTAAGGGTTTGGGTGTGTGGGATATGTAGTAGTGTACTGCTCATTGGTGGGACCCTGTGATCTGTGTGCCATCACAAGGTGTTGGCTAACTTTCTTTGTTCATGTAGGCAGTTACTGCATGGTGCACTTGTCCAAGGGTGTATTCCTTCCTCTGTGTACCCAGCTTTCTTCCCTGCAGGGTGTTCCCAATGTTTAGCGCAGAGCTGTGTCTACATGAGCTGTGTGTGTGACGGAGCCCTTCTACTTTGGCCATGCATGCAGGGCCATGTCTCCACCTGCGACAATCGTGGCATCCTTGGTGATCACTGTACTTGTGTGTGGAGTCTGTTGACATGAGTTCATGGGGACATGTTCCCTTGTAGCCAGTATGCATGTGGATAATTCTGGCCTCACACACATGTGTTACACCCCTCCAGTCTCAGGGCACTGCTGGGAGGACTCTGCACCCACCCCTCCTGTCTCAGGGCACTGCTGGGAGGACTCCACACCCACCCCTCCTGTGTCTGGGCACTGCTGGGAGGACTCTGCACCCACCCCTCCTGTGTCAGGGCACTGCTGGGAGGACTCTGCACCCACCCCTCCTGTGTCAGGGCACTGCTGGGAGGACTCCACACCCACACCTCCTGTCTCAGGGCACTGCTGGGAGGACTCCACACCCACCCCTCCTGTGTCTGGGCACTGCTGGGAGGACTCTGCACCCACCCCTCCTGTGTCAGGGCACTGCTGGGAGGACTCTGCACCCACCCCTCCTGTGTCAGGGCACTGCTGGGAGGACTCTGCACCCACCCCTCCTGTCTCAGGGCACTGCTGGGAGGACTCCACACCCACCCCTCCTGTGTCTGGGCACTGCTGGGAGGACTCTGCACCCACCCCTCCTGTGTCAGGGCACTGCTGGGAGGACTCTGCACCCACCCCTCCTGTGTCAGGGCACTGCTGGGAGGACTCCACACCCACACCTCCTGTCTCAGGGCACTGCTGGGAGGACTCCACACCCACCCCTCCTGTGTCTGGGCACTGCTGGGAGGACTCTGCACCCACCCCTCCTGTGTCAGGGCACTGCTGGGAGGACTCTGCACCCACCCCTCCTGTGTCAGGGCACTGCTGGGAGGACTCTGCACCCACCCCTCCTGTGTCAGGGCACTGCTGGGAGGACTCCACACCCACCCCTCCTGTCTCAGGGCACTGCTGGGAGGACTCCACACCCACCCCTCCTGTGTCTGGGCACTGCTGGGAGGACTCCACACCCACCCCTCCTGTGTCTGGGCACTGCTGGGAGGACTCTGCACCCACCCCTCCTGTGTCAGGGCACTGCTGGGAGGACTCTGCACCCACCCCTCCTGTCTCAGGGCACTGCTGGGAGGACTCCACACCCACCCCTCCTGTGTCTGGGCACTGCTGGGAGGACTCTGCACCCACCCCTCCTGTGTCAGGGCACTGCTGGGAGGACTCTGCACCCACCCCTCCTGTGTCAGGGCACTGCTGGGAGGACTCTGCACCCACCCCTCCTGTCTCAGGGCACTGCTGGGAGGACTCCACACCCACCCCTCCTGTGTCTGGGCACTGCTGGGAGGACTCTGCACCCACCCCTCCTGTGTCAGGGCACTGCTGGGAGGACTCTGCACCCACCCCTCCTGTGTCAGGGCACTGCTGGGAGGACTCTGCACACACCCCTCCTGTCTCTGGGCACTGCTGGGAGTGATGGGCACCCACCCCTCCTGTCTCAGGGCACTGCTGGGAGGACTCTGCACCCACCCCTCCTGTCTCAGGGCACTGCTGGGAGGACTCTGCACACACCCCTCCTGTCTCTGGGCACTGCTGGGAGTGATGGGCACCCACCCCTCCTGTCTCAGGGCACTGCTGGGAGGACTCCACACCCACCACTCCTGTCTCAGGGCACTGCTGGGTGGACTCTGCACACACACCTCCGATTTCTGGATATGTGCGCTTGGCACATACACGGTGGGGTTACGCACACTGCATTAGAGGTGAGGGTACGAGTCTACTGACACTGGTGTGGTGGGGGTACGCTCCGTACGTCCGCGGGTGTGGGTACGGGTCGTACTTACACTGTTGGGCAGGGGGGTACGCTCCTTGCATTCGTGGGTGGGGGTTCGAGTCGTACTTACACTGTTGGCATGGGGGGTACGCTCCATGCATACGCGGGTGGGGGTACGGGTCGTACTTACACTGTTGGGCAGGGGGGTACGCTCCTTGCATTCGCGGGTGGGGGTACGGGTCGTACTTACACTGTTGGGCTGGGGGTACGCTCCGTACGTCCGCGGGTGGGGGTACGGGTCGTACTTACACTGTTGGGCTGGGGGTACGCTCCGTACGTCCGCGGGTGGGGGTACGGGTCGTACTTACACTGTTGGGCTGGGGGTACGCTCCGTACGTCCGCGGGTGGGGGTACGGGTCGTACTTACACTGTTGGGCTGGGGGTACGCTCCGTACGTCCGCGGGTGGGGGTACGGGTCGTACTTACACTGTTGGGCTGGGGGTACGCTCCGTACGTCCGCGGGTGGGGGTACGGGTCGTACTTACACTGTTGGGCAGGGGGGTACGCTCCTTGCATTCGCGGGTGGGGGTACGGGTCGTACTTACACTGTTGGGCAGGGGGGTACGCTCCTTGCATTCGCGGGTGGGGGTACGGGTCGTACTTACACTGTTGGGCTGGGGGTACGCTCCGTACGTCCGCGGGTGGGGGTACGGGTCGTACTTACACTGTTGGGCTGGGGGTACGCTCCGTACGTCCGCGGGTGTGGGTACGGGTCGTACTTACACTGTTGGGCTGGGGGTACGCTCCGTACGTCCGCGGGTGTGGGTACGGGTCGTACTTACACTGTTGGGCAGGGGGGTACGCTCCTTGCATTCGCGGGTGGGGGTACGGGTCGTACTTACACTGTTGGGGTGGGGGGTACGCTCCTTGCATTCGTGGGTGGGGGTACGGGTCGTACTTACACTGCTGGGCAGGGGGGTACGCTCCATGCATTCGTGGGTGGGGGTACGGGTCGTACTTACACTGTTGGGCAGGGGGGTACGCTCCTTGCTTACGCGGGTGGGGGTACGGGTCGTACTTTCACTGTTGGGGTGGGGGGTACGCTCCTTGCATACGGGGTGGGGGTAGGGTCCGTACATATCCGTCCCCACGCTATGTGATGTTTGTGCGGCCCGTACCCAGGCCTTTGCCACGTGGGTGCGATCCGTCCCGCCATTGTTGGGGTGACGTGTGTGGGCGTGGTCCGACTCGTACCCACGCTCTTCAGGCGTGGGTACGGGACGTACCTGTCTGGTTGTGTTGCCGGTTCGCGTGGTGACGGACTTCCGTTGTGGCGGTCGCTGGATTATCAGGACACGCCCCCACCCCCTCGTGGTGACCAGGGCATGGGAGTCAGGTATGTCCAGGCCATGTGTAGTGTGTCACTCATGTGGTTGTTTTGTGGCCTGCCCTGGTAGTGCCACCCCCACCCCACCCCACTTTCCCCCCTCCCTTAGTTATTCTGACCTTCTGCGGCGTCTGCGTCGTAACCTGTAGAGGAGGTGGACTGCTATGAGGGCAGGGATGACTCGTAGGTTCGGGTCCATGTCTGTCCGTCACGTACTGGTCCTCCTTGTTCGCGTCGTCGTCTGTCCGTCGCGTACTGGTGGTCCTTGTTCGCGTCGTCCTGATTTCCCGGCAGTTTTTGGCTGCCGCAAAATATTCACCGTGCGGGGTGACGTCGGTGCGAATCGTGATTCCTGGGTCGTGAATGGCTGGCTGCGTGCGTCCCGACGTCAGGTCGGCGCTTTCCCGGATCGCATTGGTAGGTGTTTTTTGTTCGGTCGGTCTTTTTTACGATTCGTACGGTAATGGTGTACCCGTGCGAATCGTAATTCCATGTTTGTATATTTTGACGACCGGGTACGCGTCGGACGGAGAATATGCTCCGTCCGACGGTTCGTACCCGGTTTTTACCGGATTGTGATCGGCACCTTGATGTTTAATTTTAGGAGCGGGATGTTGGGTTATAGGGGATAAGGGTGGGGAGTGTTTTAAAAAAGTTAAATATTTTTGTAATATATTGTAAAATGTAATTAGTAAATTTTATTTCTAATTTGAAATGTATATTTAATTTTAGGAGCGGGATGTTGGGTTATAGGGGATAAGGGTGGGAAGTGTTTTAAAAATGTTTACATATTTTAGAATTAAAAAAAAAAAATATTTAGAAATTTTAAATTTAATTTAGAATTTAAAAATTAATTTTAGGAGCGGGATGTTGGGTTATAGGGGATAAGGGTGGGAAGTGTATTAAAAATGTTTATATATTTTAGAATGTTTAAAAAAAATTTTTTTATAATTTTTAAATGTAATTTAGAATTTTATATTTCATTTTCGGAGTGGGAAGTTGGGTTACAGGGGATAAGGGTGGGAAGTGTTGTAAAATTTTGTTTTTAATTTGGAATATTTAATACATTTAAATTTAACTTTGGAATAACATGTTTTTTTATATTTTCTTTTAGGAGTGGGATGTTGGGTTATAGGGGATGCGGGTGGGGAGTGTTTTAAAAATTTTGATTTATGTAGGAATAATTTGTATAAAAAATTTAGAAATTTAGAATAAAATTTCGAATGTTATATTTAATTGTAGGAGTGGGATGTTGTGTTATGGGGATAAGGGTGTGGAGTTTTATGAAAATGTGTAAAATGTTGGTAATATTGTATAAAAAGTATTTCTAAATTTTGATTTAGATTGTACAATGTAAACATTTTTTGGGGAGTGGGATGTTGGCTTATAGGGGATAAGGGTGGGGAGTGTTTTAAAAATTAAATTAAAATTAGTAATATTGAGTAATTTATATTAAAAAAAATTATATTATAATATAATATTTTGGGATAAATTTTAGATTGGGGAGTTGGATTAAGGATTTGTAGAGGATAAGTGTGGGTATTGTTTTATGTACATTTTTTAATAATGATTAAAACATATATTTTTTTATATATTAATATTTATATATTTGTATTGCAATTACTGTAATTAAATACATATTGGAGTGGGAATATAAAATTAATTAAGATCAGTATACATGATCTAGTGTAATTAAATATATTTATGAGTGGGAATACTAAATTAATGAAGTTTAGTGTTTTGCACCTACCATAATTAAATATAGATTTGAGTGAGGATAGTAAATTTATTAAGTTCAGTGTCCAGCACCTACCCTAATTAAATATATTTTGGAGTGGGAATAGTACATTAATTCAGTTCAGTGTCCAGCACTTATTTTAATTAAATATAGACTGGAGTGGGAATAGTAAATTAATTAAGTTCAGTGTCCAGTACATACCTTAATTAAATATAGGTTGGAGTGAGAATAGTAAATTAATTAAGTTCAGTGTCCAGCACTTCTCTTAATTAAATATAGACAGGAGTGGGAATAGTAAATTAATTAAGTTCAGTGTCCAGCACCTACCCTAATTTAAGATAGGTTGGAGTGAGAATAGTAAATTAATTCAGTTCAGTGTCCAGCACCTACTCTAATTTAATATAGATTGGAGTGAGAATAGTAAATGAATTCAGTTCAGTGTCCAGCACCTACTCTAATTAAATATAAATTGGAGTGAGAATAGTAAATTAATTAAGTTCAGTGTCCAGCACTTATCTTAGTAAAATATAGACTGGAGTGGGAATAGTAATTTAATAAAGTTCAGTGTCTAGCATCTATCCTAATTAAATATAGATTGGAGTGAGAATAGTAAATTTATTCAGTTCAGTGTCCAGCACCTACCCTAATTACATATATTTTGGAGTGGGAATAGTAAATTTATTCAGTTCAGTGTCCAGCACTTACTGTAATTCAATATAGATTGGAGTGAGAATAGTAAATTAATTAAGTTCAGTGTCCAGCACTTATTTTAATTAAATATAGACTGGAGTGGGAACAGTAAAATAATTAAGTTCAGTGTCCAGCTCCTACTCTAATTAAATATAGGTTGGAGTGACAATAGTACATTAATTAGGTTCAGTGTGCAGCACTTATTTTAATTAAATATAGACTGGAGTGGGAATAGTAAATTTATTAAGTTCAGTGTCCAGCACCTACTCTAATTAAATATAGGTTGGAGTGAGAATAGTAAATTAATTAAGTTCAGTGTCCAGCACTTATCTTAATTAAATATAGACTGGAGTGGGAATAGTAAATTAATTAAGTTTAGTGTCCAGCACCTACTCTAATTAAATATAGGTTGGAGTGAGAATAGTAAATTTATTAAGTGCAGTGTCCAGCAGTTATCTTAATTAAATATAGACTGGAGTGGGAATAGTAAATTAATTAAGTTCAGTGTCCAGCACCTACCCTAATTAAATATAGATTGGAGTGAGAATAGTAAATTTATTAAGTTCAGTGTCGAGCACTTATCTTAATTAAATATAGACTGGAGTGGGAATAGTAAATTAATTAAGTTCAGTGTCCAGCACATACTCTAATTAAATATAGGTTGGAGTGAGAATAGTAAATTAATTAAGTTCAGTGTCCAGCATTTATCTTAATTAAATATAGACTGGAGTGGGAATAGTAAATTAATTAAGTTCAGTGTCCATCACCTACTCTAATTTAATATAGGTTGGAGTGTGAATAGTAAACTAATTAAGTTCAGTGTCCAGCATTTATCTTAATTAAATATAGACTGGAGTGGGAATAGTAAATTAATTAAGTTCAGTGTCCAGCACATACTCTAATTAAATATAGGTTGGAGTGAAAATAGTAAATTTATTAAGTTCAGTGTCCAGCACTTATCTTAATTAAATATAGACTGGAGTGGGAATAGTAAATTAATTAAGTTCAGTCTCCAGCACCTACTCTAATTTAATATAGGTTGGAGTGAGAATAGTAAATTAATTAAGTTCAGTGTCCAGCACTTATCTTAATTAAATATAGACTGGAGTGGGAATAGTAAATTAATTAAGTTCTGTGTCCAGCACCTACTCTAATTAAATATAGGTTGGAGTGTGAGAATAGTAAATTTATTAAGTTCAGTGTCCAGCACTTATCTTAATTAAATATAGACTGGAGTGGGAATAGTAAATTAATTAAGTTCAGTGTCCAGCACATACTCTAATTAAATATAGGTTGGAGTGAGAATAGTAAATTAATTAAGTTCAGTGTCCAGCACATATTCTAATTAAATATAGGTTGGAGTGAGAATAGTAAATTAATTAAGTTCAGTGTCCAGCACTTATCTTAATTAAATATAGACTGGAGTGGGAATAGTAAATTAATTAAGTTCAGTGTTCAGCACCTACTCTAATTTAATATAGGTTGGAGTGAGAATGGTAAATTAATTAAGTTCAGTGTCCAGCACTTCTCTTAATTAAATATAGACTGGAGAGGGAATAGTAAATTAATTAAGTTCTGTGTCCAGCACATACTCTAATTAAATATAGGTTGGAGTGAGAATAGTAAATTAATTAAGTTCAGTGTCCAGCACCTACTCTAATTTAATATAGGTTGGAGTGAAAATAGTAAATTAATTAAGTTCAGTGTCCAGCACCTACCCTAATTAAGAATATTTTGGAGTGAGAATAGTAAATTAATTAACCCCTTCAGCGCGGCGCGGATTTCCGCGCCGTGCTGAAGGTTCCGTGCGCGGGCGGGGCCTTGACGGAGCGGTTCCGTCATGCGCACAGCGCGACCGTAGTGCATGACGGAACCGCTCCGTCACAAGCATCGAAGGGGTTAAGTTCAGTCTGTAGTGGGAGTAGTACATTAATTAAGTTTGTTAAATAGCAATTATTATAATTAAATATAGAGTTGAATAGGAACAGTTAAATTACTTTGTTTTAATTTACAATAAATCTGTAGATTTTAGTTTTGGTTGGATAAAATATAGAAGTTATATCAGAATGCAAATTGCAAATTTTTGTATAAAATAGTAGAAAGGAAAATAAGATTTGTTTTATAATTGTTGGAATGTATATTAATTACAGAGATTTTTTTTTTTATTAGTACGCATATTATAATAAAATAATTAATATTTAACATTTTTATTATTGTAATAAGTTTTTTATAATGGATATATATTTTTGTAATGTATATTTTGGACATTAATATATAAACAGACAAAATAATTAAAATATTGTTTTTCTGATTTTTATAGCTGTTTAATATTTTTAATTTTATATTGTGTACTCTCAATATTTTTAGACTTTATTTGAATTTATAAGAAATTGTATGTTTTGAAATATATGATTAATATATTTTAATTATTAATATTAATATTAGATAATTAATATTGAAAATGTTTACATTTTAGAATAGTTCTTTTTATTTTTAGTTTTGGTATGTTGTAGATACAATATATTAATTATATCATGTTCATACTTTTTTTTGGTAATATATACATTTTTAGTATTATATTAATAAATATATTTTTTTTATTATATTTATTATTATAAGTTAAATAATTTTCACATATATAAAAAAAATAGTTATTATTTTTGAGTATTTTATTCTAATGTTTTACTAATTTTTAAAGTAATGTGTAATGTTAAATAAATAGTTAGGGCATTTATTGGTATTTTTTTAGTTGTTATGTTTGTTTGGGTCTTTTATTTTGTAACCGCTCGCTGTTGTTTTGGGTTATTTTGGTAGAATCCAAGCCGCGGTCGGGAGCTGTTTCGCGTTTGAGAAGGTAAGAGTTATTTTCTTTATTATTAAATAGTTTTAAGTGTTTTGTGGAAGTAGTAATGTTGTAATAAGTGTGTATGGATTGATGTTTTAGAAGTTAGCGTGTTAGTAATAATTTGTATACGGTTTTATAATTTACGTTGTGTTCCGTGTTTGCGGCTTTGTTAGTGTTTTGTTATTTAGGTGTGTTAAAGTGTTATAGTCTTTGAATAATGTTTGTAGTGATGTTTTTAGGTGCATTATGTGTGTTTGTGTGTGGGTGGGAATGTTTGTTTCTCTTTTGTAGGTTTTACGGAGAAGATATTTTCGTCTCTTTCAAACACCGTTTTTTTTTTTTAAGGAAGTGTGTATTAGTTGTGTTTACTAATATTTATTTTACACTTCCTTTATTGTTCGGGTTTCCAGGAGCGGTTATTTATCTTTTTAATATTTTTCGGGATTTTTATGGTTCATGGATTGTCGTTTTTTGGCGTAGACGTTTTTTTCGAAAAACAGTTGTATTTTTCCATTTTATTTGGATTCATTTTTGATACCTATGGATTTTGAACTACCTGGATTTATTTGGAAGGAATGTTATTATCCTATTGGAGCAACTAGACAGGTAAGTTCATTTAAATATTTTAATTGTGGGTGGGCAAATGTTATATATTTAATATTGTTGTTGTGTGCTTGTTTTGTTTAATTATGTTGTCTAAATATATGTAGATATAAATTATTTATATATTTTAGACCACATAATTAAATATGTGATATAATAAAGTGGTTTCTTTATGTTGTGATAGTTGTTTTAGTAGAATTGTGGGTTAATATTTTTGAAAGGGTTTAGAAGAGAGTTTGAGCTCTTATATCTAAGTACTCAAGTCCTCTTGTGGATGGGTATAGCTGTACCTGTTGTTGTAGGTAATTATACATTTGAGTAGTTTGTCTAGATTGTTTTGGTTTTAATTGTAGGACAGATTGTTGCATTCTTAATTCTTGGAAACTTTGTTCCTTTTGTATGGCAATTAGTAGTTTTTGTAGTGTTGGAGTTGTTCTCCCAGTAGAAGTTAGGAATGCATTATGCCAGCCCTCGACTGTGTTATTAGTTTTGGCTTGTTGGTTGAGTGTACTTACATATACATTCCACCAAGGTATTTGGAACTTGGGCTGACGTCTATGGCCTGATCTGTGTAGTCTCCCCACCCAGGTATCCTCAAAATAATCTAAGAGGGGAGATAACTTTACTTCATTTTGTTTGTAGAATGGACTTTCTAATAAAAGATTGTAATGTTCTGCAACATCTGTGGTTGGTACATAAGCTAGGGCTGTTAGAAGTTTTATTTGATGTGCAAAAGTTATGTTTGTGGCATATTCTACACTAAGGTGCCGATCACGATCCTGTAAAAACCGGGTACGAACCGTCAGACGGAGCAAATTCTCCGTCCGACGCGTACCCGGTCGTCAAAAACTACCAACATGGAATTACGATTCGCACGGAAACACCATTTCCGTACGATTCGTACAAAAGCACGACCGCCGAAAAAAAATTTACAAATTCGATCCGGGAACGCGCCGACCTGACGTCGGGACGCTCGCAGCCTGCCATTCACGAACCAGGAATTACGATTCGCACCGACGTCATCCCGCACGGTGAATATTATCCGGCAGCCAAAAACTGCCGGGAAATCAGGACGACGCGAACAAGGAGTACCAGTACGCGACGGACAGACAGGACGTCGCGAACAAGGAGTACCAGTACGCGACGGACAGACAGGACGACGCGAACAAGGAGTACCAGTACGCGACGGACACACAGGACGACGCGAACAAGGAGTAACCGTACGCGACGGACAGACATGGACCCGAACCTACGTGTCATCCCAGCCCTCATAGCAGTCGACCTCCTCTACAGGTTACGACGCAGACGCCGCAGAAGGTCAGAACAACAAAGGGAGGGGGTGGCAGGACCAGGGCAGGCCACAAACCCCCCACCAAAGTCACACAGCACACATGCCCTGGACATACCTGACTCCCAAGCCCTGGTCACTACGAGGGGGTGGGGGCGTGTCCAGCCAAGCCAGCGACCGCCACAACGGAAGTCCTTCACGACGCGAACCGGCAACACAACCAGACAGGTACGTCCCGTACCCACGCCTTAAGAGCGTGGGTACGAGTCGTACCACGCCCACACCTACGTCACCCCAACAATGGCGGGACAGCTCGTACCCACGTGGCAAAGGCCTGGGTACGGTCCGCACAAGCATCACATAGCGTGGGGACGGACATGTACGGACCGTACCCCCACCCCGTATGCATGGAGCGTACCCCCACCCCAACAGTGTAAGTACGACCCGTACCCTCACCTCGTATTCATGGAGTGTACCCCCCATGCCAACAGTGTAAGTACGACACGTACCCCCACCCGCGTATGCAAGGAGCGTACCACCAACCCCAACAGTGTAAGTACGACCCGTACCCTCACCTCGAATGCATGGAGCGTACCCCCACCCCAACAGTGTAAGTACGACCCGTACCCTCACCACGAATGCATGGAGCGTACCCCCAATGCAAACATTGTACGTACGACACGTACCCCCACCCGCGTACGTATGGAGCGTACTCCCACCCCAACAGTGTAAGTACGACCCGTACCCTCACCTCGTATTCATGGAGCGTACCCCCACCCCAACAGTGTAAGTACGACCCGTACCCTCACCTCGTATTCATGGAGCGTACCCCCCATGCCAACAGTGTAAGTACGACACGTACCCCCACCCGCGTACGTATGGAGCGTACCCCCACCCCAACAGTGTAAGTATGACCCGTACCCTCACCTCGTATTCATGGAGCGTACCCCCACCCCAACAGTGTAAGTACGACCCGTACCCTCACCTCGTATTCATGGAGCGTACCCCCCATGCCAACAGTGCAAGTACGACACGTTCCCCCACCCGCATATGCAAGGAGCGTACCCCCGCCCCAACAGTGTAAGTACGACACGTACCCTCACCTCGTATTCATGGAGCGTACCCCCACCCCAACAGTGTAAGTACGACCCGTACCCTCACCTCGTATTCATGGAGCGTACCCCCCATGCCAACAGTGTAAGTACGACACGTACCCCCACCCGCGTATGCAAGGAGCGTACCCCCACCCCAACAGTGTAAGTACGACCCGTACCCTCACCTCGAATGCATGGAGCGTACCCCCACCCCAACAGTGTAAGTACGACCCGTACCCTCACCACGAATGCATGGAGCGTACCCCCTATGCAAACATTGTACGTACGACACGTACCCCCACCCACGTACGTATGGAGCATACCCCCACCCCAACAGTGTAAGTACGACCCGTACCCTCACCTCGTATTCATGGAGCGTACCCCCACCCCAACAGTGTAAGTACGACCCGTACCCTCACCTCGTATTCATGGAGCGTACCCCCCATGCCAACAGTGCAAGTACGACACGTACCCCCACCCGCGTATGCAAGGAGCGTACCACCAACCCCAACAATGTAAGTATGACCTGTACCCTCACCTCGAATGCATGGAGCGTACCCCCACCCCAACAGTGTAAGTACGACCTGTACCCTCACCACGAATGCATGGAGCGTACCCCCTATGCAAACATTGTACGTACGACACGTACCCCCACCCGCGTACGTATGGGGCGTACCCCCACCCCAACAGTGTAAGTACGACCCGTACCCTCACCTCAAATGCATGGAGCCTACCCACATCCCTGTATGTCATGAGCGTACATATTGTGAAATAGGAGGGGTGTGTGCAGAGTCCTCCCAGCAGTGCCCAGAGACAGGAGGGGTGTGTGCCTACCACTCCCAGCAGTGCCCTGAGACAGGAGGGGTGTGTGCAGAGTCCTCCCAGCAGTGCCCAGAGACAGGAGGGGTGTGTGCAGAGTCCTCCCAGCAGTGCCCTGAGACAGGAGGGGTGTGTGCAGAGTCCTCCCAGCAGTGCCGTGACACAGGAGGGGTGGGTGCCTATCACTCCCAGCAGTGCCCTGAGACAGGAGGTGTGTGTGCAGAGTCCTCCCAGCAGTGCCCTGAGACAGGAGGGGTGGGGGCCTATCACTCCCAGCAGTGCCCTGAGACAGGAGGGGTGGGTGCAGAGTCCTCCCAGCAGTGCCCTGAGACAGGAGGGGTGGGGGCCTATCACTCCCAGCAGTGCCCTGAGACAGGAGGGGTGTGTGCAGAGTCCTCCCAGCAGTGCCCTGAGACAGGAGGGGTGTGTGCAGAGTCCTCCCAGCAGTGCCCTGAGACAGGAGGGGTGTGTGCAGACTCCTCCCAGCAGTGCCCTGAGGCAGGAGGGGTGTGTGCAGAGTCCTCCCAGCAGTGCCCAGAGGCAGGAGGAGTGTGTGCAGAGTCCTCCCAGCAGTGCCCTGAGACAGGAGGGGTGTGTGCAGAGTCCTCCCAGCAGTGCCCTGACACAGGAGGGGTGGGGGCCTATCACTCCCAGCAGTGCCCTGAGACAGGAGGGGTGGGGGCCTATCACTCCCAGCAGTGCCCTGAGACAGGAGGGGTGTGTGCAGAGTCCTCCCAGCAGTGCCCTGAGACAGGAGGGGTGTGTGCAGAGTCCTCCCAGCAGTGCCCAGAGACAGGAGGGGTGTGTGCCTAACACTCCCAGCAGTGCCCTGAGACAGGAGGGGTGTGTGCAGAGTCCTCCCAGCAGTGCCCTGAGACAGGAGGGGTGTGTGCAGAGTCCTCCCAGCAGTGCCCAGAGACAGGAGGGGTGTGTGCAGAGTCCTCCCAGCAGAGCCCAGAGACAGGAGGGGTGTGTGCAGAGTCCTCCCAGCAGAGCCCAGAGACAGGAGGGGTGTGTGCCTAACACTCCCAGCAGTGCCCTGAGACAGGAGGGGTGTGTGCAGAGTCCTCCCAGCAGTGCCCTGAGACAGGAGGGGTGTGTGCAGAGTCCTCCCAGCAGTGCCCAGAGACAGGAGGGGTGTGTGCAGAGTCCTCCCAGCAGTGCCCTGAGACAGGAGGGGTGTGTGCAGAGTCCTCCCAGCAGTGCCCTGACACAGGAGGGGTGGGGGCCTATCACTCCTAGCAGTGCCCTGAGACAGGAGGGGTGGGTGCCTCTCACTCCCAGCAGTGCCCTGAGACAGGAGGGGTGTGTGCAGAGTCCTCCCAGCAGTGCCCTGAGACAGGAGGGGTGGGGGCCTATCACTCCCAGCAGTGCCCTGAGACAGGAGGGGTGTGTGCAGAGTCCTCCCAGCAGTGCCCTGAGACAGGAGGGGTGTGTGCAGAGTCCTCCCAGCAGTGCCCAGAGACAGGAGGGGTGTGTGCCTAACACTCCCAGCAGTGCCCTGAGACAGGAGGGGTGTGTGCAGAGTCCTCCCAGCAGTGCCCTGAGACAGGAGGGGTGTGTGCAGAGTCCTCCCAGCAGTGCCCAGAGACAGGAGGGGTGTGTGCAGAGTCCTCCCAGCAGTGCCCAGAGACAGGAGGGGTGTGTGCAGAGTCCTCCCAGCAGAGCCCAGAGACAGGAGGGGTGTGTGCAGAGTCCTCCCAGCAGATCCCAGAGACAGGAGGGGTGTGTGCCTAACACTCCCAGCAGTGCCCTGAGACAGGAGGGGTGTGTGCAGAGTCCTCTCAGCAGTGCCCTGAGACAGGAGGGGTGTGTGCAGAGTCCTCCCAGCAGTGCCCAGAGACAGGAGGGGTGTGTGCAGAGTCCACCAAGCAGAGCCCAGAGACAGGAGGGGTGTGTGCAGAGTCCTCCCAGCAGTGCCCAGAGACAGGAGGGGTGGGGGCCTATCACTCCCAGCAGTGCCCAGAGACAGGAGGGGTGTGTGCCTATCACTCCCAGCAGTGCCCTGAGACAGGAGGGGTGGGGGCCTAACACTCCCAGCAGTGCCCATGGAACGCAAAGGGTGGAGTCGCCACAGATACCATGCCCACAAATGTCAGTCAGGTGCAAAAAGACCCTGCAGTACATGTACCACATGTGTGCGAGGCTGGAAGTATACGCATGCATAGGGCCAAAAAGAAAACATGTACACATGAAGTCATGTCAATAGTCCACATACACAAGTACAATGACTACCAAGGATGCCACGAATGATGCAGGTGGAGAATGGCTCAGCATGCATGTGCAAAGTTGAAGGAGTCCGTCACACACCCAGCTAATGTACACACAGCTCTGCACTAAATATTGGGAACACCCTGCAGGGAAGAAGTCAGGGTACACAGAGGAAGGAAAACACCTTGGGACAATTGCAACATGCAGCAACTGCTTACATGAATTGAGAAAGCTAGCTAACACCGTGTGATGGCACATAGATCCCATGGTCCCCCCTATGAGCAGCACACTACTACATTTCCCACACACCCAACACATGAACACCACCCACAACCATGTAGCAGCCCCGCCGACAGCAATGCCAGCAAAGCAGGAGTGTTCCAAGGGCAAAAAATAAATAGCTTTATTCAGCATGATCCAAAAACTGGTATGTAGAAAGTTCAATATTTACAAAGCCCATAGGGCAGTCCAGGAGTCACAGCTGGATGGGGGACACAGTGGGATGCGTGTCCCCTAGCTTGCCTGCACAGTTACAAGCCGTTGTCTTCCACAGGGGTGAGGGCATCAAGTGGGGGGGAATGAACAGGCACCGCAGGGACAGGAGGGCAAAGGGTAGGCGACGTGGGTGCAGGGATGGAGGACTCCACCACAGGGGGTGGGGCAGGGCCAAAGGCGGATTCTAGGAGCGCGCTGCACACCTTGGCAAGGTCCTCCAGGGACTCCCCTGCACCCGAAGGAACCACAGGCCCCAAGGAGGGGGGGGGTGTCAGAGGGATGGGTCGCAGCGCCACTGGGGGAGGGTGTGGACAGGGGGGGGGACTCAAGCACCCTGACCGGGGACTTCCTTGACCGCTTGCGGGGTGGTGTCACTGTGGGGCTTAGGGACAGAGCGGCCATGAAGGAGTCTTTGGGGGAGATGTGGCCAGGAGAGCTGAGGGGAGGGGATTTGGAGGGAGTGGATTGGGTGGAATGCGGACTCCCACTCTGGTTGCGTGTCACACGTTTGCCCCCCGACCCAGTGGGTGTGCCTACTTCACCCTGTGTGTGCGTGTCAGGAGGTGTGCGGCGGACCTTTCCTGCTGGTGTGGTGCCTGAGTTTGTTGTGGTGGGTGCATGCTTACGTCTGTGTGTATGTGGGACAGGCATGGGAGTGGGAAGTGTGGAAGGAGCAGGGGTAGGGGGTGGGACGTAGCGCTGCAGGAGACCCACTGCTGCAGTCAGTGTGGAGTCTATGGACCTCAGCAAGTTGCGTTGGTCAGCCTGCGATGAATGAATGCCCTCCAAGTATGCCTCCATGTTGTTGAGGACCTGGCTGTGGCCATGGAGGACATTAAGGATCGCAGTCTGACCAATCTGCAACTGCCGCTGGATGTCCACAGACTCAGCATTGGCGGCAGCAGTGGAGACAGGTGCAGGGGGTGCGGTGCCTGGCAGGAAGGAGACATGTGGGGACCGGGCACTTTGGGAAGGGACACGAGCAAGTGGGAGGCAGCTGATGCCAATGGAGGGGGCGGTGCGAGATGTAGGGCTGCTGTCAGATGGTGGTGCAGCCACCGCCCACTCGGAGAGATCATCCTCGGACCCGTCAGCTGCTTCCTACTCTGTTGTGCCAGTCGACAGGTCCCCGGGTTCACTCTCCTCCGCCTCTGTCCCACTCAAAGTGCCAGGCACGATGCCACCGCTGGCACTGGTGCTCGGTCCCTCCGCGCCGTCTGTGTCCATGTCTCCCTCCGTGTCCCCCGACGATGCTGTGGGCAGGGTGAAGAGACAGAAATTATTCATACACCTGTATACATATGTCACATGAGTCAAATCTACTTAGGTCACAGTGCATAGCCTGAAACAAAGGAAGAGTTACAACTACAAAACAAGGTATATATGTAGGCCCTGCAAGACACAGTTGTGTGACCCACCATGCCATGGAAAAACTATGGAGAGCATGACACAATAGCAAATGAGATGACATGGAATTTTGACTGAGGAGCAAGGCCCTGGGGACAATCCAGCACTGCATCTGCACCACACAGCGCGGCAGGAAATAGGGATGAGCAGGGACCACATCCAGGAACTAGAGGCACATGCAGCATAGGTAATACTGAGAACATGCCCACCCTGACTGGCACAATGCACATTGAGTGTATGTCCAGACAAACATCACACACTGGCCAGTCCTAGCAAGGAGATGACAGGTCTTGACATGTAGGCCATGCCCGCACCACCCACCCCCTACATGAGACAAATCTGTGGAGACACAGGAAGCACTTACATCTCTTAGTCAGGGTGAAATACACATGGGATGCAAAACTTCAATATTGCACACAAACTACCCAAGGTGCAGCTGTCCAAATTATCATGTACAAATGGGCATCATCAGATGATTGCAACAAGACACAAAGGCAATGGCCACCGTGAGTATGTAATAGGAAAATCAGGTCAGGCTGTACAGTGGACACTTGTAATACATCTCACGTCAATATACATGGTGCCAGGGGACAATGGCACAGAGCACAACCTATGCTGTAGACACAGAGATTGTCGACATTCTCGGATTACACACATGATACCTAGGAAAAGATTCCCCTGGGGACAGTAGTGGCCACACAACTCCATGCTCCTGAATGGGAATGACTGCAACACACGCTAACATCCCTGCACTATGCGTAACGCACTATCATGCACATCATGTCACAGGCCACCACATGGGACATGCCTGCTGGAAGGCCTCGCACTCGAGAGATTAACTCCCATGTCTGGAATCAGCATTAGTGCCAACTGACATGGAACCCACAAGTCCAGAACTGGACAGGGCACAGGCAAGGTCACTAAACCTGTTACACACCACCCCCACACATGATGCTGCAGGCATTGTACACTTGGAGAAGGTGTCAGGCTACATAACTTTGTGATGGAGTGACTACACAGAGACCAGGGAACACATTGCAAGGTGGGGAAGGGAGGCAGGAGAGCCCTGCAACACTGTGGGTAACAGGATCTGTACAGCACCATAAACCATGGAAGTGTATCCATGGAACAGTGCGCTTACAAATGCTGGTGATACACAACAAACACACACATGTACCTACCCCCTTCCGGCTGCTGCATCTCCTGTAGGCGCCTGTCCAAGTCAGGAAAGACCACCGCCAGCACACGTTTCTGGATGTGGGAGAGACGGCGGCGCCCGCGGTTCTTATGGCTCTCAAGTGAGTCCCCCAGCAGGACCCGTGCAATCCTCCGCGTCCAGCACCGGATATCCTGCCAGCGTTTCCTCACCTGGGACAGGCGCCGCTTCCGACCATCCGCACTCCTCACGGCGCTGACGGCGTCCAGCCATATCTGCTCCTTGGCAGAGGCGTCTACCTGTGAGGATGGACAAGTGACACTACATCAATACACCTGGCACATGTCACAGGGACACAGATTAGAACACATTCGCTGTTTACAACAAGGCCTAGTATGCATCCAACGCATTGCACCTTTGTCATAGGGACATGATCCTCTGGGGGAAGGCCAAAAGCAGTACGTGCCATTGAAAGGACACAGGTGGAATGAGGGCAACTACACAATCAATGATCCAGGCTCACACTGTGCATCACACCCACCCCTCCTGTCTCAGGGCACTGCTAGGAGTGATAGGCCCCCACCCCTCCTGTCTCAGGGCACTGCTAGGAGTGATAGGCCCCCACCCCTCCTGTCTCAGGGCACTGCTAGGAGTGATAGGCCCCCACCCCTCCTGTCTCAGGGCACTGCTAGGAGTGATAGGCCCCCACCCCTCCTGTCTCAGGGCACTGCTAGGAATGATAGGACCCCACCCCTCCTGTCTCAGGGCACTGCTGGGAGGACTCTGCACCCACCCCTCCTGTCTCAGGGCACTGCTAGGAGTGATAGGCCCCCACCCCTCCTGTCTCAGGGCACTGCTAGGAGTGATAGGCCCCCACCCCTCCTGTCTCAGGGCACTGCTGGGAGGACTCTGCACCCACCCCTCCTGTCTCAGGGCACTGCTAGGAGTGATAGGCCCCCACCCCTCCTGTCTCAGGGCACTGCTAGGAGTGATAGGCCCCCACCCCTCCTGTCTCAGGGCACTGCTAGGAGTGATAGGCCCCCACCCCTCCTGTCTCAGGGCACTGCTGGGAGGACTCTGCACCCACCCCTCCTGTCTCAGGGCACTGCTAGGAGTGATAGGCCCCCACCCCTCCTGTCTCAGGGCACTGCTAGGAGTGATAGGCTCCCACCCCTCCCGTCTCAGGGCACTGCTAGGAGTGATAGGCCCCCACCCCTCCTGTCTCAGGGCACTGCTAGGAGTGATAGGCCCCCACCCCTCCTGTCTCAGGGCACTGCTGGGAGGACTCTGCACCCACCCCTCCTGTCTCAGGGCACTGCTGGGAGGACTCTGCACCCACCCCTCCTGTCTCAGGGCACTGCTAGGAGTGATAGGCCCCCACCCCTCCTGTCTCAGGGCACTGCTAGGAGTGATAGGCCCCCACCCCTCCTGTCTCAGGACACTGCTAGGAGTGATAGGCCCTCACCCCTCCTGTCTCAGGGCACTGCTAGGAGTGATAGGCCCCCACCCCTCCTGTCTCAGGGTACTGCTGGGAGGACTCTGCACACACCCCTCCTGTCTCAGGGCACTGCTGGGAGTGATAGGCCCCCACCCCTCCTGTCTCAGGGCACTGCTGGGAGGACTCTGCACACACCCCTCCTGTCTCAGGGCACTGCTGGGAGTGATAGGCCCCCACCCCTCTTGTCTCAGGGCACTGCTGGGAGGACTCTGCACACACCCCTCCTGTCTCTGGGCACTGCTGGGAGACATCAGGCATTCCCCCCCCTGGGACCCCCCCTACAGTACATAGCATGTGTGTCACACCTGGACACAATGGCAGAAGTCACAGTCACTAAAAAGGGACACAGTCTGTGCCAGTGGACACTGCACTCACCTGATAACCTGGTCGCCCGTACAGCATGGGGTACCGTGGGAGGATTACATCCACCAAAGCTATGTTCTCCTCCAGGGTGAATGGCTGTGACCTCTCCACAGCCCTTGACATGGTTCCAGGGAATCAGTAGCAGCAGCTGGGTCGTGGAATACAGAGATGTGCAGGCAAGTGCTCCCTCATGGGACCTTGCTGCCTTATATCTGCCTTGCTGGCCCATCTCATGCACAGGAGTACAGAGTGATTGGTCACTCACATTTGCATCCTATGTTTCCTCCAATCCCTTCAAACCTAGCAGTCTGTGGGTTCTCAATCTGTTTTGTTGTCCTGCATGATGTCAGCCCCACAAACACATTGCAACAAAGTAGATTTATTCCAACTGAATTCTGCCGTGCAGCTTCCTGAACAAATTCAAAATTTGAACTTGGTCTCCATGACAACCAGCATGCATGTAGGCCTTAATACTTGTCCCTCATGTGTCCCCTATGTAATTTGGAGCTTCACACACAGGTACGGTGCGTTCCGGGGCCCTAGGGCACCCCAAATGCATTGCAACGGCCCGTACACGCGTGCCTACGTTCACTATCACTCTGGGTGTCCACGCGTATGCGTACTCGTAGTGGTACGGGCCGTACGCGCGCCTGTACGCTCCCTATCACTACGTGTACGCATACGCGAGGACACCCAGAGTGATATGGAGCGTACAGGCGTGTGTACGGTCCGTACCACTACGAGTACGCATACGCGAGAACACCCATAGTGAAGGTGAGCGTACGCACGCGTGTACGGTCCGTATAACTATGGGTGTTCTCGCGTATGCGTACTCATAGTGAAAGTGAGCGTACGCACGCGTGTACGGTCCGTACCACTACGAGTACGCATACGCAAGAACACCCATAGTGGTAGGGCCGTACACGCGCCTGTACGCTCCCTATCAGTATGGGTGTCCTCGCGTATGCGTACTCATAGTGGTACGGACCGTACACGCGTGCGTACGCTCACTTTCACTATGAGTACGCATACGCGAGAACACCCATAGTTATACAGACCGTACACGCGTGCGTACGCTCCCTATCAGTATGGGTGTCCTCGCGTATGCGTACTCATAGTGGTATGGACCGTACACGCATGCGTACGCTCACCTTCACTATGGGTGTTCTCGCGTATGCGTACTCATAGTGAAAGTGAGCGTACGCACGCGTGTACGGTCCGTACCACTATGGGTGTTCTCGCGTATGCGTACTCATAGTGATACGGACCGTACACGTGTGCGTACGCTCACTATCACTATGGGTACACATACGGCAGCACTCCCATAGTGATAATGGAACGTACACAGGCCCTCTTAGCAGCAGTACGGCGGTTTTCACACATCACTGTGGTGACAGGCAGCACACAGGAAGGAATAGGGCTGACATACTTGTCCATGGATGGACATAAAGGCATTGTCTGGGCAGTACTACATGTGTGGGGCACAGGTGTGACAGGCTGTGATGTGGAACATTACTCCTGAGTGGAGAAGGCACCAGATGTATGATGAGATGTGTACAGATGTAATGTGTGATGGTGCAATGTGTGCCAGGCATGCCCTTGACTCCTTTGACATGTGTGCATGTCGTACTGCACACTGGGGATGAGCGTCACTGGCATGGCACGGACACCAACACACGCAAATGTCCCCTAATGGCCGGCACAGGGGTTACCACACCTGACTTGTCACTACCCACGGTGCACGATGTGACTATGTCATGTATGTGTGGGGGGTTCCCATTACGTTGATGTTGGAGCACCCTCAAAAGCTGCAGCTGTTGCAGCAACCAACATGTGTATGTGTGTAGATTGACATGGCACACTGTTCCGCACACCATGCCACATGTGGTATCGGATGTGAGGTGCGTATGTATGCATGGGACATGGATTAGCGTGACAAGCACATGTCTGCATCCTCTCTATGAATGTGTGGTGAGTCATTACATGTGCACCTTCATGGCAAGGTGTGTGGGCTGTCCTAGTGTAATGTCATGTCACCTGTGTCTCTAGTGTTCCGCTACCAGTCTCTGCAATCGGCATCCTACTTCTGCTGATGTGTGGGTGTATGTCACTCCTGTGTTGCGTCTGGCTGTTCTCTTGCACTGGGACACAGCTAATCCCATGGCATGGCATGTGGAGGTTCTCAATCTCCGTGTGTAGCTGGGTCTTGGTAGGAGTGTCACCTGCCAGCCATACGTGTCCAGGGCATGTAGCACATATCTGACTCCGTATGTAGCATATGTGTATTGACAGATTAACATGTGCTCAGTACATATAAATTGTTGTTGTAGTGCACTCACTCTTCCTTGTCACTTCCACATTCCTGCAGAGCGCCGCCTCTTCCACGAGCAATTCCGGACTTGGCTGCCATGCAGGAGAATGATCGTATCCGGTGCTACCGCTTCCCCCGACGGTTGATTCTGGAGTTGACGGCGAGACTGGCACCACACCTGGAACCGCTGCACAGGTATCCTACGGCACTGACACCCAAGCTGAAGGTAATGACAGCCCTACATTTTCTAGCCACGGGTACCTTTCAAAATACCATAGCTCATGTTGGTGGCATGTAGCAGAGCATGTTCTGCCGTGTGCTGCATGATTTCTTAGAGGCCATGTTGATTCACCTGGATGACTTCATCAAGTTCCCAACCCCTGAAATGTTGACTGGTGTCAAGCGTGAGTTCTATGCCCTGGGAGGGATGCCCCATGTCATTGGGTTCATAGATGGTACACATGTAGCTTTGGTACCACCACACGCACGGGAGGTAGCGTACCGCAATCGGAAGCACTACCACTCCATCAATGCCCTTGTGGTGTGTCTGTCCAACATGGTGATTTCACATGTCTGTGCTCGTTTTCCAGGATCAGCACACGATGCCTACATCATGAGGCGTAGCAGGATGCCTGAAATGATGATGCAGCTGCGCAACGAACGAGCATGTGTTGTTGGTGGGTACAGTCTGTCTGTCCTGTATTTTGCATAGCCTACCAGCACGACCGCTTCACCAGTTCTAACAATGTCCATGTGCTTCCCATGTAGGGGACACTGGCTATCCCAACATGCCATGGCTGCTCACACCTCTCCGCAACCCCATCACGCCGGCCCAGCTCCGCTACAACACCGCCCATGGCCGGACAAGGCGAGTGATAGAGAGGACGTTTGGCCTGCTGAAGAGCCGATTTCGGTGCCTCCACAAGACCGGCGGCGCGCTCCCATATGCCCCTGCGAAGGTCTGCAAAATCTTCATGGTCTGCTGCATGCTGCACAACATGGTAGTTGAGAAAGCTGTGCCACTCATCCTGGATCAAGATGATCAGGACCATCCACCCGTGGAGGACGAAGGGCTTGGCAATGGGGCTAGTGATGTGGAGGATGTGGAGCCGCAGGAGGACATCCGGACTCGGCTCATACGCGACTTCTTTGCTTAGTGGTGAGTACCAGTGTCTGAGTGTGCACACATTGCTCCACGTGTGGCATGTGTTGTGATGTGTGTCTCCACCTGCATGTATGGCACGTGAGTCAGAGGTGTGTGTGGGTGTGTCACTGGAGTGATGGTGGCAGTGATGGTTGTATTTCCCCAGTCATAATTGTGACCTAGCATGTTGTCATCCATACATGTGTCGAGTTCATGCACATGCAAGTGGCTGTGTTTTTTGTGGCTGACTTCTTGTGTGTCTCTCTTGTCCAGGTACTTGCGCATGGCGTCTGCTGGTTGCATTGTTGTGGCACTGCTATTCCTCATGGACACGTCATGGTGTGCTGACTCAGCGTTACACGCACGGACAAGTTTGGAAGTCTCCTTAGGGTAAGGGATGCATCAGGGGGGTATTGGGTGTGGCAGGTGTTCACGATGTATGCACACTGCCCCTGTCGATGTTTGGTTCCTCTGCAGACATCTAGCATCACCATGGGACACGACATGCAGCTGTGTACACCTGAATAGATGGTCTGACTGGTTGACAGTCATCAGTGATGGGATAGTGGATTGTGATGATGGCATCAATGTGTGTAACACTGCCCTCGGACACATATGGTTTGCATTGGCTTGACATGGTGTGGGACTTCTACATCAGCGGATCAATTGTGTATGGCAGTCTCTCCGTGAGCAGCTGTGGGTGTTTAGCTGTTAGCCGACAATTGTGTGCCAGTTCCATGGCTAACACGCATTTGTGCTGCAGAAGGGGGGTGCCAGTGTTGGACCCACATGTTACTCCACAAGAAGTGTTCATGTGTAATTAAAGTTGACTCTGCAATCCCGAAAACATGACTAATAAAGGTGTCCCTATGCCTCCAAGGTGCCTCTTCTCAGTCAATGCTGGTGTGTTGCCACGGTGCATACGGCATGTCTGGCATGGTTCTCAGTGATAGTGGCTATGTGTCTATGTGTAGAGTAGCAAGATGCAAGCTGTTTGTCTGGGATTAGACTCTGTATTGTGCATGATGTCCATGACTGTGTGGGTATTGTGACATGTGCCATCCCCATGCATCCAACGTTGGCCAGGCCCCCATTCTCTGCATCCACCGGACTCAAGCTTGCAGGACATGGTTCTGCCACCTGTCTACACATACCTGGGTGCCCCCCAGGACACTGGACAGGATCCCTGACCTCTGCGCATGACTGTTGCTGTACTCAATGTGTCTGTCAGCACGGTTGTGCGGCCACCCCCTCATCTGGTTGGGCCCCTCACGGGTGTGTATGGTGCTCCATGTCTGTCTTGCCTAATACACTGTGACCCGTGTGTCCTGTGCCAGACTCAGGCCCCAGGGTGTGGATGGTTGAAGTCAAAAGAGAACTCAGGCATGTTTAGACTTTACAACACACATGTAAGGTAATAATGCAACCAGCAGGCATCTTCTCTTCATGGTGTGATATTTTATTTTAGTGGGGGGGGGGGGGTATAACGTGAGGGGCTTTCCGGGAGTTTGGAATCCAAAGTTCAGTAGGGGAGTTGGTGTCCTTGCCATTGGAAATCCTCAGAGTCCATGCCACAGTCTTTGTCAACATTGGTCAGAGAGTGACCAGCAGGGCCATGTGGCAGAGAATGTCTCTTGATGCTGTGATGCTGTTGCTCCAGTGGGCCAGGTGCCAGGCCAGGTGTCCTGGGAGATGGTGATGTAGCGCCGACCCTCACGGTCCTTTCCGTGGACGACCCGGCCTCCTGCGGGGACCCTCAGAAGCAGGCCGTGACGACGTCTGGGATGCTCCGTCGGATGTCTCCTCCTCCTCCTGATCCCTCCCTGTGGGTGGTGATGTTCTCCGCCTTCTGGCACAGGGAGGGTTGCCCATATTGTCGGCCATCCGACGGAGTGTATTGTGAATCCCCTGGAACACCGTCACTTGCTCAGCCTGTCTGTCCTCCATCCTCCGTTGGTGTTGCAGTAGACAGGCATGTTGCTGGGCCTGCTGGGTCTTGATCTCCTCGAGGATGGACACAACCTGGGCCATGCCCGTGGTGTCCTGCCAGTATGTGTCCAGGATGTTACGGACATGGGAATATACCGGTTCCCCAGCCAACTGGTCAGGCTCGCGCCTCCGCCGTCCTTCACTCCCACCACCCCTGCCCACTTGCACCTGGCCTGCCCTTGTGGGCACATCGGGTCTCCGGGACCCCTGAGGGGTGGCATTGGCGTTGTCGCCTGCCTCCTCCTGGGTGCCCGGGACACCGTGTCCCTCCTGGCCAGCCTGGCTGCATTGTGGTGTTGGGGCAGGGATCCTGGGTGTCTCCTGGGATGTGGCAGGAGTGGGGGTGGTGGTTGGCCCAGTTGTACCTGACGCAGGTGCTGCAGGTCGTTGGACACCAGAGGGGCCAGGTCGGTCTGGGTCGGGTTCGTCCACAGAGTGGTGAGAGGCATCGCTGCCGGTGGCTCCGTCATCCTGCAGACCCGGGTCCTGTGAGTCTTCCCCCCCAGTGTTGGGGGGTGATCCACGACGTTGACCTGTGTGTGAGAGAGACAATGTTAATTTTGGTCCATGCAACATCCATGTTTCATCAGTTTCAAAGTTGGCACATTTCCTCTTGGAATTAGGATCTGTCTTGCATTCCACTCACAGTGCACTTGTGCATGGGTGTGTCCCTTGGGCACCACTTTGGCCCCTTTAACTATGTGTGGCACAGTCTTAGTTGCTGCGTCAAGTGTGACTGCAGTCAGCAGTGGAGTGGGCAGGTGTGGCGAGCCATGCATTGGCGCCTTCCGTGTAGCACTGTACATGTGCACATGGAGTGGATCCACACACTTATATGATGCAGGTAGCTGTCGTTGTGCTCGTGAATAGGTTGTGACATGGCCCTGTGTTTTGCCATGGAGAAGTGGGGGGGTTCTGGCACTGGCCACCCTTGGCTACATGCACGCAGTCTACCTGCTGACGAGCAGACATTCCCACACACCACACGGCTGATTTGCTCTCCCTGTGTCTCCCTCCCTCTCTGTCCGCCTCTCCCTCCCTCCGTGTGTCAGCCTCCTCCCTCTGTCCGTCTCCCTGTGTCTCCCTCCCTCTCTGTCCCCCTCTCCCTCCCTCCGTGTGTCAGCCTCCTCCCTCTGTCCGTCTCCCTGTGTCTCCCTCCCTCTCTGTTCCCCTCTCCCTCCCTCCGTGTGTCAGCCTCCTCCCTCTGTCCGTCTCCCTGTGTCTCCCTCCCTCTCTGTCCCCCTCTCCCTCCCTCCGTGTGTCAGCCTGCTCCGCAGTCCGTCTCCCTGTGTCTCCCTCCCTCTCTGTCCCCCTCTCCCTCCCTCCGTGTGTCAGCCTCCTCCCTCTGTCCGTCTCCCTGTGTCTCCCTCCCTCTCTGGCCCCCTCTCCCTCCCTCCGTGTGTCAGCCTCCTCCCTCTGTCCGTCTCCCTGTGTCTCCCTCCCTCTCTGGCCCCCTCTCCCTCCCTCCGTGTGTCAGCCTGCTCCGCAGTCAGTCTCCCTGTGTCTCCCTCCCTCTCTGTCCCCCTCTCCCTCCCTCTGTGTGTCAGCTTCCTCCCTCTGTCCGTCTCCCTGTGTCTCCCTCCCTCTCTGTCCCCCTCTCCCTCCCTCTCTGTCCCCCTCTCCCTCCCTCTGTGTGTCACCCTCTGTCACCTCAGCCCAGCTTCCTGGGCACACACTGTTAGCAGATCTTTGAGTGGCCCATGGCTTGTTGATGTGAGTTTGTTTCTGATCTCCAGGCACCCATTGGGTGTAGTGTGTGTCTCTGCGCTGCTGCTGTGGTGGTGTGTGCTGCCACTCTTTCACAATGTTGGCTGTTCATTAGCTGCTGTAATGTGCAAAACAGTGCCTTCACCCCCATGTGTTGATGCAAGGCATCCGCCATTTGCTGGCGAGTCTTTCCTGTGTGGGGATACACTGTTTGTCTGGCTGTGACCTAGGCCATATGGGCAGAGGGCATTGTTGTCTGCTTCTGAGTTGCACTATGTGATATTTTGGGGCCCACCCTCCCGCCATCCGGGTTACCGTGTCATGTGTTGGTGTCTTCTGTGGCTGGTGACTTGACATTGTCCAGCTGGGTGCATGGGGCATGGTGGCGGCAGTGGCATGTGCGTGTTCATGGAGTGTGGTTGAGTCATGCGATAGCTTGGGGTGGTTGCGTGCCTGTTAGTGATTTTGGTTGTGGATGACGTTCCCCCCATGTGAGGTGCGTTGTTTGTGTACTCACCCGGGTCTCGGAGTCCTCCTAATCCTTCGACTGCCTCCACCAGGCTGTATGGCCATCACCCTCTCCTCCCAGGGCTGATAGTGTACGGGTCTGCGGGAGGGCCCTCCTCCAGTGGCGTTGGCCTGGTTGTGTTCCTCCAGCATCTTGGCTCGGACCCTCCTCCGCAGATCGTACCACCTGGCTTGGCATTCCTGCCTGGTCCTTCTGGTGTCCCCAACAGCATTCACAGCATCGATGATGGTCTGCCACATGGCTGTTTTTGCTGCCATGCTGGTCTGTCTGACCAATGTTCCAAAGAGCTGTGGCTCGACTCTGAGGATTTCATCGACAAGGACCTCCAACTCTCGGTTACTGAACTTTGGATTCTTGGTAGTGGGCATGGTGAGGGGTGTGGGTGTGGATGGTGGGGGGGGGTGTGGATGGTTGTGGGTGTGTGGGTGTGGTTGTGCAGGTGTGTGTGTGTGTGAATGTGATGAGGGGGTGTTTGTGAAGGTGGTTGTGTGAAGGTGTGCAAGTGTAAGGTGTGGTGAAGCTTGTAGTATGGTGCTGTAGGTTGTCTGTGGTGTCTGGCAGCAGTGAGTCTGTTGCAAATGCTCATGGTTTGTGTGTGTGGGCCCTTTTTATTGGTCCATTGGTGGGTGTGGCTGTGTTTGAAGTTTGGGATGGGTGTGTTATAAGGAGTGGTGGTGTATTGGGCCTCTGTTTGTTTTTGGCAGTTGCAGGTCAGTGAATGTGTTATTTTAGTGGTTGTTGGACATGTTTAGTGGCTTTGTGCCATTCGAATGGTGTATTCTTGTGTTGTTTTGGTTTGTCCTGGTTGTGTACGTGCGTTTTTAGCGTGTGTACGGTGTGTACATGGGCCATTTGGTTGTACGGTGCTGTCCTTGTGTGTGGCTTGGTACGACTCGTACATGCAGTTGTGATGTTGGGGCATGGGGTGCGCTCCGTACTTAGGAGGTTGTGGTGGGGGTGCGACTCTGACGTACACGGGTGTACATACACGGTGGTACGACACATACAGGGGTGGGGGTGGGACTCGAACGTACAGGGGTGTGGGTACACGGGGGTACGACACGTACAGGGGTGGGGGTAGGACTCGAACGTACAGGGGTGTAGGTACACAGTGGTACGACACGTACAGGGGTGGGGGTAGGACTCGAACGTACAGGGGTGTGGGTACACGGTGGTACGACACGTACAGGGGTGGGGGTACGACTCGAACGTACAGGGGTGTACATACACGGTGGTACGACACGTACAGGGGTGGGGGTAGGACTCGAACGTACAGGGGTGTGGGTACACGGTGGTACGACACGTACAGGGGTGGGGGTACGACTCGAACGTACAGGGGTGTACATACACGGTGGTACGACACGTACAGGGGTGGGGGTACGACTCGAACGTACAGGGGTGTGGGTACACGGTGGTACGACACGTACAGGGGTCGGGGTAGGACTCGAACGTACAGGGGTGTGGGTACACGGTGGTACGACACGTACAGGGGTGGGGGTAGGACTCGAACGTACAGGGGTGTGGGTACACGGGGGTATGACACGTACAGGGGTGGGGGTAGGACTCGAACGTACAGGGGTGTGGGTACACGGGGGTACGACACGTACAGGGGTGGGGGTACGACTCGAACGTACAGGGGTGTGGGTACACGGGGGTACGACACGTACAGGGGTGGGGGTACGACTCGAATGTACAGGGGTGTGGGTACACGGTGGTACGAGACGTACAGGGGTGGGGGTACGACTCAAACGTACAGGGGTGTAGGTACACGGTGGTACGACACGTACAGGGGTGGGGGTATGACTCGAACGTACAGGGGTGTGGGTACACAGTGGTACGACACGTACAGGGGTGGGGGTACGACTCGAACGTACAGGGGTGTGGGTACACGGTGGTACGACACGTACAGGGGTGGGGGTACGACTCGAACGTACAGGGGTGTAGGTACACGGTGGTACGACACATACAGGGGTGGGGGTACGACTCGAACGTACAGGGGTGTGGGTACACGGTGGTACGACACGTACAGGGGTGGGGGTAGGACTCGACGTACAGGGGTGTGGGTACACGGGGGTACGACACGTACAGGGGTGGGGGTACGACTCGAACGTACAGGGGTGTAGGTACACGGTGGTACGACACGTACAGGGGTGGGGGTACGACTCGAACATACAGGGGTGTGGGTACACGGTGGTACGACACGTACAGGGGTGGGGGTAGGACTCGAACGTACAGGGGTGTGGGTACACGGGAGTACGACACGTACAGGGGTGGGGGTACGACTCGAACGTACAGGGGTGTAGGTACACGGTGGTACGACACGTACAGGGGTGGGGGTAGGACTCGAACGTACAGGGGTGTGGGTACACGGTGGTACGACACGTACAGGGGTGGGGGTAGGACTCGAACGTACAGGGGTGTGGGTACACGGGGGTATGACACGTACAGGTGTGGGGGTAGGACTCGAACGTACAGGGGTGTGGGTACACGGGGGTATGACACGTACAGGGGTGGGGGTAGGATTCGAACGTACAGGGGTGTGGGTACACAGTGGTACGACACGTACAGGGGTGGGGGTATGACTCAAACGTACAGGGGTGTACATACACGGTGGTACGACACGTACAGGGGTGGGGGTAGGACTCGAACGTACAGGGGTGTGGGTACACGGTGGTACGACACGTACAGGGGTGGGGGTACGACTCGAACGTACAGGGGTGTACATACACGGTGGTACGACACGTACAGGGGTGGGGGTACGACTCGAACGTACAGGGGTGTGGGTACACGGTGGTACGACACGTACAGGGGTCGGGGTAGGACTCGAACGTACAGGGGTGTGGGTACACGGTGGTACGACACGTACAGGGGTGGGGGTAGGACTCGAACGTACAGGGGTGTGGGTACACGGGGGTATGACACGTACAGGGGTGGGGGTAGGACTCGAACGTACAGGGGTGTGGGTACACGGGGGTACGACACGTACAGGGGTGGGGGTACGACTCGAACGTACAGGGGTGTGGGTACACGGGGGTACGACACGTACAGGGGTGGGGGTACGACTCGAATGTACAGGGGTGTGGGTACACGGTGGTACGAGACGTACAGGGGTGGGGGTACGACTCAAACGTACAGGGGTGTAGGTACACGGTGGTACGACACGTACAGGGGTGGGGGTATGACTCGAACGTACAGGGGTGTGGGTACACAGTGGTACGACACGTACAGGGGTGGGGGTACGACTCGAACGTACAGGGGTGTGGGTACACGGTGGTACGACACGTACAGGGGTGGGGGTACGACTCGAACGTACAGGGGTGTAGGTACACGGTGGTACGACACATACAGGGGTGGGGGTACGACTCGAACGTACAGGGGTGTGGGTACACGGTGGTACGACACGTACAGGGGTGGGGGTAGGACTCGACGTACAGGGGTGTGGGTACACGGGGGTACGACACGTACAGGGGTGGGGGTACGACTCGAACGTACAGGGGTGTAGGTACACGGTGGTACGACACGTACAGGGGTGGGGGTACGACTCGAACATACAGGGGTGTGGGTACACGGTGGTACGACACGTACAGGGGTGGGGGTAGGACTCGAACGTACAGGGGTGTGGGTACACGGGAGTACGACACGTACAGGGGTGGGGGTACGACTCGAACGTACAGGGGTGTAGGTACACGGTGGTACGACACGTACAGGGGTGGGGGTAGGACTCGAACGTACAGGGGTGTGGGTACACGGTGGTACGACACGTACAGGGGTGGGGGTAGGACTCGAACGTACAGGGGTGTGGGTACACGGGGGTATGACACGTACAGGTGTGGGGGTAGGACTCGAACGTACAGGGGTGTGGGTACACGGGGGTATGACACGTACAGGGGTGGGGGTAGGATTCGAACGTACAGGGGTGTGGGTACACAGTGGTACGACACGTACAGGGGTGGGGGTATGACTCAAACGTACAGGGGTGTAGGTACACGGTGGTACGACATGTACAGGGGTGGGGGTATGACTCGAACGTACAGGGGTGTGGGTACACGGTGGTACGACACGTACAGGGGTGGGGGTAGGACTCGAACGTACAGGGGTGTGGGTACACGGTGGTACGACATGTACAGGGGTGGGGGTACGACTCGAACGTACAGGGGTGTAGGTACACGGTGGTATGACACGTACAGGGGTGGGGGTACGACTCGAACGTACAGGGGTGTGGGTACATGGTGGTATGACACGTACAGGGGTGGGGGTACGACTCGAACGTACAGGGGTGTGGGTACACGGGTGGGGGTTCGACACATACACGGGTGTACATACAGGGGGGGTGTACATTCACGGGGAGTACGACTCGAACGTATGAGTGCTGGGGGGAGTGTTGGGCGTGTATGCGGGCACATGTCTCCATGGTTGCAATGGGAGTTCGGTGCGGACGGTGTTTTTTCCATACGGTTGTGAGATCGGACGCACGGGTAGGATCGTGATTCCTCAGTCGGACTTCACTTTTCATGTTTGTACGGTAAATCGTCCGAGGACGTGTCGGACACATTTTCCGACCCGAGGACATGTGGGGAATGATTCCCAATGCGGTTCGTATGGACTTTTTACCATGCGAATCGTGATTGCCAGTTTGTACGGCACTTGTACGATTCGTACAGTAAAAAGACCGGATACTAGTCGTACGGGGACATTTTTTACCGGATCGTAATCGGCACCTTAGTGAAGATTTTTGTAAATGTCTCCATATACATTGGTTTAGATGGAAGTAACATCCTTGGATAGCTGTATGGGGGTACAGTTTTAGAATGCAATTTATCATGGTTTGCTCAAAGTCTATGATAATTCTTTCAGGGGAAAAATCATTTGATTCTTGTTTTAGTTTTCCTAGCATTTCATTATATGTTGTGTTTTGTTTGTTAGGTAATAGTGCATAGATTAAAGGTATGGAAGTGTTGTGATATTGACCGTGTATTGTGTAAAGCTGGTAGAATGGTTTTGGGCATATTGTAAAGGTGCCATCCATCATCCATGTTTGGCATTGTTGGAGTTTAGTTATATTGTTTGCAGTAGCAAACATTATGATTCTTTTTTCTGTACTTTTGTTATAAAAAAAAATAAAAGGCTCATTATTGTGGGTGATAGTTAATTCTGGTGGAATGATGATATCTTGAAAAGTTTTAGGGGATGGTATTGTTGTTGTGGTTGATTTTTTGGTCCTAGCAATTGTTCTTTTTATAGAAGCAATTGATGGTAATTGGCCTCTTGCTTCTTTGGGCACTCTAGGTAATAGTTCTTTTAGGATTACACTTGCAGCAGTTTGTGAACCAGTGCTTAATTCTTTTATATTTTCAAGGGTTGATCTGACTTCTATTTCAGAGAGCTTGGGTGGATGGTTATGCTCTCTTGTATATAGTACAGTTGTTTCTCTTGTTGTTGCTCGTCCGTAGCATTTGTTAGAATAATATTTAGAACACTTCCAGTTCACTTTTCGTTCCGTCTGCTTTTCTTGGGTGTATGTGTAACCCATGTAACACAATAGGAATTTTCCTTTCTGCGATGTTATAAATTGGGCTTCTTCTGTCATTGTGATCTGTTAGAAATCTGGAAAAAATGTATATGAAAATATATGCAATAGTACTTTATATATTTCTATGACGATAGCAAAAAACAAACTTTTTCATATATACTTACCAAGTGTTTTTGGTTGTATTTGAATGAAGATGTTCTTTGTAGACAAAATGCTGTTTAGTTGATGTAGTCTCTGAAAGTTAAAGAACATATATTGTTTTGGTTGTTTTAGTTTTTTTAAGTGGGGTGGTATTGCTGTTTGGTATAGACTATAGGTGTTAATTTATACAGGTTTTTAAAAACTTAAAAAAGAGAACATGGATTTGTTTAGGGGTTTAGGATGTTTTGGGGTTTGAGTAGGATTTAATTAATATTTTAGAAAGTATTTTGATAGTATACTTACTTTTTTAGTGAGTCCTTTCTGGCAATGTTCAATGTTTTCTTTAGCTGTTTTGAGTAATATCTGTAGTGGAAACATAAAGAGATGGAATATATAAGTTAGTTATTTATTTGAGTAAAGATAAATTAGAGTTTTAGTTTAATTTGGCAGTTTAGTTAGAAAAGATAATTTACTTACGTTTTTAGAATAGTAGTAGGATGTAGGTTTCTTCTGTTTAGCAGAGTTTCTTCTTTGTTCAATGCTTTGGTTTAAGGCACAGTAGAAGACTTGTTTTAATTGGTTTATATAGTGATTGTTTATAATGTGTTTTAATTTTTTTGAATGTGTTCGAAATGCCTATGTGATAATTATTTCTGTGTTTTTTTATTATGTTGTTAAATATTTATATAGTTATAAATGTTATGTTTATGTTTAAGTAGAATATAATTGGAAAATGTATGTTTTAGGAAAATATTGTATTTATGTTGTTTAAAGTATTGGTTTTATTAGTATTAGAATTGTCGATATATTTAAAAAAAACGATATTATTGATGTCTATATTTTGGTTATCGATATTTGTTACATGTGTTATATTTATTTATTCATGTCGATATTTAGTATTGCGATATTGATGTGTGCGATTTTTGTGTGATCGATATAATTGTATTACGATATTGTAGTGTCGATATTAGTGTAGTTTTTTAATTAAGTATACAATGTCGATAATTTTGATGTCGATATTTTTGTTGCGATATTTGTGTAGTTCGATAATGTGTCTTTCGATAATATGTCAGAGATCCAATTGAAACATGTGTGTCACCCATGAATAATCCTCTTTTCACTGTAACCAAACCTGATGGGTCGTACCACCTAGTTTTGGATTATCGACATTCGAAATCTGATTGTCGGACGTGCACAGTAAAAAACACCCACAGTTCTGCCCTCGTTGATAGTCTCGTGAGAAAAAGGTTTAAGACCACAATTGACATCTCCAATGGCTTTTACAGCCATAGCCAGTCCTCTATTAGTAGTCAATTGACAGCCTTTACGTCTGGTGGCAAACAAAAACAGTTTAAAAGATTAGCCATGGGCTACAAAAACAGTCCGGGAGACTTTGCCGCACGTGTAGTCTCTCTGTTAGAGAGCATTGACCCTGATGCCTACTCGCATGTTGATGATATTTATCTGTATTACTCAAAAGGAGACACTGTTCCAAAATAAGGAGAAGAAAACGAGAGAGGCTCAGAAAGATTAGGGGAAACTGAAGTCCTAGGCTATTATTGGACCCAAAGACTAGAGGGGGAAGCACAACTTAATTTCTCTTGTTGCCCTCACACACCCCGAGGGATGTCATGCTTCATCATTGGGCGTTTTGCTCCTCGTCGGGCCGGCGCTGCAATGCCCTACGGGTCCCCCGGAGGGTCACTTTAGCGGAGATCTTTTAAGAGAAAACGCCGTTGGGTGCATGCGGGTGTGTGGTTTGGGTCCTAATAAAAGGCAAGTGGTGATGTGAGTGTGTCAGTGACGTGATAAATTAAAAATGTCTAAGGGTTGCTAATGAAGTAGGATTTAATATAGGTGGCACCCTTGACACGCTAAAAAACCCGTAGGTTAGGTGTTACCTTAATGGTAATAATGTTCCATCAGGTGACTAAAATGTGGTCGACATGTTTCGCGCCCCACTGGTCCAAAACGGATCCGTGGCGCTTCCTCAGGACCGACTAAAGGTTGTGAACTGTGAATGTGAACTGGGGGGTACTACCCACAGTCTGTATCCGGGCGTGCAGGTAAAAATGGCCCTGCTCTCTGTGTCAGAGTAAAGGTTGCTCCTGGATAAAGGCCTAGGTAAACACAAAGGGAAGAAAAAGAAGAACATCCTAAATGTTAAAGAATGTTCATCTGTCCAACAACTGGACATGAAATTCGAGAAGAGTACATAATTACAAGTAAACCAAGGGCATCACCTCCACTCGCGGGTGATGGCGTTATGAGGTCTCAACGATAAGCCAACGGGCGCTTAGACCAGGGTGAGAAGCCTGGAGTGAAGGCCTCCCGTCGCCGATCGGAGTCACCCATTAGTCCAGACACTGGCCGTGGAAGGATTAATGACAGATGCACAGGTCATCACAAGGCGTAGGGTTTATTAGCCAGTCGTATTTGAGCCAGTTCAACAAACATTCCACAACACTCACCTAAAAATGGGGAGAATGATGCTCCATAGACTAGGGGACGAGCGTACACACCTTCATGTGCTATGAAAACAAAAGGAATCTACTAGTAAGTCCTGGCTAGTAAAAAGGAAACCAGGTCTGGGTCATCGTAAAGTACACGACCAGTCTCCTCAGTGCCCCTCAAATCATCTACTTACAGTTTAGCTCCGGCGTGGCCTCTTATACACCTACCCCAGCCGTCCTCCTATCTGGAAAGGAACCGAACACTGCTCAAGGTTCCATTTGTAGTCCCGGGGCGGGCGTGTCGGGGCGATCCCCGTATCCGGTCAGCAGTGGCAAACAGGTGTGTGTTGGGCGTAGTGTGGAATAATGCGCATGTGCGGGAAACAGACAGACGGTCTCCGCGCTTGAGTGTTGGAATGAAGACTACGGCTAAGAGTTTTAGAAAGTGACGTTTATGTGGCGTGCATGCGCAGTGGCATGTTTTCCCTATTATCTCATAAAACTGTTACACGGACAGTGCAATCTAAGTGTAGGGAACTAATCATATCTATTCAAACACACTACCTATGAGACATATTGTCTAACCTTGAGAAATCCAATATATACACATGCGTGTATTCCCAAGGTGGCTCGTCGTTAGGAAACTGCGTAGTGGGCGCATGTATGTGTCCGGTCAGTCACGTTAAAAACTGATACAATCCCAACTAGTCTTGATGAGGGAACCATAGGGGCAGAGGGGTCCTAGGGGGGGGGGGGGGGTTGTGTCTACCAAAAAGAGTCACACCCGAATGCCCAAGGACTTAGTGATCTCCAAAGGTAACTGGTTGCCCGATTGGCCATAATGCTTGATGGAGATTCCATTTATAAAGGAGTTACGTCTGCTCTGTGCTCCTCGCTGTGCATGAACCAAAGGTTGTGGAGGGTGGGTAACTCAACAACTATGTGTAAGTCAAAAGTTCGTCAAAGGGAACGTGTACTTATCAGTGTACGCTGCCAAGTAGGGGTAGAGAATGTCAAACCGCTAAAGTGGCAGGTGATCCGTGAAATTGCTGAGGATCAGGATATACTGTCTATAGTGATGGCGGGAATTTGATGATTGCTCAACTTAGAGATGAGAGCAGGCTAGGTTACAGTTCAGTCCATGGTATCTCATCGTTGAGACCCTCTTCATTGGTCCGTAGACGATGTACCCAACGTTGTTCTCTACGTAGTAAGGTGTTACTATTCCAGAGTTGGTTGTTTTCCAGGACTGTCCACCTGATATCGTCACATGAGTGCCCTTTCTCGATCGAGTGATTAGTGAGTCTCATTGCTGTTCTGTCCCGTCTGACGGTACTCCTGTGTTCACTGATCCTCAATTTGACCTGTCGTGTGGTCATCCCTATGTAGCGAAGTGCACAAGGGCAGGTAATGAGGTAAACACAGTTTTTCGTGTTGCAATTCGTGTGGTTCCGTTGATCCCAAGTGACTTTGTCCAAGTCCAGGTATGTGGTATGTTTGGTAAAGGGACACGCGCTGCAACTCCCACATGGGTAATGACCTTTCACAGCAGGGAGGGACCATACTGTGGATTCCTGACGGTTGGTCTTGGCGCGGGGTCTTGTATTAATCAGTTGGTCACGTAAGTTGGTGGTCCTCTTGAATGCAAATCTGGGGCGCTCCATTGTAAGGTTCCCCGCATTCAGAATTTTCCAGTTACGGTTCACAATGTTTTTGATTTTGTTTGAAAGAGGGGTGAAGGTGGTAACACATGTAATGATGTTATCGATTTCCTTAGTCCTGTCCTCCAGCAATGCCTGGCGGTTGTTGTTCCTGGCTCGTTTACGTGCTTGTTGCACAATCCTCTCCGGGTAGTTTCTCTGTTTTAGGTTTAGCGTCAGGGTGTTGGCCTGGGTGTCATATTCATGAGTGTTACTACAATTCCAGCGGATTCTCAAGAATTGTCCAAAGGGCAGGTTTTCCCTCAGTGCTTTAGGATGATGGCTGCGGAAATCCAGCAGACTATTGCGATCAGTTGTCTTCTTGTAGATGGTAGTGTGGAGTTTTCCATCATCTAAAGTGATCAACAGATCCAGAAAGGGGATTTCTTTCTCACTCTCTGTTTTGGTAAAGCGTAGATGGGGGTTCAGATTGTTTATGCATTGATAAAACTCCTGGCAAGTATCCGCATTCCCTTTCCATAAGATGAGCACATCGTCGATGTATCGTTTCCAGGTTACCATATTATCTTTATAGGAATTGTTGTCCGTAAAGATGTTATTGGCCTCAAAATGTGCCATGTACAACCCTGCCAGGCTCGGCGCGAATGTGCTCCCCATGCTAGTCCCTTGTATTTGGTGGTAGATGGCGGTCTTATACATAAAAAAGTTGTTCTTCAGGGCTAGCGTGATAAGTTCCATGATGAAGACCGCAGGGGTATTGGTAGGGAGGTCTGTCTCAAGTAGAAGTTGTTCTTCTACTTCAATAGTGGCGTCTTGGGGGATATTAGTATACAATGCCTCCACATCTAAAGTTAGGAGGAGGTTGATGGTCTCGGTGTTGTTGTCGTTAATCTCTTGTATCAGATTCAGAACGTCCCTGGTATCTTTTAAGTAAGCTGGAGTTGCTTGGACCAAGGGGCGTAGGAAGAAGTTACTGAACTTGCTCAGGGGTTCCAATAACGAACCAATGCCAGAGACGATTGGTCGTCCTGGAGGTGGAATGATGCCCTTATGAGTTTTGGGTAACAAATAAAAGTACGGCATTCTAGAGTCCTCGTTGATCAGGAAAGCCGCCTCATGAGGTGTGATCCAACCTTCAATTGTTGCTTCATTGACTAGGATGCGTATGCGTGATAGAAGTTTCTCAGTGGGATCTGTCTCCAACTTTTTGTAATATTCCGTTTTCCCGAGTTGTTTGGCGCATTCTTTATCATAGTCATCAACTGATAGGATGACAGTGGCCCCACCCTTATCCGCCGGTTTTATAATGATGGTTTCATCATTAGTGAGTGACAGTACAGCCTGACGAAGTCTTTTGGGCAAGTTGTCATAGACATGCTGTCTTTTCTAATTGTTGGCCTCCTTGAGGACTGCCTTTTCAAATGTCAGCACTTCACTGGGGACCATGCCAGCCGATGGAGTAAATTTGGAAGGTGGTCTGAGTCCGGTGTCCTGGCGATCTGGGGTAGGGTTGTTACTGAAAAAGGATTTGATACGAATTTTTCGAAATAGTTGTTGCAGCTCCTCGTTCAAACGGAAGTTATCCTCCTTGGGGGTGGGTACAAAACCTAGACCCAGTTCCAGGACGGTGGTTTCATCTGTGTTCAAGTATCTATCTGTGAAGTTCACTATCAGGGTCTTGGAAGTGTCGTGCTCCTTGTTGTCCTCTGTTGTGTCTCTGGATCCTGCCATTGAACCTGTTTTTGACCTCTTCTTCTGCCTCTGCCTCGTCCCCTGCCTCTGTTCTGAAAAGGAGGAGGTGCATTGGGGAAGAATGGTTGTTGGAATCCTGGGTGTTGACCCGGAAAAGCTGGAAACCACATCGGGCCCTGTTGAGGATAAGGTTGGTGCGCATAACCATACATGGGTGGCATCGGGGGTAGAGGGAGCAGACCTGGTTTATTGATGTTCCTTCCCCAGCTACTGTTGCTGGAGTTGCTGTACATGGAGCGTCCTGAGTTGGTTGATGATGTGGAGCCTTCATCTGAAGCCGCATCACTGTCTGATGGTCTGTAGTCCTCCTTGGTATAGGGATATACCTTCTCTCTGTCGAATCTTTTGATGTCTTTCTGTAGTTTTGACACTTTCCGCTGTAATAAGTAATCACGATGGTCTGCCATCTCCGCATTTATTTCTGCTAAACGGGTCTTGTAGGCTGAAATGCTGATCCCAGTTTTCAGTCCATTCTCTGCGATATTGATCTTGATGAATATTGCCTCGGAGAGACGTTTAGCATTGCCAATTATGAGAATGAGCCAGTCGCGGGTGCATTTCCATGCGATCTGGCTCCATTCTTTGCGGAAAATGAGGTCTTCCAGGAAGATTCTTGGTGCCGTGCGGACAATCAGGCCATTGGGTGCAGCACTCGCTCTCAGGTATTCAGTCATAATTGTGCCGTGCATGGCAACTTTGACTTGTAACTTTTTAAGTGATGCCAGGGAATTCCAATCACCTTGTGATGATGTACTGGCCATATTCCCCTCACTATCTAGTAGTGAGGGAGTTCTCAAGATTTCGGCCACAATGTCATCATCAAATCCGAGTCCCAGGTTGTCCCCCATGTTAGAGGTTGTCATTTTTAAGTACTCAATTGAAATTGGAGAGATACAAAGGGAAAGAAAAAGAAAAAAGGGGGGAAGGAGGTCCCTCAGCTAAGCCGCCGTGCTAATTATCTGTACAAGAAGAGAGGGGGGACCAGGAGCTTGTTGTGGTCCAGTGTCTGTGCTCCGTGTGTCATCTGTATTACTCAAAAGGAGACACTGTTCCAAAATAAGGAGAAGAAAACGAGAGAGGCTCAGAAAGATTAGGGGAAACTGAAGTCCTAGGCTATTATTGGACCCAAAGACTAGAGGGGGAGGCACAACTTAATTTCTCTTGTTGCCCTCACACACCCCGAGGGATGTCATGCTTCATCATTGGGCGTTTTGCTCCTCGTCGGGCCGGCGCTGCAATGCCCGACGGGTCCCCCGGAGGGTCACTTTAGCGGAGATCTTTTAAGAGAAAACACCGTTGGGTGCATGCGGGTGTGTGGTTTGGGTCCTAATTAAAGGCAAGTGGTGATGTGAGTGTGTCAGTGACGTGATAAATTAAAAATGTCTAAGGGTTGCTAATGAAGTAGGATTTAATATAGGTGGCACCCTTGACACGCTAAAAAACCCGTAGGTTAGGTGTTACCTTAATGGTAATAATGTTCCATCAGGTGACTAAAATGTGGTCGACATGTTTCGCGCCCCACTGGTCCAAAACGGATCCGTGGCGCTTCCTCAGGACCGACTAAAGGTTGTGAACTGTGAATGTGAACTGGGGGGTACTACCCACAGTCTGTATCCGGGCGTGCAGGTAAAAATGGCCCTGCTCTCTGTGTCAGAGTAAAGGTCGTTCCTGGATAAAGGCCTAGGTAAACACAAAGGGAAGAAAAAGAAGAACATCCTAAATGTTAAAGAATGTTCATCTGTCCAACAACTGGACATGAAATTCGAGAAGAGTACATAATTACAAGTAAACCAAGGGCATCAACTCCACTCGCGGGTGATGGCGTTATGAGGTCTCAACGATAAGCCAACGGGCGCTTAGACCAGGGTGAGAAGCCTGGAGTCAAGGCCTCCCGTCGCCGATCGGAGTCACCCATTAGTCCAGACACTGGCCGTGGAAGGATTAATGACAGATGCACAGGTCATCACAAGGCGTAGGGTTTATTAGACAGTCGTATTTGAGCCAGTTCAACAAACATTCCACAACACTCACCTAAAAATGGGGAGAATAATGCTCCATAGACTAGGGGACGAGCGTACACACCTTCATGTGCTATGAAAACAAAAGGAATCTATTAGTAAGTCCTGGCTAGTAAAAAGGAAACCAGGTCTGAGTCATCGTATAGTACACGACCAGTCTCCTCAGTGCCCCTCAAATCATCTACTTACAGTTTAGCTCCGGCGTGGCCTCTTATACACCTACCCCAGCCGTCCTCCTATCTGGAAAGGAACCGAAGACTGCTCAAGGTTCCATTTGTAGTCCCGGGGCGGGCGTGTCGGGGCGATCCCCGTATCCGGTCAGCAGTGGGAAACAGGTGTGTGTTGGGCGTAGTGTGGAATAGTGCGCATGTGCGGAACACAGACAGACGGTCTCCGCGCTTGCGTGTTGGAATGAAGACTACGGCTAAGAGTTTTAGAAAGTGACGTATATGTGGCGTGCATGCGCAGTGGCATGTTTTCCCTATTATCTCATAAAACTGTTACAGGGACAGTGCAATCTAAGTGTAGGGAACTAATAATATCTATTCAAACACACTACCTATGAGACATATTGTCTAACCTCCGTCAGGCTGTACTGTCACTCACTTATGATGAAACCATCATTATAAAACCGGCGGATAAGGGTGGGGCCACTGTCATCCTATCAGTTGATGACTATGATAAAGAATGCGTCAAACAACTCGGGAAAACGGAATATTACAAAAAGTTGGAGACAGATCCCACTGAGAAACTTCTATCACGCATACGCATCCTAGTCAATGAAGCAACAATTGAAGGTTGGATCACACCTCATGAGGCGGCTTTCCTGATCAACGAGGACTCTAGAATGCCGTACTTTTATTTGTTACCCAAAATTCATAAGGGCATCATTCCACCTCCAGGACGACCAATTGTCTCTGGCATTGGTTCGTTATTGGAACCCCTGAGCAAGTTCAGTGACTTCTTCCTACGCCCCTTGGTCCAAGCAACTCCAGCTTACTTAAAAGATACCAGGGACGTTCTGAATCTGATACAAGAGATAAACGACAACAACACCGAGACCATCAACCTCCTTCTAACTTTAGATGTGGAGGCATTGTATACTAATATCCCCCAAGACGCCACTATTGAAGTAGTAGAACAACTTCTACTTGAGACAGACCTCCCTACCAATACCCCTGCGGTCTTCATCACGGAACTTATCACGCTAGCCCTGAAGAACAACTTTTTTATGTATAAGACCGCCATCTACCACCAAATACAAGGGACTAGCATGGGGAGCACATTCGCGCCGAGCCTGGCAGGGTTGTACATGGCACATTTTGAGGCCAATAACATCTTTACGGACAACAATCCCTATAAAGATAATATGGTAACCTGGAAACGATACATCGTCGATGTGCTCATCTTATGGAAAGGGAATGCGGATACTTGCCAGGAGTTTTATCAATGGATAAACAATCTGAACCCCCATCTACGCTTTACCAAAACAGAGAGTGAGAAAGAAATCCCCTTTCTGGATCTGTTGATCACTTTAGATGATGGAAAACTCCACACTACCATCTACAAGAAGACAACTGATCGCAATAGTCTGCTGGATTTCCGCAGCCATCATCCTAAAGCACTGAGGGAAAACCTGCCCTTTGGACAATTCTTGAGAATCCGCCGGAATTGTAGTAACACTCATGAATATTACACCCTGGCCAACACCCTGACGCTAAACCTAAAACAGAGAAACTACCTGAAGAGGATTGTGCAACAAGCACGTAAACGAGCCAGGAACAACAACCGCCAGGCATTGCTGGAAGACAGGACTAAGGAAACCGATAACATCATTACATGTGTTACCACCTTCACCCCTCTTTCAAACAAAATCAAAAACATTGTGAACCGTAACTGGAAAATTCTGAATGCGGGGAACCTTACAATGGAGCGCCCCAGATTTGCATTCAAGAGGACCACCAACTTACGTGACCAACTGATTAATACAAGACCCCGCGCCAAGACCAACGGTCAGGAATCCACAGTATGGTCCCTCCCTGCTGTGAAAGGTCATTACCCATGTGGGAGTTGCAGCGCGTGTCCCTTTACCAAACATACCACATACCTGGACTTGGACAAGGTCACTTGGGATCAACGGAACCACACAAATTGCAACACGAAAAACTGTGTTTACCTCATTACCTGCCCTTGTGCACTTCGCTACATAGGGATGACCACACGACAGGTCAAATTGAGGATCAGTGAACACAGGAGTACCATCAGACGGGGCAGAACAGCAACGAGACTCACTAATCACTACATCGAGAAAGGGCACTCATGTGACGATATCAGGTGGACAGTCCTGGAAAACAACCAACTCTGGAATAGTAACACCTTACTACGTAGAGAACAACGTTGGGTACATCGTCTACGGACCAATGAAGAGGGTCTCAACGATGAGATACCATGGACTGAACTGTAACCTAGCCTGCTCTCATCTCTAAGTTGAGCAATCAGCAAATTCCCGCCATCACTATAGACAGTATATCCTGATCCTCAGCAATTTCACGGATCACCTGCCACTTTAGCGGTTTGACATTCTCTACCCCTACTTGGCAGCGTACACTGATAAGTACACGTTCCCTTTGACGAACTTTTGACTTACACATAGTTGTTGAGTTACCCACCCTCCACAACCTTTGGTTCATGCACAGCGAGGAGCACAGAGCAGACGTAACTCCTTTATAAATGGAATCTCCATCAAGCATTATGGCCAATCGGGCAACCAGTTACCTTTTGAGATCACTAAGTCCTTGGGCATTCGGGTGTGACTCTTTTTGGTAGACGCAACCCCCCCACCCCTAGGACCCCTCTGCCCCTATGGTTCCCTCATCAAGACTAGTTGGGATTGTGTCAGTTTTTAACGGGACTGACCGGACACATACATGCGCCCACTACGCAGTTTCCTAACGACGAGCCACCTTGGGAATACACGCATGTGTATATATTGGATTTCTCAAGGTTAGACAATATGTCTCATAGGTAGTGTGTTTGAATAGATATTATTAGTTCCCTACACTTAGATTGCACTGTCCGCGTAACAGTTTTATGAGATAATAAGGAAAACATGCCACTGCGCATGCACGCCACATATACGTCACTTTCTAAAACTCTTAGCCGTAGTCTTCATTCCAACACGCAAGCACGGAGACCGTCTGTCTGTTTCCCGCACATGCGCACTATTCCACACTACGCCCAACACACACCTGTTTCCCACTGCTGACCGGATACGGGGATCGCCCCGACACGCCCGCCCCGGGACTACAAATGGAACCTTGAGCAGTGTTCGGTTCCTTTCCAGATAGGAGGACGGCTGGGGTAGGTGTATAAGAGGCCACGCCGGAGCTAAACTGTAAGTAGATAATTTGAGGGGCACTGAGGAGGCTGGTCGTGTACTATACGATGACTCAGACCTGGTTTCCTTTTTACTAGCCAGGACTTACTAGTAGATTCCTTTTGTTTTCATAGCACATGAAGGTGTGTACGCTCGTCCCCTAGTCTATGGAGCATCATTCTCCCCATTTTTAGGTGAGTGTTGTGGAATGTTTGTTGAACTGGCTCAAATATGACTGGCTAATAAACCCTACACCTTGTGATGACCTGTGCATCTGTCATTAATCCTTCCACGGCCAGTGTCTGGACTAATGGGTGACTCCGATCGGCGACGGGAGGCCTTCACTCCAGGCTTCTCACCCTGGTCTAAGCGCCCGTTGGCTTATCGTTGAGACCTCATAACGCTATCACCCGCGAGTGGAGGTGATGCCCTTGGTTTACTTGTAATTATGTACTCTTCTCGAATTTCATGTCCAGTTGTTGGACAGATGAACATTCTTTAACATTTAGGATGTTCTTCTTTTTCTTCCCTTTGTGTTTACCTAGGCCTTTATCCAGGAGCGACCTTTACTCTGACACAGAGAGCAGGGCCATTTTTACCTGCACGCCCGGATACAGACTGTGGGTAGTACCCCCCAGTTCACATTCACAGTTCACAACCTTTAGTCGGTCCTGAGGAAACGCCATGGATCCGTTTTGGACCAGTGGGGCGCGAAACATGTCGACCACATTTTAGTCACCTGATGGAACATTATTACCATTAAGGTAACACCTAACCTACGGGGTTTTTAGCGTGTCAAGGGTGCCACCTATATTAAATCCTACTTCATTAGCAACCCTTAGACATTTTTAATTTATCACGTCACTGACACACTCACATCACCACTTGCCTTTTATTAGGACCCAAACCACACACCCGCATGCACCCAACGGCGTTTTCTCTTAAAAGATCTCCGTTAAAGTGACCCTCCGGGGGACCCGTAGGGCATTGCAGCGCCGGCCCGACGAGGAGCAAAACGCCCAATGATGAAGCATGACATCCCTCGGGGTGTGTGAGGGCAACAAGAGAAATTAAGTTGTGCTTCCCCCTCTAGTCTTTGGGTCCAATAATAGCCTAGGACTTCAGTTTCCCCTAATCTTTCTGAGCCTCTCTCGTTTTCTTCTCCTTATTTTGGAACAGTGTCTCCTTTTGAGTAATACAGATGACACACGGAGCACAGACACTGGACCACAACAAGCTCCTGGTCCCCCCTCTCTTCTTGTACAGATGATATTTATCTCACAGACGACGAATTATGGCCGCTTCTGTGTCGCGTTGACCGCATCATTGTCATGTTTACGGACTTCGGTTACAAATTTAACTTTGCAAAATCTCACATTGCAGAGTATACAGTGTTGTTTTTGGGCTATGAACTCAACAACTAAGGACAAGGTTTAGCACCTCACTTCCTGGAGAAATGCGCATGTTTGCCCGCTCCAAAAACTCTGAAAAAACTACAATCTCTGTTGGGTTTTTAAAATTTCGGGCTATATGCCTTGGTACAACCTACTTTTGCCAAATCGAGCTGGCTGCCAGAACATTCAGCTATACTGCACTCTTTGCAGGCTGATCTTCTTGCTTCTAAATACTTATTGACGCGTGATAACCACACTAACCTCGTAATCAGAATTGTGCCTGGCGGGGTGGGTTTAACGTACTTGACAATTAATGAAGGGGACACTGTCCCCATTGCTTATAATTCACACTTGTACACTTCGGCTGAAATGCGCTTTTCCAGTTTTGACTGCAGTGCAGATGGTGATTCTGAAAGAGAGAGCACTGTCGCAAGGGAAATGCATGTTGGTTGTCACACCGTATCCTGCCCTGGAGGCAGTGACGAAGGCCAGTGTACCTAATTCTAAAGCTTTGCATCCACGTTGGATACAATGGGCCACTTCTTTGATGTCTCCGGATGTCACTTTCATCTTTGATGCCTCATTGCAGACTCAGGAGTATTTGCAGTATGAATTTGTTCATCTAGCTCCTCTGTCTTTGCGCCACTTGAGGATTACCATTGTATCATTTACACTGACGGTTCGGCGCAACCAGCGACGGAATCTAAGCATGCTTATTCAGCTGCCTGCACAATAGTGGCTGGTACTTTTGTGAATGGAGAATTCAAGTCTGATGTTGTGCATACGCAAACATTGGGTGATTGTACCGCCCAGTTGGCAGAGCCACGGGCTCTGGTGCTTGCACTGGAGTTTGCTGATCCTCGAGGAACTACTCTTATTGTGAGTAACTCATACTACTGTGTGCAGTCTTTCAACGACAATTTATTCTTTTGCTCTCAAAATGAGTATCGTGATTCCAAAGGTAGAACAATCAAACATAAAATGCTTTTGGTTTGAGTCACAGAACTTAAACAACGTCTGCCTCTCGTGAATGTAATTCATACTTTTGGTCACCAGCGCGTAGGCGTACATGCTGTTGGCAACAGTTTACTGATGAAGCAGCAAAAACAGCAGTGGCAACATATCTGGTAGCAGCAGTTACAAGATCCAAAAGTAAGATTGATGATGACATCTTGGCAGCCATTGCTGCCACAAAGAAGGGTGATAATTTCCCTCAAGGTTTCCCTTCTAAATACTCATCATTTAAGTCCTGATAAAGTTCCTATGTGAGAATTAGCGACGTTGGTGACAGGTTGATTTCCAACGCGGACTGCAGGCTTGCTTTGATAACAGCCGCTCATGAAGGTATGGCTTCAGCCCATGCAGGCGTCTCAGCGACTGTTACTATCTTACAACGTTACTGGTGGCACGGATTGTATAAACAGACCCGTGATTATGTCCTTAGTTGTGACATCTGCCAGCAAATTAAACCTTCGACTGCTGCGCGTCCACCTCAAATACAGTTGTACATATTTAATAAACCACTTGGGTGTGTTTATTTGGATCACTGCGGTCCTTTCTCCTCTGATACTGCGTATAAGTACCTCTTAGTTGCAGTGGATTCGTGCACATGTTTTCTATGGGTCCGGCCACAAAGGAGTGCTGATCCTCAAACTGTCATCAGGGATTTGCGTGTCTTTGTGGGAATTTTTGCATGTAGTACCCTCCATTTGGACCAGGGTCCAGCGTTCGCCACTAAGGCGTACAAGGACGCCATGAGATCTTTGGGGGTCCAAGTCAAACTTTCGTCTCCATATAGGCCTGAGGGCAATTCTGTTGTGGAGTGAATGAACCGTGACTTAAAGCAATCCTTGACAGCTAGGGTTTTAGGTACTGGCAGGAACTGGTTGGCCCATTTGTATAGCGTTCAACGTGCACTTAATAATCTCCCTAGAAGGTCTCTGGGTGGGCGGACCCCATCCAAAATGCTCTTTGGCATAAAAATGTTTGTCCCGGACCTTGATGGTCTAGACATGGCGGCGTCGGCCGCACCCTTTGATGTAGATGATCATTCTGCTGTGTTACAGAATCTACAAGAGGCTCGAGACAGTCTTGCAAAGGAACACTTGCCCTCCACAACTGATGCTGCACTTCAGATTCCGGTAGTTGGCTGGCTACCTCGAGTCGGTGACCTGGTCTGTGAGAAGGTGGAGAACAAGAAGGAGTTTGGCCCCTCTTATCGTGCACCAATTCCAGTGCTTGGCGTGCAGGGTACAAGAACAGTCATTTTACCTCCACTTCCTGGTCGCAAGGATAACAGGTACATCTCCATTTACAATGTCAAACTACAACGAGTGGCCGATTCTTCTTAGTATAACTCCAGCGGTCTCTTGTCCAGCAATGCTGAGAAATTCTGTTTTGGCTCCGGCAAATACCAACAGGCCTGACATTGCCATCGAGATGCATACAGTTACTAATACTTTATTGACTCCACTGGCTGGTGGTCCCCATGAAGATACTGAGTATACTTATCCCACAGATGTGTCGTTGCGTGGTGTGCAATCAAGTGCAGTTGACCAGTCACGTTTTTCATTTGACACTAACTCTACAACATCCAATGCCCCGTCGAAAGTTTCTATTTTTGCTGTTTGGTTTAAAAGACATTTTTTAATCCCCCCTTGGACTTACATTTGGCTGGTGCTCATTTTTTGTTTATGTCCATTGGATTTGTAGTTGTCTTTTTTTGTCTGGTAAATGGACATTATCTTACCGAAAGAATCTTCAATTTGATTAATTGATGGAACTTCGGCACCCCACTCCTCATCACACATCATGAAGAGCGACCAGACTTTTGTTAATATTACTGCCTGGCCTGTGTTAGATGGTATTGTATGGGATGCTGTAAAATTTCAAATTCATGACCCTACGGAAGTGATTAATGTCCCCAATGTCCTTCGTGTTTCTATGGGGGATGTTGTAAAACAAAACATACGCTCTGATGTTTGGGATGTGCAAGCCGTAGAGGCTCTTTTTTCTGATTTTAAATATTATGCTGCTTTTGATGCTGAAGATTCGTATTTAGACTCAGCAAATTATGGAGAGTTGTTTTGTTACCAACACTATGGCAATCATTTTCTGCATAAACGTTTAGAAATGTCGTTAATTATACACAATGGGAACATTGTCCAGCTCCCATTGAAGGCAGCTTCAAAACTCTAGTGAAAAAACGTACTTATTTAACTGATTTCAGTGTATCAACCCCTGAAGCCTTTTATTTTAAAATGTCTGCTGATTCAGCTTCCAAAGTTAGACTGACCCACACTAAATTACTGTATTCGAAGTCCTTTATGGATGAATTAGCTATAGGGGGCTATGAGCTGTGGAAAGATACTATTGATCTTAAATCTGTTTGGGGTTTGAAAGCCTGGCAAGTTCAGGGCATGGAAGCTTTGCATCGTGCATGCCTTATCTCGAAACACATTTTGTTTTTGAACTCTACGATTTTTCAGGCCACCTGCTTAGGATTGTCTACTTCTAAAAAGATGAACGCCCCTACCATTCCTGATCTGGGTGCTTATCCTACATGGGACAATCACACAGATCTATCCTTAGATGAATTGCAGTTACTAATTACTAATACATCCTTCAATATTTCCAACTTAGATCCCCATGGGTGGTTGATATGGCAAAAAACTTCTGACTCGTGTCAACATCGTTTTCTGGGGCTGAATGAACCATTAGGTACCGCTTTCCTACATTAAGTTTGGTCACTCCCATTTACATTCAGGTGCCTGAGAGAGGGTAAAGAGGTTTTATAAAAGGAGAGGAGTGCACTTCCACACCTGATCATTCAGTAGTGTGTTGGAACATCCAATTGCATGGCGCTTGCAATGTTCACGCATTTTGAAGGGAAATACTGTGCCAGCAATTACACCGACTTTCACGCTATTAGCTAATGGTAGCTATTTGCTTTTAAAATAATGAGGTGTGTTGCGGGATGCTAGCAGGGATTCCGTACATTGTAACTGTCTCACAATGCATAGTCTGTTGTAAGAATGTGCTTTTCCCACCCCAGCATGGGAGACTTGGGTGCCGATTACGATCCGGCAAAAAAATTCCCCGTACGACTCGTATCCGGTCTTTTTACCGTACGAATCGTACAAGTGCCGTACAAACTGCCAATCACGATTCGCATGGTAAAAAGTCCATACGAACCGCATTGGGAATTATTCCCCACACGTCCTCGGGTCGGAAAATGTGTCCGACACGTCCTTGGACGATTTACCGTACAAATGTGAAAAGTGAAGTCCGACCGCGGAATCACGATCCATCCCGTGCGTCCGATGTTACAACCGTATGGAAAAAACACCGTCCGCACCGAACACCCATAGCAACCATGGAGACATGTGCCCGCATACGCGCCGCCCCCCCAGCCCCTGTATGTATGCGCCGACCCCCCCAGCCCCCATACGTACGTGTCGTACCCCCCGTGTATGTACACCCATGTACGTGTCGTACCCCCATGTATGTACACCCGTGTACGTGTCGTACCCCCCGTGTATGTACACCCGTGTACGTTCGAGTCGTACCCCCACCCGTGTATGTACGGTGCATACCCCCAGCGCGTACTGGGAGTACGCACCGTACATACACGGGTGGAGGTACGACTCGAACGTACACGGGTGTACATACACGGGGGGTACGACACATACACGGGTGTACATACACGGGGGGTACGACACGTACACTGGTATACATACACGGGGGGTACGACACGTACGTACGGGTGTACATACACGGGGGGTACGACACGTACGTACGGGTGTGCATACACGGGGGGTACGACACGTACGCACGGGGGCTGGGGGGGTCGGCACGTACATACGGGGGCTGGGGGGGGTACGGCGCGTACCGGGCCACCTACTCTGGTCGTTTCGCGCCGTACTTCGCTTTTCCGGCACTTTTTGGGTGCCGTGAAAATATCGCCGTCCGGACTGCTGTCGGTTCGAATCGTACTTCCTGGGTCGTGAAACGCTGCCTGAAAGCGTCCCGACGTCACGTCGCAGCATTCCCGGATCACATTCGTACGTATATTTTCGTCGGTCCGTGTTTTTTACGATTCGTACGGCAATGGTGTTTCCGTGCGAATCGTAATTCCATGTTTGTAAAGTTTTCCGACCGGGTACGAGTCGGACGGAGAAAACTCTCCGACCGACGGTTCGTACACGGTTTTTACCGTATCGTAATCGGCACCCATATGTATCCATCTGGCCTTCCATCCCAACCTTGAAAGCAGAGTTCAACAAGATGAGCAGAATAAGGGATCTATTGTCTCAAAAAGAAGTCACTCTAACTTCTTCTCGTGAAACATTTGTCCTTCACGTAGCTAACACCCGCACCGGGGTGCATGCTCTTTGAAATACTGATCTCCCACTTCATTTCGGTGCTCTGATTCACACTATATTCAATGCCTCATCAACAACTGGCTTGGTGCATTTTTTCAGAGTTGTGGGCTCCGTCCTTGTGACCTCGTTCCAAACAATATTTGGTGTGATACCGGCATTTTCATTCTATTTTTTCCAGCGTCTTCGGCGGGCTTTCCTTAATCCTCACCTTGACTGCTGGTGTGCTGCTGTTGGTTTGATTGCTCCGCAATCGCTGCACGATCTGTATCACACAACAGCCTACTCCGGCTGCTTCAACTTCGCGACTGGATGCTTGAATACTATGGAACACTACCTCTGGCCACTTTGAGCGTAGCCTATGGATTGTCCTTCCGGTTCTCATACTTTACTTGCATGCAACCTGTTTTCCATTGCCTAGATTGTTCATTTGAATGGGCTCTGGAATTGTGCCTGTCTCCTGCCCCGGATTATGATCGACTAATGTGTCCCTTAGTGGCTCATGAGTTGGACTGTTCTGGTATCGGGATTATGGCCTGTGCATCAGCGCACGGCATCCTGGGCAACTGGGATATATATGCAGCAGCCTATGACTTCCTGGCGCAAAGTTATCTTTAAGAACACGCAAGTTGTCCTCTGATGGTGCTAGAGGCTCCGGTTATCAAAGAACATGTATGTTCGTTTACTTTATTAGACTGGATTGCTGAATTCTTTACTGAAGAATACAATGACTTCCTCTTGGAGGCTGTTGCGACATACTGTGCTTATACGTTGATGGATTGAGATTGGCAGTTGTCCATCTTCTGCAAGTATTAACTCAATTTTTTTTACTTTTTCTTTTTTACTCCAAAATGGGCTATATAACACCCCTGATTGATTTTTTGTTTTTTAATTTTTTACCAACAAACTTTTCTAACTTTTTCACTACCAATTATACGGATTGGCAATATATGAACTTGGTTCTGTCTCACTCGAACTTGAACTCTACGTTCCTACATTACTTCCCTATTTTTGTTCGTGGTCCGATCAAGGGAGGGTGTAGTGAAAACAGGGTTTTGCCTGCACACATTGCTATGTTAGCATAAGCGTTTTAGATGTTAACGCCATCTTGCCACTTTGCTGCTTTTGCACACGACACTACAGGTAGCTGTTATTATAAGTAAAACTGCTTGCTTGCTTTTCCTTCACATGAGAACGGTCTGTTTTTCACATCCCTAGACGTGCACCGCGACCTTAGTCTGAACACTGTGTGCAGAAACCGTCATGGTCAAATAACAATGTATGCTGTTAAATTCAGGTTGATCGGCTCACACTCTAGACACAACAAGCACACAGCTGCAAATATCTGAAACTCGGGTGCCTTTAATATTTCATTTGCATGCATGATAGGGGCACTCTTGGAGAAAACCTTTCCAGACACAGAGAGCAGTGCTGATCCTGTGATGTGATTCACCTAAGCTGATCTTGGAGGTATGGGGTTCCCCATTCAAACCTAGAGACCTTCTATTAATATATAAAACTAGCTTATTAGCCAGGGGAGGGTGGTACACAAGGTATTATAGGACCTGTTTCCACTGTCATTATAATATGATTTCTTCCTTTTTTGTCTATGGAATTGTAACAATGCTGATGGTTTTATTTCTAATCATATGTTTGCTTATGTTAGCCAAAATACTGCATCTTAGAGCACTTAGTCAAAATAAACAGTTTAAACTTTTCCTTGTCTCTGATTACTCACGTTGTGGACTGATATGAGAATAATAATGAAAAGGTGTTCTTGATTCCCACCATTCCTGAGAGTATTCTAAGTCGCTTGTTCTGGGTTGTCTAATCATTGGTAGCTTCGATATGATACGGAGAACGAATGGGACACTGATGCTAGTCGGATAGGGGTTCTGGGTACTGAGGTGAGTTTTTTGGTACACCACAATTCACGGGTGGTCCTGGTTTCCTGTGCATAGTTCTGTGCATGAGCAGAATCCCTGCAACAGGGAAATGACTTCTTGATCCTTGCTCTGTGGTACATTAGGGTAGACTACTTCCTGTACAGTTCAATTTACTCAAAATATCATAACCCAATATGTTAACTGGGGAGGTAGGGCTTAAAAGGAAACATACTTGTCTCTGATGGGCTAACAGTTATACAAATAGGATTAGAAATATGGTGGAGATCTGATCTGAAATACAGCAAGAGCTTAAGGACAAGCTCGAGCAAGGTAATGAAGGCAATTCAGACGTTCCTAGAGCAGGTTTTCAATGTATCATAGAATCAACATAAGACATATCTGAACCATGGGAAGCAAAGTGTTTAGGGAACAATCAGTAGAATTCTGGCTGGCCTAGAATTTAGGATATGGATCTTGTGTGAGCTACTTAAATTCCGGTGAGTCGAATGAATGAGGCATATTTGAGACAACATTGGGGCAATCCGTCTTCAAGTGTCCCTATTGCCCCGCAGTGAAACATGGCAGTCTTGCTCCCGAAGCTTCTACCCAGCCTCTCCTGTTTGCTCTCCTCACTTGACCTCCTCCTTGACCCCCTCATTCACCTTGTGAAGGAGCTTTGCAGCCCTTCTTCTGATCATTTTAGAGACATTAGCTTAGATTCTACAGACTCGTTTTTGAATTCCTGCAATACAATGCAATATTTTGCTACCTGTGAGGAAAGCGGTTTATTATATCGTATGGTTGTGAAACCTTACAGTGTAATAAACTCACTACCATGACGGGGTCCAGTAATATTACTTTGAAAAACGTTAGATCAGCCCTGGACAGCTATGGCTCTGAGCAGTCATGCTTTTTCAAATGAAATAGTCTAAAGCATTAAGAAGTACCAAAACAGCTGAATAAGAACGAAACACAACACGAAGAGACTCCAACACCAATTTATTAAAATTGGTCCAATTTTTATCAATTAGTTAGACACCAAAACACAAAAAGTTCACCAGAGGGTTCCAGAGATATAAATGATTAAGCAAATAATAAATCACTGCTTTTTAGTCAAAACGCAAACAAGCAGTAGCAACTACTGTGGTTAACGGTAAGGGTGGGCGGAAATTGCGTAATCGCGTTACGCAAATGTTCGATAAAACGCAAAAAATTATTGCGAAAATCTGGAAATATCGCAGACGTTTTTGTCCCGCCCGTTCGCGATGTTTTTTGCGTGATCGTGTTGGAAATGTGTCGCCAACTTGCCCATGCAGTCGCTAATGGGCGCATCCATCTTCTTTTCACTTGTCCCGCCCGCTCGCAATAATATTTCTTGTTCCGGGTAGTGCAATGCATGCTCGCGCTTGTTTGCGTTAGGTATTTCCTGTTCAGGAACGCGTATAGCGTGTTCGCAACGCTTTTTGCGTGATCGGGGGGAAAATATCTCGTGAACTTGCCCATGCGGTCGCAATGGGCGCGGCCATCTTGTTTTTCACTCTATGCTATGGTTCTGGGGCCTGCTTTTCAATCTTTCCTCTATCTTTTCAATCCTTTGTTTCTGAAAACTTTTTTTTGATCTTTTTTTATTTATTATCTCTCTCTCTATTTTCCTGACTCTACATTTTTTGTTTTTGTCTACTTTTTGTGTGTTTTGTAACTACTTTTTCACTCTTTTTCTATTACCTGCTTTTTTCATTTCTTTTACTTACTTTTTTAATTTTGACCTTTTTTTTTCCGCCCCCGCCTACCCCAGAACCATGGCAAAGGGCCACAGGGGGTATCACAGCCTGAGCCGCGACCGCCTTCCTTGCGGAAGGCAGCGCCCACAAGGGGTGCAGGCACGGGCCTTATTTGGGTAGGTGGAGTTGGCTGCACTGTTTTTTTTTTGTGCAGTGGCACCTCCCCTTAACCCTGGCAGCAGGCGGCAGGCCTGGGTCTGGGTACGGGCTCCTGGAACGTCGGCAGCGGTGGGGAAAGGTGCGCCGGGCAGTGTTTCGCTGCTCGGGTGTCCGGCGCAGCCAGAACCAGCTGACGCACCGGTGGTCCGATATCCTGGACCGGGAGCAGGACCTGCTGGACCTACTAGGAGTGGAGGTCCTGGGTCTTGGTGAGTAGCTATTTAATTATTACTACTTTGTGTCTGTTCTTCTGCTCTGTGTTATATATTGCGAATATATTTTTTTTCTGACCAGCTAGAATTCTGCTGCTTACATACATTACGGGTAATTTACGTTTAAAAGTCTTCTGTGATTGTTATGACACTGGTGCTCTGCGCTACTAATCTTGTTATTTGCAACTTTGCGTTTGCGCTCGGTTTGCGTGATTATGTAAGAGTTTATTTTAGAAAACTTAAGTTAGGTAATGCTAGAGTGACTCTAGTCCTTTCTTTGTCCTGTCACTAAGAGATAGGGGTGGATTGATACTTAGGTTTAGTTACTTATTATAAGTTTGTAATTATTTAGTGGTCTGTGACGCCCCCTCTTTTACGTCACGTGCTGCTGAGTGCTGCTAGTGCTTACCCCAGTCCTTAGTAGAACCTTTTGTAGTTTGTGCTAATAGGCTTAGCACTAGCAGAACATCTGCATCAACCAACCAACAATTTTGTGTATGCAAAAATACAGGTATATTTTTGAGGACTAAAAGAAGTGGAAATGCTTACTTAATGTACAATTGGCATGCCTGGAATAGGTGGGCTCGGTCAGGTGGTACGTACTACTTAGGCTTAGTTAGTATTCTGGAATCAGAATGGAACACTCTATTAGTGTAGATAAATAATAACTAGTCGGTCCGCGAATCCCCAGATACTACTTGTCGACCAGATTAGATAGGTCAATTTTATTGCAATTGTTGTTTACACAAATGTTTTTTTGACAGTCTTATAAAAATATTTTATTTGTTTCACACCAATCATCAATGTTTGTCTCTTTCTTTCTTATATCTTTCATGATCAGCACCCAGGGGCAAGAAGATGGGGGCAGAGTCGGCGGGAGCAGTTCCAGTCGGACAGGAGGACCAGAACGAGGGCTCTTCTACTGGCCCCAGTAAGTCTTCCTGTTTTTAATATTAATTCTTATTCACTAACTTTTACTGCACCGTATTTTTTTTCCCGAACTATTGTTTCCGTTTCCTAATGATATTTTTTACCAACAATTACCCTTCGATCTAGACTATCTGTTTCTAGATTCTTGTTATCCCTGCCTCTAACTGCCTCTGCCATGACTCTCTGTACTACTACTATTAGTCTGTCTGTAGCTAAGCATGCCCAGTTGGCCACTCTTTATTTAAAAGGTTTTAAATAAAACTCAGATTCAGCAGTAGCTCTAGCCATTGATGAGTCCAGTCCTTTGGGTTGTCCTCTTGTACTCCTTCTATTCTTTTTAATCTTTGAGGCTTTATTAATCTTGATGTTTTTCGACAATTCCCACCAACAAAATGCCCAACCAGATTTTACTATTTTGATAGGATAGGACATACTACTACTGTTGTAGGGATTTTCCACATACAGAACATTGCACAAGAAAATAGGATGTTGGCGATGGGAGGTTGGACCTTCCTCACACTCACACCTCAATCAGAACAGAACCCTCCGCAATCTCCTGCCCGACTAGTTATAATAGTGTTTTATTACTATTAGCTCTCCGAACCACCCCCAAGATACCCAATGAGTAGATAACCCAGAATATAACACTCCCGACCTCTCAGCCGTGGAAGCAATGCACATGCACAGTTTGCACACCCTTCCTATCGCTCGCTCACTCGTGTAAGTCCATCCACACCAAATACCACCGAGTCTATGTAAGTTCAAAAAATTTATTTGCAACTGACAAGCTCTGTATGTTGTTCTATAATGCAGCACCAACAGCAAAATGCATAAGATTAAAACTATAAACATTGTTGCACTTACTTACACTTACAACAACTACAAGTCCATAGAACGAAGAAAAAAAAGGCGAAATCATGATTAATAATAAGTGAACAGTGGTGGAAGCACCACCATCCCCTTTGTAGGAATAGGAATATAGTTTATATAAAATTATAAATGAAGATCTGAGCGAATTCTGTGGATCCCTCACCTTAGAAGAAGCTAGAACTTGTTACATCATAAGCTCTGCAAAGCTCTGGTTCGTAGAAGGGAATCTTTCGTCTGTTAGGAGAAAAATGGTGTGCGTTAGTATATTGCAAGCATTTCTCACTCGTGGCAAAAAGTGTAGCATTTTGGATAAGCAATATGGACTAACACCAGAACTCCATAACAAAGTGGCTTGTTTTGATTGATCTTGCATGCAGCACTTAGACAGTAGCAGTATGAGCTCATGTGGGCTCAAAGGCGTTACTCTTTATACAACAAGCTGCGAGGTAACGACGCGTGTGCTAAAATTAAAGACACAAAGGTAAAATGGTAGCTTGGCTCGGGCTAACTAAGCAAAGACTAGAATGACTCTAGGGACCATATAACTACTAGTGTCTACTCTACTACTACCTGATTTGTACTAGTGATGTATGTTGTATATGTATGTATTACTATTAACTCATTTTTCAATCTTGCTAGTGAAAAATAGGGGGAGGTGGATATGACACCTAAAAAATGTGTAATGTTTTTTCTAGGCGCACTACCAACCACCAGTGCTGGGGCCAGCGGCGACACGGCTGCTGACGGAGGAGAGGAGGAGGCGGCAGTTGCAGGAGGAGCTGCAGGGGGTGAGCCAGCAGCAGTGGCGGGCGGGAGTAAGTTAGATTCCTGTTAGACCTGCCACCTTGGCGTGAGTCTCCCTTCCACTTTTTGTCGCTGTGCCTCATGTGTTTTGCTTGCTGGTGTTTCTGCTCAGAGCACTGTGCCACTGCCAACCAGTGCCACAGTGCAAGTGCTCCCTATTTAAAATGTATATGTTGGTTGGATTCCATGATTGGCTTATTTGGTAAAGTGCACCAGGAGTGCCCAGGGCTTGTAAATACAAATGCTGCTGGTGGGCTTACAGCACCGGTTGTGCCACCCACAGAAGCGGCCTAGTAAAATGTGTCTAAGGTCTGCCATTGCAGAACCTGTGTGCAGTCTGGTACTGTCAAGCTGACTGGGCAAGTGCACCCACTTCCCAGTCCCTAAACCTTCCCTTAACTTCATATTAGTCACTCCTATGGTAGGCCCAAGGGCAGGGTGCATTGTAAGCATAAGGTAGGACAAGCCCTGATGTGTGTGGCATGTCCTAATAGTGAATTACAGCCATTTTCGTTTTTCACTATTGCAAGGCTACCTGCTCCCATAGGCCAGAATGGGCTGTTAGAATTGTTACATCCTATGATCCTAACAGACCCAGGGAACATGGTAGAAAATCGAGTTTAGTACGCCTGAACTCAGAATAATAAAATACATCTTTTAGTAAAGTTTATTTTAATATTCTGTGTTTGCAAATACCACTTTTAGAAAGTTGGTATTTGCTTGCCTAACCATTTCAGCCCGCCTCTGCTATGATGTGTATCTGCCTGTCTGGTTTGTGTGAGTGACAGGGCTGGGGAAACCCAGAGGGGCAGGGCTAGGTCGCCTGGTGGTGAATAGAGAGATTGACATCCAGATGGGTGGGAGGAGTGCACCTGGACTCTGAATAGGGCTGTGCTCTGCCACCACAATGCTGGCTCCACCTCCTGTGGAGTGGCTGATGTCTCTGCCCTGCACCCTGAATAGAAAGGCAGAGTCATGTCAACAAAGTGCTCAAGAACAGGTTTGGACTGGGCAAAGGCCCCTCTACCCCAGAGGAACAAAGGAATTAGGGGTATAAGTATTGGGACCCTGCTCCCAAGAAATTATATCCTGCTTGACAAGAAGAACCTCTGCCTGAGGAGAAGGAACTGGAAAAGCTGTAAGGAGGAGTACTGTCCCTGACCTGGGGGATTGGCCTGCAGTGGTTGCCTTGCTGCTGAAAGGAGAGGAGAAAGACTACAAAGACTTTATTTCAACTTGTGCTTAAAAGATCTCCAAGGGCTTGTGCTGAGCTTGCCCCCTGAACAAAGTCCCAGGACCAGTGGACTTCACCCCCAGCTCCCCAGAGTTCTTTGGAAGTGCCTGCTGCTGTTGTTGGGCCTTCTGAGGGACTGCGTGTCGCAAGGAGCTGGAAGCGCGACTCAAGAAGGAGAAGCGTGTCGCCGTCGGAACTGCTGTCGTCGCATCTCGCAAAGGGTGTCGCCACTGCAGCATCGCATCGAGCGGAAGCATCTCGCATCATTCCGGAAGAGTCTCGCATCGAGGAAGAAGCGTGTCGCCATCGCAGCCATCGTAGTTGTCGCATTGCACCGCATCAAGAAAAGCGCCTCGCATCCAAGGAGAAGCGTGCCACCGTCGGAGCTGCTGTTGTCGCATCGCGTAAAGGGGTGACGCCGCTGCAGCATCGCATCGAGCGGAAGCGTCTCACAAACGTCAGAGAAGAGTGCCGCTGCCAAGGCCGCTGTCGTCGCATCGCGTAAAGGGGTGACGCCACTGCAGCCGACGCATCGAGACGAGTCTTCTCGCAACATCGGAGAAGCGTAACGCATCTGGAAGTTCTTCACGTCTTTATTTCTTTGCACCATAAACTTCATCGCATCAGCATCGTTGCAACACTTTCGTTGCCCTGTGTGTCGCATCTAAGGTACATTGACTTGAAGTGTCACATTTAAGAACTTAAGAGAACTAAGCAAACTTCTACCATCTAAAGTAACAGTATTGTGTATTTTTGTCATTTAATGGTCTCGTGGTAACTCTATATAAAGAATCCTTATTTTTAATATAAAAACTTGTGTGGTGTCCATTTGTAGTGTTGTCACTTGGTTACTGTATGTGTTCACAAATGCTTAACCTATAACGCTTTGAGATAAACCTTGTCTGCTGGCGCCAAGCTACCTAGAGGGTGAGCAGGGGTTATTTTAGGAGTGTAACCCCTTACCCTAACTAGAGGAAAGGTTTCCTGCTTGTCACAAGTACCTACCTGTGCCAACCAGAGAACCCGGATTCTAACAATTCCTAATCCTTACTTATTGACATTACACTCACTGCAAGGGTGTACTGTATAATACTGTACAGTTGACTTACTAAGTAAGAGGTTGTTGTGAACGGTCGAAGACACCCTTTACTTAGCATTAGTAAAAGCATTCGTGGCGGGAGTGTTGAGTAACCAATGGCCTCTTCTATCTGATAATTTCAGCTCAGCTGTGAAAGTTTTATGGAGAAGACTAAAAGTCAGATCAGATGCCCTTGATGGATGGGTTGAACGAAATGGGAAAGAAGAGTGGAAGGCAGAAGGACGGGCGAGATTTAAGATTTATGACTGGCAGAGAAGGATTTGTGGGATGCATGCAGCATGCATACTGGTGGCTGATAGGAATCAGATGCATGGTTGGTTGAATGCCTGAAACTCCCACAAATGTTAAAGTCCAAGAAAGTGGGAGGATAGATAGTACATACCACAAATGTTATGTGCTTGCTAGTGCTATCGTGACACTATGTGTAGAAATATTTGTCTTACTGCTTTGCTAAGAGTATATTTTACAATAGTCTTGTTTTTTCTTCTTCATATATAGCTACTCCTTCCAAGGGGAAACCTGACCGGAAGGAGTTGGCAGCCAAGGCCCGGCGCCGGAAACTGGAGGCCTTACAGACCGAATATCGTCAGCTGGTGGTCCTGGAAGAGGAGGGGGAGTAAGCGGCAGCAGCTGCAGCCTCCTCCAAGGCCCCGGGCCCCTGCCACCGTCCTCCAGTGGTACGGTGCCACTGTCTGGCAGCTGCCCGCCGCCGCCCCTCCATCAGTGCTGCCCCCCGTGGATGCAACTGCCGTGCATTGAAGCGCCGTGCTGCCTGCCTGGAGGAGCAAGTTCGTGTCCTCCTGAAAAAAGCCCGCCGAACTTAGACCCTGTTATTTTTGCCCCTTATTTAATTATTCTTGGGGTGGGTGGGAATCGGGCGTTCGTTTTTCTCTTTTGGACAATTGGACATTTTCGTTACGGACATTGGTTGGGGTTAGAGAGAGGGGTGGGTCAGATGTGGGATTTTTTTACATAGTTTATTTTTGTTAGGGTATTAAATAATATATTTCTACTTAGGTTTTCATACGATGTTGTTAATGTTTTCTGGGTGGGGTTACTGTTTTACATCACACTGTATCCTTCTTTCCTTGCTGGTGCAGGGCCGCCCCTGCACCAGCAAGCACCGTGTTTGATTTTAATAATTGGATGACTTTGTAAGACAGAAGCAGATAGATGCGGCACCCCTCACTGAATGACTTGTCCTACTAGTACTGTCAGTCTCTTCTACTCTAGGCACTCTGCAACTGGACTCAAAGGGGTGTGTCCATTATTAATTATGCCTCCCCTAAACTTCTCTTACCTTTGCTTGATGTTTAACTTAGGCACAGCGATGGCTGCATGGTGATGATGGTTTTCTTTCCTAACATGCCATGGTTGTGGTGGTGGTAGTAGTAGTAGTAGACACTGGCAGCAGCATTTGCCAAAAAAGAAAATGAGACAGTCAGTAGCCCGAGAGAGACTCTTCGAGGAGTAGTAGAATGAAGTACAGTACAGAACTTACTGCCAAATAATATAAGCCCAAATACAAAAAAACATAATGGTGGTGGGGATAGCCTAGTGGTACACAGAGTAATAAACTCTAGTTGTGTCGAGTCACTTGACTAGGCCTACAGTACACTGGACACAAGCGTAACTGTTAGTGCTGTGTAGGAGGATGACAACTTATGAAATCCATTAATCCAATCAATGCCGGGAATTAATGCTGATGTATTAGGCGTTTCCTTTGGTAAAAAAATTACCTCTCAGATATACTGCTCATGAGTGGGCAAGCTGAAGAAGATCCCCGCCCTGCCTTGAAATTGAAGTACTGTTGCTTTTGCCACATCCACCCCAGCAAGCGTATGATAAATTATTGGTGTACAGTTCATTTAGTCATACCTCATAAAGTCACACAGCCCGGGGGAAGAGGGTTAGGGTTTGTTGAATGGTTGGGAAGGGGGTTTTGGGGAAAGGTTTGAGAAAGAAAAACAGTACGTATGGACAAACTTCAAACGACAGAATCTTTGTAGACTACCATATCCATATCAATATGCTAAGTGAGAAAAAAGAAATGCATGCATGATGATTGATGATAAGGAGAGACCCGGATTATATACAGTTTGTGTTCAGTGGGACCGGGCTTACTTTTACAGAGAGCAAAGAAAATTTTAAATTATCTGTAGGGATTATTTATAGAGAGAGAGCAAACCTAATGATAATAATAGTAATAACAACAAGAACACACTGTTGTAATGATTTTAGACAAAAAAATGAATCGAATAATTTAAAAGTTGTAGAAAGTTGATACTGTTACTGTGTTATCCTGGTCAAATGGTGAGTTGAATCTCGGCATTATTCTTGGTCCTCCCTTCCATGGATGCTCTGTCCATCAATCTTGGGTGAAGCCACTGCCTGCCTGGCAGATGTAGATTCATTGGTAAGGTAAGTGTACATTGTTTTCCCAAGTATAGCACAGGGTAAGGCCTGGCCTGTAATTGTAGATGCAAAAATAAAAGGGATATTGAGATTGAAACCAAGTTGAAAAAAATGGACAAGTTAATGGTGTAGCGCAACGAGAATACTTTCCGAGGTGGCATGGATGCATCATCTCTACTCTAGTCTGTTTCCAGCATTAACCTACAACACCAACATGACAGAGCAGGCCCACGGTGATGGCACCCTTTGCACATCCTCCATTTAGCGTACATTTTTTGAAAGAGTTGGGCAAAGCACATATCCAGCAACATAGCATTTTACAATTTACCGCAGTCATACCACCGCTACACTTGACTCCACCGCTACACAGACATTTAGGTCTGCTGTGGTTGTTGTTTACTTGTTTACCTTATATGCCACTCATGAAACGGCCTGACTTATTCCATCAATCATCTCCGATCCATGTACTGAGTGACTGTGAAGATACTATGTCACTGTGGTCATCATGATGGTGTTGTTCAACTCAGTCTTGGTGTACCGAGTGAGTCCCCTTCCTATATTCAAAATGCAATGTATAGGCCTGCAGTAGAAGTACAAATTTGGTATTAAAAATACAAGAAGGGAAAAGGGACTTGAGTCACTTTTAGTGCACAACAAACAACAACAAAATCACTCAGTCAGCGTCCAATGCATGGCATCATTCAGTACCTGTTCCTTCTCATCTTCAGTTAATGGGCAGTCTCTCTAGTATCACAAAGGAGGATAGCTATAGTAGTCATCATCAATCATGTTCCACTTATTTTGGAGGGACTTGGAAATATGTTTTCTTTTTTCTTCTATTTTGCATCACCCAATCATCATCTGACTTCTTGAGGGCAATGGATTTAGGGAGATTCAGGAGGATGGAGGAGCAGGATTTTGAGGAGTGTACTGTGATATGCAGCCAGCGAAACTTGTATATGGCAATAAAACAATTAGAAGATGGTGGTGATGGATTTGTTGTGATTCAAAAATTCTAACCAGAAAGACAGATACACCAATAAAAGAAAATAAGTGAGGAAGACAGTAAGAACTGGAAGTGCAAGCCTAATTGTCAGGGAAGTATAGCTCATCCTCAAACTCTGGGGGTTCAGCCAGAAGTAGGTAATCATCATCTAACACACCAGTTCCATCACCTGAGCCGCTGTCCTCATCTTCCTCCCTTGATTCATGTATTGTGTAATTCGGTGGTATAAAGTGCTGATTCATTTTGATCATTGTTAACTTCTCCACGTTTTTGGGTGAGAGACTGGTCCTTCTCACTGTTACATTGGAACCAGCAGCACTGAAAACACGTTCCGAAGAGACACTTGCGACAGGGCAAGCCAGATAGTTTATTGCCAGCCTGCTGAGCACTGGCCATTGGGCCCTTTTCACATACCAATACCTCAATGGGTTTTGCTCAATGTACACCTCTTTTGGGTCGTCCAGATAGGCCTGGACCATCCGCTCAATGTTCAGGGGTATAAAACTTTTTTCGGGCTCTTTTCTTGTTGCATCAGCACTGGACTTACCAATGCCTCGCTGTAAATACAAATCCTGTAATGATTTTACTGGGCCTGAAGATCCAGTTCTTGCTGTTGTAGATAGTGTTGGTGAGTGTTCTGAGCCAAACGCACTGCCCTCAGGCTCCCAAGTTGAACTTGACGCCGGATGCCCTGCTGCAGTACTTGTTATGGGTTTATCTAGCGGGCTTTTAATTAGCAGCCGTTCATTTTCCAACTTACTCGCTGACTCAGCTATCCAAGTTTTGTACCGGGCAACATCCATTTCTGAAAAAGGAATTAATGTCTTCAGTGCCCATTTTGTCCGTGGATCCAGAATTGTGGCACAAATGTAATGTTTTTGTGACAAAATCTTATTTTGCACCCTTGTATTGTCAGCTAAGTGACGGGCTAAGCTCTCCACCAACTCATATGCTTCTTTTGTTTCCTCTACATCTTTGTATGCTTCAAACACCTCCTTCAGCTGATGCTCTAGCATTTGCAACAATGGGATAGTTTGGCCCACAGTACAGTCCTCCTTGCTGACTTCACTTGTGAAGACCTCGAAAGGAAGAAGCATCTCAGTCAGGCATTTAACTAGGCACCATTGGTCCATCTGAAGGCTCATGCCTTTCAAAGTAGCATCCCCTCTTCGCATGACATATTCACTGATTGGCCTGTACTGCTCAAACAGACGGTCAAGCATGTAATAAGTTGAGTTCCAACGTGTACCACCTCCTGGATGAGTGCTTTGACTGGCATTCTACTTTCAAGTTGAATGCTCCTCAGCTGCTTCCGAGCTTTAAAAGAATGGCTGAAATGAGTGCATATTCTTCTGCAGATGGTCAATAAGTTGCTGACTATGGCTTCTTTTTTCAGAAAGTCTTGAACAATAATGTTAATGCGGTGCGCCAAACACGGAACCCTGAAATAGGAAACAAGCTCTATGGCCTTAAGAACATTACTGCCATTATCTGTGGAAACAAAACCAATCTTAAGCCCTCTTGGGCACAGCCATTCAAAAACCTTGCTCTGAAACTCTTCCAATATGTTTACAGCAGTATGAGATTTCTCCATGGCGCACATGGATACAGTTGCATGTTTCCGAGTAGCTTTAAAAATCTCAGCTACATCAACAGCACCTTCAGATAGCTTATCTCTAACCCCCACAAATGAGACCCAGTGTGCAGTGATGCACATGTAATCAGTGGCTTGGCAACTGGTCCACATGTCTGTTGTTAGGTGGATATTGTGAACAGCACTCTGCTGCAAAGCTTGTCCAACCAATTCCGACACATCATGCTATAGTGCTGGAACAGCAACTCTTGCGAAATAGGACCGGCTGGGAACCTTCCATTTAGGGCAGATGGTTGACACAAATTCAAGGAAAACCACCCCTTCCACAAATGAAAAAGGGAGAAGGTCCAGCGCTAACATTTTAGCCAACTTCGCATTGTACAACCGTGCCGTTGGGTAGTTGCGTTGGTACTGCCCCTCCAACCTAAGCATGCTGTCAATGGTAGTCTGGATTATTTTCCTTTGTGGTGCAGTTTTCTTTAACCCAGTTAGGCTCAACCACGCACTTTGTTTCATAATCACTGCAGTACTACTTGGTCGCCTTGGTGTCTCAGCCTGACTCAGACTCTTACTGCGGTGCCACTGAGATGCTGCTGAGGAGGATGTGGGTGGTACTACTACACTACTGGGGTCAGGGCTAGAATTGTCTCCCTCTTGTTCACCTTCCACAGCGATAATATAGTCCCCTGATTCTTCATGCCCAACAACAATGGGTTGAGTTTTACTTTGTTCTAAGCAAAGTAGGTGAGCCTCCCACACGATAGTGTGGTGTATTTTGAGATGACTTGTTTGGCCTCCGGTACCATAGTTTGTACCAAGCTTGCCCCGCATTACAGAATGTCGACAAATTGAGCATATAGCAATGTTCTCCTCCTTACTGCTAACCGAAAAGAAGTCCCAAACTGTGGAGGATAACTTTCTGGTGCTGCTGGATGTGCCACTTTCAATACCAGATGAACTGGAGGGTGTGCTTGGAATGTGACTCTGAGCAGCTACACTGCGACTTCCACCACTACCTACTGAGGTGGTGGTTGAGCTGGATGTAGGTCCCTGCCTTACCTTTGCAAATGAAAATATGGAAGCTGGAGGTCGTGGTGGTGTTACCTGCGTTGGTGGTATCCGTGCTAAATCCCTTGCAGCCATATCCTTTGGGCTGGGAGTGATGTCGGTGATTATTGGCTCGTCATCATCATCATCCCCCTCTTATTCATCTACCTCCATAACTCTAAGGCTTTCTGGAACCTTCCTTTTCACTAGCCTTATCTTGTGGCGTGCATCACTCTCAGATTGAGCTGGTGGCTTCCAAGTGGCATCAAGATCATCAGAAGCAGGGCTTGAAGAAGAAGATGATGGAATAACCCTCCTTTTCCATGCTGGGGGTCTGGAAGACAATGGATCTTCTGAAACAGCGGCTTGCCCCTCTTAGTCTCCAGGAAGCTAGATTTCCTGAAATGCCCCTACTTCAGGAGGAACAACTACTATTGTGGGCTGCTGTTGTGGCTGTTCTTGTGACTGCTGCTGTTCTTGCGGCTGCTGCTGTTCTTGCGGCTGCTGCTGTACTTGCGGCTGCGCCTGCTGCTGGCGTTCTTGCGGCTGCGCCTGCTCCTGCTGTTCTTGCGGCTGCGCCCGCTGCTGCAGATTTATCTGCTGAGTTTCCACATGCGTTGATTGTGTACTAATTTGCGATACTGACATTTCAACATCGCTGCTCGTTAGTAGACTGGCTACCTCTGCGACACTCATGGGCTTTGGCCTAGGTTGGTGGGGTTGGCCCGCTGGTGCGGATGTGCTGCTCCCAGCTTGGTTCCCGCAACGATGCTGCAGACGTGTGTTTTTTGGTCCCAAAAAACACATTTGCCGGCACACCAGTCGTGGTTAGTTCCTCTAGCTTTTTCAGTTCCTTCTTCTCACCGGCAACTTTCTTGGTACTGGAGGACCTGGTACCTTTCTTTGGGCCCATTTTCTTCAGAGGTCGGACAGAACGCAGGTGCACAAGTTGCAGAGATGCCTGTGGTCACAGTTGGACGTGATGTGGTGCGCAGCAGGACTTCTGTCTGGCAGTACAAGGGATGATGTTGATAGTTACCTCCTCCTCTGTCTTTTTGTGCACCTAAAAGCAAATAAGCCAGGAGAAGAACATCAGTGAAATGTTGCATTTGTTGTTGTGGTTCAATTACTACAAGTACAAACCAAAAAATAGAAGATATATTGTAGCCATTCTTGAGACTTTGGCAACAAGGGCTATGGTATACTACTTACTGTGTACAGTGTACACACATTACACTCTCAGGAAGGATAGGAAAGAATAGGAGCAACCATAAAAATACCAATGTAATGGAAGGGAGCTGCTGCTGGCAAAGGTGATGGATGGAAGCAGTAAGCCAATAGGAAAACCATGCAGGCCCATATAAGGCCACACGCCACATGGACACTCACAAGCAACAAGCAGGAGGCCTGGGAAACAATGAACTGCTAAAAGGCCTATAAAAGAAGCCAGGCAAAAGATGCATGCTAAACCACACTGCTGTGCCTGGTCCAGCCAACTACAAGAAACAGAAGACAAGAAGAAAAGAAAAGACCCACAGCCACATGGACACTCGCAAATCACAAGCAACAAGCTGGAGGCTTGGGAAACAATGAACTGCCAAAAGGTCTATAAAGAAGCCAGGCAAAAGATGCATGCAAAACCACACTGCTGTGCCTTTTTAATGCAATAAAATGCAAAAACGAAAATCCACAGGGCAAAACAAGGTCTGCAGGGTGCACACCAACACACCAGGCACACACAATTTAGGCATTTCTTTAACACACCCCCAAAAACAGTAATACCCCCCACAAAACACATTTTACAACTCAATCCAATGCCATCCATGCCCTAAATGATGTTTAAATTCAACAGAACACACAGATAAACACTTGTTTAATGCACTTGTGGCTACCTGCTCTGAGCCTACTGGATGAAGGCAGGCCCGTGGGCATGCAAGGCCACACAAGCTTGCAGGCCTAGGCTTCAAAATGGCCGCCAGCCACATGGCCAGGCCCACCCAACTACAAGAAACAGAAGACAGACAATGCAGGCCTGTTGCAAAAAACACACTGCCTGCCTTCAAAATGGCCGCCAGCCTCATGGCCAGGCCCACAACAAGAAGCCCAGGCCACAAAGGAAAACCATGCAGGCCTATATATGGCAAAAGCAGCACACTAATAACTCCTACCAGAAAAGGCCCAATGGACACTCGCAAATCACAAGCAACAAGCGGGAGGCCTGGGAAACAATGAACTGCCAAAAGGCCTATAAAGAAGCCAGGCAAAAGATGCTAAACCACACTGTTGTGCCTTTTTAATGCAATAAAATGCAAAAACAAAAATCCACAGGACAAAACAAGGTCTGCAGGGTGCACACCAATACACCAGGCACACACAACAAAGGCATTTCTTTAACACACCCCCAAAAACAGAAATACCCCCCAAAAACACATTTTCCAACTCAATCCAATGCCATCCATGCCCTAAAGGATGTTTGAAAAACATTCAACACACACAAAGGAACAGTTGCTTCGTCATGCGCCCACCCATGACTAGCTCTGGGCCTACTGGCTACCCCCAACAATTTAAAAAAAAGAATGATAAGTACCAAAATTGTAGTTGCAACCACTGCAATGGCCCCAATCAAACAGACACAACACCAACTTACTTGTAAAATATCAAATTCAAAAGTCCTCACATCCAATGATAATGATGCAGCAGGCACAAAGAGTGATCCTTCCAGCTGAAATCCAAAGGCAGAATGAACAGGAGATGGACAAAGCACTGGGAGGAGCCAGATGGACAGGAACAGGAAGTTGGAGACTCTGTGGCACTTCCTCCCTCTCCCCCACAAAAGTTTTTTTTTTAAAAGGACTCCTTGCACAAAAAAGGACAGCCAAATGTCAATCAGAGGAGTTTTTTCCATCCAAATCATCATTTAGAGAAGGTTTTATGCAGCTAGACTTAATAGTCTCCTCCAAATCGAAAATTTGGCGTGTTCGCGATCGCGACCTTCACCACACTTCCGCCGGATAACGATGGCGCGTCCAAAATGACGTGTTCGCGATCTCATGCTCTTTGTCGCGGTGGAGATTGACGTGTTTGCAACCTCACACTCTCTCTCACGGTGGAAAATTACGTGTTCGCGATCGCAGACTCTCGCGGTGTGTGATGGCGAGGAGAATGAAGTGATCGCGATCGCAAACTCTCACGTGATAGCGCGACCGGCTATCAACATCTCGAGGAGCACGCGAACGGATTGGAAAACTCGTCGGCGAACGCAGAGATCCCGGTAAGGCGATCACGCGCGCGAGAACCCATTTTCAAAGCGCGAACAGGAAAAAAATATTCACAACATGGTAAATAGCGGAAATTTGGGCATTTTTTGCGCTCTCCGCGGAACGCGAAAATGTAAAAATATCGCAATTCCGCGAGCGGAATGGAATTTGGTGCCTGCCCTTAATGAGAACCACGACTAAACCAGACACAAGGCCTAGAGCCTGTAGAATCGCTGGGACCCCAAGGAACCACCCAAGGTAGTGACACAGGGGACCCACGGGGGTCATGTGCAATGTGAGAACACAGCTGCAAGCTCCCGTTAGCGTCTATGGTCAAAGTCGCGGTTAGATTTTTAAAGATTAGGGACACTTAGAAATGACTTAGGACCAAACGCTCTTGGACTTAGGAAGTTCTAGGGCTAGCACCCACGGGAGCACCAGAGTACTCGAGTTACCTCACCCAGGAAAGCCGGGTGCATAGGTGTCAAATGGTGTTGGGTTGCGTCATCGTTTATAATGGGAGCTGGCGAAGAAGTGCTGTGGCCAGGAACATGCGAAGTGTTCGAAGAGATCCAAGCCTGGATCAAAGTTGAGAAGAACCTGAAAGCAGAGGGGACATAGTCTGGGTCACTAGCCAGTGACCAGGAGGATGATAGGCGAACGCCCACCGAAGTCGTGTGATTTCAGGTGAAGAAGGTGAAGCTTGACTCTTCAGCCACGAGGAACAGGAGGTTTCCAGGATGACCAGGAGCTGGAATCGAGCTGTCCCACAAAGGATGTCAAGTGCTGCAGTGTTGGTGCCCGGATTGGACACAACAAGGCTTGGCAACAGCAACCCACGCAGAAACAAGAAAGATGCTTTGGTGCAGACCAGCAAGGTCTGAGGGACTCACCATGTGGTGGGGAGTCAGGGCACGTATAGCACAACCAGGGAAGCCCACGCAAAATCAGAGTTGCCTTCTCAGGGACCCACCAGTCAATGACCAATGATCGCGAAGGAGCCTTGAGTGGAAATGCAGGAAGCAGGCTCACGGAACATTCGTGGAGTGTAGGTCCACAATCTTCAGTGCAGATAGTGTTTGAGGTGGGGGCTACAAGTAACCCCAAGCACAACTTCAATAAATGTCGAGAAGTCAATGCCCTTGGAAATGGACACAGTGACCAGAACATCCGGTTCCACGTTACTCACAAGGGCTGCGGGTCTCAGCTTTTTTGAAGACTTGGGGCAGACTGTGAGAAGTCTAAAAATCTACTTTCTGGGCTGAAATTACTTTGGAGTCCGGAGGGAGCTTCATAGATGCAAACTGGCAAAATGCAATGTTGGTGCCTGCCAAGCATGGGAGTTACTCCTTGACCCCAAGGGAAATTTCTTCAGTCCTCTAGTCGTTAGTAGAGAGTCGTAGATCCAGGATTCAGCTTCAGAGTTTCGTCCAGGGATATCTAAAGTCCTGTTGCCAGGGGTTCCTTACTTATACCTAAGAAAGGGGTTGGACTAGCTCTGGAGACCCACCTATGGAAGGGTTTGGAAAGAGAGGTGGCTACACCCATTTCCTTGGTCCAGTTTCATGCCAGAGCAGGGGATGGAAGCCCCTGAACCGGTTTGTGCTGGACTATGCACAGGTGCAAAAACAACAAATGATGGACAGAATGCAGAACAATGTCATACATTCACCACAGTACAGAGATCTGGGCATAAATCCATCGTTTTTTTGCTCACCATGCCATTCCAGTTTGAACCAGGCCATATGCAAATCAGTCTTGACCCTGTGCCTCATGGGAACAGTCCAGCCCGAACTGCCAAGCCAGGTCCTCCCTGGACTGGAAACAAGCATCCTAGGACCGGTTTCGGGGTTAAACCCCTCTTCAGCCAGGATAGCTTGATTCCAGTGGCATGGAGAGCAAGGGACCCACGTCTGGGCATACCCTTCCCACTCGGGGTGACAAATGCAAAAACAACAAATGATGGACAGAATGCAGAACAATGTCATACATTCACCCCAGTACAGAGATCTGGGCCTAAATCCATCGTTTTTTTGCTCACCCTGCCATTCCAGTTTGAACCAGGCCATATGCAAATCATTCTTGACCCTGTGCCTCATGGGAACAGTCCAGCCCGAACTGCCAAGCCAGGTCCTCCCTGGACTGGAACCAAGCATCCTAGGACCGGTTTCACCCCTCTTCAGCCAGGATAGCTTGATTCCAGTGGCATGGAGAGCAAGGGACCCACGTCTGGGCATACCCTTCCCACTCGGGGCTATGCACAGGGACACCAAATGTGCCCCCAATGCAGGACTTCAAAGGACTCTGAGAGTGCTCCCACCCAGCCCCTATACACATAAGCCTGTCTGGGAGGTGGGTACACCTCCCTGTGATAGGAAACCTATTGTCCAGGCCTCCCCTGCTGGAGTTTCGGTCAGCAGCAGGAGGCCAGACCTGTGTCTGTGGCTGCAGCATCCATTTTGTGATGCCAGGGCTCTGTTAAGTGGGTACCGGGTATACTGGTGCTGTCATGTCTCTCCCTCTAGAAGGGTGGGATAATATCCTCATATCAGGAATTGATGTGGGGGTATGAATCCAAGGTGTTTGATACCAAACATGACATGTTTTCATGCAGTCAGTCCAAAGTTAGCATTAACCGTTGAAGATATAATGCACTTAAGAGTATATGGTCAGGCTGCACTACTGACAACCCCAGAGAAGAGATTCCAAAGGTTGCAGAGGGGCTCAGCTCATGCCTGGGCACCCTCTCACATATAACCAAGCACCCTGCCTTCAGGATTGATAAGGCCTGCCATAGGGGTGACTGATAGGTTTCTTCTATGTGCAGTATTAAGTGAGATATAGTGAACCTATATCTCAGTAAGGGGTGCATGCACCACCTTACCCAGGCTGCAGTAGCAGACCTGTGGTGTCATTTTGGAGGGCTTCCCAGGTGTGGCATAATACATGCTTCAGCCCCTGGTTGGCCTCTGGGGTACCTATGCTCTAGGTACATAGTATACCATATAGCAGGGTCCCAGCCAGACTAAAGTCGAAAAACAGTGAAACACCAGCAAAATGTGGGGTAACCATGTGAAGCAGATCCTACTCTCCTACACACACTTGTCTTGTTAGGCACCCCTCTTGCCTCATTCTGTACCACTTTTCTCCCATTCTGCATCTTTGTTACTGCTTACTGCAGTTATCTTACCTCTTTCTGCACACATCTTGCCTCTTTCTGCACCTCTGTTGCTCCTTTCTGCACATATTTTGATTCTTTCTGCGCCTCACTTGCGTCTTTCTGCACCCTTCTCACCACTTTCTCCACCCCTCTTTACCCTTTCTGCATCTCTGTTGCTTCTTTCTATACTTACCTCTCCTCTTTCTCCACCTCCCTTCCCTCTTTCTAAACCCGTGTTGCTTCTTTTCAGCACTTCTTGTGCTTCTTTCTGTACCTCTCTTGCTTCGTTTGCACCCGTGCCTCCTTCTGCACCCCTCTTCCCTCTTTAAGGACATCTTTTGCCTATTTCTGCACCTCTGTTGCTTCTTTCTGCACTGCTCTTGTTTGTTTCTGAACCCCTTGAATCTCTTTCTGCACCCCTTTTCCCTCCTTCCGCACCTCTGTTCCTTCTTTCTGCTCTTCTTTTGTTTCTTTCTGCACCGCTCTTTTTTTTTTTTTAACAGACTTTTATTAAGTTTCATGTAAAGTCAAACACATCCCCGCCGCCCAATGCCTGGGCGATAGCAAGGATCAAAAGGAAGTATCATCAACAGCCCAACAATCGCAGCCTAGACCCATATCTAACATTCCATAAAATATCCACATTAACCTGCTGCTCGCCATACATGTACCCTCCAATGCAACAGAGTGAGACATCAGTCCCCCCACCCTCTCCCCCCTCCTACTCAAAAACACCCCCAGCAACACCTCCCCAACCACCCACACAAGCATGCCGCCAGCCACTAGGTTATTCACTAGACCAGATGTGCCTCGCAGTCCACCTCCCACGTTCCCTACCATACGGGACACAGCAATGAGTCAGACAAGAACATCGGGAAAATCATCTCTCCTGGTCCTATGAGCCACGCGTCTTCCCTAGCTCCACACTCTCTCCTGCAGCGAAGAGTTGCTCAAGTGCCTCCTGCCACGCCCCTCTCCTCAGAACTCTCCGCACCATCGTCCAGAGGGTGTTTGAGCAACTCCAGGAGTGCCACCTATGCTTGCGCCATTTCCTGAGACTTCTCACTGCCACTACGCCGGGCCATCTGTAACCTATAGTTCTCTTCACTCTCAGCCCACTTCACCATCTCCCTGTTCCACGGCACCAAACTAGGATTCTGCCTCGCCTTCCAATGGGAGGTAAGTTCTCGCTTAGCCAGGATCAACCCCAGGTCTATAAACCGGCTAGTAACCCTAGTCCTGGTGGTGTGCGGGAACCAATGCAACAAGCAGAGTCCAGGCGACATCACTAGCTCTCTCTCTGTCACAGTCAGCAGGGCAGTCATCACCTCCCGCCAAAAATCTCACTCCCGTGGGCAGTCCCAGAGCATGTGCAGAAGGTTCGCCCCACTCTGAGCGCAATTGGGGCAATCACCCAATCCCCCAAAGTACTCAGCAATGTTTCCGGGAGTGAGATAGGCCCTATGGAAGAGATAGAATTGGATGAGTTGGAACCTTGCATTCCGAGAACATTTCCACGGCCGCTCCACAATCGCCTCCCAAGCCTTTTCTGCAACGGTTTCCCCTAGATCCACCTCCCACTTGAGACGCAGCGCCGTCAGCGGTTTGCACATGTCGCTCGTGATCAGACGATAAAGGCAGGTCACCGCTTTAAAAGTACCCGTCGCCATCACTACATTTTGGCAAGCGAGAGACGTATCTGGTTCCACCAGCCCACTGAGCAAATGCTTCCTGATGGCTGCAGACAGCGCAGCATGCAAAAGAAAGTCCCCCCGCGGTAGATGATGGCGCTCACAGAGGTCTTGAAGGGGAAGAAGACCGCCGTCCTCATAGAGATCACCTATGGCCATGACTCCCGCTTCCTCCCAAGCCAGCAGCTGACTCCAGTCTCCCCCATGTGGCAACGCCTCGCACATCCGCAACGGAATCTCTGGAGCATAAGGGGTCCCCCCACGTGCCCTCCTGATCAATCGTGCCCAACAGTGTCGGATCATTCTCAACTCCGGCGGCAGGAGGGTACCTCTCAGTGGCGCCCACAGCAGCACACAGGACAGAAGGTGCCAACCTGGGTCCAACCCGTCTTGTTCCTCCGGCTGCCTAATGTGGCCCGCCACCCATTTCATAAACCACTGAAGTTGCGCAGCATGACAGAAAGCCTCAAAGTCCGGCAGCGCAAGGCCCCCCTCTGCCCTGAGCCTTTGCAGAGTAGCTAACGCCGCCCTCCCTCGGCCAGTTCCCCAGAGAAACCTTGTAATCAAAGTGTTCAGTTCTTACTTCTTTCTGCACTTCTCTTGCTTATATATGCAACCCTCTTGCCTCTTTCTGCACCCCACTTCCCTCATTCTGCACTTCTCTTGCCTCTGTCTGCACCTCTGGTCCTTCTTTCAACACTTCTCTTGCTTCTTTCTGTACCTGTCTTGCTTCTTTCTACACCCCTGTAGGAGAGTAGGATCTGCACTTATGTTGTAACCACTTTTTTTCTGATGTTTACACTGGTTTCTGGCTATAGTCTGGCTGGGACCCTGCTAATCAGAGCCCCAGCCTCTCTGTTCTCTCTAAACAACTTGGAGTGCATATCAGATGCACTAGTGATTGGATACTGTGGTACCTTATGAGCCCCTAGTGTATGGTACCTTAGGTACCTAGGGCATAGGTACTTCACAGGCCTACCAGGGGCTGAAGCATGTATTATGCCACCCCTGGGAAGCAGACTAAATCTGACACCACAGGTCTGCTAATGGAGCCTGGATGAGGTAGTGTTAGCACTCCTCACTGAGGTATAGGTTCCCTATAGCTCACCTTACACACACATATAAACCTATCAGTCACCCCTAAAGCAGGCCTTAACAATCCCGAGGGCAAGGGGCTTGGTTTCCATGTGAGGGGGTGCCTCTGCCTGAGCAGGGCCCCTCGGCAGCTCTCAGAGTCCATTCTCTGTAACTGTTTGTGGGTGCGGTTAAACCATATACTCTTAAGTGCATTATAACCTAACGGTAAATGCTAACTTTGGGATGGCTGCATCAAAACATGTCAAACGCTTTGGAATCATACCACCACACCAGTAACTGGTGTGGGAGTATGATCCCACCCTTCTAGAGGGATAAACATGTACCCACTGTGGAAACACGGTAGAATAGTGAAGAGCCCTGGCATCACAAAATGGATGCCACCAGCACAGACACTGGGCTGCCCTCCTGCTGCTGACCGAAACTTGCAGTGGAGGAGGCCCAACAAAAAGCATCCTGTCACAGGGAGGTGTAACCACCTTCCAGACAGGATTTAGTGTATTGGGGCTGGGTGGGTGCACTCCTAGAGTGCTTTGAAGTCCTGCACTGGGGGAGCAGTAGGCTCCTCTGTGCATATGCCAGCTCAAACCAGTTCAGGGGCTACCAGCCCCTGCTCTGGCACAAAACTGGACAAAGGGAAGTGGGTGTAGTCACCCACTCCCCTGACTCTCCCATAGGAGTGGTCATAAAGCTAGTCCCTCCCTTATTTGTAGTATAAGTTAAGGAACCCTTGCCATTGCAAACTAGATATCCCTGGATGTCGCTCTAAAGAAGAATCCTGGACCTTCGATGTTCCACTACCTTTGGAAGACTGAAGAATCTCCCTTGGAGTCAAGGAGTGACTCCCCTGCTTGGCAGGCACCAAAACTTTGAATAAACAGTCGCAAACTTTCTAGCTCCTGCCGGAGTCCAAAGTCCCTGCAGCCCTGGAAGTTGATTTACTGGCTTCTCTACAGCCATCGTGAGTCCCCAGCAAAGCTGAGGCAAGTGGACCCCACGAGTGATGAGGAACAGCAATACCCAGGTACTGTGCACTATTGTCAAATGCAACCCCTTTACGACATTCTACAAACTTGTGCATTGGACCACATATGGTTCAAGGCTCCAGCAGTATTTCCACCAAAGATCAGAGGCCTACCTTGTCCCGAGTGAACATGGTCTCCTGTTGAGTGAATCCTCCTGAGGTGTCTTTGCGATCCCTTGCCGGCTTGCTTGTGGGTCCCCAGAAGACTTTTGTGCAGAACCAACGGGCTCCCCTGGTTGTGCCATACCTGCCCTGTCTTACCTTTGCTGGGTGAGTTCCTCATATCTTGCTGGTCTGCACCGCTGACTTTCTTCACTTTCCACAAGACTTGCTGTAGCCAAGGGTTGTTTGCTCCAATCTGGTTGCTGACATGTCAGTAAGCTGCAGACTTTGTGGGAAACACTGAATCCAGCTCCTGGTTGTCATCGACACATCCTGGACCTAGTGGCTGAAGAGTCAAGACACCAGTGATCACCTGAAATCACCCGACAACTGTGGGCATCCAGCTTCCTGGCCCCGGGTCACTGGCAAGTGACTTTGAACACTGTCTCCTCTGCTTTCAGGTCTTCCTTCTTCTGAATCCAGCCTTGGATTCCACCGGACACTTCTCCTGTCTTCACAAGCAGCAAGTCTTCTTTGGCTCCCATTGAAAACGACGCCGCGACCCAACACCAAAAGACACATATGCACCCGGCTTCCCTGGGTGAGGTAACTCGAGTACTCCGGTGCTCCTGTGTGTGTTGACTCTAGAACTACTTACCCTGTAAGTGACTTGCTTGTAGACTCTCCCGAAGTATCCTAAAACTTTAAAATTCCAACCGCTACATGCTCTATTGAAGTCCATTGGGATCCGCGGCTGTGTTCTCACACTGCATGCGTCTCCCGTGGGTCCTTTACTTACCTGCACTGGGTGGATTAGTGAGGCCCCAGCGCTTCTGAAGGCCCTAGGATTTGTCTCTCCTCAAGTCGATATTCTTATACCTCTTTTTTAGTATATGGTCTGGTACGCCCCTAGGGCCCCAGCAATATTTGTGCTTAACTTGTTGTGAAATGTTGATTTGTGCATATGTCCGTGACTTCTAATCTCATAAAGAGATTAGTAGAGTGTGTCTAGTAATAAATACATATATATTTTATATATATACCTGTGTGGTGTCCTTTCATTTAGTGATTCAAGAGATTATAAGTTAAAACAAGCTGCTTTACAATCCTCTAAAGACTTAGCCTGAAGGCTGCTCTCCACAGCTACCACTAGGATAGCTTTAGTAAAAAGGTTGTCTTAAACCTATCTACCATAAGATTCGAATTGTACTGGTGCAAGGTGGCCACTTTAACTAGTGACCAGCATATACCAGGCCAACTTCTCACATTGGTGGGCAGCATGTGGGATTAAAGCTTGCCATTATTTTACCAGAAAATCTCTATTTGAATTACTAACTGAAAACCACCAAAGGTACTCAAGGTACATATAAAGTCAAGCTTAGTATCAATAAGTTCTACTGAACTTAGAGCTGTGTGTCAAGGGATAGCACACCCTTTCTACAGCTCAAGCTAGGATCAGTAGGCCACAAACTAGTGTAGCTAGTACAACAGTGCACAACACTAGATTGTCCTTAAGGGTTGGAGCCAGTGAGTCCACCCAGCCTCAGTATTAAGGGTGGGCATCAAATTCTGTTCCGCTCGCGGAATTGCGATATTTTGACATTTTTGCGTTCCGCCGAGGGCACGAAAATGCCCAAATTCCCGCTATTTGCCGTGTTGCAAAGATTTTTTTCATATTCGTGCTTTGAAAATGCATTCTCGCGCACGATCGCCTTACCGGGATCCCTGCGTTCGCCGACGAGTTTTCCAATCCGTTTGCGTGCGCCACGAGATGCTGATAGCTGGTCACGCTATCCCGTGAGAGTTCGCGATCTCGATCACGTCATTCTCCTCGCCATCAGACACCGCGAGAGTCTGCAATCGCGAACACGTCATTTTCCAGCGCGAGAGAGAACGTGAGGTCGCAAACACATCAATCTCTAACGCGACAAAGACCATGAGATCGCAAACACGTAATTTTGGACGCTCCATCGACATCCGGCGGAAGTGTGGTGAAGGTCGCGATCGCGAACACGCCAAATTTTCGATTTGGAGAAGAATGTTAACTCTAGCTGCATAAAACCTTCTCTAAATGATGATTTAGGTGGAAAAAACTCCTCTAATTGACATTTGGCTGTCCTTTTTTGTGCAAGGAGTCATTTTTGAAAAAAAAACCTTTTGGGGGGGGGAGAGGGAGGAAGTGTGTGCCACAGAGTCTCCAACTTCCTGTTCCTGTCCATCAGGCTCCTCCCAGTGCTTTGTCCATCTCCTGTTCATTCTGCCTTTGGATTTCAGCTGGAAGGATCACGTTTTGTGTCTGCTGCATCATTATCATTGAATTTGAGGACTTTTGAATTTGATATTTTACAAGTAAGTTGGTGTTGTGTCTGTTTGATTGGGGGCATTGCAGTTGCTGCAACTACAATTTTGGTACTTATCATTCTTTTTTTTAAATTGTTGGGGGTAGCCAGTAGGCCCAGAGATAGTCATGGGTGGGTGCATGATGAAGCAACTGTTCCTTTGGTGTGTGTTGAATGTTTTTCAAACATCATTTAGGGCATGGATGGCATTGATTTGAGTTGGTATATGTGTTTTTTGGGGGGGATTTCTGTTTTTGGGGGTGTGTTAAAGAAATGCCTTTGTTGTGTGTGCCTGGTGTGTTGGTGTGCATCCTTCAGACCTTGTTTTGCCCTGTGCATTTTCGTTTTTGCATTTTCTTGCATTAAAAAGGCACAGCAGTGTGGTTTAGCATGCATCTTTTGCCTGGCTTCTTTATAGGCCTTTTGGCAGTTCATTGATTGCCATGCCTCCAGCTTGTTGCTTGTGATTTGCGAGTGTCCATGTGGCTGTGGGCCTTTTCTGGTGGGAGTTATTAGTGTGCTGCTTTTGCCATATATAGGCCTACATAGTATTCCTTTGTGGCCTAGGCTTCTTGTTGTGGGCCTGGCCATGAGGCTGGCGGCCATTTTGAAGGCGGGCAGTGTGTTTTTTGCAACAGGCCTGCATTGTCTATCTTTTCTTTCTTGTAGTTGGGTGGGCCTGGCCATGTGGCTGGCGGCCATTTTGAAACCTAGGCCTGCAAGCTTTTGTGGCCTTGTCTGCCCACGGGCCTGCCTTCATCTAGTAGGCTCAGAGCAGGTAGCCACAAGTGCATTAAACACGTGTTTATCTGTATGCCCTGTTGAATTTAAACATCATTTAGGGCATGGATGGCATTGGATTGAGTTGGAAAATGTGTTTTTTGGGGGGGATTTCTGTTTTTGGGGTTGTGTTAAAGAAATGCCTTTGTTGTGTGTGCCGGTGCGTTGGTGTGCACCCTGCAGACCTTGTTTTGCCCGTTGGATTTTCGTTTTTGCATTTTACTGCATTAAAAAGGCACAGCAGTGTGGTTTAGCATGCATCTTTTGCCTGGCTTCTTTACAGGCCTTTTGGCAGTTCATTGATTGCCAGGCCTCCAGCTAGTTGCTTGTGATTTGCGAATGTCCATGTGGCTGTGGGCCTTTTCTGGTGGGAGTTATTAGTGTGCTGCTTTTGCCATATATAGGCCTGCATGGTATTCCTTTGTGGCCTAGGCTTCTTATTGTGGGCCTCGCCATGAGGCTGGCAGCCATTTTGAAGGCAGGCAGTGTGTTTTTTGCAACAGGCCTGCGTTGTCTGTCTTCTCTTTCTTGTAGTTGGGTGGGCCTGGCCATGTGGCTGGCGGCCATTTTGAAGCCTAGGCCTGCAAGCTTGTGTGGCCTTGTCTGCCCACGGGCCTGCCTTCATCCAGTAGGCTCAGAGCAGGTAGCCACAAGTGCATTAAACAAGTGTTTATCTGTGTGTTCTGTTGAATTTAAACATCATTTAGGGCATGGATGGCATTGGATTGAGTTGGAAAATGTGTTTTTTGGGTGGTATTTCTGTTTTTGGGGTTGTGTTAAAGAAATGCCTTTGTTGTGTGTGCCTGGTGTGTTGGTGTGCACCCTGCAGACCTTGTTTTGCTCTGTGGAATTTCGTTTTTGCATTTTATTGCATTAAAAAGGCACAGCAGTGTGGTTTTGCGTGCATCTTTTGCCTGGCTTCTTTATAGACCTTTTGGCAGTTTATTGTTTCCCAGGCATCCAGCTTGTTGCTTGTGATTTGCGAGTGTCCATGTGGCTGTGGGTCTTTTCTTTTCTTCTTGTCTTCTGTTTCTTGTAGTTGGGTGGACCAGGCACAGCAGTGTGGTTTAGCATGCATCTATTGCCTGGCTTCTTCATAGGCCTTTTGGCAGTTCATTGTTTCCCAGGCCTCCAGCTTGTTGCTTGTGATTTGCAAGAGTCCATGTGGCTCTGGGCTTTTTCTGGTGAGAGTTATTAGTGTGCTGCTTTTACCATACATAGGCCTGTTTCGTGTTCCTTTGTGGCCTAGGCTTCTTGTTGTGGGCCTGGCCATGGGGCTGGCGGCCATTTTGAAGGCAGGCAGTGTGTTTTTTTTGCAACAGGCCTGCAGTGTCTGTCTTCTCTTTCTTGTAGTTGGGTGGGCCTGGCCATGTGGCTGGCGGCCATTTTGAAGCCTAGGCCTGCAAGCTTGTGTGGCCTTGTCTGCCCTTGGGCCTGCCTTCATCCAGTAGGCTCAGAGCAGTTAGCCACAAGTGCATTAAACAAGTGTTTATATGTGGGCATGGATGGCGTTGGATTGAGTTTGAAAATGTGATTTTTCTTATTCCCTACCTTTTACTGCACCGTATTTTTTTTCCCGAACTATTGTTTCCGTGTCCTAATGATATTTTTTACCAACAATTCTCCTTCGATCTAGACTATCTGTTTCTAGATTCTTGTTATCCCTGCCTTTAACTGCCTCTGCAATGACTCTGTACTACTACTATTAGTCTGTCTGTAGCTAAGCATGCCCAGTTGGCCACTCTTTATTTAAAAGTTGTTAAATAAAACTCAGATTCAGCAGTAGCTCTAGCCATTGATGAGTCCAGTCCTTTGGGTTGTCCTCTTGTACTCCTTCTGTTCTTCTTAATCTTTGAGGCTTTATTAATCTTGATGTTTTTCGACAATTCCCACCAACAAAATGCCCAACCAGATTTTACTATTTTGATAGGATAGGACATACTACTACTGTTGTAGGGATTTTCCACATACAGAACATTGCACAAAAAAATAGGATGTTGGCGATGGGAGGTTGGACCTTCCTCACACTCACACCTCAATCAGAATGTGATTTTTTTGGGGGGGGGGGAGTTCTGTTTTTGGGGGTGTGTTAAAGAAATGCCTTTGTTGTGTGTGCCTGGTGTGTTGGTGTGCACCCTGCAGAACTTGTTTTGGCCTGTGGATTTTCGTTTTTGCATTTTATTGCATTAAAAAGGCACAGCAGTGTGGTTTAGCATGCATATTTTGCCTAGCTTCTTTTTATAGGCCTTTTAGCATTTCATTGTTTCCCAGGCCTCCTGCTTGTTGCTTGTGAGTGTCCATGTGGCATGTGGCCTTTTCTGGTGGGAGTTAGAATGGGCCTGCATGGTTTTTCTATTGGCTTACTGCTTCCATCCATCCCCTTTGCCAGCAGCAGCTCCCTTCCATTACATTTGTATTGTTATGTTTGTGCTTATTCTTTCCTATCCTTCCTGAGAGTGTAGTGTGTATATACTGTACACAGTAAGTAGAATACCATAGCCCTTGTTGCCAAAGTCTCACAAATGGCTACACTATATCTTCTATTTTTTTGTTCGAATTAGTAGTAAGTGAACCACAACAACAAATGCAACATTTCACTGATGATCTTCTCCTGGGTTATTTGCTTTTAGGTGCACAATAAGACACAGGAGGAGTAACTATCAACATCATCCATTGTACTGCCAGACAGAAGTCATGCTGCGCAACATATCACGTCCAACTGTGGGCCCGAAGAAAGGTACCAGGTCCTCCAGTACCAAGAAAGTTGCCGGTGAGAAGAAGGAACAGAAAAAGCAAGAGGCACTAACCACGACTTGTGTGCCGGCAAATGTGTTTTTTGGGACCAAAAAATACACGCCTGCAGCATCGTTGTCCGGCGGGAACCAAGCTGGGAGCAGCACATCCGCCCCAGCGGACCAACCCCACCAACCTAGGCCAAAGCCAATGAGTGTCGCAGAGGTAGCCAGTCTACTAACGAGCAGCGATGTTGAAATGTCAGTATCGCAAAGTAGTACACAATCAACGCATGCCGAAACTCACCAGATAAGTCTGCAGCAGCAGGCGGAGCCGCAAGAACAGCACCAGCTGCAAGAACAGCAGCAGCCCCAAGAACAGCAGCAGCCGCAAGAACCGCAGCAGCCGCAAGAACAGCAGCAGCCGCAAGAACAGCAGCAGCCGCAAGAACCGCAGCAGCCGCAAGAACCGCAGCAGCCGCAAGAACAGCCCACAATGGTAGTTGTTCCTCCTGAAGTAGGGGCATTTCAGGAAATCGAGCTTACTGCAGACAAAGAGGGGCAAGCCACTGTTTAAGAAGATCCATAGTCTTCCAGACCCCCAGCAAGGAAAGGGAGGGTTATTCCATTATCTTCTTCTTCAAGCCCCGCTTCTGATGATCTTGATGCCACTTGGAAGCCACCAGCTCAGTCTGAGAGTGATGCACGCCACAAGACAAGGCTAGTGAAAAGGAAGGTTCCAGAAAGCCTTAGAGTTATGGAGGTAGATGTACAAGAGGGAGATGATGATGATGATGAGCCAATCATCACGGACATCACTCCAGGCCCAATGGATATAGAGACCAACATTATTACCCTATCCAAAATGGCTGCAAGGGATGTAGCACGGATACCACCAACACAGGTAACACCACCACGACCTCCAGCTTCCATATTTTCATTTGCAAAGGAAAGGCAGGGACCTACATCCAGCTCAACCACCACCTCAGTAGGTAGTGGTAGAAGTCGCAGTGCAGCTGCTCAGATTCAAATTCCAAGCACACCCTCCAGTTCATCTGTTATTGAAAGTGGCACATCCAGCAGCACCAAGAAGTTCTCCTCCCCAGTTTGGGACTTTTTTTCGGTTAGCAGTAAGGAGGAGAACATTGCTATATGCTCAATTTGTCGACATGCTGTTAGGTGGGGTAAGCTTGGTACAAACTATGGTACCGGAGGCCAAACAAGTAATCTCAAAATACACCACGCTATCGTGTGGGAGGCTCACCTACTTCGCTTAGAACAAAGTAAAACTCAACCCATTGTTGTTGGGCATGAAGAATCAGGGGACGATATTATCGCAGTGGAAGGTGAACAAGAGGGAGACAATTCTAGCCCTGTCCCCAGTAGTGTAGTAGTACCGCCAACATCCTTCTCAGCAACATCTCAGTGGCACCGCAGTAAGAGTCTGAGTCAGGCTGAGACACCAAGGCGACCAAGTAGAATTGAAATGATTACGAAACAAAGTGCGTTGTTGAGACTAACTGGGTTAAAGAAAACTGCACCACAAAGGAAAATAATCCAGACTGCTATTGACAGCATGCTTAGGTTGGAGGGGCAATACCAACGCAACCACCCAATGGCACAGTTGTACAATGCAAAGCTGGCTAAAATGTTAGCGCTGGACCTTCTCCCTTTTTCATTTGTGGAAGTGGTGGGTTTCCTTGAATTTGTGTCAACCATCTGCCCTAAATGGAAGGTTCCCAGTCGGTCCTATTTTGCAAGAGTTGCTGTTCCAGCACTACATCATGATGTGCTGGAATTGGTTGGACAAGCTTTGCAGCAGAGTGCTGTTCACAATAACCACCTAACAACAGACATGTGGACCGGTTGCCAAGCCACTGATTACATGTGCATCACTGCACACTGGGTCTCATTTGTGGGGGTTAGAGATAAGCTATCTGAAGGTGCTGTTGACGCAGCTGAGATTTTTAAAGCAACTCGGAAACATGCAACTGTATCCATGTTCGCCATGGAGAAATCTCATACTGCTGTAAACAGAGTTTCAGAGCAAGGTTTTTGAATGGCTGCACCCAAGAGGGCTTAAGATTGGTTTTGTTTCCACAGATATGGCAGTAATGTACTTAAGGCCATGGAGCTTGGTTCCTATTTCAGGGTTCCGTGTTTGGCGCACTGCATTAACATTATTGTTCAAGACTTTCTGAAAAAAGAAGCCATAGTCAGCAACTTATTGACCATCTGCAGAAGAATATGCACTCATTTCAGCCATTCTTTTAAAGCTCAGAAGCAGCTGAGGATCATTCAACGTGACTATAGAATGCCAGTCAAAGCACTCGTCCAGGAGGTGGCAACACGTTGGAACTCAACTTATTGCATGCTTGACTGTCTGTTTGAGCAGTACAGGCCAATCAATGAATATGTCATGCAAAGATGGGATTCTACTGTGAAAGGCATGAGCCTTCAGATGGACCAATGGTGCCTAGTTAAATGCCTGACTGAGATGCTTCTTTCTTTCGAGGTCTTCACACGTGAAGCCAGCAAGGAGGACTGTACTATGGGCCAAGCTATCCCATTGTTGCAAATGCTGGAGCATCAGCTGAAGGAGGTGTCTGAAGCATACAAAGATGTAGAGGAAAAAAAAGAAGCATATGAGTTGGTGGAGAGCTTAGCCCGTCGCTTAGCTGACAATACAAGGGTGCAAAATAAGATTTTGACACAAAAACATTACATTTGTGCCACAATTCTGGATCCACTGACAAAATGGGCCCTGAAGGCATTAATTCCTTTTTCAGAAATGAATGTTGCCCGGTACAAAACTTGGATAGCTGAGTCAGCGAGTAAGTTGGAAAATGAACGGCTGCTAATTAAATGCCCTCTAGATAAACCCACAACAAGTACTGCAGCAGGGCATCCGTCATCAAGTTCAACTTGGGAGCCTGAGGGCAGTGCGTTTGGCTCAGAACACTCACCAACACTATCTACCACAGCAAAAACTGGATCTTCAGGTCCAGTAAAATCGTTACAGGATTGGTATTTACAGCAAGGCATTGGTAAGTCCAGTGCTGATGCAACAAGGAAAGAGCCCGAAAAGTTTTGCACCCCTGAACATTGAGCGGATGGTCCAGGCCTATCTGGACGACCCAACAGAGGTGTACATTGATCAAAACACATTGAGGTATTGGTATGGGAAAAGGGCCCAATGGCCAGTGCTCAGCAGGCTGGCGATAAACTATCTGGCTATCCCTGTCGCAAGTGTCTCTTCGGAACGTGTTTTAAGTGCTGCTGGTTCCATTGTAACAGTGGGAAGGACCAGTATCTCACCCAAAAACATGGAGAGGTTAACAATGATAAATGAATCAGCACTTTATACCACCGAATTACACAATACATTAATCAAGGGAGGAAGATGAGGACAGCGGCTCAGGTGACAGAACTGGTGTGTTAGATGATGATTACCTACTTCTGGCTGAACCCCCAGAGTTTGAGGATGAGCTATACTTCCGTGACAATTAGGCTTGCACTTCCAGTTCTTACTGTCTTCCACACTTATTTTCTTTTATTGGTGTATCTGTCTTTCTGGTTAGAAACTTAGAATCACAACAAATCCATCACCACCGTCTTCTAATTGTTTTATTGCCATATACAAGTTTTGGCTGGATGCATATCACAGTACACTCCTCAAAATCCTGCTCCTCCTTCCTCCTGAATCTCCCTAAATCCATTGCCCACAAGAAGTCAGATGATGATTGGATGATGCAAAATAGATGAAAAATAAAAAATATTTCCAAGTCCCTCCAAAATAAGTGGAACATGATTGATGATGACTACTATAGCTATCCTCCTTTGTGATCCGAGAGAGACTGCCCATTAACTGAAGATGAGAAGGAACAGGTACTGAATGATGCCATGTATTGGACGCTGACTGAGTGATTTGGTTGTTGTTTGTTGTGCATGAAGTTACTTCATTGTGCACTTTATGTAATAATCTACACACTAAAAGTAACTTAAGTCCCTTTTCCCTTCTTGTATTTTTAATACCAAATTTGTACTTCTACTGCCGGCTGATACATTGCATTTTGAATATAGGAAGGGGGCTCACTCGGTACGCCCAGACTGATTTGAACAAAACCATCATGATGACCTCAGTGACATAGTATCTTCACAGTCACTCAGTACATGGATCGGAGATGATTGATGGAATAAGTCAGGCCGTTTCATGAGTGGCATATAAGGTAAACAAGTAAACTACAACCACAGCAGACCTAAATGTCTGTGTACCAGTGGAGTCAAGTGTAGCGGTGGTATGACTGCGGTAAATTGTAAAATGCTATGTTGCTGGATATGTGCTTTGTCCAACTCTTTCAAAAAATGAATGCTAAATGGAGGATGTGCAAAGGGTGCCGTCACCGTGGGCCTGCTCTGTCCTGTTGGTGTTGTAGGTTAATGCTGAAAACAGACTAGAGTAGAGATGATGCATTCATGCCGACTCGGAAAGTATTCTTGTTGCACTACACCATTAACTTGTCCATTTTTTTCAACTTGGTTTCAATCTCAATATCCCTTTTGTTTTTGCATCCACAATTACAGGCCCGGGCCATACCCTGTGTTATACTTGGGAAAACAATGCACACTTACCTTACCAATAAATCTACATCTGCCAGGCAGGCAGTGGCGTCACCCAAGATTGATGGACGGAGCATCCATGGAAGGGAGGACCAAGAGGAATGCCGAGATTCAACTCTCCATTTGACCAGGATAACAGAGTAACAGTATCAACTTCCTACATCTTTTAAATAATTCGTTTAATTTTTTTGTCTACAATCTATTATTATCATTAGGTTTGCTCTCTGTCTATAATTCATCCCTACAGATATTTTAAAATTTTCTTTGCTGTCTGTAAAAGTAAGCCCGGTAACACTGAACACAAACTGTATGTAATCCGTGTCTCTCCTCAGCATCAATCATCATGCATGCATTTCTTTTTTCTCACTTAACATATTGATATGGATATGGTAATCTACAAAGATTCTGTTGTTTGATGTTTGTCCATGCGTACTGTTTTTCTTTCTCAAACCTTTCCCCAAAACCCCCTTCCCAACCATTCAAAACACCCTAACCCTGTTCCCTCGGGCTGTGTGACTTATTGAGGTATGACTACATTAAATGTACACCAATAATTTATCACACGCTTGCTGGGGCGGATGTGGCAAAAGCAACAGTACTTCAACTTCAAGGCAGGGTGGGGATCTTCTTCTACTTGCCCACCCATGAGCAATATATTTGTGAGGTAAGTTTTTTTACCAAAGGATTCGGCTAATACATCAGCATTAATTCCCGGCATTGATTCGATTAATGGATTTCATTCGTTGTCATCCCGCTACACAGCACTAACAGTTATGCTTGTGTCCAGTGTACTGTAGGCCTAATCAAGTGACTCAACACAACTAGTGTTTATAACTCTGTGTACTACTAGGCTATCCCCACCATCATTATGTTTTGTTGTATTTGGGCATAATATTGTTTGATAGTAAGTTCTGTACTGTACTTCATTCTACTACTCCTCGAAGAGTCTCTCTCAGGCTAATGACTGTCTCATTGTCTTTTTTGGCAAATGCTGCTGCCAGTGTCTACTACTACTACTACCACCACCACAACCATGACATGTTAGGAAAGAAAACCATCATCACCATGCAGCCATCGCTGTGCCTAAGTTAAACATCAAGCAAAGGTAAGAGAAGTTTGGGGGAGGCATAATTAATAATGGACATGTTTTCATTAATTCAATTTCACACACCCCTTTGAGTCCTGTTACAGAGTGCCTAGAGTACAAGAGACTGACAGTACTAGTAGGACAAGTCACTCAGTGAGGGGTGCCGCATCTATCTGTTTCTGTCTTACAAAGTCATCCAATTATTAAAATCAAACACTGGCTGTGGGCGGCCCTGCACCAGCAAGGAAAGAAGGATGCCGTGTGATGTAAAACAGTAACCCCACCCAGAAAACATTAACAACATCGTATGTAAACTTAAGTAGAAATATATTATTTAATACCCTAACAAAAATAAGCTATGTAAAAAATCCCACACCTGACCCACCCCTCTCCCTAACCCCAACCAATGTCCGTAAAGAAAATGTCCAATTGTCCAAAAGAGAACACCCAACACCCGATTCCCACCCACCCCAAGAATAATTAAAAAAGGGGCAATAATAACAGGGTCTAAGTTCGGCGGCCTTTTTTCAGGAGGACACGAACTTGCTCCTCCAGGCGGGCAACACGGCGCTTCAATGCGCTGCAGTTGCATCCACAAGGGGGGGGGCACGACTGATGGAGGGGCGGCGGCATGTGGCTGCCAGACGGTGGCGCCGTACCGCTGGAGGGCGGTGGCTGGGGTCTGGGGCATTGGAGGAGTCTGCAGCTGCTGCCGCCTCCTCCTCTTCCAGGACCACCAGCCGACGATATTCGGTCTGTATGGCCTCCAGCTTCCGGCACCGGGCCTTGGCTGCCAACTCCTTCCGGTCAGGTTTCCCCTTGGAAGGAATAGCTGTATATGAAGAAGAAAAAACAAGACTATTGTAAAATATACTCTTAGCAAAGCAGTGAGACAAATATTTCTACACATAGTGTCACGGAAGCACTAGCAAGCACATAACATTTGTGGTATGTACCAGTATGCATGCTGCATGCATCCCACAAATCTTTCTCTGCCAGTCATAAATCTTAAATCTCGCCCGTCCTTCGTCCTTCCACTCTTCTTTCCCTTTTCGTTCAACCCATCCATCAAGGTCATCTGATCTGACTTTTAGCCTTCTCCATAAAACTTTCACAGCTGAGTTGAAATCATCAGATAGAAGAGGCCATTGGTTACTCAACACTCCCGCCACTAATGCTTTTACTAATGTTAAGTAAAGGGTGTCTTCAACCGTTCACAACAACCTCTTACTTAGTAAGTCAACTGTACAGTATTATACAGTACACCCTTGCAGTGAGTGTAATGTCAATAAGTAAGGATTAGGAATCTAACTTACCACCACCCGCCACTGCTGCTGGCTTTCTCCCTGCAGCTCCTTCTGCAACTGCCGCCTCCTCCTCTCCTCCGTCAGCAGCCGCGTCGCCTCTGGCCCCAGCCCTGGTGGTTGGTAGCGCGCCTTGAAAAAACATTACCCATTTTTTCGGTGTCATATCCACCTCCCCCTATTTTTCACTAGCAAGATTGAAAAATGAGTTAATTGTAATACATACATATACAACATACATCACTAGTACAAATCAGGTAGTAGTAGAGTAGACACTAGTAGTTATATGGTCCCTAGAGTCATTCTAGTCTTTGCTTAGTTAGCCCGAGCCATGCTACCATTTTACGTTTGTGTCTTTTATTTTAGCACATGCGTCGTTTCCTCGCAGCTTGTTGTACAAAGAGTGACGCCTTTGAGCCCACATGAGCTCATACTGCTACTGTCTAAGCGCTGCGTACAAGGTCAATCAAAACAAGCCACTTTGTTATGGAGTTCTGGTGTTAGTCAATAATGCTTATCCAAAATGCTACACTTTTTGCCACGACTGAGAAATGCTTGCAATATACTAACGCGCACCATTTTTCTCCTAACAGACGGAAGATTCCCTTCTACGAACCAGAGCTTTGCAGAGCTTATGATGTAACCAGTACTAGCTTCTTCTAAGGAGAGGGGTCCACAGAATTCACTCAGATCTTCATTTTATATAAACTATATTCCTATTCTCACAAAGGGGATGGCGGTGCTTCCACCACTGTTCACTTATTATTAATCATGATTTTTTTTTTTCTTCGTTCTATGGACTTGCAGTTGTTGTAAGTGTAACTACGTGCAACAATGTTTATGGTTTTAATCTTATGCATTTTGCTGTTGGTGCTGCATTATAGAACAACGTACAGAGCTTGTCAGTTGCAAATAAAATTTTGGAACTTACATAGACTCGGTGGTATTTGGTGTGAATAGACTTACACGAGTGAGTGAGCAAAAGGAAGGGTGTGCAAACTGCGCATGTGCATTGCTTCCATGGCTGAGAGGTCGGGAGTGTTATGTTCTGGGTTGTCTACTCATTGGGTATCTTGGGGGGGGTTCAGAGAGCTAATAGTAATAAAACACTATTATAACTAGTTGGGCAGGAGATTGTGGTGGGTTCTGTTCTGATTGAGGTGTGAGTGTGAGGAAGGCCCAACCTCCCATCGCCAACATCCTATTTTATTGTGCAATGTTCTGTATGTGGAAAATCCCTACAACAGTAGTAGTATGTCCTATCCTATCAAAATAGTAAAATCTGGTTGGGCATTTTGTTGGTGGGAATTGTCGAAAAACATCAAGATTAATAAAGCCTCAAAGATTAAGAAGAACAGAAGGAGTACAAGAGGACAACCCAAAGGACTGGACTCATCAATGGCTAGAGCTACTGCTGAATCTGAGTTTTATTTAACAACTTTTAAATAAAGAGTGGCCAACTGGGCATGCTTAGCTACAGACAGAATAATAGTAGTAGTACAGAGTCATAGCAGAGGCAGTTAGAGGCAGGGATAACAAGAATCTAGAAACAGATAGTCTAGATCGAAGGATAATTGTTGGTAAAAAATATCATTAGGAAACAGAAACAATAGTTCGTGAAAAAAAATACGGTGCAGTAAAAGTTAGTGAATAAGAATTAATATTAAGGGCGCAGGCAACCCCCTCACACGGGAGATGGGCCCGCGACATAGATAGTGCCATGACAGCGGAAAGGGTGGTGTGTGCGAACAGGGGCTGTCCCAGGCGCTGGCAACAAATTTTGGGAAAATGGAACACGGGGGTGGAAAAAAAAAGAATAAAAAAAAAAAAAAGAATTAATATTAAAAACAGGAAGACTTACTGGGGCCAGCAGAAGAGCCCTCATTCTAGTCCTCCTGTCCGACTGGAACTGCTCCCGCCGACTCTGCCCCCAACTTCTTGCCCCTGGGTGCTGATCATGAAAGATATAAGAAAGAGAGAGGCAAACATTGATGATTGGTGTGAAACAAATATAATATTTTTATAAGACTGTCAAAAAAAATTTGTGTAAACAACAATTGCAATAAAATTGATCTATCTAATCTGGTCGACAAGTAGTATCTGGGGATTCGCGGACCGACTAGTTATTATTTATCTACACTAATAGAGTGTTCCATTCTGATTCCAGAATACTAACTAAGCCTAAGTAGTACGTACCACCTGACCGAGCCCACCTATTCCAGGCGTGCCAATTGTACATTAAGTAAGCATTTCCACTTCTTTTAGTCCTCAAAAATGCATAACTGGAGGACATATGCCTGTATTTTTGCATACACAAAATTGTTGGTTGATTGATGCAGATGTTCTGCTAGTGCTAAGCCTATTAGCACTCACTGAACAAACTACAAAATGTTCTACTAAGGACTGGGGTAAGCACTAGCAGCACTCATCAGCACGTGACGTAATAGAGGGGTCGTCGCAGACCACTAAAAAATTACACCTAAGTATCAATCCACCCCTATCTCTTAGTGACAGGACAAAGGAAGGACTAGAGTCACTCTAGCATTACCCAACTTAAGTTTTCTAAAATAACCTCTTACATAATCACGCAAAACGAGCGCAAACACAAAGTTGCAAATAACAAGATTAGTAGCGCAGAGCACCAGTGTCATAACAATCACAGAAGACTTTTAAATGTAAATTACCTGTAATGTATGTAAGCAGCAGCATTCTAGCTGGGCGGAAAAAAAATATATTCGCAATATATAACACAATATATAACACAGAGCAGAAGAACAGACACAAAGTAGTAATAATTAAATAGCTACTCAGCTTTCCCCACCGCTGCTGATGCTCCCGGAGCCCGTACCCGGACCCATGCCTGCCGCCTGCTGCCAGGGTTAAGGGGAGGTGGCGCTGCACAAAAAAACAGTGCAGCCAACTCCACCTCCCCAAATAAGGCCCGTGCCTGCCCCCTTGTGGGCTCTGCCTTCCGCAAGGAAGGCGGTCGCGGCTCAGGCTGGGATGCCCCCTGTGGCCCTTTGCCATGATTCTGGGGTAGGTGGGGGGCGGAAAAGAAAAGGTAAACATTAAAAAAGTAAGTAAAAGCAATGAAAAAAGCAGGTAATAGAAAAAGAGTGAAAAAGTAGTTAAAAACACACAAACAGTAGACAAAAACAAAAAACCATAACATAGAGTGAAAAACAAGATGGCCGCGCCCATTGCAAACGCATGGGCAAGTTCACGAGATATTTTCCCCCCGAGCACGCAAAAAGCGAACCGAACATGCAATACGCGTTCCCGAACAGGAAGTACCTAACGTGAACAAGCGCGAGCATGGATTGCGCGACCCGGAACAGGAAATAGAACCACAAGCGAGCGGGACAAGTGAAAACAAGATGGCTGCGCCCATTAGCGACCGCATGGGCAAGTTGATGACACATTTCCAACGCGATCACGCAAAAAACATCGCGAACGGGCATGTTCGGGAAATTATTTTTGCCGTTTTCGTGAAGATTTGCATAACACGATTACGCAATTTCCACCCACACTTACTTTCTGCACCCCTTTTGCCTCTTATTCCACCCCTCTTCTGTCTCTCTGTACTCTATTGCCTCTTTCTGGACCTCTTTTCCTTCTTTCTACACTTCTCTTGCTTCTTTCTGTACCTTTCTTTCTTCTTTCTGCACACCTCTTGCCTCTTTCTCCACCTCTCTTGTCTCTTTCTGCACGTGTCTTGCCTCTTTCTGCACCCCTCATCTCTCTTTCTCCACCTCTCTTGCTTCTTTCTGCACCTCTCTTGCCTCTTTCCACACATATCTTGCCTCTTTATGCACCTCTCCCTTCTTTCTGCACTTCTTTTGCTTCTTTCTGTACCAATCTTGTTTCTTTCTGCACCCCTATTGCCTCTTTCTGCACCTCTGTTCCTTCTTTCTGCACTTCTTCTGTTTCTTTCTGCACATCTTTTGCTTCTTTCTGCACCTCTCTTGCCTCTTTCTCCACCTCTCTTCCCCCTTTATGCTTCTCTGTTGCTACTTTCTGAACTTCTCTTGCTTCTTTCTGCACCTCTCTTGCTTCTTTCTGCTCCCCTTGTGCCTCTTTCTGCACCCCTCTTCTCCATTTCTGCACCCCACTGGCTCTTTCTGCACATCTGTTGTTTCTTTCTGCATTTATCTTGTTTATTCCTGCAACTCTCTTGCTTCTTTCTGCACCCCTGGTGCTCTTTCTCCACCCCTCTTCCCTCTTTATGCACCCCTCTTGCCTCTGTCTGCACCCCTGCTCCTTCTTTCTGCACTTCTTTTGTTTTTTCTGCACCTCTCTTGCTTTTATCTGCATTTCTCCTGCTTATTTCTCCACTCCTCTTGCCTCTTACTGCACCCCTCTTCCCTTATTCTGTACTTCCCTTGCCTCTGTCTGAACCTCTATTCCTTCATTATACTTCTATTGCTTCTTTCTGTATCTTTCTTGCTTCTATCTACACCCCTATTGCCTCTTTCTGCTAAACTTTTTCCTATTTCTGCATCCCTCTTGCCTCTTTCTGTACATCTGTTGCCTCTTTCTGTACTTCTCTTGCTTTTTTCTGCACCTCTCTTGCCTCTTTCTGCACCTCTGTTGCTTCTTTCTGCACCACTCTTGTCTTTTTAGGTACCCCTCTTGCCTCTTTCTGTACCACTCTTCTCCCTTTCTGCATGTCTGTTGCTGCTTACTGCAGGTCTCTTGCCTCTTTCTGCACACATCTTGCCTCTTTCTGCACCTCTGTTGCTTCTTTCTGCACTATTTTGTTATCTTTCTGTGCCTCTCTTGTATCTTTTTGCCTCCCTCGTGGCTCTTTATTCACCCCTCTTCCCTATTTCTGCACCTATCTAGCCCTTTTCTGAACCTCTGATCCTTTTTTCAGCACTTCTTTTGTTTCTTTCTGAGCCTCTCCTGCTCCTTTCTGCACCTCTCTTGCCTCTTTCTCAATCCATCTTCCTACTTTCTGCATCCCTATTTCTTCTTTCTGCACTTCTCTTGCCTCTTTCTCCATCCCTCTGCCCCCTGTCTGCATCCCTCTTGCTTCTTTCTGCATTTCTCTTGCTTCTATCTGCACCTCTCTTGTTTCTTTCTGTACCCCTCATGCCTCTATCTGCATCCTTCTTCCCTCTTTCTGCACCCCTCTTCCCTCTTTCTGCACCTCTGTTCTTTCTTTCTGTACTTCTCTTGTTTCTTTCTTCACCTCTCTTGCTTCTTTCTGCACTTCTCTTGCTTCTTCCTGCACCCCTCTTGCCTCTTTCTCCACCTCTCTTCTCCCATTCTGCATCTCTGTTGATTCTTTCTGCACTTCTCTTGCATCTTTATGCACCCCTCATTGCTCTTTCTGCACCCCTCTTCCCTATTTCTGCACCCCTCTTTCCTCTTTCTGCAAATCTGTTGCTTCTTTCTGCACTGCTCTTGATTCTTTTTGCACCTCTCTTGCTTCTTTCTGCACCCTCTCTTGCCTCTTTCTGCACCTCTATTGCCTCTTTCTTCATGTCTCTTGCCTGTTTCTGCACCCCTCTTGTTCTTTCTCTACCTCGCTTGCTTCTTCCTGCACCTCTCTTGCCAAATTTTCTGCACTTCTCTAACGTGTTTCTGCACCTCTGTTGCTTCTTTCTGCCCCCCTCGTGCCTCTTTCTGTACCCCTCTTGCCTCTTTCTGCACCTCGGTTCCTTCTTTCTGCTCTTCTTTTGTTTCTTTATGTGCCTCTCTTGACTCTTTTTATACTTCTCTTGCCTCTTTCTCCACCCATCTTCCCTCTTTCTGCACCTATGTTGCTTCTAACTGCACTTCTTTTAATCTTTGAGCACCTCTCTTGCTTCTTTCTGTACCCCTCTTGCCTCTTTTTCCACACCTCTTCTCCCTTTCCGCTTCTCTGTTGCTTCTTTCTGCACCTCTCTTGCTTCTTTATGCACCCCTTGTGCCTCTTTCTGCACCCCTCTTCCCCCTTTCTGCACCGCTCTTGCTTCTTTCTGCACCTCTTTTTTTGTTAATTTTTGCACCTGCAGGTGCATTCTTCAAACCAAAGGGCATTACCACAAATTGATAGTGCCAACTAGGGGTAGAAAATGCTGTCTTTGGCTTTGCATCATCAGCTAGGCTGATCTGCCAGTAGCCAGCTGTCAGGCCAAATGTGCTTAGAAACTTGGCTGAGGCCAAAGTATCTATCAGCTCATCTGCCTTGGGGATGGGATGGGCATCAGTCTTGGTGACTGCATTGAAACCCCTGAAATCCAAACAAAACCTCATCTCTCTCCTTCCATCTTTGATGTGAGGTTTATGTACCATGACTACTGGACTAGCCCAAGGGCTATTCAATGACTCCCAAATCCAACATCTTTTGGACTTCTGTTCCTTGTACAATCCCTGACATGGTCGGGTTGCCTGTAGATCCTATTCTTCACAGGCAGACTGTCCCCAGTGTCCACTTCATGAGTGCACCAGGTAGTCTGACTTGGAGTCAGAGAAAATATATGTCTGTACTGACTGAGAAGCTTCCTGCAGTCAGTTTGCTGCTGGACAGTGAGGCTGCCTGCCGAGGCTACACCATCAACTGATCCATCATCAGGGTTCTGAGAAAGCAGGTCAGGGAGTGGATCACTCTCTTCCTTCTGTCCTTCATCAGTAGCCATGAGCAAGCCCATGTCTGCCCTGTCAACATATGATTTGTGAGAAGTTGGCCTGATATATGCTGTCCACTAGTTATAGTGGGCACCCTGTATCAGTCCAAACAACCCCTCATTGGTTAAAGGTTAAAGACAACCTTTATTGAAAGCTATCCTAGTGGTAGCTACGGAGAGCAGCCTTCAGGCTAAGTCTTGAAGGAATGTAAAGCAGCTTGTTTTACCAGTCTATAATCTCTTGAGTTCCTAAATGAAATGCATCCACACCAGGTATATATATAAAATATATGTATTTATTACTAAACACACACTCCTAGTCTCTTTCTGAGATTAGAGGTCAAAACACATAAGTTACACTTCAATAATCACAGTTAAATAGCACAAATACACGTCAGACCCTAGGGGCGAGCCAAACCATATATTAAAATAGTGGTATAAGAATCACAACTTAACTAGACACAAGGCCTAGAGCCTGTAGAATCGCTCGGACCCCAAGGAACCACCCAAGGTAGTGACACAGGGGACCCACGGGGGCCGTGTGCAGTGTGGGAACACAGCAGCGAGCTCCCATTAGCCTCTATGGGGAAAGTCACGGTTAGATTTTTAAAGATTAGGGAACTTAGAATTGAGTCAGTACCTGTAGGAGATGTAGGATCTGCCTCTTATGTTGCCCCCACATTTTTTCTGATGTTTACACTGGTTTCTGGTTATAGTCTGGCTGGGTCCCTGCTAATCAGGGCCCCAGCCTCTCTGTTCTCTCTAAACAACTTGGAGTGCATATTAGGTGCACTAGTGATTCGATACTGTGGTACCTTATGAGCCGCTAGTATATGGGACCTTAGGTACCAAGGGCATAGGTACTTCACAGGCCTACCAGGGGCTGAAGCATGTATTATGCCACCCCTGGGAAGCAGACTAAATCTGACACCACAGGCCTGCTACTGCAGCCTGGGTGAGGTAGTGTTAGCACTCCTCACTGAGATATAGGTTCACTATGTCTCTCTCTGCACACACATTTGAACCTATCAGTCACCCTTAAGGCAGGCCCTATCAATCCTGAGGGCAGGGTGCTTGGTTTCCATGTGAGGGGATGCCTCTGCCTGAGCAGAGCCCCTCTGCAGCTCTCAGAGTCCATTCTCTGGGGCTGTTTGTGAATGCGGTCAAACCATATACTCTTAAGTGCATTATAACCTGGCGGTAAATGCTAACTTTGGAATGGCTACATCAAAACATGTCGTGTTTGGTGTCAAACACTTTGGAATCATACCCCCACACCAGTAACTTGTGTGGGAGTATGATCCCACCCTTCTAGAGGGATAGACATGTACCTACTGTGGAAACACAGTAGAATCCTGAAGAGCCCTGGCATCACAAAATGGATGCCACCAGTCACAGACATTGGGCTGTCCTCCTGCTGATGACCGAAACTCGCAGTGGAGGAGGCCCAACAATAAGCATCCTGTCACAGGGTGGTGTGACCACCTCCCAGACAGGGTTTAGTGTATTGGGTCTGGGTGGGTGCACTCCTAGAGTGCTTTGAAGTCCTGCACTGGGGGAGCAGTAGGGTCCTTTGTGCATACACCATGTCAAACCGGCTCAGGGGCTACCTGCCCCTGCTCTGGTGTGAAACTGGACAAAGGGAAGTGGGTGTAGCCACCCACTCCCCTGACCCTCCCATAGGTGGGGTCATAGAGCTAGTCCCTCCCTTCCTTTCAGTATAAGTTAGGGAACAATTGCCATTGCAAACTAGATATCCCTGGACGATGCTCTGAAGAAGAATCCTGGACCTTTGACGTTCCATTACCTCTGGAAGACAGAAGAATCTCCCTTGGAGTCAAGGAGTGACTCCCCTGCTTGGCAGGCACCAAATCTTGAAATCAACAGTCGCAAACTTTCGCGCTCCTGCCGGAGTCCAAAGTCCCTGCAGCCCAGGAAGAGGATTCCCTGACTTCTCCAAGGCCATTGTGAGTCCCCAGTGACGCTCAGGCAAGTGGACCCCACGAGTGATGAGAAACAGCAATCCCTGGGTACCGGGCACTATTTTCAAGTGCAACCCCTCCACGATATTCTACGAACCTGTGCATTGGACCACGTATGGTCCAAGCCTCCAGCAGGAATCCCTCCGAAGATGAGAGGCCTACCCTGTCCCAAGTGACTGTGGACCCCTGTTGAGTGAATCCTCCCGAGGCGTCTTTACGATCCCTTGCCGGTTGGCTTGTGGGTCCGCAGAAGACTTTTCTACAGTTCCAAAGGGCTCCCCTGGTTGCTCCAGGACTGCCCTGACTTATCCTTGCTGGGTGAGTCCCTCAGACCTTGCTGGTCTGCACTGCTGACTTTTTATCCTTTCCACAAGACTTGCTGTTACCAAGGCTTGTTGGCTCCAATATGGTCACCGACACCGCAGTAAGCTGCAGACATTGTGGGACATGCTGAATCCAGCTCCTGGTTGTCGTCAACGCCTCCTGGACCTCGTGGTTGAAGAGTCAAGACAACCATTGATCACCTGAAATCACCCGACGACTGTGGGCATCCATCTTCCTTGCCCCGAGTCACTGCCAAGTGACTTTGAACACTGTCCCCTCTGCTTTCAGGTCTTCCTTCTTCTGAATCCAGGCTTGGATTCCACCGGACACTTCTCCTGTCTTCACAAGCAGCAATTCTTCTACCATTGAAAACAACGCCGCGACCCAACACCAAAAGACACCTATGCACCCGGCTTCCCTGGGTGAGATAACTCCAGCACTGCGGTGCTCCTGTGGGTGTTGGCTCTAGAACTACTTACCCTGTAAGTGACTTGCTTGTAGACTCTCCCGAAGTATCCTAAAACTCTTAATTTCCAAATCGCGACTTGCTCCATTGAAGTCAATAGGGATTTGCGGCTGTGTTCTCACACTGCATGCGTCTCCCGTGGGTCCTTTTTTTTCCAGCCTTGGGTAGTTTTTTGAGACCCCAGCGCTTCTGAAGGCCCTAGGCCTTGTCCCATCGCAAGTCGTTATCTCTAAGTCTCTTTTTTAGTAGATGGTCTGGTACGCCCCTAGGGCCCCAGCCATATTTATGCTTAACTTATTGTGAAATGATGATTTGTGCATATGTTCCTGACTTCTAATCTCATAAAGAGATTAGCAGAGAGTTGTTAGTAATAAATACATATATTTGATATACATACCTGTGTGGTGTCCTTTCATTTAGTGATTCAAGAGATTATAAGGTTAAACAAGCTGCTTTACATTCCTCTAAAGACTTAGCCTGAAGGTGGCTCTCCACAACTACCACTAGTATAGCTTTCTTTAAACGGTTGTCTTAAACCTACTACCATAAGAGTCGAATTGTACTGGTGCAAGGTGTCCAGTTTAACTAGTGAACAGCAAATACCAGGCCAACTTCTCACAGGACCAAACCCTTTTGGACTTAGGAAGTTCTAGGGCTAACACCCACGGGAGCACCGGAGTACTCGTGTTACCTTACCCAGGGAAGCCGGGTGCATAGTTGTCTTTTGGTGTCGGGTCGCGTCGTCGATTTCAATGGGAGCTGGTGAAGAAGTGCTGCTGCCGTGAAGATGCGAAGTGTCCGAAGAGATCCAAACCTGGATTGAAGATGAGAAGAACCTGAAAGCAGAGGGGACAGAGTCTGGGTCACTAGCCAGTGACCAGGAAGGCGATGGACAGATGCCCACCAATGTCAGGTGTTTCAGGTGAAAGAGGTGATGCTTGACTCTTCAGACACGAGGACCAGGAGGCGTTGAGGACAACCAGGAGCTGGATTTGAGCTGTCCCGCGCAGGATGTCGAGGCTTCTTGTGTCCAATCTGGGCACCGACGCTGCAGCACTCGACATCCTTCAAGGGACAGCTCAAATTCAGCTCCTGGTCATCCTCGACACCTCCTGGTCCTCGTGGCTGAAGAGTCAAGCTTCACCTCTTTCACCTGAAATCACATGACATCGGTGGGCATCTGCTCATCGCCTTCCTGGCCACTGGCTAGTGACCCAGACTCTGTCCCCTCTGCTTTCAGGTTCTTCTCATCTTCGATCCAGGCTTGGATCTCTTCGGACACTTCGCATCTTCATGGCAGCAGCACTTCTTCGCCAGCTCCCATTGAAATTGACGACGCGACCCGACACAAAAAGACACCTATGCACCCGGCTTCTCTGGGTGAGGTAACACGAGTACTCCAGAGCTCCCGTGGGTGCTCGCCCTAGAACTCCTAAGTCCAAAAGGGTTTGGTCCTGACTCATTTCTAAGTGTCCCATAACTTTAAAAATCTAACCGCGACTTTTCCCATAGAAGCTTACGGGAGCTTGCGGCTGTGTTCACACACTGCACACGACCTCCGTGGGTCCCCTGTGTCACTACCTTGGGTGGTTCCTTGTGGTCCCAGCGATTCTACAGGCTCTAGGCCTTGTGTCTAGTTAAGTCGTGGTTCTTATACCACTATTTTAGTATATGGTTTGGCTCGCCCCTAGGGCCTGACGTGAATTTGTGTTATTTTACTGTGATTATTGAAGTGTAACTTATGTGTTTTGACCTCTAGTCTCATAAAGAGACTAGGAGGGTGTGTTTAGTAATAAATAGATATATTTTATATATATACCTGGTGTGGATATCTTTAATTTAGTGACTCAAGAGATTATAGACTGGTAAAACAAGCTGCTTTACATTCCTTCAAGACTTAACCTGAAGGCTGCTCTCCATAGCAACCACTAGGATAGCTTTCAATAAAGGTTGTCTTTAACCTATAACCAATAAGGGGTTGTTTGGACTGATACAAGGTGCCCACTATAACTAGTGGACAGCATATATCAGGCCAACTTCTCACAAGAGGCATGCAGAAAGAAGCAAGAAAGGTACAGAAAGAAGCAAGAGAAGTGTAGAAAAAAGGAACAGATGTGCAGAAAGAGGCAAGAGAGGTGCAGAAAGAGGGACTAGGGATGCAGTAAGCGGCAAGAGGGGTGCAGAAAGAACAAGAGAAGTACAGGAAAAATTAACGGAGGTGCAGAAAGAGGCAAGAGGGTGCAGAAAGAGGGAAGATGGGTGCCGAAAGAGGTACAAGGGGTGCAGAAAGAAGCAAGAGAGGTCCAGAAAGAAACAAGAAAAGTGCAGAAAGAAGCAACAGATTAGCAGAAAGAGGCAAGAGGGTTTCAGAAAGAGGCAAGAGGAATGCAGAAAGAGGGAAGAATGGTGCTGAAAGGAGCATGAGGGGTACAGAGAGAAACAAGAGAAGTGCAGGAAGAGGCAACAGGTGCAGAGAGAGGAAAGAGGTGCAGGAAGAAGGAAGAGGGCTGCAGAAAAAGGCAAGGGGGTGTAGCAAATAGCAAGAAAGGTACTCTACTGAACTTAGAGTTGTTTGTTAAGGGCTTAGCACACCCATTCTACAACTCAAGAGAGTTTAGTAGGCCACACTAGAGTAGGTAGTGCAATACACCACACCACACTAGTAATGTCTTCAAGGCCAGGAACCAGTAGGCCCTTGCCAGAAGCCAATGGGCTTCAAGATTCCCAGTATGATAGACTCCCATTCATGGAACTTAGAGCATTATGTACAACTAGGAAACTGAAGACAGGCAATAGTCCAACCACCCAGCATCTCATAGAGGTACTCAGGCTGGTTGACCTTAGCAGATCTTTAGGATCTGAAGGAGCAGGCAGAGTGGGTGGGACAGCACATGAGGAAAGGCCTAGGGGTGTAATTCCCCCTGACCTGACCTCCAAGTCTGGCCAGGCAGATGACAATGATCTAGACCTGGAAAATCCAGCTCCCCTAGACAGTGATGGAGAGGACCATAATGGACCCCTCTTTGTCCCTCCTGGGAGAGTTGGTGGTGGGCCAAGAAGGTCAAGATCACCCTCAGTGGAGTCTAACCATTCTGTAGGGACCTCAATCTCCTCTCATAGGAGGGAAACCTCTCAGGAGAGAAGGGAGAGACTCCTTAAGTATGAGGAAGCTCACACCATGTTGCAAAATTTGTAAACAGAAAACTCACTGGACCAGTGATTGCACCAAGTCCAAAGAATGTACTCCAGCCACCATTGCCCCTAAGGCAACTGTTCCCCTAATACAGTTACAATTGGTGGTGGTAATGTCCAGAATAATGGTGTAGTAGGGTTGACCCTGGGTTCTGAGATGGACTCTGGCCTAGTCAGAGTTCCAACTCAGGCTGTTCTAGTCTGTGATGGGGGCATGGATATGTCCACCTTTGTGAGTCCCAGTAATCTGGGCAAATACAGACAACAGCCTTTGATAAATTGAATAGAGGCTTTGGCATTCAGGGACACAGGAGCAAGTGTCACTATGGTGACAAAAGATCTTGTGGATCCTGGGCAGATTATAATTGATGAATTGTACGTACCAAGTGACCAGTGCTAGCAATGTCAGAATAGACCATTCTCTGGCAGTTGTTAACTTCTCCTGGGGAGGGGTAACTGGCCTTAAGAAGGTCGTGGTAAGTGCAGACCTACCACAACAGTGCTTGCTTGGCAATGATCTAGAATCTTCAGCTTGGGCTGAAGTGGAGCTTGGGACACATACAGAAATGTTAGGGATCCCTGCTCATGTATTTGCTGTGACTAGGTAACAGGCCAAAATGTCTAATACTGGACAGGCCCTGGATTCTGGAATAATGGACCAGGTGCCTCCCAAGAGGAGGAGCAGTAGGGTTAAGGCAGTGCCTTCCCACCTGAATCAGAATACAGATCAATCTCCTCAGGGAGATGATCTTGAGCCTGAAGAAGGAACTGTCCCAGAGGAGCTTGAACCTGGCCAGGTTGCGTTCTTGGGGACAGGTGGCCCTTCCAGGTCTGATCTGAGCCAGGAGCAGAAAACCTGCCCCTCACTTGAACCCCTCAGAAAGCAAGCTGCTGATGAGGCTGCTGGGAATGCTAGTAGCACCCATAGAGTTTATTGGGATGATGGACTCCTTTATTCAGAGTGTAGAGACCCCAAGCCTGGTGCATCCAGTAGGTTGGTTATACCTCTGAAGTTTAGAGGCTTCCTATTGACACTAGCCCATGATATTCCCCTAGCAGGACACCTGGGCCAGAACAAGACTTGGGACAGAATTGTCCCTCACTTTCACTGGCCCCACATGTCTGAAGTCACTAAGGAGTGTTGTCGTTCCTGTGTGACCTGCCAAGCCAGTGGCAAGGCAGGTGGAACCACAAAGGCCCCCCTGATACCACTACCTGTGGTGGGGGTTCCCTTTGAGAGGGTTAGGATTGATATTGTTGGTCCCATGGATCCTCAGACAGCATCTAGGCGCAGGTTTATACTGGTGGTGGTGGACCTTGCCACCAGGTACCCAGAAGCAAGTCCCCTCAAGACTACTACAGCACCTGTGGTGGCAAGAGCTCTCTTGAGTGTATTCTCAAGAGTAGGCTTTCCTAAGGAGATAGTATCTGACAGGGGAACAAACTTCCTGTCTAATTACTTGACTGCCATGTGGAAGGAGTGTGGAGTGAACTACAAGTTCACCACACCCTATCAACCACAATGCAATGGTTTAGTTGAAAGGTTCAACGAAACCTTGAAGGGTATGATTAAAGGACTCCCAGAAAAGCTTAGGCGAAGATGGTACATACTCTTGCCCTGCCTTTTATTTGCATACAGGGAGGTTCCTCAAAAGGGGGTTGGCTACAGCCCATTTGAACTTTTGTTTGGTCACTCGGTCAGGGGTTCGTTGTGTCTGGTTAAGGAAGGATGGGAGTTACCTCTCAAGCCCCCCAAACAGGACATAGTGGACTTTGTACTTGGTCTCTGCTCCAGGATGGCTGAGTATATGAAAAGGCAACCAAAAATCTTGAGGCTAGTCAGGAATTACAAAAAGCCTGGCATGACTAAAAGGCTGTACTGACTGTCTACCAGCCAGGACAGAAAGTGTGGGTGTTGGAGCCTGTGGCCCCAGCAGCCCTCCAGGACAAATGGAGTGGCCCCCATACAATTGTTGAACAGAAAGGGAAGGTGACATACTTGGTAGACCTTGGAACCCCTAGGAGTCCTCACAGGGTACTTCATGTCATCAGACTAAAACCATATGTTGACAGGGCAGACATGGGCTTGCTCATGGCTACTGATGAAGGACAGGAGGAAGAGAGTGACCCACTCCCTGACCTGCTTTCTCAGAACCCTGATGATGGGTCAGTTGATGGTGTAGCCTTGGCAGGCAGCCTCACTGCCCAGCAGCAAACTGACTGCAGAAAACTTCTCAGCCAGTTCAGACATTTGTTTTTTTTCTGACTCCAAGTCAGACCACCTGGTGCTCTCATGAAGTGGACAATGGGGACAGTCTGCCTGTGAAGAATAAGATCTACACGCAACCTGGCCATGCCTGGGACTGTATAAGGACAGAAGTCCAAAAGATTTTGGATTTGGGAGTTATTGAACCTTCAATTAGCCCTTGGGCTAGCCCAGTAGTCCTGGTACCTAAACCTCAGACTACAGATGCCAAGAGAGAGATGAGGTTTTGTGTGGACTACAGGGGTCTCAATGCAGTCACTAGGGGCCCGATTCACAGAACTAACTTAAGACAAAATCCTAAACTTACTACCATTTTGGTATTCACAGAAGGCACTTACTCATTTTGGTATTCACAGAAGGCACTTACTCATTTCGGTATTCACAGAAGTTAGGAGTCCTAACTTTAGGACTCCTAAATGCCTTCTGTGAATACCAAAAGTCTTAAAATTAGGATTTTTCTAAGTTTAGTAGTAGTATAGTTAGGACTCCTAACTTTAGGACTCCTAAATGCCTTCTGTGAATACCGAAAGTCTTAAAATTAGGATTTTTCTCAATTTAGTAGTCCTAAATTTAGGACTCCTAACTTTAGGACTCCTAAATGCCTTCTGTGAATACCGAAAGTCTTAAAATTAGGATTTTTCTCAGTTTAGTAGTAGTATAGTTAGGACTCCTAACTTTAGGACTCCTAAATGCCTTCTGTGAATACCGAAAGTCTTAAAATTAGGATTTTTCTCAATTTAGTAGTCCTAAATTTAGGACTCCTAACTTTAGGACTCCTAAATGCCTTCTGTGAATACCGAAAGCCTTAAAATTAGGATTTTTCTCAGTTTAGTAGTAGTATAGTTAGGACTCCTAACTTTAGGACTCCTAAATGCCTTCTGTGAATACCGAAAGTCTTAAAATTAGGATTTTTCTCAATTTAGTAGTCCTAAGTTTAGGACTCCTAACTTTAGGACTCCTAAATGCCTTCTGTGAATACCGAAAGCCTTAAAATTAGGTTTTTTCTCAGTTTAGTAGTTGTAAAGTTAGGAGTCCTAACCTTAGGACTCCTAAACTGAGAAAAATCCTTATTTTAAGACTTTCGGTATTCACAGAAGACATTTAGGAGTCCTAAAGTTAGGACTCCTAACTTCTGTGAATACCGAAGTGAGTAAGTGTCTTCTGTGAATACCAAAATGGTAGTAAGTTTAGGATTTTGTCTTAAGTTAGTTCTGTGAATCGGGCCCACAGGACTGATGCCCATCCCATCCCCAGGGCAGATGAGCTAATAGATACTTTGGCCTCAGCCCAGTTTCTAAGCACATTTGACCTGACAGCTGGCTACTGGCAGATCAGACTCGCTGATGATGCAAAGCCAAAGACAGCATTTTCTATCCCTAGTGGACACTATCACTTTGTGGTAATGGCCTTTGGTTTGAATAATGCACCTGCCACTTTCCTAAGGTTGGTGAATCAAGTCCTTACAGGCCTGGAAGACTATAGTGCAGCATATCTAGATGATATTGCTGTCTTTAGCTCCACCTGGGAGGATCTCCTGGTCCACCTGAGGAATGTTTTGGAGGCCCTGCAAAAAGCAGGCCTAACTATCAAGGCTACTAAGTGCCAGATAGGGCAGAGTCAGGTTGTGTACCTGGGCCACCTTGTAGGTGGAGGCCAGGTTCAACCATTGCAGAGCAAAATCCAGACCATAATGGACTAGGTTGCTCCAACTACCCAGACTCAGGTGAGAGCCTTCTTAGGCCTGACTGGGTACTATAGGAGATTTGTGAAGGGGTATGGATCAATAGTGATACCCCTGAATGACTTAACCTCTAAGAAAGCGCCCAAAAAGGTTCAGTGGACAGCTAGCTGTCAAAAGGCATTTGATGACCTGAAGCAGGCTATGTGCACTGCTCCCATTATGTAAAGTCCTGACTACTCCAAGAAGTTAATTGTTCAAACAGATGCATCTGAGTTGGGTGTAGGGGCTGTACTGTCACAGTTGCATGATGAAGGTCAGGATCAACCAGTAGCCTTCATAAGCAGAATGTCGACCCCCAGAGAGAAACGTTGGTCAGCCATTGAGAGGGAGATCTTTGCTGTGTTTTGGGCTCTGAAGAAGTTGAGGCCATACTTATTTGGTACTCACTTCATTGTTCAGACAGACCATAGGCCCCTCTTATGGCTAAAACAGATGAAGGGTGAAAATCCCAAATTTCTCAGGTGGTCCATTTCCCTACAGGGGATGGACTATACAGTGGAACATAGACCTGGGAGTAACCATGCCAATGCAGATGGACGCTCCAGATATTTCCACTTAGAACATGAAGACTCAACTGGTTATAGTGGGCACCCTGTATCAGTCCAAACAACCCCTTATTGGTTATAGATTAAAGACAACCTTTATTGAAAGCTATCCTAGTGGTAGCTATGGAGAGCAGCCTTCAGGCTAAGTCTTGAAGGAATGTAAAGCAGCTTGTTTTACCAGTCTACAATCTCTTGAGTCACTAAATGAAAGATATCCACACCAGTTATATATATAAAATATATGTATTTACTACTAAACACACCCTCCTAGTCTCTTTATGAGACGAGAGGTCAAAACACATAAGTTACACTTCAATAATCACAGTAAAATAGCAAAAATACACGTCAGGCCCTAGGGGCGACCCAAACCATATACTAAAATAGTGGAATAAGAACCACGACTTAACTAGACACAAGGCCTAGAACCTGTAGAGTCACTAGGACCCCAAGGAACCACCCAAGGTAGTGACACAGGGGACCCACGGGGGCCGTGTGTGAACACAGCCGCGAGCTCCTGTTAGCTTCTATGGAGAAAGTCGTGGTTAGATTTTTAAAGATTAGGGACACTTAGAAATGAGTCAGGACCAAATCCAGTGACCAGGAAGGCGATGAGCAGATGCCAACCGATGTCGGGTGATTTCAGGTGAAGGAGGTGAAGCTTGACTCTTCAGCCACGAGGACCAGGAGGCGTCAGGGACAACCAGGAGCTGTATTCAAGCTGTCCCATGAAGGATGTCGAGTATTGCAGCATTGGTGCCCAGATTGGACACAATAAGCCTTGGCAACAGCAACCCAATGCAGAAACAAGAAAGATGCTTCGGTGCAAACCAGCAAGGTCTGTGGGACTCACCACTTGGTTGAGAGTCAGGGCACGTATGGAGCAAGCAGAGAAGCCCAAGGAAATACAAATTTACCCCCTCGGGGACCCACCAGTCAACAGACCAGGGGTCGCGAAGGGACCTCAAGATGAAACACAAAATGGCGGCCCACGGGTCACTCAAATGACCAGGCCAACAATCTTCAGTGTATTCAGTGATCAAGGTGGGGGCTACAAGTCAGCCCAAGCACGACTTCAAGAGATGTCGAGAAGTCAATGCACTTGCAGACGTGCACTGTGACCAGGAGTTCCGGTTCCACATTACTCACGAGGGCTGCGGGTCTCAGCTTTGCTGCAGACTCGGGTCGGCCTCTGAGATGTCTGGAAATCCTCTTCCTGGGCTGCAAATACTTTGAAGTCCGACGGGAGCTTCAATAATGCGGACCGCAAATTGCTTCATTAGTGCCTGCCAAGCAGGGGAGTCACTCCTTGACCCCGAGGGAGATTACTTCAGTCCTCTGGTCTTGAGCAGAGCGTCGAAGGTCCAGGATTTGGCTTCAGAGTTTCATCCAGGGTAATCTAAAGTCCTAAGGACTGGGGTCCCATACTTATACTAAGGTAGGCGGTTAGACATACTCTGGGGACCCACCTATGGGAGGGTTTGGAAAGAGGGGTGGCTACACCCATTTCCTTTGTCCAGTTTTGTGCCAGAGCAGGGGCTGGAAGCCCCTGAACCGGTTTGAGCTGGACTATGCACAGGGACACCAAATATGCCCCCAGTGCAGGACTTCAAAGCACTCTGAGAGTGCTCCCACCCAGCCCCAATACACATAAACCTGTGTGGGAGGTGGTTACACCTCCCTGTGACAGGAAACCTATTGTCCAGGCCTCCCCTGCCGGAGTTTCTGTCAGCAGCAGGAGGTCAGACTTGTGTCTGTGGCTGCAGCATCCATTTTGTGATGCCAGTGCTCTATTAAGTTTCTGCCGGGTATATCAGTGCTGTCATGTCTCTCCCTCTAGAAGGGTTGTGTGGGGGTATGATTCCAAGGTGTTTGACACCAAACACGACATGTTTCCGTGCAGCCAGTCCAAAGTTAGCATTTACCATTTGGTTATAATGCACTTAAGAGTATATGGTCAGGCTGCACTACAAACAGCATCGGAGAAGGGTCTCCGAACGCTGCAGAGGGGCTCTGCTCATGCAGGGGCACCCTCTCACATAAGGACCAAGCACTCTGCCTTCAGGATTGATAAAGGCCTGCCATAGGAGAGATTTATAGATTTATATGTGTGTATATATATAGTGTTATAGGTAACCTATATCACAGTAAGGGGTGCATGCATCCCCTTGCCCAGGTTGCAGTAGCAGACCTATGGTGTCATTTTGTGTGGCTTTCCACGGGTGGCATAATACATGCTTCCGCCCCTGGTAGGCCTCTGGAGTATCTATGCCCTGGGTACATAGTATACCATATACTAGGGACTTATAAGGGCACCTCAGATCCAATCTGAACTGTACCTAAAGTACATGGAATCATTTTAGAGAGGAAGCAGCTAGGCTGGGGACCTAAATAGCAGGGTCCCAGCCAGACTAAAGTCGAAAAACAGTGAAACACCAGCAAAAAGTGGGGGTAAACATGTGAAGCAGATCCTACTTTCCTACACTCCTTATGCCTCTTTCTGCACCTTTGTTCCTTCTTTCTACACTTCGTTTGTTACTTTCTGCACCTCTCTTGCTTCTTTCTGCACCCCTCTTCTCACTTTCTGTACCTCTGTTTCTTCTTTCAGCACTTCTCTTACTTCTTTCTGTACTTCTCTTGCCTGTTTCTGCACAATTCATGCCTCTTTCTGTACCTCTGTTGTTTCTTTCTGCACCCCTCTTGCCTCTTTCTGCACACCCTTCTCACTTTCTGCATCTCTGTTGCTTCTTTCTGCAATTCTCTTGCCTCATTCCACACCCATATTGCCTCTTTCTGCACCTCTCTTGCTTCTTTCTGCAACGCTTTCACCTCATTCTCCACCTCTCTTCACCCATTCTGCATCTCTATAACTTCCTTCTGCAGTTCTCTTACCTCTTTCTGCACCCATCTTACCTCTTTCCGCACCTCGGTTGCTTCTTTCTGCACTTCTCTTGCTTCTTTCTGCACCCCTCATGACTCTTTCTGCATCCCTCTTCCCTCTTTCTGCACCCCTCTTGCCTCTTTCCGCACCTCCTCTTTTCCTTCTATCTGCACATCTTTTGTTTCTTTCTGTACCTTTCTTGCTTCTTTCTGCATCATTCTTGCCTTTTTTTCCACACCTCTTCCCCCTTTCTGCATCTCTGTTGCTTCTTTCTGCACTTCTCTTGCCTCTTTCTCCACCCCTCTTCCCTCTTTCTGCACCTTTGTTGCCTATTTTTTGCACCCCTCTTGTCATTTTCCTCACTTCTCTTGCTTCTTTCTGCATCTCTCTTGCCTCTTTCTGCACCCATCGTCCCTCTTTCTGCACCCCTCTTTCCTCTTCTTGTACCTCTGTTGCTTCTTTCTGTACCCCTCTTGTCTCTTTCTCTGACCAACCTCCATCTTTCTGCACCTCTCTTGCCTTATTCTGCACCCCTCTTGTCATTTTCTGCACTTCTCTTGCTTCTTTCTGCACCTCTCTTGCTTCTTTCTGCACCGCTTGTGGCTCTTTCTGCACCCCTCTTCCCTCCTTCTGCACCCCTATTGCTTCTTTCTTTACCTCTGTTGCTTCTTTCCACATTGCTCTTTTTTGTTTCTGCACCCCTCAAGCCTCTTTCTGCACCTTCTTCCCTCCTTCTACACCTCTGTTCCTTCTTTCTGCACTTCTTTATTTCTTTCTGCACCTCTGCTGCTTCTTTCTGCACCTCTCCTGCATTTTTTGGAAACCCTCTTCCCTCTTTCTGCATCTGTTGCTTCTTTCTGCAGTTCTCTTGCCTCTTTCTCCACCACTCTTCCCTTTTTCTGCCCTTCTGTTCCTTCTTTTTGCACTTCATTTGTTTCTTTCTGCACCTCACTTGCTTCTTTCTGCACCCCTCTTGCCTCTTTCATCACCCCTCTTCCCTCTTTCTGCACTCCTCTTGCCTCTTGCTGCACCTCTGTTCCTTCTATCTGCACTTCTTTTGTTTCTTTCTGTACCTCTCTTGCTTCTTTCTGCATCATTCTTGGCTCTTTCTCCACACCTCTTCCCCCGTTCTGCACCTCTGCTGCTTCTTTCTGAACTTCCTTTGTCTCTTCCTGTACCTCTCTTGCTTCTTCCGGCACCCCTCTTCCCTCTTTCTCCAGCCCTCTTCCATCTTTCTTCATGTCTGTTGCTTCTTTCTGCACTTCTCTTGCCTCTTTCTGCACCCATCTTGCCTCTTTCTGCACCTCTGTTGCATCTTTCTGCTCTACTTTTGTTTCTTTCTGCACCCCTCTCGCCTCATTCTCCAACCCTCTTCTCCCTTTCTGCATATCTCGTTCTTCTGTCTGCAGTTCTCTTGCCTCTTTTTGCACCCATTTAGCCTCTTTCTGTACCTCTGTTGCTTCTTTCTGCTCTTCTCTAGCTTCTTTCAGCACCTCTCTTACTTCTTTCTGAAACCCTTGTGGCTCTTTCTGCATACCTCTTCCTTATTTCTGCACCCCTCTTGCCTCTCTGTTGCTTCTTTCAGAACTTCTATTGCTTCTATCTGCACTTCTGTTGTCTGTTTCTGCACCTCACGTGCATCTTTATGTACCTCTCTTTCTTCTTTCAATATTTCCCTTACCTCTTTTACCTCTTTCAGCACCCCTCTTTCTACACCCATTTTGCCTCTTTCTGTACCTATGTTGCTTCTTTCTGTATTCCTCTAGCCTCTTTCTCCACCCATCTTCCCCCTTGCTGCATCTCTGTTGCTTCTTTCTGCAAATCTCTTGCTTCTTTCTGCCCCTCTGTTGCTTCCTTATGCACCCCTCTTCCTCGTTTCTGCATCTCTGTTGCTTCTTTCTGAACTTCACTTGCCTCTTTCTCCACCCCTCTTCCCTCTTTCTGCACCTCTGATGCTTATTTTTTGCACCCCTCTTGTCATTTTCTGCACTTCTCTTGCTTCTTTCTGCATCTCTCTTGCCTCTTTCTGCACCCCTCATCCCTCTTTCTGCACCCCTTTCCTCTTCCTGTACCTCTGTTGCTTCTTTATGTACCCCTCTTGTCTCTTTCTCTGACCAACCTCCGTCTTTCTGCACCTCTCTTGCTTCATTCTGCACCCCTCTTGTCATTTTCTGCACTTCTTTTGCTTCTTTCTGCACCTCTCTTTCTTCTTTCTGCACCGCTTGTGGCTCTTTCTGCAACCCTCTTCCCTCCTTCTGCACCCCTATTGCTTCTTTCTTTACCTCTGTTGCTTCTTTCCGCATTGCTCTTTTTTGTTTCTGCACCCCTCAAGCCTCTTTCTGCACCTTCTTCCCTCCTTCTACACCTCTGTTCCTTCTTTCTGCACTTCTTTATTTCTTTCTGCACCTCTGATGCTTCTTTCTGCACCTCTCCTGCATTTTTTGGAAACCCTCTTCCCTCTTTCTGCATCTGTTGCTTCTTTCTGCAGTTCTCTTGCCTCTTTCCCCACCACTCTTCCCTTTTTCTGCCCTTCTGTTCCTTCTTTTTGCACTTCATTTGTTTCTTTCTGCACCTCACTTGCTTCTTTCTGCACCCCTCTAGCCTCTTTCACACCCATCTTCCCTCTTTCTGCACTCCTCTTGCCTCTTGCTGCACCTCTGTTCCTTCTATCTGCACTTCTTTTGTTTCTTTCTGTGCCTCTCTTGCTTCTTTCTGCATCATTCTTGGCTCTTTCTCCACACCTCTTCCCCCTTTCTGCACCTCTGTTGCTTCTTTCTGAACTTCCTTTGTCTCTTCCTGTACCTCTCTTGCTTCTTCCGGCACCCCTCTTCTCCACCCCTCTGCCCCCTTTCTGCACATCTGTTGCTTCTTTCTGCTCTACTTTTGTTTCTTTCTGCACCCCTCTCGCCTCTATCTCCACCACCCTTCGCTCTTTCGGCATATGTGTTGCTTCTTTCTGCAGTTCTCTTGTTTCTTTCTGTAGGAGAGTAGGATCTGCTTCACATGTTTACCGAGACTTTTTGCTGGTGTTTCACTGTTTTTGACTTTAGACTGGCTGTTACCCTGCTATTCAGCGCCCCAGCCTAGCTGCTTCCTCTCTAAATTGATTGCATGTACTTTAGGTACATTTCAGATTGGATCTGGAGTGCACTTATAAGTCCCTAGTATATGCTATACTATGTACCCAGGGCATAGGTACCCCAGAGGCCTACCAGGGGCTGAAGCATGTATTATGCCACCCCTGGAAACCCACCTAAAATGGCACCACAGGTCTGCTACTTCAGCCTGGGTAAGGTGGTGCATGCACACCTTACTGAGGCATAGGTTCACTATACCTCACCTATCACTGCACATACAAACCTATCAGTCACCCCTATGGCTGGCCTTATCAATCCTGAAGGCAGAGTGCATTGAGTTGGGTAACAATAGACATCTGTTATTCAGCGCCAGGACACCTACGGGTAATCGTGCGCTTTACAAAATACACCTGTTATGTTATGTTATATGTGAGAGGGTGCCAAGACATGAGCTGAGCCCCTCTGCAGCCTTCAGAATCTCTTCTCTGGGGTTGTCAGTGGTGCAGCCTGACCATATACTCTTAAGTGCATTATATCCAAAACGGTAAATGGTAACTTTGGGCTGGCTGAACGGAAACATGTTGTGTTTGGTGTCAAACACCTTGGAATCATACCCCCACACCAGTATCTGGTATGGGAGTATGATCCCATCTAGAGGGAGAGACATGGCAGTACTGAGTTACCCGGTAGAAACTTAACAGAGTCCTGGCATCACAAAATGGATGCTGCAGCCACAGACACGGGTCTTGCCTCCTGCTGCTGACCGAACCTCCAGCAGGGGAGGCCTGGACAATAGGTTTCCTGTCACAGGAAGGTGTAACTGCCTTCCAGGCAGACTTATGTGTATTGGGGCTGGGTGGGAGCACTCTCTGAGTGCTTTGAAGTCCTGCACTGGGGGCACAATTGGTGTCCCTGTGCATAGTCCAGCTCAAACCAGTTCAGGGGCTTCCAGCCCCTGCTCTGGCGTAAAACTAGTGGGAAACATAGGTGGGAAACATAGGTGGGTCGCCAGAGCTAGTTCAACCGCTTCCTTAGGTATAAGTAAGGAACCTCTGTAACCAGAACTTTAGATATCCCTGGATGAAACTCTGAAGCTGACTCCTGGAACTTCGACGCTCTACTCAAGACTAGAGGACTGAAGAAGTCTCAATTGGGGTCAAGGAGTGACTCCCCTGCTTGGCAGACACCAATGAAACAATTTGGCGATCTGAATTTCCGAAGCTCCTGCCGGACTCCGAAGTATTTACAGCCCTGGAAGAGGATTTCCAGACATCTCAGAGGCTGACCCAAGTCTCCAGCAGAGCTGAGACCCGCGGCCCTCATGAGTAGCGTGGAACTGGAACTCCTGGTCACCATGCACTTTTGCAAGTGCATTGACTTCTCAACATCTCCTGAAGTTGTGCTTAGGCTGACTTGTAGCCCCCACCTCAAGCACAGAATCCACTGAAGATTATCAGCCTAGTCACCCCGAGTGACCCGTGGGCCACTATTTTGTGTTTTGTCTTGAGGTCCCTTCGTGATCCCTGGTCCATCGACTGGTGGGTCCCTGAGGGGGTAACTTTGAATTTCCTTGAGCTTCCCTGATTGCTCCAGACGTTCCCCAACTCCCTACCAAGTGGTGAGTCCCACAGACATTGCTGCTCTGCACCGAAGCATCTTTCTTGTTTCTACGTGGTTTGCTGTTGCCAAGGCTTGTTGTGTCCAATCTGGGCACCGACACTGCAGCACTCGACATCCTTTGTAGGACAGCTCGAATCCGGCTCCTGGTGTTCTCAACACCTCCTGGTCCTCGTGGTTGAAGAGTCAAGCTTCACCTCCTTCACCTGAAATCACCAGACATTGGTGGGCATCTGCCTATCGCCTTCCTGGTCACTGGCTAGTGACCCAGACTCTGTCCTCTCTGCTTTCAGGTTCTTCTCATCTTCGATCCAGGCTTGGATCCCTCCGGACACTTCACATTTTCCAGGCAGCAGCACTTCTTTGCCAGCTTCCATTGAAATCGACGACGCGACCTGTGAGAAGTTGGCCTGGTATATGCTGTTCACTAGTTAAAGTGGACACCTTGCACCAGTACAATTCGACACTTATGGTAGTAGGTTTAAGACAACCTTTTAAAGAAAGCTATCCTAGTGGTAGCTGTGGAGAGCAGCCTTCAGGCTAAGTCTTAGAGGAATCTAAAGCAGCCTGTTTTACCACATAATCTCTTGAATCACCAAATGAAAGGCCACCACACAGGTATATATATCAAATATATATTTATTTATTTCTAAACAACTCTCTACTAATCTCTTTATGAGATTAGAAGTGAGGAACACATGCACAAATCAACGTTTCACAATAAATTCAGCACAAATATGGCTGGGGCCCTAGGGGCGTACCAGACCATATACTAAAAAAGAGACTTAAGAGCAACGACTTGCAAAGATAAAAGGCCTAGGGCCTTTAGAAGTGTTGGGGCCTCACAAAACCACCCAAGGCAGGTAAGTAAAGGACCCACGGGGGACGCGTGCAGTGTGTGAACACAGGCGCGAATCGCTGTAGGCTTCAATGGGGCAAGTCGCGGTTAGAACTTAAGAGTTTAAGGGCACTTCGGGAGAGTCTACAAGCAAGTCACTTACAGGGTAAGTAGTTCTAGGGCCAACACCCACAGGAGCACTGTAGTGCTGGAGTTACCTCACCCAGGGAAGGCAGGTGCATAGGTGTCTTTAGGTGTCGGGTCGCGGCATCGTTTTCAATGGGAGCCAATGAAGACTTGTTGCTTGTGAAGAAAGAAGAAGTGTCCAGTGGAATCCAAGCCTGGATTCAGAAGAAGGAAGACCTGAAAGCAGAGGAGACAATGTTCAAAGACACTTGACAGTGACCCGGGACAAGGAAGATGAATGCCCACAGTCGGCGGGTGTTTTCAGGTAGTTCACGGGTGTCTTGACTCTTCAGCCACGAGGTCCAGGAGGTGTCGACGATGACCAGGAGCTGGATTCGGTGTGTACCACAATGTCTGCAGCTTACTGCGGTGTCGGTGACCAGATTGGAGCCAACAAGCCTTGGTAACAGAAAGTCTTGTGGAAATGACAAAAAGTCAGCGGTGCAGACCAGCAAGGTCTGGGGGACTCACCCAGTGAGGGTAAGGCAGGGCAGGCCTGGAGCAACCAGGAGAGCCCTTTGGAATTGTAGAAAAGTCTTCAGGAGACCCACAAGCCAGCTGGCAAGGGATCGCGAAGACACCTCAGGAGGATCCACTCAACAGGGGCCCACGGTCACTCGGGACAGGGTAGGCCTCTGATCTTTGGAGAGGTCTCTGCTAGAGGCTTGGACCACACGTGGCCGAAAGCACAGGCTCATAGAATGTCGTGAAGGGGCTGCACTCGAAAATAGTGCATGGTACCCAGGGATTGTGGTACCTCATCACTCGTGGGGTCCACTTGCCTCAGCGTCACTGGGGATTCTTCCTCAGAGCATCATCCAGGGATATCTAGTTTGCAATGGCAAGGGTTCCCTAACTTATGCTAGAAGGAAGGGAGGGACTAGCTCTATGACCCCACGTATGGGAGGGTCAGGGGAGTGGGTGTCTACACCCACTTCCCTTTGTCCAGTATCACGCAGGGGCAGGTAGCCCCTGAGCTGGTTTGAAATGGTGTATGCACAGAGGAGCCTTTTGCTCCCCCAGTGCAGGACTTCAAAGCACTCTAAGAGTGCACCCACCCAGCCCCAATACACTAAACCCTGTCTGGGAAGTGGTCACACATCCCTGTGACAGGATACCTATTGTTGGGCTTCCTCCACTGCGAGTTTCGGTCATTAGCAGAAGGGCAGCCCAGTGTCTGTGACTGGTGGCATCCATTTTGTGATGCCAAGGCTCTTCAAGATTCTACTGCGTTTCCACAGTGGGTACATTTCTATCCCTCTAGAAGGGTGGAATCATACCCCCACACCAGTTACTGGTGTGGGTATATGATTCCAAAGCGTTTGACACCAAACACGACAGGTTTTGAAGCAGCCATTCCAAAGTTAGCATTTACCGCGAGGTTATAATGCACTTAAGAGTATATGGTTTGACCGCGTTCACAAACAGCCCCAGAGAATGGACTCTGAGAGCTGCAGAGGGGCCCTGCTCAGGCATAGGCACACCCTCACATGGAAACCAAGCACCCTGCCCTCAGGATTGATAGGGCCTGTCTTAGGGATGACTGATAGGTTTAAATGTGTGTGCAGGAGAGATATAGGGAACCTATATCTCAGTGAGGAGTGCTAGCACCACCTCACCCAGGCTGCAGTAGCAGGCCTATGGAGTCAGATTTAGTCTGCTTCCCAGGGGTGGCATAATACATGCTTCAGTCCCTGGTAGGCCTGTGAAGTACCTATGGCCTTGGTACCTAAGGTACCATATTCTAGGAACTCATAAGGCACCACAGTATCCAATCACTAGCGCACCTAATATGCACTCCATGTCGTTTAGAGAGAACAGAGAGGCTGGGGCCCTGATTAGCAGGGTCCCAGCCAGACTATAGCCAGAAACCAGTGTAAACATCAGAAAAAAAGTGGGGGCAACATAAGAGGTAGCTCCTACTCTCCTACACAACCCCCCAAACGCAGGGACACTAAACTAACCTTGACCAGTCGAGTCTTCGTGTTCTAAGTGGAAATACCTTGAGAGTCCATCTGCATTGGCATGTTGGGTCCCAGGTCTATGTTCCACTGTATAGTCCATCCCCTGCAAGGAAATGGACCACCTCAAAAGTTTTGGGTATTCACCTTTCATCTGTTTAATCCATAGGAGGGGCTTGTGGTCAGTCTGAACTATGAAGTGAGTGCCAAACAAGTATGGCCTCAGCTTCTTCAGGGCCAACACCACAGCAAAGGCCTCCCTCTCTATAGCTGACCAACGTTTCTCTCTAGGGGTCAGCCTTCTGCTAATAAAAGCTACTGGCTGGTCTTGACCATCATCATTCAGTTGAGACAGTACAGCGCCCACACCCAGCTCAGAAGCATCTGTTTGGACAATGAACTTTTTGGTGTAGTTTGGGCTCTGTAAGATGGGGGCCGTGCACATGGCCTGCTTTAGGTCATCAAATGCCTTTTGACAGCTAGCTGTCCACTGAACCTATTTTGGCATTTTCTTTGAGGTAAAATCATTCATGGGGGCCACTATAGATCCATACCCCTTCACAAGCCTCCTATAGGACCCAGTCAGGCTTAAGAAGGCTCTCACCTGTGTCTGGGTGGTTGGAGCAACCCATTCCATTGTGGTTTGGATTTTGCTCTGTAAAGGCTGAACCTGGCCCCCACCTACAAGTTGGCCCATGTACACAACCTGGCTCTGCCCTATCTGGCACTTAGTGGCCTTGATAGTGAGGCCTGCTTTCTGCAGAGCCTCCAAAACATTTCTGAGGTGGACCAGGTGATCCTGCCAGGAGGAACTAAAGACAGCAATATCATCTAGAGAAGCAGAGCAATAAGTCTCCATCCCTGCCAGAACTTTGTTCAGTAGCCTCTGAAAAGTGGCAGGTTCATTTTTCAATTCAAAGGGCATCACCACAAAGTGGTAGTGCCCACTAGAGGTCGAAAATGCTGTTTTGGCTTTTGCATCATCAGCTAGCCTGATCTGCCAGTAGCCAGCTGTTAGGTCAAAGTATCAATCAGCTCATCTGCCCTTGGTATAGGATAGGCATCAGTCCTAGTAACTGCATTGAGGCTTCTGAAGTCTACACAAAACCTCACTTCTTTCTTACCACCCTGGGTATGAGGTTTTGGTACTAGGACTACTGGGCTAGCCCATGGGCTATCTGAAGGCTCAACCACACCTAACTCCAATATTTTCTGGACTTCAGTCCTGATACAGTCCCTGACATGGTCAGGTTGCCTGTAGATTTTACTCTTGACAGGCAGACTGTCCCCCGTGTCTACCTCATGGGTGCACCAGGTAGTCTGACTAGGGGTCAGGCTAAACATATGCCTGTACTGTTGCGGAACTTGTCTGCACTCAGTTTGTTGATGGTCAGTGAGGCTGCTTGCCAAAGCAACACCATCTACTGACCCATCATCAGGGTTCTGTGAGAGCAGGTCAGGGAGAGGGTCACTCTCCTCCTGTTCCTCACCAGTTGCCATGAGCAAGCCCATGTCAGCCCTGCCAACATATGGTTTTAATCTGTTGACATGGGGCACCCTCAGGGGTCTCCTGGGAGTTCCGAGATTCACCAGATAGGTGACTTCTCCCTTCTGCTCAACTATTGTGTGGGGACCACACCATTTGTCTTTGAGGGCTGATGGGGCCACAGGCTCCAACACCCACACTTTCTGTCTTGGCTGGTACACAGTCAGCACAGCCTTTTGGTCATGCCAAGCTTTTTGTAATTCTTGGCTGGCCTCCAGGTTTCTGGTTGCCTTCTTCATGTATTCGGCCATCCTGGAGCGGATACCAAGTACATGGTCCATCACATCCTGTTTGGGGGGTCTGAGAGGTAACTCCCAGCCCTCCTTTGCCAAACATAAAGGACCCCTTACAGGATGCCCAAACAGAGGCTCAAATGGGCTGTAGCCAACCCCCTTCTGTGGAACCTCTCTGTATGCAAACAAAAGGCAGGGAAGAAGAAGGTTCCATTTTTGCCTAAGCTTCTCTGGGAGTCCTTTAATCATTCCCTTCAGGGTTTTGTTGAAACGCTCAACCAACCCATTGCATTGTGGGTGATGAGGGTGGTGAATTTATAAGTTACACCAGACTCCTTCCACATTGCTTTCAAATATCCTGACATGAATTTTGTTCCTCTGTCAGAGATGACCTCTTTTGGGAAACCTACTCTGGAGAAAACTCCAATGAGGGCTCTTGCCACCACAGGTGCTGTGGTGGTCCTCAGGGGAATTGCTTCTGGGTACCTGGTAGCATGATCCACTACCACCAAAATAAATATGTGCCCATATGCAGTTTGAGGGTCAAGGGGACCAACAATGTCAATCCCTACCCTTTCAAAGGGTACCCCCACCACAAGTAGTGGTATCAGGGGGGCTTTTGTTGTGCCACCTGCTTTGCACCTGGCTTGGCAGGTGACACAGGAGAGACAAAACTCCTTTGTGTCTTCTGACATATGTGGACAATGAAAATGTGGAACAAGCCTGTCCCAGGTCTTGTTTTGGCCCAAGTGACCTGCTAAAAAATATCATGTGCTAGGGTCAAGAGGAACCCCCTAAACTTCTGAGGTATTATCAACCTCCTGGTGGCTCCAGGGGTTGGATCTCTAGCCTCAGAGTATAGGAGTCCCTCATCCCATTAAACGTTATGGGACCCACTAGCACTCCCAGCAGCCTCAGCAACAGCCTGCTGTCTGATGGGTTCAAGGGAGGGGCAGCAGTGTTGCTCCTTACTCAGATCTTCCCTAGAAGGGCCCTCTGCCCCAAGAACTCAACCTGATCAGGCTCAAGTCCCTCTGGGGCAGTTCCTTCTTCAGGATCTGCTTCTCCTCCCTCAAGAGGTGAATCTGCGATCTGAGCCAGAGGGGAAGGCACTGCCTTAACCCTACTGCTCCTCTTCTTGGGTAGCACCTGGTCCATAGATTCAGGATCCAGAGCTGGTTCAGTTTGATGCATTTTGACCTGTGACCTGGCCACAGCAAATACCTCTGCAGGGATACCCAACATCTCAGCAGGAGTCCATAACTCTACTTCAGACCAGGCTGAAGTCTCTACATCATTGCCCAATAGACATTCGACAGGGAGGCCTGCATTGACTACTACTTTCTTGAGGCCAGCTACTCCTCCCCAGGAGAAATACACAACTGCCAGACTATGGTTGGTTCTGACATTGCTTGCATTGGTAACCTGGTACATTTCACCCAGGATGATCTGCCCAGGGTCCACAAGATCCTCTGCCACCATGGTGACACTAGCACCTGTGTCCCTGAATGCCAAAGCCTGTTTGCCATTTATTATAGGCTGCTGTTTGTATTTGCCCAGATTACTGGGGCTCACTAGGAAGGACATATCAATGTCTCCATCACAAATCAGCAATGCCTGAGTGGGTACTCTGACTAGGCCAGAGTCCACTTCAGAACCAATCATCAACCCTACTACACCCTTTTTCTGATTATCACCTCCACCAGTAGCTGTACTAGGGGTAACAGTTGCCTTAGGGGCAGGAGTGGTGGTGGTTTGGTCTTTGGACTTGTTACAATCAGAAGTCCAGTGCCCTTTCTGTTTACAGAATTGGTACCAGGGCTTCTTTTGGCCTTTCCCTTTGTTAGACTGTGAATCCCCACCAGATGCAGACTTTTTGGGCCCTTGTGAAGACTGCTGGTGTTTTGACTTATCCCCACCTTTCTCAGAGCCCTTAGAATCCTGCTTCTTAGTGTCACCCCCTTGGTTCTGGGTTTTCTGCCTCACCCTGGTTCTGACCCATTTGTCTGCCTTCTTTCCCAATTCTTGGGGAGAGGTGAGGTCAGAGTCCACCAGGTACTGATGCAACAACTGGTTCTGGCATTATTAAGGATCTGTTCTCTCATCATAAGATTATACAATCCCTTAAAATCAGTAACTCTACTACCAACCAGCCAACCCTTCAGAGCCTTGGTTGCACAATCTACAAAGTCTGTCCAGTCCTGAGTCTGTGTTTTCTGGGTGTCTCTGAACTTCAACCTCTACTGCTCAGTGGTTAAGCCAAACCCATCTATCAGTGCACTCTTTAGGACTTCATAGTCATCAGCATCCTCTTCTCTAACAGTGAGGAGCTTGTCTCTGCCTTTATCTGAAAATTAGAGCCACAAGATTGCTGCCCTCTGCTTCTGGGGGACCTGTTGTACTCTACAGGCCCTCTCCATAGCAGTTATCCATTTGTGGATATCATCCCCACTCTGGTAGGGAGGAACAACCTTGGACAGGTTCCTATGGTCTGGAATATATTCTCTAACTCTAGGGACACTGTTGCTGCCACCAGGGGGTTCTAACCCCTTTCTTCTAGAAGCTCTCTGGAGCTCAAATGCTTCTCTATCTAATTCCAACTGCTTGGCCTGGAGGGCAAATCTTGCTTCCTCATACTGCAGCAGTTTGTATATTCTGTCAGAGGAGGTCTCCCTTCTAGGAAGGTAGGAGTTCCTCTGCTGGACAGATTCCCTGCCAGAGTGATAGGAGTGCGGTCGGATTCCCTAGAAAGGGATCTAGGCCTCTCCTCCACTCTGTCAATTCTCTTAGGGAGGATTACTCTGTCCTTTTTAGACCCTTGTGGGTCTGGCCCTTCAGCCACAGAGTCCAGGTCATCTTGATTTTCATCATCTGACCCAGACACTGTAATTGACCCTCCCCTGATTCAGACCCCTTAGCTTCTAGAGCTAATCTAAGATCATCTACTGTCAGCAGATCTATCAGGTGAAGTGTGGAGGGACTCTGTCCTATCCTCAGGTGCCTTGCAGCACACATGGCTTTCAGGTCAAAGAAAGTCATGTCCTTATACTGAGGCTGGGTGGACCCACTGGCTCCAACCCTTAAGGACATTCTAGTGATGTGCAGTGCTGTACTACCTACACTAGTTTGTGGCCTACTGATCCTAGTTTGAGCTGTAGAAAGGGTGTGCTATCCCTTGACACACAGCTCTAAGTTCAGTAAAACTTATTGATAATAAGCTTGACTTTATATGTACCTTGAGTACCTATAGTGGTTTTCAGTTAGTAATTCAAATAGAGATTTTCTGATAAAACAATGGCAAGCTGTAATCCCACACACTACCCACCAATGTAAGAAGTTGGCCTGGTATATGCTGGTCACTAGTTAAAGTGGCCACCTTGCACCAGTACAATTCAACTCTTATGGTAGATAGGTTTAAGACAACCTTTTAAAGAAAGCTATCCTAGTGGTAGCTGTGGAGAGCAGCCTTCAGGCTAAGTCTTTAGAGGAATGTAAAGCAGCTTGTTTTACCTTATAATCTCTTAAATTACTAAATGAAAGGACACCACACAGGTATATATATAAAATATATATGTATTTATTACTAGACACACTCTACTAATCTCTTTATGAGATTAGAAGTCAAGGACATATGCACAAATCAACATTTCACAACAAGTTATGCCCAAATATGGCTGGGGCCCTAGGGGCGTACCAGACCATATATTAATAAAGAGACTTAGGAATATCGACTTGCGAGGGGACAAGGCCTAGGGCCTTCAGAAGCGTTGGGGCCTCACTAATCCACCCAAGGCAGTGAATTAAAGGACCCACGGGAGACGCATGCAGTGTGAGAACACAGCCGCGGACCCCAATTGACTTCAATGGAGCAAGTCGTGGTTGGAATTTTAAAGTTTTAGGATACTTCGGGAGAAACTACAAGTAAGTCACTTACAGGGTAAGTAGTTCTAGAGCCAACACACACAGGAGCACCATAGTGCTGGAGTTACCTCACCCAGGGAAGCCGGGTGCCTAGGTGTCTTTTGGTGTCGGGTCGCGGCGTAGTTTTCAATGGAAGCCAAAGAAGACTTGCTGCTTGTGAAGACAGAAGAAGTGTCCGGTGGAATCCAAGGCTGGATTCAGAAGAAGGAAGACTTGAAAGCAGAGGGGACAGTGTTCAAAGTCACTTGGCAGTGACCCGGGGCAAGGAAGATGGATGCCCACAGTCGTTGGGTGATTTCAGGTGATCACCAGTGTCTTGACTCTTCAGCCACAAGGTCCAGGAGGCGTCGATGACAACCAGGAGCTGGATTCGGTGTGTCCCACCAAGTCTTCAGCTTACTGCAGTCTTGACGACCAGAATGGAGCCAACAAGCCTTGGCAACAGCAAGTCTTGTGGAAAGTGTAAAAAGTCAGAGGTGCAGATCAGCAAGGTCTGAGGGACTCACCTAGCAAGGGTAAGTCAAGGCAGGCCTGGAGCAACTAGGGAAGTCCTTTGGTTCTATAGAGAAGTCTTCTGGGGACCCACAAGCCAACCGGCAAGGGATCGCAAAGACGCCTCGGAAGGATTCACTCACCAGGAGCCTACGGTCACTCGGGACGAGGTAGGCCTCTGATCTTCAGTGCAAATCCTGCTGGAGGATTGGAACACACATGGTCCAATGCACAAGTTCATAGAATGTCGTGAAGGGGTTGCACTCGAAAATAGTGCCTGGTACCCAGGTATTGCGGTTCCTCATAAGTCGTGAGGTCCACTTGCCTCAGCGTCGCTGGGGACTCATGACGGCCTTGGAGAAGTCAGGAAATCCACTTCCAGGGCTGCAGGACTTCGGCGGGAGCGGGAATGTTTGCGACCGTTGATTCAAAGTTATGGTGCCTGCCAAGCAGGGGAGTCACTCCTTGACTCCAAGGGAGATTCTTCAGTCTTCCAGAGGTAGTGGAACATCGAAGGTCCAGGATTCTTTTTCAGAGTGTCGTCCAGGGTTATCTAGTTTGCAATGGCAAGGGTTCCTAACTTATACTAGAAGGAAGGGAGGGACTAGCTCTATGACCCCACCTATGGGAGGGTCAGGGGAGTGGGTGGCTACACCGCTTCCCTTTGTCCAGTTTTGTGCCAGAGCAGGGGCTGGTAAACCCTGATCCGGTTTGAGCTGGCATATGCACAGAGGAGCCTACTGCTCCCCCAGTGCAGGACTTCAAAGCACTCTAGGAGTGCTCCCACCCAGCCCCAATACACTAAACCCTGTCTGGGAGGTCTCCTGCACTGCGAGTTTCGGTCAGCAGCAGGAGGGCAGCCCAGTGTCTGTGACTGGTGGCATCCATTTTGTGATGCCAGGGCTCTTCAGGATTCTACAGAATTTCCACAGTGGGTACATGTCTATCCCTCTAGAAGGGTGGGATCATACCCCCACACCAGTTGCTGGTGTGGGGGTATGATTCCAAAGCGTTTGACACCAAACACGACATGTTTTGATGCAGCCATCCCATAGTTAGCATTTACCGCGTGGTTATAATGCACTTAAGAGTATATGGTTTAACCGCATCCACAAACAGCCACAGAGAATGGACTCTGAGAGCTGCAGAGGGGCTCTGCTCAGGCAGAGGCACCCCTTCACATGGAAACCAAGCACCCTGCCCTCAGGATTGATAGGGTCTGCCTTAGGGGTGACTGATAGGTTTATATGTGTGTGTAGGTAGAGATATAGTGTAGCTATATCTCAGTGAGGAGTGCTAACACTACCTCACCCAGGCTGCAGTAGCAGGCCTGTGGTGTCAGATTTAGTCTGCTTCCCAGGGGTGGCATATTACATGCTTCAGCCCATGGTAGGCCTGTGAAGTACCTATGCCCTTGGTACCTAAGGTACCATATACTAGGGGCTCATAAGGTACCACAGTATCCAATCACTAGTGCATCTAATATGCACTCCAAGTTGTTTAGAGAGAACAGAGAGGCTGGGGCCCTGATTAGCAGGGTCCCAGCCAGACTATAGCCAGAAACCAGTGTAAACATCAGAATAAAAGTGGGGGCAACATAAGAGGTAGCTCCTACTCTCCTACACAACCCCCCCAAACGCAGGGACACTAAACTAACCTTGACCAGTCGAGTCTTCGTGTTCTAAGTGGAAATACCTTGAGAGTCCATCTGCATTGGCATGTTGGATCCCCGGTCTATGTTCCACTGTATAGTCCATCCCCTGTGGGGAAATGGACCACCTTAAAAGTTTTGGGTTTTCACCTTTCATCTATTTGAGCCATAGGAGGGGCTTGTGGTCAGTCTGAACTATGAAGTGAGTGGCAAACAAGTATGGCCTCAGCTTCTTGAGGGCTCACACCACAGCAAAGGCCTTCCTCTCTATAGTTGACCAACGTTTCTCTCTAGGGGCCAGCCTTCTGCTTATAAAAGCTACTGGCTGGTCTTGACCTTCATCATTCAGTTGAGACAGTACAGCTCCCACACCCAGCTCAGAAGCATCTGTTTGGACAATGAACTTTTTGGTGTAGTCTGGACTCTGTAAGATGGGGGCAGTGCACATGGCCTGCTTTAGGTCTTGAAATGCATTCTGACAGCTAGCTGTCCACTGAACCTTTTTTGGCATTTTATTTGAGGTAAGATCATTTAAGGGGGTCACCATAGATCCATATCACTTAACAAACCTCCTATAATACCCAGTCCGGCCTAAGAAGGCTCTCTCCTGTGTCTGGGTGGTTGGAGCAACCCATTCCATGATGGTTTGGATTTTACTCTGTAAAGGCTGAACATGGCTTCCACCTACAAGGTGGCCCAGGTACACAACCTGACTCTGCCCTATCTGGCACTTAGTGGCCTTGATAATGAGGCCTGCTTTCTGCAGGGCCTCCAAAACATTTCTGAGGTGGACCAGGTGATCCTGCCAGGAGGACCTAAAGACAGCAATATCATCAAGATTATCTGAGCAATAAGTTTCCATTCCTGCCAGAACTTTGTTCACCAACCTCTGAAAAGTGGCAGGTGCATTTTTCAATCCAAAGGGCATCACCACAAAGTGGTAGTGCCCACCAGGGGTTTAGAATGCTGTTTTGGCTTTTGCATCATCAGCTAACCTGATCTGCCAGTAGCCAGCTGTTAGGTCAAATGTACTAAGATACTTGGCTGAGGCCAAAGTATCAATCAGTTCATCTTCCCTGGGAATTGGATAGGCATCAGTCCTGGTGACTGCATTGAGGCCTCTGTAGTCTACACAAAACCTCATTTCTTTCTTACCACTCTGGGTATGAGGTTTGGGTACTAGGACTACTGGACTAGCCCAAGGGCTATCTGAAGGCTCAATCACACCTATTTCCAACATTTTCTGGACTTCAGTCCTGACACAGTCCCTGACATGGTCAGGTTGCCTGTAGATTTTACTCTTGACAGGCAGACTGTCTCCAGTGTCCACCTCATGGATGCACCAGGAAGTCTGACTAGGGGTCAGGCTAAACATATTTCTGTACTGCTGCAGAACTTGTTTGGATTCAGTTTGCTGATGGTCAGCGAGGCTGCTTGCCACACAAAACCATCTACCGACCCATCATCAGGGTTCTGTGAGAGCAGGTCAGGGAGAGGGTCACTCTCCTCTTCCTGTTCCTCATCAGTTGCCATGAGCAAGCCCATGTCAGCCCTGTCAACATATGGTTTCAATCTGTTGACATAGAGCACCCTAAGGGAGCTCCTGGGAGTTCCAAGATTCACCAGATAGGTGACTTCTCCCTTTTGCTCAACAATGGTATGGGTGCCACTCCACTTCTCTTGGAGAGCTGCTTGGGCCACAGGCTCCAACACCCACACTTTCTGTCCTTTCTGGTACACAGTCAGCACAGCCTTTTGGTCATGCCAAGTTTTTTGTAATTCTTCGCTGGCCTCCAGGTTTTTAGTTGCCTTATTCATGTATTCGGCCATCCTGGAGCGGAGACCAAGTACATAGTCCATCACATCCTGTTTGGCGGGTTTGAGAGGTAACTCCCAGCCCTCCTTCACCAAGCATAATGGACCTCTTACAGGATGCCCAAACAGAAGTTCAAATGGGCTGCAACCAACCCCCTTCTGTGGAACCTCTCTGTATGCAAACAGAAGGCAGGGAAGAAGAAGGTCCCATTTTCGCCTAAGCTTTTCTGGGAGGACTTTAATCATTCCGTTTATTTATTTATTTTATGGATTTATACCGCGCTTGAATCGACTCTTGACAAGAGTATCTCTGCGCACAGAAAAGAGAGAGAGAAGAAAAAGACGCCGGCAGCTGCAGGAGGTATGTCGTACAGTTCAATTCAGCGTTACATACATGCAACGGTTGACAGGTTTCTAAAATAAAAACGTTTTAAGTTTTTTCCTAAAAACAAGGTGTTCTGAGCATTGCCTGAGCTCGAGAGGAAGTTTATTCCATAAAGTTGGACCGGCCACCGACAAGGCTTTCCCACCTTGTCTGATCTTCTTTGTGGTAGGTACTTTAAGTAGGAGTTGGCTACTAGACCTAAGAGGCCGAGTGGGGTTGTACGGAATAAATTTATGCTTCCAATAAGAGGGTCCAGATCCATGTATGGTCCTATGGATGAGACAGCATGTCTTAAAAGTAATCCTCTTACGGACTGGGAGCCAATGTAATTTGTCAAGGAGGGGTTTGGAAGGTGTTCTGGGGGGGCATTCAGCACAAGTCTCGCCGCGGTGTTTTGTATCACCTGGAGTTTTGCTAGGACTCCCTCATTAGCTGACAGCAAGAGTCCGTTGCAATAATCCAGGCGACTCAGTACTAGTGCCTGTTCCAAGGTTTTTCTGGTGGAATCAGATAATAGTGGAAAAACTTTACGTAAAAGTCCAATAACATGAAAACATTGGCCAACCACTCAATTGCCATGTTGTTTGAGAGTGAGTTCCCGATCAAGACGTACCCCTAGGTTTTTTACAACCAGTTTAGGTTCAGGTACTTGACCAAGCTCACATGGCCACCAATCCGGGGTCCACAGAGTTCTAACCTCCCCAAAAAGCATGACTTCGGTCTTATTTACATTACATTGGAGGTAGTTAGATTTCATCCACTTCACCACAGCCTTCATGCCATCTGAAAAGGCCACCCTCACTTCGTCGGAAGATGTTTAAAAGGGAATAAGAGCTGAGTATCATCAGCGTAAGAGACAGGGACGAACCCAAAGTCTCTCAATTTTCTGGCCAGGGGTGCCACATAGATGTTAAAAAGAGTCGGGCTTAGACAAGAGCCCTGTGGCACCCCCTTCGTGATGTAAGTTTCAGTCGACCGAAATGAGCCCATGCTAACGGCTTGGGTACGGTCAGATAGAAAACTCTTTAGCCAGGTTAGCGCTGTGCTCTCAATCCCAATTGCGGTCAGACGTTCGATTAAGATTTTATGGGATATCGTATCGAACGCCGCTGATAAATCCAACAGTACCAAGATCACCGAATACCCCCTATCCTGGTACATGTGAAGGTCATCAGTCACAGATAGCAAGGCGGATTCAGTACTATGTTTTGGTCTGAAGCCAAACTGAGAACTATCTAGTTTACCAGACTCTTCAATGTAGTGTGATACCTGTTTGTTAACGTGTTTCTCTATAAGTTTCCCCAATAAAGGGAGTAAAGAGATGGGCCTAAGATTAGATATGTCGGTCCAGGGGATAGAGGAGTTTTTTCTGATGGGCCTTACTAGTGCTTTTTTCCATTCCCCAGGAACTTGCCCCTCCGTCAGTGAAAGATTAATGAGACATTGAATCTGTGGGCTCAGACTCTTTCCTACTACCGGGATGATTCTGGCCGGGATAATGTCTGAGGGGCTCCCGCTTTTGATCTGACCAAGATAGCATTCAGTGTCCATCAGGGAGATAAGAGAAAAAGATTCCTAGTGCGTAGATCCTGACTCTTTTTCCTTTTCCAAGAGTAATGACGTATCTCCAATGGTATATAGATTGGATTTAGTAATGTCGTCATGAATCTTATTTATTTTGTTTGTGAAAAACTGAGCAACTTCATTACAAAGTTGTTGTGAAGCTAGTTCAGAAGTTTCACAGGCTGCTGGTTTCACAAATAAGTGTAAGGTTTGATATAGGATCCTGGGAGTATTTCCTGCAGCTAAAAGAAGAGCCTGTATATGAGATTTCCGGGCGTTACGAATTTCTTTATGATACTTAGTTAGAGCTGCCCAGAAATAATTCTTGTCAATTTCATCGTGGGTCGTTCTCCACACCTTTTCTAGTTTCCTCGCCTGTTGTTTAAGAGATCTCAAGTGCTCCGAAAACCATACTTTCTGTTTGCGAGCTAAGCGAGGTTTGTAGGTTTTCATGGGGGCAATCCTATTAACCACCTTAAGAATGGCCCGATTATAGTTGGCTAACGCCTTGTCAACATTCTCTCCAGAGCAGATGGTGGGTGCGACAAATTGCTCCTGAAATATTTCCGGAGTGATCTTGTGCCATGGCCTACGCCTGGTAGGAAGGGCTTGCACCTGAGGGGGAGCTTTACCTGAGTGGAAGGTGAGGAATTCCAAGACAAAGTGATCTGTCCAATTAACTTGAGTAGGAGGGGCGCATAGCAAGGTGTTAGGTTTATTGGAGAAAATGAGGTCCAGAGTATGTCCTGCTAAATGGGTGGGACCAGTATTCATTAGGGTTAATCCAAACAAAGAGATATCAGTTAGTAAGGATTGTGCCTCAACATTACCTTTCAAATCGCTATGCACATTGAAATCTCCTAGAAGTATAAATTCGTTCTCAGTATCAATGTGTCTGGCAAGTATCTCCAGCAGCAAGATGTTAAAGCTGGTACAAGGGCCAGGAGGGCGATAGACCAAAGCCCCTTTATAGCTGATTTTCGTGGAAATGCAGATTTTAAATACCAGAATTTCTAAGTCTGAAGTACTCATTTCCTCTAAGATGGTAATTGATAAGTTATTCTTATATACAATGGCAATACCTCCCCCTGTCTTGGCAGGACGATCTAGCCTGGCTATTTTGGAACCCTCATGGGATCCCTAATGTAATAGCTGGGACAGAGTGTTGTTTTAACCATGTTTCTGTCAGATAACAGAGTTCGGGTTGGACCGAGGCAATCAAGTCCCATACTTCGCTGTAGTGTTTAGACAGAGATCTGATGTTGCACAGAAGATTTATGCTCTTACAAGAGTCCTGTGGGGGTGCAGTTGTAGAGGGTATTTCATGCGGTAAGTTTTGCGAGTGGTCAGAGAGAGCTTGATATTGACATTTCCGGCAAGCAAAAGGACCCTCAGGCGAAAAACCTTCCCCTCCCGTACAGCCCTGGAGCAAAGGCTTACGGATACGTAACAAATCTGCTGGAGAGTATCTTACCCGAGGTTTAGTATGGTCAGCAGGGAGAGCAACAATAAGGGCCATGTCCTCTAGCCCCTAGCCCCGTCCAGTCGTGGACGGGCGCAGACGGGCTTCTCTTTGGCTTGTCTTAGGCGCGTACTAAGGCGCACCCCTGCGCGCAACCGCTGCGCGCTTAGAGTGACGAGCAGCCTTTGTAGTCCTCACACTCAGAAGCTAGAGCGCTAACTGCCCGTAATGCGGAAGTGACTGGGTCTGCCTGTCTGCCCTCCGCTCAACGGCGTTAATCACCGAGTCGGACCGAGGCGTGCAGGCTATCAACTGAGCCCAGATTTCCCTACCAACAAATGCGGGTGAGTGGGGAACTGATGACCAATGTTAAGTTGTACTGTGGCCTAATTTTTTAAAATAAAGATTCGTGCAATTAAAATTAAAATTCCCAACAGTGGAAATCGTTTTATTGAAACGTTCAACTAACCCATTGCATTTTGGGTGATAGGGAGTAGTGAATTTATAAGTTACACCACACTCCTTCCACATTGCTTTAAGATATCCTGACATGAAGTTGGTATCTCTGTCAGATATAACCTCCTTTGGAAAACCCACTCTGGATAAAACTCCATTGAGGGCTTTTGCCACCACAGGGGCTGTGGTGGTCCTCCGGGGGATTGCCTCTGGGTACCTGGGTTTATGATCCACTACCACCAGGATAAATCTGTGCCCAGATGCAGTTGGAGGGTCAAGGGGACCAACAATGTCAATCCCTACTCTTTCAAAGGTTACCCCCAGCAAAGGTAGTGGTATCAGGGGGGCCTTTGTTGTGCCACCTGACTTGCCACTGGCTTGGCAAGTGACACAGGAGCGACAAAACTCCTTGGTGTCCTCTGACATATGTGGCCAATGAAAATGTGGAACACGCCTGTCCCAGGTCTTGTTTTGGCCCAAGTGACCTGCTAAAGGGATGTCATGTGCTCGGGTCAAGAGGAACCCCCTAAACTTCTGAGGTATTATCAACCTCCTGGTGGCTCCAGGGGTTGGATCTCTAGCCTCAGAATATAGGAGTCCCTCATCCCAATAAACTTTATGGGACCCACTAGCACTCCCAGCAGCCTCAGAAGCAGCCTGCTGTATGAGGGGTTCAAGAGAGGGGCAGCAGAGATGTATCTGTGATCTGAGACAGAGGGGAAGGCACTGCCTTAACCCTACTGCTCCTCTTCTTGGGTAGCACCTGGTCCATAGTTTCAGGATCCAGAGCTGGTTCAGTTTGATGCATTTTGGCCTGTGACCTGGTCACAGCAAATTCCTCTGCAGGGATACCCAACATCTCAGCATGATTCCATGACTCTACTTCAGACCAGGCTGAAGTCTCTAGATCATTGCCCAATAGACATTCGACAGGGAGGCCTGCACTGACTACTACTTTCTTGAGCCCAGTTACCCCTCTCCAGGAGAAATACACAACTGCCAGACTATGGTTGGTCCTGACATTGCTTGCATTGGTAACCTGGTACATTTCACCCAGGATGATCTGCCCAGGGTCCACAAGATCCTCTGCCACCATGGTGACACTAGCACCGGTGTCCCTGAATGGCAAAGCCTGTTTGCCATTTATTATAGGCAGCTGTTTGTATTTGCCCAGATTAATGGGGCTCACTAGGAAGGACATATCAATGTCTCCATCACAAATCAGCAATGCCTGAGTGGGTACTCTGACTAGGCCAGAGTCCACTTCAGAACCCAGGATCAACCCTACTACACTCTTATTCTGATTACCACCTCCACCAGTGGTTGTACTAGGGGGAACAGTTGCCTTAGGGTGAGAAAGGGATGGCACAGCCAACACGTGTTTCGCCCCCTACAAGGCCATCCGGCCTGGGGCTTCCTCAGGGCTGTACATGTGCAATGTAACATAACGAAAGTGCCGCTCGGAGGCTTGGACATTCCTTTTGCCACTGCCTGAATAGCTTGTGATCTGCCTGGAGGACCTTACCGTAGGGAATTAGAGGCACGAGTGTTTTCTTCTTCATCGCCAATTCTGCTCGCGGGACTGCGAGGACCAGCGGGCCTTGCGCTCAATCACTGCCTGCAGCTGGGGCCTCTTCCTGCCCCCCCACCCCCCCCCCCCCCTGCGGAACATACCACCTCGCGGCCCCCGCTTCGCGGGAGCCGCTCCGAGGCTTGGACATTCCTTTTGCCACTGCCTGAATAGCTTGTGATCTGCCCGGAGGACCTTAGCGTAGGGAATTAGAGGGACGAGTGTTTTCTTCTTCATCGCCAATTCTGCTCGCGGGACTGCGAGGACCTGCGGGCCTTGCGCTCAATCACTGCCTGCAGCTGGGGCCTCTTCCCGACCCCTCCCCCCTGCGGAACATAACGCCTCGTGGCCCCCGCTTCGCGGGAGCCACTCCGAGGCTTGGACATTCCTTTTGCCACTGCCTGAATAGCTTGTGATCTGCCCGGAGGACCTTACCGTAGGGAATTAGAGGGACAAGTGTTTTCTTCTTCATCGCCAATTCTGCTCGCGGGATTGCGAGGACCAGCGGGCCTTGCGCTCAATCACTGCCTGCAGCTGGGGCCTCTTCCCGACCCCTCCCCCCTGCGGAACATAACGCCTCACAGGCCCCCGCTTCGCGGGAGCCGCTCGGAGGCTTGGACATTCCTTTTGCCACTGTCTGAATAGCTTGTGATCTGCCCCAAGAACTTGCCCCTCCGTCAGTGAAAGATTAATGAGACATTGAATCTGTGGGCTCAGACTCTTTCCTACTACCGGGATGATTCTGGCCGGGATAATGTCTGAGGGGCTCCCGCTTTTGATCTGACCAAGATAGCATTCAGTATCCATCAAGGAGATAAGAGAAAAAGATTCCAAGGGCGTAGATCCTGACTCTTTTTCCTTTTCCAAGAGTAATGACGTATCTCCAATGGTAGATAGATTGGATTTAGTAATGTCGTCATGAATCTTATTTATTTTGTTTGTGAAAAACTGAGCAACTTCATTACAAAGTTGTTGTGAAGCTAGTTCAGAAGTTTCACAGGCTGCTGGTTTCACAAATGAGTGTAAGGTTTGATATAGGATCCTGGGAGTATTTCCTGCAGCTAAAAGAAGAGCCTGTATATGAGATTTCCGGGCGTTACAAATTTCTTTATGATACTTAGTTAGAGCTGCCCAGAAATGATTCTTGTCAATTTCATCGTGGGTCGTTCTCCACACCTTTTCTAGTTTCCTCGCCCGTTGTTTAAGAGATCTCAAGTGCTCCGAAAAACATACTTCCTGTTTGCGAGCTAAGCGAGGTTTGTAGGTTTTCATGGGGGCAATCCTATTAACCACCTTAAGAATGGCCCGATTATAGTTGGCTAACGCCTTGTCAACATTCTCTCCAGAGCAGATGGTGGGTGCGACAAATTGCTCCTGAAATATTTCCGGAGTGATCTTGTGCCATGGCCTACGCCTGGTAGGAAGAGCTTGCACCTGAGGGGGAGCTTTACCTGAGTGGAAGGTGAGGAATTCCAAGACAAAGTGATCTGTCCAATTAACTTGAGTAGGAGGGGCGCATAGCAAGGTGTTAGGTTTATTGGAGAAAATGAGGTCCAGAGTATGTCCTGCTAAATGGGTGGGACCAGTATTCATTAGGGTTAATCCAAACAAAGAGATATCAGTTAGTAAGGATTGTGCCTCAACATTACCTTTCAAATCGCTATGCACATTGAAATCTCCTAGAAGTATAAATTCGTTCACAGTATCAATGTGTCTGGCAAGTATCTCCAGCAGCAAGATGTTAAAGCTGGTACAAGGGCCAGGAGGGCGATAGACCAAAGCCCCTTTATAGCTGATTTTCGTGGAAATGCAGATTTTAAATACCAGAATTTCTAAGTCTGGAGTACTCATTTCCTCTAAGATGGTAATTGATAAGTTATTCTTATATACAATGGCAATACCTCCCCCTGTCTTGGCAGGACGATCTAGCCTGGCTATTTTGGAACCCTCATGGGATCCCTAATGTAATAGCTGGGAAAGAGTGAGGTTTTAACCATGTTTCTGTCAGATAACAGAGTTCGGGTTGGACCGAGGCAATCAAGTCCCATACTTCGCTGTAGTGTTTAGACAGAGATCTGATGTTGCACAGAAGATTTCTGCTCTTACAAGAGTCCTGTGGGGGTGCAGTTGTAGAGGGTATTTCATGCGGTAAGTTTTGCGAGTGGTCAGAGAGAGCTTGATATTGACATTTCCGGCAAGCAAAAGGACTCTCAGGCGAAAAACCTTCCCCTCCCGTACAGCCCTGGAGCAAAGGCTTACGGATACGTAACAAATCTGCTGGAGAGTATCTTACCCGAGGTTTAGTATGGTCAGCAGGGAGAGCAACAATAAAGGCCATGTCCTCTAGCCCCTAGCCTCGTCCAGTCGCGGACGGGCGCAGACGGGCTTCTCTTTGGCTTGTCTTAGGCGCGTACTAAGGCGCACCCCTGCGCGCAACCGCTGCACGCTTAGAGTGACGAGCAGCCTTTGTAGTCCTCACACTCAGAAGCTAGAGCGCTAACCGCCCGTAATGCGGAAGTGACTGGGTCTGCCTGTCTGCCCTCCGCTCAACGGCGTTAATCACCGAGTCGGACCAAGGCGTGCAGGCTATCAACTGAGCCCAGACTTCCCTACCAACAAATGCGGGTGAGTGGGGAACTGATGACCAATGTTAAGTTGTACTGTGGCCTAATTTTTTAAAATAAAGATTCGTGCAATTAAAATTAAAATTCCCAACAGTGGAAATCGTTTTATTGAAACGTTCAACTAACCCATTGCATTGTGGGTGATAGGGAGTAGTGAATTTATAAGTTACACCACACTCCTTCCACATTGCTTTAAGATATCCTGACATGAAATTGGTATCTCTGTCAGATATAACCTCCTTTGGAAAACCCACTCTGGAGAAAACTCCATTGAGGGCTTTTGCCACCACAGGGGCTGTGGTGGTCCTCAGGGGGATTGCCTCTGGGTACCTGGGTTTATGATCCACTACCACCAGGATAAATCTGTGCCCAGATGCAGTTGGAGGGTCAAGGGGACCAACAATGTCAATCCCTACTCTTTCAAAGGTTACCCCCAGCAAAGGTAGTGGTATCAGGGGGGCCTTTGTTGTGCCACCTGACTTGCCACTGGCTTGGCAAGTGACACAGGAGCGACAAAACTCCTTGGTGTCCTCTGACATATGTGGCCAATGAAAATGTGGAACACGCCTGTCCCAGGTCTTGTTTTGGCCCAAGTGACCTGCTAAAGGGATGTCATGTGCTCGGGTCAAGAGGAACCCCCTAAACTTCTGAGGTATTATAAACCTCCTGGTGGCTCCAGGGGTTGGATCTCTAGCCTCAGAATATAGGAGTCCCTCATCCCAATAAACTTTATGGGACCCACTAGCACTCCCAGCAGCCTCAGCAGCAGCCTGCTGTATGAGGGGTTCAAGAGAGGGGCAGCAGAGGTGTATCTGTGATCTGAGACAGAGGGGAAGGCACTGCCTTAACCCTAATGCTCCTCTTCTTGGGTAGCACCTGGTCCATAGTTTCAGGATCCAGAGCTGGTTCAGTTTGATGCATTTTGGCCTGTGACCTGGTCACAGCAAATTCCTCTGCAGGGATACCCAACATCTCAGCATGAGTCCATAACTCTACTTCAGACCAGGCTGAAGTCTCTAGATCATTGCCAAATAGACATTCGACAGGGAGGCCTGCACTGACTACTACTTTCTTGAGCCCAGTTACCCCTCTCCAGGAGAAATACACAACTGCCAGACTATGGTTGGTCCTGACATTGCTTGCATTGGTAACCTGGTACATTTCACCCAGGATGATCTGCCCAGGGTCCGCAAGATCCTCTGCCACCATGGTGACACTAGCACCTGTGTCCCTGAATGGCAAAGCCTGTTTGCCATTTATTATAGGCAGCTGTTTGTATTTGCCCAGATTAATGGGGCTCACTAGGAAGGACATATCAATGTCTCCATCACAAATCAGCAATGCCTGAGTGGGTACTCTGACTAGGGCAGAGTCCACTTCAGAACCCAGGATCAACCCTACTACACTCTTATTCTGATTACCACCTCCACCAGTGGCTGTACTAGGGGGAACAGTTGCCTTAGGGTGAGAAAGGGATGGCACAGCCAACACGTGTTTCGCCCCCTACAAGGCCATCCGGCCTGGGGCTCCCTCAGGGCTGTACATGTGCAATGTAACATAACGAAAGTGCCGCTCGGAGGCTTGGACATTCCTTTTGCCACTGCCTGAATAGCTTGTGATCTGCCCGGAGGACCTTACCGTAGGGAATTAGAGGCACGAGTTTTTTCTTCTTCATCGCCAATTCTGCTCGCGGGACTGCGAGGACCAGCGGGCCTTGTGCTCAATCACTGCCTGCAGCTGGGGCCTCTTCCCGACCCCTCCCCCCTGCGGAACATAACGCCTCGCGGCCCCCGCTTCGCGGGAGCCGCTCCGAAGCTTGCACATTCCTTTTGCCACTGCCTGAATAGCTTGTGATCTGCCCGGAGGACCGTAGCGTAGGGAATTAGAGGGACGAGTGTTTTCTTCTTCATCGCCAATTCTGCTCGCGGGACTGCGAGGACCAGCGGGCCTTGCGCTCAATCACTGCCTGCAGCTGGGGCCTCTTCCCGACCCCTCCCCCCTGCGGAACATAACGCCTCGCGGCCCCCGCTTCGCGGGAGCCGATCGGAGGCTTGGACATTCCTTTTGCCACTGCCTGAATAGCTTGTGATCTGCCCGGAGGACCTTACCGTAGGCAATTAGAGGGACAAGTGTTTTCTTCTTCATCGCCAATTCTGCTCGCGGGATTGCGAGGACCAGCGGGCCTTGCGCTCAATCACTGCCTGCAGCTGGGGCCTCTTCCCGACCCCTCCCCCCTGTGGAACATAACGCCTCGCGGCCCCCGCTTCGCGGGAGCCGCTCGGAGGCTTGGACATTCCTTTTGCTACTGCCTGAATAGCTTGTGATCTGCCCGGAGGACCTTACCATAGGGAATTAGAGGGACAAGTGTTTTCTTCTTCATCGCCAATTCTGCTCGCGGGATTGCGAGGACCAGCGGGCCTTGCGCTCAATCACTGCCTGCAGCTGGGGCCTCTTCCCGACCCCTATCCCCTGCGGAACATAACGCCTCGCAGGCCCCCGCTTCGTGGGAGCCGCTCGGAGGCTTGGACATTCCTGTTGCCACTGTCTGAATAGCTTGTGATCTGCCCCAGGAACTTGCCCCTCCGTCAGTGAAAGATTAATGAGACATTGAATCTCTGGGCTCAGACTCTTTCCTACTACCGGGATGATTCTGGCCGGGATAATGTCTGAGGGGCTCCCGCTTTTGATCTGACCAAGATAGCATTCAGTATCCATCAGGGAGATAAGAGAAAAAGATTCCAAGGGCGTAGATCCTGACTCTTTTTCCTTTTCCAAGAGAAATGACGTATCTCCAATGGTAGATAGATTGGATTTAGTAATGTCGTCATGAATCTTATTTATTTTGTTTGTGAAAAACTGAGCAACTTCATTACAAAGTTGTTGTGAAGCTAGTTCAGAAGTTTCACAGGCTGCTGGTTTCACAAATGAGTGTAAGGTTTGATATAGGATCCTGGGAGTATTTCCTGCAGCTAAGAAGAGCCTGTATATGAGATTTCCGGGCGTTACGAATTTCTTTATGATACTTAGTTAGAGCTGCCCAGAAATGATTCTTGTCAATTTCATCGTGGGTCGTTCTCCACACCTTTTCTAGTTTCCTCGCCTGTTGTTTAAGAGATCTCAAGTGCTCCGAAAACCATACTTCCTGTTTGCGAGCTAAGCGAGGTTTGTAGGTTTTCATGGGGGCAATCCTATTAACCACCTTAAGAATGGCCCGATTATAGTTGGCTAACGCCTTGTCAACATTCTCTCCAGAGCAGATGGGGGGTGCGACAAATTGCTCCTGAAATATTTCCGGAGTGATCTTGTGCCATGGCCTACGCCTGGTAGGAAGGGCTTGCACCTGAGGGGGAACTTTACCTGAGTGGAAGGTGAGGAATTCCAAGACAAAGTGATCTGTCCAATTAACTTGAGTAGGAGGGGCGCATAGCAAGGTGTTAGGTTTATTGGAGAAAATGAGGTCCAGAGTATGTCCTGCTAAATGGGTGGGACCAGTATTCATTAGGGTTAATCCAAACAAAGATATATCAGTTAGTAAGGATTGTGCCTCAACATTACCTTTCAAATCGCTATGCACATTGAAATCTCCTAGAAGTATAAATTCGTTCTCAGTATCAATGTGTTTGGCAAGTATCTCCAGCAGCAAGATGTTAAAGCTGGTACAAGGGCCAGGAGGGCGATAGACCAAAGCCCCTTTATTGCTGATTTTCGTGGAAATGCAGATTTTAAATACCAGAATTTCTAAGTCTGGAGTACTCATTTCCTCTAAGATGGTAATTGATAAGTTATTCTTATATACAATGGCAATACCTCCCCCTGTCTTGGCAGGACGATGTAGCCTGACTATTTTGTAGCCATCTGGGATCCCTAATGTAATAGCTGGGACAGAGTGAGGTTTTAACCATGTTTCTCTCAGATAACAGAGTTCGGGTTGGACCGAGGCAATCATGTCCCATACTTCGCTGTAGTGTTTAGACAGAGATCTGATGTTGCACAGAAGATTTCTGCTCTTACAAGAGTCCTGTGGGGGTGCAGTTGTAGAGGGTATTTCATGCGGTATGTTTTGCGAGTGGTCAGAGAGAGCTTGATATTGACATTTCCGGCAAGCAAAAGGACCCTCAGGCGAAAAACCTTCCCCTCCCGTACAGCCCTGGAGCAAAGGCTTACGGATACGTAACAAATCTGCTGGAGAGTATCTTACCCGAGGTTTAGTATGGTCAGCAGGGAGAGCAACAATAAGGGCCATGTCCTCTAGCCCCTAGCCTCGTCCAGTCGCGGACGGGCGCAGACGGGCTTCTCTTTGGCTTGTCTTAGGCGCGTACTAAGGCGCACCCCTGCGCGCAACCGCTGCGCGCTCAGAGTGACGAGCAGCCTTTGTAGTTCTCACACTCAGAAGCTAGAGCGCTAACCGCCCATAATGCGGAAGTGACTGGGTCTGCCTGTCTGCCCTCCGCTCAACGGCGTTAATCACCGAGTCGGACCGAGGCGTGCAGGCTATCAACTGAGCCCAGACTTCCCTACCAACAAATGCGGGTGAGTGGGGAACTGATGACCAATGTTAAGTTGTACTGTGGCCTAATTTTTTAAAATAAAGATTCGTGCAATTAAAATTAAAATTCCCAACAGTGGAAATCGTTTTATTGAAACGTTCAACTAACCCATTGCATTGTGGGTGATAGGGAGTAGTGAATTTATAAGTTACACCACACTCCTTCCACATTGCTTTAAGATATCCTGACATGAAGTTGGTATCTCTGTCAGATATAACCTCCTTTGGAAAACCCACTCTGGAGAAAACTCCATTGAGGGCTTTTGCCACCACAGGGGCTGTGGTGGTCCTCAGGGGGATTGCCTCTGGGTACCTGGGTTTATGATCCACTACCACCAGGATAAATCTGTGCCCAGATGCAGTTGGAGGGTCAAGGGGACCAACAATGTCAATCCCTACTCTTTCAAAGGTTACCCCCAGCAAAGGTAGTGGTATCAGGGGGGCCTTTGTTGTGCCACCTGACTTGCCACAGGCTTGGCAAGTGACACAGGAGCGACAAAACTCCTTGGTGTTCTCTGACATATGTGGCCAATGAAAATGTGGAACACGCCTGTCCCAGGTCTTGTTTTGGCCCAAGTGACCTGCTAAAGGGATGTCATGTGCTAGGGTCAAGAGGAACCCCCTAAACTTCTGAGGTATTATCAACCTCCTGGTGGCTCCAGGGGTTGGATCTCTAGCCTCAGAATATAGGAGTCCCTCATCCCAATAAACTTTATGGGACCCACTAGCACTCCCAGCAGCCTCAGCAGCAGCCTGCTGTATGAGGGGTTCAAGAGAGGGGCAGCAGAGGTGTATCTGTGATCTGAGACAGAGGGGAAGACACTGCCTTAACCCTACTGCTCCTCTTCTTGGGTAGCACCTGGTCCATAGTTTCAGGATCCAGAGCTGGTTCAGTTTGATGCATTTTGGCCTGTGACCTGGTCACAGCAAATTCCTCTGCAGGGATACCCAACATCTCAGCATGAGTCCATAACTCTACTTCAGACCAGGCTGAAGTCTCTAGATCATTGCCCAATAGACATTCGACAGGGAGGCCTGCACTGACTATTACTTTCTTGAGCCCAGTTACCCCTCTCCAGGAGAAATACACAACTGCCAGACTATGGTTGGTCCTGACATTGCTTGCATTGGTAACCTGGTATATTTCACCCAGGATGATCTGCCCAGGGTCCACAAGATCCTCTGCCACCATGGTGACACTAGCACCTGTGTCCCTGAATGGCAAAGCCTGTTTGCCATTTATTATAGGCAGCTGTTTGTATTTGCCCAGATTAATGGGGCTCACTAGGAAGGACATATCAATGTCTCCATCACAAATCAGCAATGCCTGAGTGGGTACTCTGACTAGGCCAGAGTCCACTTCAGAACCCAGGATCAACCCTACTACACTCTTATTCTGATTACCACCTCCACCAGTGGCTGTACTAGGGGGAACAGTTGCCTTAGGGTGAGAAAGGGATGGCACAGCCAACACGTGTTTCACCCCCTACAAGGCCATCCGGCCTGGGGCTTCCTCAGGGCTGTACATGTGCAATGTAACATAACGAAAGTGCCGCTCGGAGGCTTGGACATTCCTTTTGCCACTGCCTGAATAGCTTGTGATCTGCCCGGAGGACCTTACCGTAGGGAATTAGAGGGACGAGTGTTTTCTTCTTCATCGCCAATTCTGCTCGCGGGACTGCGAGGACCAGCGGGCCTTGCGCTCAATCACTGCCTGCAGCTGGGGCCTCTTCCCGACCCCTCCCCCCTGCGGAACATAACGCCTCGCGGCCCCCGCTTCGCGGGAGCCGCTCGGAGGCTTGGACATTCCTTTTGCCACTGCCTGAATAGCTTGTGATCTGCCCGGAGGACCTTACCGTAGGGAATTAGAGGGACAAGTGTTTTCTTCTTCATCGCCAATTCTGCTCGCGGGATTGCGAGGACCAGCGGGCCTTGCGCTCAATCACTGCCTGCAGCTGGGGCCTCTTCCCGACCCCTCCCCCCTGCGGAACATAACGCCTCGCAGGCCCCCGCTTCGCGGGAGCCGCTCGGAGGCTTGGACATTCCTTTTGCCACTGCCTGAATGGCTTGTGATCTGCCCGGAGGACCTTACCGTAGGGAATTAGAGGGACGAGTGTTTTCTTCTTCATCGCCAATTCTGCTCGCGGGACTGCGAGGACCAGCGGGCCTTGCGCTCAATCACTGCCTGCAGCTGGGGCCTCTTCCCGACACCTCCCCCTGACCTCTATATTTTGATACGCCCACATACGCGTAAGCGGGACGCGAGCGGGGCACAGACCGGGGCGAAGCCCAGGCAAAGGGCGGGCCCTCTAAGGCCCTCAGAGGCCGAGTGAGGCCGGGCAGGGCCCGGTCATTTAAATTGTTATTTATTATTCTGTGTCCTCTGTACTCCCCGATATTATTGCTGTTATGGCCCAGAGTCCAGATAAAGCCACTCTTGAAAAGCCGGGGGGTTTGATAAATGGTTCTCTTGACAAATATTTTACAAGGGTCCAGCCGGATGAGGTCAGGGAAGAAATACTGGCCGAGCGCAGGACAGAGCGTCGTCGCTCAGCTGAAAATTTAAAACTCAGGGCTCCCGAAGTCTCTACACTCCAGGCACTTCCCCGGGACGGAGGTAGACCTAATGATAATGATGATCTTCCTTCGCAGGAGAGTGTTCCATTTTTGTTACGGGATTGCACTCCTACACATTGTGCCCCTATTGACCAGGATATCAGTGATACTCCCCTTCACAGTTTTATTAGTATACCCGTTGTCTCAAATACACATATCCCTATCTGTGGTAAACCGGCTAGGAAGAATCCTAAGAAATCTGAAGTGGTTAAGATTCATGGCCCACCACCAAGTAAAAGAAGACGTAAGAAGGGGGGGGGGGGGGCTGGTTAAATCTAAGATTAGCCACTCTGATTTTGGGAAGCATACAAAGTCGGCTGCTAGTACTGTACTGGGGAAAGTGGTTGTACCAGCAATTATGCCCAATTCGGCACTCCCTTCTCCATTTGTAGGCCAAGAACCGGATGTGAACAGCATCGAGTTACTTTCTACCCCCTCCGAATCGCTGCTGATGGCAGCCCCCTCTGCTGCTCAACATGACAATCTGGGCCATTTGATTAGGTCTCTCATCTTGCCCATTATTGAGAGTTTAAAGAGGGTGGAGAAAAGACTTGCGGATATAGAATCCGTTATAAGCAGGAAGGCCGATCCGGTCATGGCTCAGGTGAATGTGGCTGTTCCCCCCACCCCCATTGACCCACTACCTACTATTGACGCACCCAAAGTCACACCCTAATTCATTAAAGCTACACCCCAGCCCACTAATCAGATAGCTCTTAACCATCAAAGGTTATCGCCCCCTAAGATTGTAAACTCTTCGGTCGGGAACCCAGCTTTTGACCTCTTGGGGGGAAGAGCAAAGGCACCCACAGGGAACAAGTGGGAAGAGTGGGGAAGTAATAGTTACAACAGGGCTTTAGTGAACAATGGGCCGCAAGTAGAACTACCCCCAGAAGCTGTGCCCCTTGTGGTTGTTTTGACGGGGATGCCAACACTGGTAGATAACAAAAGAGAAGGGTTCACCCAGCTGAAGAACAAAATTATGCATTGGCTCAGTATACATAGACCAATCACAAAGAACATCAACGGTGAGATAATGCACGTAAGGCGACTCCCCTGGTTGGGTGGTAGATGTAAAGACATCGAGGGAGATATAGTTGTAGTAAATTTTAGAGACCCACGTGCAGTTGATTATATACTGAACTGGCCTACGGGAAATGGTAACAACTGTATCATCCCCCGTGCCTTGACTTATTTCTATCCTAGATGCCTGGTGTTCCCTTTATCCCATATAAGTAAACAGGCTCCAATTTATACAAACTTCCCAACAGCACCCATTACTGGGCAATTGGCACACGGCCCCTACACAGCCCCTGTTGTTGATACCTCTGGGTGGAACATCGTACCCCCTAGACTTAACAGAAATACCAACAGGAGAATGGACCATCTGAGACCCCTTACCCCCTTGGAGGTAGTGAACAGGTTTGATGCGTTCACCGGCATGGATGAATGTGATTGAAGATTACAGGTAATGCTGGGCATGGGGGGTCGTGCAGGCGCTGTTAGCCCAGAGGGCAGTGATTGTGAGATTCATATAGAGGCCATTAGTTCTGATATTGGGAACAAGGTTCCAACGGTACCCAATAGATTTGATATTGGTGGGACCGCAACTACCACTCATCCTCAGTCCTCGGGCTGCAGTGGCGATGGCTGTCTACCGCCAAAATCAATATGCCAATTAGAATCTACTAACGATCCTATCCCATGTGTGCTGGTTGGGAACAAGGGGGTTAATCCTGATTCGTTTGCAACAGGTAATGAGGCTATCCATTTGGTATCTTGGAATGTGGCTGGATTTCAAAAAAAGATGGTTCTCCCAGAATGGAATGCCTTCATCGAGAAGTTCGATCTATGTATGTTCCAAGAAACTTGGAGTTTGCTTCCAGTACACAAATGCGGTTACGCAACCTTTTTCCTGCCCGCTCAATGTTGTGGGAAGGGCAGACCAGCAGGGGGTTTACATGTTTGGGTAAAAATTGAATTGAACAGGGATGTTTCTACCCATGATTCAGGGAGTAGGGACATTCAACACCTCTCATTCGCTGGACAAAAAAAGGGCAGCAGGATAGATTTATTCAATATCTATTCTAGAGGGACCCCGGGGGATACAACCTCAAGTACAGTAACAACTTTAGAACAGGCATTAGCCAACTGCCCCCCAACCTCCAAAATTATTGTGGGTGGGGACCTTAATTGTACATTGGAACCCCTTAGTGGGGATGACCCTTTGGGTATTGAGGAGGAGGACTCTAGATGGTCCATCCCGGCCCTGACACTAGCCCCAAAAAATGGTCATCAAAGGTAATTCAGATCAATGCCCTTACAGCGGAACATAGTCTAAGAGCACTAAATGGCAGGACATCTTCTGACCGCGCTGGAGCGATGACCTTTAATAGGCTTAGCGGTCCGTCTAGAATTGATTATATTCTATTGGATGTCACACTGTGGTGTGATCTAATAGATATGGAGGTGGTACCCTCGCAGGATAGCGATCATAACCCCCTATGTATGAAGTTAAGGTGGGGTAAACGAAAAGGTTGTGAGAAGAATGCCCCCCTGAGGACAACCAATGAGGTTGTCTCATACAATGGTAATCGTAGGCTGAAATGGGACAAGGTTCATTCTCAGGTTGACAATCTGGCAAGGATTAGGGCGCATGTAGTAGATCTGACTATGGAGTTGACGGATCTTGAATTGGGAACAGGTAGTGCCCAGGGATCGCCATTCGCACTGGCTTACAAAAATACAATAGAGGAAGTAGGGAAATACTTTTTAATCCAGGGCAAAAACGCCCAAAACCAGCAACCCTTGGTACTCGGACCAGTGCAAGGTAAAAAGGAAAGAGATAACAGTTGCCCTGCGTAAAAATAGTCAATCCCTAGTTAGAGCAGCCAGGAAGGATTATGCAAAGGCACTGGTGCTGGCCAAACGAGAGTGGGAGGAACAATACTGGCAGGATCTTAAATGTGCTTCTAAAAGGAAGAACTCATCGTTGTTCTGGGAATTGATTAATAAGGCTAGGCAGCGTAACACACCACCAATAGTTAATCATATAACAAGCCAACAATGGTATTGCCATTTTTCTGCATTGTATGGTGGGATAGAAGCGATCCGCTCTTCTCCCCCTGATCCAGTTAGTAGGGCCCCTTCTTTATTGATGTTTGAAGAATCTTTTTTGGCTTCCGAGGTGGTATTGGCCATTAGACACTTGACCCCGAAGAAGGCTGCTGACCCTGATGGGATACCAGGGGATCTCCTTTTGGAAGAACCCGTAGCATGGGCTAAACTTATTGCCCAAATAATGAATCTGATTTCTAAGGGATATCCCGTGCCAGACTCGTGGAAGGGAGCAGAGGTGATAACTGTGTTCAAGAAGGGTGCCAGAGATGACCCTGCCAACTACAGACCGATCAGTCTGATTGACGTGATCCAGAAGGTGGTTGGCAGGGTCATTATCATGAGGGTGGGAGTCTGGATGGAAGAGGAGCACGTTCTTTCTCACTTCCAAGCTGGGTTCCGACAAAAGGTGGGCACGATGGACCAGGTCTTCCGCTTCCTTGCGATCTATTGGAAGTCAGTAACCATCAATAAAGGTAGTCTATACCTGGCTTTCATAGACCTCAGGATGGCGTTCGACCTGGTCCCCCGTGCAAGGCTGTGGGAAGTTTTAGAGAAGATGGGCATCCCAGGACCACTTTTGGGTTTTATTGTGAAACTCCACGAGGGGAATTATGCGAGGATCAGATGGGGCACCCAAGGACAACTGACAGAGAGGGTACCCGTGAGGAGGGGAGTACGCCAGGGATGTGTTATGGCACCAACGCTGTTCTCCCTCTTTGTGAATGGAGTGGTGGACCATCTGAGAGAGGATTCGGCAGATGCGCCATCCCTGGCAGGGGAAAAAACACCTACCCTACTCTTCGCGGATGACACCATTTTGATCTCTAAAACCCCCGCAGGCCTCCAAAAGCTCCTGAACCATTTTAGTGCGTTCTGTACCGACAGAGGTCTTACCATCAATACCTCTAAAACAAAGCTTGTGGCCTTATCACCCTCTAATAGATTCAGGAATAATCTCTTGCTCAATGGTGAGCCTATGGAGTTGGTAGATTCCTTTGATTATTTGGGTGTTAGGGTTAATAGTCGGATGAGTTGGAAAGACCACTTGGCCAAAATGTTACTAAACTATAAAAGAGTCTCAGGGGCGGTCCTGAGAGAACACCGGGAGTCCACGAGTAAACCTGTGGCACCGACTCTCGCAATTCATGAGGGCCAAGTATTACCGTCCGCCCTATACGGCTCCGAACTATGGGGGTTCGAGAATACACCGGAGCTAGTCACGTCTGAAAATAAGTTCTTGAGAGATCTGGTAGCCCTTCCTGCTTCTACTCCGTTAATCCCATTACGGTTAGATTTGGGCAGGCGCCCTTTTAAAGACCTAGTGCGCCTGCGCTCATTACTCTTCTGGGTTCGTTTGCGAAGGACCCGGGAGCTTCAAAATTATGCAGCTGCTTTAGACGAACTTATTTTGCTTAACACAGGTAATAAGATTAAGTGGTTGAGCAATCTGAGGCAGTTGGTTGTGCTATTGGGTTTGAGCGAATCACGGAAGAGCCAAATACCACCTCCCAAGCTAGTGATTAAGCAGCTGTATTGGGACTGGGTCCAGAAGGAGACCTCATGTAGAGGTGTAGGGGGCCTCTAACTGAGCGGTTCTTGGTGTTCAAATGGACAAGGAAACTTGAACCATTTTTGGACTTTATAGAGAAACCCCTGGATAGATCGCTCTACCTAAAGGTTAGGTTTGGGATTCTTCCGGTGAATGATTTCACCTCTTGGTGGAATAACCAGGGTGGCTCATTGAAAGCTTGCCCGGGTTGTGCAGCCCCTAATGAGTCCGTGGCACATTTCTTCTTTGCCTGTCCAGCATACAGGGTAGCCAGGAGGACATGGTTAAAGCCACTATGTAAGGGGCTGGGCCTTAGATGTCACAAAATGGCCCTGCGGGTTCTTTGCACCGACACAACCTCCACTGTCATGGTGTGCGGAGTAGCTAAATACTTGGGCAGTGCATGGTTGTCACGCATGAGGCGTATCAAGGCCCTCCCTCATCCCATCTAATCGCTAGAAGGCACCCTGGTAGGAAGTCCCCATGATATCTGACAGTGTTTTTATGTACTTTTTACTAAATTAGTCAAAGTGAAGCATGTGTTGTTGCTTGTATTTAAGGATTGGTGGGTTCCTGTTTCTATTTTTTTACTGTATTGTAAAAATTGTACACTTTTATGATGATTTTTTTTTATCGAATAAAGTATTACTACTACTACATAACGAAATATAAAGCATGCAGTTGAAAATATGAACGCATTGTCAAGAAATGTGAAGGATAGGTGAAGCGAGGTTAGTCAGAGAAAAAGAGGAGGAAAGGAGAGGAGAGAAAAGTATGAAGATTTAGATGTGGAAGGCGTACGTTTACAGGAGTGTATTGGTGGGGATGCGAAATGGAAACGATTCAGGGTGAGAGTGAGTGTAAGTATAATAATCCGATAAAGGTGAGTATAGGCAAGGCTACTCACTTCTGACTGCATGACCTTGCACTAACTGTGGGCATGACATACTGCCTTAATACTAAAATATATAAAAAACTAATATCCATGTGCACTCACGTGCTCTATACCATTTAACCTTAATATACAACTTACTTATTTCTACTCCTGTCCATGCACTATAATCTCACTTCCACCTTACGCTCACATCCCCATCAAACCGTGACTCTTCTCCCACCTCCTTCTTGCCTTGCCTATACTCACCTTTATCGGATTATTATACTTACACTCACTCTCACCCTGAATCGTTTCCCTTTCGCATCCCCACCAATACACTCCTGTAAACGTACGCCTTCCACATCTAAATCTTCATATTTTTCTCTCCTCTCCTTTCCTCCTCTTTTTCTCTGACTAACCTCGCTTCACCTATCCTTCACATTTATTGACAATACGTTCATATTTTCAACTGCATGCTTTGTATTTCGTTATGTTACATTGCACATGTACAGCCCTGAGGAAGCCCCAGGCCGGATGGCCTTGTAGGGGGCAAAACACGTGTTGGCTGTGCCATCCCTTTCTCTATGTCCACTCTTATGAATAAAGTACAAACAAATGACCCATTCCATCGGATCAAACAGTACTGATTTGGAAAATTCTTTTCCCCTGAAATATACGACCAATACTCTTGCCCAGACACACTTTCAGAATTCTACTTTAAATTAGGGGGATAGGGGCCTCTCCCCCTGTTATGGGCAAGAACCAGCACAAGAAGGATATATGCCTATTTTACAGCTAGTAAGGGATTGGGACCTTTCTCCCCTCAACTTCCTGAAATTACCCTACAAGGTCGAATCCCTGAAAAACCGACAAGCTGTATGATTCGAAAAAGCTAAACTAAACAGTGAACACAACTAACAAGTAACACCAAGAAATCCAAAATTATATACTGGACTCTGATCACATGGCTTCTTGCCAAGATCGACGAGCACAACGTTCAACAAGAGTTGAGGAAACCTTCTCCACTGAACATGTGACTAATAGAAGCACAACGCCTAAACCTAACCCGACATCGGCACGGAGTACATTCCAAAACTTAGAACGTGCAGTCAAGAGAGAAACTAGTAAGTGGTGGGAAGCAGAATCTCTTAAAAAATATCTCGAAGCCGACAGAATTCCGCGGGGTCTAAGAATACTAATCTTTCCCCCCTCAGACACCACGAATCCCCAATACATCAGTAAATGGGAAGAGAACCTTAAAGAATGTTCAAACAACATGATCAGACAACTTATTGATCATGCACAAGAAGAATACAACCTAGCTAAGACTGAAGTAGACAACCTAAGCAAACATATCAAGGATTCTAACTGGGGAGAACTTGCAAAGAAAAATTATGAAATCCTTAATCAAATAATTGATGAATTCGAAGAAGACATCATTAAAAGAAAGAACCGCAAATTCAGAAGGGAAAAACTGGATTACCAATTTGGAAGAGTATATACTTTTGCAAAAAAGTACGACACAAAACCACAGGACACATCCAACACAAACAGTGCGGAACAACATCCCAGAACCACCACCAGCTCAGAAATTGACTCACCTGCTCCTGCACCAGAAGGTGAAAATTCACGATGCAAGGTCAATTTTTTAGAGGAGGTACTACGCTACCGACTCGGTACCAAAACTTCAAACACCACAAATACTTCAACCATGGGAGATTTCCAGCAATTTGGACGCCAACAGACTCCAACATTAGGCGTCACTACGAGATCAAGAAAAAAGGAGATGGAAAGAAGGACATAACACCCATAAACTTAGTAAACAACTTATCCCATATCCAACTATCAAACCAGGAAACCAATTTACTCAATAAAGGACTTTCTTTTTGTCCAACGGCCCCATGGAACGAAAACACGAATTGACTTGTCCAAATTTATCCGCAAATTAAAACTAAAAGTCTTCTTCGCGGACAAATACAGGAGGCATGAGCCTCCACCCATAACTACAACAACAGAACTATCAATTCAAGAACTGGAACACGTGGACCTATTGACTCACCTCAGTGAGGAGGACAACAAATTAGATACACTCACCACAACAGCATTGGAACTAGGAATAGAAACTAATGTTTCTATAGACGGTAAACTTACCAAAAAATCTACCTTCTTACCACTACTACCTGCTGGCAACAGTATAGATGCATTCCACCTAGCAGTCACACGCGATTTGGAACAAGAATACACTAAATATCAAAATAAATCAAAATATCTACCACAAAACACTACACAAGAGGAGAGGAGGGCAATCAAAAACCTTAAAAACAGGAAAGACTTAATTGTCAAAGAAGCAGACAAGGGAGGAAACCCAGTAACATTACATATAGATGACTACATCCTAGAGGCAAACCGACAACTTGATGATCACGCCTGTTATGAACTCCTCACCAGCGACCCCACTAAAGACATTCTTAAATCAATCACAACTATGCTTGACAAATGGTACACGTTGGGACTTATATCCCAATCAGAGAAACAATTCCTGTATATTCCATACCCTACCATGCCCACTCTATACCTCCTCCCCAAAATACATAAAGGCATCTACCCCCCACCTGGAAGACCAATCATAGCAGGTATCAATTCACCATGCTCAAGGATAGGCGAGTATGTGGACAGGAAACTACAAGGACTCATGAAAGAGATACCTTCCTTTATTCGTGACACAAAAGACATCCTTGACAAACTTCAAGATATATCTTGGGAACCAGACTTCATACTGGTCTGCATTGACATAGTCAGTCTATATACTTCTATTGAACACCGCGATGGTCTAACTGCAGCACAACTCTCATTATGGACACAATCAGCCAACTTATTGGAATGCAACAAAATGATTCTTGAAATGCTACTTTTTTGTCTAGAAAACAATGTTTTCAGCTTCAATGGAAAGATATATAGACAGAGTCGCGGTACCGCCATGGGAGCCAAATTCGCGCCGCCGTACGCTTGTATCTTTGTGAGCCATGTAGAAAAATTCTGGCTGTGGGATCAAGACTTCGCCAATTTCACCTCCCATATTGTACTATGGCGACGATATATCGACGACATCCTGTGCATTTGGCAAGGAGATGAGACTTTACTGACTAAATTCTTGGAACAACTTGACAAAAACCCATGGGGGATCAAAACGACACACACCTTCTCCAAAAAAGAGATCAATTTCCTTGACGTAACACTTTATGTCAAGGATAACACCCTACAAAGTAAACTATATAGGAAAGACACAGCAGCCAACTCCATCTTAAGAGCAGACAGCTTTCATCCACGTCACAACATCAGGAATATCCCAAAAGGGGAATTGCTAAGGACACGCAGAAACTGCAGTGAAGAGGAGGTCTTCAAAGCAAAAGGAGAAGAAATTGTATCAAGGCTAACCCAAAGAGGATATGAACAATCGACACTTAAAAACACATTGACCACCGTAGCCCAACTAGAACAGAAACAGATGCTCCAACAAAAGAAAGAAGAAAAAAAGAATGACTCAGTGATGCGCTTCATCACAGACTACAACAATGGCCATCACCAAATAAGACAAAGCCTTAAAAAACATTGGCATCTACTACAACAAACACCTAACCTTACTGGAGATCTTAAGACATACTCAGAAATAACATTCAGGTGCGCTCCAAACTTGAAAGATATCCTATGTAAGTCTGAATTTGAAGACAAGCGGAACACAGTGACTACATTTCTGGACAGACCACCAGGATACCATACATGTAAAAACTGCAGCGTCTGTAAGTTGAGCCGCAACAAAATGACGAAAATACCCATGACACAAGGGAAGGAATTCATCATAAAAGAATGGATTGACTGCAACAGCAAATTTTGTATTTATGTGATAATCTGTCCATGCAATCTTCCATACATTGGCAGTACGATCCGACCCCTACGAACTCGGATCCAGGAACACTACCGTAATATCCATAAACATACTTCTGGTCACCCACTAACCGAGCATTTCGAGGAAAAACACCAACACAAAAAGGATTTCCTCTTTTTTGGCCTGGAGATTGTACACCAAACCAAGAGAGGGGGAAACCGTGAACTAAGATTACGGAGACGCGAAAGTGAACTGATCATGAATTACAAAACAACTAATCTGGGATTGAATAAAGATGCGGAAATGCATGTATGGCTAGGAGATGACTAACTTTCTGAAATGTGCTGGGTTTGTCTATTTCCCCCTTGTACATTTCACCTTCCTCGTCACTATTCCTTTACTGCATCACCATACTATCTTCCTTTTACCTGGAGAAGTAGGAAGATTTAGGAACTAATATCAATAAACAATGAACATTTGATTCCATACTCTATAACTGAGGATCAATCCTCTGAACCTTTATTGTTTGTCTAATGTATTTTCAATTGTATTCCCAACTACTTTACCATCTTGAAATGTGTCACACGATCATCCTCTCAAAATTATCCTATTTTGCTCGACCTCTCTCGTATACGTCCTGTAATGCCGATTATTATCTATTACTTGTACTGTCGATGTACTCAATTGTATCGAGATTTGCATTACCCTGTTATAATATATCTTTCCTTCCTTCCTTCCAAATTATCGTATTTTTTATTTCACACGCTCAACTTTCCGCATAACTTTTATTGTTTTCATACCTCATTAGGGCATATAGAATCTAACCTACTAGCCCTGTCTAATCTTACACATTCCTATCGCTCTGATTCTATACTGGAATTCCCCCGATCCAAAATGGCGCTAGTCCACTAGCACCGTGCTTCTTCCGGGTTACAAACCGGAAGCACTCATACCTGACCTGTAAATGGCTGTCTGTGCTGTCGGCTTTTCACCAACGTGAAGCCGAAGAAACCCATCATTCAAGGCATTAGCCGAGACTTAAGGTAAACGCAACCACGGCCTTCACACGGCCCCTCCGATAGACTATCAGCCTAACCTTTCCGATAGTCACTCTCTGTTTATCTCCTCCCATTAGAATCCAAAGGTATTAATACCCCTAGAATCGTGAGAAGCAAATACTGAACTACCCGGTAAGAACCTAACCGATCGCATCATGAGATCTCTATAACACTACCCCAATAGTTCTCATAAGTGCACCTTGAGCTTTAGCACATACTGCCCACGTATAGTACTTATCGAGATGATAATACTTACTCCCCGTTTCACAATCTAGTCACCCACGCCGCATCCTGACCGGTTATGAGCACGTTCAACACCGTACTACTGCCTCACTTTTTCTAAGAATATATGATTAGAGATTTTACTTTATTAAACCGTATCTGACACATTGCCGACCTCGGGCATTAGTCATAACCTTCCAATATATCAACATGCATGTTAATATTCTCACCTGACCACCCTCGCTCCAACACGACAATGTGATCACTGTGCGACCGTGTAAAGTTATCCATTCATTCAATCATTTCTTCATTGAACCTCTTGATCACTCGTTCACGTTCACTTCACCGCGCTGCTAACCGACGATTCAGCAATACATATTAATTTTGATCTCCTCTCTCTCGAAAATATATGCAACTCATGATCCCGCTGCCCCCTGATGTCGAATACTACACTGTAAATATACATTTCCTTACTTTTTACTCTTCTACCTAATTGTATTAAAAAAAATCAAATCTTAAAACTAATATGCCTTGGCATAATGTGGCTACTGTTACCGTCTATAACATCTGTGTGATTACTCTCTCAACACTTCCTTGTCCTTTCGTCAATACGTGGGTGCTCTGGCACAACTGCTATCTCTCCGATAATTGGATTTACGTACGCGCGCATTACTCTTATGTGTCTGTAAATGATACTATATTCAATACTGTTACATTTTTATTGATGATCATGTAATCAATATTTGACCTTTTTCAATCCTGCTTTCCAGCAATGAAATATTTGATAAACATATGTATAATGCCAACTTTTCCTCCTTCTCGCCACTCCTTCCCAATTTACAATTTACTCTCTATTCCCTGCTATACTCACTTCTGACTGCATGACCTTGCACTAACTGTGGGCATGACGTACTGCCTTAATACTAAAATATATAAAAAACTAATATCCATGTGCACTCACGTGCTCTATACCATTTAACCTTAATATACAACTTACTTATCTCTACTCCTGTCCATGCACTATAATCTCACTTCCACCTTACGCTCACATCCCCATCAAACCGTGACTCTTCTCCCACCTCCTTCTTGCCTTGCCTATACTCACCTTTATCGGATTATTATACTTACACTTACTCTCACCCTGAATCGTTTCCCTTCCGCATCCCCACCAATACACTCCTGTAAACGTTCGCCTTCCACATCTAAATCTTCATACTTTTCTCTCCTCTCCTTTCCTCCTCTTTTTCTCTGACTAACCTCGCTTCACCTATCCTTCACATTTCTTGACAATACGTTCATATTTTCAACTGCATGCTTTATATTTCGTTATGTTACATTGCACATGTACAGCCCCGAGGAAGCCCCAGGCCGGATGGCCTTGTAGGGGGCGAAAAACGTGTTGGCTGTGCCATCCCTTTCTCTATGTCCACTCTTATGAATAAAGTACAAACAAATGACCCATTCCATCGGATCAAACAGTACTGATTTGGAAAATTATTTTCCCCTGAAATATACGACCAACACTTTCATAATTCTACTTTAAATTAGGGGGATAGGGGCCTCTCCCCTTGTTATGGGCAAGAACCAGCACAAGAAGAATATATGCTTATTTTACGGCTAGTAAGGGATTGGGACCTTTCTCCCCTCAACTTCCTGAAATTACCCTTTCTGTTTACAGAATTTGTACCAGGGCTTCTTTTGGCCTTTCCCTTTGTTAGACTGTGAATCCCCACCAGATGCAGATTTTTTTGGGCCCTTGTGAAGACTTCTGGTCTTTTGACTTATCCCCACCTTTCTCAGAGCCCTTAGAATCCTGCTTCTTAGTGTCACCCCCTTGGTTCTGGGTTTTCTGCCTCACCCTGGTTCTGACCCATTTGTCTGGCTTCTTTCCCAATTCTTGGGGAGAGGTCAGGTCAGAGTCCACCAGTTACTGATGCAACAACTGGTTCTGGCAATTATTAAGGATCTGTTCTCTCATCATAAGATTATACAATCCCTTAAAATCAGTAACTCTACTACCAACCAGCCAACCCTCCAGAGCCTTGGTTGCACAATCTACAAAGTCTGTCCAGTCCTGAGTCTGTGTTTTCTGGGTGTCTCCTAACTTCAACCTGTACTGCTCAGTGGTTAAGCCAAACCCATCTATCAGTTCACTCTTTAGGACTTCATAGTCATCAGCATCCTCTTCTCTAACAGTGAGGAGCTTGTCTCTGCCTTTATCTGAAAATTAGAGCCACAAGATTGCTGCCCTCTGCTTCTGGGGGACCTGTTGTACTCCACAGGCCCTCTCCATAGCAGTTATCCATTTGTGGATATCATCCCCACTCTGGTAGGGAGGAACACTCTTGGACAGGTTCCTATGGTCTGGAATATATTCTCTATCTCTAGGGACACTGTTGCTGCCACCAGGGGGTTCTAACCCCTCTCTTCTAGAAGTTCTCTGGAGCTCAAAGGCTTCTCTATCTAATGCCAACTGCTTGGCCTGGAGGGCAAATCTTGCTTCCTCATACTGCAGCAGTTTGTATATTCTGTCAGAGGAGGTCTCCCTTCTAGGAAGGTAGGAGTTCCTCTGCTGGACAGATTCCCTGCCAGAGTGATAGGAGTGCGGTCAGATTTTATGGCAAGACAGGAGGCTATCATTATGCATAAACACCTTTATTCGCCACCTCTGCAGCACTTCAAAGTACTTAGAATAGAACCAAACGTAAAACACTAAAACAGAACACTCAAGTCCCATAAGATCCTGCCGACCGCCATCTTCTTCCTCTTTTGTTTGCTGCTTCTGGAGCAGATAAGTACTATGTTTTTTATGAGCAATAAGTGTCTTTTAAAGAAGGATGAATGCATGATTGGGAAGTAGCGAGAGGTGAATGGAAAGTCCAATTTATGGACTGATTAGGTTATGGAGTAGAAGTGTGTGTGATTTGTGAATTAGAGTTAAAGAGAAAAGAAGGTGTGGAATTTAATATATTAATAAGCGAGGTGAAACATGGATTGCGCTTAAAAGCGGAAGGGTTTAACATGGCGAATAATAGTAAAAACGAAAGAAATGGGGAAAAAAATGAAATTCTTACCGTTGAGTTTGTGCGCGAGGAAAACATCTAGGGCGGCCATTTCGTGAGATAATGGTGAGCGCGAGCAGGTATCTAAATGCAGCCGAGTTTATTTTTGAGTGCGTAGTGTGTAGATGGTAACGCACGCGCAGTGGAGAAAGCGGAGCATTTGGAGAGTTTTTGAAGGTCAATAGAGGTTGTTTTTAGGTTTGAGGAGTAGCGCGTGTGTAACGTTGCTAAGCAACGCTTCGTAAGGAAGTTTAACGAGGAGAGAGAAGCTTTGAGTTTAAAAGACGAGTAAAACGGAATTGAGGTAGAGAAAAATAAGGAAAATGTTGACAGAGGAGAGTGCAGGGAATTCAAGTAGTGACATTAAGGAGGAGTTAAAGAAAATGATAAATGATGCAGTTGGTGCTGCGTTAGCTGACGTGAGAAGGCCAATCACACAAGAGGATGAGGAGTATTTTTCAGTAGAGGAGAATGAAGGAGGTAATGAAAAGATTGGCGGAAAGTGTAAGGAGAAAAAGAAGCATCTGGAAAAAGGTGCAGGAGAAAGAGGAGTCCAAAGCGGCTCAAAAAGAAAGAGAGTTCAAAGCAACTCACAAGATGGGCAGAATAACTCTGCGAATTCCAGTGATGTGGATGAATATATTTTAGATTTGGAATACAAAAATGATTTGGAGGATGAAAGCATGAGTGAATCTTCAAGTAAGAAAACGGATAAAAAGGTGGTAGATCCTTTTGGAAAGAAATTATTTGACCCTAAAGATGTAAGACATCCCAGAGGGTCAGAATGGTGGCCGATGGGCCATGTAGCTGATTAAATAAAATACAGGATTAGAAGACCGCTTGAAAGGAGCAAAAGAAGCATAATGAGGGCAGAATGTTCTCGCCCAGTAATTGGGGAAAAGGACGCGTTAGCTCCAGATTTGGATCCAGAAATTATTACCTATATGTTCAAAATGGGTAGAGATCCGAGGAAGGGTCTAGAGAAAGCATTGAAACAATGTGACGATAAAGTTTTGGATGTGTTAGGTCCACTCGCTAGGATGTTCGATTTGGTGGAGGAAGCCTTTTTAAAAGGGACAGACTTGGACATTGCTTTGTTAAGAGGATGGTGCCAGAGGGCAGTATGTTTCCTCGGGAATGCAAATGCAGGTCTAATAGAGGAGAGGAAGAAAGAAGTTTTGTTCAGAATAAACCCTAAATTGGGAGATTTTGCAAAAAAAGATATTTGTGAAAAAACAAATGGATTACTCTTTGGAGATGGAGCAGTGAAGGAATTGGGGAAGTATGTTAATACTTTCACTTCCTTGGATAGGGTCCAGACGAATATGAGAAAGGTTTTTAATGGAGGAGCATCAGGAAGTTTTTATGGAAGGGCCGGAAGGAGAGGGCAACCTTTCGGCCGAGGCTTCTATAGGTCCCAAGGTTATTATTCAAGAGGATTTGGAAGAGGAACACAAAATCAATACAATTTCTATCCTCAAAGAGGAAGAGGGGGTCGTTCGAGAGGAATGAGAGGAAGAGGACAGTCCTCAGGCCAAGGAGCAGGTAAGCAGGAATACGAAGATTTATTTTGGTTTTATCCAGGAAAAAGTAGGAGGAAGGTTGAGAAATTTTGTAGAGAAATGGAAGGAGATAACAAAAGATATGTGGGTGTTGAAAACAGTGATGGGTTTCGAGATAGAGTTTGCAGAAGTTCCTTTTCAAGAGAAGGAACCAAGGGAATTGGTATTCAAAGAGAGTCAGGAAAAAATTGTTTGGGAGGAGGTAGAGAACATGTTGAAAAAAGGGGCGATTGTGGAGGTAGGAGAGAAGGAAGTAGGTTTTGTGAGCAATTTATTTCTGGTGGAAAAAAAGGAAAAGGGATGGAGACCAGTTATCAATTTGAGGGATTTAAATTTTTACGTGGTATACAGGCATTTCAAGATGGAAGGAATTCATCTTTTAAGGGATATATTACAAGACAAGGATTGGTTGGTGAAGCTAGACCTCAAGGATGCGTATTTTACGATTCCGATGGACAAAAAGAGCCAGAGGTTTCTGCAATTCAGATGGAAAGGAAAATTATATCAGTTTGTATGTTTACCATTCGGTCTTTCTTCTGCAACCTGGTGTTTTACGAAGGTTATGAGGTCAGTGATTGGTTTTTTAAGAGAAAGGGGAGTACGAATGATTGTTTATTTGGACGATCTGTTGATAATGAATCAGGATGTAGCAGATTTGAGGATGCAGTTGGAGATGGTAAAAAATCTCTTGCAGTCACTAGGGTTCATAATAAATGTGGAAAAATCTGTGTTGGAACCATCTCAGTCTTTGGAGTTTCTGGGTTTTGTTGTGGATACTGTGAAAGGGTTTTTGTTGTTACCAGAGAAAAAGATAAAGAAAATTCTCAAGGAGGTGAGGAATTTGTTGAGGAGAGATATGGTGAGTTTGAGAGAGATAGCAAGAATAGTTGGTCTAATGTCATCATCAATTCAGGCAGTGTTTCCAGGTCCATTACATTACAGGGCATTACAACGTTTGAAGACAACGAATCTTGCAGCTGGTTTATGGTATGGAGACCGAGTAAGAATATCGGAGGAAGCAAGGAAAGAGTTGGGTTGGTGGATGGAGAATTTGAATGCGTGGAATGGTCGAGCAATCTTTGTAATGAGGGCAGAGTTTGCGTTGGAGACAGGCGCAAGCCAACTTGGTTGGGGAGCAGCGTGCATGGGTCAGGTGACTGGTGGAGTATGGAATTCAGAAGAGAGGAAGGAGCATATAAATTGTTTAGAAATGAAAGCAGGGCAATTTGCATTGCAAAGTTTCAAGAGTATGTTCCATGGCTATTCGGTATTATTGAAGATGGACAATATTACAGCAGTAACATATATAAACAAGCTAGGGGGAAGCAGATCAAAGAAGTTATCAGAGATTGCAAAAGAGATTTGGGAGTATTGTTTGGAACAGAAAATAGATCTACAAGCGCAATATCTTCCGGGTCGGGAGAATCTAGAGGCGGATTGGTATTCAAGGAATCTGTTAGATTTCAGCGACTGGAGGTTGGACAGGGAGGTGTTTCAGGAGATACAAGTACAGTTCGGTCCTCTGGATCTAGATCTGTTTGCTTCGAGGCTAACTTACCAGTTGGAGGAGTATTTCAGCTGGAGGCCGGATCCGGGAGCTCTGGCTGTGGATGCGTTCAAACAGATTTGGAAGGGGAGGAGGTGTTATGCTTTTCCTCCTTTTTCAATGATTCAGAGGGTGTTGCTGGAGGTAAGAAGACAGGTTGTACAGATTGTTTTGGTGACTCCTTTTTGGATAAGTCAGGTTTGGTTTCCTTCAGTTCTGGAGATGGCGGGGGAAGAGCCTTTTTTGGTTCAAGCATTCAGTGGGATGTTAATAGGACAAAGAGGGGAAGAACATCCTTTGGTTCAAGAGGGTTCGCTGAACCTTCTAGTTTGGAAGATATCAGGGGATCTGAGGGATTCGCAGATCTTTCGGGAACAGCTTCAGAATTACTCAGAGAGTCGTGGGCTCCAGGCACGAGGAAGAAGTATAAGGGGGTATGGACAGTTTTATCATGTTGGTGCATGGAAAGGGATTTGGATCCCTTGGAGGCTGATGAGATGATGGTTGCGAATTTTTTAGCAGAATTATTCGAGAAGGGTTTATCATATAGGACTATTAATTGCTATCGTTCAGCGATCTCAGCAGGACATGTTTTGATTCAGGGCTGTTCAGTAGGCAGGAGTCCGGTGGTTTGCAGGATTATGAAGGGAATCAGGTTGAGGAGGCCTCCGAAGTCAAGATATGGTTCAGTATGGGATGTAAATTTGGTTTTCAAACTGTTTGAAGAGTGGCCAGGAAACAGGTTTTTGAGTTTGAAACAACTATCATGGAAGTTAGCGTGTTTGTTGTGTTTGGTTTCTATAAGAAGAATTTCAGATGTTAAGGCCTTGGATGTGAGTTGTAGGTTTTATCAACCTCAGGGAGTAATGTTTGAGATATGGAGGAGAACCAAGACTATGTCTAGTTCTGTGTTTTATCCAAGGTTGGATGATTTTCCAAAGATTTGTATTGTCAGGTGTCTTAAAGAATATGAGAGTAGGATTGCGGAATTTAGAGCGGATGGAGTGGATCAATTGTTGATTTCATATGTAAGGCCATTTAAAGCGGTATCTACAGCTACTATAGCCAGGTGGGTTAAAGCAGTCATGAAAGAAGCAGGAGTGAACTTGAGTAGTTTTGCAGCGCACTCGGTAAGGGGTGCTATGGCTAGTAAGGTTATGATGAATGGAGGTAATCTGTGTGATATTTTGAAGGCTGCAGATTGGTCTAATGCAGATGGGCCCGATTCACAGAACTAACTTAAGACAAAATCCTAAACTTACTACCATTTTGGTATTCACAGAAGGCACTTACTCATTTCGGTATTCACAGAAGTTAGGACTCCTAACTTTAGGACTCCTAAATGCCTTCTGTGAATACCGAAAGTCTTAAAATTAGGATTTTTCGCAGTTTAGTAGTAGTATAGTAAGAACTCCTAACTTTAGGACTCCTAAATGCCTTCTGTGAATACCGAAATTCTTAAAATTAGGATTTTTCTCAATTTAGTAGTCCTAAGTTTAGGACTCCTAACTTTAGGACTCCTAAATGCCTTCTGTGAATACAGAAAGTCTTAAAATTAGGATTTTTCGCAGTTTAGTAGTATTATAGTTAGGACTCCTAACTTTAGGACTCCTAAATGCCTTCTGTGAATACCGAAATTCTTAAAATTTGGATTTTTCTCAATTTTGTAGTCCTAAGTTTAGACTTAGGACTACTAAATTGAGAAAAATCCTAATTTTAAGACTTTCGGTATTCACAGAAGGCATTTAGGAGTCCTAAAGTTAGGAGTCCTAACTATACTACTACTAAACTGAGAAAAATCCTAATTTTAAGACTTTCGGTATTCACAAAAGGCATTTAGGAGTCCTAAAGTTAGGACTCCTAACTTCTGTGAATACCGAAATGAGTAAGTGCCTTCTGTGAATACCAAAATGAGTAAGTGTCTTCTGTGAATACCAAAATGGTAGTAAGTTTAGGATTTTGTCTTAAGTTAGTTCTGTGAATCGGGCCCGATGTCTTTAGGAGATTTTATTTTAAGCCTATTGAGCATGTTGCAAATACAGTGTTGAAAAAGCTTTGAACATGCATAATGATAGCCTCCTGTCTTGCCATAAAATGCCGATTCTTATAGATTAATTGCATAGAGAATCGTGATTTTATTAAAGACAAGGAGGCTATCATTATCCCTCCCTCCCTCCCATAATAGAGGGTGTGGAGTTAAGGATTGTTATATAAAGAAGTATGGGTTGTGAGTAAAAAAAAAAAAAAAAAAAAGGTTATTGGTAATTGTTTTTTTCTTTGCAGATAATTGAAGAAGTTTGGGATTTTAATGTTTATTTGGAGATTAAGAGTTTTTTCAAGGAAGAAGAAGTGATGGGAGAGAAGAAGAGAAACAAAAGAGGAAGAAGATGGCGGTCGGCAGGATCTTATGGGACTTGAGTGTTCTGTTTTAGTGTTTTACGTTTGGTTCTATTCTAAGTACTTTGAAGTGCTGCAGAGGTGGCGAATAAAGGTGTTTATGCATAATGATAGCCTCCTTGTCTTTAATAAAATCACGATTCTCTATGCAATTAATCTATGAGAATCGGCATTCCCTAGAAAGGGACCTAGGCCTCTCCTCCACTCTGTCAGTTCTCTTAGGGAGGATTCCTCTGTCCTTTTTAGACCCTTGTGGGTCTGGACCTCCAACCACAGAGTCCAGGTCATCTTGATTTTCATCATCTGACCCAGACACTGTAATTGACCCACCCCTGATTCAGACCCCTTAGCTCCTAGAGATAATCTAAGATCATCTACTGTCAGCAGATCTATCAGGTGAAGTGTGGAGGGACTCTGTCCTATCCTCAGGTGCCTTGCAGCACACATGGCTTTCAAGTCAAAGAAAGTCATGTCCTTATACTGAGGCTGGGTGGACCCACTGGCTCCAACCCTTAAGGACATTCTAGTGTTGTGCAGTGTTGTACTACCTACACTAGTTTGTGGCCTATTGATCCTAGCTTGAGCTGTAGAAAGGGTGTGCTATCCCTTGACACACAGCTCTATGTTCAGTAGAACTTATTGATACTAAGCTTGACTTTATATGTACCTTGAGTACCTATAGTGGTATTCAGTTAGTAATTCAAATAGAGATTTTCTGATAAAACAATGGCAAGCTGTAATCCCACACGCTGCTCACCAATGTGAGAAGTTGGCCTGGTATATGCTGGTCACTAGTTAAACTGGCCACCTTGAACCAGTACGATTCGACTCTTATGGTAGATAGGTTTAAGACAACCTTTTAAAGAAAGCTATCCTAGTGGTAGCTGTGGAGAGCAGCCTTCAGGCTAAGTCTTTAGAGGAATGTAAAGCAGTTTGTTTTACCTTATAATCTCTTGAATTACTAAATGAAAGGACACCACACAGGTATATATATAAAATATAAATGTATTTATTACTAGACACGCTCTACTAATCTCTTTATGAGATTAGAAGTCAAGGACATATGCACAAATCAACATTTCACAACAAGTTAAGCACAAATATGGCTGGGGCATATACTAAAAAAGAGATTTAGGAATATCGACTTGCGAGGGGACAAGGCCTAGGGCCTTCAGAAGCGCTGGGGCCTCACTAATCCACCCAAGGTAGTGAAGTAAAGGACCCACGGGAGACGCATGCAGTATGAGAACACAGCCGCGGATCCCAATTGACTTCAATGGAGCATGTCGTGGTTGGAATTTTAAAGTTTTAGGATACTTCGGGAGAAACTACAAGCAAGTCACTTACAGGGTAAGTAGTTCTAGAGCCAACACACACAGGAGCACCATAGTGCTGGAGTTACCTCACCCAGGGAATCCGGGTGTATAGGTGTCTTTTGGTGTCTGGTCGCGGCGTCGTTTTCAATGGGAGCCAAAGAAGACTTGCTGCTTGTGAAAACAGAAGAAGTGTCCGGTGGAATCCAAGGCTGGATTCAGAAGAAGAAAGACCTGAAAGCAGAGGGGACAGTGTTCAAAGTCACTTGGCAGTGACCCGGGGCAAGGAAGATAGATGCCCACAGTTGTTGGGTGATTTCAGGTGATCACCGGTGTCTTGACTCTTCAGCCACAAGGTCCAGGAGGCGTTGATGACAACCAGGAGCTGGATTCGCTGTGTCCCACCAAGTCTGCAGCTTACTGCAGTCTCGGCAACCAGAAAGGAGCCAACAAGCCTTGGCAATAGCAAGTCTTGTGGAAAGTGTAAAAAAGTCAGAGGTGCAGACCAGCAAGGTCTGAGGGACTCACCCAGCAAGGGTAAGTCAAGGCAGTCCTGGAGCAACTAGAGAAGCCCTTTGGTTCTATAGAAAAGCCTTCTGGGGACCCACAAGCCAACCGGCAAGGGATTGCAAAGACGCCTCGGAAGGATTCACTCCCCAGGAGCCTCTGATCTTGGGTGGAAATCCTGCTGGAGGCTTGGAACACACATGGTCCAATGCACAAGTTCATAGAACGTCGAGAAGGGGTTGCACTTGAAAATAGTGCCTGGTACCCAGGTATTGCGGTTCCTCATAACTCGTGAGGTCCACTTGCCTCAGCGTTGCTGGGGACTCATGATGGCCTTGGAGAAGTCATGAAATCCACTTCCGGGGCTGCAGGGACTTCGGACTTTGGCGGGAGCGGGAAGGTTTGCGACCGTTGATTCAAAGTTTTGGTGCCTGCCAAGCAGGTGAGTCACTCCTTGACTCCAAGGGAGATTCTTCAGTCTTCCTGAGGTAGTGGAACGTCGAAGGTCCAGGGTTCTTATTCAGAGCGTCGTCCAGGGATATCTAGTTTGCAATGGCAAGGGTTCCCTAACTTATACTAGAAGGAAGGGAGGGACTAGCTCTATGACCCCACCTATGGGAGGGTCAGGGGAGTGGGTGGCTACACCCACTTCCCTTTGTCCAGTTTTGTGCCAAAGCAGGGTCTGGTAGCCCCTGAACCGGTTTGAGCTGGCATATGCACAGAGAAGCCTACTGCTCCCCCAGTGAAGGACTTCAAAGCACTCTAGGAGTGCACCCACCCAGCCCCAATACACTAAACCCTGTCTGGGAGGTGACCACACCTCCCTGTGACAGGATGCCTATTGTTGGGCCTCCTCCACTGCGAGTTTCGGTCAGCAGCAGGAGGGCAGCCCAGTGTCTGTGACTGGTGGCATCCATTTTGTGATGCCAGGGCTCTTCCGGATTCTACAGAATTTCCACAATGGGTACATGTCTATCACTCTAGAAGGATGGGATCATACTCCCACACCAGTTACTGGTGTGGGGGTATGATTCCAAAGCATTTGACACCAAACACGACATGTTTTGATGCAGCCATCCCAAAGTTAGCATTTACCGCTAGGTTATAATGCACTTAAGAGTATATGGTTTACCCGCATCCACAAACAGCCACAGAGAATGGACTCTGAGAGCAGCAGAGGGGCCCTGCTCAGGCAGAGGCATCCTCTCACTTGGTAACCAAGCACCCTACCCTCAGGATTGATAGGTCCTGCCTTAGGGGTGACTGATAGGTTTATATGTGTGTGTAGGTAGAGATATAGTGTACCTATATCTCAGTGAGGAGTGCTAACACTACCTCACCCAGGCGGCAGTAGCAGGCCTGTGGTGTCAGATTTAGTCTGCTTCCCAGGGGTGGCATAATAAATGCTTCAGCCCCTGGTAGACATGTGAAATACCTATGACCTTGGTAGCTAAGGTACCATATACTATGGGCTCATAAGGTACCACAGTATCCAATCACTAGTGCATCTAATATGCACTCTAAGTTGTTTAGAGGGGCTGGGGCCCTGATTAGCAGGGTCCCAGCCAGACTATAGCCAGAAACCAGTGTAAACATCAGAAAAAAGTGGGGGCAACAGAAGTGTAGATCCTACTCTCCTACACCTATGCACCCGACATCCCTGGGTGAGGGAACACGAGTACTCCGGTGCTCCTGTGGGTGTTGACCCAGAACTTCCTAAGTTCCAAAGGGTTTGGTCCTGACTCAATTCTAAGTGTTCCTAATCTTTAAAAATCTAACTCTGACTTTCCCCATAGAAGCTAACGGGAGCTCGCGGCTGTGTTCTCACACTGCACACAGCCCCAGTGCGTCCCCTGTGTCACTACCTTGGGTGGTTCCTTGGGGTCCCAGCGACTCTACAGGCTCTAGGCCTTGTGTCTAGTCAAGTCGTGGTTCTTATACGACTATTTTAGTATATGTTTTGGCTCGCCCTTAGGGCCTGACATGTATTTGTGCTATTTTACTGTAATATTTGAAGTGTAACTTATGTTTTTGACATCTAGTCTCATAAAGAGAATAGGAGGGTATGTTTAGTAATAAATACATATATTTTATATATATACCTGGTGTGGATGTCTTTCATTTAGGCACTCAAGAGATTCTAGACTGGTAAAACAAGCTGTTTTACATTCCTTTAAGACTTAGCCTGAAGGCTGCTCTCCATAGCTACCAATAGGATAGCTTTCAATAAAGGTTGTCTTTAACCTATAACCAATAAGGGGTTATTTGGACTGGTACAGGGTGCCCACTATAATTAGTGGACAGCATATACCAGGCCAACTTTTCACACTTTCTGAACCCATTTTGCCTCTTTCTGTACCTCTGTTGCTTCTTTCTGCACTTATCATGCTTCTTTCAGCACCTCTCTTGCTTCTTTCTGCTCCCCTCGTGGCTCTTTCTGCATACCTCTTCCTTATTTCTGCACGTCTCTTGCCTCTCTGTTGCTTCTTTCAGCACTTCTCTTGCCTCTTTCAGCACTTCTGTTGTCTGTTTCCACACCTCACGTTCCTCTTACTGCACCTCTGTTACTTCTTTCTGCACCCTTCTTGTCTTTTTCTGCACTTCTCTTGCTTCTCTCTGCACATCTCTTGCTTCTTTCAACATTTCTCTTAATTCTTTCTGCACCCCTCTTCTCTCTTTCTGCACCCCTCTTGCCTCTTTCTGTACCTCTGTTGCTTCTTTCTGCATTCCTCTTTCCTCTTTCACCACCCCTCTTCCCCTTTCTGCATCTCTGTTGCTTCTTTCTGCACTTCTCTTGCTTCTTTCTGCTCCTCTGTCGCTTCTTTCTGCACCCCCTTCCTCCTTTCTGCATCTCTGTTGCTTCTTTCTGTACTTCACTTGCCTCTTTCTCCACCCCTCTTCTCTCTTTCTTCACCTCTGTTGCTTCTTTTTTGTACCCCTCTTGTCATTTTCTGCACTTCTCTTGCTTCTTTCTGCACCTCTCTTTCTTCTTTCTGCACCCCTTGTGCCTCTTTCTGCACCCCTCTTTCCTCTTTCTGAACCCCTCGTGCTTCTTCCTATACCTCTGTTGCTTCTTTCTGCGCCCCTCTTGCCTCTTTCTCCAGCCATCTTCCGTCTTTCTGCACCTGTTGCTTCTTTCTGCACCCCTCTTCTCATTGTCTGCACTTCTCTTGCTTCTTTCTTCACCTCTCTCGCTTCTTTCTGCACCCCTTGTGCCTCTTTCTGCACCCGTCTTGCCTCTTTCTGCACCACTGTCGCTTCTTTCCGCACTTCTCTTTTTTGTGTCTGCACCCCTAAAGCCTCTTTCTGCACTTTTTTCCCTCCTTCTGCACCTGTGTTCCTTCTTTCTGCACTTCTTTTATTTATTTCTGTACCTTTGCTGCTCCTTTCTGCACTTCTCCTACATTTATCAAAACCCCTCTTCCCTCTTTCTGCATCTCTGTTGCTTCTTTCTGCAGTTCTCTTGCCTCTTTTCCCACCGCTCTTTCCTTTTTCTGCCCCTCTGTTCCTTCTTTTCGCACTTCATTTGATTCTTTCTGTACCTCACTTGCTTCTTTCTGCACCCCTCTTGCCTCTTTCACCACCCATCTTCCCCGTTTTTGCATCTCTGTTGCTTCTTTCTGTACTTCACTTGCTTTTTTTGGCACCTCTCTTGCTTCTTTCTGCACCCCTCATACTGCTTTCTGTACCCTTCTTCCTTATTTTTTCAACCCTCTTGCCTCTTTCTGCACCTCTGTTCCTTCTTTCTGTACTTCTTTTGCTTCTTTCTTCTCCTTTCTTGCTTCTTTGTGTACCACTCTTGCGTTTTTCTCTGCCCCTCTTTCCCCTTTCTGCATCTCTGTTGCTTCATTCTGTATCTCACTTCCCTCTTTCTCTCCCCCTCTTCCCTCTTTCTGTACCTCTGTTGCTTGTTTCTGCACTTCACTTGCTTCTTTCTGCACTCCTCATGCCTCTTTCGGCGTCACTCTTCCCTCTTTCTGCACTCTCTTGCCTTTTTCTGCACCTCTCTTCCTTCTTTCTGCACTTCTTTTATTTCTTCCTGCACCTCTCTTGCTTCTATCTGCATTTCTCTTGCTTCTTTCTGCACCCCTCTTGCCTCTTACTGCTCCCCTCTTCCCTATTTCTGCACTTCTCTTGCCTCTGTCTGCACCTCTGTTCCTTCTTTTTACACGTTTCTTGCTTCTTTCTGTACCTTTTGTGCTTCTTTATGCACCCCTTTGCCTCTTTTTTCAGCCCTCTTCCCTCGTTCTCCACCCCTCTTGCCTCTTTATGTAAATCTCTTGCCTCTTTCTGTACTTCTCAAGCTTTTTTCTGTACCACTCTTGTTTCTTTCTGCCACTCTCGACTCTTTCATCACTTCTCTTGCTTCTTTCTGCTCCTCTATTGCTTCTTTCAGCACTTCTCTTGCCTCTTTCCGCACTTCTTTTGCCACCCTGTGCCTCTTTCTGCACCCCTCTTCCCTCCCTCTGCACCTCTGTTTCTTCTTACAACACTTTTCTTGTTTCTTTTTGGTCCTGTGCCTCTTTCTGCACCCTTCTTCTGTCTTTCTGTACTCCTCTTGCCTCTTTCTGCACATCTGTTCCTTCTTTCTGTACTTATTTTGTTTCTTTCTGTACCTCTCTTGCTTCTTTCTGCACCCCTCTTGCCTCTTTCTCTACCCCTCGTCCCCCCTTTTGCATCTCTGTTTCTTCTTTCTGTACCTCTCTTGCCTCTTTTTCCACCCCTCATTCCTCTTTCTGTACCTCTGTTGCTTCTTTCTGCACTTCTCTTGCTGCTTTCTGCACCTCTCTTGCTTGTTTCTGCACCCCTCTTCCTTCTTTCTGCACCCCTTCCCTCTTTCTGCACCCCTCCTGCCTCTTTTTGCACCTCTGTTCTCTTTTCTGCACTTCTTTCTTTCTGCACCTCTCTTGCTTCTTTCTGCACTTTTCTTGCTTCTTTCTGCAGCTCTCTTGCCTCTTTCTGCATCTCGGTTCCTTCTTTCTACACTTCTCTTGCTCCTTTCTGTACCTTTCTTGCTATTTGCTACACCCCCTTGCCTTTTTCTGCAGCCCTCTTCCTTCTTCCTGCACCTCTTTCCTCTCTCTGCACCTGTTGCCTCTTCCTGCACTTCTCTTGTTTCTCTCTGCACCCCTCATGCTCCTTTCAGCACCATTCTTCCCTCTTTCTGCATTCCTCTTGCCTCTTTCTGAAACCCTCTTACCTCTTTCTGCTAATCTGTTGCTTCTTTCTGCACTTTTCTTGTTTCTTTCTGGACCTCTCTTGCTTCTTTCTGCACCCCTTGTACCTCTTTCGGCACCCATCTTCCCTCTTTCTGCACCCTCTTGCCTCTTTCTGCACCTCCGTTAATTTTTCCTGTACTTCTCTTGTTCTTTCTGCACCCCTCTTGCCGCTTACTGCATCCCTAGTCCCTCTTTCTGCACCTCTCTTGCCTCTTTCTGCACATCTGTTCCTTTTTTCTACACTTCTCTTGCTTCTTTCTGTACCTTTCTTGCTTCTTTCTGCATGCCTCTTGTGAGAAGTTGGCCTGGAATATGCTGTCCACTAATTATAGTGGGCACCTTGCACCAGTCCAAACAACCCCTTAATGATGATAGGTTAAAGACAACCTTTATTGAAAGCTATCCTAGTGGTAGCTATGGAGAGCAGCGTTCATGCTAAGTCTTGAAGGAATGTAAAGCAGCTTGTTTTACTAGTCTATAATCTCTTGAATGGCTTAATGAAAGGCAACCACACCAGTTATATATATATAAAAAATATATGCATTTATTTGTAAACACACCCTCCTAGTCTCTTTATGAGTCTAGATGTCTAAACACATAAGTTACACTTCAAATATTACAGTAGAATGGCACAAATACATGTTAGGCCATAGGGGCGAGCAAAACCATATACTAAAATAGTGGTATAAGAACCACGACTTAACTAGACACAAGGCCTAGAGCCTGTAGAATCACTGGGACCCCAAGAAACCACCCAAGGTAGTGACACAGGGGACCCACGGGGCCGTGTGCAGTGTGAGAACACAGCCGTGAGCTCCCGTTACCTTCTATGGGCGAAGTCGCAGTTAGATTTGTAAAGATTAGGGACACTTGGAAATGACTTAGGACCAAACCCTCTTGGACTTAGGAAGTTCTAGGGTCACACCCATGGGAGCACCGGAGTACTCAAGTTACCTCACCCAGGGAAGCCGGGTGCATAGGTGTCTAATGGTGTCGCGTCGCATTGTCGTTTTCAATGGGAGCTGGCAAAGAAGTGCTGCTGCCGGGAATATGCGAAGTGTCCGAAGAGATCTGAGCCTGGATCGAAATCAAGAAGAACCTGAAAGCAGAGGGGACAGAGTCTGGGTCACTAGCCAGTGACCAGGAGGACGATAAGCAAATGCCCACCGATGTTGGGTGATTTCAGGTGAAGAAGGTGAAGCTTGACTCTTCAGCCACGAGGATCAGGAGGTGTTGAGGACAACCAGGAGCTGGTCTTGAGCTGTCCTACAAAAGGTGTTGAGTGCTGCAGCATCGGTGCCAGGATTGGACACAACAAGCCTTGGCAACAGCAACCCACACAGAAATAAGAAAGATGCTTCGGTGCAAACCAGCAAGGTCTGAGGGACTCACTACTTGTTAGGGAGTCAGGGCATGTCTGGAGCAAACAGGGAAGTCCAAAGAAAATCAAAGTTACCTTCACAGGGACCCACCAGTTGACGGACCAGGGATCGCAAAGGAACCTCGAGAGGAAACACAAAATGGCAGCCCACGAGTCACTCGGGGTGGCTAGGCTGACAATCTTTGGTGGCTTCTCTGCTCAAGGTGGGGGCTACAACTAATCCCAAGCACAACTTCAAGAGACGTTGAGAAGTCAATGCACTTGCAAAAGTGCACGGTGACCAGCAGTTCCGGTTCCACATTACTCACGAGGGCTGTGGGTCTCAGCTTTTCTGGGGACTCGAGTCAGCCTCTGAGAAGTCTGGAATTCCTCTTCCTGTGTTGCGAAGTCTTTGGCGTCCGGCGGGAGCTTCAGAGATGCAGACCAGCAATTGCTTTGTTGGTGCCGGCCAAGCAGGGGAGTCACTCCTGGACCCCAAGGGAGATTTCTTCCATCCTCTAGTCTTGAGTAGAGAGTTGAAGCTCCAGGATTCAGTTGCAGAGTTTCGTCCAGGGATATCTAAAGTCCTGTTGCCAGGGGTTCCTTACTTATACCTAAGGAAGGGGTTGGACTAACTCTGGGGACCCACCTATGACAGGGTTAGGAAAGAGGGGTGGCTACACCCATTTACTTTGTCCAGTTTCATGCCAGAGCAGGGGCTGGAAGCCCCAGAACCGGTTTGAACTGGACTATGCACAGGGACACCAAATGTGCACCCAGTGCAGGACTTCAAAGCACTCTGAGAGTGCTCGCACCCCGCCCCAATACACATCAGCCTGTCTGGGAGGTGGTTACACCTCCCTGTGACAGGAAACCTATTGTCCAGGCCTCCCCTGCCAGAGTTTTGGTCAGCAGCAGGAGGCCAGACCCGTGTCTGTGGCTGCAGCATCCATTTTGTGATACCAGGGTTCTGTTAAGTTGGTACCGGGTCTACCGGTGCTGTCATGTCTCTCCCTCTAGAAGGGTGGGATCATATTCTCACATCAGGAATTGGTGTGGGGGTATGATTCCAAGGTGTTTGACATCAAACACGACATATTTCCGTGCAGTCAGTCCAAAGTTAGCATTAACCATTTACGATATAATGCACTGAAGAGTATATGGTCAGGCTGCACTACTGACAACCCCAGAGAAGAGGTTCTGAAGGCTGCAGAGGGGCTCAGCTCATGCCTGGGCACCCCCTCACATATAACGAAGCACCATGCCTTCAGGATTGATAAGGCCTGCCATAGGGGTGACTGATAGGTGTCTATGTGCAGTATTAAGTGAGATATAGTGAACCTATATCTCAGTAAGGGGTGCATGCACCACCTTACCCAGGCTGCAGTAGCAGACCTGTGGTGTCATTTTGGAGGGCTTCCCAGGGGTGGCATAATACATGCTTCAGCCCCTGGTAGGCCTCTAGGGTACCTATGCCCTGGCTACACAGTATACCATATACTAGGGACTCACAAGGGTACCCCAGAATCCAATCTGGAGTGTACCTAAAGTACATGGAATCAATTTAAAGAGGAAGCAGCTAGGCTGAGGCCCTGAATAGCAGGGACCCAGCCAGACTAAAGTAAAAAAACAGTGTTACAGCAGCAAAAAGTGGGGGTAACCATGTGAAGCACATCCTACTCTCCTATAGGCCTGGGTGGTAAATTCCGTTCCGCTTGCGGAATTTGGGTAATTTTGCGTTCCGCGGAGAACGCGGAATTGCCCAGAATTCTGCGTTCCGCGGCTTCTCGGAATTTTTTGCTTGTTCGCGTTCTCAAAATGCATGTTCCCGAGATATTTCCCCCTGAGCACGCAAACAGCGTTCGCGAACAGGAAAAAAGCATCGCAAACAAGCAATTACGCGTGTTCACAGAATTTCTGCTTGCTCGCGGAGATTTTTTACTGTTTCACGGAGTTTGCGTAACGCGACTACGCAAATTCCGCCCACCCCCACTTTCCTACACCTCTTGCCTCTTTCTGCAGCCCTCTTCCCTCTTTCTACACCTTTCTTGCCTTCTTTCTGCTCATCTCTTGCTTTTATATGCACTTCTCTTGTTTCTTTCTGCACCTTTCTTGTTTCTCTTTACACCCCTCTTGCCACTTTCTGTACTTCTCTTGCCTTTTTCTGCACTTATCTTGCCTCTTTCGGTACTGAAATGGGAAGTGCAAGCTGTCAAGTTTAAAGGTCTGTGTGCTCTTGTGACTGAGGTATACGTCTACTTGTACCTGTATTCTCACATGTTTTATGCATCTGAAGATGGTACCTTAAAAAGCTTGTAGCTTCTCCTATAGGTGGTCAAATCTTCTCAGGCTGACATGTCTTACATATATAGGTGTATTGATCCCCTCAAATATACTATTGAAAACACGTGTCCTATATTATGAGCAGAAAGAAATACATACACCTTTTGTACACAAATTTACAGAGTATGCTGTTTGAAACACAGGTATTCAAGTATGTGTAGATTTATTTTTCTGCGACCTGTTACTGGGTAAAAGCACAGACACGCATGCCTACCTTCAGAAATTTGGTGAGACTTACTACAGTGAGATAGTTAGAAGTGCTGTTTTACATTTGGTACGCCTAACATTCTGAGCAGTCGCTGGATAGTGAACCTTCAAGTGAAAAGTGAGGTTTAAGACATCTTGGGAGAAGGATTAATGATTAGGCTAATTTGTATGAATCTGTGGAAAGGTACAGTCGAAGTAGGCGTCTTTCTGCACCTCTCTTGCTTCTTTCTGTTCTTCTTTTGCTTCTTTCTGTAACCTTCTTCCTCTTTCTGCACTTCTCTTCCCTCTTTCTGCATTTCTCTTCCTTCTTTCTGCGCCTTTCTTCCTCTTTGTGTACTTGTCTTACCAATGTAGGCCTAGTTAGAAATTAGCATTTAAAAAAAAAATTAGAAATTCCCTGAAAAAATCACAGGTTTCAGGGATTTTATAGTTAGAAATTAGCATTTAAAAACATTAGAAATTCACAGGAAAAAAACACAGGTTTCAGGGACGTTATAGTTAGGCTGACATTTTGCTCGTTCAAAACCAGAGAAGTTCAGCCATTATAGTTTGTTATGGGTACAGCTGCGTCTGTAAGGCTAAGGTTTCCAACTCATGTTTGTTAGTTAATCATGCATGTTCAATAGAGGGTGTGGCACCGTAGTTAGATGTTCATTATGGTATCCTTGGTATATCATTTTATTAAGTACAAGTCTGTTGTGAATATTTGTGTCCATTATGTTACTTAGTTTGTACAATATGGCAACTGTAAAATATCTTTAAAAGAAAAGTGCACAGAACTTTCCTTTTGCCAACAATGAAGAAGAAACGTGCCCAAAAACGTGCCAAAACTAATCCAAATACATGCGACCAGAACATTGCCTTGCATTCACGTGCAAACTGTCGACACATGCGGCATGAGCTGCTAATTATATGCGCGAGCGGCAGAACAGTATTTAAACCGCTCACGGGTAATGGAAAATGCTTCGTCTCGCAGTTAAGCTCTCAACTTACCTGTCTCCTGTGTCCTCCGGCTGGATTCCTCTCGCGATGAACATTTCCTGAGTCCTACAGCTGAATTCCTCCTGCGGCAAAGCGTCTGTTCCTTTTACTTCCGGTTTCCAAGAAGCTGCAACACTGATCTCCCCGGGCTTAATCCTGGTAAAAGAAACAAAAAGATAAGGGACAAGAAAAACCGAGCAAAAATCCTAAGGTAACAAAGTCAGAAACAGACAATCGGTGAGTGTCTTTTTGTGATTAACCGTTTTGCTGGGGCCCAATTTTCTTGTTTCCATTTATCTCCAAGAACCCACTCTGGTCGATTGGACCTTTTTACTTGCTCAATAGCGTGGAGGGAGCAATCACAATTATCAGAGAATACTTTCCGCAATTTGACATAATTAAGGACTCGAAACTCAATCTCTATTTCTCTCAGGATTTTATTATCAGAAAAAACATCTGCAGATATAGGCACCTTAGCACAAGGCACAACAGGTAAATTTGTACTAATACAAAGGCCACTCTACGAAGAATCTGAATTCGACTAAATATAAACAAAAGTACTGCTTCTAAAAGCATGAGGTAGATAACTACCAAGCTAATGTCGATATTAAGAATCATTAAACCAAAGCATTTCTTTCCCTACTCTATGCTAGATGACATCCCTGTTTACCATTCCCTTAAGACCCAAGAAATCGTGAAAAGGTGTCAGAAGTGAACTTCCTAAGAAGTCTTCACTTAGAGAGCTTGATCTAAACGCTCCTTCTAGCTCCTCGCCTACCTCTTCTCTGCTCAACCCTCGGGGCGCTGTCCCTAATACAAAACCCCAAATCACTGAAGACGCTCTCCGACACACCTCCTCGACCAGGTCTTCTTCCAGTAATGTTCCATCCAGCTCTGTCCATCTTCTGTCGTCCATCAGCTTGGCCTTGAGTCCCAGACACCGTCGGCACTAGGAGATGCGATTGGCACATTCCAATGCACTCCCATGTCTGGCTTTCACCATAATTCAACTCTTAGACAAAGACCTTTTCTACTAACAAACCAACTGTCCTTGCACCTGCGGTGAGATCATGGGATGGAGAAATACTTCGCATCTTTTAACTTTACAATTTACTGCAGCCCAAAACCTCTACTAGAATAAATCATTGCGGCCTACCGCATTCGGCTAACATAAGAAATACCAGGCCTTTCTTCTCAACGATATATGTGCATTCGGACCTCTACTCGGTTAAACACACTATTAAATCACATTCTAAACATTAGTGCCTTTACTTTCATATACATGAATAAACGACATACATGAGTTAATTCAATCAGGTGACACGTTTAGCCTAATACATTGCATTAAACGGAAACTAATCGTTATGCATTTTACTGAATACATTCACAATATGTCTTCACATCTTACAACGCTTCTATATTGCGGTACTGCTGATACATTTCTTAATACTTTTCGCACGGCATAATTAAGTATACATTGATTATATGTGGGTGCCAACTAACAGTGAACATGATGCACCCCTACAAATTTCAAAACCTTTACGCGCTACATCAGTTCCCCCCTTTGATGACAACTGTCATCACACCATCATTCTCATTTCTCCTGGAATAAAAGCTGATCTAAACTGCAGTTGCTACCATTCTACCATGTCGGATCCCTTCCATCCTTTTAAGATTCTGATATTGACGGTCCTGCAATCTCGCCATTCTCTGCTCATTGGCTCTGAGGGCTCTTTCGGCCCTATTCCCTCTGTACCATTTCCAGGCTCTTACGAATCCCCACAAACAGATCACACATACCACTGCAATTATGATTGGCTTCAACACAGATCCCAGGAATCCCATCCCCAAATTTGCAAACCACGTTCCCACTCGACCGAAGCCTCGACCAATCTTTTCCCACACATTCTCTTCCGTCAAATCTAGTATTTCCTTATGGATGGTGGTAATTTTGACTATGTATTTCTCCAAGTCCTTACTATTGTCTGGAATATACGTGCAACATTCTTGGACCTTCAGCAATTTACAGACTCCGCCCTCTTTTGCCAATAATACATCTAACGCAAGTCGATTCTGCAAAACCATATTCCGTATCGACAACATTTCTCCATTCACCAACAGCAATGACCTCGCCGAATTCATTGACAATTCATCCACCACAGTCGCCAGTCTTCTTTCACATCATTGAGGACCACACCCAAACTAGGTATAGTCACTCCGAATATATCACCAATCACCATTCCTGCGTTTGCAGCCCTACGCACTTTAGAATGACGTCCCGTCTCTAGTAGATTCAAATCTTCTGTATGATAAATCTTTGGGAAGATGATTGCCAAATAACACGTACCATACCAATTCGCAGGCAATATCACATATGCATTTCTCCCACACACATAATACACAGTCGGAATCACCTGTACCGAACTTTGCAAGAAGTTCTTAGCAGAGTCCTCCATGGTAAAGGTATGTTCACACGTACTATGCCCCACTAAAACCTTCTCTTTAGGAGTTTGAGGACGGGCAACACATAATTTCCTCTTCTGTACTTCATCTAATGCAATCGGTCCATAACTTCCCTTAGACTTGTGCAATCTCTCCTCATCCGTCCAATCCACTGGACTATCTCCTGTATTCCGTGTCTGGGTCAACTTTCTATACCTACCCTCTATCTGACCTATGAACTTCTTTTCCGTCTCAGACAACCAACATGTCAGATTATGTCTGTGAGCATAAGCTGAATCTAGCTTTACAGTCGGTCTGAAATACTTCCGAAGTCTGTCCTCTGACTTGTAATAATCATACTTATTCAAATGCTTGTATGCCGGAACTTCAGGAAGTACTGTATCATAATTTGAAAAGAAATACTCAAACTGTTTTCGTTCATAAAACAAACTAAGCAACAGGCTACAAGAAATCCCATATGTCAATGGGAGGTGATGGTACCTAATACCCTCGTCTACTGAAGCAGGCAACTGCATGCACACATAACAATCTTTCGCATCCATCGCATCGACATACTCATACAACAGCTTCGCATAAGCATTAAGTTTAAAATCAGCTCTGGACAAATCTATATGAAACATACGACTCTCTTCAAGCGTTTGAGCTCTCTGATCCCTACTAATGACCCCTCCTTGTCCTAGAGTGGTAGGTGTGGGTGCTCCCTGAACCTCCCCCTCCTGTCTATGGGCCACCATGTATGAAGTCACTACTACTGCAAATATAACCGCTATCACTACCCCTAACAGTGTGCCTATCACTATTTTGGCTCTACGATGTGTATTTCCAGGTTCCGCCATCTCTGAATTGTTCTCAATGTTCAGTACAATCTCTGCTGACATAAGTCTCTTTCTCATCCAGCAAGTTCAATTCAGCTGCTCTCTTAAACTGGGGAAACCTTTAACAGAGTTCAATTTCTTGTTTCTTTTGATGAGGAAGACTTCCCTAACTCTTCTTCGCCTTTCAACGGAAATTCACTAAATTATTTCTTCTTCCTCTCGGGCCTAGTTTATCTTCTTTTCGCCTTTATATACAACGACTTTACAATCAGTCCAGAATAACTGCCGGTCCCAACAGCTCTAGGACCGCCTGCAGTATTTCAAGTTTAAGGGTTGTCAGTTCTTGGGGAGCTGGTATGACTGCAGAGGTTGGGAAGTCCAGCGTTTCCAGAATCAGACCACGGATGATACTCAAGAATGGTGGATTCGGAATATTGATGGTCAGTACTACTTCGATCTTCAAGCCTGGGATCTTCAACAACACTTCCACTCTCGGAAACGGGAGAATGTTGACCAGTGTGATCGATCTCAACCTTCCCGTATTCAGTAAACTTGGCATCAGTCACTGAGTATGCCCACTCTGGTGAGGCGTACTTTTGACACGGCACTCTTGTTCTTTTCGATCTTCTCAGAGCACCTTGGGGTCGATCTTCGTTACTTTGCTCTGCTTCCGATTCTTCGGAAACTGGGGCGAGATCTGTTCTTGGTGCCGCTCTCGAGTTTACCCGTCTCTGACTCCCGGGCCAAACCCTTTCAGCTTCCGTGGCACCTCCATGCTCTCTACTGATACCCTGTGCACTGCTGTCTTCTCCAACAGAATTCGACCCGTTACTGCCCACTGCAGCTCTTTCTTCTTCTTCCGAGTCCGTTTCAATGTTGCCTTCACGTTCCCTTTCGGCTTGGTTTAGTGCACAACCAGCTGCGTCAGCAACCCCTACAGCTTGATTTGCCCTCTCAGATGGCTCTGCCACCTCAACTGGGTTCTCGTTCTCGAGAGGGGCTCTTTCTTCCAAGGGTGCTGGAACTCTACGGGTATGGGAGGCGTGTATCCAGTTCGGCAATCCTTCACACTTTAGTGCTGTGTTCGTGATTAAAATAATTTGATATGGTCCACGCCACCGAGCATCCAGGCAACTCTTCCTCACGTGCTTGCGCACCAATACCCAGTCCCCTGGGCACAAGTCGTGGCACAGGTCACTTGCGGCTGGAACCGTTGCTGTCTGCACCTGCTGAGACACAGAACGGACCACGTCAGCCAGGCCTTTACAATAGTCCAAAATCATATCATCAGTGATATTAATCAAAGCAGTGGCAGGTATTGCTGGCAAGCGCATCGCCCTCCCCATCAGGATTTCGTGGGGTGATAATCCAGTCCTCCTATCGGGGACACTACGGAGACTCATGAGCACTAAAGGTAATGCATCTGGCCATTTCAAAGATGTCGAAGAACATACTTTCGCCATTCGGGCTTTCAAAGTTCCATTAACTTGTTCCACAATCCCAGAAGCCTCTGGTCGGTAACTGCAGTGCAATCTTTGGTCTACCTTCAAGGCATCACAAAGCAGCTTCATGATTTCGCTGTGGAAATGCGTTCCTCTATCTGATTCAAAAGAGGTCGGAAAACCGTACCTCGGGATTAGTTCTCTCAATAGTAACTTAGCTACGGTGAGTGTGTCACACCTACGTGTCGGGTAAGCCTCTACCCACCTGGAAAAGACACATACTATAACTAATGTACCTCAACCCATTACACTTCGGCATTTCAATAAAATCCAACTGCATTCTATTGAAAGGTCCACCTGACCTACCTATGTGACTCAACGTCACAGCGGTCCTCTTTCCTACATTCATCTGTTGACATGTGACACACCTCTGGCATACCACTTCAGCTACCGTCCGAAACTTCGGATTGTACCACGTCTGGCGAAACACTCGCATCATTGCATCTCTGCCAAGATGTACAGCACCATGTATCAATCTCACCATGGGATTCAGCAAACATTCCGGTAACACAGCGTGTCCATCATTCGCAACCCATATATCCACATCTCCCTTCTCACAGACGCTTTTTTTACCACATAATCCGTGAACACAGGCGACAGAACGAGTTGAAAACCATAAAAAAATCAAGTTCTACGCAGAAATTAGTGTGATATCACAGATATGTAAAGTCCAATGACATACTTTGTTTGTCTATTTTTTGCTCTCTTCCTTTTAGTATGTATTGTCTATGTTTCTTTGTGAATCTGTTTTAATTATGTACTGTTTCTGTGAATATTGCCAGATACAATGCTAATTATTATTGTGTTATCACATGTGAGATTTTGTGAATAAATCATATGTTTACATATTTTGGTTTTTGGATACATTTATTGTTTTTAACTTACCTGTTGATTATACATGGTCCAATCGTCTCTAGCTCTAGACAGTTAGAAGGGCTGGTTCTCTAGTACAACAGAGGGTTGAGCACATAGTTTGATGTAACTTTGACCAGAGGATTGTTTCCTTTTCACTGAACAGTGCCCTAGTCCTTTGGTTCTGAAGGGGCCCCTCTTTTTCTTTCTTGAAAAGCAAGGCAGTGTTCTCCAGTGCCAGGAAAGCAAGACCCTTCCTCGACGTAGTGCACGATTCCTCAGAGAGAGAGAGGAAAGATGCATAACATGGGCCACAGCACTACACAAACAGGTTTTGGCAATAAGCCATTTGAGACAAAGCCAACATGCAAAGCATACAAAGAGGCACACAATAGTATTGTTCATTAAAATGCATCAAAAACTGTTACTTTCGGCCAACCGCATCACTCCGTACATAGACATCTGACCTGCTTCTGCTTCGGTTCTCAAGAAAGCAGAGACAGCCAATGGTTAATTTGTGGCGGTGGCTGTAAAAGTGGGTGCAGGAAGTGAAAGTGGATCTTTGATTGGCTTGTTTACTTTCAGCACTTACAATAAACAGCTCCTTACCCTGCAACAACCAGAGGGGAACTGAACTATTGGAAACTCATCACATTTTCCAACAGGCTTGTGAGGGTTTATTATATGATAGAGCTAGTAAACATGTTAAACACTGTTGGCATGTTCCCGAGTTCTTATGATCTCCCTGAGGCAGCAACCTGTAAAGGGTTGTTTGGGAAGATCTGCTATAGGCCAGTACACCTCTGGCACCACCAGACTGTTTTTGACAAGAGGGCTGGATACATTATCTGTAAATCTGCCTCGTCTGGGTTTCCTGAAAACCTGGCATGGAAGAAGTCTTCATGTAACCATAGACCACCTTCTTTACGGAGTGTTGATATACATTTGAAAAGTAGCATACAGTCTACAGGTGTGCACTATTTGTAACTGCCCTGCCCCAAGGTCAATGTGCTTTTAAGAAGAGCTCTGCTCAAATATTCTCGATAACCTAGGGCTAAAATAGGCTTTGTAAGTCACCTACAATTAACATATTTCACCATATTATTTATATACATCAATACAGAGCAGCACTCTCCCACTGCAGGAAGTATTCTGACCGCCAAGAGACTGAGCGTCTTCAAACAACATATTTAATTTGTTGCTGCAATAAATATGACAGACAACAAAGTGTAGAAAAACAAGTCTCTTGATAAGCTCGAAGCTCTTCGTTGTTTGATCTCTTTCCAGCGAAGCAGCTTTTGGTTTTTACTTTTTGCACAGGGCTCGTGGTGTGGCGCCTGTCAACGTCTTTGGTGTCCTGCAGGGCTCTGCCCTGAGCCCCACGGTGTTTAACAGATATGTCCGCCCATTGGCCCTCTTGGCGAAAGCACGGAACATCAAGATGGTATCATATGCTGACAATACCCAGTTGGTGTTTACCTTTTCTAACAACGTTAAACAGGATCACATGAAATTCCAAGAGGATCTTCTGGCCATCTCAGACTGGATGGCAGACACCAAGTAATACAGTCCAAAACATCAATTGTTTTGTTTTCACTACGTTTGTGGTGTTCAAGTCAGCCAACACGTTTTGGATAATGAATTCAGAGCTACATACGGGGTTGCAGTAATGTAGCGTTTAGCACGATAAGAGCGGGCACAGCAAGGCGTTTGCTTAGGCTAAGGTCGGACTTTTCTCAAGGGAGTCTATATTAGTGTGAGTACACGACGTTACGTATAATGGTTCCAGGTGGTGAGCCTGGAAACGACTGGAGAGTTCCAAGGTCCCGGTCAACCTGGTTTTCCGTGATAAGACATTCAGGATCCCCTGTCCTTGACGAGGCAACACAAACCGATCGGAGGACTGGGGATCCTGGGGAAATGTTGTGAAAACAAAACAATTGAAAATAAATATTCTCCTTCTACCACAAAGATTGATGTTTTGGACTGCATTACTTGGCGCACACCCAACCCCTGCCCTACTTAGAATAGGCACCACTCGACGGCTGGTGCCAGGGCTCGCTGCGCAAGGACTTTCGATTTGGTGGAAACTAGCGTGAAGTGCGGAACCACAAGTTCGCTGTCAAAGAATCTCTAACTAACAACTGCCTAAAATTCAACTCCACCAAGTCTGAGGTGCTTCTGGTAGGTCGGGATATCCATCAATGGGACAACCAATGGTGGCCGAGGGCTTTGGGTACTCCTCCCCAACCAAAAATGGCAGTTAAGAATCAGGGGTCCTTATGGACAATGCCCTCTCATTCAAGAACCACGCGAAAAAAGTGGCGGGGAATTGTTTCGGCCTCTTACACAGCCTGAAACTCATCCTGAGATTCTTTGATGCATCTATCCGCCAAACGATTGCCAATCAGTTGTGCTGTCTCGATTGGACTATTGTAATGGGCCCCTACTTGGAGCTAATAAAGCTGTTATCAAAAGACACCAATGGGAACAGAATGTGCCAGCACGTACCCTTTTTGCCCTACAGAAGCACTATCATGCTTCCAATCTCCTTTGTCGTCTCCATTGGCTGCCGATTTAACAAAGAGATCAGTTCAAGATTCTCTGCACCACGCATAAGATCTTACATGGCCAAGCCCCTCAAATCCTGCAAAGGCTCTGTTCTTTATACGTTCCGGCGCAGGCTCGGCGCTCGGCAAATTTGCACCTGGCCAGTACACCAGAGTGCGCAGGTGGAGAGCGCCGTGGACGTTCCTTTAAGGCACTGGACCCCGCCCCATGGAATACCGCCCCTCTTGCCGTTCGGAGCACACAAGATCTTTAGGCATTTAGGAAATTGACTAAAACATGGCTTTTTTGGCCACTTAGCTCATCTGTTCTGACCTCCTTGTCTGCTAGCGCTAGGACGCCCCGATGTTGGAGCAGCCATGCGCTTTATAAATCCGCCTAACATAACATAACATAGAGGTGATTTCTATTCCTCAATCTTGACACTTAAAAAGTGTGTTAAGATAAGCAGAATACAGCAGCGAAAGTAGAGTCCCCAGGAAGTTGTGCGACTGTGATGTTTTTTACATCAGAATAACTTGTTGCAGCGGGAAAGTATTGACCCTGTTGTATTACTCCTACGCTCGGTGGCACTTAGTTTTTTGTGTAATAACATTTCTTTCTAGAAATAAACATTAATTTAGTGGCTAAATATATACTGCCTGGTTACGCCTACACTAGTTTATATATTTTGCATTTTATATGTGACTGCATCATTCAACAAATAGCATACGCTCTAGAGTATAGGTGTCCTGTCCAGCAAGGAATGTACCAATATGGGTATTTTGGACATTGCTTTCGTTTAGTAGGAAGCACAAATGCAACCGTTACTCTACACCACTTGTTGCCATTGCCTTGTCAGAGGTATTGGGGAGTTGGTGAACCAGTCGATTCAAGGCTGCCAAACAGGGGTGGGAGGGAGGACTCTCGGTGGCCCAGAACCAAATGCCCGCCTCCTGGACCACTAACAAAGAAAATAGACACTAGGGCGCATCATCTGCATCACACCTCGTTCATCTAGCTGCTGCCCCAGCCCTGCTTATTTGGTTTCAGGAAGGATAGCAGCAGATTATCCACTATGACATTTCACTCACTTGGTGTAGCTCGATCATAGCCACCCTGAAAGAAAAGGAAAGTAGACACAGGGTTGGTCACCTTTGACACCACCGTCTTGCAACTTCACCTCTTCTTCCGGTAAAGGGAACAATGTGTCAAACAGGAAATGCGGAAGGCACGTCTAGCTTTCAAATAAAATGCCACACTATCATGGCAGGGGGACTAATGTATTGACAGTTTACTTAACTTTCACAGAAAATCTTTTATAAAACAATTTTCAAACCGCTCAATTTTTTTACAGTATTTTAAATTAAACTATTTATCTATTTCATTTATAAAGTTTTATATAGCGTGAACATGATCCCAAGGGATATCAGAGCGCTTCACAATTACAGATGATCAGGGATGTACAAGTGTCAAATACAAATCAACGAAACAGTTACAAAGGCTGTATCACAGTGGTTAAAAATAGCGGATCTGGGAGGGGAAGAAAAGATTAAATAAAGAAATATAGCAAATCAATACAAGACATGAAAGTATAAGTCCAGTATATTATAGCAGATGATCCAAACCCAATTAAGGTAAGAACTTGCTCATAAGGAATCTTTTTACTTCCAATTTGAAAGCAACCGTGGAGGTGAATCTGCAAACTTCAGAAGGGAGAGAGTTCCAGATCCTAGGGGCAGGGCCGGAGAAAGCTCTTTGGAAAGTTCTTTTTTTGCGAAATATCTGTGGTTTCAGGAGGAAGGAGTTAGCACTTCTTGAGGGTCTCCCACCTCCCGATAATTCTAACTTTCTAACTTTTGGACAAGATACTTGGGGGTTTGGAAATGGAGAGCCTTATTAGACAGGCAGGCAATCTTTAGCTGTATTCATGATTCAAAAGGCAGCCAATTTAGAGATTTTAAGACTTGGAAAATGTGCGCATTTTGTTTTGTGCCTGTGGTCAGTCTGGCCGCAGCGTTCAATGCAGCCCTAAGTGGGGCTAAAATATATTTAGGGAGGCCACAGAGCATAGCACTGCCATAGTCTAGCCTCGGCAAAACAAGCGTTTGGCCCACCTGCTTGAAGTCAGCTTGTGGAAGGAAAGGTTTGAGATTCCTGAGTAATCTCATCTGGTGATTTGCTCCCTTGCACACCTTGCTAATATGATTCTTCATATTTAAATGGTTGTCCAGGGTGATTCCGAGAGATTCGGCAGAATCGATAATGAGGGGGGAGCAGTTAAACGCAGTGAGATGGTTCGTCCAGAGGTCTAACTTGGGGGTATGATTCAGAGAGGAAATGAGCAGAAATTCGGTTTTGGAGGTGTTGAATAGGAGGTGGTTCTCGGTTAGCCAGTTTTGAGTTTTCATGAGGGTAGTGTTGAGTGATATGAGATTTTAAGGGGAGGAGATTTTCAGGTAGAGTTGTGTGTCATCTGTGTACATATGGAAGAGAATGTTCATTGAGTTTAGTGCATTAGCCAGTGGTTCCAAGAATAAGTTGAATAGTACGGGGGAGAAGGTGGACCCTTGTGAACCCCCAAGGATACTGGCGTGGGCTGGGATAGAGAGTGGTTCACCTTTATTCTTTGGGATCTGTGGTGGGGGAAGGACGTGAACCATTGCAACACCAGACGGAGAGGCCCATCCTGTGCTCCAAAATAGATAAAAGGTTGTCGTGATTTACAGTGTCAAATGCAGAGGGAGGTCAAGGAGAATGAGGAGGCAAGATTAATTGTGGTCAAGCATTTTAAAAATGTCATCGATAACGTGAATGAGAGCCGATTCAGTGCTGTGACCACTCCGAAAGCCAGATTGATGTTGGTCAAGGAGTTGGAAATTCTCAATGTGAGCGCATAGTTGAGATTGGATGCATTTTTCAAGAGTAGTGATGTTGGAGATAGGGCGGAAGTTGTTAAGGTCGGCACTATCAGCATTAGTTTTTTTTTGGAATAGGTGAAACCTGAGCTGCTTTTAGGCACTCAGGGATTGTGCCTTGAGACAGTGAAGCATTGATAATCTTTGTCCAAAGGTGGGTGATGACTTCCTTGATCTCTTTGAATACGGAGGGTGATAACGGATCACTAAAATGATTGGATGGGTTTATACTCTGAAGAATCTTGTTAATGTCTCTTTCGTTGAAAGGAGTAAAGGTGCCCCAAGAGGCATTGTTCTTGGTGCTCAGACTAGCCGGTTCGAGCTGTTCTGAGCGGGACGGAGGGTGCGCAAATGAATAGGGTGGCAAAGAAGCCTTCTTAGAATCCAGTACGATGTTGATGAGTCTTGATTTCTCGGTAAAGAAAGCAGCCAGAGCATCGCATGAGGGTGAGGTGAGTCCTGGGTCAGAGCGAATGGGTGCAACAACCGATTGTTGTTTAACAATTTCAAAAAGTTTCTTGGGGCGAATAGATGCTTGGTTAAGTTGGGATCTGAAGTAGTCGGCCTTGGCGCTCTTGATTTGTTTGTTATAGGAGCTCCTTACCGTTCTTAGGACTTTTAGCTGATCCGAGGAAGGTTTGGATTCCCAAGATCGTTCAATTACCCTTAGGCTGCGTCGTTCAGAATTTAGGTTGTTATTGAACCATGGTTTGGAGATTTTTGTTGAGGCATTTTTTTGTTGGAGTGGTGCCATGGCATCCATGATACTTGAGATCGTAGAGTTGTAAAAGTCTGTGAGTACATAAACCTCAGACATGTCAGCTTGGGAGGAAAGGGCAGATTTACATTGGGTTGCTAGATCAGCTGTATTAATATGTCTAAGGTCCCTTTTCCATATCTTCAGCTTCTTCGGTTGAGCCTTCCTCAGGGACATCTCCTGGTTAATATAAAAGAGGATGAAGTGGTGGTCAGACCAGTCACAAGGGGAGATGTTATCCAGTGAGATGATGTTTCCTTTGGAGATGTTGAGATCCAGGATTTCTCCTTTATTATGGTTTGGCTGGTCACAATATTGAATCAGCTTGTGATCATCTAAGAAAGATTTAAGGCATGTAACAGCTTCGACATTGGGGCTAAACCAATGAAGGTTGAAATCACAGAGGAAGATTTGGGACACTACGGAATCGACATTACCGGAGATGATTTCCATTACTTATTCGATGAAGGAGAGATTGTCCCCCGGGGGGTTATAGAATATATGTATTTAACATACCGGGAGGTGGTTACTTGAGATGTTGAGGCAGAGGTATTCACTGGAGGAATGCGTAGAGGACTCAGAGTGAGAGACCGAGAGTGTACTCCGATGTATACAAGCTAGGCCACCGCCCAGCTTCTTCATTCTGTCGAGACAAATTACGTCATGGGAAGGAGGCATTAGGTTGTCTTGGATAAGAGTGGAAGAGGGATTCAACCAAGTTTCAGTGAGGATGATGATATCTATCTCATTGTATTGGATGAGGTCGAAGATATCTGAGGCGTGTTTACTGGTTGATCTGCAGTTGAGTCGTCCCGGTGTGTGGGGGGAGATGTTAACCAGCTTGAGATTGTCGTTATTTATGAGTCTGAGGTTGTGTGGGGGTTCTCTGTTCAGGTTAGCATGAATGGCTTGAATTTGACCGAGAGGAGTCTTGATGGTGTCTAAGTTAGGGGATAAGAGAGAGCAGATCATTGATATCCTTAGACGCAAGATCAGTCTTCGTTTTTCTGGACCGGAAGTGGGCATTAGGGAGGGCATAAAGAAGCTGCCCTGAAGAGAAGTGACCAGAAGATTACAAGGTACTAGGTGCACTACAGGGCATCTAAAAAAAAGTGAAGGACTGTCCTCACACACCACCAATCAATCAATCAATCAAAAATGTATTTATTGCACAGTTACTTAAAACCATTTGCAATATAGCAAGGTAAGAAACAAGGCGATTCAATAACAATTATGGCATTTTTCTTTCCATAAAAACATAAAACAATATGGGCATTATATAAAAGTTAAAAATTAGTTACATTTAAAAAGACTTTATCACCATAGTATCAACTTCGTTTGTGCACCGCGAGACTATTTTTCTAGGATTATCCGAGTCCATTGTATTTGTCAAGTCTGGAGCGAACGTCCTGCATGTATCTCCCGATTCTGGCCAGATCCGTTGTTACTGTACAAGAAAATATGGCTATGACTGCTTCTTTTGTTGTTCGGACACCTTTTCGTAGCCATATTGGCTTTAGTAACTTCCGACGGGATTGTGAGAACCCCGTACAGCAGCACATCAGATGTAACAATGATTCTGTTTTGAAGTTACATATTCTGCAGCAGATTTTATTTCCAAGGTTTTCCAGCCCGGATTTAGTTATTTTATTAGGAGAGGTACAAGTCTTGCCCATTGGATGTTTTTTAGGGCCTTTCTCCCCAGTGCTTGATCAAGATAAGGCTGGGATTTGTGGTCCTTGTAAGTTGTTATCACCCCAGATTGACCTCTTCCTTTTTCAAGATTAATTAAGTAGATTTCTATTGACATTCGATAACATTGTTTGTTTATTGCCATTTTAATAATCGGGTAGGTTATGCCTTCCTGGCTCCAGTTTTGTGTTGCTAAGGACAAAACTTCTACTGCTTCCTGCAGATAAGCCTGCCATGGATTTGGTAAGCCGTCATAAATGGGTTTCAGCCTGCTCTTCAAACTCCCGTTTGGCGCCTTAAGTACTGAATAGTAGTATTTTGCATGTGTACCTAAGAATTCTTTGCTCTGGTGCACCAAGCCGAATTCCCGGCGAATCCCGCTATTACTGGTGTATTTCGGTAGTTTGAGGATGCGTTTGTACGCCCGACACTGCGCTTTGTCCATTATTGTGCTCATTTTTCCCGGGAAAGCCTGCTGGACGTATCCCGCGACTGTCCTTATTTTTGATTGAAGCACCTTTCTAATTGGGATGGTGGTGGGGCTCTGCATTTTCTCTTGTAACTTGCACAGAGCATATATTGTGGCCTCCACCTTAGATTTCATTTTATGTAAGTGCATAGTAGCTTTTCCTGTGTCGCTCAGCCAGCACCCAAGGTAATTATAAAACTTTGAGACGGTTATTGTCTCTTTTCCCACATGCCATTTTAGGAATGTTTTTTTTATACAGTTCCCACATATCAAAACTTTGGTCTTTTCCGGGTTTATCATTAATTCATTATTCAGGTTGTAATCATTTAGAGCGTTGAGGCCCCTTTGTAAGTCTGTTTTCGTGTGGTCCATCACCACTAAGTCATCCGCATATTGTAAAATTTGAATTTTGTTCGCACCTATTTTTGGAACTGCTAGGTTAGCATTTTGGATCGACTTGCCCAAGTCCGCTGTATATAAGTTAAAAAGTGTTGGGGCAAGTACTCATCCCTGTTTTAAGCCCCGGTTTGTAAAACACTTTTTTGTTGTAATATTATTTACCAGTTTGACTCTGATCCAGGTATTGCTATATAGCGAAATAATGGCATTGTGGAGGCCAGATGGAATTTGCCAGTTGCGCAGTTTGGACCAAAGCTTGCAACGTGGCACTCCGTCAAACGCTGCTGAGTAGTTTATAAAACAGGCATAAACTGGTTTATTATTCTTGCTATTAGCTTGGTGACCTAGATATGATATTGCTGTGATGTTGTCAATTGTCAAGCAGCCTTTGCGGAACCCTGTTTGATAGAAGGGGAGAACTTCATTTTCTTCAACCCATCTGGTTAATTCTGTTAGCAGGGTATTTGCATATGCTTTCCCCTCAATGTCCAGAAGGGCTGTTAATCTGTAATTCTTCGGTTCTGTATTATCGCCCTTCTTAAATATGGGTTGTACGATTGACCCGCGCCACGAGTCTGGCACCTTGCCCTGTAATCGGCATTCGGTGAATAAGAAGGATAAGACTCTCCCCCAATAAGTTGGATCTTCCCTGAACATATCAGCCGGCAGGCCGTTAGGTCCTGGTGCCCCATCTTTCCTTATCTTTTTGATCACTTTTTCAACAGCTCTTACGTCCTGGTCGTTGAGCATAGCTAGATTTATGGGGTTTCTGGGTTCTGCGTCGTTATTTATGCTCTCTATGTACACCATGGAGCTTCCACATTTAGTGAAATCTTCCTTATCCACGTATATTGCGTCCACATGTCTCACCCATGCATCGGCGTGTACGGCATTACTCCGGACTGCTATGTTGTTATCCAATTCTGCTATATAGTGCCAGAGTTGTCGTTGTTTGTGAGATTTTGTTAATTCCTGGATTTTAATCCACTCTTCTTCAAGTGTATTTTGCTTGATTGTCCAGAGCAGTTGTTTCTGTTCTTTATGCAATTCATTGTACTTGTCCTGTGTATTTTTCGAGCCTACGTTCTTATATGCTCTTTTTGCCCTTTTTAAGTTACGAGTTATATCAATCAATTTTTTATTATTGTCCGTGGATTGTGTAATGATCATCTCCTTAGAGTTGGGCTCAACTGTCTTCAAGCATGTTTTCAGGTCATTTGTCCACTCTGTCTAATTTTCCCTATTAGGCGCAACACCAGGTTTATCCTCTGTATGTTCTTTCCAATGTTTTAGAGCCGTCACCTGGTTAATATTCCATTTTATTCTTCTTACCAGGGCATGTTTTTCGGAACCTGTTGATTGGGAAACCGTTATGATTTTTTCTCGTTCTTTGGTAGTGACATTAAGTTCTACCTGAAGTAATGTATGATCACTTGTGTCATCTGTTTTAATTTCAAACTTTTCAATTTTGCTAGCAAGCAGTTCTTAAATGTGGGTCTCCCTTGGTTGTTTGGGTCTGAGCTTTTTTGTAGATACTCAGCTAAATTAAGTTTATAATCTAGTAAGAAATTATTAAAAAGTCTTTCGGCGCAAGTTAGGTAAATTCTTTCGTACTGTTTTGTTCCTAAGTGATGCAAATTAAAATCACCCACGAGCATTTTCGCCGATGACCGATATTTACATAGAATTTCCTGTATTGTTGTAATCATAGATTTTATGACCTTTAATTTCCATTGAGCTGATGTATTTAAATATACATTAATTACACGCAACGAGACGATGTTCTCCTTGTCGCTTTTTCCTTCTATTAGCAATACTTGTAGCATGTTTGAGTTGATATTTATGTTCCTAACAGTTAGTTGTTTTACGTGTTTGACATAGGTCGTGATCTCACCTGATGGTCTTCCGTAATGGTTATGTTTGGTAGCATATTGATAGTAACCCGCATACCCTTCCAAGTGTACCGGTTCCGTTGCCCAGGTTTCTTGTAGGCATAGGATGTCACCTTCTAGCAATTTATTTATAGCTGTTGCTTGTCTAATGGTTTTTTGTAAGCCCGCCACATTCCAGGAAACGAGTTTGAGACTTTGATATATTTTTTGCGTTTGACCTGGTTTGCCAGTGTTTTCCTCAATTAACAAATTTGTTCTGGCCTTTGATCGAAGGTCTCCCGAAAAGTCCGCAGTGTACACTTTTGCGTCAGGTATGGTGAGTGGAACTCTGTGTATCACTGTAATTCCCCATAAAATTGTCCCTCCATTGGAATTTTTGGGGTGCCTCTGCTTTTAATATTCTATGTGGGGTTGCTTCCTCCTTGGTGCTTACCATGATACTTAAATTATTATAGTTCTGATCCGGTTGTTTATTCGAGGTTCGTTTCAATATGCTACGAGGTTGTTGCCTTACTTTCATTATGTCTTTGACCGAGCTCGATAAGATTAAATTAACATTTGAATATATTTTTCTTGCTCAGGTATCGTAACCGATATGCCTCAATTTTTGAAAGTATCTATTTCTACGAGCACAGCTTCTGCGATGTGATGATTTATCCAGGTCACTACCGTGTTTTCCTGACTGGGGTATTCGTCCCTTGGTTCAAAATGGACGCTCTCTATGTCTGCACTTGTTATGTGTGACAAAGATGGAATATGTTGGAGGAGCCTTAATAGGTTGCCCCTATTTATAATGTCATGTCTGCCCTTTGATTTATAAGAAGGCTGGAAGACGCTTAGTCTTGAATCTTTTCTATCCGCCAAGTGGCAATTGTTATAAATTGCATTGTGCGGGGATTTAGTTACATCGGGCGTTGTTTCACCTGGAAGCTTATATGTAGCCCCTTGAGGTTGGGTCGTACCTTGCCCCCTTATATTTTTGGGATGTTCGTTTAGTATTTCGTCCAAGCAAGTGGTTGTTATGTCCGTTATAGCCCTCTTTGCTACCTCCTCTGGCTCAGGTTTCTTCTGAGTTTCTCTGACGGCAGATTGTTCAGCTTTCTTCTGCAGTTCTCTGGTAGCTAATTCGACTGGATTTTTCACTGCCTCAGTACCATTGCTTGAATGTTTATTTGCTTTTATATATTTGGAAAAAATTGGATATGGTTTTTTATTTGATCGCTGATCCTGTTTCTGGTTAAATGTTATTACTGGTTCTTTAGAGCCATGTGTAGGCTGTCCCCAGCTTCTTCTGAGTCGTGTTGTCTTTTCAGCCTTTTTTAGTTTTTTAAATTTTTTCTTCATACGTCTGGTCATATTCAGTTGTGTTGGTTGGATTAAAGCTGCTTGATTGTCTTCCACATTTGGATTTTCTATTGTAACTATCAATTGCTTGGCTGAGTCTGCGTCTATGCTTGGCGTATTTGATTCCTCTTTATTATCGATGTGCTGGGGGCTTACTAGCATGTTGTTAGACTTATTGTCGTTGAATACCCTGGTCTTTAAATCCTCAATGAGGGCAGTTAGAACTTCCGGAATTGTTGCCAGTTTATCGATTGTTGGACAACAAGCACATTCCGTATTTATTGTGGTCGCGTATGCCTGTGCTCGCATGATAAGAGAATTGAGATCAGCCAATTTTGTATCAATCCCTGTGATTGCATTTGCCATGATGTTTAGCAGGTCTACTTGTACATCCATCTTGTTTGAGTGGTAGTTTAATGCCTTCAGAGTGAGTTGTGATTTTTTGAAGAAGATGTCCCATATTGTCCCTGAGTCGGCTGCTGGCACTGTTTTAGTAGTTAATGCTGGAGCATGGGTCTCAAGGCTTTGACTCAAATTCACTCCTTTAGGCATTTTCTTTAATGGTGATGATGATGTTACAGGTTGTAAGGTTTTTTCTAGTACCTTAATATTCTAATCTGCTTCCTCGCGATATGCTTGCATTGATGTTTGATTGAGAATTTTTACCTGGACCTCTATAGGTTGTTTGGCCTCAGTACTAATAAATAATTCCTGAGTTTTGTGGCCTGCAGACATTATTCTCTAGATCTAATTAACTCCAAATCTGTTATGGATCCCCCTAGATTTTCTTGTCGTTCCATTGGATCTTGTTGTAACATACATGGACCCATTGCTATTCTTGGGTCATTTACATTGTCGAGGGCATTTATGTCGTATATTGCATTTATGTCCTTTACTTGTGTATCCCTAGTTTTCTTATTTATTGGTGTAATTGGTGGGGGTAATTGATTTTCTTCCTCTTGTTCAGTGAGTATTGTCCCTGCTGGATCTTTTAAAAAATCAGTCTTGCATCGAACTTTGTTTGTTCTTGTAAATATATGAAAGATTGGTGATATTAATGTTTGAGCCTCCCTCTCCGTTTTTGCTTTATTATTGTTGTTGGCCGGCATTCCTTGCGCTTTTCTTTTCCTTTTTATTGCAGGGCAATGTGCTCTGTCTCTTCCTGACCTCATATTTTGTTATATTTAATTTTCTTTATTTAATTATTGTGTTTATTGTTCAACTTCCTCCTTTTTCCTCCTTTTTCGCACAAGGCTGCAGACTGCAGACTCAGAGCAATCTCTGGGCACTAGGGAGACGAGGGGGCACTAAGGGGCACTAAGGGTGAGGGACGATTGATTAGCTGCAGACCTGGAATGGCTTACGACCAAAAGCTCTCTACATCACCTTTCACCTTACAGCCTCGCTCCACGCTCCACCTTGGCTTGCTACTCCAGACAAAGCCAGCACAGCGTAAGCACAGCGCCTCCCACCGGGACAACAGAGCTGCAATCTGCAACTTTGCTCCGATTGGTCTACTTGGTCTACTCGGCCCCACGGCCACTGCAACACCCTCACCGGGCTACTTCAAAGCCTTAGAGCCTGGTCTAATCCGGGCTAAGCAAGCAGGGCACCAGGAACCAAGAACCGGAACACGAGCATCAATTTCAGCAATTCCGTCAAATATAATTACAACTACGGTGTCCTTGCTCGCACCGCTTCAGCTTCAGGTGACTGTGGACAATGGGGGCACGTTTTTAAATCGCTATGGCCATCTCACTACGGCCTCAATCTCCCCACCGCTTTCCACATCTGCCGCACTGTCCTGTGGCCACACTACCCCTCAAAGCAGGCGGCGGCAGATGCTGGGCTCAGCAGCCGTCCACACAACAGGGGGGGGGGTCGAGGATGGCCCACCGTGCACACAGCGCTGGCATCTTTCCATGGGGGTCCTAGCGGCACTCGTAGGCTGTGGAGGCGGTGAAGGCTGATGCCCAGCTCACCACGTCGGAAGCAAAGGCACACTTCCAACCGTAACAGCCCAGAACTACACAGCACGGCAAGGCAAAGCAGGCGGAGGGGAGAAGCGAAAGGAGTGGCTCACTGCGTTGGCGTGGGCTCTCTGCCGCTTCTAGCTCTCCCAGCGGGGCACCTTCAACAACCGCAGCTGCCCAGCCGCCCGTAACACAGCACGGCAAGGCCGGCGGGGTAGGGGGCAAGGGGAGCGGCTCCCAGCGATGGCGGCACTCTGCGCCCGCACTCCGCACTCTGAACTTCGCCGCCGCCACCGCCGCCTCTCGCTCCTCTCTCGCTCTCCGCCCTCCTCTCGCGATGGCCTCGTTCTTGCAAGCGGAAGCAGCTCCCGGCGATGGCGGCTCTCTGGCTCCGCACTCCGCACTCTGCCTCTCGCACTCGCTCTCCAACCTCTCGTAAGTCACTCGTCGTCAGTCACTCGTAATTGGTGCTCTTCCACCAGGTATCATGCTTCATCATTGGTAGGCCTCGCTCTCTAGAAACTGCGTTTCTAGAGGTGCCCAGGCAGTCCCGATTGAGACACCGGAATAAGCACACGTGCAGCAGCTGTGCTTCAATTGTGGCCCTCAGCTATCAGGCCTGCAGGATGCTATCAGACAGCGAGAGACACACCTTGAGGCAGTAAGAGTGTGTTTGGTGGTGTGAATGAGTCAATTTTGCAGTCGCTTTGGTTTCCAAATGACTTGCAGTTACGTTTGTTTACCTCCAGAATTTTTATCCTAATTTCATTCTGAATTCCTTTCAGAATGTGTCTACAGGGGTCTCTTATACTCTCTTCCCATGGGGCATTTAGGAACCTCATTTGGGGTAAGATTATGAGCTGGTCTCGCAATGTTTTGGAAAAATGTACTGTGTGTCTCACGTTTTGCAGTGACACATGTTTCGCACCCCCATTCAATAATTACTATATTTGTAGGATATTTATGCTAATGGCAATCTCAATTTTGCATTACAGGTTTAAGGAACATCGCTCAGTTAGAGGTTGACATAGGTCACCCTATACAGTGGTAATATCGGACCAATCTTGGTAAGATAGAAGCCCACTGTCTTTTCCGTCCTGGTGAATGCCACGGACCCTAAGGGCCACTTTGGCAGAAACATGTTGACGACTATAATCACTGTGGTGATGGGGTACTAACTCCCCCCTTCTCCACTCTCACTTTTAATACTAAGTAATTGCTCAGCGACTAAATGTATTTTGGCTTTAACATTGGGTTTTAAATCACTTCTTGCACGGGCCCACACTTAGACTTTAGAAGTGCCTCCATGTCTCTAGGTGTAGGCCCGCTCTCTAACAAACGCAGTTTCTAGAGAGCAAGGACTGCCAATGATCAAGCATGACACCTGGTGGTGTGTGAGGACAGTCCTTCACTTTTTTGAGATGCCCAATACTGCTCCTTGTACCTTGTAAACTCCCCGTCACTTCTCTTCAGGGTAGCTTATTTGTGTGTACAGTAATGGTTGGAGGCCAGCTCACCATAAATACCCTGTAGCCTTTATTTACCCCCCGGGAAACACCAGGGTGGTGTGTGTTACCCGCTGGTTTCTACGGTACTGCACTCTTTTCAATGCACTATTAGTCACTGATTTTGAATCTGCACCACTGAACTTCAAGCCACTGCTCTCTACGCCACTCTACTCTGTGCCAATGCACTCTACACCAAAACACCCTCTGCCACTCTACTCTTCATCACTGTACTGTATGCCACTGCTCTCTGCATCACTCCACTCTGTGCCATTGCACTGTATGCCACTGCACGCAGCACCATTCTACTGCCACTCTACCCCACTTTACCACTTTACTATGCACCACTGCACTCTATGCCAATGTACTCTATGCTTCTGCACTCTATGACACTCCACTCTGCACCACTGCAATCTACTATGCACCTCTCTAATTTGCGCCACTGCATTCTACGATGCTGCATTGCACACCGCTGAATTCTATGCCTCTACGCCACTATACTCTTCAACACTCTAGGCCATTGCATTCTATACCAGTCCACTCTCCTCTAGTCTATGCCATTGCACTCTACACTGCAGCACTCTACTCTATGACACTTCACTCTATGCCACTGCATTCTACTGTGTGTCTAACTGCACTCTCTGCCACTGCATTCTGTGCCAATGGACTGAATCACTGCACTCTATGACACTCTACTCTGCAACACTGCACTCTACAGTAACCCTAGGTGGTGAACTACACTCCGCTCGCAAAGTTTGCGGAGATTCTGCACTCCGCGTTACGTGGAGCTCGCGGAGTTCCGAATAACTCCGCTTCGTGTAGCATAGCAGAGTTTTTTTCCTCGCTCGCAATCGTCAACGTCAAGTTGGCGACCTTCCTCGCTCGCGATCGTCAATGTCAAGTTGGCGACCGCTAGCGGGGAAAATAAACATCCCGTGAGATTTCTCAATGCGGGGTGGTCAGGTTTCTCATTGCGAATGGTCGCGTATGCTCATGATCGCTCGCGATGAGAAACTGCTTGTTCGCGTTGAAAAAGCTGCCGCTTGAGTAAAAACCTTCTCAAGCGGCAGAAAAGGGAAAGAAAGGACCGCTTGCGCTGTGCAAGGTGCCGTTCGCGATGATTGCACAGTGCGGACAAGCATCTACATTGTGTGCAATCACAGCGAACTGCATTTTTCTATGGAAGTCCGCCGCGTGCGGAGTTCCGCGTAGCGCGGCAGAGTTTTTTAGCCACTCCAAAGTTCCTGTTGTCTGAATGCAGAGATTGTCGGTACCTAGTCAAAACCAGTTCTCTCCTCCCTGGTGCAGCTTACTGGCAGGAGGTGGAGACAGCATTGTTGAAAGCAGACCTGGCCCAGGTAGCTGAAAAGAAAACTCCTCCCCCTACTCTCTATTCTATGTAGGCTCAGGCAAGTGAAAGGAAATCTCCTCCCCCTATTCTGTATTCAACCTAGTTCCTATTCAGCCCAGCCCTGGCCCATCAGATTGGGGGGCCAAAGCCCTCTCCAGCCCCCTGTCACTCACAAATCAGACATGGAATACAAAAAACATAGCAGAGTCATACTGAATGGTTAGGGAAGAAAATACCTACTTTCTGAAAGTAGCATTTTCAAACACAGAATGTAAAAATCACCCACACTAAAAGATGTATTTTAACATTCTGAGTTCAGGCATACTAAACTTTATTTTCCTATCTTGTTTCTAGGGTCAGTTATGTTTATAAGGTGTTATAAACTAACTGTCCATTCTGGCCTATGGGAACAGATAGCCTTGCAATAGTGAAAAACAAAATTAGATGTAATTTACTATCAGGACATGCCACACACATCAGGGCATGTCCTACTTTTCACATACAATGCACCCTACCGACAGGTGTACTTAGGGCCTACCTTAGGGGTGGCTAACATGTAAAAAAGGGAAGGTTTAGGCACTGGCAAAAGTGTGCACTTGCCAAGTCGACATGGCAGTCCCAGACTGCACACAGGCTTTGCAATGGCAGGCCTGAGCCACACTTTACAAGCTGCTTCTGTGGGTGGCACAACCAGTGCTGCACGCCAACCAGCAGCATTTGTTTTACAGGCCTTGGGCACACATGGTGCACTGTACTAGGGTCTGATAAGTTAAACAAATAAGCAAATCATGGAGTCACTAATCTATTTCCAACAATTTACAACAGGGAGCACTTGCACTTTGGCACTGAGCAGCAGTGGCAAAGTGTACAAAGCATCTAGACCAGCAAAAACATAGCAAAAACATAAGAGGCAACAGCGAAAAAATGGAAGGGAGACCCATGCCAATGGTGCCAGGTCTAACACGTGTCCCCTCTAGCTGAAATGTAGAGAGAACTACCCACCCTCTTAGGAGTTGTCTTTACTAAGGGGCAAAAATCTGGACAGACCATCAGCATTGCTGTGTTCTGTACCAGGGTGGTGTTCCACAGTGAAGTCCATCCCCTGTAGGGAAATGGACCACCTCAACAACTTTGGATTCTCACCCCTCATCTGCATCAGCCATTTGAGGGGCCTGTGGTCGGTCTGAACCCGGATGTGAGTCCCAAACAAGCATGGTCTCAACTTCTTCAGTGCCCAGACCACAGCAAATGCATCACGCTCAATTGCACTCTACCTCTGTTCCCGTGGATGCAACCTCCTACTAATGAAGGCTACAGGTTGGTCTAGGCCCTCCTCATTCATCTGCGAAAGTACAGCCCCCACACCATGCTCTGAAGTGTCTGTCTGCACAATTAATTCTTTTGAGAAGTTGGGTGCCTGAAGCACGGGTGCCATTCACATGGCAGTCTTCAGGGCATCAAAAGCTTTCTGACAGGTGTCAGTCCAGTTCACTTTCTTGGGCAGCTTCCTGGAAGTCAGCTCTGTCAAGGGTGCAACAATGCTGCCATACCCCTTGAAAAGCCTCCAGTAGTACCCTGTGAGACCTAAAAAGGCTCTCACCTCTGTCTGGGTCTTGGGGCGTTCCCAAGCCAGGATGGTATCAAACTTGGGCTGTAGGGGTACCACCAGGCCGCTTCCAACCTGGTGTCCCAAGTACACCACAGAACCCTGCCCGATCTGGCACTTACTCGCCTTGATCGTGAGGCCTGCCCTGTGCAGCGCCATCAACACTTCCCAGAGGTGGCACAGATGTTCTTCCCAACTGGCGCTGAACACTGTGATGTCATCCAGGTAGGCGGCACGGAAATCTTCCAATCCAGCCAACACCTGGTTGACCAACCTCTGAAAGGTGGCAGGGGCATTCTTCATCCCAAAGGGCATAACCCGGAATTGGTAGTGTCCATCTGGTGTGGAGAATGCTGACCCCTCCTTGGCCCCATCAGTTAAGGTGATCTGCCAGTACCCAGACATTAAGTAAAACGTACTGAGGTACCGGGCAGCCTCTAACTGATCAATGAGCTAATCAGCTCTGGGGATGGGGTGTTCGTCAGTCCTGGTGACTGAATTGAGTCCTCGGTAGTCCACACAGAACCGGAGTTCGAGTGTGGCACCAGGCATGGCAGCCTTCGGGACCAAGACCACTGGGCTGGCCCAAGGGCTGTTAGAGGACTCAATCACCCCTAACACAAACATCTTGGAGACCTCCTCCTTGATGCAAGCTCTCACCCTGTCTGTCACTCTGTAAGTTTTGTGTTTTACAGGAGGACTGTCCCCAGTGTCCACATCATGGACGCACCACTCAGTGACATCGGGAGTCAGGGAGAACAGATCAGGAAACTGTCCCAACAGTTGGCGACAGTCATCTTGCTGCACAGGGGTCAGGGCGGAAGAGAGATTTACACCGTCCACTGACCCATCTTGCTCTTTTGCAGACAGGAGGCCAGTAAGAGGCTCAGTCTCCTCCTCCTCTATTCCATCATCTGTCACTAGAAGCATGCCCACTTTGGACCTCTCCAAGTGGGGCTTCAGGGGGTTTACATGCAGGACCCGCAAAGGGTTCCTAGGAGACCGCAAGTCCACCAAGTTAGTGACATCACTCTTGTGCTCCACCACCTCAAATGGTCCGGTCCACTCATCCTGGAAGCGCACAAGGCTCCACGGGGGCCATGACCCACACTTTCTGTCCAGTCTGAAGCTCGATCAGAGTGGCATTCTGATCATACCACCGTTTCATCTCTTCCTGGCTGGCTTCCAGATTCGCCTGAGCGAGTTGTCTGAAATGCCTAGTTTGGTTTCTGAAGTCCAGCATGTAGCTATATACATCCTGGGGAAGTATACTGGGAGCTTTCTTACAACCTTCCTTTACCAAACTCGGAGGTTCTCTTACAGGGTGACCATACAGCAGTTCAAAGGGACTGAACCCTAAGGACTTCTGTGGCACCTCTTTGTAAGCAAACAGAAGGCATGGCAAGAGGACGTCCCACTTATGCCTCATAGGTTCCTCAAGACACATAATCATGCCTTTTAGGGTCCGGTTGAATCTCTCAACCAGCCCATTACCTTGGGGGTCGTAAGGAGTGGTGAACTTGTAGGTTACACCGCACTCCTGCCACAGGGACTTCATATACTTAGATATGAAATTGGTATCACGTTCTGACACAAGCTCTCTGGGGAACCCCACATGGGAAAAAATCCCCATTAATGCACGTCCCACCACGGGGCCATCACAGTCCTGAGAGGGATGGCTTCCGGGTACCGGGTGCCATGGTCTACCAAGACCAGGATGAACCTGTTGCCCCACCTGTTGCCCCACAATGTCCATGCCCACCCTTTCAAAGGGGGTGCTGACCACAGGGAACGGATGAAGAGGATCCTTGTGCTTCCTCCCACTCTTACCACTTGCCTGGCAAGTCTGACAGGTCTTGCAATGAGTATCTGAACTTTTGCACATTTGGGGCCAATGAAAGTGGGTGACAAGCCATTCAAAGGTCTTGTCTTGCCCCAAATGTCCTGCAAAAGGCACATCATGAGCCAGACCCAGTAGGAAGGCTCTGAAGCGCTGGGGTACCACAAGCACACGGGCTGACCCAGGCTCAGCAACCTTAATCTCTCTATACAGGAGACCATGCTACCAGTAGATCCAATGCGAACCAGATTGATCACCTATTGCCTGGCTTGTGGCCTGTTGCTGCAAACCCACAAGAGAAGGGAACTACTTCTGCTCCTCGCAGAATTCTTCCCTGGAGGGTCCTCCTTCCTGCTGCCAATGGGTCAGCTCAGGCAGGTCCCCCAGTTCAGCTACTTGCTCCCCTGTAGGTTCTAGGGCATCCCCCTCAAGGTCTGCCTCCTCCTGGACCACAGGAACTTTGAGGGATAGTTTCCAGTGCTCCCAGCCTCTTCTCTTTAAGGCAGGCATCTGGGCAACTCCTTCAGGCTCCGTGTCCTCTTGAATACCCTTACTGGCTGCCATTGACCGAGTGGTCACACACGGCCACTTAGGCAGACCCAACATCTCCAAATAAGACCTTACCTCCACCTTAGCCCAAAGGGGGCTCTTGAAATCATTGCCTAGCAGAGAGTCAACAGGTATGGCGGCCTCACAGCTACTTGAAAGGTACCTGAGACCCCCCCACACAAAGGAAACCTGGGCGAGCTTACAGTGGCTCTCTGAGTTGTCAGTAGCAACTACAGGGTAAAATGCATGGGGATCACCTTCTCTTCAGACACCAGCTGGCAACTGACAGCTGTCACACTGGCTCCGGTGTCTCTCAGAGCCTCCACCCTATTGCCATTTATGGTTACCCACTGCCTGTATTTCTTAGTGTTATCATGTTGCTGGGTCCTAGGGACCATCTCACTGTCTCGTAGAGAGACTAGGGACATCTCTGCAGGACCTCACCCACCTTGGGTACCCTAATCCTCCCCCAGGGCTACACTAGCCATCTGCCGGGGCGGTGCACCAGTGGGTGCTGCTCTGGCTTTCATGGGACACTTAGGATCCCAGAAGCAGTGGCCCACCTGACCACAATTATAACATTTCCTGGGCCCCTTCTGAAATGGCTTATCTGTAGGGGCCCCTGTCTTCTTCTCAGGGGAGGCTGGGAACCCTTCCCTTGGTTCCCTTTGGGATTACTTTGGGGCCCTTTCTGGAACTCCCTCTGTTTACCCTTGTCCTCCCCACTCTTTTGCTGGGGACCCTGCCCACCTTTGGCAAAGTCTCCCACATGACCCTTGTGGACCTCAGCTTACTATCAATCAGGTGCTGGTGTATCTCTGGAAAACAATTACTGGATAAGTGCTCCCATTCAATCAAGTGCTTCAAAATCATTTACTTTGCTACCCTTCACCCAACCATCCAATACTTTGCACAAAAAAAAACATATTCCACCCAAGTACTTGACTCCAGCTTTTTACAATTTCTAAACATTTGTCTTTAAAGCTCTGGGGTCAACCCATACCTGTTTATTAAGGCTTTCTTCATGTGGACATAGGAATTCTGTTCCTCAGAGGGCAAGTCTAACAAGGTATCCCGCCCATCACTGAGAAACCGCCCCACAACCACGCTTCCCAATCCTTCTCAGGGACTCGGTGGGAAGACATGGCCACTTCATAAACCATTGCCCAATATCTTCATGCTGGTGGAACTCCTTAATTACATCTTTGGGGATAAATACTCTTGCTTCTACAGGCACGGATGGTGTGCTGCCACCAGAGGGAGTGATGTCTAAGCTCTTGGCTTTCAGCTCCAATTCCCTCAACATTCTCTCATGCTCTAAATGCATTCTTTTTTCTTCCAAGGCTAACTACTTGCTTTCTAATTCCATCTGACCACCCAGTTTGAGCTTGACTAGCTCCATCTTATGTATTATATCCCTCTCCCTGTCCTCCAGCTCTCCTGGGGCCAGGCCCTTTGAAGAAACACTGCTGCCTGATCTGAAAGGAGCTTTCTCCCCGGTCAGGCGAAATGGCCCATCTAGTTGCCCATCTGTTTTTTCTGACTCCTCCCTAGGCTCTTCAGGATGATCAGGAGCAGTTTTAGCTTCCAACCAGGCCCTCAGTGCCTTTTGGAATTCCTCCTTCTTGGTGAGGCCTTTCACAGAGATTTTACATTTTTTACAGATGGTTTTAAGCTGTGGAACAGTGTAGGTATCCATCCTCTCTTCTTCAAATTGTAGATCCATAGATGCGTTGGATGCTGTTTTGTTTATGGTAACAATGTTTGGCAGTTCTCAGCAAAAGTAGAAGTCCCAAGGAAAAGATTTGACCAAAATGTATGTGGTTTCGTTATGGTCTGCACTCACTAGTAGTGTACACCAATCACTGTATATGAGTCACAAATGCAAGTCCAAATCCTCACCGCTTACCACCAATGTTAGAAATGGGGGTCTCTAGTTGGCAGAGGTAGGTACATTTGACCAAGTAGGGGCCCTTGCTTCTAGTCAGGGTAAGGGGGCTACACTCCTAAAATAACCACTGCTCACCCCCTTGGTAGCCTGACACGAGCAGGCAGGCTTATCTCAGTGGCAGTGTGTAAAGCATTTGTGAACACATCCAGTAATACAGAGAAAACACTACAAATGGACACCACGGCAGTTCAGAAAAATAAGTTATCTTTGTCTAGACCCAACACAAGACCAAATGACAAAAATCCACAATACAATTTCAAGAATATAACTTTAAAATGGTAGAAAAAGCTTAGTTCAATGTAGATGGTAAATGCAACACTTCCCTCTCAAAGTACCTTAGATGCGTTACGCAAGGCAAACAAAAAGGGTCACAGGGAAGGTGATGCATTGTTCCTTTCACTCAGGAGAGTGGATGCATCGGTTCCTTACTGCTGCGCAGGGGAGTTGATGCGTCGCTTCCTTATTGCGTGGGGAGTTCATGATCGGTTTGTTTAATGCGTCCCGGTACGATGCGACAAGATGGCGCCTTGATGCGATGCGACGATACGGTGCGATGCGACCCAGGGGCCAGCTCACTTGCCAGCAGCTTGAACTACGTGCCCCAGGAGCCCGAGGGACAGCACGATCGTCGGAGGCCACGCCCCCTGCCACCGGGAACTGTTTATTAGCGCCTCGCGCCTCCCGCTGCGCGGGAGACGCTTCGCTGTACCCAGGGGCCAGCTCACTTGCCAGCAGCTTGAACTACGCGCCCCAGGAGCCCAAGGGACAGCACGATCGTCGGAGGCCACGCCCCCTGCCACCGGGAACTGTTCATTAGCGCCTCGCGCCCCTCCCACAACGCGGGACGCACGCGGGCTTACGCCGGGCTAAGCCCGGGCAAAGGGCGGGCCGTTTGTGGCCGTTAGGAGCCGGTAGAGGCCGGGCAGGGCCGCCCCCCTGAAAAGTGCTGCAAGCTCCAAGGTACTGTGATCTGTTTTAAAAACGCTTGAATATATTACTGGCAAGTAGACTGTGCATATAGACACGCTTGTTATCTTTGGATTGCAATTGGCCTCAGTGCTTCTTTGGAACTCGTTTTCTGTGTTTGTGCAGGTGTTTGGGCTCTTCAGGATGGGCAAGAGGAAGAGCACAGAGGGAGGGTTGGTGGCCAGTAGCAAACGAGGGAAAAAGGCCAAAAATACTACCCACTCTGCTATGAACTGTGTTCTGTCTAGAATTGAGGAAATTGTCAATGATTGTGAGGAGACGCTTGGGAGCGGGAGTTTAAACGCCACTTCGCAAGGGGATTGCAAAGGGACAAAGACCGTTCCTAAAAAAGCTAAAAAGGTGATTCCCTCGATGTTCTATAATTCACAGCAGAGTTCTAATGCGCATGGCCTACCCACTTCTCTGTTAAAGACCCCTGTTGAGCCCCTAGTTACCGTAGTGCAGACCACGTTAACTGAGCAGGCTACTGTTTTAGATCTACATACTTCTGAGTCCCCCCATAATTCTGTTTTATGTTCCAATAGGTTTTCTGCTCTTGATCCGAATCATGACGAACCCAGCTCACCACCTGATAGGGTGCCACCCACCCATCCAACCCCCGTCAGGTCTTTAGCTGGTTCCTTGGAAGCATTGCAGGCCAGGATTTTAAGGTTGGAAGAGTTGGTTACAGCTCTCAATAACAGGGTGACGAGCCTCATATTAGATCGTGGCCCGCATCCAGCCATCCCTGCCCAAGTACCACTCTCAGGGCCTACACTCATTCCAAAGACAAGTGAGCCGGCCCCTCACTCTTACTCCTGTCCTTTGCCAACTAACCCCCTAGCAATACCACAAAACAGGGCCCCAGGAGAGGGTACCATCAAGCCACTCACGACTATTAGGTCCTTTGCTGACGTCACGCGAAACTTGGCGACTAATAGGGTGCTAAATACTCATCCTCAGGCTAGGGCAGGTAGCAACACAATCTCTTCATTTACTAGGGGCGAGCACGGCCACTCTCGAATTCTGGCGGCCGCGGGTCCTAGGTAATATCAATCTCCTGCAAAGGCTTTGGTTTATATGACACATGTCCCGAAAATGACCAACTTAGGTGAATTCGAAAGAAGTGAGTCATTACATAATAAAGTTATCCATTGGTTGAGGCACACTAGAGGCTGCAGATCAGAGATGACATATTGAGGGTGCGGCGGCTATCTAGAGTGGATTCATCATTGGATTGCGTGGAAATCGAGCTTAGAGATTTAGCACTAGCAGAAAATCTAATATTGCTGGAATACAGGACTTCACCACCCGCACACTCTTCCATTCAAATTCGTAGCTCCTTGGTTTGGTCTCAGTATAGCGACCAGTTGGACTCAGGCCTTAGACAGGTGGACTGACTATCCAGGCCCCATGTAAATACCCTTTCATTTACCCCTGAAAGCCCTTTGATAGAGGGCACAGGACCGTTTTTAGCCTTCCCTCTGGACCCTATTGGGGAGAGCGCAGCTGTCTATGCTAGCTCAAGCGTGGCTATAGGGGGGGGGGGGGCAAATTAGGAGGCCCACAATAAGTAGGGACGGAGCTGCTGTCTCCTCATCTATCTCGCAATCCCCAAGAGTTATCCAGTTTTTATCCTGGAATATTGCCGGCTTAAAAAAGAATCTCACCGATCCTGTGTTGAATGTTTTTATTAGTAAATTCGACATTATCCTTCTCCAGGAAACCTGGTGTCTGGAACCCATTCATAGATCTGGGTATACAACTTATTTTGCTCCGGCATTTAGCTCTCCCAGAGGGCGCCCATCGGGGGGCCTCCTAATTTGGGTGAATATAGAGCTGAACTGGATAGTTAAGCATAATGTCAGTTCGTCCCATGATATTCTCCACCTATCAGCTGGTGGGTCTGAATCCCATCCTGCTCTAGAAATCTTCAACATATATGCCAGAGGTTCGTCAGGTGCGCAAGAAAGTCCCACGCTGTCATTCCTTGAGTCCCTACTCTCAGCTCTCTCCACCACCTTGGGTGTTGTAGTAGCCGGTGACTTCAATTGCACCTTTGAGCCCCTTGGTGATGATGACATTTTGGATATGGAGGGGGTCGATCACTAGCGAGGTATCCCTCCACTTGGTCTTCCGCCACTTAAAAAATGGACAAAAAGGGCTGTCCAAATCACTGCCCTAACCCTGGAGTTTAATCTAAGGGCGACAAATGGCAGATACCGCTCTGACATCAGGGGAGCACCCACATTCATTAGAACTAGGGTCCCTTCGCGCATAGACTACATCTTGCTGGATGTTGAGCTGTGGTCGGATCTCATTGACATGGAAGTCATGTCTACGCAGGAGAGCAACCACAACCCACTAACCATGCAATTCAAGCGCGAAATGTCTACTACGTCAATTGCGCCCACTGGAGTCCAGTCATACTGGTCCAGAGAGGTCGTTCCATCTAATTGCAAAAGACGACTCTAATGGTCTAGAGTTGCCAAGCGTGAGATAGATGTGGCCAGGATTAAAAACATCGTGGTGGAAAGTACTGGCTTGTTGGAGGCTGTCTTGGCCAGCCCTCCCGATGCCCCGCCATCCAGAGGCTTCGAAGAGTTATATCTTGAGACCATTGAAAAGGTGGGGAAGTTTTTTGAATCAAACCTAAATGGGGATCGTAAGTCACCCCGACCTAACATGGTAAACTTGTGGTTTTCGGGTGACTGCAGGGCAAGGAGGCAGGAACTTGCTAGGGCTTTAAAATCAAGGGACCAGCCCTCCATTGTTTGTGCTCGAAAATCCTATTCCAGTTCTATAAAAAAAGCTAAGAGATACTGGGAAGAAGATCATTGGCAGGATTTGAAATCTGCAGTACGACGCAAAGACCAGACCCTGTTTTGGGATCTTATAAACATTAGCGCAAGGGGTGGGGCTGATCCAATCGCGAACCATATAACTTGGCGCCAGTGGTTTGATCACTTTTCCGGTCTATATTCATCTGTGGAAGACTCTCCTCTGTTGGCCGAGAGTCCAACCCGTGAGCTTGTTGTCTCCCCGGGGGAGGGGGGGGTGGGGGTGTAGTCTTAATGAGATCTACTCGGCAATAAAAATGATAGCTCCGGGCAAGGCAGCTGGACCTGATGGCCTCCCTGGAGACCTTCTTCTCCATGACAGAGAACTTTGGCCTGAGTTCATCCTACAAACCCTGAATAGCATCGTAATTGGTCACCCTGTACCAGATTCTTGGAAGGGGGCAGAGGTGGTGGCAATCTAGAAAAATGGAGATAGAGAGGACCCTGCCAACTACAGACCAATCAGTTTGATTGATGTGATTCAAAAAGTGGTGGGCAGGGTTCTCCTAACCAGGATTAGGGCCTGGATTGATGAAGCTGGCATCCTGTCCCATCTCCAGGCAGGTTTTAGGCAAGGGGTTGGTACAATCGACCAGGTCTTCCGATTCTGTACTATATATTGGAAATCTGTAACCATCGAAAAGGGCAGCCTCTACCTGGCTTTCATCGATCTCAAGACAGCTTTTGATTTGGTACCTCGTTCAAAGCGGTGGCAAGTTTTGGCCGACCTTGGTATCTCTTCCCTAATCCTGGACCTCCTCAAACGGCTCCATGAAGATAATTTTGCGAGAGTCAGGTGGGGCCACCAGGGACAGTTGACCGAGAGGATAGCAGTAGGGAGAGGGGTCCGACAGGGCTGTGTTTTGGCGCCGACCCTGTTCTCCCTCTTTATAAATGGGGTGGCAAACTATTTGAGGGTTGACGGGGTCGATGCGCCAACCCTGAGTGGGGAAAAAACACCCTCCCTGCTGTTTGCAGACGACACGTTGCTGATCTCTAAGAGCCCCATGGGCCTTCAAAAACTTTTGACTCGTTTCACTGACTTTTGCAATACTAGGGGCCTCAAAATCCATACATCCAAGACTAAGCTAATGGCTATGTCCCCTTCCAAAAGCTTCAGGAACAATATCAGGGTGGATAACTCTAATCTGGAGCTGGTGACAGCCTTTGACTATCTTGGGGTGCGGGTTAATAACAAGTTGAATTGGGCCCCGCATCTGTCTAAAATGCTCCTGTGTCATAAACGAACAGCGGGAGCCATAGCGAGACACCAGAGGCTGTCATACAGCCGCCCAATTGCTGCAGCAATTGAGGTCTACCAGGGGAAGCCTCTATCAGCATCCCTCTACGGGGCGGAACTATGGGGATTCGACAATGTCTCAGATCTGACCAAATCGGAAAACAAGTTTTTCAGAGACATAGTCTCACTTCCCCAGTCCTCTCCCCTGGTTCCCCTCCGCAGTGACCTTGGTAGACACCCCATAAGTGACGTGGCAAAACTGCGCCCTTTATTATACTGGGTCAGGCTTAGAAGGTCCCTGGATCTAGGCCAGTATGCATCTGCTCTGAAGGACATACTTCAACTTGGAGCTCGTTTTAAGATCTCTTGGGTATCCAATCTATACAAACTGGTGGTAGAGTTAGGTTTGTGCGAGTACTGGGAGAACCAGAGCCCCCCCTCCTAAAGCCATCGTAAAGAAAATCTATTGGGACTGGATCAATGCTGCTACCTTGAGGTCCCAGAGAGGCATCCTCAGTGAGAAATTTCTAGGCATTAAACCCATGCCTAGATTGGAGGCCTTTTTGGACCTGATCGAGTCCCCAAGCGATAGGTCACTTTACCTCAAGCTGAGATATGGTACTCTACCAATACATGAGTTCCAGACAGGGTGGAGTGGAGAGCAGGGTGCTGTTAAGGGCTGCCCAGGTTGTGCCTCCCCTACGGAATCTATCGCCCATTTTCTCTTTGCTTGTCGGGCTTACAGCCAGGTTAGATCTAGATGGCTGAAACCCGTATATATAAATCTGGGCTGCAGGACGGATAGGGTGGCCTTGCGCATCCTAACCTATGAGACGACAGTCCCCAGTATCATCTGTGGGACTGCTAAGTTCTTGGGGGGTCCTGGAGGATCAGACAGTGGTTACTTAGGAAGTGTTAGCTATTGAGCCTAGTTCCAATGCTCTCAGCCTATGCCCCAGTCCTCAGCCCTATTTAAAGTCGTTTACTGTTGCTGTATTTGTCCTCCTCTATAGTGTACTCATTGTAGAATATCCCTTTTTCTTGGGGCACACGAATTATGTTGTTTTAGACATTGTTAAAATTGCTACTTGTACATATGGGAACCCCGCTGTTACAGGGGTTTCTTATTTTAAACACTGTTTTTATAATGATTTATACTTTTATGATATTTTATATATCGAATAAAGTTACTGACTGACTGACTGACTTAAACCATTGCCCAATATCTTCATGCTGGTGGAACTCCTTAATTACATCTTGGGGATAAATACTCTTGCTTCTACAGGCACGGATGGTGTGCTGCCACCAGAGGAAGTGATGTCTAAGCTCTTGGCTTTCAGCTCCAATTCCCTCAACATTCTCTCATGCTCTAAATGCATTCTTTTTTCTTCCAAGGCTAACTACTTGCTTTCTAATTCCATCTGACCACCCAGTTTGAGCTTGACTAGCTCCATCTTATGTATTATATCCCTCTCCCTGTCCTCCAGCTCTCCTGGGGCCAGGCCCTTTGAAGAAACACTGCTGCCTGAGCTGAAAGGAGCTTTCTCCCCGGTCAGGCGAAATGGCCCATCTAGTTGCCCATCTGTTTTTTCTGACTCCTCCCTAGGCTCTTCAGGATGCTCAGGAGCATTTTTAGCTTCCAACCAGGCCCTCAGTGCCTTTTGGAATTCTTCCTTCTTGGTGAGGCCTTTCACAGAGATTTTACATTTTTTACAGATGGTTTTAAGCTGTGGCACAGTGTAGGTATCCATCCTCTCTTCTTCAAATTGTAGATCCATAGATGCGTTGGATGCTGTTTTGCTTATGGTAACAAGGTTTGGCAGTTCTTAGCAAAAATAGAAGTCCCAAGGAAAAGATTTGACCAAAATGCATGTGGTTTCGTTATGGTCTGCACTCACTAGTAGTGTACACCAATCACTTTTTAAATTCCCGTTTTGTATTTCATTTTATTTATGTAAATTGTACCTTGTTTTTAACTGTACTGACCTCCCTGGCCTCATCCTTGCACCATAGAACCCCCCTGGGGACCATCTACACCGCCTTTGGCGGGTCCGGGATCACGGGGAATCGGGGGCCACGATTTTGAGCGCCATTTTGCTTTTGGGCTGGGGCACTCTCGCGTAATCTCGCGAGATCTTGCCCTTTGGAGCCTACTTGAGCCTCTTTTGGTCGCGCAGCGGTGACGCGCAGCGGTGCGCCTTCATCGCGCCTGAGTCCAGCCAGAGTCCTGCCCGTCTGCGCTCGTCCGCGCTAGGCAGGGCCTGGCAGGGGACTCCGGACTATCCAGGATGATATCTGCTGCGAACTTGCGTCTTTTACGCCGCCAGGTAGGTGACTGCTGCCCCGGCACCCTGGATCCTCTCAGTGGTCCCTTTCAATGCCCCACTTGTCTTTTTAAACTCCCAACACCAATGTGTATTAATAGTCTCCAGTGCAGGCCCTCGGTGGCCACCCAACCAACTTTTACCATAGGCACAGTTAATCAATCCATCCTCAAAGTTATGCATTTGAATGTCAGATCTTTGTCTTGTCACTCCCAAGAAGTCCTTTAGCTGATTTCTGATGATAATCCGGATATTTTTTTCTTTACGGAAACATGGTTGCACGACCAGTCCATGGCAGTCATTAATCTAGCCCTTCCTGTAGGCTACATTATGCACTCTCTCCCTTGCAACACCAGAGGTGGCGGCATCGCAGTTGCAGTAAAATCTTGCTATTCCTGCATATGGAAACCTATCGCCATAGCCGGTTGCGAGAGTGCTCTATTTAGCATCTCAGTGAACCCCCATTTTACCTTCACGGGACTTCTAATTTACAGACCTCCTGGGCCTGAGGCCGCCTTCCGTCAAAGCCTTCCGGAGGTAATTTCTTCCCTAGCTTTAAAATCTGCTAATTTTACGATTGTCGGCGACCTCAATCTGCATATGGACGCGCCACTTTCCAACTCGATCCTTAGCCTGCTTGCTGATCTTGAGGCGTTCCAACTGATTCAAATGGTACCATCCTCTACTCATATAGGTGGCCATCTATTGGATCCTGTTTTGACAAACCTTTCTACGAATATTTGAGTGCTCCATCCCAGACCCATGGCATGGACTGATCACCATCTCATTGAATTTCGTATTACAACCTCCTGCTCTCCATCTAAAAACAATCCCTCAGCCAGTCTTAGACGCCCTTGGAGAAACTTAAATCTAGAGCACTTCCATCAGCTCTTGATGAAATTTCATCCCCTACCCCCTTCTGAAGTCTCCCGCGGCTATGACTGCTTTTGCGAGTGGCTAAATAACGCATTGGATTCACTTATTCCGGCTAAGTGGAGTAAGACCAGATCTAGCCCTTCTAACCCCTGGTATAATGATGCACTCACAACTCTTAAAATCTCCTGTAAAAAGGCAGAACGCGCGTGGCGCAAAACGTATGATACTGACCTCAAGGCAGCCTATAGGGCTTGCACTAGAGTGTATCATCGGGCCATATGTGCGGCCAGGGCGGCTTTCTACGCCCAGGAGATTAAGAATAGTGTTAATCCCACCAAGATCATTTTCAGGATATGTAAGGACCTTACCAGTAAAAGGACTGATACTGTTGCCCTTCAATCCTCTATGACGCATTGTGAGGACTTAGCCTCATTTTTTGTTGAAAAAGTGGAGGCTATCTATAAGTCATTTGCCCAGCTTCCTATTGTAGAGACTAGCCATACGTCACTGGTTCATAAACCATTGTTGATTATTCCTAGTCCGACCTTGGATGAATTCTCTGCCTTGACGATTAAAGTTAAATCCGGCTCCCCGGATGATCCCATGAGACCATCTCAATTCCGGGAATTTGCTGAAGGCTGCTTTCCTGCTCTTCATGGTCTCATTAATTTGTCCTTTAGCACGGGTAGTGTCCCTAAAGCTTGGAAACAGGCGACGGTTATTCCAATTCTTAAAAAACCCGCCCTTGATCCTACCAAGCCCGAACACTACCGACCTATTTCCCTTCTGCCCTGGCCTGCTAAATTAGCTGAAGCTCATGCTAACGCTATTTTATCTTCTCACCTGCAGGAAGCTGATATATTGGACAATTCCCAAAATGGGTTTCGTGCTGGCCACAGCACAGAAACTGCCCTCCTGGCTGTGGTGGAACACATCAGGCAGCTGTTAGATCGGGGTCAGACGGCGGCACTGATCCTGCTGGATCTCAGTGCCGCCTTCGATACGGTGTCTCACCAGATTCTTTTACACCGCCTGATGGAAGCAGGAGTGGGAGAGGTGGCACTTGAGTGGTTTCGCTCTTTTCTTAAAGATCGTGCCTTTAAGGTCTCCACGCCCCCTTTTGTTTCTGCTTCTCGCCCCATACTCCAGGGTGTTCCCCAAGGGTCGGCCCTGAGCCCTACCTTGTTTAACCTATATGTTCAGCCATTAGCGAAGGTAGCCCATAGTTTTTGTCTCTCCTTAGTGTCCTACGCCGATGACACGCAGCTGGCGGTGGCTCTTAATGGTGACCACAACATGGATGCCTCCACCTTTCAGTCAGCTTTAAAAGCTGTGGCTGGCTGGATGGCGAACAATCGACTCCAACTGAATGCCTCTAAGACCGAGGTTATTATTTTTGGTAGGGACAGTGAATAATGGGGAGATCAGTGGTGGCCTTCCGATCTTGGCCCCGTTCCTTCCCCTGTAACTGAGGTTAGAAACCTTGGGGTGTGGTTCGACCATAAGCTTTCCTTTACTTCCCAGACAAAACGTGTGGCTGGTACTTGTTTTGGTACCCTGCAGTGTCTCCGACCTATTTTTAAGTTCTTCGATGCGGAGACCAGACAGATTATTGTCCAAGCCCTGGTTCTCACCAGGCTGGATTATGCTAGCTCCCTGTTTCTGGGTCTTAATCAGGCCGAGCTATCTCGCCTTCAGAGAGTTCAGAATGCGGCAGCTAGGATGCTTGTTGGCCTTCCGAAGTTTGTCTCGGCCCGTCGGACTATTCAGGATCTTCATTGGTTGCCGGTGGGGCAGAGAATTAAGTTTAAAGCTCTTTGCTTAACTTTCAAGATTCTCAAAGCAGCCTCCCCTCCCATCCTTGCACAGACTATCCAGCACTATGTTCTTGCCAGAGCTCTTCGCTCTGCTGGATCTAATCTGGCCATCGTGCCACGTTTCCAAAAATCTAGGATGGGCGGACGCTCTTTCTCAGTTTTGGCGGCTACTCTTTGGAATTCTCTGCCTGCCCCTCTGCGCTCCATCCCTGAGTTGCTTCCTTTTAGAAAGGCTCTTAAAACTTTCCTTTTCACCACAATTTAGGCCCTTCTTTTTCATTTTTTCTGTCGTGTTGTGTTTACTATTCTCCAAAGCGCCGGGACGCCACTTTGCTGCGGCATCCGTGCGCTATATAAAAGTATATAACATAACATAACTGTGTATGAGTCACAAATGCTTGTCCAAATCCTCACCGCTTACCACCAATGTTCGAAATGGGGGTCTCTAGTTGGCAGAGGTAGGTACCTTTGACCAAGTAGGGGCCCTTGCTTCTAGTCAGGGTAAAGGGGCTACACTCCTAAAATAACCCCTGCTCACCCACTTGGTAGCCTGACACGAGCAGGCAGGCTTATCTCAGTGGCAGTGTGTAAAGCATTTGTGAACACATCCAGTAATACAGTGAAAACACTACAAATGGACACCACGCCAGTTTAGAAAAATAAGTTATCTTTGTCTAGACCCAACACAAGACCAAATGAGAAAAATCCACAATACAATATCAAGAATATAACTTTAAAATGGTAGAAAAAGCTTAGTTCAATGTAGATGGTAAATGCAACACTTCCCTCTCAAAGTACCTTAGATGCGTTACGCAAGGCAAACAAAAAGGGTCACAGGGAAGGTGATGCATTGTTCCTTTCACTCAGGAGAGTGGATGCATTGGTTCCTTACTGCTGCACAGGGGAGTTGATGCGTCGCTTCCTTACTGCGTGGGGAGTTCATGATCGGTTTGTTACTGCGTCCCGGTACGATGCGACAAGATGGCGCCTTGATGCGATGCGACGATACGGTGCGATGCGACAAGATGGGGTCTTTGATGCGATGCGACAACTTGGATGCGATTCGTGCACGCCCGACGGCTGTGCAGCGAACTTGGTGGACTCTTGAGCCGCAACTGGCCCTGTTCTCCAGGGATGCGAGGGCAACCTCTGCGGCCGTGACACTCTTCTCCAGCGATGCGACACGCTACTTCGGCGGTGCATCGGCAAAACAGCTGTGGCGGCAGCAGGCTTCTTCGGCGATGCGACGGCAACAGCTTCGGCGGCGACACGCTTCTTCCTCGTTGCGTCGCGGTTCCAGCTCCCAGCGACACGCAGTCTCTAGAGGTCCCAAAAACAGCAACAGGCACCTCTCTGCAGGTAGAATTCCCAGCAAGGAAATTCAGGGGAGCTGTGGGGGAAGTCTTTGTGTCCCTGAGACTTAAGAACATGAGGTAAACTCACCTTCAAGCCCTTACTAAATCCTTTGTTCTCTGAAGCCACAGGGTGTCTGTACCTAGTCAAAACCAGTTCTGTCCTACCTGGTGCAGCTTCCTGGCAGGAGGTGGAGACAGCATTGTTGAAAGCAGACCTGGCCCAGGTAGCTGAAAAGAAATCTCCTCCCCTACTCTCTATTCAACCCAAGTCCTATTCAGCTCAGCCCTGGCCCATCAGACTGCCAGAGCCGAAGCCCTCTCCAGCCCCCTGGCAATCACAAACCAGACATGGAATACACAAACCTAGCAGAGGCATACTGGGTGGTTAGGCAAGAAAATACCTACTTTCTAAAAGTAGTATTTTCAAACACAGAATGTACAAATCACCAACACTAAAAGATGTATTGTAACATTCTGAGTTCAGGCATACTAAACTATATTTTCCTATCTTGTTTCTAGGGTCAGTTATGTTTATAAGGTGTTATAAGCTAATTGCCCATTCAGGCCTATGGGAACAGATAGCCTTTCAATAGTGAAAAAACTAAATTGGCTGTAATTCACTATCAGGACATGCCACACACATCAGGGCATGTCCTACCTTTCACATTCAATGCACACCGCCCGCAGGTGTACCTAGGGCCTACCTTAGGGGTGACTAACATGTAGAAAAGGGAAGGTTTAGGGACTGGAAAGTGTGTGCACTTGCCAAGTCGGCATGGCAGTCCCAGACTGCACACAGGCTCTGCAATGGCAGGCCTGAGCCACACTTTACAAGCTGCTTCTGTGGGTGGAAAAAACAGTGCTGCAAGCCCACCAGAAGCATTTGATTTACAGGCCCTGGGCACACATGGTGCACGGTACTAGGGTCTGAAAAGTAAATCAAATAAGCCTATCATGGAGTCACCAATCCATTACAACAATTTACAACAAGGAGCACTTGCACTTTGGCACTGAACAGCAGTGGCAAAGTGCCCAAAGCATCTAGACCGGCAAAAACATAGCAAAAACGTAGGCGGAAACAGCGAAAAAATGGAAGGGAGACCCACGCCAATGGTGCCAGGTTCTAACAATGGCTAACACACATTGGCAAAGCCAGTAACTCTTGCAGAGGCGAGAACTATTGGATTTGTCAATCCTTGTTTTATTTCCCATGTGTGCTGCAGGTGGAGACATGGCACTAGTATGCTGCTGTATTTGGACAAGCCTGTGCTTGCATGTGTTGGCACATTAAAACCAGAACTATTGGCTCTGGCAATGTTTGTCTCGAGAAGATTCTGGCTACAGACAGTTGGCTCGCCCCAAAATCATGTAACCTAAATTTACTGATGGTTGTATGGCATTTCCTATGTTATATTTAAGCAATGTTTCATTATTTCTCTGGGTGATTGGGTTCAGGGACTCACCAATAGTTGTGGGGTTCAGTGTTGCTAGGCGTGAATCTTTGTGCTCTTTGTGTACTTTGTGGTGAATATGCAAGTGCTTGGCTGAGGGTTTCTAGTGCAAAGAGGTTCGTAAGCAGAGAAGCCTACAGTGTTTTCAGAAACCACGGAGGAATGTCGACGACACCTGTAGTGCTAAGCCCTACATCCCCATCCTATCTTGGAACATCCGTGGCCGTATCAATATTAGAAAAGTCAGGAGGTAGATTTAAGCTTTTAGGCACATAACACAGACTGCTACAGGCAACACTTTCAGGCCACTGTCTGCCCCATGGTTTCCAGCAGGGCTTCATTAATAGCGACGCACCTACCCATACATCATGTAGGAGATGTTTACAGCCATCGGCTTTCAGAGGACACTTTTATCTCATCAATTCAACAAACCGACCAAAAGATATTTGGATGAACTGGAAACCGTGGGTTGGTGTTTACCTCTGCCCATTGACTTTTCTGCTAGCATATTTGTAAGTGTTGCACAATTTCGTCTGTTGAAATGCTATTAACCTTGTGCAGTGACACATATTTGTGCGTTTTGTTCCCTCAATGCAGAACATATCTTTCCCCATAGAGAAACCTTTTACCATGCTCCTGCCTCAATTTTGGAAAGGGTCAGTGGTGTTTCCTACCCCGTCTCACCATTGGCAGGAGTAAATCTCTGACCAGCATTTGAAATGGAGTTTGTTCCCAAACTTTCCACGGAAACACGCTTTGGAACGCCTCCTCCCATGCCTTAAATGGCGCTTACACATAAAGGCGCTTACACATAATATCATACCACAGTCAGGTACCATTTTGCATGAGTAAAATTACTTAAGAGTGCAAGGTATTCTTTGTGAGTACTCTGCACTCGTGATCCCAACCATTTGTGTGCATAAATCATATTTGCATGAAGAAATTGGTTAGTGAGTTGGGCTGAAGATGGATGCCAGTAAGACGCAGATGTGCATCCATCTTGGAAATGTCTGGGAATGCCAATTTAGGAGCAATAAGGGGCACGATGTATCATTGCCATTTTCTAACAGAGATGTGCAATTTGTGCAGCGACTGGTTTGCAAATGGGAATGCTGTTTGTGAGGCGACTTACATATTGTCTGTTGCAAGGGTTTGATTATGACCTGCCTAATGAACATTAATTAGGCAAGTCACAACTTGCGACTCCCTATGAATGGCTGCCAATGCAGTAATGGAGGCCTGCAAGGGACAGCCAGCTTCCATTCCTTCATGGCGAAATGAGAAACATTTTTGTTTAAAAGAGCCCGTGTAAATTAGAGGCACAGGAGCTGCTTTTAAAACACACAGGGGCTTCCTCATGAGAGCCCTGCATCACTTTTGCACCACGTAAAGTGGCACATGCGAGATGCAGGGAAATCTTAAAGATTTATGAAGCCACTCAAAGTCACCTTGCGAGATGCAGGGAAATCTCAAAGAGTTATGAGGCCACTCAAAGCCACCCTGCGTGGCTTTGGCTGGCCACATAAATCATGAGTAAGGTGACATAGCGCAAATTGCAGCATCGCCTTACTCTGCACCCGGGAGGCATTCCACAGGCATTGCAGTGGGTTTTCCCATGCAATACACATGGAATTCAACTCTGCCCCAGATTAACAAAGTGATGGAAGCCAGAGGAAGTGTAAAATCCATATGCCTCCCGAGGTGAGGCGAAAGGTGACGCCACACAGCTTGAATCGATTCTCCCCTGGAACTGGTCTGACCACCACATCATTACATTCCACATCATTGTAACAATTAAATTACTTTCTATCCAACCCACAAGAACAAAAATTTGGAAGAGAAACCTTAACTATGTTGGTGGCGACTTACTCACAATCTCCATTCCGAACATCCTGCTTCCACCCATAGGCTTATCGGATGTACAAGATCTGACTAATCACTACTTCCACTCAATGAACACGGTACTAGACAAACTTGCTCCCTTACAACTGAAAAGAGTCACCACAAAAGACTCAAAACCCTGGTTTGATAGTAGACTAAATGAAGACAGACGATCTCCAAGACTAATTGAACGAAGATGGAGATCGTCATCATCATGTGACCACCTCAAGCTATTAAGAAGCACGGTGAAAGCCTACCGCAGAAAGGTCAGATGGTCAAAAGCAGACTTCTTCAGCAAGCAATTAGACCATGCCAAGAACCGCCCCAAAAAGCTATTCAAATTAATCAAATATCAATCTAAGGCTGCACCCTGCCGCCCACAAGCTAACCCAGACTCACTTCCCAATTGCAAGGAATTTGCTGCCTTCTTTACTATGAAGACAGAAAACATAAAGACGGACCTGCTCAACGACTTAAAATCTGATACTCACATGGACACTTCACGACTCCCACTAGGAGCCCCATCCACATGCTCCACAAAGTTCGACCTCAAAAACCTCTCATCCTGGTCCTCCTTCCACACCTACAGTGAAGAATCTATATTAAAAATGCTCACAGCCCTGAACCCTTCCAGCCATTTCACTGACCCTCTGCCCGCAAACTACATAAAAGACTTCACGCCCTGCTATTCCCTCTATGGACCAAGATTATTAACACCTCTCTCCATCAAGGAACCATCCCAGACATCCTGAAAGCAGGGCAGGTAAACATTATCTTAAAGAAGCCATTAGCAGACCCCTCGGACCTAAATAACTATTGCCCAATATCCAACATCCACACTTTGGCCAAACATTTAGAAAAATGTGTCCACACACAGCTTAGCAAACACATAGACCTATTCAACCTACTCGATCAATACCAATCCGGCTTCCATGCAGGGCACAGCACTGAATCAGCCATGACCCACATAATAGATGATGCATTAAAAATCCTTCACAAAAACGAAGCCTGTCTACTAATCTTGCTTGACCTATCCACTGCCTTAGACACCGTTAAACACGACAACTTGATTGATCTCATGAAATACAGAATGGAATTATCAGGATCCGTGCTAAATTGGTTCACCTCCTTCCTACAGAATAAATCACAAAGTTTCAAGGTTAGTCAATCCTTCTCCAAGCCCATCCCAGTCACTTTAGGAGTACCACAGGGATTGTCTCTTTCACCCACTCTTTTCAATCTGTTCATGGAACCTCTCAACGATCTGCTCAGCTTCCTGAAGGTCCATTACCACATGTACGCAGAAGACACACAACTCTACATAAAGATCCACTCACTTGAAGACATCAAATCCCTCAAATCAACGCTTCAAAAAACACAGAGCTGACTAGCCGAAAACCATCTGAAACTAAACACCCTCAAAACGGAATTCCTCTTAATCGCTCCCCCCAACCAATCATCCACCATCCTCGAGTGGATGAACCACCTAACAGCACTCAAACGCCAACCCCTCATAATAGACTCAGCCAAATCGTTGGGAGTGACCCTTGACCGAAATCTAAATATGCAGAAACACATTAGCACTCTACAAAAAGGAGCCAACTTTCAATGAAAACCTTGAGAAAACTGAAACCCTTCCTGCCAGCAAAAGGCTTCAAACAGACAGTTCAAGCGCTAGCTATCCCTAGAGTGGAATATGGGAGTGTCACTCTATGTGGCCTCCCCAGATTGTCGACGGCCCCTCTTAGAGCTTCACTCAACACAACTGCTAGACTTATCACAGGCTCCAAAAGAAACAGCCACATCTTCCCTGACCTGCGAGCCCTCAACTGGCTACCTTTCAAGGTGAGAATTCATCTGAAAATCGCTTTTATGACACACAAGGCATTACATCACAAAACTCAGAGTTATCTAGCTCAGAAACTAGTGCTCTCATGTGGTAACAGATCCAAAAGGGAGCTCAAATAATCTCCTGTTGAAGCCACAACAATTAGTAAAGAAGAAAACATACAACCGCACCTTCTCAGGAATGGCACCCAGGATTTGGAATGCTTTGCCCCCAGAAACGAGACAGAACCCGTCTGCTGCATTCTTCAAAAAAGAAGTGAAAGCTATTCACATGGCTAAATTTACTTGAACTTTCCATATACACCTGTAATATATCTATATATATAATATTTGTGAACTTTCTGTATTAGACACCTATATCTTGTTCGCACTATACAAAACCTTCAAAATAAATAAATAAATAAATAAACTTTAATTTCTCCTCGATTTTTCCTGCTTCCATGTTCGCTGCATTCTGCAGAACACATGTAAAGAAGAAAACGCCTCGCAGGATTGTTTTTGTGTAGGAAGGTGCACCTTCCTGCACAAAAACAATCCTGCCAACAACGGAGGCACCCTTGCACCATGGTGCAAGGTGCCTATGTTGGTGCTAGGCTGCCAATATGGCCCAGCGCAGGCAGAAAGGACAGGAATGCACCGTATTGCTTAAATCCAGTGCATTTCTGCCCTTTCTCTTTGACGTAGGGCAGCGCAGAAAGGTGCCTTGCTGTGCTTCCCTATGCCAAAATGCCATAAATGAAGCCCACAAATGAGAAGACATCGGACAGTGGTCTTCTGGGTGGTCCAGTGAACCACTGCCTGCTACCCCGAGGTCGTTGACAATGACATGATTTCCAAAGGAAGTGCAGATCACTTACCCCGCTAACTTAGGGGTTGGTAACTTGTCAATGGTTTCATTTTTGCTTTCCCAACAGCTGATATATTTTGTAATATTTTTACGGTTTATGAACAGGTATTTGCATTTTGTTGTGTGTTAGGAAAAAAATGATTCCTACAGCCTTTCTCTTCACACTTCCTGTCCCCTGGCAAAATAGTCTGATAGTTCACTTTACAAAATCTGCCACAATTGCAGCCAGAGGAAGAAAAGTAAATGTCAGTGACATGTTGGAAGAATACATAGCAATGAATCAGATGACATGGCCTGACACTTGGCCTCTGTCTCTGAACGCACAGCAAAAGTGACATGACAAGATAAATACAAAATGTAAAGGCATCTTTACTGCTCATTCACTTTCCGCTCATGGTTATTTTGGGGGTGCTGCAACACCCCTGTACTCCTACTTTCAGTGCCTATGGAGCACAGCACCAACATTACTTTGTGCCAGGGAGCGACAACTACCCTGTAATCTATTCAAAGAAGCATAACAGGGAAAAACACCCCAAACACCCAAAAGGTTTCATGCAAAGACATCTGCTAAAATAGTGTGACCTGGTTTTGTGTGAAACCTTAATGCTGATAGGCAATCATGAGTCTAAATTACTCCATTAGGATGTAAGTTTGACTGAAAAAAATGGAAAGAGCAGTCCTTACATCCGTCTCCTGCATCTACAGGCACCAAGCAGTCCTCACATATGATCTCATTCCTCTACAGGGACCAAGCTGTCCTCACATCCGATCTCATGCCTCTACAGGCACCAAGCAGTCCTCACATCCGATCTCCTGCCTCTCATCATGCAGCTACAGGCACCAGGCAGACCTCACATCCGATCTTACGCCTCTTTAGGCACAGGCAGTCCTCACATCCGATCTTACGCCTCTTTAGGCACCAGGCAGTCATCACATCTGATCTCATGCCTCTACAGGCCCCAGAGAGTCCTCACATCTTATCTCGTGCCTCTACAGGTGCCAAACAGACTTCAGATTCGATCTCATACCTCTAAAGGTGCCAAGCAGCCCTCACATCCGCTATTACACCTCTACAGGTGCCAGACAGTCCTCACATCTAATCGTATGCTTCTACAGGCACCAAGCAGTCCTCAAATCTGATCTTACGCCTTTAAAGGCACCACACCATCGTAATATCTGATCCCATGCCTCTACAGGCACCAACCAGTCCTCACATCCGATCACATGCCTCTACCAATGCCAAGCAGTCCTCATATCTGATCTCATGCCTCTACAAGTGACAGAGAGCCCTCACATCTAATCTCATGCCTCTACAGGCACCAAGCAGTCATCACATCTGATCTTACGTCTCTACAGGCACCAAGCAGTCCTCACATCCGATCTCCTGATTCTACAGGCACCAAGCAGTACTCACATCCGATCTCATGCCTCTACAGGCACCAAGCAACCCTCACATCTGATCCCATGCCTCTACAGGTGCCAAGCAGTCCTCACATCTGATCTCATGCCTCTACAGTCACCAAGCTCCCCTCACATCTGATCTCATTCCTCTGCAGGTGCCAAGCAGTCCTCACATCCGATCTCATGACTCTACACGCACCAAACAGCCCTCACATCTGATTTCATTCCTCTAAAGGTGCCAAGCAGTCCTCACATCCAATCTCATGCCTCTACAGGCACCAAACAGCCCTCAAATCTGATCTCATGCCTCTATAGGTGCCAAGCAGTCCTCACATCTTACCTCATGCCTCTATAGGCACCAAGCAGTCCTCACATTCTATCTCCTACCTCTACAGACACCAAACAGTCCTCATATCCAATCTCATGCCTCTACAAGCACCAAGCAGTCCTCACATCCATTCTTACCCCTCACATCCTATCTCATATCTCTTCCCGTGCCTATATAGATGCCAAGCACTCCACACATCTGATCTCATGCCTTTCTGTATGCCTCTACAGACACCAAGCAGTCCTCACATCTGATCTCATGCCTCAACAGGTGCCAAGCCATCCTCACATCTGATCTCATGCCTCTACAGGCACCAAGCGGTCCTCATGTTCTATCTTTACCTCTACAGGTGCCAAACAGTCGTCATATCCAATCCCGTGCCTCTACAGGCACCAAGCAGCCCTAACATCCAATCCTTCGCCTCTACAGGTGGCATAGTCCTCACATTTGATCTCATGCCTCTACAGGCACCAAGCAGTCCTCACATCTGATGTCATACCTCTACAGGTGCCAAGCCACCCTCACATCTGACCTTATGCCTCTACAGGCACCAAGCAGTCCTCACATTCTATCTCATGCCTCTACAGGCACCAAACAGACCTCATATCCAGTCTCATGTCCCTACATGCACAAAGCAGTCCTCATATTCTATCTCATGCCTCTAAATGTGCCAAGCCATCCTCACATCTGATCTCATTGCCTCTACAGGCACCAAGCAGTCCTCACATTCCATCTCATGCCTCTACAGGTGCCAAACAGTCCTCATATCCAATCTCATGCCTCTACAAGCATGAAGCAGTCCTCACATCCGATCTTACGCCTCTTCAGGCACCAAGCAGTCTCCACATTCTAATTCATGTCTCTTCTCGTGCCTATATAGATGCAAAGCACTCCTCACATCCGATCTCATGCCTTTCTGCATGCCTCTACAGGTGCCAAGCAGTCCTCACAATCGATCCTATGCCTCTACAGGCACCAGGCAGTTCTGACATCTGATCTCATGCCTATACAGGCACCAGACAGTCCTCTCGTCTGATCTCAAGCCTCCGTAGGCACCTATCAGTCCTCACATCCTATCAGGGCCGGATTTAGCGCTGGTGGCGCCCGGAGCGACAATAATTTTTTGACACCCCCACGTCTCCTGACCGCCTCCACAGATTCTCTCCCTACCACCTGAAAAAGTGCCCCTCATCTCTCCTATCATGAGATGTTGCTAAACACAGTGCCCCCCTGAGGTCACAGTGCCCCCTCCACAGGTCAGCGCCCAGTGCGGCCACACCAGTCGCACTGCCTTAAAGCTGGCCCTGCATCCTATCTAATGCCTCTCCTCGTGCCCCTACAGGCGCCAAGCAGTCCTTATATCTGCTCTCATGCCTCTATAGGCGCCAAGCAGCCCTTACATTCTATCTCATGCCTCTATAGGTGCCAAGTAGTCCTCACAATCGATCATATACCTCTAGAGGCACCAGGCAGTTCTGACATCTGATCTCATGCCCTTACAGGCACCAAAGAGTCCTCACAACCTATCTCATGCCTCTCCTCGTGCCCCTATATTTGACAAGCAGTCCTCACATCTGATCTCATACCTCTGCAGGCCCCAAGCAGCCCTCAAATCTGATCTCATTTCTCTACAGGTGCCAAGCAGTCCTCACATCCGATCTCATGACTCTACAGGCACCAAGCAGCCCTCACATCTGATTTAATTCCTCTGCAGGTGCCAAAAAGTCCTCACATCCAATCTCATGCCTCTACAGTCACCAAACACCCCTCACATTCTATCTCATGCCTCTACAGGTGCAAAACAGTCTTCATATCTGATCTCATGCCTCTGAAGGTACCAAGCAGCCCTCACATCCAATGTTATGCCTCTACAGGTGACATACATTCCTCACTTCTGATATCATGCTTCTACAGGCACCAAGCAGCCCTCACATCCGATCTCATGCCTCTACAGGTGCCAGCAGTCCTCACCCCCGATCTCATGCATCTACAGGCGCCAAGCAGCCCTCACATCCGATCTCATGCCTTCACAGTTGCCAGCAGTCCTCACATTCGATCTCATGCCTCTACAAGCACCTAGCAGCCTTCAAATCTGATCTCAAGCCTCTACAGGCACAAAGCAGTCCCCAAATCCTATCTCATGCCTCTCCTCCTGCCTCTACAGGCAATAGGCAGTTCTCACGTCTGATCTCAAGACTCTACAGGCCACATACATTCCTCACTTCTGATCTCATGCCTCTACTGGCCCAAGTAGCTCTCACATCCGATGTCATACCTCTACAGGCACCTACCAGTCCTCACATCCTATCACCTCGTGCCCCTATATTTGCTAAGCAGTTCTTACTTCTGATCACTTGGTGCTGAAGGCGAGAAGACGTGGCGCCTTAACCAGACCGAAGAGAACATGTCAGCTCTCAAGGACGCCACCCGCCAACACCACCAACACCTCCGCGCCGCACGAAAAACAGCCTACCGGAACAGACTTGACAACAACGCCCACAACAGCAAGGAACTATTTGGCATCGTCAAAGAGCTCTCCAACCCGGAAGCAGAAAACAACTCCATCCCTCCCTCACAGGACCTCTGCGACTCCCTCGCAACCTTCTTCCACCACAAGATCACCGACATATACAACAGCTTCCCGACCGCCGCCACGAGCCCCCCTCCGGAACCCGCCACCGACACCACCACCATCCTCACCTGGAACCCTACCACCACCGAGGAGACCACCCGCATAATGAACTCGATCCATTCCGGATCCCCATCGGACCCCTGCCCGCACCACATCTACAACAAGGCCGACGACATCATCGCACCACACCTCCGAGACGTCATCAACGCCTCCCTCACCGCCGCCACCTTCCCGGAGAGCTGGAAACACGCAGAGCTCAACGCCCTCTTAAAGTAACCTACAGCAGACCCCACCGAACTCAAAAACTTCCGGCCCATCTCTCTCCTGCCGTTCCCCGCCAAAGTGATTGAGAAAATCGTCAACGCTCAACTCACCAACGCCCTGGAAACCAACGACTCCCTCGACCCCACACAGTTCGGTTTCAGGGCCAACCACAGCACCGAAACCGCCCTGATCGCAGCAACGGACGACATCAGAGCCCTGACCGACAAGGGAGAGACCGTGGCCCTCATACACCTGGATCTCTCTGCAGTCTTCGACACGGTCTGCCACCGCACCCTGATACGCCGCCTCAGCAACGCCGGCATCAGAAGCAAGGCCCTGGAATGGATCGTCTCCTTCCTCTCCGGAAGGACTCAGAGAGTCCGCCTTCCCCCCTTCAGATCCACAGCCACGGAGATCATCTGCGGCGTACCTCAAGGATCCTCCCTCAGCCCCACTCTCTTCAACGTCTACATGACCCCCCTGGCGAACATCGCACGCAAACACGGACTCGACCTTATATCATACGCCGACGACACCCAGCTCATCTTATCCCTCACTAACAACCCCACATCAGCTAGGACCAGACTACATGAAGGAATGAAGGAAGTGGCGAACTGGATGACAGACAGCCGTCTGAAACTGAACACAGACAAAACGGAGGTCCTCATCCTCGGCCCCACTCCCACCGCATGGGATGACTCCTGGTGGCCCCCCGCCCTAGGCAGCACTCCCCAATCCACCGACCACGCGCGCAACCTCGGCTTCATCCTGGACTCTTCCCTCACCATGACCAGACAGGTGAACTCGGTGACCTCGGCATGTTTCAACACCCTCCGCATGCTCCGCAAGATCTTCCGCTGGATCCCCACCGACACCAGGAAGACCGTCACCCACGCCCTCGTCACCAGCCGCTTGGACTACGGGAACACCCTGTACGCCGGCATCACCACCAAGCTGCAGAGGAAACTCCAACGGATCCAGAACGCTGCCGCAAGACTCATCCTGGACATCCCTCGCCACCACCACATCTCCGGACACCTGAAAAAACTCCATTGGCTACCCGTCAACAAGCGGATCACCTTCCGACTACTCACCCACGCACACAAAGCCCTTCACAACCTCGGACCCAAACTCATCAACAACCGCGTCTCCTTCTACACTCCCCCGCGCACTCTGCGCTCCACCGGACAGGCCCTGGCAGCCGTACCCCGCATCCGCAAAGCCACCGCCGGAGGAAGATCCTTCTCTTTTCTAGCAGCGAAGACCTGGAACTCTCTGCCCAGCCACCTTCGCGCCATACCTGACCACCTCTCCTTCAGATGGCAGCTCAAGACCTGGCTCTTCGAGCACTGACCCCCCCCCCCCCCTCCCAGCGCCTTGAGACCCTTGATGGGTGAGTAGCGCGCTTTATAAATGCGATTGATTGATTGATTGATTGATTGATTGATTGATTGATTGATTGATTGAAGGTTGGGGTGTAAACTCATAGGACCAATAATAGCGCCCATAGCAAAAGCAAAGATTACTTTGAAACTTAGGAACGCCTTTTGAGGTACAGCTGTGTATGGAAATGGCACTAATAAAGGAACCCCTTTCCCACTAGGAACAAGAATACACACCCTTCTAAAACAGTTTTTCCTGGTGAAAAGAACAAACTAATAGTCATGGTCTTGTGAGCATAGTAATAGTAAGTTTCTCCTGTCTACCTGAAGAAGGCCCAAACCCGAATAATAATCCCCCCTCCCCCAGTAAACGTTGTAGTTAAAAATGTGACAGTATTATAAGAAAAGAAATACATGCATGGACCCCCTTGCTCCCTCCATTATCCCAATGCCTATTTGAGGGACCTTGTGCTCGTTTATAATGCTGTATGCTCCTATTGTTCATGCACACCACATCCGGTGGTTTGGTCTTGTATCTGCATAATCGCTCCTGTGATCATTTGTACATTAACACTATGCAAGCAGCGAAGATGGATATATGCACTATCGCATACAAAACATGACTGCTCAATATGAAGTAACAATTCGGTTTGGGTTTTTGTACCTATGTCACGCGGATAAAATGCCCACTGACGCATGATTCGCTTAATTATTCCTTCTTTCTGGTGAGTGTATTATGGAGTTGGTTGCCTTCCCACACAAATGAGCGCTATATTGGTTTAAAAAACACTTACATCAGAATATATAAAAACAATAATAAATGAGCACACATCGTGGCAGTTTCAAAAGGGTGTTTGGAGAACCCGTTAATCCATCAATTGCTTCAGTTGTTTTTTTTATTTTATCGGGATACAGGTCAAAGTGCAATGACGTGCTTTGCGTACAACGCGTATTTATGTGTATTTAAATGCTGGTTCACGATCCATGCCAGGTGTTTACCAACGGGCCCATATACAGCATAAAATGCCGTCTTTGGTCATGCGCAGAGTAGTCGTATATTGTATGGGACTGTGCAGCAATGCCATCACAGGAGGGCAGTGGGGCTGCCAGGGGTTGACCTGGGCATCCAGTGACGGGTTCAGCCTTGTGCCCTGTCCAGAGGGGGCAGTGTCCTCTGTGAGCCGGTGTGTGCAAGAGGCGGCCCCGCAGGGCGTTGAAGACGGAAACAAAAGCCAGGGAAAGTCCATGAATGACAATCATGTCAAACATACATGAATGAACTCATAACATATGGGGAAGAGGTGAATGCTTTCTTATGCAAATCCAGTCACTGTATTTTTCTGTATGGTAAGTCGTGTCTGGAATGTTCACTGTGACAAAAATGCAGATGGGCAGGAGCAACATACTTGAATTAGAACTCATCGTTTTTGAAAATCTAATGGGCCCACCCATATCCTGCGGCTGCCACTGAAACTGAAACAAATGTATACAGAAAACCCATCTTCCCATAACTGGCTTTGAAGAGGGTTGGCACGTACCTTCTCTCAAGTAGCCTTGAGTAGGGTTGGCGACAACCTCTCCTCAAGTGCTCATTAGCTTGGTGGATGTGCACCTCCCATCCGCTGGCCTTGAGTAGGGTTGTTGTCCATCCTCCTAATATTGTCTTGAGTAGGGTTCATGACCACCTTTCATCAAATACTCTTGAGTAGGGTTGGTGGCGACCAATCCTCAGAGCTCACTAGCTTGGTTGATGTGCACCTCCCATCCGCTGGACTTGAGTAGGGTTGTTGTCCACCCTCCTATTATGGTCTTGAGTAGGGTTCTTGGCCACCTCTCATCAAATAGCGTTGAGTAGGGTTGGCATTGACCTCTCCTTAACTGGTCACTAGCTTGGTTGATGCGCATCTCCCATCTTCTGCCCTCGAGCAGGGTGGTTGTCCCTCTCCCCTATCATGGTCTCTGCGAGGGGTCATGGCCTCCTGCCTTCAGCTGCCCACAGTAGGGTTGCCGTCCACCTCTACCCAATTGGTCTTAAGTAGGGATGGGATGGAATAGAAAAAGCATTTATAAAGCGCGAACTGTCCCTCAAATTACATCTTGGCGCTAGACACGCTAAGCTATCAGAAAATAATGAAAAATGAGAGAGATGGGACAAAGACCAAACTGTAGCAGTAGAAAGAAGATTTTGACGCTTTCCTAAATAAAAGATGAAAGGCGAAGGCCATTATCCCGACAGGCAGGGAGTTCCTCAACTGAATCCCACGAACAGAAAGAAACCACCATCCACCCTTAGATCTTTTGCAACCTGGGGGTGACAAAAAGTAGGAGGTTGTTTGAGTGACAGTGGCCTTCTAGGGAGGTCCAGTGAACCGCTGCCTGCTACCCTGAGGTCGTTGACATGATTTCCAAAGGGAGTGCAGATCACTTACCCCGCTAACTTAGGGGTTGGTAACTCATCAATGGTTTCATTTTTGCTTTGCAAACTGCTGATATATTTTGTAATATTTGTACAGTTTATGAACAGGAATTTGCATTTTATTGTGTGTTAGGAAAAAATGATTCCTGCAGCCTTTCTCTTCACACTTCCTGTCCCCTGGCAAAATAGTCTGATAGTTCACTTTACAAAATCCGCCAAAATAGCAGCCAGAGGAAGAGAAGGATATGTCAGTGACATGTTGGAAGAATACACAGCAATGAATCAGATGACATGGCCTGACACTTGGCCTCTGTCTCTGAACGCACAGCAAAAGTGACATGACAAGATAAATACAAAATGTAAAGGCATCTTTACTGCTCATTCACTTTCCGCTCATGGTTATTTTGGGGGTGCTGCAACACCCCTGTACTCCTACTTTCAGTGCCTATGGAGCACAGCACCAGCATTACTTTGTGCCAGGGAGCGACAACTACCCTGTAATCTATTCAAAGAAGCATAACAGGGAAAAACACCCCAAACACCCAAAAGGTTTCATGCAAAGACATCTGCTAAAATAGTGTGACCTGGTTTTGTGTGAAACCTTAATGCTGATAGGCAATCATGAGTCTAAATTACTCCATTAGGATGTAAGTTTGACTGAAAAAAATGGAAAGAGCAGTCCTTACATCCGTCTCCTGCATCTACAGGCACCAAGCAGTCCTCACATATGATCTCATTCCTCTACAGGGACCAAGCTGTCCTCACATCCGATCTCATGCCTCTACAGGCACCAAGCAGTCCTCACATCCGATCTCCTGCCTCTCATCATCCAGCTACAGGCAGCAGGCAGTCCTCACATCCGATCTTACGCCTCTTTAGGCACCAGGCAGTCCTCACATCCGTTTTTACGCCTTTTTAGGCACCAGGCAGTCCTCACATCCGATTTTACGCCTCTTTAGGCACCAGGCAGTCATCACATCTGATCTCATGCCTCTACAGGCACCAGAGAGTCCTCACATCTGATCTCATGCCTCAGGCACCAAGCAGTCCTCACATCTTATCTCATGCCTTTACAGGTGCCAAACAGTCTTCAGATTCGATCTCATACCTCTAAAGGTGCCAAGCAGCCCTCACATCCGCTATTACGCCTCTACATGTGCCAGATAGTCCTCACATTTGATCTTATGCTTCTACAGGCACCAAGCAGTCCTCACATCTGCTCTTACGCCTTTAAAGGCACCACACCATCCTCATATCTGATCTCATGCCTCTACAGACAACAAGCAGTCCTCACATCCGATCTCATGACTCTACAGGTGCCAAGCCTTCCTCACATCCGATCTCATGCCTCTACAAGCACCAAGCAGCCCTCAAATCCGATCTCATGCCTCTACAGGCACCAGGCAGTCCTCACATCCGATCACATGCCTCTACCAATGCCAAGCAGTTCTCATATCTGATCTCATGCCTCTACAGGCAACAAGCAATCCTCACATCTGATCTTATGCCTCTCCTCATGCCACTACCGGTGCCAAGCAGTCTTCACATACAACCTTTGCCTCTTCAGGCACCAGACTGTCCTCAAATTCGATCTCATGCCTCTACAGGCACCAAGCAGTCCTCACATCCGATCACATGCCTCTATCAATGCCAAGCAGTCCTCATATCTGATCTCATGCCTCTACAAGTGACAGGGAGCCCTCACATCTAATCTCATGTCTCTACAGGCACGTATATAGCTTATCGATTATTGATTGGTATTGATATATGTACTAACACTATGGGCCTCATGTAGGTAGCCAAATACCGGTCGGTAACGGCCGATTTTCGGTAATTTTACCGTTACCGACCGGTATTTTGGCCATTGGTATGTAGGGGGACAAATTTTGCTTTCGGAATTTACCGAATCGGTAAAATTACCGATTCGGTAAAAATACCGAATCGGTAATGTTACCGAATCGGTAACTTTTCCGAATCGGTAATTTTACCGATTCGGTAAATTCCGACAGCAAAATCGAGATGTAGGGGGAGTGTGTGTGTGTGTTTAAGAGTCGGTATTTACCACCAACTTATAGTTGGTGGTAAATAATGAATGTATGTGTAAATGCATTTTTACGCGCGTAGCAGTGTGCAATGTGGCATACATACATGCCCTTAGGGCATGTATGTGTGCCACATGTGCACACATGGCCGAATCAGGGGTGCAACAGGGTGTCAATGTGACACCCTGCCACCCTTGTATGTGTTCCCCCCATTACCGAATCGGTATTTACCGATTCGGTAATGAGGCATACCTTCCCATCAATGGGAAGGTATGCCTCATTACCGAATCGGTAAATACCGATTCGGTAATTACCGACTAGTAACGATTCGGTAAAAAATACCGACTCATTACCTACATACCAGTTACCACTTCTAAAATACCGATTCGGTATCGTTCGGTATTTTAGAAGTGGTAACTGGTATGCTACCTACATGAGGCCCTATATGTTGAAGTCGTATTGAGTTTTATGTTGTCTGTAATGCTTCCGTGAGGTAGGAAGTCGGGAATTGATGACAATTCCGTAGTAGAGCAGAAGTAAGTACTGCTCTCGGGCAAGACTGAATTGTGGTTGCCCGTAGGTACACGGGAGAAACGTGTGACAATTGAAGTTGCACAGCGCATTGTCTGGGTTCGATTCGGCAGCATCGCCGTGTGTTGCCATTAGTGATGTTTTCTGTGTGAGAAAAGCGTGAATGATAGTAAAGGGTTACCTGTGAAATTTTGGTCTTAGGTACCAGGAAACCAATTGGCATACCGATAACGCTTATCACTGAAAAGGTAGCAGGTATTCTCTGAGCTTGTTAGAAGGACAGAGTAGAGGTAAGCGCTGCTTTGTTAACGTGTGTTATAATTCTGTAGTAGGACAGGCCGTTCGCTGTTCTCGGGAAAGACAGGATTCTGTATGAATGAACTATATATTTCCTTGCGTGAAAGTGCTTGAATGAAATAGCATTCGGGTTAATTGCGGAACTCTGGTTTTATTTCTCAGGAGCATTGCGTTTCCAACTATGTGTCTTAATTCCGGAGAGAACAGTTAATTGATGCTTGATAGAAGGGTGAAGTAGAGGGACGTGCTATTTTGCCAACGGACGTAATAATTCTGTAGTGGGGCAGAGGTAAGCACTGCTCTCAGAAAATCAGGATTCTCGTGGGAAAGGTCTTTTTGCTATTCTGTGGTTAGCGGAGCATACAATGGAGATGGTTGTACGTTGTAACTAACAAGTACTGTAAATTTGAAACAAAGTCTATCGCGTAGTTGTGTAAAGGAGGGGTAGACTGAGGACAGGAGTCAGGAGCAGAAGCTGCTGCAGCGACTGTTGACGTCAGGAGGACCGCGCTGTGATTGGACAGCTAGTTAGTGATGTAGACGCTCCAGGATTGGTGCGTTAGTGTGAGTCGTGCAGGGATTGGAAGTTTTGACAGCGACGTAGACATTCCAGGATTGGTGTGTTAGTGTGAGTCGCGCAAGGATTGGAGACTGTGACAGTGACGTAGACACGCCAGGATTGATGCGTGAGTAAGAGTCGCACTACTATTGGATTAGAGATCGTACAGTGGTAGGAAAGACTGAAAAGTTTACTAAAGACAGGAAAATGTATTATCATTCACCCGAGAAAAAGAAAAAGTCTGTGTTTAGTAAGATGAGAAACTGGTTTATAAAGGACAAGGAGATTGTGACTAGGGAAGGACAGTTACTCCCGCCGGCAAAGACCCCCGCATCCTTCATGGTTGCGAAATACGGGTATCATACCTGTATCTGGTTAGACAATTGGGCAAAGTATACAAAGGAAGACGGAGTTCTAGCATTTCCAGAGGATGGGTCATTTAACTTGGCAATATTAAGGAACTTGCGGGAGAGGATGATGAATTAAGATCCACGACCTAGGCCTACACAGTTCGAGGCATTGACAGAGTGGGAAGATGAAATGCATGAGCGAGAAAAGCAGAGGAATGGCAATAGGTATAGGTATATGTTTGGACGGCCAAACGACCGTGAAACTCATAGTGATCGAATGAGAAGATGGCGAGACGCTAGTATGACTGAAGGATTATTTCCAGTTAGAACAGAAGGAGAAAGTGGAGGAAGGAAATGTCTAGAAAAGAGAAATAATATAGAAACCCGGAGGTATGGGGCTAATGAAACTGATGATGATGTTCTAGATGATATGTTTTACAAGAGCCCACCTCCGTACAGACAGGAACCAGATACGCCAACCTCAGGCACGCCAGTGAGGGAAACTCTGAGAATCATTAAAACAGAAGTTATGACCTCAGAGGTGAAAAGAAGAAATTCACTTAAAGAAAAGGGGAAGGGGGGCGTGGCCAAGATGGCGGAGGGAGCGGTCGCACTCTCCGTGAGCTCCTGAATCCCCAGGCCCTTGGACCGAGAATTTTAGCAGTATCTCCCCCATATCTGCTGGGAGATCGTGGGGAAAGAAGGGGACTACCAGCGACCCGGCGGTGGGACTCAGCGAGACCCCGAACGATATCGCAGGAGGCCGCGGAAGGCAAGCGCGGGACGGAGCAGCAGGGAGGGGCCGAGAGCCGGAGCCTGCCGACGCGGACCACGGTGCGGAGCCAAAGCACCCCCGAGACTGAGCCGGCGAGAACCTACCCCGATTGATGGAGAAACCGGTAACGGGACTGCCAGAAGACCCTCACGGGGAGAGGTCGATTGAAGACGGCGGGAGGCGGCGCCGAGGCCGGGGCCCGGAGCCACTACACGGCGCAGAGCCGGGGGAGCGGCCTACAGGCGGACAACGAGGTGGAGAGCGACAGCGGAGCCCCGCATTGGAGGCCCTGGTGAGGAGGTACTCTGGCGAGATAGCCTGGGCGGCAGCCGGTCCTGGGCTCCGCGGGGGACACGACGGATGGCCCCGCTAGCCGCCTGACGTCAGAGGAAGGGCAGCAGAGCCGTACAGGGCCCAGTGAGGAGTGCGGAGGAGCGTGGGGGCGAGCGCGGCAGGAGAAGAGGTCGAGGTGCACCCGGCGGCCTGGCCAAGGGCCCAGCACGCATCTGCCTGGGGGAGTCGCCCCTGTATTGCTTAGAGACGGACAGTTCGCCTGCCGGAGCAGCCGGTGAGCCCCGGAGGACTGCAACAGCGGAACCGGGCCCGGATCGGGCGATCTAGGCCCCTGGGAGGATACGTGGCATCTTGCGAGGAACGGCCAGGGGCCTGCGGAGGGCGCCACCTGCGTGGCCGGGGGCCGGGTGGAGGACACTAGTGTATCCGGCGAGACTCGGAGTGGACGGTTTCCCCCCCCCCTGGCCGGCGCTATTCCCTGGGAAGGGCTGCAGAGAGAGAAAGTAGGCCCCACGGACTCGCGCTGCCACCCAGGGGTGAGAGGCAGTAGCACCGGGACTGAAGGCCCGAGAGAGGAGCAGGCTGAGGAGACCCTCCTGCGGTGTGTCACGTCAACGGGCCCGAGAGGTGAGGTGTGGGCTCGGCGGGGCCCTGGCGGTGGGGGGCTGGTGCCGCCCGACCAACCGACGCAGCAGGAGGACGGGAGACCGAAGAAGCGTGGAGCGAGCCCCGTGGCCTAGCGACGCCGGCGGGCGAGTGGAGCACCCGAGACACGGGAGGAGCCGGTCGCCCCCTACCAATGGCGGGCAACAGAAGCAGCAAGAAGGGGGACCGCACTCTCCCGGAGATGCTCAGCAGGAACCACCAGAGGGTGGACAAGGGGCAACCGTCGCCGGGCTCCTCCGGGGGTGCGCAGGAGACGGACGAGAGAGAGCCGCCGGTGACTAGAGCCTTCATGGAGTCACTCTTCAGCTCCCTTAGGGATGACTTTCAAACGCTGAAACAGGAGGTCGCTGGGGAGATGCGAGAGGTGCGCAGAGAGGTAGATGGCCTGGGAGAGTGGGTGGCTTCTTTGGAGGGTGCTGGTCAGAGGAGGGACGAGGACATTGAGCAGTTGCAGCAGGAGGTGCTGCGCCTCCAAGACCAGCAGCTCGACCTGCAAGCCCATAATGAGGATCTTGAAAACAGATCCCGGCGGAACAACATTCGGGTCCGGGGAGTTCCGAGCGCGGACGAGGGGTCTGATGTGACCAGCTACCTACAGAACCTGTTCAGGGAGATCTTGGGAGAGGCGACGGACTTCCCCATCCGGATTGACAGAGCACATAGGGTGGGCCCGCCGAGACGCACGTCGGCACCACCGCCGGATATTCTGGCCTTTCTACCGGACTTTCCACTCAAGGAGCGAATCTTGGCTGAGGCAAGGAAGAAGTCATCCCTGACCTTTCGAGGACACCCAGTGGCTTTGTATCAGGACTTATCTGCCATAACGCTTCAGAAACGCAAAGCTTTCAGGATTGCCACAGACTTTCTGAGGGAGCACTGCACGCCCTACGCCTGGGGGCACCCCTTCCGACTCATCTTTTGGTGGAATGGCACTTTGCACCAACTACGCTCCCTGCGGGAGACCTGCGGGGTATTGGGCATTCCTGAGACGGAGGAGGATACGGCTACGCCGCACCGGAGACGGCTGGCAGCGGGTGACGGGGCGGAACTCTTCTGGCCGCACCGTGAGGCCGGACTCACCCACCATCAGGGCTGGCATGGCCGGCGCGGTGCTCGAGGTGGCCAGAGACACCGCCGCTGGTGACGTCGCATTGACGGCGTAAGAACACTCCGGGGGGAGATCATCACAGCTTACTTCACTTTGCAGGTTTGGGGGTTCTGGGGGGGAGGGGGTAGCGGGGAGGAGACGGTGGCTGGACGTCCACTTAAGTTACTCACCACAGACTAGTCCCTCGTGGGACTCGGCTGGGACTATGGTTCATTGGGGTTGGAGGACGGGGGAGGGAGGTAGGGAAGGGTGGGGTTTGGGGTTGTTCGACTGTTGTCCAAGGGGTTGCTTGTTGGGGTTCGGGGGGGTTCGTTTAGGTTGTGGGGTTGAGGGAGGGGAAGGGAGTGGTTGGGGGGTTGAGTGGGAGTGTGGGGGGGGGGCTCGGGAGGGGAGGAGGGAACGTCCAGTGCACCACAGGGATTACGGCCGCCTTGGCGGCGCTCTTGAGACGGACTCCGCGCCTGCGGATGCTTTGCGCTACTTCACCTATCCTTCCCTATGCCGCCTACCACTCTTAAGCTCGTGACACTTAATGTTCGGGGCCTCAACAACCCGGTTAAGCGGCGCGCTGTGTTATCCCTACTAGAAAGCACCCGAGCAGACATCTGCCTCCTCCAGGAGACTCACTTGTTGCCTCGGGACTGCCACAGGCTCCGATCCCACAAATTCCCGACTCAACTCTTCTCTTCTGGCAATGCTAAGACGGTGGGGGTGGCGATTTTGGTGGCCAGGCAGTTCAGGGGAGAGATCTTGCACAAACAATCCGAACAGAAAGGGAGACTGTTAGCCTATAGGTTCAGGGTGGGGGGTATCCACTTCACAGTGGGATCTGTATATAGCCCAAACGAACAACAAGAACGCTTCTTACGCGCAGCTTTGGAAGATGTCACTGCCTCACAGGACAGGCACATTATCCTCGGGGGTGACCTCAATATGGTCTTTGACTCGGCCCTAGACAGATCCGCGCTTCGCTCTCCGCAGGCGGGGGAATTCTCGGCCGGGTGTAAGACACAGCTGGCGGAGCTGGACCTCCACGACCTCTGGCGCCGCATGCATCCTACTGATAGAGACTATTCATACTACTCCCACGCACATAAGACCTACGCGCGCCTGGATCACTTTTTGGTCACCGCGCCGGTATGTGCGATAGCTACCGCGACAGAGATGGGGGTGGTCTCCCTGTCTGATCACGCTCCGGTCACCGTCGAGCTTCGACTGCCGCCGATCTCGGGTCCACCGCGGGTTTGGCGCCTGCGGGACACATTGCTGCATAGGAAGGCAGTAGTCACGCACGTGACGCATGCCATCCAGGACTACCTGTCCCATAATGCGGATTCCAACACTTCGCAAACGACACAGTGGGCGGCCATGAAGGCGGTGATACGGGGGGAGTTTATAGCTCTTTCCTCAGCCGACAACAAGGAGCGGCGGCACAAGAGGGAGGAGCTCACCCAGCGGGTCCGCGAACTGGAACAGGTGCACCGCAGGACAGGGGCTCCCCGGGTATGGCGGCAGCTAAAGGAGGCCAGAAAGCTCTTGGCGGCCCTGGACATGGACCGCGCGGAGTACGCGGCTTTGCGCTTACGCCATGCCTACTACACAGGAGGGGATAGATGTGGCCGGCTGCTGGCGAACAGGCTTAGAGCGGCTCGACAACAACAGGTAGTGAAGGAGGTCTCCGACTCCACGGGGTCGATGGTTACGGAGGACACCCATATAGCTGAGGCTTTCCGGGGATTTTATGCGGACCTCTATACGGGGGACCCCCCGGATGCCTCGGCGACGGCAGCCTATTTGGACTCGATTGCCCTTCCCTCCTTGACGCCTTCGCAGGCGGAGCACCTGGACAGGGATATACGAGTTGAGGAAGTGATCTCCGCCATCGCCCGACTTAAACACGGGAAGGCCCCGGGGCCGGATGGCTACACATCCCTTTTCTACAAAACGTTCTGTGCGACGCTGGCCCCGCTTCTCACGCGCCTCTTCAACTCCTTCACTGCTCCCGGGGCCATCCCACCGGACCTGCTGCAAGCCTCTATCACGGTCATCCCCAAACCGGGGAAGGACCGGACGCAATGTAGTTCCTACAGGCCGATCTCACTCTTGAACGTGGATCTTAAGCTGTACACTGGGATCCTAGCGGCCCGGTTGGCTCCCCACCTACCGGGCCTTATAGACCCAGACCAGGCGGGCTTTGTCCCGGGACGGCAGACGGTAGACAACACCAATCGGATAGTTCACCTCTTAGAAAAAGCATCACGGATCCCAGGGGAGAGAATTATGCTTTCGGTGGACGCGGAAAAGGCATTTGACCGCGTCCACTGGCCTTTTTTGGAGCAGGTCCTGCGGAAGGTGGGGATAGGGGACAGATTCCGATCATGGATTTTCAATTGCTACAAATCTCCGACGGCAGCGGTACGGGTGAATGGCTACAGATCCAGAAGTTTTGCCATTGAGAGGGGTACGAGGCAGGGTTGCCCGCTGTCACCCTTGCTCTTCGCCCTGTACATGGAGCCTTTCGCCCAACGGGTGCGTCATAACCCAGCAGTGAGGGGGGTGCGGTTCGGAGGCTTCACTCATGCCATTAGCCTGTACGCGGATGACGTCATACTGTCGCTGGATGATCCGCTCACTGCCCTTCCGGCGTGTACCGAGGAGTTGGACTCCTTTGCCGCGGTTTCGGGATTCAAAATGAACGTGGGGAAGTCAGTGGCGTTGGACGTGTCGCTCAAGCCAGCTACTAGGACTTCGTTGCAGGACCTCTTCCCGATGCTCTGGTCGAAAGAGTTGGTGCCTTATCTCGGGATTCAGCTGGCTCTCACCTTGCTGGCTATGGTGGCGGCTAATTATGCCGCTTTGGGCAGGAAGATTCGAGAGGAGATAGGCCGGTGGGATCGCAGCGCCTTGTCATGGCTGGGCAGAATAGCTGCCATCAAAATGACTGTTTTGCCCCAGATTTTGTATTTGTTTAGGGCGTTACCATTGCAGCCACCTACGGGCTGGATCCAGCAGACGCAGTCGGACCTGGCGCGTTTCATATGGCGGGGCAAGAAGCCCAGGATGAAAAGGGCGCTCTCTATGCTCGCGCCGGAGGCCGGGGGGCTGGGGATCCCGGACCTCCTCAGGTACTTTCAGGCAGTGCAGTTACGTTACTTGGTGGAGTGGAGTAGGTGGGAATCCGACAAGCACTGGCTTTTTCAGGATCAAGCGGTGGCGGGCAGGCCCTTGCAAGAGGTGCCGTTCCTTCGAAGGGCTCACCGCCCGGCGAATCTATATGCCTCCTTCGTCACGCGAGTACCCCTACGGGTCTGGGATGCTACCAACGCTGTGCACGGCCTGACAACATTCCCTTCACCTCTCACACCCTTGCTGGATAATCCGGACTTCACCCCGGGACTGGAGAAGGGGGCCTTCGCTCTCTGGCGGGAGGCGGGGTGTCGGGCCCTGTGTCATATGTATGACCCGGAAGGGGTCATCCCCTTCGTGCGCTTCAGACAGGAGTATGCGTTCCCGGAGACCGAGAGGTTGCACTACCTACAGGCTCGCCACTGGGCGCTGCATCCACAGGTGCGAGAGACGGCTGATAGGAGACTTCTCCCGTATGAGCGATGGCTTCTGACTCGCACGTCCGACGCGAAGCTGATCACCGATCTCTACAAGCTGTTACAAACACCCTCCTCTCACTTCTATAATCCGGGACGGGAGCGCTGGGAGAGGGAACTGGGCAGGTCACTGAGCCATAGGGAATGGGAGCAGGTGGCATATAGGGCCAGGCACTCGGCGTACCATATGAGACTCACTGACACGTTCACCAAAGTCTCGACGTACTGGTACTACACCCCGGAGCGCATACACGACATGGATCATAGCAATGATGCTAACTGCTGGAGGGGATGCGGGCGGGTGGGCACGCTGCTACACATCCTGTGGGGCTGTCCCCTCCTCGACTCTTATTGGAAGGAGGTGATAGACGATATCGATTCCCATTTTGCCACTGAGCTGCCGCGCTTCCCTGCATACATATTACTGGGCCTCCCGAACGGGTTGATGTATCCCTTGAAATCCCGCAGGGGTAGACAGATAGATATTGCACTGGGATCGGCGATGCAGAACATCCTCGCGCACTGGCGCTCCAAGACACTCCCCACTGTCACGGGCTGGCTTCACAGATTATGGCATGTGTTGGGGATGGAGAAATTGTCGCTTACACTGGCAGGGGATATAGAGCAGTTCAATGATCTCTGGCAGCCGTTTCAGTCCCTGCTGGTTACTGAATTTAGGGAACTGACCTGCCCGAGATATCTTCGCCTCCTGCGGCTTACGGCCCTGGAGGAATCTGCCTCTTAATTGGTAATGGGGTGGAGTCCCTCTGGGAGAGACAGGGAGGGGGAGACGGAGTGGATCAGACCTACGCACTGGACGAGGGGAGGGCAGGGTTTGGGGTGGGGGTATGGGAATTAGGGGTGGGGGAGGTTGGTTCGGGAGGGGGGGGAATTGTTTTTGATTGTTACGGCACTGTTCATCATCGAGGGTCACAGCGGACTGCAGTATTATTAGAATGTTCGCTACAGGGCCTCCAGCCCGGCATTGGACTTCGCCGCTGTACTCGTATACTCACGATGTGTCGTATTGTTTGTTTCTATGCATTGCAATAATAATAAAAACATTTTAAACCTAAAGAAAAGGGGAATAGGGTCGAGAATGAAAATTCTAGAGAACTAGCAGAAACCACATTAGAATTGACAGAGAAAATAAGAGAATTGACGAAAAATCTAGAAGCAGTTACAGTTCCTGTGACCATAGGTCCTGTTATGCCTATTTTTGAGAAGCAGAAAAAGAGTGAGCACGGACTAACAGTCCCATATGTGAACAAAGGACAGGCAGAACAGCCCATGATGGGAGCAAAAGAGAGTTCCTGGGGACATACTATGGGTAGAAGTGAAATACAGATGTCAAAGAACCCGTTCTATTGTTCTGATACTGCCGAGAGAAGCAGAAGGGCAGAAGGATCAATATTAGAACCACAAAGAGTGACAGAACCAGGGAATGCAGAGAAGTCAGTGAGCATAACTACTGATGAATTGAATGACTGGCTAAAAAGTTTGCAGGATAAAGAAAAGGAATCTAATACTATTGATGTGGCCAAATTGAGAATGGTGTTGGAAGAATTAATTGTAGGGACAATCCCCATAGAAAAGCTGAAAAATTACCAAGATGAGAAGTTATTATTCCTATGTAAGAGTGTCACTTGGAGAGCAAAAAATTTACACGACAGATTAGCAGAGATGGCCAGTGAAATGGGAATTGACATGGACAAGGTAAAAGCTTTACAGAAGCCATACCGAGTGGATTTCACAGAAAAAGACATTGAGAATCTGAATGCTGCAGGAAGAATAGGGCAGATTAGGGACATAATCACAGTATTAAGGAAATGGGGAGATGTGGACAAATGGAGGAGCAGGTGGTATAGGAAGCGGGATGACACCTCAGACAGAACATTTCCAGCATTTCCTGTGAGAGAGAAGGAGAAGGTGGTGATGGAGTTCCCTATGAGAGAGATTCCAGGAGGGGGATATGTGCATGTCCCATGGACCAGACAGGACATTTTGTCATTTACCAATGATTTCCCTCGATTACGGGAAAAGCCAGTCGAGTGATACAGACAGGTAGACAGATTTGTGAAATTGTCAAAAGTGCTGTGGATTGATTTGAATAGTCTGTTTGATATAATAGTGCCAGCAGACTTGTGGGCCGAATGTAAGATAGTCATAGACTGGCCCACCAAAGAGTACCCGAGAGATCCCAAAACAGGAGCCCCAGACCCAGAGGTAATGAAGAAATATGAACAGGTCATGGCATTCTTGAAAAACAAAGTGCCCCCCAAAGAAACAGACTGGGTTAAAATAGATAGAACACATCAGGAAGCAAAAGAGTCAGTCCATGCTTATTATGAGAGGCTAATATTAGCCTTCAAACAGTTCAGTGGGGATGACAGTCTGGGAGAGAAGGACCTGAGTCATTTTGTGTACAGATTTGTGTATGGTCTGCGCCCCGAAATCGGGAACATGATCAAGCAGCACACCGTGGACTGGCAAAGTAAAAAGATAGATGAGATCCTGAGGCATGCAAAATACTTTAGTGATGAGATCGAAGCCAAGCAGCGAAAGCTGAAGGAAAAGGCAATGTGGGCTCAAGTGAAAGTAGCAGAGAGACAGGAAGCTCAACTGGTTGAACAGGCTAATAATCCAGGCATGAAACCAAGATTTGGTCCAGGAAAAGGGAAAGGTAATATAGAAGAGGCAAAGAAGAAATTCCCCTGTCACAATTGCGGAAGATTTGGACACTGGAAATCCGAGTGTAAATATCCACCAGGTACTAATGATGAAAATCCGTCATTAAATCCACAGGTGCAGTGTGAGGGGAGTGGCCCACCGCAGCAACAGCAGAAGGCTGTTAATCAACAGAATCAGGTGCCAAAGCCGCCCTTACCACAGAGCCGGAGTATACAGAAGTATAGCAAAGAGACGGGATTCTACAATGAAGAACAGGTAAACAAACCGCAACGTGCCAGCGCTGTATCACAGTATTTGCTGCAAAATGATGAAAGTGAGCCAGAAGAGTTTTATTGACGGTGCCGAAAAGAGGAAGCAGAGTGCGTACTTGGTGCATCTCTAGAAATAGATCAGACAGGACCATTTGTGGATGGGAAAGTTAATGATGAAAACATCACTTTTCTAGTAGACACTGGAGCTATACGATCCACTGTCAGATCAGCAGATGTTAGAAATCTTCCTCTTTCGGATGAAACAATCCAAGTAGTAGGTGTGTCCAACACCCAGATTAAAACGTACCTTACTGATCCTGTAAAGGTCAGAATAGGGAAATTTTCAGACATGCACCGATTTGTGGTGTGTGACACCAGTCCTGTGAATTTACTAGGAAGGGATTTACTGTGCAAGATGAATTGCACTATATTCTGTACACCAGACGGAATAGCCTTTGAAACACCAGATGAGGATGTTCTATATAAAATGACCATTGCTAACCGAGAGTGTGAGGTTGCTGGAACCTATGCAGTATTCAATCCAGATGAATTGCCCCCAGAATTGAAACAGACAGTGAAAGCAGCAGTTTGGGATTTCACTGGAGAAGATGTAGGTCTGATGAGAAATGTAGATCCAGTGAGAATTGCGGTAAAAGAAGGAGCTGTTTACCCAAATATTCCACAATACAGACTGACCCCTGAAATAATAGCAGGAGTAACCCCATTGATTGAGAAAATGATCCAGCAAGGAGTGCTGAGGGAGATAATGAGCAGTCCATGTAATTCGCCTATCATGGGACTGAAAAAGCCAAGTGGGAAATTCAGGATTGTACAAGATTTAAGAAAGGTAAACAAGATTGTCGTCTCATGTTGTCCTATTGTACCAAATCCCTCAGTAATTTTGTATCAGATCCCACATGATGCAGAATGGTACACAGTAATCGATTTGTGTCATGCTTTCTTTTCCATTCCATTGCATCATGACAGCCAGCCGCTTTTTGCCATCAGGTTTGGAAACCGTATTTTGGCATGGTGCCGAATCCCACAGGGGTACACGGAGAGCCCCTCCATTTTTAATCAGTTGTTAAAGAAATCCCTGGAGAGTCTTACTATGCCTGAGAGTTCAGTTTTAGTGCATTACATTGACGACCTATTGGTAGCGTCAAAAACACATGAGGCCTGTGAAACAGACACCATAGCTTTGTTAAATCATTTGGCAGATGGAGGACTGAAGGTATCTCCAAACAAATTGCAGTACTGTAAAAAGGAAGTGACATACTTGGGTCATAATATCGAAAAAGGCCCAAGAAAAGTAACCATAGACAGATCAGAATCATTAGAGGAATGAGAGCTCCAATGACCCAAAGAGAGGTGAGAATGTTCATAGGAATGGTTGGCTACTGTCGTCAGTGGATAAGTAATTTTTCCCTGATTGCCAAACCATTGGTGAAGTTAACAAAAAGTGAGGTTAAAGACCCCCTTGAACTGAACAAAGAAGAATTAGCAGCATTCAAACAGCTGAAGAACAGTCTGTGTGAAGCCCCTGCTCTAGGTATGCCAGATTATGAAAAAGAGTTTGAGCTATACTGTAGTGAGCGAAACGGATGCGCACTTTCAGTGTTAATACAGAAACATGGAAGACAAAGGAGACCAGTGGCATATTTCTCTTCAATGCTAGACCCAGTGGCAATAGGATTGCCAGGATGCCTGAAAGCAGTAGCAGCTACATGCCGAAGCCTAGAACAGAGTGAGGGAATCGTGATGGGGTATCCAGTGAGAGTGTTTGTACCCCATAGTGTGGCGATCCTTTTAACAAGGAGTCGAACACAGTTCATGTCACATAGTCGGCTGACTAAGTATGAAAAAGTCATTCTAGGTGCAAACAATGTGGGCCCGATTCACAGAATTAACTTAAGACAAAATCCTAAACTTAGTACCATTTTGGTATTCACAGAATGCACTTACTACTTCTGGTATTCACAGAATGAACTTACTACTTTTGCGATTCACAGAATAAACTTACTACTTTTGGTATTCACAGAATGGATTTACGACTACTAACTTTACGTCCGCACTCGGGCCGAAATTCCGGGCCGGAGGCGGAGCTTCCGGGCCGGAGGCGGAGCTTCCGGGCCAGAGGCGGGGTTTCCGGCCCGGAGGTGGGGATTCCGGCCAGTGGCGGAGATTTAGCCATGGCCAAAATCTCCACCTCTGGGCCGGAAGCTCCGCCTCCGGCCCGGAAGCCCCGCCTCTGGCCCGGAAGCTCCGCCTCCGGCCCGAAAGCACCGCCTCTGGGCCGGAATTTCCGGCCCGAGTGCGGACGTAAAGTTAGTAGTCGTAAATCCATTCTATGAATACCAAAAGTAGTAAGTTTATTCTGTGAATCGCAAAAGTAGTAAGTTCATTCTGTGAATACCAGAAGTAGTAAGTGCATTCTGTGAATACCAAAATGGTACTAAGTTTAGGATTTTGTCTTAAGTTTGTTCTGTGAATCGGGCCCTGTGAGTCTGGAAAGATGTGTGAATGTGAATCCAGCTACACTTTTGCCTGATGCAGAGAGAGTGGAGATAAGGGAAGAGGCTGATCATGATTGTTCGGATGTACTTGACTATTGCACGAAACCTCGTCCTGACATAAAGGATCTACCTCTGCCAGAGAGTGATCATGTGTTTTTTGTGGATGGATCCTGTTTGAGAACGGATGAAGGAGTGTTGAGTGCAGCCTATGCAGTATGCACAGTTTCAGCAGTTATAGAGGCATCACCCTTGAAAGGAGTAAGATCCGCTCAAGTAGCAGAAATAGTGGCATTAACCAAAGCATGCAAGATTGGGAGGAATGCGAGAGTGACTGTGATGACTGATAGCCAGTATGGCTTTGGAGTTGTCCACGATTTCGGCCAACTATGGCTGCAAAGAGGTTTCCTGACCTCAAGTGGAACTCCCATAAGGAATGCAGAAGTGGTTGGGAAATTGCTTGAGGCAATACAAATGCCCAAAGAACTGGCTGTGGTAATATGTGCTGCTCATGGACAAGGGAGTGATTACATCACTACCGGGAACAGATTTGCAAACGACATGGCTCAGTATTGTGCCCGAAATAAATATTCCATAAATCGGTTCAAAGAAAAGGAAATGTCTTCTTGCTCCATAATGTTTACTAACGTTGTGGGGACATGGGATGAAGTGAGGCAATTACAGGATAAAGCAGTGGATGAGGAAATGAGACAGTGGGTAAAAGCAGGATGTGCACCCAGGGAAAAGGATCATGTGTGGGTCTATCGGGATGGAAGACCAGTAATGCCTGATAGCATGATGTCAACCATGGCACGGATGTATCATGGCCAAGGACATTTGGGAAGGGATGCCATGATAAGGGCCTTTAAGCAGACTTGGTATAATCCAAAATTCAGGCTGATGGCAGAAAGTCTCTGTCAGAGATGCCTGACATGTCAGCAGTACAATCCTGGAAGAAAAACGGTGGTGAGTCTGGGTCCTATAGGTCGGGAGGGAGGACCTTTCACCAGGATGCAAGTAGATTTCATTGAGATGCCCCCTTACAACAAACTGAGGTATGTTTTGGTGGTAGTTTGTCTGTTCTCTAGGTGGGTGGAGGCATACCCAACCAGAAGAAATGATGGAATCACAGTGGCTAAGCTATTGTTGAGGGAATTCATCCCAAGGTACGGGTTTCCAATAACCATAGAATCAGACAGAGGTGGACATTTCTACAATGAGATCATGAAATTGATTTGTGAAGCATTGGGTGTACAACAAAAACTGCATTGTGCCTACCGACCAGAGGCTTCTGGTGTGGTTGAGCAAATGAATGGTACCATCAAAAATAGAATTGGCAAAATGTGTTTAGCCACAGGTTTGAAATGGCCAGATGTCTTGCCTCTGGTTTTGATGACCATTAGGTCTACTCCAGACAGAACCACAGGTTTGAGTCCACACGAGATCATCATGGGACGCGCCATGAGACATGTGTTTGTACCAGTCAACAAGCTGATGACTATAACTGATGACATGATTTTGGATTACTGTAAAGGCCTGGCTGACGCAGTTCATTCTGTGTTTCACCAAGTTGGAGCGGATGCCACCACACTTGAAAAGAAACCAGCCCATGACTTGAGCCCAGGGGACTGGGTGAGGATAAAAGTCCACAGAAGAAGAAATTGCCTGGTTCCAAGGTGGGGAAGGCCAAGACAGGTCATTTTGACCACAACGACTGCTGTAAAGTGTGCAGGACTGAAAAACTGGATACATGCAAGTCACACTTTGAGAGTTCCAAACCCAGCAGACGGCATTCAATCAATCAATCAGTGACACTTGTAAAGCGCGCTACATACCCGTAGGGTCTCAAGGCGCTGGGGGGGGGGGGGGTGCCGCTACTGCTCGAACAGCCAGGTCTTCAGCTTCTTCCTGAAGGAGAGGTGGTCTTGGGTCAGGCGCAGGTCGGACGGGAGGGAGTTCCAGGTCTTGGCGGCCAGGTAGGAGAAGGACCTTCCTCCTGTAGTTGCTCTGCGGATGCGGGGGACGGCGGCGAGGGCGTGGTTGGCTGATCGGAGGTGGCGTTTGGGAGCGTAGAAGTTGACTCGGTTGTTGAGGTAGCTCGGGCCTTGGTCGTGTAGGGCTTTGTGTGCGTGGGTGAGGAGGCGGAAGGTGATTCTCTTGTTGATGGGGAGCCAGTGAAGGTCTCTCAGATGTCCGGAGATGTGGCTGGATCGTGGGATGTCGAGGATGAGTCTGGCTGAGGCGTTTTGGATCCGCTGGAGTCTCTTCTGGAGCTTGGCGGTGGTCCCGGCGTAGAGGGCGTTGCCGTAGTCCAGTCGGCTGGTGACGAGGGCCTGGGTGACGGTCTTCCTGGTCTCTGTGGGGATCCACCAGAAGATCTTCCGTAGCATGCGTAGGATGTTGAAGCACGCCGAGGAGACGCTGTTGACTTGCCTGGTCATGGAGAGGGAGGAGTCCAGGATGAAGCCCAGGTTACGTGCATGGTCTGTCGGTTTGGGTGCGGTGCCCAGGGCGGGAGGCCACCAGGAGTCGTCCCAGGCGGAGGGAGAGGAGCCCAGGATGAGGACCTCCGTCTTGTCCGAGTTCAGTTTCAGGCGGCTGGTCGTCATCCATTCGGCTACCTCTTTCATCCCTTCGTGTAGGTTGGCTCTGGCGGCGGCGGGGTTGTTGGTCAGGGAGAGGATCAGCTGGGTGTCGTCGGCGTAGGAGATGATGCTGAGGTGGTGTTTGCGTACGATGGCCGCGAGGGGGCTCATGTAGACGTTGAAGAGGGTGGGGCTCAGGGATGATCCTTGGGGGACGCCGCAGATGACTTCGGAGGCCTCTGACTTGTAAGGTGGTAGGCGGACTCGCTGTGTTCTTCCGTCGAGGAAGGAGATGATCCATTCCAGCGCCTTGTCCTGGATTCCAATGTTGCTGAGGCGCCGTATTAGGGTGCGGTGGCAGACCGTGTCGAATGCCGCGGAGAGGTCTAGGAGGATGAGGGCCGCTGTTTCTCCATTGTCCATCAGGGCTCGGATGTCATCGGTGGCGGCGATGAGGGCGGTCTCGGTGCTGTGTTTGGCTCGGAAGCCGGACTGTGAGGGGTCGAGGGATCCGTTCGTCTCGAGGAAGGCGGCCATCTGCTTGTTGACGGTCTTCTCGATGACTTTGGCTGGAAACGGGAGAAGCGAGATGGGGCGGTAATTCTTGAGGTCGGTGGGGTCCGCTGTTGGTTTCTTGAGTAGAGCGCTGAGTTCGGCGTGTTTCCAGCTCTCGGGGAAGATGGCGGTGTCGAAGGATGTGTTGATGATGTCTCGCAGGTGGGGTGCGATGACAGCGTCGGCCTTGTTGAAGATGTGGTGGGGGCAGGGGTCGGTTGGTGATCCGGAGTGGATGGAGTTCATCGTGCGGATGGTGTCTTCTGTGCTGATCGGGGTCCAGGCGTGGAGGGTGGTGGTGGGGGGGGCTGGCTGGTCGGTCGTGGTGTGCGTTGGTTGGTTGTTGAAACTGCTGTGTATGTCCGCGATCTTGTTGTGGAAGTATGAAGCCAGGGAGTTGCAGAGGTCTTGCGAAGGGGTGATGTCGTTGTTTCCCGCGTTGGGGTTGGAAAGCTCTTTCACGATGTTGAAGAGTTCCTTGCTGTTGTGTGCGTTGTTGTCCAACCGGTCCTTGAATGCTGTTCTCTTGGCGGCGCGGATCAGCTGGTGGTGTTTCCGGGTGGCAAGTTTGTAGGAGGTCCTGTTGTCCGGTGTCGGATCCCTTTTCCAGACTTTCTCGAGGGCTCGGCAGTTCTTCTTGGAGCTCTTGAGTTCGTCGGTGAACCATGGGGCCTTCTTGCTGCCGGGTCTGCTAGGCGGGGTCCTCAGCGGGGCGAGTTCGTCCGCGCAGTTGCTGATCCACTTCGTGATGTTATCGGCGGCCTGGCTGGGGTTCGCTGAGCTGGCAGGAGGGTGTTGGCTCAGGGAGGTGGCGAGCTGGTCTGCTGTGATCTTGTTCCAGCTTCTGCGGGCGGTGTGTTGCTGGTGTTGGTGGGTCGTTGTTCTCTTGAAGGTGAAGTGGACGCAGCTGTGGTCCGTCCATTGAAGCTCTGTGGCGTGGCTGAAGTCGATGTCTGTGCTGGATGAGAAGACGGCGTCGAGTGTGTGTCCGGCGAGGTGGGTGGGGGTGGACACCAGTTGCTTGAGTCCCAGGTTGGCGAGGTTGTCGAGCAGGGTGCTGGTGTTGTGGTCGTTGTTGTTCTCCAGATGGAAGTTGAGGTCTCCCAGGAGGATGTAGTCAGCGGAGGGGAGGGCGTGCGGGCTGACGAAGTCGGCGATGTCGTCGCTGAATTGCGTGCGTGGTCCAGGGGGTCGGTAGATCAGGGTGCCTCTGAGGGTGGTGTTCGGGTTGGTGTGGATCTGGAAATGCAGGTGTTCGGCGCTGGTCAGGGTGTTGTCGGTGCTGGTCGTGAGGCGGATGGTGTTCCTGTGGATGATGGCGATGCCTCCTCCCATCTGGTTGGCGTTTCGGTCCCTCCGGACGATCTTGTAGCCCTCTGGGATGGCGATGGCGATGTCGGGAGCTGAGGAGGCGTTCATCCAGGTCTCCGTGAGGAAGGCAACGTCTGGGGCTGTGGTGTCGAGGAGGTTCCAGAGTTCGATGGCGTGTCTGTGGACGGAGCGGGTGTTGAGGAGGATGCACTTGAGGTGGGTGCTGCTGGAGTTCGACTTGGCGGGTGCTGGTGCGGGGCTGGTCCGGCTGCAGGAGAACTTGCAGGCGTGGCAGCTGAATGGTCCGTGGGTGCGTCTTGGAGTGGCTTGGTGGCATTCTGGGTGTCTGCCGGTGTTGAGAGCGGTGAGGGTGGCGGCTGAGTACGTCAGGCGGGTCGGTCGGGCTCTACGGGGGCCAGGGGTCCTGGCACTGGGCGCGGTCCAGGCGCGGACGGGCGCAGACGGGCTTACCTTTGGCGCGCCTTCGGCGCGCCCGCTGCGCGTGACCGCTGCGCGTTCGCACGGTCGCCATTTAAGGCGAAGTGCGCGGGTGGGCGGGGCAGCTGGGAGGCGGGAGCGGGGAGGGTTACAGAAGAAAAAGGGGCGGGGACAAGCGGCGGTGGCGGGAAGGGAGGGCGGGGGGCGGAGCGGTAGGCGGACAACCAGGAAGGAGGGTACACACGATACAATACTGAACAGGCACAAAATAGCGACAAAAACGGGGAAAAGCAGAGAAAACAACAGATCAGTGAGACAAGCACAAATACCTGACAAAACAACCAAAACAAGGGGAAAAAGTGCTCGCAGCGGCGGCAGCCGGCGAACGAGGCAAAAACGAGGCAGCAGCGAGGCAAGGGGCACACGCAGCAGCTGGTGGCCGTGCGGCGCGGGGGTGTCCCACAAGTGGGTCACACTCACCTGCGTCGCACGGTCGCCATTTAAGGCCAAGTGCGCGGGTGGGCGGGGCAGCTGGGAGGCGGGAGCGGGGAGGGTTACAGAAGAAAAAGGGGCGGGGACAAGCGGCGGTGGCGGGAAGGGAGGGCGGGGGGCGGAGCGGTAGGCGGACAACCAGGAAGGAGGGTACACACGATACAATACTGAACAGGCACAAAATAGCGACAAAAACGGGGAAAAGCAGAGAAAACAACAGATCAGTGAGACAAGCACAAATACCTGACAAAACAACCAAAACAAGGGGAAAAAGTGCTCGCAGCGGCGGCAGCCGGCGAACGAGGCAAAAACGAGGCAGCAGCGAGGCAAGGGGCACACGCAGCAGCTGGTGGCCGTGCGGCGCGGGGGTGTCCCACAAGTGGGTCACCCCCGCATTGGAAAAGAATACTTTGACGAATCAGAATCAGGTGATGAGTCAAGTAATGAGAGTATAAAGTCAAAAGAAAATCCTGAAAGGGGGGAGACGGAGCCAAGACTGGTTCAAACCCCCAGAGAAGAAATACTGAGGAAAAGATTGCAGATTTCAGACGATTCAGCTTCTGGAGGTGAACCGAACGCCAATGGTGAGCACGGAAAGAAGAAAAGAAAAGAAAAGAATGTTCAGTCAGAAGTAACGTTCACTCCAAATGAGAAAGTAGGAGAAATTCCACCTGAAACAATATTGGAAGAAGAAGAAGGGACAGTCACAGAGAGAGAGGGACAGATTGCGGAACAACCCCGAGGAGGTGTAGGGAACTGCAACACACAGCTAGGTGAAGGGACAAGTAATCAGCAGGGAAATTGCGTACAGGAGACCCGAGGAGGGACAGAAGTAGGGCCATCACCAGAGGTGGAAAAGGAGATTACAGAGACAGAAAAACCAAACGAGACAGAATCTGAAGACAGTGAAACTGAAATACCAGAAGGTCGAATTCTGAGAAAGAGAACTTGGATCGAGGAAAGAACTGGCAAAGACGGCAAAGCAAGAAGGAATGCCAAAGGAGACATTTGGCCAAACAAGATCAAGAAACTAAGATATAGATTGACACGAGCTAAACCCTCAGAGGCTGAACAAGTGAATGAAGTAACCAGTCAACAGCCAGAGAAAGAGGGAGAAACAGAAGTATCAGAAGCAAGCAAACGTGCAAGAAAACCAAATCAGAAATATAAGTCACCTGAATGGACGTACGTGGCACTGCCTGAACAAGGAGAAGAGGCAGATAGTCAAGGAAATCCAGAGGAGACTTGGCTGAAACTGATAAAAGAAGAAGAAACAGGGGAGATGCTGAGAGTTATCTTATCCGACATTGGAGAAGAAGCGGAAGATCAGGAAATCTTGCATGTGGATGACGAGAAGGAAGTGAAAAACGACGAAAAGCCAAGCTGAGTAAATTTGTATTGACCCTTGTAGAAATACACAGGATTAAATAAGAAAATCGAAGTATTTGGACAACCTGATACGTTTTAACTCTTAAAGCTATAAGAGGCGGAGTAGAAGAGGCTAAGTCAAAAGACACGGTTAGATCTAACAAGATGGCTAACATAGATGATAAACAGAGTAGATGTACCTTCATGAGAAGATGGTGCAAGGTATGTTGTTGTTGTACAGGACTATTAATGCTTCTTTGGAGCGTACTCGCTCTCTTGATCTCATTCAAAGTAACCTTAGATACACTAGCAGGACATACTGAGAACATGACTAACATAGTGAAAGGTTCACAAAAGGTAATACCAGTTAGAACTAGCACTGAGCATGTGCATCAAGATAGGTCTATAACTGATTTTTCTAGCAATGTGTTTTCAAAATTGTTGTATGAATATGTAAAAACAATGGACGTAAGGGATTGCTACGTCTGCATGCAATTACCTGCCTCTGTTTCAGAAGGGGTGACTTATCATCACCTCCCAGCAACTTATGGAATAACATGTAGCGTCTTAACTAGTATATTTTATCAAGTAGGAAAATTAGAATACAATATGTCTAATATAGATAATATTCTTGGACGATTGCCCATGAATAAAGAATTAAATCTAGCTAAAGATGCTAATGTGTTAGGAGAAATTTTTATAGAAACTAAAGGACTAACTCTAGAATACATTTTTAAGGACAATTTAACTTGCAGTTTGAAACCAGAAGAGAAAACATTCTTGAATATGGTTGAGGAGAGGAGGTTGAAAATACACAAGAATGCAGAAGGACATAAAGAAGGGGAAAACATTTGGACAATAGATGGGAACAAAGAAATGAAAGGTGATGTTAAACCAACAATTGCTATAGACTCACCACAGAGAGGTAAATTATGTATCACGAGAGAAAGATCTCAATATGATTATATATACATAGGGACAAGTGAGTGTCATGATACATATTTCATTGCATCTGGATGGGGATTTAGAGGTGGAGAAGACCCAGTTTTTCCTGGATTGTATTATATTTGTGGGAACAAGGCTTATTACAGGTTGCCTGACCATTGGTATGGCACATGTTATGTAGGCCTGGTCTTTCCAAAGATCTTTCACATGGATAGAGTAGAAAACAGTCAACCAAATAACCTACTAATGCGTAGCAGAAGAGAAACTTGGTTAGAAATTGTAGGTGATATTTTTGGAGCCTTTATACCAGCAGTGGGAATATCTTTGAATGCAAATAATATCCGGAAGCTGTCCTCCATAGTGGATCGTTTGTCAACAAGCACAGCTGGAGGATTTCTATTGGTAAACACTGAATTGGTTGCCATGCGTGCTATGGAAAATCGACTTGCCCTTGATATCTTATTGGCAAAAGAGGGTGGAGTCTGTGGAATGCTGAAAGTTCAACATTGTTGCACTTACATTCCTGACAAAAGCAGAGACCTAAAAGTATATATACAGAATATTACAGAATTGCATGATGAAATAAAACCACTGGAGGTTGAAAGTATCTGGACTAGAATTAGTAACAAGATGGCTGCTATAAAAGCTTTCTTGGGTAAATTAGGTAGTACCATAATAGGGAAAATATTATTCCCATTAACCTGTGTGATTTTCGTATTACTATTACTTAGACTAGGATGTATGTGTTGTAGATATAGGAGAAATAAAAAGAAAGTCAAACGAGAAATTTACAAAAAGAGGGAAAGGAAACCAGAAAAAGATCTCAATGAAATAGAAAGGGAAGAATGGAAAGAGAGAATATATGATAAAACAAAGCAAAAAGATGAAAGGGAAACAGAATTTTAATTGAGCAAGAAGACATCTCAAATTTCTGTAAAAGAGGAAAAATTGAAATTTTTGTGGGTTGGTGGTGATAAAATCACCAAAGAGGGGATTGATGGAGCGGAAAAAATATTTTGTTTTAATATACCCAATCCATTTATATAAGTCTTTATTAAAATAATTAAACGATTAACTTTAATGATTAACTGTGTGCTGTGATGAACTAATCAACCTTATTAATCAGGAGAATATACGTGGGAATGCATTATCATGGCTAAAATAATAAGTGAACTAAGTTTGTACGCATATTAAAACGATAAATGTTGCTTAGGCAAGTGTTAATGTGATTTGCGCTTAAATAAACCTGCATTTACGGCTTTAAATGTTGCTTATGGCTAGATAAATACATACACATAAGGGTATTAGTAAGGGAATAACACTGTTTAATTCATTTCTATGTATTAATTACGTTTCTTGTGTTTCTTTATTAAAGTTGACCATTTTGGCCTACTAAAAGATGGCTGCCGACTGAATCCTTACTAAAGTACATGACTTCATTATTTGAGAAATGGAGAAAAGGCCTGAACTGATTTCTTCGTGTCCTCACCCTGAACCTATGATCCAGGACCATGAAGAATACTCTGGGCGAGATGCCAATGTCCCTGAACACGGATGAAATGTTGCCATCTGAGAACCAAAAGCAACCTATTGACAATAGACTGTTACTTTCCTGACCTGGGAACAGCCTTTCCCATGCGCTTTGTTTATACATCATCCGTATGTGAACTTTTTCAAATGTTTCTTAAAGTTTGGGACGAGGCTGAATTCAGCCAACCAGAGGCCTAGAAATAAAGAAAATGATACTGTAATATGTAAATTTTAGTATAAATATTAGTAGTCCAGAGAGGGAAATTAGGTTACCACCCAAAGAGCTTGAGACGCACCCTGATCGACGCAGAGGACAGTAGAACTTTGATGAATTTCTGAGGACCAGTATCTGACTTAGAGAACGACAAGTAGCCAGAATAGGTAATTATGACAAAGATAATATTGCATTGTTATGATTTAACCTGCAAATTTAATTAGATAAAGAAAATCATTGTTTGAAGAACTGTGTTGGGTGGTTATTTTCCTTGTAATGTCTTATTGATTAATATGAGATTTAAAGTGTTTTACATCAAATTCTAACAACTAAATGATCCGATTGACCTCCGGATGGAGGAACTGTTAGGGTAATTAAAAGATGTGGCTTCCTCTATCCAAGTAAAGAAACTGTAGTTCGGGATAATTTGAAAATCCCTCTGTAGGCACGGATAGCTTGATGTGAATGAATGTTGGTGTTATGGGCCCCACCAGCGTGTGATGTGTGTATGTGCGTGTGACTGTGAAATCATCCTGTCCGTGGAAGTAGAGGGAGATTTTGTGTTCTGAACTGCACCAGTATTCACATCCGATCTCATGACTCTACACGCACCAAGCAGCCCTCACATCTGATTGCATTCCTCTACAGGTGTCAAGCAGTCCTCACATCCACTCTCATGCCTCTACAGGCACCAAACAGCCCTCACATCTGATCTCATGCCTCTACAGGTGCCAAGCAGTCCTCACATCTTATCTCATGCTTCTACAGGCACTGAGCAGTCCTCACATTCTATCTCATACCTCCACAGGCCCAAAACAGTCCTCATATCCAATCTCATGCCTCAAGAAGCACCAAGCAGTCCTCACATCCGTTCTTACCCCTCACATCCTATCTCATGTCTCTTCTCGTGCCAATATAGATGCCAAGCACTCCACACATCCGATCTCATGCCTTTCTGTATGCCTCTACAGGTGCCAAGCAGTCCTCACATCTGATCTCATGCCTCTACAGGCACCAAGCTCCCCTCACATCTGATCTCATTCCTATACAGGTTCCAAGAAGTCCTCAAATCTGATCTTATGCCTCTACAGGTGCCAAGCAGTCCTCACATCCGATCTCATGACTCTACAGGCACCAAGTAGCCCTCACATCCGATTTCATTCCTCTACAGGTGCCAAGCAGTCCTTACATCTGATCTCATGCCTCTACAGGTGCCAAGCAGTCCTCACATCTTATCTCATGCATCTACAAGCACCAAGCAGTCCTCACATCCGATCCTACCCCTCACATCCTATCTCATGTCTCTTATCGTGCCTATAAAGATGCCAGGCACTCCTCACATCCGATATCATGTCTTTCTGCATGCCTCTACAGGTGTCAGGCAGCCCTCACATCCAATCTTATGCCTCTACAGGCGCCATACAGTCCTCACATCTGATCTCATGCTTCTACAGGCACCGAGCAGTCCTCACATCTGATCTCATGCCTCAACAGGTGCCAAGCCATCCTCCCATCTGAATTCATGCCTCAACAGGCACCAAGCGGTCCTCACATTCTATCTCATGCCTCTACAGGTGCCAAACAATCGTCATATCCAATCTCATGCCTCTACATGCACCAAGCAGGCCTAATATCCAATCTTTCTCCTCTACAGGTGGCAAAGTCCTCACATCTGATCTCATGCCTCTACAGGCACCAAGCAGTCCTCACATTCCATGTCATGCCTCTACAGGAGCCAAACAGTCCTCATATCCAATCTCATGCCTCTACAAGCACGAAGCAGTCCTCATATCCGATCTTACGCCTCTTCAGGCACCAAGCAGTCCCCACATCCTAATTCTTGTCTCTTCTAGTGCCTATATAGATGCCAAGCACTCCTCACATCCGATATCATGCATTTTTGCATGCCTCTACAGGTGCCAAGCAGCCCTTACATCCTATCTCATGCCTCTATAGGTGCCAAGCAGTCCTCACAATCGATCCTATGCCTCTACAGGCACCAGGCAGTTCTGACATCTGATCTCATGCCTATAGAGGCACCTGACAGTCCTCACGTCTGATCTCAAGCCTCTACAGGCACCTATCCGTCCTCACATTCTATCAGGGTCGGCTTTAGCACTGGTGGCGCCCGGTGCGACAATCACTTTTGACGTCCCCATGTCTTCTAACCGCCTCCTCAGATTCTCTCCCTACCACCGGAAAAAATGCCCCTCATCTCTCCTATCATGAGATATTGCTAAACACAGTGCCCCCCTGAGGTTACAGCGCCCCCTCCACAGGTCAGCACCCAGTGCGGCCGTACCAGTCGCACTGCCCTAAAGCCGGCCCTGCATCCTATCTCATGCCTCTCCTCGTGCCCCTACAGGCACCAAGCAGTCCTTAAATTTGCTCTCATGCCTCTATAGGCGCCAAGCAGCCCTTACATCCTATCTCATGCCTCTATAGGTGCCAAGCAGTCCTCACAATCGATCTTATGCCTCTTCAGGCACCAGACTGTCCTCAAATTCGATCTCATGCCTCTACAGGCACCAAGCAGTCCTCACATCCGATCACATGCCTCTACCAATGCCAAGCAGACCTCATATCTGATCTCATGCCTCTACAAGTGACAGGGAGCCCTCACATCTAATCTCATGTCTCTACAGGCACCAAGCAGTCGTCACATCCGATCTTACGTCTCTACAGGCACCAAGCAGTCCTCACATCTTATCTCATGCCTCTACAGGCACCAAGCAACCCTCACATCTGATCCCATTCCTCTACAGGTGCCAAGCAGTCCTCACATCTGATCTCATGCCTCTACAGTCACCAAGCTCCCCTCACATCTGATCTCATTCCTCTACAGGCGCCAAGAAGTCCTCACATCCGATCTTACGCCTCTACAGGTGCCAAGCAGTACTCACATCCGATCTCATGACTCTACACGCACCAAGCAGCCCTCACATCTGATTTCATTCCTCTACAGGTGTCAATCAGTCCTCACATCCAATCGCATGCCTCTACAGGCACCAAACAGCCCTCACATCTGATCTCATGCCTCTACAGGTGCTAAGCAGTCCTCACATCTTATCTCATGCCTCTACATGCACTGAGCAGTCCTCACATTCTATCTCATACCTCCACAGGCCCAAAACAGTCCTCATATCCAATCTCATGCCTCAACAAGCACCAAGCAGTCCTCACATCCGTTCTTACCCCTCACATCCTATCTCATGTCTCTTATCGTGCCTATAAAGATGCCAGGCACTCCTCACATGCCTTTCTGTATGCCTCTACAGGTGCCAAGCAGTCCTCACATCTGACCTCATGCCTCTACAGGCACCAAGCTCCCCTCACATCTGATCTCATTCTTATACAGGTTCCAAGAAGTCCTCAAATCTGATCTTATGACTCTACAGGCACCAAGCAGCCCTCACATCCGATTTCATTCCTCTACAGGTGCCAAGCAGTCCTTACATCTGATCTCATGCCTCTACAGCTGCCAAGCAGTCCTCACATCTTATCTCATGCATCTACAAGCACCAAGCAGTCCTCACATCCGATCCTACCCCTCACATCCTATCTCATGTCTCTTATCGTGCCTATAAAGATGCCAAGCACTCCTCACATCCGATATCATGTCTTTCTGTATGCCTCTACAGGTGTCAGGCAGCCCTCACATCCAATCTTATGTCTCTACAGTCCTCACATCTGATCTCATGCTTCTACAGGCACCGAGCAGTCCTCACATCTGATCTCATGCCTCAACAGGTGCCAAGCCATCCTCACATCTGATCTCATGCCTCAACAGGCACCAAGCGGTCCTCACATTCTATCTCATGCCTCTATATGCACCAAGCAGGCCTAATATCCAATCTTTCTCCTCTACAGGTGGCAAAGTCCTCACATCTGATCTCATGTCTCTACAGGCACCAAGCAGTCCTCACATCTGATATCATTCCTCTACAGGTGCCAAACAGTCCTCATATCCAATCTCATGCCTCTACAGGCTCCAAGCAGTCCTCACATTCCATCTCATGCCTCTACAGGTGCCAAACAGTCCTCATATCCAATCTCATGCCTCTACAAGCACGAAGCAGTCCTCATATCCGATCTTACGCCTCTTCAGGCACCAAGCAGTCCCCACATCCTAATTCTTGTCTCTTCTAGTCCCTATATAGATGCCAAGCACTCCTCACATCCGATCTCATGCATTTTTGCATGCCTCTACAGGTGCCAAGCAGCCCTTACATCCTTTCTCATGCCTCTATAGGTGCGAAGCAGTCCTCACAATCGGTCCTATGCCTCTACAGGCACCAGGCAGTTCTGACATCTGATCTCATGCCTATAGAGGCACCTGACAGTCCTCACGTCTGATCTCAAGCCTCTACAGGCACCTATCAGTCCTCACATCCTATCAGGGCCGGCTTTAGCACTGGTGGCGCCTGGTGCGACAATCACTTTTGACGCCCCCACGTCTCCTAATTGCCTCCTCAGATTCTCTCCCTACCACCTGAAAAAGTGCCCCTCATCTCTCCTATCATGAGATATTGCTAAACACAGTGCCCCCCTGAGGTCACAGCGCCCCCTCCACAGGTCAGCACCCAGTGCGGTCGCACCAGTCGCACTGCCCTAAAGCCGGCCCTGCATCCTATCTCATGCCTCTCCTCGTGCCCCTACAGGCATCAAGCAGTCCTTAAACTTGCTCTCATGCCTCTATAGGCGCCAAGCAGCCCTTACATCCTATCTCATGCCTCTATAGGTGCCAAGCAGTCTTCACAATCGATCATATGCCTCTACAGGCACCAAGCAGTTCTGACATCTAATCTCATGCCAATACAGGCACCAGACAGTCCTCACGTCTGATCTCAAGCCTCTACAGGCACCAAACAGTCCTCACATCCTATCTCATGCCTCTCCTCGTGCCCCTATATTTGCCAAGCCGTCCTCACATTTGATCTCATGCCTCTGCAGGCACCAAGCAGCCCTCAAATCTGATCTCATTCCTCGACAGGTGCCAAGCAGTCCTCACATCCGATCTCATGATTCTACAGGCACCAAGCAGCCCGCATATCTGATTTAATTCCACTGCAGGTGCCAAGCAGTCCTCACATCCAATCTCATGCCTCTACAGGCATCAAACAGCCCTCACATTCTATCTCATGCCTCTACAGGTGCCAAACAGTCTTCATATCTGATCTCATACCTCTGAAGGTACCAAGCAGCCCTCACATCCAATGTTATGCCTCTACAGGCGCCATACAGTCGTCACATCTGATCTCATGCTTCTACAGGCACCAAGCAGCCGTCACATCCGATCTCATGCCTCTACAGGTGCCAGCAGTCCCCACATCCAATCTCATGCCTCTACAGGCACCAAGCAGCCCTCACATACAATCTCATGCCTCCACAGGTGCCAGCAGTCCTCACATTCGATCTCATGCCTCTACAAGCACCAAGCAGCCTTCACATCTGATCTCAAGCCTCTACAGGCACAAAGCAGTCCCCACATCCTATCTCACGCCTCTCCTCGTGCCTCTACAGGCACCAGGCAGTCATCACGTCGGATCTCAAACCTCAACAGACATCAAACAGTCCTCACATCCTATCTCATGCCTCTCCTCGTGCCCCTATATTTGCTAAGCAGTTCTTACTTCTGATCACTTGGTGCTGAAGGTTGCGGTGTAAACTCAGAGGACCAATAATAGCGCCCATAGCAAAAGCAAAGATTACTTTGAAACTTAGGAACCCCTTTTGAGGTACAGCTGTGTATGGAAATGGCACTAATAAAGGAAGCCCTTTCCCACTAGGAACAAGAATACACAACCTTCTAAAACAGTTTTTCCTGGTGAAAAGAACAAACTAATAGTCATGGTCTTGTAAGCATAGTAATAGTAAGTTTCTCCTGTTTGACCTGAAGAAGGCCCAAACCCGAATAATAATCCCCCCTCCCCCAGTAAACGTTGTAGTTGAAAATGTGACAGTATTTTAAGAAAAGAAATACATGCATGGACCCCCTTGCTCCCTCCATTATCCCAATGCCTATTTGAGGGACCTTGTGCTCGTTTATAATGCTGTATGCTCCTACTGTTCATGCACACCACATCCAGTGTTTTGGTCTTGTACCTGCATAATCGCTCCTGTGATCATTTGTACATTAACATTATGCAAGCAGCGAAGATGGATATATGCACTATCGCATACAAAACATAACTGCTCAATATGAAGTAACAATTCGGGTTGGGTTTTTGTACCTCTATGACGGATAAAATGCCCACTGACGCATGGTTCGCTTAATTATTCCTTCTTTCTGGTGAGTGTATTATGGAGTTGGTTGCCCTCCCACACAAATGAGCGCTATATTGCTATAAAAAAACACTTACATCAGAATATAAAAAAACAATAACAAATGAGCACACATCTAGGCAGTTTCAAAAGGGTGTTTGATGAACCCGTTAATCCATCAATTGCTTAAGTTGCTTGTTTTATTTTATCGGGATACAGGTCAAAGTGCCATGACGTGCTTTGCGTACAACATGTATTTATGTGTATTTAGATGCTGGTTTACGATCCATGCCCATATACAACCTAAAATGTCGTATTTGGTCATTCGCAGAGTAGTCGTATATTGTATGGGACTGTGCAGCAATGCCATCACAGGAGGGCAGTGGGGCTGCCAGGGGTTGGCCTGGGCATCCAGTGACGGGTTCAGCCTTGTGCCCGGTCCAGAGGGGGCAGTGTCCTCTGTGAGCCGGTGTGTGCAAGAGGCGGCCCCGCAGGGCGTTGAAGACGGAAACAAAAGCCAGGGAAAGTCCATGAATGAAAATCATGTCAAACATACATGAATGAACTCATAGCATATGGGGAAGAGGTGAATGCTTTCTTATGCTAATCCAGTCACTGCATTTTTCTGTATGGTAAGTCGTGTCTGGAATGTTCACTGTGACAAAAATGCAGATGGGCAGGAGCAACATACTTGAATTATAACTCATCGTTTTTGAAAAATCTAAAGGGCCCACCCATATCCTGCGGCTGCCATTGAAACTGAAACAAATGTATGCAGAAAACCCATCTTCCCATAACTGGCTTTGAAGAGGGTTGGCACGTACCTTCTCTCAAGTAGCCTTGAGCAGGGTTGGCGACAACCTCTCCTCAAGTGCTCATTAGCTTGGTGGATGTGCACCTCCCATCCGCTGGCGTTTAGTAGGGTTGTTGTCCATCCTCCTAATATTGTCTTGAGTAGGGTTCATGGCAACCTCTTATCAAATAGCCTCGAGTAAGATTGGTGGCGACCTCTCCTCAAGTGCTCATTAGCTTTGTGGATGTGCACCTCCAGTCCGCTGGCCTTGAGTAGGGTTGTTGTTCACCCTCCTAATATTGTCTTGAGTAGGGTTCATGACCACCTTTCATCAAATAGTCTTGAGTTGGGTTGGTGGTGACCAATCCTCAGAGCTCACTAGCTTGGTTGATGTGCACCTCCCATCCGCTGGACTTGAGTAGGGTTGTTGTCCACCCTCCTATTATGGTCTTGATTAGGGTTCTTGGCCACCTCTCATCAAATAGCGTTGAGTAGGGTTGGCACTGACCTCTCCTTAACTGGTCCCTAGCTTGGTTGATGCGCATCTCCTATCTTCTGCCCTCGAGCAGGGTGGTTGTCCATCTCCCCAAACATGGTCTCAGCTAGGGGTCATGGCCTCCTGTCTTCAGCTGCCCACAGTAGGGTTGCCGTCCACCTCTACCCAATTGGTCTTAAGTAGGGATGGGATGGAATAGAAAAAGCATTTATAAAGCACTAACTGTCCCTCAAATGACATCTTGCGCTAGACACGCTAAGCTATAAGAAAAATATGAAAAAGGAGAGAGATGGGACAAAGACCAAACTGTAGCAGTAGAAAAAAGGTTTTGACGCTTTCCTAAATAAAAGATGAAAGGCGAAGGCCATTGTTCCGACAGGCAGGGAGTTCCTCAACTGAATCCCACGAACAGAAAGAGACCACCATCCACCATTAGATCCTTTGCAACCTGGGGGTGACAAAAAGTAGGAGGTTGTTTGAGTGACAGTGGCCTTCTAGGGAGGTCCAGTGAACCGCTGCCTGCTACCCTGAGGTCGTTGACATGATTTCCAAAGGAAGTGCAGATCACTTACCCCGCTAACTTAGGGGTTGGTAACTCATCAATGGTTTCATTTTTGCTTTCCCAACAGCTGATATATTTTGTAATATTTGTACAGTTTATGAACAGGAATTTGCATTTTGTTGTGTGTTAGGAAAAAAATGATTCCTACAGCCTTTCTCTTCACACTTCCTGTCCCCTGGCAAAATAGTCTGATAGTTCACTTTACAAAATCCGCCAAAATAGCAGCCAGAGGAAGAGAAGGATATGTCAGTGACATGTTGGAAGAATACACAGCAATGAATCAGATGACATGGCCTGACACTTGGCCTCTGTCTCTGAACGCACAGCAAACGTGGCATGACAAGATAAATACAAAATGTAAAGGCATCTTTACTGCTCATTCACTTTCCGCTCATGGTTATTTTGGGGGTGCTGCAACACCCCTGTACTCCTACTTTCAGTGCCTATGGAGCACAGCACCAACATTACTTTGTGCCAGGGAGCGACAACTACCCTATAATCTATTCAAAGAAGCATAACAGGGAAAAACACCCCAAACACCCAAAAGGTTTCATGCAAAGACATCTGCTAAAATAGTGTGACCTGGTTTTGTGTGAAACCTTAAGGCTGATAGGCAATCATGAGTCTAAATTACTCCATTAGGATGTAAGTTTGGCTGACAAAAATGGAAAGAGCAGTCCTTACATCCGTCTCCTGCCTCTACAGGCACCAAGCAGTCCTCACATATGATCTCATGCCTCTACAGGGACCAAGCTGTCCTCACATCCGATCTCATTCCTCTGCAGGCACCAAGCAGTCCTCACATATGATCTCATGCCTCTGCAGGGACCAAGCTGTCCTCACATCCGATCTCATGGCTCTACAGGCACCAAGCAGTTCTCACATCCGATCTCCTGCCTCTCATCATGCAGCTACGGGCACCAGGCAGTCCTCACATCCGATCTTACGCCTCTTTAGGCACCAGGCAGTCCTCGCATCCGATTTTACGCCTCTTTAGGCACCAGGCAGTCATCACATCTGATCTCATGCATCTACAGGCACCAGAGAGTCCTCACATCTGATCTCATGCCTCAGGCACCAAGCAGTCCTCACATCTTATCTCATTCCTCTACAGGTGCCAAACAGTCTTCAGATTCGATCTCATACCTCTAAAGGTGCCAAGCAGCCCTCACATCCGCTATTACGCCTCTACATGAGCCAGACAGTCCTCACATCTGATCTTATGCTTCTACAGGCACCAAGCCGTCCTCACATATGATCTTACGCCTTTAAAGGCACCACTTCATCCTCATATCTGATCTCATGCCTCTACAGGCACCAAGCAGTCCTCACATCCGATCTCATGACTCTACAGGTGCCAAGCCTTCCTCACATCCGATCTCATGCCTCTACAAGCACCAAGAAACCCTCAAATCCGATCTCATGCCTCTACAGGCACCAGGCAGTCCTCACATCCGATCACATGCCTCTACCAATGCCAAGCAGTCCTCATATCTGATCTCATGCCTCTACAGGCACCAAGCAATCCTCACATCTCATCTTAAGCCTCTCCTCATGCCGCTACCGGTGCCAAGCAGTCTTCACATCCAAATGTATGCCTCTTCAGGCACCAGACTGTCCTCAAATTCGATCTCATGCCTCTACAGGCACCAAGCAGTCCTCACATCCGATCACATGCCTCTACCAATGCCAAGCAGTCCTCACATCCAATCTCATACCTCTACAGGCACCAAGCAGTCGTCACATCCGATCTTACGTCTCTACAGGCACCAAGCAGTCCTCACATCTTATCTCATGCCTCTACAGGCACCAAGCAACCCTCTCATCTGATCCCATTCCTCTACAGGTGCCAAGCAGTCCTCACATCTAATCTCATGCCTCTACAGTCACCAAGCTCCCCTCACATCTGATCTCATTCCTCTATAGGCGCCAAGAAGTCCTCACATCCGATCTTACGCCTCTACACGCACCAAGCCGTCCTCACATCCGATCTCATGACTCTACACGCACCAAGCAGCCCTCACATCTGATTTCATTCCTCTACAGGTGTCAAGCAGTCCTCACATCCAATTTCATGCCTCTACAGGCACCAAACAGCCCTCACATCTGATATCATGCCTCTACAGGTGCCAAGCAGTCCTCCCATCTTATCTCATGCCTCTACAGGCACCAAGCAGTCCTCACATTCTATCTCATACCTCAACAAGCACCATGCAGTCCTCACATCCGTTCTTACACCTCACATCCTATCTCATGTCTCTTCTCGTGCCTATATAGATGCCAAGCACTCCACACATCCGATCTCATGCCTTTCTGTTTGCCTCTACAGGTGCCAAGCAGTCCTCACATCTGAGCTCATGCCTCTACAGGCACCAAGCTCCCCTCACATCTGATCTCATTCCTATACAGGTTCCAAGAAGTCCTCAAATCTGATCTTATGCCTCTACAGGTGCCAAGCAGTCCTCACATCCGATCTCATGACTCTACAGGCAGCAAGCAGCCCTCACATCCGATTTCATTCCTCTACAGGTGCCAAGCAGTCCTTATATTTGATCTCATGCCTCTACAGGTGCCAAGCAGTCCTCACATCGTATCTCATGCATCTACAAGCACCAAGTAGTCCTCACATCCGATCCTACCCCTCACATCCTATCTCATGTCTCTTATCGTGCCTATAAAGATGTCAAGCACTCCTCACATCCGATATCATGTCTTTCTGTATGCCTCTACAGGTGCCAGGCAGCCCTCACATCCAATCTTATGCCTCTACAGGCGCCATACAGTCCTCAAATCTGATCTCATGCTTCTACAGGCACCGAGCAGTCCTCACATCTGATCTCATGCCTCAACAGGTGCCAAGCCATCCTCACAACTAATCTCATGCCTCTACAGGCACCAAGCGGTCCTCACATTCTATCTCATGCCTCTACAGGTGCCAAACAATCGTCCTATCCAATCTCATGCCTCTACATGCACCAAGCAGGCCTAATATCCGATCCTACTCCTCTACAGGTGGCAAAGTCCTCACATCTGATCTCATGCCTCTACAGGCACGAAGCAGTCCTCACATCTGATGTCATTCCTCTACAGGTGCCAACCAGTCCTCATATCAAATCTCATGCCTCTACAGGCACCAAGCAGTCCTCACATTCCATCCCATGCCTCTACAGGTGCCAAACAGTCCTCATATCCAATCTCATGCCTCTACAAGCACGAAGCAGTCCTCATATCCGATCTTACGCCTCTCCAGGCACCAAGCAGTCGCCACATCCTAATTCTTGTCTCTTCTAGTGCCTATACACATGCCAAGCACTCCTCACATCTGATCTCATGCCTCAACAGGTGCCAAGCCATCCTCACATCCTATCTCATGCCTCTCCTCGTGCCCCTATATTTGCTTAGCAGTTCTTACTTCTGATCACTTGGTGCTGAAGGTTGCGGTGTAAACTCAGAGGACCAATAATAGCGCCCATAGCCAAAGCAAAGATTTCTTTGAAACTTAGGAACCCCTTTTGAGGTACAGCTGTGTATGGAAATGGCACTAATAAAGGAAGCCCTTTCCCACTAGGAACAAGAATACACAACCTTCTAAAACAGTTTTTCCTGGTGAAAAGAACAAACTAATAGTCATGGTCTTGTAAGCATAGTAACAGTACGTTTCTCCTGTTTGACCTGAAGAAGGCTTAAACCCGAATAATAATCCCCCCTCCCCCAGTAAACGTTGTAGTTAAAAATGTGACAGTATTTTAAGAAAAGAAATACATGCATGGACCCCCTTGCTCCCTCCATTATCCCAATGCCTATTTGAGGGACCTTGTGCTCGTTTATAATGCTGTATGCTCCTACTGTTCATGCACACCACATCCGGTGGTTTGGTCTTGTATCTGCATAATCGCTCCTGTGATCATTTGTACATTAACATTATGCAAGCTGCGAAGATGGATATATGCACTATCGCATACAAAACATAACTGCTCAATATGAAGTAACAATTCGGTTTGGGTTTTTGTACCTCTATGACGGATAAAATGCCCACTGACGCATGGTTCGCTTAATTATTCCTTCTTTCTGGTGAGTGTATTATGGAGTTGGTTGCCCTCCCACACAAATGAACGCTTTATTGCTATAAAAAACACTTACATCAGAATATAAAAAAACAATAACAAATGAGCACACATCGAGGCAGTTTCAAAAGGGTGTTTGGAGAACCCGTTAATCCATCAATTGCTTCAGTTGTTTGTTTTATTTTATCGGGATACAGGTCAAAGTGCAATGACGTGCTTTGCGTACAACGCGTATTTATGTGTATTTAGATGCTGGTTCATGATCCATGCCCATATACAACCTAAAATGTCGTATTTGGTCATTCGCAGAGTAGTCGTATATTGTATGGGACTGTGCAGCAATCCCATCACAGGAGGGCAGTGGGGCTGCCAGGGGTTGACCTGGGCATCCAGTGACGGGTTCAGCCTCGTGCCCTGTCCAGATTGGGCAGTGTCCTCTGTGAGCCGGTGTGTGCAAGAGGCGGCCCCGCAGGGTGTTGAAGACAGAAACAAAAGCCAGGGAAAGTCCATGAATGACAATCATGTCAAACATACATGAATGAACTCATAACATATGGGGAAGAGGTGAATGCTTTCTTATGCTAATCCAGTCACTGCATTTTTCTGTATGGTAAGTCGTGTCTGGAATGTTCACTGTGACAAGAATGCAGAAGAGCAGGAGCATTATACTTGAATTAGAACTCATCGTGTTTGAAAAATCTAAAGGGCCCACCCATATCCTGCGGCTGCCACTGAAACTGAAACAAATGTATACAGAAAACCCATCTTCCCATAACTGGCTTCGAAGAGGGTTGGCACGTACCTTCTCTCAAGTAGCCTTGAGTAGGGTTGGCGTTGACCTCTCCTCAAGTGCTCATTAGCTTGGTGGATGTGCACCTCCCATCCGCTGGCCTTGAGTAGGGTTGTTGTCCATCCTCCTAATATTGTCTTGAGTAGGGTTCATGGCAACCTCTCATCAAATAGTCTTGAGTAAGATTGGCGGCGACCTCTCCTCAAGTGTTCATTAGCTTGGTGGATGTGCACCTCCCATCCGCTGGCGTTGAGTAGGGTTGTTGTCCATCCTCCTAATATTGTTTTGAGTAGGGTTCATGACCACCTTTCATCAAATAGTCTTGAGTAGGGTTGGTGGCGACCAATCCTCAGAGCTCACTAGCTTGGTTGATGTGCACCTTCAGGCCGCTGGCCTTGAGTAGGGTTGTTGTCCACCCTCCTATTATGGTCTTGAGTAGGGTTCTTGGCCACCTCTCATCAAATAGCGTTGAGTAGGGTTGGCGTTGACCTCTCCTTAACTGGTCACTAGCTTGGTTGATGCGCATCTCCTATCCTCTGCCCTCGAGCAGGGTGGTTGTCCATCTCCCCTATCACGGTCTCAGCGAGGGGTCATGGCCACCTGTCTTCAGCTGCCCACAGTAGGGTTGCCGTCCACCTCTACCCAATTGGTCTTAAGTAGGGATGGGATGGAATAGAAAAAGCATTTATAAAGCGCGAACTGTCCCTCAAATTACATCTTGGCGCTAGACGCGCTAAGCTATAAGAAAATAATGAAAAATGAGAGAGATGGGACAAAGACCAAACTGCAGCAGTAGAAAATAGGTTTTGACGCTTTCCTAAATAAAAGATGAAAGGCGAAGGCCATTATCCCGACAGGCAGGGAGTTCCTCAACTGAATCCCACGAACAGAAAGAAACCACCATCCACCCTTAGATCTTTTGCAACCTGGGGGTGACAAAAAGTAGGAGGTTGTTTGAGTGACAGTGGTCTTCTAGGGAGGTCCAGTGAACCGCTGCCTGCTACCCTGAGGTCGTTGACATGATTTCCAAAAGGAGTGCAGATCACTTACCCCGCTAACTTAGGGGTTGGTAACTCATCAATGGTTTCATTTTTGCTTTGCAAACTGCTGATATATTTTGTAATATTTGTAGAGTTTATGAACAGGAATTTGCATTTTATTGTGTGTTAGGAAAAAAAGTTATTCCTACAGCCTTTCTCTTCACACTTCCTGTCCCCTGGCAAAATAGTCTGATAGTTCACTTTACAAAATCTGCCAAAATAGCAGCCAGAGGAAGAAAAGTAAATGTCAGTGACATGTTGGAAGAATACACAGCAATGAATCAGAGACATGGCCTGACACTTGGCCTCTGTCTCTGAACGCACAGCAAACATGACAAGATAAATACAAAATGAAAGGCATCTTTACTGCCTCCTGCCTCTACAGGTACCAAGCAGTCCTCACATATGATCTCATGCCTCTACAGGGACCAAGCTGTCCTCACATCCGATCTCATGCCTCTACAGGCACCAAGCAGTCCTCACATCCGATCTCCTGCCTCTCATCATGCAGCTACAGACAGCAGGCAGTCCTCACATCCGATCTTACGCCTCTTTAGGCACCAGGCAGTCCTCACATCCGTTTTTACGCCTTTTTAGGCACCAGGCAGTCCTCACATCCGATTTTACGCCTCTTTAGGCACCAGGCAGTCATCACATCTGATCTCATGCCTCTACAGGCACCAGAGAGTCCTCACATCTGATCTCATGCCTCAGGCACCAAGCAGTCCTCACATCTTATCACATGCCTTTACAGGTGCCAAACAGTCTTCAGATTCGATCTCATACCTCTAAAGGTGCCAAGCAGCCCTCACATCCGCTATTACGCCTCTACATGTGCCAGGCAGTCCTCACATTTGATCTTGTGCTTCTACAGGCACCAAGCAGTCCTCACATCTGATCTTACACCTTTAAAGGCACCACACCATCCTCATATCTGATCTCATGCCTCCACAGGCAACAAGCAGTCCTCACATCCGATCTCATGACTCTACAGGTGCCAAGCCTTCCTCACATCCGATCTCATGCCTCTCCAAGCACCAAGCAGCCCTCAAATCCGATCTCATGCCTCTACAGGCACCAGGCAGTCCTCACATCCGATCACATGCCTCTACCAATGCCAAGCAGTCCTCATATCTGATCTCATGCCTCTACAGGCAACAAGCAATCCTCACATCTGATCTTATGCCTCTCCTCATGCCACTACCGGTGCCAAGCAGTCTTCACATCCAATCTTATGCCTCTTCAGGCACCAGACTGTCCTCAAATTCGATCTCATGCCTCTACAGGCACCAAGCAGTCCTCACATCCGATAACATGCCTCTACCAATGCCAAGCAGTCCTCATATCTGATCTCATGCCTCTACAAGTGACAGGGAGCCCTCACATCTAATCTCATGTCTCTACAGGCACGTATATAGTTTATCGATTATCGATTGGTATTGATATATGTACTAACACTATATGTTGAAGTCGTATTGAGTTTTATGTTGTCTGTACGGCTTCCGGGAGGTAGGAAGTCGGGAATTGATGACAGTTCCGTAGTAGAGCAGAAGTAAGTACTGCTCTCGGGCAAGACTGAATTGTGGTTGCCCGTAGGTACACGGGAGAAACGTGTGACAATTGAAGTTGCACAGCGCATTGTCTGGGTTCGATTCGGTAGCATCGCCGTGTGTTGCCATTAGTGATGTTTTCTGTGTGAGAAAAGCGTGAATGATAGTGAAGGGTTACCTGTGAAATTTTGGTCTTAGGTACCAGGAAACCAATTGGCATACCGATAACGCTTATCACTGAAAAGGTAGCAGGTATTCTCTGAGCTTGTTAGAAGGACAGAGTAGGGTTAAGCGCTGCTTTGTTAACGTGTGTTATAATTCTGTAGTAGGACAGGCCGTTCGCTGTTCTCGGGAAAGACAGTATTCTGTATGAATGAACTATATATTTCCTTGCGTGAAAGTGCGTGAATGAAATAGCATTCGTGTTAATTGCGGAACTCTGGTTTTATTTCTCAGGAGCATTGCGTTTCCAACTATGTGTCTTAATTCCGAAGAGAACAGTTAATTGATGCTTGATAGAAGGGTGAAGTAGAGGGACGTGCTATTTAGCCAACGGACGTAATAATTCTGTAGTAGGGCAGAGGTAAGCGCTGCTCTCAGAAAAACAGGATTCTCGTGGGAAAGGTCTTTTTGCTATTCTGTGGTTAGCGGAGCAGACAATGGAGATGTTTGTACGTTGTAACTAACAAGTACTGTAAATTTGAAACAAAGTCTATCACGTAGTTTTGTAAAGGAGGGGTAGACTGAGGACAGGAGTCAGGAGCAGAAGCTGCTGCAGCGACTGTTGACGTCAGGAGGACCGCGCTGTGATTGGACAGCTAGTCAGTGATGTAGACGCTCCAGGATTGGTGCGTTAGTGTGAGTCGCGCAGGGATTGGAAGTTTTGACAGCGACGTAGACATTCCAGGATTGGTGTGTTAGTTTGAGTCGCGCAAGGATTGGAGACTGTGACAGTGACATAGACACGCCAGGATTGGTGCGTGAGTAAGAGTCGCGCTACTATTGGATTAGAGATCGTACAGTGGTAGGAAAGACCGAAAAGTTTACTAAAGACAGGAAAATGTATTATCATTCACCCGAGAAAAAGAAAAAGTCTGTGTTTAGTAAGATGAGAAACTGGTTTATAAAGGACAAGGAGATTGTGACTAGGGAAGGACAGTTACTCTCGCCGGCAAAGACCCCCGCATCCTTCATGGTTGCGAAATACGGGTATCATACCTGTATCTGGTTAGACAATTGGGCAAAGTATACAAAGGAAGACGGAGTTCTAGCATTTCCAGAGGATGGGTCATTTAACTTGGCAATATTAAGGAACTTGCGGGAGAGGATGATGAATTTAGATCCACGACCTAGGCCTACACAGTTCGAGGCATTGACAGAGTGGGAAGATGAAATGCATGAGCGAGAAAAGCAGAGGAATGGCAATAGGTATAGGTATATGTTTGGACGGCCAAACGACCGTAAAACTCATAGTGATCGAATGAGAAGATGGCGAGACGCTAGTATGACTGAAGGATTATTTCCAGTTAGAACAGAAGGAGAAAGTGGAGGAAGGAAATGTCTAGAAAAGAGAAATCATATAGAAACCCGGAGGTATGGGGCTAATGAAACTGATGATGATGTTCTAGATGATACGTTTTACAAGAGCCCACCTCCGTACAGACAGGAACCAGAAACGCCAACCTCAGGCACGCCAGTGAGGGAAACTCTGAGAATCATTAAAACAGAAGTTATGACCCCAAAGGTGAAAAGAAGAAATTCACTTAAAGAAAAGGGGAATAGGGTCGAGAACTAAAATTCTAGAGAACTAGCAGAAACCACATTAGAATTGACAGAGAAAATAAGAGAATTGACGAAAAATCTAGAAGCAGTTACAGTTCCTGTGACCATAGGTCCTGTTATGCCTATTTTTGAGAAGCAGAAAAACAGTGAGCACGGACTAACAGTCCCATATGTGAACAAAGGACAGGCAGACCAGCCCATGATGGGAGCAAAAGAGAGTTCCTGGGGACATACTATGGGTAGAAGTGAAATACATATGTCAAAGAACCCGTTCTATTGTTCTGATACTGCCGAGAGAAGCAGAAGGGCAGAAGGATCAATATTAGAACCACAAAGAGTGACAGAACCAGGGAATGCAGAGAAGTCAGTGAGCATAACTACTGATGAATTGAATGACTGGCTAAAAAGTTTGCAGGATAAAGAAAAGGAATCTAACACTATTGATGTGGCCAAATTGAGAATGGTGTTGGAAGAATTAATTGTCGGGACAATCCCCATAGAAAAGCTGAAAAATTACCAAGATGAGGAGTTATTATTCCTATGTAAGAGTGTCACTTGGAGAGCAAAAAATTTACACGACAGATTAGCAGAGATGGCCAGTGAAATGGGAATTGACATGGACAAGGTAAAAGCTTTACAGAAGCCATACCGAGTGGATTTCACAGAAAAAGACATTGCGAATCTGAATGCTGCAGGAAGAATAGGGCAGATTAGGGACATAATCACAGTATTAAGGAAATGGGGAGATGTGGACAAATGGAGGAGCAGGTGGTATAGGAAGCGGGATGACACCTCAGACAGAACATTTCCAGCATTTCCTGTGAGAGAGAAGGAGAAGGTGGTGATGGAGTTACCTATGAGAGCGATTCCAGGAGGGGGATATGTGCATGTCCCATGGACCAGACAGGACATTTTGTCATTTACCAATGATTTCCCTCGATTACGGGAAAATCCAGTCGAGTGGTACAGACAGGTAGACAGATTTGTGAAATTGTCAAAAGTGCTGTGGATTGATTTGAATAGTCTGTTTGATATAATAGTGCCAGCAGACTTGTGAGCCGAATGTAAGATAGTCATAGACTGGCCCACCAAAGAGTACCCGAGAGATCCCAAAACAGGAGCCCCAGACCCAGAGGTAATGAAGAAATATGAACAGGTCATGGCATTCTTGAAAAACAAAGTGCCCCCCAAAGATACAGACTGGGTTAAAATAGATAGAACACATCAGGAAGCAAAAGAGTCAGTCCATGCTTATTATGATAGGCTAATATTAGCCTTCAAACAGTTCAGTGGGGATGACTGTCTGGGAGAGAAGGACCTGAGTCATTTTTGTGTACAGATTTGTGTATGGTCTGCGCCCCGCAATCGGGAACATGATCAAGCAGCACACCGTGGACTGGCAAAGTAAAAAGATAGATGAGATTCTGAGGCATGCAAAATACTTTAGTGATGAGATCGAAGCCAAGCAGCGAAAGCTGAAGGAAAAGGCAATGTGGGCTCAAGTGAAAGTAGCAGAGAGACAGGAAGCTCAGCTGGTTGAACAGGCTAATAATCCAGGCATGAAACCAAGATTTGGCCCAGGAAAAGGGAAAGGTAATATAGAAGAGGCAAAGAAGAAATTCCCCTGTCACAATTGCGGAAGATTTGGACACTGGAAATCCGAGTGTAAATATCCACCAGGTACTAATGATGAAAATCCGTCATTAAATCCACAGGTGCAGTGTGAGGGGAGTGGCACACCGCAGCAACAGCAGAAGGCAGATAATCAACAGAATCAGGTGCCAAAACCGCCCTTACCACAGAGCCGGAGTATACAGAAGTATAGCAAAGAGACGGGATTCTACAATGAAGAACAGGTAAACAAACCGCAACGCGCCAGCGCTGTATCACAGTATTTGCTGCAAAAGGACGAAAGTGAGCCAGAAGAGTTTTATTGACGGTGCCGAAAAGAGGAAGCAGAGTGCATACTTGGCGCATCTCTAGAAATAGATCAGACAGGACCATTTGTGGATGGGAAAGTTAATGATGAAAACATCACTTTTCTAGTAGACACTGGAGCTACACGATCCACTGTCAGATCAGCAGATGTTAGAAATCTTCCTCTTTCGGATGAAACAATCCAAGTAGTAGGTGTGTCTAACACCCAGATTAAAACGTACCTTACTGATCCTGTAAAGGTCAGAATAGGGACATTTTCAGACATGCACCGATTTGTGGTGTGTGACACCAGTCCTGTGAATTTACTAGGAAGGGATTTATTGTGCAAGATGAATTGCACTATATTCTGTACACCAGACGGAATTGCCTTTGAAACACCAGATGAGGATGTTCTATATAAAATGACCATTGCTAACCGAGAGTGTGAGGTTTCTGGAACCTATGCAGTATTCAATCCAGATGAATTGCCCCCAGAATTGAAACAGACTGTGAAAGCAGCAGTTTGGGATTTCACTGGAGAAGATGTAGGTCTGATGAGAAATGTAGATCCAGTGAGAATTGCGGTAAAAGAAGGAGCTGTTTACCCAAATATTCCACAATACAGACTGACCCCTGAAATAATAGCAGGAGTAACCCCATTGATTGAGAAAATGATCCAGCAAGGAGTGCTGAGGGAGATAATGAGCAGTCCATGTAATTCGCCTATCATGGGACTGAAAAAGCCAAGTGGGAAATTCAGGATTGTACAAGATTTGAGAAAGGTAAACAAGATTGTCGTCTCATGTTGTCCTATTGTACCAAATCCCTCAGTAATTTTGTATCAGATCCCACATGATGCAGAATGGTACATAGTAATCGATTTGTGTCATGCTTTCTTTTCCATTCCATTGCATCATGACAGCCAGCCGCTTTTTGCCTTCAGGTTTGGAAACTGTATTTTGGCATGGTGCCGAATCCCACAGGGGTACACGGAGAGCCCCTCCATTTTTAATCAGTTGTTAAAGAAATCCCTGGAGAGTCTTACTATGCCTGAGAGTTCAGTTTTAGTGCAGTACATTGACGACCTATTGGTAGCGTCAAAAACACGTGAGGCCTGTGAAACAGACACCGTAGCTTTGTTAAATCATTTGGCAGATGGAGGACTGAAGGTATCTCCAAACAAATTGCAGTACTGTAAAAAGGAAGTGACATACTTGGGTCATAATATCGAAAAAGGCCCGAGAAAAGTAACCATAGACAGAATCAGAATCATTAGAGGAATGAGAGCTCTAATGACCAAAGAGAGGTGAGAATGTTCATAGGAATGGTTGGCTACTGTCGTCAGTGGATAAGTAATTTTTCCCTGATTGCCAAACCATTGGTGAAGTTAACAAAAAGTGAGGTTAAAGACCCCCTTGAACTGAACAAAGAAGAATTAGCAGCATTCAAACAGCTGAAGAACAGTCTGTGTGAAGCCCCTGCTCTGGGTATGCCAGATTATGAAAAAGAGTTTGAGCTATACTGTAGTGAGCGAAACGGATGCGCACTTTCAGTGTTAATACAGAAACATGGAAGACAAAGGAGACCAGTGGCATATTTCTCGTCAATGCTAGACCCAGTGGCAATAGGGTTGCCAGGATGCCTTAAAGCAGTAGCAGCTACATGCCGAAGCCTAGAACAGAGTGAGGGAATCGTGATGGGGTATCCAGTGAGAGTGTTTTTGTGACTGTGATGTGTCAGGTAAAACAGGTGACTGATGTGGATCTGTTTATCCTGATTATTTGCAGATACATCTATTTCTACTGGAGGAGACAGCTCCACGGACCAAGATGAGCGGCAGAGCCAGACTGGGTCGCTGCAGAGGAGTTGGAGGGACCCACATTGAGGAGACCTCAGCTATGACCACCTCAGCTGAGGAACACAGCATCTCGAGTGAAGACTCCCTTGTGGAGGCGGGTGTCAGCAGACCCCAGACAACACCTAGCGGTCCGTCCCTGTCACCACCACCATCTGCACCCTTCCATCTGCTCCTATCCCAGATGTCCGTGGAGGCCCCCGTGTAAGGGAGCATATCTCCTTCGTGACAGGCACCGCACCCCCTGCCCCTGTCTCCCCTGCTGCCCTGAGTGTGGAGTCTGTGGACTTACTTAAGCAGATGCATGTAGGGCAGACAGCGATGGTGAATGTCCTCCATTCTCACATCAGTCTGTTGACACAACTGGTGTCCTTCATGGAGGGCATCTCATCAAACATGTCTGCCCTACATCGAACCATTCAGGCCATGGCCTCCACATAGACGGCAGCAGTGTCCCTCCTCCAACAGTCCCTCACCCCTCCTAACTCTGCCACATCCACAATCCCCACTACCCTACCTGTCCAACGCACACACACACCGGCACGAGCATGCACCATAACAGACACAAGCAGCACACAGCCACACAAGACAAAATTCAGACGCACAGGCATGCACATTCCGGGGACTGATGACACACACACACAGGGGATGGGTCACAGACGCACAAGCAGGCATCCAAGAGCACTCCGCAGTCCTCAGATGCCTCTCCCTCCAAAACCCCTTCCCTTGCCTCACCTGCAACCCCACTTCCCAGCAGCTCTTCCTCTGTGACCTTGGCCTCTTCCCCACCAATCCATCTGCTCCAACTCACAAGGGGAAGAGGAAGTCACCACTCACAGAAGGAAGTTACCCTGCCACACGGACACCCTCCCCCAGGCACACAGACACTGAGGCCCCCATTCGCAAATCCCCCTGGACTAGGAAGAACAAGAACCCACCACAATCCCACACCACAATCCCACACCTCCACCACACAGCAGCCCCCAGGCCACCACTCCACAGGTACCCCGCCACACCCTGCCCCAGGTTCCCCCACACACCAATACCGCATCCCCAAAATGATTAGGCCCTCCCCCCCACCACATGCACTCCCACCCCCACCACACATGCTCAGCCTGTTCCTGCCACTGGTGTGGAGACCGTGTCCCCCCCTCTGTCCTGCCCACCTCAACGTGAACCCCATTATACACCTTTGAAAATTGGCACTGCAGATGAGAGCACATCCACCCCGTCTGACTTGGGCACTGCAGTGGAGACCCCGTCCACACCATCTGACTTGCCCACTGCAGTGGTGCAGGCAACCACCCCATCTGACTTCAGCCGTGCAGATGTGACGGCGCCCACTGTGTCAGACACCTCCACTGCAGTTGCCAGTGACACTCCTGCACCCACCACCCCTCCCCTGCCCCATTCTGCTGTCCCCTGATCCTGTCCCTGCGATGCCTGGCCTGCCCTTATGTATGCCCCTCCAAGGGGAGATGTCCCCTGGCCGTAGCAGTGCAGGCAAGCAATGGTTGACAACTTGTCACATGTCACCCTGGTTGAATCTTGAAATGGACTGGCCATTGGCCTTTTGACATTGTGGACTTGACTTACCAGTTACAAGGATTTATGTGTTTAATAAAGGCAATTGTTGTTATCCAGTGTTGTTGCATCTAATGTACATGATGTTGATGATGAGTATCATGGACTTGCTGTTATGCTGGTGTTTTAAAGGTATAACAAAATGATTTGTTGATGTGGTCCATGGGATATGTGTATTATTCTGCAATGTCTCCATGACATCCTTTGCTGCAATTTCAGGGTGTAATGATGGCAACATTTTGGGACCAGGATTTTCTCGTTGGGTTTGCTACTTCACATCTTTGGCATACACTGTTGCACATATATTGGGCTTACATTTGGGAACATTGAAAGATTCCCTGACTGGGCCCATCTCCACTGGACAGGCAGGTTTGTGCATCAATGGTACACAAGTCATCTGTGTCATCAGTGCAACTAGCTCTACATGTGTATTGCGTATGTGCAGATGACTGAAGGGACACTCCCGTACACAAGCTGCTGTGACCAGAGCTTTAATTGTGTTGTAATTGTTGGCTCACTGGGCAAGTGTTGTGCTGACATGGCAGAACCCTGCACAGACAACGTTTTGCACAGCTGACCTTCCCCAGGAGTGGAGTCCCCTCATGGCATTGTGTCATTCCGTGACATTGCCTAGGCACATGGTGTGTGTTGTGTGAGCATGTATGTGTGTGTTCCCTTCACTTTTTTCTACACAGCCTGTGTTCCATATAGATGTTCCTGTTTGGTGTGTTTGCTGAGTTGTCCTTTGTTCATCAAACATCTTTGCCCTGGGTTTTCTGGTATGTAGGTGCATGGCAAACTACTGGTCATTAGGGTGTCATCCCTGGCTGTTTTAGTTGTAAGTTCCGGGGATGTTGTCAAACGCACGTGGGACACATTCTAGATTCCCATTGGCACTAATGTGTTACCGACATCATGTTGTTTTACCTACTATGTGGTATCGTCAGTGAGTGGGTTACTTGTATGTGTGTGTGGCTACTCCCACTCATTAGGGTCAGAGCTGCAATGTTGGAAGGTGTTGACATGTGTTCTTTGTGGCTCTCCTTTGGTTCCTCATTGGTGTGGGTGTGTGGCAGGGTTCATGATGATTCTGGTAGTTTTAACATTATGCCCACGTACCGCATACTGTGCAGTGTGGCAGACATTCACATGGGTTGTTGTCTGGCCATGTGTGAGGATTTTTGGGGTCCTTAGATCCCCTCACCACCCCTGGGATTGTCATGGGTGCATGAGTAATGTCACCAGTCCATGTGTGCCTAGCTGCTGCTCATTGGTGCAGGTCAAGGTGTGGTGTTGAGGGTGGCCAAATGTGAGTTGTTTCATGGCTAGTCCTCTACCGACATTTTGCCCATTGATTGCAGGCCATGGCCAGTGATTTGTGCTTGTGTAGATGTGCTGTAAGTTTGTTGGTCAGGACACATGACCCAGTACGCACAGCTGACTGTGCTCCACAGTATGGGCAAAATCTACCTTTGTCATCACAGTGGGATTGTCATACAGGCTACTGTCACCCCAAATTAGGCTCCCTGTGGGTAGTGCTGTGATGGGTCTGTCTCTTGCTGGGTTGTTTGCTGTTCCGTCCAGCTTGTGTCACATGAATCTGTTGGGATCCCATTTATCTGACAATGCCTGCTTGCCCACAAAGGGGTGCACAGTTAATTAGTTACTTTTGTATGGCACTGTGTACACATCTGTGTCATTGGAGTTCAGCCCACCGTCATGTGTTGTGTACTAGCCTGGGGGCACTGAGACACACACACGTGTTGAGTATGATATGCAGTGTGAAGCTGCCTGTCTGTGTTTGTGCATCTGCACCTCTGCATTGGTATGGCTTTTGCGTTCCACTGGCTGTATGTTGTTTGGATGTTTGTCCCTAGTGTCCCTACATCTCCTAGCTCATCATTCTGCACATTAATCATGTTTGGTATGTCCCATTGCTGCCATGATATGGAACTTGGTCACCTAACATCTACAGGCTCCACAGGCTCCACAGGATTCCTTAGTTTGTGTGTCTGTTCGTAATGATATGTGTGTATGCATCATGATGCTCACTTTTCACATAGTCTAATTGGACACTGGAGGCATTGTCAGGGCTCATGGCCAATGCTTGTCTGCACATGGCAGAGGGTGCACAGCAATCTTTGCCTCCCAAATCTATGTTTGTATGTGACACAACCACCACATTGCCACAACATTGCTTGTGGTGTTGGGACCAGGAATCACACATGCTGGTCTGAAGATGCTGCTATTTTTATGTCCACACTCACCTTCTGGTCACTGTAGTGATGTGGGGTTTAGACCCCATTTCCACAATGCTTCTAACATTCTGTTTTTTTGAACCCCACAATCACCTTTTGGTCACTGTAGTGATGGGGGTTTAGACCCCATTTCCACAATGATATTAACATTCTGTTTTTTTTTAACCCCACATTCACCTTTTGGGCACACATGTGGTGGAAGTTACATTGTATGTTCACTGTCAGGATCTGTGTTGTGGGCATTCTGCACACAAAAACATACATTCTTGCCAAGATGGGGGTTGCTTAGTCACCCTATGTGTGTGGATGCTGTTGGTGCTGGGCATCCAGCCCACTATGAGTGGGGATGGTAGTAGTGCTGGGCAACCAGCCCCCTATGAGTGGGGATGGTAGTAGTGCTGTGCATCCAGCCCCCTATGAGTGGGGATGGTGGTAGTGCTGGGCATCCAGCCCCCTATGTGTAGGGGATACTGGTGGTGCTGGGCATCCAGCCCCCTATGAGTGGTGATGGTGGTAGTGCTGGGTATCCAGCCCCCTTATGTGTAGGGGATACTGGTGGTGCTGGGCATCCAGCTCCGTATGAGTGAGGATGGTAGTGGTGCTGGGCATCCATCCCCCTATGGGGGGGATGGTAGTGGTGATGGGCACCCCCCCCAGGTGTGGGGACTGCTGGTATTGAGGACCATGCAACCCCTATGGTTTGGCTGTTGCTGGTGGAAGGGATATCCCCCCCTTTGTGTGTAGCATTTTGCGTGTTCGTGACGCTTCTTTGTTTGGGTGTCTGACTTACCGTCTGCGATGTACGCATCTGTTCCTGATCCGGTCATAGATATACAGTACTGGGATGACCTGCGCGATGGAATTCATCATTGGTTGGTCTCTTACTTGTTTATTGTTGCTCCGTCTCGTACACGTTGAGAGTTGGTCCGTCTCGTAGCCGTGGATCGTGTTGTGGCGTGAATCGGACCTGCTATACAGCTTTCCCGGATGCTGTGACGTGCTGCAAGTGGCGACCCGTTCGGTGCGTAGGAAGTATGCATCGTACTTGTCCGGCGGGAAAATGCTGTGAAACTGCTTACACATTTGCGCATTGTGCTTCGTCACCCGGATGGACCCGCTCCCAGAACGAGTCGGTCGCAAGGTAAGGCTACGTACAGCTCTCGGCGGGCTGTCCGAGCGAGATCGGAATCAACCCCTTAATGATAATCCAGCAGGGAGGATATCAACAGGTACCTATAATGCAAGGTGTTAATGGTTTTCAACAGCAAGGGTTTCTGCAGCAGGGTAGAGCATGCGATGTCCTAAATGATCAGAGAACAGATGTTGCTGTGCAAACTTTGAAGAAAACCAATCCCTGCCATGTATACGGCAGGATGAAGCATTGGAAGGGCGAATGTCAATTTAATTCAGGTAATATGGTTAATGGGATCAAGTTTGGAATGGTGGATTTGTGCAGTTTCAGGGGAATAACATGGTTCAGACACAGCAGTGACATAGACAATGAGTTTGGAATCCCAATGTACCTCAAGTTCAAGTAATGCAAGCTCCACAAGCCCCAATTCCACGGCAAAACACACATGCCGCCAGTGTCAAAAGATACACTGCAAATTCAGTCCCCAAAGCAAATAGCAATTCTTTTATGAACCGGAACATGTCCCAACAATATCCTATGACTCAAGCTGATGATTGCAATTCAGACCTGTCGTAATGACGGGCCCCGAGAGGGGAGGAGGATTGCATACTTGGCGCAACCTTAGAGGTAGATCAGCGTGGTTCATAATGTGGATGGCAAGGTAAATGGAAATCCTGTCTTATTCCTTGTCTTCACTGGTGCTACCCTCTCTACTGAAAGAACAGCAAAGGTTCCTAACCTACCCCTCTCGGGACAGAGAATCCAATTTGTGGGAGTTGCCAATAAACAAATGACTAACCCAGTTTCAGAAGCCGTGCCTGTCAAAATAGGGTCTTTCGAGGATCATCATCATTTTGTGGTGTGTGATTCTAGTCCTGTCAATCTAATTGGACACTCCCTTTTATATAAATTAAATTGTTCAATTTACTGTCCCCCAAATGGCATCAAGTTTCACACCCATGGTGAGAACATTGTTTTCGAGCTTTCCCGAAAAGAATCTGATATTGACAAAAGATGATTTGCCTTTAGAATTGAGAGACACGGTTTTGGCTGAAGTCTGGGACTTCTCAGATAAAAATATCAGACTTACCAAAGGTGTTGAACCAGTACGTATTACCATAAAGCCAACAGCTGAGTTTCTAAGAATCCCGAAATACAATTTGACCCCTGAAAACTTTGCTAGGATTACTCCTGTAATTAGGTCATTTATTGAACAAGGTATTCTGAAGGAGGTTGTAGTGAAGATCGTTATCTACATATGTACAATGCTAAGTTAGCACAACCACGTTAGATGTTAGAAAGCCATCTTGCCGCTTTTGCTGCTTTTGCACACGACACTGTAGTCGCATGTTATTGAATTGAGAAATGCTTACTCGATTTTGCTTCACATGAGAACTGTCTGTTATTAACATCTCAAACAGTGAGCAGCGACCTTGGTCTGTACACAGTGTAAAAGAAACAGTCTGGGTCGCTAGACGGTGCATGTTGTTGAGTTCAGGTTGATCGGCCTACTAGTTTAGCCATAACACGCACGCAGCTGCAAATACCTGAAAGTCGGGTGCTTTTAATATTGCAGTGTTACCTGTTTTCATTACATTCGGAAGAAGAGCGTTCCTAGGAGCAGAGCATAGCTGATCCTGTGATGTGAACTCTCTGAGCTGATCTTTACGGTATGGGGTTCCCCATTCAAGCCTAGAGACCTTTTATTAGTCTAATAATACTATTGGTGTGTTAGAGAAAGGAAGGTGGCTTAGATCCACTGTCATTTTAGTATGATTACTCCTTTCATTTTCTATGGTATTGTAACATTGCTGATGGTTTTGATTTTAATCGTTTGTCTTCTAATGTTAGCCAAACTGCTGCATCTTAGGACACGAGGTTTATAAAATAAACTCTTTAAAACTTTTACTGTGTCTCTGTTTATTCTGTTGTGGACTGGTATGAGAATAATTACGATAAGGTATTTCTGATTCCCACCATTCCTGAGAAATATACTAAGTCGCTTGTTCTGGGTTGTCTATACATTGGGACCGCCGAGCTAAACCTCGGATAACGAAGGGGACACTGATGCTGGCCGGATAAGGGGTTCTAGGTTCTGAGGTGAGTTTTTGGTACACCACAATTCACTGAGGGCCTGGGTTCCTGCGCATAGTTCTGCGCATAAGCAGAATCCCTGCAACATGGCGCACCTAAAGTTTGGTCTATTGATTTGAGACACCTTAGTAGTGCTTGTATTAGTCCACAACACCCTCACTCTGGTTTCCGGATAACGGGAGTGACGGTTTAACCTACCTGTTCGACTAAATAGGTTCCTTCAAGCTTGATCATTAAAAAGGTTATTTAATCTGAACCCTTGTGCCACTGATATACTGTAGATTTACTGTTTGTGTCCTAATGGCGGTCGATATTCCGGCTCATAGTCGTGCACCCCTGAAACGTCATTTGGCACAGTATGGGGTGCCGGACGATGGTATGGCTGTGATTTTTGTGGTAAGTGCCGATGCATTGTTTCCGTTTGAGTTGTTCTACTCTTGGGTTACTTTGCCGGCGGTGAGTGAAGACGATGATACGTTCCACTCCTATACTGCCACGCAGCTACCAGCCAACTATACACCATATAGGACTCAGGAAATTCCTATTTCTGCCTGGCAGCATAGCATTTGGTTTAATGGCGCCCTTCCCCATGCGGTTATACCGGCGAGAATGGGCCCTTTGTCGATTGCAGGGGCCACATGGCCGGTACTAGCCGGATATACGCCTCATCCCCGCTATCTACAGGTGACGGTGGCTGAGTTGCGTGTACTTCACACGGGCCTTATTACAGTACATAGGGCTTTAGTGTAGTACGTGTCGCGCAACGTGCAGGTGGGGGCACCTGCTGTTGCGGGACAACCGACGGACCTCCAGGTTATTAGTCCTGTTATGGTTAATTCGGTTGTGGGCAAGCGCCCCCAGAATAGGGATGATTTCCCTTATTGGCTTGCTGAGAAATTTGACCAATTGGAAGCGGTTTATCCGCATACGACTCCTGTGGAGAAACACAGGATCCTTACCATTACTTTGCCGAAAAACTTGGTCCCAGATATGGCCGATTGTGAGAACTGGGGCAAGGTCTTTGCTGCGACATACTCGAAGTGCTTTGGCACTCCGTCTCTGTCGGTACTGCCCTCCGTTATTAAACGTGTTCAGGAGAATCACAGTGCGGAGGCTGCCGTAGAATTGGGAATGCGGCTTGTCGGAGTCTTCGATGTGGTTGCTACCATGATACTGGGCAACCTCAAAGGAGATGCTATGCAATTCCAAGTGCTTAATAAATTAGACGCAGTGAACGAAGACGACAAGCCGAGGGAATTCGCGAAAATTATCGCGAATGCCAATAAACAAGTTGGTCGTAGCACTTTAGGTGTTAAACCAACTGTGAAGAATCCTGATTTAATACAGCAAACAAAGGCAAACTCGTCTGGTAAGGACGAACGCCCTAATTTTCCAAAACAAAGTTGGCGGGCGAAAAAACAGGAGAAGCAGCAACAGAAACAGGGGTCTCGTCCTGCCTCTCCAATACAGTCAGGTAGTGAACGCACTTATGATCTGCGTGATCGTGCTACTATTAAGTCACCTGATCGATTTCAGGTTTCTGAACAACGTTCTCCTCGTTCTTCACAGGAAACATCGGCTTCACAGTCCGGTGGCGGAGGCGGTGGCAAAAGTCGGGGTGCCCCGCAAGCACGTGAGCAATCCCTACAGACTGACGGCAAAGGCAAGCAGGAGGAATCTGCACGTCAAAGACCCCCGTTTCAGAAGAAGAAAGTTGCTGCACTGACAGCGAGGTATGCCTCAGATGGTACGGACGCAGCTTCAGAACCTGACATGGGCGCGAACGCTGCTAGACAGCGCGGCGGAAGTTACAGTAGTGCGACAAGCACTGCGTCCATATCTGGTGGCGACAGCAACTGATATATTCGTGAATATTGAAACTGCTGACACTCGGGTGTCTCCCCCTGATAGACTGTATAATATAGTCATTCAAATTGAAGGTGACATACAACGTACAATTCAAGGGGTTTTCTGGGATAATCTGACCACTACCTATGATATTCTGTTGGAGGAGGCAGATTGGCCCCCGGCTTTCGTTTTAGATGCCTAAGGTCCTAGCTAAAAAGTACACCGAGGAATGGGCTCAAGTGCAAGCGCCTGCGTTATATCGAAATCAGGTTGGCTGGGATAAAATGTCTCCCGGCCCTGAGATTCCGTTGCGGACTACGACCCAACCTCAACCCCAATACCCCATGCGTCGCGAGGCTAGACCTCACGTCGCGTCAATCCTTGAACAATTGGAATATCAAGGAGTAATCGAAACATGTGTGCCACCTATGAATAATCCCTTGTTCACTGTGACGAAGCCTGACGGGTCGTACCGCCTAGTTTTGGATTACCGGCATGTAAACTCTCATTGCCAGACCTGTGCAGTACAGAACACCCACAGTTCGGCTCCCGTCGATAGTCTCGTGAGAAAAAGGTTTAAAACCACACTTGACATTTCCAATGGCTTTTACAGCCATAACCTGTCCTCTTTTAGTAGTGAGTGGATGGCGTTCACCTCGGGTGGCAAACAAAAACAATTCAAAAGATTACCAATGGGCTATAAGAACAGCCCGGGAGTCTTTGCCGCTCGCGTGGTCTCCCTCTTGGAGGGTGTAGACCCTGATGCGTACTCGTATGTGGATGACATTTATCTCACAGATGACGAGTTGGTCCTGCATCTCCGACGCGTTGATCGCATCATTGTTTTGTTTGCAGACTTCGGTTACAAATTCAACTTTGCGAAGTCACACATTGCGGAATATACAGTGTTGTTCTTGGGGTACGAACTCAACAATGAAGGTCGAGGATTGGCTCCGCACTTTCTAGAGAAGTGCGCATGCCTCCGTGCTCCTACTTCACTGAAGAAATTACAATCTTTGCTGGGTTTTTTGAATTTCGGTCGAACTTACATCCCGGATTATGCCCAGCGTATCAAGCCGCTTTATGCCTTGGTACAACCTACTTTTTCCAAATCTTGTTGGCTACCAGAGCATTCAGCTATATTGCAGTTATTGCAAGCTGATCTTCTTGCTTCTAAATACTTACTGACGCGTGATAACCATACTAACCTGGTCATAAGAATCGTGCCCGGCGCAGTTGGCTTCACATACTTTCAATGAGGGCGATACAGTCCCCATTGCTTACAAATCTCACTTGTACACTTCGGCTGAACTGCGTTTTTCCGCTGTCGAGAAAGTTCTGACGGCGGTGCAGATGGCAATTCTGAAAGAACGAGCGCTGTCGCAAGGAAAACGCATGTTGGTGGTAACACCCTATCCTGCCCTTGAGGCGGTGACAAAAGCGAGTGTACCGAATTCTAAAGCTTTGCATCCAAGGTGGATACAATGGGCCACTTCCTTGACCTCGCCGGACGTCACTTTTATCTTTGACGCGGCACTTCAGACTCAGGAGTTTTTGCAGTATGAATTCGTTCATCCGGCTCCTCTGTCCTTGCTCCCGCTCGAGGATTACCATTGTGTCATATACACTGACGGGTCTGCGCAACCTGCAACTGGATCAAAGCACGCCTATTCAGCGGCTTGCGCAATTGTAGTTGGTACTTTCGTAAATGGTGAATTCCAGTCCGATGTCGTGCATACGCAGTCATTGGGTGATTGTACCGCACAGTTGGCGGAGCTTCGTGCTCTGGTGCTTGCACTGGAGTTTGCTGATCCCCGAGTCACTACCCTTATAGTGAGTGACTCCTTTTATTGTGTTCAATCTTACAATGGCAATCTACATTTTTGGTCTCAGAATGACTACCATGATTCCAAAGGTAGCACGATTAAGCATAAACTGCTTTGGGTTCGAGTGGCAGATCTTAAAGAACGTCTGCCTCTCGTGAATGTGATTCACTCTCTTGGTCACCAACGAGTTGGTGTCCATGCTGTCGGCAACAGCCTAGCTGACGAGGCAGCAAAAACAGCAGTGGCAACATACTTAGTAGCAGCAGTTACAAGATCCAAAAGTAAGATCGATGATGACATCTTGGCAGCTATTGCTGCTACAGAGCAGGGAACGAAGCCACCGAGAGGTTTCCCTGCTCGTTACCATTATCGCTTAAGTCCTGATAAAGTCCCATTAGTGAGGATTAATGACGTTGGTGACAGATTGATTCCCAACGCGGACTGCAGACCTTCTTTGATATTAGCGGCTCACGAGGGCATGGCGTCCGCGCATGCCGGCGTTGCAGCTACTGTATCTCTGTTACAACAACGTTACTGGTGGTGCGGTTTGTATAAACAAGCCAGGGCTTATGTTCTTAATTGTGACATTTGCCAACAGATTAAACCTTCAACTGTGGCGCGCCCACCACAAACTCAGTTGTACATATCTAATAAACCAATGAGTTGTGTTTATTTAGATCATTGCGGTCCTTTTACCTCTGATACTGCGTACAAATACATCTTGGTTGCAGTTGATTCGTGCACACGTTTTCTGTGGGTGTGGCCACAAAGGAGTGCGGATTCTCGCACTGTCATAAAAGATTTGCGTGTCTTTGTTGGGATTTTGCATGTGGTACCTTTCATTCTGATCAGGGCCCGGCGTTCGCCTCTAAGGCGTACAAAGAGGCCATGAGAAATTTGGGGGTCCAAGTCAAATTTTCGTCTCCGTACCGGCCTGAGGGTAATAGTGTAGTGGAGCGAATGAACCGTGACTTAAAGCAATCTTTGACAGCCAGAGTTTTGGGTACTGGCCGGAACTGGCTAGCCCATTTGTATGACGTGCAACGTGCACTTAATAATCTCCCTAGAAGGTCTCTGGGTGGGCGGACCCCATACATGATGCTCTTTGGTGTACGAATGTTTGTTCCAGACCTTGATGGTCTAGACATGGCGGCGTCAGCTGCACCCTTTGACGTAGATGAACACTGTGCTGTATTGCAGAATCTTCAAGAAGCCAGAAACAGTCTTGCGAAGGAACAGGTACCCTCCTCATCTGATGCTGAACTTCAGATTCCGGTAGTCGGCTGGCTACCTCGAGTTGGTGATCTGGTCCGTGAGAAGGTGGAGAACAAGAAGGAGTTTGGCCCCTCTTATCGTGCACCGGTTCCAGTGCTTGGAGTACAGGGTACTAGAACAGTCATTTTACCTCCACTTCCTGGTCGAAAGGATAACAGGTACATATCGATTGACAATGTCAAACTACAGCGAGTGGCCGATTCTTCTTAGTATGACTCCGGCGGTTTCCTGCCCTTCGATGCTGAGAAATTCTGTTGTGGCCCGAGCTTCTAACACAGTGCCTGATGTTGCCATCGAGATGCATGTCGTTACTGGTCCCTTGTCGCCACAAACGCCTAGTGGTGTGCTTGGAGAAGTTGAGTATGCTTATCCTGCGGATGTTACCTTGCCTGTTTTACGATCCACCACAGTTGCCCTCTCACAAGACTCTTTTGATTCTCGTTCAGTGACTTCCATTGCCCCGTCGAAAGTTTCAATTTTTGTGACTTGGTTCAAGAGACATTTTTTAATACCCCCTTGGACTTATATTTGGCTGGTGCTCATATGTGTTTTTTTGTTTATGTCCATTGGCTTTGTGGTAGTGTTCTTTAGACTTATCAATGGACACTACCTGAATGAAAGATCAACGATTCGACTAATTAATGGAACTTTGGCCCCCCACTCCTCATCACACATTATGAAGAGGGACCAGACTTTTGTGAACATTACTGCCTGGCCTGTACGTGATGGGATCGCTTGGGATGCCATAAAATTTCAAATTCATAGCCCCACTGAAGTAATTAATGTGCCAAATGTATTTCGTGGTTCTATGGGTGATGTCGTTAAACAGAACATCCACTCAGATGACTGGGATGTTCAGGCCATAGAAGCACTGTTTTCTGATTTGAAATATTATGCTGCATTTGATGCTGAGGATTTGTATTTAGATACTGCTAATTATGATGAACAATTTTGTTATCAACATTATGGCACGCATTTCCTACACAAAGCAAATACGTCTAGAAATTTTGTGAATTATACACAATGGGAACACTGCCCCGCCCCTAGGATGGGCAGCTCTGCCACGTTAGTGGAAATGTTCGCCTATTTTTCTGATTTTAGTGTGTCGAATCCGGCCTCCTTTTATTTTAAGGTTGGGCCTGAGTCTGCTTCTAAAGTTAGACTGACACACACCAAATTGTTGTATTTCAAGTCCTTTATGGACGAGTTGGCAATTGGCGGGTATGATCTGTGGAAAGCTACAGTCGATCTTAAATCGGTTTGGGGCTCCAAACAATGGCAAGTACAGGGAACGGAAGCTTTGCATCATGCCTGTCTTATCCCGAATCACATGTTATTTTTAAATTCGTCCATTTTTCAGACAACCTGTTTTGGATTGGCTACTTCTAAAAGATTAAATTCTCCCTCCGGTCCGGGTCTGGGTGCTTATCCCAATTGGGGTAATCATACGGATCTATCCCTTGCTATGTTGCAGACACAGGTTTCCAACACGTCCTTCAATATTTCTGAATTGAATCCGGAAGGGTGGTTGGTGTGGCAAACGAGTTCAGACTCCTGACAACATCGGTTTCTGGATCTAAAGCAGGAGTATACACAGGTTCGAGTAGACCCCCGTTTTGAATCTTCTCACACTGTAACTACCTACTCAGTAGGGAAGTTATGCCAGTCTTGGCTGCAACATTCCACTTTAGCGTCTGTTAAACTTCATTTAGCACGATTAAATGACAAAATAGATTTGAATGATTTTGTTAAGGGTCCTGCTGTTGGCAGGCCCAAACGATGGGTGTATGCTGTTTATAACGAAGTTTGGAAGTTATCACAACTTGAGGCTGCATCCAGATTACGTGCTATTGATCAAGCCAATATGGAAAAGGTGTTGGCTGTTATAGATAATAGTATTAACACCCTATCTTCCAGAATCTATACCTTAGATAATATTATATCATCTGTGGTAGACATTGTGCAGGATGATTTGTCTGTATTGTATCATGGTCAAAATCAGTTGCGTTCTGTTATGCAGTTTGCATGGACGTTGCAAACGTTAAAGGCAGGGAAAGTCCCTTGGGATTACATAAACACTTCATATTTGTTCCTTCCTTTTAATTTAACTACGAAACAACAGTTCATGTCCATGAAAGATGCTACATATTCATTACTACACATTGAAAAGTTAGAACCTTTACCTTTCTCTGTTGCTGAATTGAATTCTCCTGTGTGGCTTGTACATGGGTTGATCACGTTACCGTTCCCCCTGTTTACATTTAGTTCGTGCATGAAACATTATGCTCTAGGCAGATATGAACAACTCGGTACTGCCTTCCTGCACGAAGTTTGGTCACTCCCATTCACGTATAGATGTGTGAGAGACGGTAAGGAGGTATACTTGAAAGGTGAAGAGTGCACTTCCACTCCGGATCACTCTGTTGTGTGTAGGCGCATTCAATTGCATGGTGCATGTACTGTACACGCCCCTAATTTAGCTTGCGTCCTGAAAGGGATTCCTGTGCCAGTTATAACGCCGTCTTTTACGCTGCTTGCTAACGGTCGTTATTTGCTATTAAATAATAAAGCTTGCTGTGGGATGTTAGTGGGAATTCCCTACATAGTGACTGTATCACAGAGAGTAGTTTGCTGTAATAACGTCCTGTTCCCACCCCCGCATGGCCGGCTCGATGTATCCATCTGGCCTTCCATTCCAACCTTGAAAGCAGAGTTCAACAAGATGAGAAGAATAAGGGCTCTATTGTCTCAAAAAGAAGTCGCGTTGACTTCATCCCGGGAAACATTTGTCCTTCACGTAGCAAACACCCGCACTGATGTGCAAGCGCTTTTGAATACTGATCGCCCACTTCATTTTGGGACCCTGATTCAGACTATCTTTAATGCCTCGTCCACGAGTGGCATAGCTCATTTTTTTAAAATTGTGGGCTCCGGCCTCGTGACCTCTTTTCAAACTATTTTTGGTGTGATCCCGGCCTTTTTTCATTCTATTTTTTCCAGCGTCTTCGGAGGTCTCCCTTTACTTCTCGCCCTCATAGCTGGAATACTGTTGTTGATCTGCGCCCTGCGCTATGGATGCACAACTTGCGTCACACGACAACATGTCCCGGCTGCTCCTTCTTCGTAACCGGATGCTTGAATAGTATGGCACTTTACCACTGGCACTCTAAGCATAGCCTATGGATTGTCCTTCCGGTTTCCCTACTTTACTTGTGTGCAGCCCGTCTTTCATTGCCTAGATTGTCCGTTTCAATGGGCTCTGGATTTGTGTCTGTCGAACTCGGTGTCTCCTGTCCCGGATTATGATCGACTGATGAGCCCCTTAGTGGCTCATGAGTTGGACTGTTCTGGCGTCTGGATTATGGCCTGTGGAGCAGCACATGGAGTCCTTGGGAATTGAGACATCGGAACGGCTGCGATTGACTTCTTAGCAAGAAGTTATCTTGAAGAACACGCCAGTTGTCCTCGTCTCGTGCTGGAGGCTCCGGTGGTTGAGGAGCATGTATGTTCCTTCCCTGTCCTGAACTGAATGGCAGATAATTTTGCGGAACGTTCCAATGATTTTCTCTTGGAAGCTGTTGCAACTTTTTGTGCTTATACATTGATGGATTGACTTTGCACTTCGAGTTCGTCCTACATATGTTAATGAGTTTTTTTATCCTTTCCATGGGTTTTTTCACTCGTTTAAAAAAAAAAAATCTTCTTTATTTTTTTTCTTCGAACTTTTTCACTTACCTTATATGAACTTATAGTTCATGCCCTTGGTTCCGTTCTATCAAACTTGAACTCTGCGTTCTTGCACGTGCGACCCTACTGGTTAGTGGTCCGATCAAGGGGGGGTGTAGTGAATATCGTTATCTACATATGTACATGCTAAGTTAGCACAACCGCGTTAGATGTTAGAAAGCCATCTTGCCGCTTTTGCTGCTTTTGCACACGACACTGTAGTCACATGTTATTGAATTGAGAAATGCTTACTCGACTTTGCTTCACATGAGAACTGTCTGTTGTTAACATCCCAAACAGTGAGCAGCGACCTTGGTCTGTATACAGTGTAAAAGAAACAGTCTGGGTCGCTAGACGGTGCATGTTGTTGAGTTCAGGTTGATCGGCCCACTAGTTTAGCCATAACACGCACGCAGCTGCAAATACCTGAAAGTCAGGTGCTTTTAATATTGCAGTGTTACATGTTTCATTACATTCGGAAGAAGAGCGTTCCTAGGAGCAGAGCATAGCTGACCCTGTGATGTAAACTCTCTGAGCTGATCTTTACGGTATGGGGTTCCCCATTCAAGCCTAGAGACCTTTTATTAGTCTAATAATACTATTAGTGTGTTAGAGAAAGGAAGGTGGCTTAGATCCACTGTCATTTTAGTATGATTACTCCTTTCATTTTCTATTGTAACTATGCTGATGGTTTTGATTTTAATCGTTTGTCTGCTAATGTTAGCCAAACTGCTGCATCTTAGGACACGAGGTTTATAAAATAAACTCTTTAAAACTTTTACCGTGTCTCTGTTTATTCTGTTGTGGACTGGTACGAGAATAATTGCAAAAAGGTATTTCTGATTCCCACCATTCCTGAGAAATATACTAAGTCGCTTGTTCTGGGTTGTCTATACATTGGGACCGCCGAGCTAAACCTCGGATAACGAATGGGACACTGATGCTGGCCGGATAAGGGGTTCTAGGTTCTGAGGTGAGTTTTTGGTACACCACAATTCACTGAGGGCCTGGGTTCCTGCGCATAGTTCTGCGCATAAGCAGAATCCCTGCAACAAGGTTTTGGGGAATTCGTGTAAAGTCACCTATCATGGGTTTGCAGAAACCCGATGGCAAGTGCCTCATTGTTCAGGACCTGGGAAAAGTCAACTCAATTGTGGTCCCTTGTTTTCCTGTGGTACCAAATCCAGCTGTGATATTATTTCAGATTTCATGTGAGGCTAAGTGGTTCTCTGTCAATGATTTGTGCCAAGCCTTCTTTTCTATACCATTGCATGAGGATAGGCAGCTTCTCCTTGCTTGCCATTCCAGAAGCCGTGTCTTGGCATGGTGCTGAGTCCCACAAGGGTGTACAGAGAGCCCCTCAATTTTTAATCAGACCCTCAAGAAGAATTTAAAGTCTTTAGTGATGTCCAAAATATGGACTAACTACTGGTGGCGTTGAGTACCCAAGAGGCTTGCAAACGTGACATTATTGCCATGATGAACAACTTAGCTGAGAATGGACATAAAGTATGTCTGGCTAAGTTACAATTCTGCATGAAAGAAGTCCTGTATCCAGGACATCGCATTGAGATGGGTACAAGGAAAGTGTCCCAAGAGAGAATTTTTGCAATTCTGAAAATGAATCTGCCTACTATTAAGAAAGAAGTCCAAATGTTCCTGGGAATGAGAGACTACTGTTGACATTGGATTCTCAACTTTTCCCTGATGGTCAAGCCTCTTCAGAGGTTGACACACAAAGACATGTCAGATCCGGTACCATGGGATGACAGCTGCATGCTGAATGTCTCTAACATGCCCCAGCCCTGGGAAATCCTGATTACAACAAATGTTTTGGTTTGGTTTGCAGTGAAAGGGGAGTCTGTGCTCTTTTAGTGCTTACCCAAATTCACAGAATTGCCAGTAGCCTCTGGCTGCTCTGCCTGGATTTCTTAAAGCAGTTGCCTCAGCTAAGGTTCGCATAGAGCAGTGCAAGAGCATAGTCATGGGTCACCCTCTAACTATTTTTGCCCCATTCAGTTGACGTGCTGTTAACTCATTCTTAGACACAGCACCTGACCAATAGTCGACTCACCAAGTATGAACAAGTCATACTTGGTGCAGAAACCTTGACACTCAAGAGTTGCACTGTACTCAATTCTGCAACATTTCTGTCCCTTCCTTTAAATGAGGTGCTAGAGGACAAATTTGAACATGACTGCCTTGATGTTACTAAACTATTCAATTCAATTAAAAATTCTTTATTCGGTTTAAAAAACAAAAAAAACATAAAAGATGCAAATTAATAACAAATCTGAAATAGAAAAGATTTCCATAATTACATTAATCGTCTTCAAGGTTGGTCCTTACACAATTGATCAAAAAGCGCTTTTCATTAGGTCTACTACCATTAGCCCAATAAAACAGTTAAAATACAATAAAAACCTTTGATTTTCAATCTGTACATTAAAAAAAAGGGTAATATAAATTCCAGACAAAGAATAAGGTGCATTCCTAAATGGGTTTGAGACCAAATACAGTGCAAATTCTGTAAAGTGCAAAGTGTGTAAGATTCCCAAACAATTCAAATGAACTCTGTTTCCTAGGAAGTGACAGATAAGTACTACTAAAGCACATGTAAAAGATAAACGGACCTTGGAACAAAATACTTTGTTAAAATTTCAACCCATTTTTTGTTCTTACTATATACACAGCGAATAAACACCTACTAACACTAAAAACAATTTTCTGCGTGGTATCAGTTTTTAAGACTCTTATCGCATCTGTGCATGATCTGATTCCTAGGTTCCGACATATGGACTTAATCCATTTACCCCTTGGTTTCTCATATGCTGGGCAACAGAACAGTATATGGGGGTCGTTTTCTGATGTATTAGGTTGAAATAAACAACATATATTGTCATTAGACTCCCCAATGATGGAACTCCATTTCGCTGTATTGGAAGACACTTGCAGAACACCATAACGGAATTTCATATATAAGGATTTTGCAAGTTGGGGCTGAATTTTGTCCAACTATGGCTCAAACAGTGGAAGGGGTTTTGACAAAAGGAATTGTTGTGTCAAACTATCAGTTACCAAACTGTGAGAGCTACTGTTTTGAATATAAGCCCAGAATGCAATTTTTTATATTTTCCTTTAGCAGGATTTCATTAGGGCTGGTGTTTCCCAAAAATGATTGAGCCCTAATTTATAAAACCATGTACGCACATGGTTTGCCCATACAAGACTGGTAGATTGGTCAAAACGTAGGCTCTCTTCTAGGCCTTCTTTATATTTAGAGAGCTCTGGAGTGCTCAATAGCCACACCCAAAATAATGGTCTTAGGATGACTTGATGGTCAATGCGTTTTAAATTCAGACAAATAATGATTGGACTCATAGGTGTTTTTTACAGGAAGGCGTAGAAGCATCCTAAAGAACTTGTTTTCGTCCCCCGAAAACCTGTTCCTAAAATGGCCCCCCAAAGTTCTGCACCATACAGAATGGCCGCATGTGCCCTATATTTGTATATGTCAAGTGCGGGAGAAACTGCCTTACTAATGCTATTCTGATGTTTTTTTAGTATGGGTGGGGAGTTTAGGGTCAGAATGGACCTACTTTTTAGAAGATGCAGGAACCAAGTCAATTTCGTATCTATTGTAATACCTAAGTAATTAAAGTTTGACACACATTGTAATCTCTTGTCTAAAACAGTGATATTTTTCTTAAATGATTTATGTGGTTTGACTGCCATGTATTTTGTTTTATTAGAGTTGATTTCCAGGCCCTTTGTCCCACAATAGTTACTGAATTAATCTAATAGATTTTGGAGGCCTTTCGGTGTTTGGGATAATAAAATGGTGTCATCCGCAAATAAAAGGGCCGGTACTGGCACCCCACCTAGCTTCGGAGAATCATGCCTACATCCCAGGAGATATTGTGGTGCGTCATTTACATATAATGAGAAGAGGGTGGGTGCCAGTACACAACCGTCTTACACCCCTCATTATGGGGATTGTAGCAGTGAGTTCTCCCCTTAGTCCCCATCTGACCCTTGCATATTTGTCTTCATGTAATCTCTTTGGTTGGACAAGTAGTTAGTCCGGGACACCTTGCTTTTTGAAAGTGCTCCAAGGCAGATCACTGGGAATAAGGTCAAAGGCGGGCTTCAAATCTATAAAAGCTATGTAGAAATGGCCTTTCCCTAAAATAGTGCCTTTCCAACCCATGCAGAGAAGTCTAAAAACCTGATCAATTGTGCTAGTTATAGCTCTAAACCCAGCCTGATATTGTGATAAAATATTATTCCCCTCTATCCACTCATTAAGTTTTGCTAAAATTTACCTAGCGTAAATTTTTTGTAAGGTGTCGACGAGGCTTATGGGGCGATAACTTGCTGGGTCTAGGCGATCCCCTTTTTAAAAGTAGAAATAATTTCAGCGCCTTTCCACAACTCAGGCACAGGGGCGCCTGCCACCATGGCATTACAAAGGAGATTAATGTAAGGCTCCCAAACAGTTTTTTCATGTTTCAGCAGATCACCTGGTATTTTATCGGGTCCCTGTGCTTTCCCATGTTTGACCGCATCTATGGCTGCCATTGTCTCCTCTATACTAAAATATGGTATAAGATTTTGACTCATACTGGGAGAAACGGGTATGATTAGCGTTATTACTTGTTGACTATTTGTGTGTTTGGTGGTAACCTCTGCATAGAGCTTTGTGAAGTGATTTACCTAAGTATCTGAATCCAAGTAAAGGTCCAGGCTGCTTCTCCCCATTTTGTTACCCTTGGCTACTAGTCTCCAAAAGCCCGCGTGGTCCTTGATTTTAGCTGCCATAATCAATGCGGACCAGATGTTATCGTCCCTGTCTCTCTTTGTTTGGATAAGTAGTCTTTTATACCTTAGCCTTTTAGCTCTTAATGCCTCCGTATTATTAGATTTTGCTGCCTGTAGCAGCTCCCTCTTTGCTCTGCGACACTCGCTATTATACCACTGGTTGATTGTAGTTGTGGTCTCAGAAATACCAACCTCATTAGCTTTGGGGGCTTTGGTCACAATCAGTTTTAATTTATTTGAGATAGATTGATGAATGTACGTTATGGGAATCTCAGCAGTGGGCAGATCAGCATAAGGATAAATAGCTTCTGAGAAGGTGTTATAGATTAGTGTCATGACCTCCAGTTTGCCCAATATTGTTGGCCATTTCAGGGACCTACGAATGTTGCTGACTATTGGTTGCATTGGGGTTGGCTCATTATCGTGGTTCTCTTGTTATTAATTTCAAAGAGAGTGCCCGTTGTTGTTAAGCACAGTGGGAAATGATCACTGTTATCTCTGATTTCAATTTCTAGATCACAAATAATTGGCCAGCAGTTAGTGGATACCAGTAAATAATCAATGTTACTCTTAGTGGGCCCCCTTTTAAAAGTTGGGGCACTCGGTCTATCATATGGCAGCCTGACGTTGCATGGCCTTAGTCCATGCCCAGCAATTAATCGAGTGATTTGAGATACTGCAACTATGCAGAGGACAGGGGGGTCTGCCTCTAGAGAAGGAATGTTATTTGCTGTGTCCTCGTCTTCAAAAATGCTATTCAATCCCAATACTGGTTTAAATTTGCGATTGAAATCTCCACCTACGATTACCATTGCCCTCGTATTAATTGAGCTTGGGAACGTATCAATCTGCTCAATCACTAGCAATTCTTTGCTAGCGAAACTGGGTCTATTGTAGATATTTAGTATATATATTTCCTTCCTATCGTAAGTTAATACCTTTACCCCAAGTATGTCTTTTGAGGGGAATCCAGCCTTGATGTTTTTACATTTAGGGTGATTTTTATCCATGTTACTAAGCCACCCGATGGTCTACCTCTTGTTGAAGGTGTTGCATTAATACTGAACATTTTGTAACCAAGTTTGTTAGGGGTTTCTAGTAACCAGGTATCTTGCAGCAGGCAGATTTTACTCATGCTAATGTATTCCTGCCATTCTAGGTCTTAGTTTTTGTTTCAGACCCGCTGTATTCCATGATAGCAGTCTCATTTCAGATGTTTGAATTGATTCACTCTGTAAAAGGGGGCTATCTTGTTCTGAATCCATCCCATTTTCTCCTATATCTATATGCCTGTTATTGGGAAGAGATTTTGATGGATTGGCTTTACAGATGGTAAATAGTCCCTCACGTTGATTAGGCGGGGATGATTACTTTGACTGTCAATCAACTGTCTCTAGGTTGTTATCCAGAGTATTGAAATTGAAGGTTGGTCTTTGATTTGCAGAGTCAGGATAACCCCCTTCGTGAATATTGGTCAAGTCTTGTAGTATGAATCTCACTGGGCTACAATGATGTGGTCCTGTTCTCTGATAGAGTGCAACTAGCCCGTCTACTATATCTTTTGTTCTTAGTGTAATGAGTATGGTATCATGGGGTAAGTTCCTGCTAGATAGATGCTCAACCCCCAGTAAGTCAGAATGTATTACCGATGGATAGTCACGTTTATGGCAGATCCAATGTATGACTTTATTTTTCAGCAACTCTTCATCCTCCCTGTAAGAGGAGAGAGTATGCTTAGGAATGTTGTTCATAAAGACTCTCCAGCCAGTTTAGAAATCCTGCACACATAGACGATGTTCTAGTAATATGGAAGGGAGACAAAGAAACAGCAGTGAGATTCATGACATGGCTAAATGTCCAAAACGATTTCCTGAAATTCACAAGAACCATGTCAGACCAAGAACTGGTGTTCCAGGATCCTAACTTCATCTGCCAAGATGGGGCCCTAAAAACAACCAATCACATAAAACCTATGGCAAAGAACTGCCTTCTGGTCTACGATAGCTTCCATCCCAGAAACCTACATAACAACCTACCATTCTGCCAGTTTCCACGGCTAAGAAGGAATTGTACTGACATAAAAGATTTTAAAGAGCAAGCAACAGACCTACATCAGAAACTGGTGAGTAGGAGATATCAAGTACAAGTGGTATATAAAGCTTTAAAACGAGCTCGTAACAACAACAGAGAGGCTCTCTTAGAAATCAGACCACCGAAACCAAAGGAAGACAGACCTATATGTATCACTACGTATAACACAGCTAGCAACCAGCTTAATAAAATAATCAATAAACACTGGCGCATGTTAAATTGTGGAGACTTGACTTTTTCCAAACCCATGTTTTCACATAGAAGGTGTAAAAACCTGAAGGATTTTCTAGTACACACTAGACCACAGAGGAACAACAACGAGATCCAACAGTCCTTTCTGACCCTCCTATCTGGACACCATCCATGTGGGACATGCAGTGTCTGCAACTTGACCACGAAAAGCAAAAATATACAGTTCAATGACAATACTTCCTGGGAACAACGACGCTGCACCAATTGTAATATGAAAATTTTAATTTACATGATCACCTGCCCATGCCATTTACACTAAGTTGGCATGACAACGAGGATGGTGAAAGTATGCATTGGTGATCATAGAAGCAATTTACACTGTGAGAGAGCCACAACTAAGATGTTTGCACATTTTATCGAGAAGAGGCACAAATTACATCTGAATCCCAGCTGTTTGAAAAGAAGCAACGTTGGATCTTTCACTTGAGGACACATGTCAATGGACTGAACGATGAAATTCCATGGAGCCATTTCTCATAACTCCATCATTAAGAGACTTTTCCGCATCTAGATCTGTTTAGTAACATTCCTACAGTCTGGAGACTACATGGAACCCGAATTTCTAATCAAATGCAATTTTGCCTGGTTTCCATACCAATGGAACACTCTTATCACATTTGAACTTCCTAGTTACATTTACTTAATGAGTAAACTGCGCGACGCAAGAGAACCCCATAAGAAAGCCTTTTTCCTTATAAGGTTATGACTAACACACATTTCGCACATGCAACGCTTGAATATCCAGAGGGCAGGGGCCAATTTTCTGAAGTTACCAGCATACTGTCAACTATACTGAGCTAACATAACAGGCTTGATTGCTAAGTACACAACTTAAAGGATAAAAGACTATGACTGGTATATTTGATTGCATATGTAGCGATCACTGGGTTGTTTGTAACCAAACAAAACCTACCCACCCAGAATACACCACGAAAAGCCATGCGCGGCGGCCCTTTGCGAAAGTCAGTGGCCCATTCCTTTTTTAGGTCTCGCCTGGCGAAACTAGCACATGCGCTGCCCTCGCTATTGCAAGCACCTTTTGGTATCAATTCTGCCGAGGGCTTTCGTGCACGTGTCTGCATGGACAAACATGGCTGCTCTCGCCATTTGTCCATAGCAAACAGCATGCACGTGTCCGTAGGGACTGTGGACAGTCCCACGCCATTTTGTTGCCATTTTTGCTGCGATCAGCTGTCCTGCAGTTCCCCCGGGGCACACGCAGGCACCCACTTCTGTCTTTTTGCTGCGATCAACTGTCCTGCAGTTCCCTTGGGCACAAGCAGGCATCCACTTCTGTCTTTTTGCTGCAATCAGATGTCCTGCAGTTCTCCCGGGGCACAAGCAGGCACCCACTTCTGTCTTTTTGCTGGGATCAGCTTGTTGTCTGTCAGCTGCCAAAGAAAGCGCTCCCTTTCCTGTCATGGTTGATTCTTGTGCTTTAAAACTCTGGTTGATGTCCCCTTCCTTCCGTTCAAAGGCCGAGAACACGTCTGGCTGATCGGCTCACACGCCTCCTGTTCTCTTTTCTTATCGTCTGCTCCTCTGAAGCATTCCCCAAATATAGACGTGATCTTCCCAGCCCTGGTCCCTTCCCAGCAGGCAGGGCTCTGTGCAGACCCTTCATGCTATTTTTAACCCACCCTCCTTGCGCTGTCTTCAGCCCTGGCCCCTGGTCTTATTTTGGAGGCAGCTTCGACTAAACCAAGATGCAGTATCGGAGCGCATGTGCGCCGTGGCGGCGGGTCCGTCCATTGAAGCTGGAAGAAGAGGGGTTTGCACTAGCGATCTTTCTGGGCCTGCACAATTTCCGGTTGTGTGTGCTAATCTCCATAATCGGGGTTTGATGCTACAGCGCCCCCATGTTCAGTGCATTTGATGACTTCCTATTCTCACAGCTGTCTAATAAGGCAAAGTTCGAAGATAGCCTGTGAGCCGGGTTGACAATGTAAACCGGAGCGTGGCACTCTGTCAGCAGTCAGTAAAATTGCAGTCTTTAGTCTGAAGGAAATCTCAAATGAGGCCATAGTATAGAAGAGATGGCAAATCCGGCATACCCATAATGCAGACCGTTATCGATAATTATTGGACATTGATTTTGAAACTGTTTTGTAACATAAGACCTAGTTCTTTTGTTGTACCCAAGGACTTAGAATTCTAACTGTAACATGTAAAACAAACATGTAGGCTCTGTGTAAGGCCTGAGATGCTATTTACAGACTAAACAGGTTTACTTGAATTATTTGCACTGCGTGTGGTGCTGATGAAGGTATTTTAGTTTTAATTTTTGAAAGGTCTTCTGTATGTAATGGAGATCTGATGATTTAGTACACAAACAGGTTACTTAATCAGATCAAGATCTTACTATATCATTTTGTAAGATCTTCCCAAAGTATAATATGAATGTTTAATCTTAATAGAAATTATTGTACACGAAACGTGAATCCAGTAAAACGTCTGTGCTCTTCTGAAAATGAAATGCGCTTACATTTCCCGTGGTCCCGAGCTCCGCTCCCCTCTAGCGCTGTGGCGGCTAGTGACATTTGAAAGTGGTGGGCGTAAAATTATTGGCATACTGCACCGCAGCGAGCGAGCGGAGCGAGCGAGCCCGAACAACCTAAGGGGGGTTCGGGGGGATTTCCCCCAGAGAAATTTTTTAAAAACGAGTGGACAAATGGTGCATTTTCAAGCAAATTAGAGAAAGCAGGAAGGTTAATAAAGCAATTGTGAAAGTGCAGTTATTACATTAATAAAGAGATGTTAAATAACATAGGTAGCTGCTTATTCAAGCTTTCTTTCACCCCATAGTCCAGCAGGGTCTTGATACAAGACAGATAAGAGAAAAATCAGTGTGGTCCTCGACCAGGAAGACACTCATATTTCGGTGGTAAGAAGTAGAAAGATTTGTCAAATTGAAAACCTGAACTGCAATCCAACAATTATTTTCAAGTACATCTCATCTATGTTCAACAAGCCATGTTTTACCCATGATTGGAATTGTGAATCACCAAATAAACTGAGCCACTGCAATCAAAATCAACCAAAACTGTGGCTCAATATGTAGGCAGAAACAGTATAAAACAGAAACACAGTCTAAATAACTATGAAAGTGACACACAAATATTGACCATGCAACTCAAACTCCGAAATTCCAGATCCAATTCACTGCCAAAGCAGGCCTCCCATGTGTCATTTCATGTGTGTTAAGTGCAGTCTACAATGCATGACTTGCCAAAGCAAATTAACATTCTCTCACATTTAAAAATTCCTGTAGCAGACAAAATTTTAAGTTACCCCAAAGCGGGACAAGATTTTACATTCCAACATTCAATGGTCTGTTTCAGTGTCTGATTATAGTAGAGATAACTGTGTACGTATGCTCATACCTATATCTGTCTTACTTCCTATGTCCCTCTTTTTCTCTCTCTAGCTCAACATACCCGTTATGCCCCTCTCTCTTTCTGCCACACTCTCTCATTCTGCCTCTGCTTAGCTCCATCTCTCTCTGTTCCTCTCTTTGTAAAAAGTGCAAAATAAAGTGACAAAGGAAGAGCAAAGCCATTGTGATCAGGAAGTCAAGCTTTGGCCCCACACAGAAGGTAATAGAAAGTAGAGTAGCCAGCAACTCACTCCCCCTTGCACAACCGCCATATTAACAAATAAAGCGCGTGTGACACTAGCACTAAAGTAAAACATCGCGCACAGGACATTTTCCATATCTAGTGCCCACAAAACAAGAATGAACGTTAAACATCAAGCGTTGCGAAAGGTGCGGCCACCATAATTACAGTTAAAAAGCCACATGGCGCACAGGACATTTTTCATATCCAGTGCAGATAAAAGGAACACTAACTTGGTGAAACCCCCATGATTATAAACTATGCCAAGCAGAAATGTGTGCTTTGAACGCAGCCTCTTTCCCCATCTCAATTTCAATAAAGTTTATTGTTGCGTGCAATATTGGGTAAAACACAAGTTATTTCCCTTAACAATCTCCTTACTACCTGAGCCGAGGAGCCTTCCTGTAAATGCCGGGGTGACGAGGTTCAGGATTCGGGGCTGGGAGGATAGCTGGGGCTTATCTTTATGGCTGCGCATGTAAATAAATGCCATTATGTACCCGACTTTCAAACAATGGGCATTGCTGTCTAACTAGCGGAAGAGCGCGCGACTGCTCAGCTCCGCCAGGACGAGTCTAGGATTTAGATAGAACGTGCTCCTTCGTGCATATATATCCTCATCTGTGCAGCAGCTGCCTTAACTCGATGACATTTTATGCTAATCTGTCACTCAGAAGTTGTACACAGACGTGTGCGGCGAACGCAAAACCCAATAAGCTGCATACTGACTAGGAAAGTGACCTTACACTATCACCAGCAACACAAAGGTCGAACCCTAAAGCATCTCTCTCGTTCACCGGTGCAAATCAGTGTACAAGGCAGCATTGCTCAACTTTCCGGACCAAAATATATTTGCGTTGGGGTGTTGAAGCAAGCACAACACCTCCAATCTAATCGGGGCCACAAAAGGGTGGGTAGAGCTCAAACACACATAGGTATTCACATAAACCAAGGTCAACTAGAACATCATAGCCTGGCTTCGTGTAAAATGCTAGCACACAGTACAACCAGACTCAAACAAAGGGCTCGTGCAATAATACCACAAGTGATAGTCATGCTCATATGATGTGTAATCGCATCGAAATTGCATATTTTGGGGCAAATTTACAAGCCCCTTGCCAGTCGCGGCTCGCGAGGGGAGAAGAGGGGGTGTCGCGCGGGGGAGGGGGCCGGGGGAGGGAGTTTTAAAATAAAATCAATCCGATTCCTACCTGACCAGGTCCGCGCCGCCGGCCTCGGGTCCGTACGTTCTGGCGCCAACAGTGGAACAGCCGCATCACTGCTGGGAAGTACTAGCAAACCCCTCTCAGCCAATCCTGGTGCTGTAGCAGCACCAGGATTGGCTTAGAGCAGGCCAGGGCAGTGTTACGCTTTGCCCGCCTGCCCATTAGGAGACCGAGGTTCGCTCTCCTAATGGGCATGCGCCAGCCTGAGCAGGCACCAGTGCGCATGACTGGGCACGGTGCAAAAATTGCCTACCATCCCCACTCATGCGCACTTGTGCTTGTGCTGCTGCCTGCCCCTGACAATCATGACTGTCAGTCAACATGACGCCAGACCGCCCATCCCCTTCAGACTCTGAAGGGGGTGGGCGGTCCGACGTCATGCTGACTGACAGTCATGATTGTCAGTTCTCCCTCGGAGCCGCTGCAGCTGAACTCAATTTAAATAAACTAAGGGCCCGATTCACAGAACAAACTTAAGACAAAATCCTAAACTTAGTACCATTTTGGTATTCACAGAATGCACTTACTACTTCTGGTATTCACAGAATGAACTTACTACTTTTTCGATTCACAGAATAAACTTACTACTTTTGCTAGTCACAGAATGGATTTACGACTACTAAACTTACGTCCACACTCGGGCCGGAAATTCCGGCCCGGAGGCGGAGCTTCCGGCCCAGAGGCGGGGCTTCCGGGCCGGAGGCGGAGCGTCCGGCCCGAAGGTGGGGATTCTGGCCAGTGGCGGAGATTTAGCCATGTCCAAAATCTCCGCCTCCGGCCCGGCAACCCCGCCTCCGGGCCGGAAGCTCCGCCTCTGGGCCGGAAGCTCCGCCTCCGGGCCGGAATTTCCGGCCCGAGTGAGGACGTAGGTTTAGTAGTCGTAAATCCATTCTGTGAATAGCAAAAGTAGTAAGTTTATTCTGTGAATCGCAAAAGTAGTAAGTTCATTCTGTGAATACCAGAAGTAGTAAGTGCATTCTGTGAATACCAAAATGGTACTAAGTTTAGGATTTTGTCTTAAGTTTGTTCTGTGAATCGGCCCCAAAGAGTTTACGGTGCGGGCGCGGGCGGGGGTGGGGGGCAACGCCCCAACGCCCCAATGGACGCACCGCCACTGCTCTAGCGCCACTAAATGTGCTTACATTTCTCATAATTCCCCGGGCTCTACGTGACGATGTAACCCCCATTGAGCGCCTCTGTTGGCCGTCCGTGGCATCGCAGTCTTTAGTCTCCATTGAACTCGATTAGGGACTTTGAAAACAAGCACTGGTAAATCCAGCTTACTCATAATGCATTGAGCACCGAACCGCCAGCAGAGTAAACAAGCATTGGCATAGCCAATAGGTCTCCCCTTTGGGACCTTATACGTGTTTAGCAATGCAACAGTTGATGTTGTTGCACCAAGGATATTGTGCTGCATAACTAAATACTTATAAGGTCCCAAAGGCGCGACCTATTGGCTATGCCAATGCTTGTTCTTCGAGGTGAGCCATGCACAATGACATACAAAGAGACATAATACCAAACCGACTTTAGAAGGGAGGGCCTCTTTATGCCAGACAGATCCTTTTACAACAGGTATTTATGCTTAATACATGGCATGAAGGATAGAGCTTATGAATTCCCTTTTCTCACATAAATATAATCGTAAGAAATACCCCTCCCACGATCCACCAGAAATAGCCAATCATGGCAGCCATTTGTAAAAGTTGGCGGCCCAGCCAGCATTTGCACGAGGCAAAAGGTACGAGCCACCCGGTCTTTAAAAACAGACTGGCAGGTCACTTTCTGTATCGACGGAGCCACGGGCAGGCAGCGAATGCTGAGAGAGGGAGCAGCTTTGGTATAGTAAGTACGGCATAGCCGCATTGCGTTGAACGAAACCAGACATTTATTGAAATGCTCTTTCGTTTCTTTCCCAAATGATTTCGGGGCATATTCTCAAGCAACGGCGTTAAAATTATCGCCACTTTAGCGGCAGAAAACTGCCACTAAAGCGACGATAATGGGCTTGATAATATGCCCTTGAGGATTCCCATAGAAGCCCATGTTCTGGTGTCATGTTATGTTATGTTATGTTATAGAGGATTTTATAGCGCGCTCAATTACTCAAGAGTGTCCTGTCGCGAGCAGTTATCGGAGAACCTGAGAGGTCGGGATGTTTGAATCAGCTAATTAAAAAGAAAGGTTTTAAGTCGTTTCTTGAAAGGTCCGAGCTCCTGAATGCTCCGAATTTCTAAAGGGAGAGAATTCCAGGCCAGCGCAGTTTTGACAGAAATGGACGGACCTCCCAGTCGGGGCCTACGAAAGCGGAGGATGGTAATCAAGTTTTGGGTAGCTGATCGTAAAGCTCTATTAGATTTTATCTACCCCAAAGCTTGTGATCTAGGCGACAACCCCTCTCAGTCTCTCTGCAATAAAATTAGCTCTTTCTGTATACAAAAAATCGATACCATATACGACAAATTCCCCAAATCATGCCACACATCTACGTCAGCCGATACCCCCGAAACCCCCAACGCTGATCGTGTAACTCTGCTGACCTTCCCTCCCCTCTCACGTGAGGAGACCATAGCACTTATGTGCAAGGTCAAATCTGGCTCTCCCCTAGATGTCATGCCTGCAAAGATTTCGGCCTCCCTTGCCCACATGCTTGCAGACTCCATCAGTCCCCTACTCAACTCCTCCCTTGAAAAAGGCCTTGTACCCTCCATCTGGAAAGCGGCCCAGGTCATTCCGCTGCGAAAAAACAACAAAGCCCCTATGGACGACCTCTCCAACCTATGCCCTATCTCCCTCCTCCCCTACCTGAGTAAGGTCCTTGAAAAACATGTGAACAAACACCTCTCCGACCACATCGAAGCAACTGGCTACCTAGACTCGTCTCAATCGGGTTTCCGTGCAAACTATAGCACGGAAACCGCTCTGGTAGCCGTTACTGACAACATCAGGCTCGCGCTAGATCAAGGACAGTCTACCCTCCTTGTCCTTTTAGATCTTTCCGCTGCCTTCGATACGGTCGACCCCCAGACCTTGCTCGGGAGAATAAGGGAGACAGGACTGGGGGGATCGGCGCTGAAATGGGTAACCAGCTTCCTTTCCAACCGTACCCAAACTCTCAATCTGGGCCCATTCCGTTCCACCACTGAAAAACTGACCAAGGGCGTGCCACAGGGCTCCTGTCTGAGCCCTACGCTGTTTAATATCTACATGGCCCCCTTTGCATCACTTCTGAGAACACTCGGGTTCATCCCTGTATCCTATGCGGATGATACCCAACTTATTTTTCCTTTTGACAAATCTTCTCAGACAGCCCAAGCATCCTTCTCCTGGGGTATGCTGGCCATCTCGCAGTGGATGAGCAGCAACTTTCTCCAGTTGAACGCCAGCAAAACAGAAATTATTCTCTTCGGAGATGCTCCCCTTCTGTGGTCACCTACCTGGTGGCCAACCGAACTGGGCTCTGCCCCTTCCCCTAAAATGACAGCAAAAAACGTAGGTGTGCGTATTGACCCGGCCTTGACTATGAAAGACCATGTCTCCTATACAGTCAGCGCTTGCTTTCAGGCACTGAGCCTTCTGAGGAAAGCCCTCCCCTACCTTCCGGACTCTTTCCGTAAGACACTCGTACAGGCTCTTGTACTGAGCAAATTGGACTACTGTAATGCCCTTATGGTCGCTGCAAATGAGACCGCCCTTAGCCGTTTGCAAGTGGTACAAAATACCGCAGCACGGTTAGTCGCCAAGGCACCCTACAGGTCAGCCTCACTACCTCTGCTTCAACAACTTCACTGGTTGCCAGTGCGGAAACGGGTGAAGTTTAAGCTTTGCTGCCTGACGCACAAGGCACTGTGGGGTCCTGGCCCTCCGTACCTTGCGGAGAGGCTCCACCAATATATCCCCATACGAGACCTGAGATCTCGTTCTAAATCCCTGTTGTTAATCCCAAGGTTAAAAAGAACATGGTTAGGAGGTAAAACCTTTTCCTACCAAGCGCCTTTAACGTGGAACCAACTCCCCCTACCCCTAAGACAATGCTCTGATTATCTCAAATTCAAAAAGACTCTGAAAACCACCCTCTTTTTAGAATAACATCTTACCGCCTATGTTTCACAGCTCTGCAAGCGCCGAGAGACCCCCTCGGGGTTGATTCATGCGCTATATAAACTATTTAACATAACGTAACATAACATTAGGGACATAAAAGCTAAACCGCTTCCTTATGTATACAGGACCCAAACCATGCAGCGCTCTGTGAGCCACCGTAAGAGCTTTAAATTGCACTCTTTGTGCCACTGGAAGCCAGTGCAAGTCGTACAAATGCTTTCTCACGTTAGATCTTCTAGTTATGTTAAATAGAAGTCTAACAGCGGCATTTTGAATCGTTTGTAATTTACTCAGCAAATAGCCGGGAATACCACAGTAGAGGGCATTGGCGTAGTCCAAGCAGGAGAGAATGAGTGCCCGAGCGACCGTTTCCTTTGCTTGGCTAGGAAGGAGAGGAAAAAATCTTCTAAGAGATTTAAGTATGCCAAAGCAAGAACTAGCTTGCATGGTCTTCTATGGGAATTCTCTGTGGCATATTATCATGCTAATCTACAAAACAGTTCGAAATAGGGGGTCTAAGGGAATATTTAATGACCACAACAAGATTTGTTCCCCATAACAGTAATCACAAAACAGTATGAAATCTTGGGGTCAGTGAACAATCTTAAACGGAAATTCAATATAAAAGTGGGTATCAACCTCCTAGATCTGAACCAAATGACTAAACCTCACAGTATAAAGCTGTGGGCATATCCCTTTACAGGACAAATTCCCTCACTCACCATAGGTGACATGCTTCATCATATGGGAATCTCCTCCCTGAGGAAAGCCTAGTTCCTCGGGGGGCTACAACCTCCTCTCTACGAGGAAGGAGCTATGGGATGTTTTTATTTATACGCCTAAATGGGATTTACTAAATCCACAGATGATGAGTAAATGATATATGTGAGGAGGGACGCAGCGCAAAAAAAGTTATCAGTCCCTGATACTGTGCCTAAAGGAGCTAATCTATTTGAACAAACAACTGGTGTCATAGACTCTAGGCCTTTCCCTGGTTGATTAAGTTCAGCAATTGTGCCTTTTGTTGGTTCCTGATGGGGATGGTGAACACTCTGGATATTAGATACTTGTTTAGAGGGAGAATTATTTAATGCCGAAATCAAATGAGGGGTAACTGTTCCAAAGTTGGGATGCTGAAAGTTACCCACACTCAGAAGAAGAAAAGGAAAAAATTAAAAGGAAAAAAGGAAAAAGTCCTAGGTCAAGAGATCGCTAGTAAGAGGCAGCGCAAGTCCTGTCGCTTGTTGCCCTCACACACCCTGAGGGATGTTGCGCTTCATCATTGGGCATTTCCTCCTCGTCGGGCCGGCGCTGCAATGCCCTACAGGTCCCCCGAAGGGTCACTTTGGCAGAGATCTTTTTGTTGAACAGCTGTCAGATGAGTGTGGATGTGTGGGGAGCGAGTCGTATGTGAGTGGTGAGAGGGTGCGTAAATGGTTAAAACTGGCTAAGGGGTACCAAGGATGAATGAATTTATTAGAAAGGTTCCCTTGTCAGAATAAAAGACCCCTGAAGGTCGTGGGTTACTAGAACACGTGTAATGTGCCTAAGTAACTGAAGGTCAACATATTTAGCGCCTCGCTGGTTATAAGAATCCGTGGCGCTTCAACAGGACCAAGAAACCGTGAAACAAAAAAATATAGGAGGAGTCAAGAAGAGCCTCCACACAACGCGATGGTCAGCACACACAACGTCTTGAGATCCACGACCAACAGTGAGACATACATCACACACAAGACAGAAGGCCCTCTCCCTCAGAAGTGGCTGTCGTGGTGGGCATGGTTATCCAGCTATGGGTCATGCCAGGATGCTGGCAAAGACATCTGCGGCGTGTCCCAGCCCCCAACGATCCTGCCACCGGGCTTTATGGAGAGGTATAGAACAATGGTGCCCAAGGCCTCACTTCAGCCATAGCGTGACTCACTATACGCAGCGCGGCAACTAGTAGGGGCGCTGGTAGTAGGCTCTTACCTAATAGCAAGAAGAGAGTTGCTCCATAGGCTAGCGCATGAGTAACCCGCACCCTAACGGGCTGTGGCAGATAAAAGAAAATGTGAGAGCAGAATGAGAAAGAGACCCAATCATCCGCAACAATCTAACGACTTACTGTGATAGGTTGTCAGCATGGCCGGGTCACGGCCCCATAGGCATACTCACAGTTTCCGCTGGGTGTACTGGCTCTCAGCAGCTACCTGCCATCACGCCTGCCTGCATATTGCATGACCAGGGTGTGTAAGACCTTGAAATAGTGTCTGGGCTAACGAGCTAAGGAGGTACCTCCGTCCGGAATGCGCTGTCATGGGAAGCTTTGCTACGCATGTGCGGAAACAAAGTGATGTGGTCGACTCGTATGCCCAAGCGCGGGCGCCATATCTATGTGTCGGAAAGTACTCCAGTGAAATTTACTGTGAGGTATAGGGCCAAGAAGTGGGCACCGTCCTGTAAGAGGACCTGTCTATCAAAAAACAGAAAGACAATAGGCTGGTGTCGTGTGCCCATGCGCGGTAGCTGCGTCTAAGTGTCAGAGGATGTTAGAAAGGGGTCTCAGGAGAGAAAGAAGCCTCACTGGGTATTATGTTCAAGGTGTCAAAAAGCACTAAAGTGAAATTTGAGGAGAATGGAGCCAAGAGTGGGCGCTGTGGGTAACGGGTCCCGTGATTGTTAGAGTCTCATGTATCATATACACGGAGATACCTCTAATGATACTCAGGGAGTTATCCAGAAAGATGATTGGTGCACCTCAGTAGAGTAATGTGGCAAAACCTCTCATAGAGGCAGGGTGAAGAGATCATGTACAGTACGTAGAAATGGAGCCGCTAATGTATGTGGACATACATGTAATGGGGGAGTTGGATGAAATGATAGTCGGTAGTCATCCAGTGTGGATGTGTACAGAGGTGTAATCGAGAAAAATTGTGTTTTAGAAGTAACCCAGCTACAATGGTTGGAGAGAGACTGTACCCTGGTTGCAGAAAGGGGTGTAGGTCTCACACAATGAAGAGACACAGAGGGGTGAGATCACAGTTCTGTCCATGGTATGTCATCATTGAGGCCTCGTGTGTTAGTGCGGAGGCAGTGAACCCAGTGCTGTTCACATCTGAGTGAGGCATTGTTCCATGCTAGATAAGCCTCGAGAATAGTCCACTGAATAACATCACATGAGTGTCCTTTTTAGGTCTCACTAGAGTCAGCGCATGCGCTGCTCTTGCGAGAAATTTAGTAGGTGGTTTAAAAGTTCTAGCTTCTCATATGTTGAGAAAATTAACACCCTTTTTGCTGCCGATAGGCATTATAAACGAATTGGAAAGAACCCTGAACCCGCCCTGAAACAACGTATTTTATTGATGGTGGAGGATGCAGTTGACAAAGGATACATATGTCCCAAGGAAGCAGAATATTTTACTCCCAGCCACACCCGCATGTCTATTATTTATGGGGTCCCCGAGACCCATAAAAATGTCCTTGACCCCCCGCTGAGGCCCATTGTATCTACGATCGGATCAGCCACGGAACCCCTCTCCAAATATATTGACCACTTCCTACAACCTTTGGTCAATAAATTGGAGTCCTTTGTCAAGGACAATGGTCACTTCATTTCCAGAACTGAGGGAACCCCCTACTATGCCGATAGGGAACTCTTGGTAACCTTGGACCTTGAGTCCCTATATACCAACATTACCCAGGAAGGAGCTCTTATGGTTATGCAAGAGATTCTGTCTGCTGAACCGGGTATTACCAAGGCCCCCTTTATCATCCAATGTCTCAAGATAGTTCTCTATGAAAACTATTTTGAATTTAATCATTGCTTCTTCCAACAAATACAAGGAGTCCGCATGGGAGCTTCATGTGCTCCTAGTATTGCTTGTCTATATATGGGACACCTTGAACATAAGAACATATACAATGAGATGGCCCCTTTTTATGAGAATGTTCGGGCCTGGGCCTGATTTATTGACGACATCTTCTTCATCTGGAAGGGTGACCAAACCTCATTAGAGGATTTCATCCTGTGGATTAACACTGCTGATATCAATCTTACGTTTACGGCTCATTCAAGCAATCTTAAGCTGGAGTTCCTTGATGTCTGGATCAGGCATAACCAAAACGAACTTTATGTATCTTTATTTACTAAACCCACTGCTACAAACACGTTACTGCAGTATGGTACCTACCATCCTCGCTGCCAAAGGAATAGTATCCCGTTTAGCCAATTTCTATGAATTCGAAGAAACTGTTCAGACATCAAGGATTTTCTCCAGCAAGCCGATGTCCTTAAGAAGAAATTCATCCATCGAGGTTACCCCCATAAACTGATAAAAGAATCTTTCAAAAGTGCGAGATATTTTAATCGAGATGCCATGTTCCTACCCAAGGAAAAACAATTGACGGACAAACTGTTATGTGTGACTAAACATTCCAACATTGACCATAAATTGAGACAGACCAATAATTCTTGTTGGTATCTCCTTAACATGCATAGTGAAGATGACATACTCCCTAAACCGATTTTTGCGCTCAAGAGAAATAAGAACCTTAAGAACTAACTGGTTAAAGGCAAAATGCAGGAACCACCATCTCCTCACCAAAAAGCCATAACTGGCCCTGGACCCATTCTAGGCAACCATCGGTGTGGCAACTGCCAGGCTTGCCCCAATGCCCTTATTGGAGATACCATTGATACTCCTGAATGCTCGGTTAAGCATCTAAGGATGACGAACTGTCGCACCTCCAACATTGTGTATGTCATTTTATGCCCATGTCATCTAGTTTATGTTGGAGAGACTGGACGCGAATGCGGGACAAGAATTGGGGAACACAAGTCCAATATCCGGACAAAGAAATTGTCTGCCCCTTTAGTTCCTCATTGGCTTGAGAACAACCACTCTGAACTAGACCTTAAGTGGTCGATTCTGGAGAAAATCGTGGCCAACCCTGGAAAAGACCCTACCCTGATCCGCAAAAAAAGAGAGGTGTTTTGGATCTACCTTCTCAATGCGGTGAGTAAGGGTCTGAATGAACATTGCCCTTGGGAGAATGCGATAATATAACCTCTTGGTTTATTGATCGCACCCCCTATACTTGATGGACCCACCAGGATCTCAATTGGCCTGTTCAGATCCTAATTCTCTGTACTCTTTGGCATTTTTATTGCCCACTTCTTTAGCCTATCTCGCCTTTCAATTGCTCGATTGTTGGATTCCAAACAAAGCTTATGTGATCTCCTAGCCTCCTTTTGATCTATCGTGTTTTTTTCTCTAAATTCTACTCTGGTCATATCTGTGTCACACCCTTTAGATATATATATATCTTTTCTAGAATATTTTTATTCTAATCTTCTTTCCAAGCACAAGATATACTGTACCCTTTAGCCCTGGAATAGCCTGGAGACTCGTTACATTTCCTTTTATATTGTTTTATTATCTCTTTGCTCTTTTTGACTGATAAGATGACCGGATTACCACACTGAATCTAGTCTATCCACCTTTTCAAGATGGTCACCTCGCTTTTTTTGACTATTCCCCTCAGTCCTCTTTCTATCCCTACCCTTGTTGATGATTCCCAGCCTCTTATTGGCTAGCCGATATCCTGTTACGGCTTATTACGTCTCCCCGCCTCCCTCGTACCATCCGTTTCCGGAGGAAGTTTAACCGCTTGTAAACTGTCGAGACGAACCTTCTGCTGCATGCCAATCTGCTTGAACATCTAGGTAAGCTGCTTGGGACCTTCGTGGGATACTATCCCCATACTCTCTCTTATATTTGGCCTGTATTGTTGCGTGCCCTCGACCTCTCGCGCTATGCCTTTACATTAGCTGTTTGTTACTGCAAAACTCTATATGAGAAGGGTTTCTTCGATTACCGCCTTATAAATTTTGGCGAATCTTGGTGTCTCTAGCATTGGCTTATCTCTGCTACTGTAGCGACTGTCCATTTAGCACCTTACCCCTTTTACCTCCTTTTTTCTAGATTACCTTGGGGTGGATATTTCCCCCCTCCCCTCCCCCGTTTATTACATAACTTGTCGTATCTGTTCCCTATTAGAAAACGATTGATGAGTAGAACAGCTCCGTCCTTTACATTAGGGGTATCCTAATGTTACTTCCTTCATTATATAGGAGGTCTCTTCATTTTTATTTTTATTTTTATCGTTATCTTTATTTTTTATTTTTTACTTTTTATTTTTTCTTACTTGTGCATTGTCTTCAAATCTTACTTTTGTGTTTATATAGTCCATGTGCTTTATCCTAATGATCTTACATTCTTTTTGGGACCTCATAGATATCAATCCTGTTTATCACGCTTGATTGGTCAAAAGTTCCTCATCGCCTACCGCATCTCCTGATGAGATAGTCCCTATACTCAGTCCGTACTCTGGAGACTGATTGTCCCTCCGTTTGGGCAAGGATCCTATGTTGGCCTTTTGTTGGTAGGTGGCATTTATTATCTTCTGCTTATTTGTGCCAATCTTACTATATATTGGATCTCCCAGATTTGACTGTTAGTTATGTTTTCTATTTTCTTTTCTTTTATTACTATTCTGGATAGATACCCCAGGTCTTTGACCGTCTTTGGAACTCATTCTATAGGCCGTGGAAAAACTGCTATTCAATCTCCTGAAAATAATACGATCGCTAGGTACCCTGTGGCATCTCTTTAAAGAAGTCCGTTTGATAAATCACTTCTTGATGGGCTATAAGGTGCCATAAGTATCTTTCTGATGTAATTGTCCCACTCCTTTAACGCACCTACTGGGCATCTGGTACTATTTTCCTATTTTCTCTTTCCTTCATTTTCCTGGCGACCTATGTCGCTTTGACGAGTCTTTGGCCTTTAGATTTATGCACCCTCTATTATATATTCCTTGCACTTGGAGAATACCCTTACTGTTTTCCTCCTTTTATATTAATCATTTTTCTCCTTTTCTATTTTGTTTTTGCACTCCATTCCAATTTTAACTTGTTATATTCATCTTTTAACTTAATACCACCATCGTGGCAAACCTTACGTGACTAATAATTTATATATATAAAAAAAAAAAATATATATATAGACCCCAAAAAAAAAAATTATTATGACATAAAAAGTTGTCTACCTTTTTCGAGTATTGTTTTGTTGTTCTGACTTTAATTTGTTTTGCACTCTGAATATGTATATACTTCTTTTTTGATTATAGGTGTGTCTGTCCCACACTACCGTCTATCCTCGCCCTGATGAAGATGTAGCCCCGGCTGGGGCTTGACACCGAAACGCGCGTTGGCGTTTTTTAGACCATTGGGTTGCTGAAACTTCACTACCCATACTTTGTGAATGTGAACTGCCAAAATGTTATCTAACCACCTGATGGCAATTCCATGATCTCAATGTGCTTTTATTTCTGTGAACCGAATCAATGTGTTGTTGCCAATAAGATGATGCTATTGTGGAATGTGTGCCAGTATGATTGTGATTTGTGAATGAGAGGTGTGGGACTGGGCTATTATATTTACGTGAATCTTGAAATTTTATTTTATTAGTTCTATGCTATGATGTTGATCACACTAAAAATTAATAAACTTGTGTGATTCAATGACACTTCAGTCAAGTTGAATTGTGTCCTGGTTTGCCTACGGTTTGTGGTTACTAATTTTTTGACCCTCTACAGGGCCTTTTGAATTATCCTGGCAGGTATTTCTCTTCATTGGTTTAAAAGTTCTACCCAGAAGCTATATCGCTGACATATCGTAAGTTAATAAACCATCAAAAAGACCCCACAGAACTTCTTAAACAGAAATGGGAGGTAGATGTTGGGGACATGGATGAGCACGAATGGCAGGAAGCGACTGCGTCCCCGCGGGAGGTGGCGGTTTCGTCCAAACTAAAATTGGTGCAGCTTAAAATACTGCACAGGATATACTACACTAGATCCACGATACATAAAATGGGGAGAGCGGTTGATCCGCTTTGCCTACGGGTATGCGGCCTCCAGGGTACCTTTTTTCATACGATCTGGAATTGCCCTGTCATTGCCGGATATTGGAGAGAGGTTATGGCAACGGTCTCCCGAGTAACCGGGCGTGAGGTTCCCCCTGAGCCTCGGATGTGTTTACTGAATATATGGGATGATACAGACCTGAACCACGCTGAACAAACCTGGGAGTCCATAGGGCTAGTATTGGCCAAGAGGAATATTGCGCTACACTGGGGGGCGCCAGCAGTCCCCTCGCACGCATGGTGGTGTCACGACTTAGATAACGCCATGGTTGCGGAGAAGGTGGTATGTGCTAATAGGGGTTGCCCCCGGGCGATGGCAGATAATATGGGGAAAATGGAACACATTCAGGGGTCATATATGCACACCCCGTCATCGGGATCAGAGTCCGACCTCAGCGAATGATGCAGACGGTATACTCCTTGATTAGCGGGGAGGGGGTCCACGTATGGGACTGCTTGCAGAAGGTACTCTGTGTTATATGTACTGCGGAAGTATGGCTGATCCAAAGCGATGTCACCTATGTTGTATTTGACAGAAAAGAATTCAACCTATGTCGTGAACGTGAACTTTGTAGAAGGAAAGGTGCAGAATTACTGTTAATAAAAATTGTTTTACAAAAAAAAAAAAAAGTTCTACCCAGGCCAGCCACCAGCTTGGTATTATGCGCACAAGTGCGCGCGACGTGCACAGCACTTTTTCCCGTCGCGCGCGCACGTGAGCCCAACTTGTGTCACCACTCGCGCTTTTTTTTATTTTTTATTTCGTTTCGCGGCTTTTATTTCATTACTTTTACGGCCAATGCTTGTTTATAGGGAAACATCTTTGCTCTGGCCTGTATGTGTGTGTGCTCTCACATAATTTGTGAGCAATTGTAGTACAAGAGCCGAGAGTGGAAAACTATACTCAAAGTCAGCAGACATCTCACTCTCACAAGTGACAGCGCAGAGCTTGCTTATTACAGATTCAGGGTTTATCCATATCTAGTGATTAATACCATGGAAAGGTTTATGGTACACACCTCTGTTTAGTTTTCAGACACCCGATCTGACAAGGAATGCGGAAAGTTCAATTGTGAACTGCTGAGCATAGGAAACATTGTTTTTGACTTTGAGACATCCTGAAAACCTTGACACGGCTGCAGTGCTTGCATATTTTCAAATGGCGGCGTTCTTTTATTGCATTTTAACTTGTTTACAATCATTTAACAGTTTGCTACTTCGAGGTACCGGCTGCTTGTACATTGAAATGAACTCTTCGGATGAATTTGACATTCGAAAAGCCTCTTTGAAACAAACCTGAATCAAATGATGAAGGGGCAAGAAGCTGCCCATGGTGTAGAAATTATTGGAGCTTATTTATAATTTGATGGTAAAATCAGGTACAAAAATTCCAAGACGTTAATAACGCTTGCACCAAGCGACTCACCAGCTTTTCGACCCGATGTAAACTATTGCAGAAAAAATGAGGCTTGTCTGGAGCAGCAAACCAGATGGTCACCGTTGTTATTACTTTTTGAGTGTTAAATGCTTGTTTTTGAACAGATGGTGGCAAACGCGAGTGTCTCAACTCCTAAGTGGTATCTGTGTAAAAATGGGCACACATTCATTCGCCTCCGTTTTTGCAATACCTTCTTTCATTCAATGAAGCCGTTATTGGGGGGGGGGGGGGGGGGGGGGGCACGGATGTAACTTTTTCCCGTTTGAGCTTTGTTCCTATTCTGTTGTTTTCCTTTCACTAAGGAGGATTCAGACACTGTTGGTTCCAGACTGAAATGATTCAAATCCAGTGGTCTGGCCTCAGCATTCTTTCCTCGTTATGCAGTGTTCGCCTCCACGTGGCAACTACTGTTTTCTTTGACTATAAGTTTGTTGGTAATCTGACCTGTGAAGAATGTGTCAGTATTCCAGGACTACATGGTTTGTGGGCGACTTTTCCCTAGAATGTGAGTTTCTTGCGCTTCATACCTTTCAAGTGTATGTTCTCCCAGGTCTCTAGGGAAAGAGTGTCACACAGCCGCCTAAAAAAACAAACTTTTAGTCTCTCCATCTTTGCGGTACCCTTGTGTTTTTGATCACATAAAATTACACTGACTTTAAAAACCTCTACCGTCAACATCATTAACGTACCGTGTGTAAAGTTGTCCGATGAGATCTGAGCACTTTCGAATGGTGTTTAATCTGTCGTCTTTGTGCCCACAGTGACTTGAAAATGTTACTATCATGACAATACAAAATGGTGGAAGCCAAGAGTCTTGTCGATAAACACTTGGATCCTCATTCAGAGTTTTGCGGAGTCATGCTCCTGCTTTTTTTAGGGAATTATTATTACAATAATTGCTGAAATCTACATGTAGAAAACAAAACGCTCCATTTCCATTTCAGCAGGTGGAAATTTGAGTGAGAAGAGCCCCGAATTCGTGAGTCTCATGCTGTTAAGGGTCTGGTAATGTCATGACCCATGTGTTATTCCCCATTCTCATACAAAATCTCGAAATAACTGGTAAATCGATGCTGATCCCGGCTGTAATCAGGCCTCGTGTTACCACCCCACTTTACTGGCCAACTCATAATGTGGGCCTTAGGGGTGGGAGGGGGGAATACTTGAAAATAATAGAAACCCATTTTATATTTAATAAATGAGGAATGGGAGAAAGGGGGGGGGCAAAAGAACAAAATCTGGAAGGTGCACAGGGACATATACTGCAAAGAGGAACAAGCATTGGCATAGCCAATAGGTCTCACCTTTGGGACCTTATAAGTGTTTAGCCATGCAACAGTTGATGTTGTTGCACCAAGGATATTGTGCTGGATAACCAAACCCTTATAAGGTCCCAAAGGTGAGACCTATTGGCTATGCCAATGCTTGTTCTATGAAGTGATTACACATCGTAGTTGCACTCCGGCCCTGGCGAATCGTGCTTTTATGTTCGCTGATCCTGGGTGTTATAGGTCGGGTTGTCATCCCCATGTACACGAGGTTGCAGGGACATGAAATAATGTAAACCCAACTTTTGGTATTGCAATTCGTGTGGGTGCGTTGTTCCCAGATGAAGTCATCCATCCGTATGGTTTTGGTATGTTTTGTGGAGGCGCAGGCCACAGGGATAATATCCTGACACCGAGGGAAGATTCCATAGTGTGGACTCCGCTGGTTTCTTCCTAGTGTATTGACTAAATAATCCCGTAGGTTGGTCGTCCTCTTAAAAGCAAACCTGGGTTGCTCTATGTACGTAGGGATGACAACGAGACCTATAAAAACCAGGATCATTCATCCTTGGTACCCCTTAGACAGTTTTAACCTTTCACGCACCCTCTCACCACTCACATAGGACTCGCTCCCCACACACCTACACTCCTCTGACAGCTGTTCAACAAAAAGATCTCCACCAAAGTGATCCTTCGGGGGACCCGTAGGGCATTGCAGCGCCAGCCCGATGAGGAGAAAACGCCTGATGATGAAGCATGACATCCCTTGGGGTGTGTGAAGGCAACGAGAGACAGGACATGCGCTTGCCTCTTACTAGCAAACTCTTGACCTAGGACTTTTTCCTTTTTTGCTTTTTACTTTTTCCTTTTCTTCTTATGAGTGTGGGTGACTTTCAGCACCCCAACTTTGGAACAGTTACCCCTCATTTGATTTGCTTTTAACTGTCCCCTTAGGCGCCTTTCGCTTTCCCATTGTGACTAAAAAATAGAGTAGTTTAATTTAAGAAGGAAGACCTTTTTCTAATAATATTCCCACCTTTGTTCTTCAAGGATTCAACTTTCCCTTATTAATTTTGCAAAGTCAACTTTTAATAGGTGAGGAAAAAATAAAATAAAATAAATTGTTAAACAACAAATCTGGAAATGCAAATAAAGACAGTAAGGCTAGAGAAAGTAGAGTTTTTCAGGCGTCTGACTATACTAAACTATTCACAAAGCCAAGACCTGATATACAAGATGTGCCACTATGTGAATCCGATCATGTGCTGTTTGTTGATGGCTCCTGTTTACGAGGCCACAATGGAAATTTGAAAGCTGTCTGCGCAGTCTGTACTGTTGCATGCGTGGTTGAAGCCTCCTGGCTTCAAGGTGTATTTTCAGCACAAGTGGGCAAATAGATTTCTCTTACCAGAGCATGCTGCGTTTCAGACCAGTTGAGGGTGAGGATTTTCAGTGATCGTCAGTATGGTTTTGGTGTCATTCAGGACTTTGGGCAGTTATGGTCCCATTCTGATTCAGGGTAACCAATCTGAAATGGAGAAAGTGTTGGGAACCTACTAGAGTCCCTACAATTACCATCCCAAATCGCAGTGGTAAAGTTTGCTGCTCATAGATAAGCCCCGACTATGTGACAGTGGACAACAGATATGCAGATAAGACAGCTCGTTATTGTGTGCAAAAGTCTTGCACCTTTAATAGAGAATACATCAATGAAACTTCAGATGTTACAGATTGTAAAGTGTTGTTGTCTACTGTTGATACAGCAAGAGTGGATCAGACAGGCTGTATCAAATGAGATGGGCATGACATTTGGGTTTCAATAGATGGAAGACCTGTGTTACCAGGCAGCTTGTTGCCACCGATGGGATGACACTATCATGGTCCTGCACATGTAGGAATAGAATGATTGGTCTACCTCATTGGGCAAACGTGGTTCAATCCCCAATTCAGCTTGACAGCGGAAAGTTTGTGTCACAGATATGTTGTGTGCCAACAGCAGAATTCAGGCAGGAGAACACCTGTTACAATGAGTCACATAGGGAGATCAGGAGGTCCCTTTACCAGGATGCAATTGGACTTTATAGAGATGCCCGTTTGAAATGGGTTGAGGTAGTTCCTAGTAATTGTATGCATCTTTTCACGGTGGGTTGAAGTTTACCCAACTAGGAGGAATGAAAGCCTCACAGTAGCCAAACTGTTGATGAGGGAGTTAATACCGCAGTTCTGGCTTCCCAGTTTCTCTGGAGTCAGGCCGAGAAACTCATTTTAATAATGAGGTCCTGAAGATGTTATTTGCAGCATTACAAGCTGAACAGAGATTACATTGCAGTTACCATCCAGAGGCTTTCACCATTATCGAGCAAGTAAATGGCATTTTAAACTCAAGATAGGCGAAAGTGTGTGCTTCAACATCTCTGAAAGCGGCCTGATGCATTGCCTCTTGTGTTGATGAGTCTGCACAGTACTCCAGACAGGAGGACAGAATCGTCACCTCATGAAATCATCATGGGGAGGGCCATGAGACAGCCAGCCGTGACTGCAAATGTGCTTGTGAACATTACTGACAATATGATTCTTGAGGACTGCAAACGACTGGCTGACATGGTGCATTCTGTGTATCACCAGGATGGAGAGGCTACTGCCCCACTTCAACAGGAGCAGTGTCATGACCTAAGTGCTGGTGACTGGGGTTATGGTGAAGAAGCATGTGCGTCAGTCCTGCTTGCAGCCTCTGTGGTGTGGATCACACAAGGTAATACTGGTCACCACAACTGCTGTAAAGTGTGGAAGTATCTTCAACTAGGTGCATGCCACACATACTCACAGAGTCCCTTGTCCCATTGATGACATAACAGCACCTGTTCCTGATGTGCCTGTGGTTACAGTCAGCCAGAGGGCGTAGTTTAGTCAAGCCATTGAGGATCAGCAAACAGCACTTGTTTGGCCTGAGGAGGCTCTACTGTTGCCAGTACAGAAGGGTGTCATCCAGTAGCATTGACTGCACAGGATTCAGACCCTGGCAAAGGGCATTGTGCTATAGTAACACAAGTTGTGCCTGGATGTTGTACAGATGGCCCAGAAGGCAAAAGAGAGAGGAAGACGCTGCCTGGCTGAAGTACATGTACCACGAACCAGGGGTGCTGACAAATCTGGCCTGTGCAAAAGTGAGGAAGAAAGGCCAGCAGTAAGGAGATCAAAGAGAGCAAGGTTACCCTGTAAAATATATTCCTCACCTGAATGGACTTACTTGGCAGCCAATAATTCGGAGAGAGTATTCTACACTTTTTGCTATAACAATTCCCATCCACCTGAACCTCTTTGAGTTGAACTTTGTGACTGAACTGAGTTTTGAATTGCATTGCCACTAAACAGACTGACACAACTTGTTCTGGAAGTGACTATTAGTAAATCTGAACTGCACATTTATTATGGACTTCCTTTAATTGCTTTGCCCAAACTACAAAGAATAGTACGAAGGCCCGAGTTGGTGAAGAATCCTAACGTTGTCCCTTAGAAGAATATGGAGTAGGGCTAAGGAAGTCTCACAAAGATCATTATGCTTACCATGCTGGAAAAGGACATTTGAACTTTCTTTACTGCTAGTGCCAGTAGAAACTAACTTCAAGAGAACTGTGCTGCAATCTTCTAGCTAAACAGTTTGTCATTAGAGAACTCTAGGAGCCTAACACAAAATCCCTTAGATGCAAGCACATATGTGCAGGAGTATTTGCTATTGCCACAATAGCGCTAGTTGTCTTGCTTATAATATTAAATTTACCACACCGTTTTCATGAAGAGGAGCTTAAGATTACATGTGTCCCGCAAAACTTTCCCTTACGGATAATTGCTTGCCTGCATAGATGAGAAAGATTTACATGTAGATGCTTCTAAAGGAGATTACTCATTGGATGTTTATTCTAAACTGTTATATGAATATATGGATACCATGGATGCTAGGGATTGGTATGTATGCATGCAATTGCCTGCCTCCGTTGCCAAGGGGAAAACCTATCATCACCTCCTTGACATATGGAGTTTTGTTTAGCTTATTGTTGAGCTTATTTTACAAGAAAGATCATTTTCAATACTATTACTCAAATCATGACTTAGTTCGTTCAGAAGTTCCTTTGCTGAAGCAATTTAACAGATGTGATTCATTGTATACTGAATAATAACCAATGAGGTGCATGATTTCTGAGTAGCGCTGGAGAGCGATACAACTGTGCTGCCACATTGATGTGATTTATCACCATCAAGGAACTTACTTCAGTTATTGCCTTTTGAGTGCCACTCACTGTGGACCACTCCCTGAAGACCTTTCCTCCATTAATTCTGGCTGTCCCTTGTATCACCTTGCCCTGAGGAAGACCCGCCGTGCCTATTAGTAAATCACCCACCTCATTGGGTCGAAACGTCAACGTGCTTGTGATAATTCTGACCCTACTCTCTCCGCCCCACGTGAAATGGAAATTTAAAATCCCAAGCGGTATGGAGCTTAATGTACCTAGGGATGGATGTCCTCTGAATGACCAGTTTCAACAATTTGTACAGCACTGTATATATCTTGTTCACATTTAGCACTTTTTTCACCATAGCACTTGCGCCGTTGGAACAAATTGTATGTTCATGAATTCTGACAGCCTTCTAATTCATCTTGACACCATAAAATGTAAAATAATATATGGAGTTATCCTTAAATACAGACCTTGATTGATTCAAATTTGGTGTGTTTTTGATTCATGTTCTTCTTTGTCTTTTCTTCTCTTTCCTTTTCATTGATTATTACTGAAAGGTCTGAATACTGTTATTTTGTATTGGTTATTATTAGTATACCACAAATCAATTCTGTACCCGACAGAACCAACATTCTTGTACACCCAGGTTCTGACAGGCACTGGATCACCCCATTATACTAGATGGAGCAATTTAGCAGACAGACTAAAAATGCTGAGATAATGTGACATTTCTTTAGACCCACTCTGACACTGGATACAGCTTATGCACATAGACACAATATAACTGGTTCTTTAACAACGGTAGAAAAGAAATTATTAGATTTAGTAGAAAATAGAAGAAAGGATCTTTTAGCAAAAGCCATGAATCATTTAAAAGTACGACCCTTGGCTAAAGAAGAAAGTGAACTTTGAATAGTGGGAAACATGGCAGCATTAGCTTTAGATTGGCAACATAAAGGGAGATTGTGCATTTTTATTTCAAAATCCACAACTGATACAAATTTCATGGGATTAGTGAAAGTGACCATACATTTGAAGTTCAAGGACATTGGGGTTTATATTAGGTGGAGGGGATCCTGTATTCCCTTGAGTTTATTACATCTGTGGGAAGAATCGATTTTACAGATTACCCAAGAGATGGTATGGAACATGTTATTTGGGAGTAGTTTTTCCAAAAATGTATCATTTGGGACAAATTGATGATTTGACAAGTGAGCAACACTGGAGAACCAAAAGAGGTGCGTGTGCCAGTGAAATTGTAGGAGACATTGTTGGTGCTTTGATACTATCTGTACGAGTGATACTCAACTCACAGAAGATTAGAAAGCTTTCTACAGTTGCGGATAAATTGTCTTTTAGTACAACAAGGGGATTCTTAGTTATAGATACAGAAATGGTTGCCAGAAGATCCATGGTTTTGCAGAATACACTTACTTTAGAGGTCCTTCTCACAAAAGATGGTGGAGTCTGCCGGATGTTAATAGTTCAACAATGTTGTATTTACATCCCAGATGAGAGTAAAAATTTGAAGAAATACCATTACTGGCCTGAAGAAAGATTTGAAAGGGTGGACACAGCAACGGGTGCTTGGGAAGCATTAGGGAATTGATTATGTCTGCTGTAGGCAGATGGTTTGGCAAACTAGGGAGTGGAATTGTTGGAAGCATCTTGAAACCCTTACTGATAATTGTTCTGTGTGACTTATTTCTGCTCATATACAAACATGCACAGGAAGAAGGGTGTGAAGAGAATGAGAGCAGATATGAAACTGGGGGATAGACGGACTAGATATTATGACAAACTAATGTTCTAGAGGATTCCAGAAGAAAAATGATGATGACAACAAGATTCCAATCTGAGCATCTGATAAGACATTCATGTGATGGCTTGATTCACCAGCAGAGGGGGGAGTGGTGCAGTGCAACAGCTGTCCGCTTTTTACACTTCCTGAAAAATGATAAATGGCACAAGAAAAGGCTTGCAGTGAGGTAGCATGAATGTGCACCTTGCACACATTTCTTACTTGATTCAATGATTTGTGAGAAGAGTACAACCGAAATTCAGAAGATTGCATTTATTGTGGAAATTAGAGAATTTACTCACAACAATATGATTACCCATGTTGATTAAGATGTTTTAATGCAGTTCGATTATTCGTATAACCATCCTCGTTCTCTACCAATGTATTCTCATTTATGAGGAAACCCGACTTTCCTAAACGTGTGTTATATTGTCTGGTAACTCCTAGTGATCGGATGTTAATACATGACTATATTTATATTTGTAGGAGTTTATCTAAGGTCAAATGATAAATAAAATGTAACGTATACACTAATGTTATACGTATGTACTTACAAATGTAGTTCTCAGTCATATTTGTGTTGGATTCTTTTGAGTTATTCTACATTATGATTTATGTAACATGAACTAAAATGCATTCATGAATTCATATTAGTTTATATTAATTTGTGCACACACATTAAATGTGCACTAGAGCATTAAATATTTAACTTAGCTTGACTCGGAAGGCCGGTATGTCATCCTACTGCATAAAACTGTTCTCATGTTCTATTAGCTCGACAACTATTGCAGGTATTCACAAGCATTATTAGTTTAAAGTACTGGCAATAGAAACAAGGTCTGAGAACCAGGCCTTGACAATGAGCGCATGGCAAACCTGCAGACGAATGAAAGGACTATTATGCTTTAGCTGAGTGCGTGAAGGGGAAGCTATTCCCATGTCTAGTGTGGGATTTTGCCTGGATGTTGCAGTCTGCAACAGTTGAATTAATCTGGAACTGAAACAAATACAATGGGCTTCAATTGATTGTGTGACAAAAAAGGTTTTGCTCTACCGACTTCTGGATTATAACTTACCGTTTACCCTGGCTGAGCATGGGAGATTCCTTCAAACTTTCTTTGCAGACTGTTTGCTGGACTTCTTTGCTGTACCCCTTTCTGCAGATCCTATATAGCACTCTCTTGGAGTCCTTGCTAATCCCAGTCCTGAGCCCCCACTGCCCCCTGAATGGACATTGAGGTGATTGCCTCTATGCCCCTTTGATTCCTGGCCTAATCTTGACTTTGGCAAATACTGATTCCTGACTTTTGACTTAGCTTCTAAGATGTCAATGCTTGTCTTATTCATCCTTTTATGACTAGTCCCAATTCTCATTTGCAGACCCCTTGTTTTCTGAACCTCTTTAAATAACTGAGCCATACTATTGCTTTGGATTGTGCTTGGAAGATTTATATTGCTATTGTATAGAAAAGATCTAGTGAGATTCTTTTCTGAGCATTAGATACTGATGTTAGATGTTTTGTATTGCAACTACGGAGTTGCTTGATTCTAGTCCATCTACATTTCTTCAGGAGACTTGATCTCCCTGTTGTAATCGTGTACCTCTACTGTACAGTATTCGGAGTGATTTATTTGAGTTTGATTAATAATTTCTAACAAACACCCTTGAACTTGGCTCCAGATCCCTGGCTCTCACTGTGTAGCCAAAGGGTTGCACTGTTAATTATTGTTTAGATTGGACGTGGAAATGCTATCTCTCTTTTCCCTCAGTGCGACGTATAAAAGACCCATCATAGGACTAAGGTAAGAAAGTAAGTAAGAGTAATGAGATTCAAAATTATCCAAAGTTGTGGGCCCAGAAATGTGGGATTCATATTTACTTTTTTTAAGTCAAGGAGGAAATTCTTGCAGCTGCCAGGAAAGCAGTATCAATAGAATTTAAAAAAAAACATTGTTTCCCTTTTCCAAGACATCTTGATGGGTCTTCCCGTTTCCCTTGGCATTCACAATAGCAAACAAACGAGTTTCAGACAAGACTCTAGACAAGGAGAAATATCTTCTGAAATTGAATTCTCCTTCTAATGGAAATGAGATCTCAAATGTAACAACAGATAAGGAAATTAGGAATGATTGGAGGCGTGTCATGTTAAAGTGATCATGTGAAATGACTATGAAGGAGACAAGAGGGCAGGAGCTAAGAACAAAACAATACTCTGTGTATGAGGACTATTTTACTTAATGTGTTGGATTTTGCAAAACTCAATTAAAAGAACTTTAAAAAAAGCAAGAGTCTCCTGCCTGAAGTGGGACTGTCATCTGGGTTGGTGGCTCAGTGAAGTGATGCATTCACTCCAGAGATCTATGTTTGCCCCTGTGGTCACAAGAGTAATTCCTGGTGGATCCGCTAAAAAGTTTAACTTGCTGAGATGGATACAATTAGCACCATTGAGTTTGGTAACAATAAAAAACTGTTTTCTCTCAGTAGTGCCAAGACACCACTTTGGGGGGAAACCTTGTGCTAAAAATACATGTGATGTATGCGCTGATGCCCAATTACATTTGCACAGTCGACAGAAATGCCAATGCATACATCGCATGCTGCCATTGGTTTCAGATGAGCAGTGTTCCACGTTTATGCAAAACAGGAAAGATCTTGTTGCCACCTGGTGTCACTTCACCTTTAAATTCCGTGTTCGTCTTTGACAATAAGCAATCCTGCTGCAACTGCAGTGGTTCCTTCATGCAAAATGTACAACTGTATGACCACTGCACAATCATGAGCTGTGTTCAGGTACTGAGCCTGTTGGACAGGCCACACGAAGGGCTTGCTCCCTCCCCGCACGACAGGGCCCGAGCTCCGGCCCGCCAGGCATAACCCACAAAAAGCACCTGCACCCCGTCTCCCGACGGATCTTCCGCCCCCGGACCTCTACTCATCACGGGCCCCAGCCCCACCGGCTTCCCCGGCCGGGTCAAGCCGCCATCTTGGGCCCTGCACCACGAGGCCGCGTGGCCTCGCCCCGACCCTAACCCCAGGCCTGGCCGGCCCCGACATCCCGGCACCACCATCCACCCAGGAGGTGAGCGGACCACTTGGCAGGTCAATGGGAGAACGAAGCGTCAAGAGCTCTTCCCCCGCCAGGTGCCGATCGCCTCCAGGTCCCCCAGGCGCGGGCTCCACCCCCTGCTGGGTGTCTGGACACCTTCATCCCGGGCCCTCCGACCTCCAAGTGCGAGGGTCCGGACATCAAAGGGCGCCTGCCCTATAACTGGGGCAACTCCGGAGCAGGAAGGCAGTTGTATCCTGGAGTCGAGAGACACCGAGAGAACTCAGCCTTGACGGACTACTGGCGCTGCCGTAGCCCTGTCCTGCGAACTATCGTCCTGCCTGCTGGCGCTGCCGCGGCCTTCTGCAACATCTATCCTCGTCGGGACCTGCTGGCGCTGCCGCGGCCCGTTGTAACGACCATCCTCACCGGGACCTGCTGGCGCTGCCGCGGACCGTACATCGACCATCTTTCCGGGACCTGCTGGCGCTGCCGCGGACCGTGTACCGACCATCTCGACCGGGACCTGCTGGCGCTGCCGCGGCCCGTACCAGCTAAACCACCAAGCTCGAGGATTGTGAGCTAATCATCATCTCATCCGAACTACCTGACTGGTAAACAGACTGTCCCGCTACCCCCTTCCCTACTTTGAGAGACTTGAATCGAGGGGACCCCTGAGTCCAGACCTCCTTGTACCATTCAACCGTACCTTAAGAAGTGCTTATAAAGAACGCTGAATCTTATCCTTGTGTGGTATCTGTCTGTGGGGGGGGGGGAAGTTACTTGTCTGTACGATCGCTGGAGACGGCTCTCCCCGGAGACCTCTCCCCCTGACCTCGGCCGACCCTCCCGGTCCGTCTAACCTTTCTAACATTGGTGGCCAGCGGCGCGATCCGAATCAACGCGTAATCGTACAGAGAGTAGCTCACCCCACGACAAAACCACGATGTCAGCCAAAGATAGCGGTTCCGCTGAGAAATTCCAAATGGATAAGTTAGAAGAATACAGCCACCGCGAACTGAAGCAATTCTGCATAGAACTTGGCATTGCTACCACCGGCCTGAGTACCAAAGAGGATCTAAAGCACGCCCTTGAGTCGTGGACGGAAACTGGGATCGCCGGACCCTCCGACCAAAACAGTGTCGCACCAGAGGGGAACGCCACGGCTCCCGAGGAGCGGGGAACGGGCTTCTCGCAGGAGGAGATCCGAGAGAGAGAAAGAACCAGATTGCACGAGTTGGAAATGGCACGACTCAAGATGGATGGGGAACTCAAGTTAGCCGAACAGAAACTCAACCTAGAGCACATGCGGCTCCGAGAAGAACGAGAAGAAAAGCAGAGACAGAGAGAGCTGGAAGAAAAGAGAATAACACTCGAACACGAGCGCCAACTGGCAGAAATAGAACTTCGGAAACAGAGTAAAGAACTGGGGGTGCCTGAGCGACCGCACACCCCGGGGCCAACCGAGAAAAAAGTCCACATCCCCAAGGATGTTGTCCGCGAGTATGTCCGAGAAGACGACATACAACAGTGGTTTAAAGCCTACGAGATCGCCATGACCTCCCACCGGATCGACCGGAGCGATTGGGGAGCCGGACTATGGGGGAGGTTCGTCAACGAGGGTCGCGATGCCCTGCTGCAGCTCCCAGATCACCAAATGTCGTCCTACGACCACATGAAGGCTGCCCTCCTCACCCGCTACGGCCTCACACCCGAGATGTACCGCCAGAGGTTCAGAGATTGCACCCGGATCCCAGGTACAACTTGGGTAGAATACGTGAACTATTTCAGCCGTGCCTTCGAGGGTTGGATCAAGGGGAGCCATGTCACCACCTACGAACAACTCTTTAACCTTATGGTATGGGAGCACCTGTCGAACAACTGTTTCGTCGAGCTCAGGCAGCACCTCCTCGACAGTAAGCTGACTGACCCCCGGCAGCTCGCCGCCGAAGCTGACCGATGGGAAAGCACCCGAGTGGGCCGGAAAGGGCCACACGAGCAGAACAGAAGCAACCAAGGCCAGCACCGTCCTCGGGGAGGAGGAGGGGGCCAGGGGCGAGGGAGAGACGCCTTGCCAGCAACACCCGTGGCCAGCACCCCGCCTCCGGCCGGCCGGGGCAACCCCCCGTTGCGTCCTGGGTTCCGAGCCAACGTCACGTGCCACCGATGCCAGCGAGTCGGCCACTACGCCAATGACCCGAGCTGCCCGCAGAACCAAACACCCAAGCCCCGCCAGGTAGCTGCCACCGCCCTGGGGGAAGAGCGATTATCGGAGGAACCAGAAGAGTATGAGCCGGCCCAGCAAGAGTGGGAACCGGCCGCCATGGTCCTGGCGTGCTTAGGGGGAAGAGACATGGTCCCGCGGGCTCCCCTACCCGCTAACACCAGGAAATACGGTCAGTGGGTGACCATTAATGGACAGCGAGCCGAGGCCTTGCGTGACACAGGCGCCAGTGTGACGGCCGTCCGCTGTCACCTGGTGAAGCCTGAACAGATCCTGCCGAACATTCTCTGCCCCGTCCGCTCGGCAGACAACTCTGAGAGTATGTGTCAAATGGCCTGCGTCCCATTCGAATGGGGAGGGGTCTCCGGCCTGTTGAAGGTGACGGTCCGGGACGATGCCCCCGTGGACTGCCTCCTGGGGAATGACCTCGAGAGTTCCCCGTGGGCCACCGTTGAGAGAAGAGAGCACCTAGGGATGCTGGGCCTCCCGGACTGGGCCTGCATAACCACCCGGTCCATGGCCGCCCGTGCCGTCCCCCGATCAGAAGAACCGGAATGGCCAGCACCTCCGCCCCCGGTCGCCCCAGTAGAAGACAACGATGAGGCCAGCCTCCCAGACCCGACGACCGAAGGGGACGCGCAACCCCAGGACCTTCCTGACCTGGCTCAGTGGTGTCAAGCAGGGGGGCCCACCCGAGAACAGTTCCGCCAGGAACAAAAGACCTGTCCCTCCCTCGAGGGACTCCGCCAACAAGCCAGCGCCCAGACCGCAGGGGACTCCACCGGAACTCACTGGGTCTACTGGGATAACGACCTGCTCTACAGCGAGCAAAGAATCGCCGAGCTGGGGGCCGGTCGAGTACTGGTGGTACCTCTCCGCTTCAGAGACTTTCTGCTCGACCTGGCCCACGATGTCCCCCTGGCTGGACACCTGGGCCAGGACAAAACGTACAGCCGCCTGGTGACCCACTTTTTCTGGCCGAAAATGAGGAACGACGTCCTGAACCACTGCCGATCTTGCCCCACATGCCAAGCCAGCGGGAAGAGTGGGCGGAAGCTGAAAGCCCCTCTGCAACCCTTCCCTGTGGTCACCACCCCGTTCGAGAGGGTGGGGATAGACATTGTGGGGCCTCTGGACCCCCGCACGGCACAAGGACACAGGTTCATCTTAGTACTGGTGGACCATGCCACCCGCTACCCCGAGGCGGTGCCCCTACGGACCGTGACAGCTCCGGTGGTTGGCCGGGCCCTAATGGGGATCTTCTCCCGGGTAGGCTTCCCCCGAGAAGTCGTCAGCGACCGAGGCACGAACTTTATCTCCAAATACATGAAGTCCCTCTGGCAACAATGCGGGGTCACCTACAGATTCACGACCCCTTATCACCCCCAAGGGAACGGACTAGTGGAGCGTTTTAACCGCACTCTCAAGGGGATGATTGGGGGATTGGAAGAGCCCCTCCGTAGCCAGTGGGATGTACTACTCCCGTGCCTCCTCTTCGCCTACCGAGAAGTCCCCCAGAAGTCCCTCGGCTTTAGCCCTTTCGAACTCCTGTACGGGCACCCTGTGCGAGGGCCCCTCAGCCTAGTCAAGGAAGGTTGGGAGATGGCCCCCCTAAAGACCCCTCCAGACGTCTTCAAATACATCCTGGCCCTACGCAATCAGACCCGGCGCTTCAGGGAGATGGCCAAGGCGAACCTCGAGGCCAGCCAGGAGGACATGAAGAGGTGGTATGATCACAATGCCTCCTCCGTTGAGTTCGAGCCTGGTCAACAAGTATGGGTGATGTCCCCCACCGAACCATGTGCCTTGCAAGATAAGTGGACGGGGCCCTTCAAAGTGGTCGAGCGCAAAAGCCCCGTCACTTACCTCATCGACATGGGGACCTCCCGGAACCCCCTTCGGGTCCTCCACACCAACCGACTCAAACCACACTTTGTGCGCTCAGAACTCAGCCTCCTGATGGCTACGGACAGTGGTGCAGAGGAAGACTCCGAACCCCTCCCGGATCTCCTGAAGACTCAGGAGAATGACGGCTCCGTGGACGGGGTCCGGCTCTCTGACGCCCTCACTTCGGAGCAACGCCAGGGCTGCCGGAACCTCCTGCTGCAGTTCGCTGCCCTGTTCTCCCTCACCCCCGGGGTCACCCCTTGGTGTTTGCACGACGTGGACACCGGGGACAGTCCCCCTGTCCGACACCGGGCCTACCGCGTACCAGATCGGGTACGGGCCTGCATACAGGAGGAAGTGGCCAAGATGCTCACAATCGGGGTCATCGAGCCCTCGGACAGTCCCTGGGCCAGCCCGGTTGTATTGGTTCCCAAAGCCGCTGCCCCCGGCACCGCACCTGAACTGAGATTCTGCGTCGACTACCGGGGCTTGAACGCTGTCACCCGGACCGACGCTCATCCGATTCCCCGAGCAGACGAGCTGATCGACCGGCTGGGAGCCGCCCGCTACCTTAGTATCTTCGACCTAACAGCGGGCTACTGGCAGATCGGCCTCACACCCAGGGCTCAGGAACGGTCAGCCTTCTCTACCCCCGATGGCCACTACCAATTCAAGGTCATGCCCTTCGGCATGAAGAATGCCCCCGCCACGTTTCAACGCCTCGTGAACCAGGTCTTGGCAGGGCTCGAAGAGTTCAGCGCTGCCTACCTGGACGATATCGCTGTGTACAGCCGCCACTGGTCCGACCACCTCCGTCACCTCCAAGAGGTCCTACAGGCCCTCCAGCGGGCCGGCCTCACAATTAAGGCCGGCAAGTGCCAAATTGGCCAAGGGTCCGTGACCTACCTTGGGCACCAAGTGGGAAGCGGGCTGGTGGCCCCGCTGCAACTTAAGATTGCTGCCATCCAGTCCTGGCAGCCCCCCGTCACCCAGACCGAGGTCCGAGCCTTCTTGGGGCTCACCGGCTACTACCGGCGGTTCGTGAAGGACTACGGCAGCATCGTGGGGCCCCTCACGGGTCTCACGTCCAAGAACCAACCGAAGCGGATTAACTGGACCCCCGATTGTCAAGCGGCCTTCGAGAAGCTGAAGGCCGCCCTGTGCACCGCCCCTGTGCTCCAGGCCCCCGATTACAGTCGGGAATTCGTGGTACAGACCGACGCCTCCGACCACGGCATCGGAGCCGTTCTTTCTCAGTTAAACCCCGAAGGTCATGACCAGCCGGTGGCCTTCATCAGTCGACGTCTCCTGGCCCGAGAACAGCGCTGGAGCACCATCGAGAGGGAGGCCTTCGCAGTGGTGTGGGCCCTCAAAAAGCTCCGGCCCTATCTCTTCGGTACCCACTTCCGGGTACAAACCGACCATCGACCCCTGCAGTGGCTGATGCAGATGCGGGGGGAGAACCCAAAACTCTTGCGCTGGTCCATTTCCCTGCAGGGAATGGACTTCACCGTGGAGCACCGACCAGGCCAAGACCACGCCAACGCGGATGGCCTGTCCCGCTTTTTCCGCCTCGACGAAGAGAGTCCCCAAGGAGATGGGTGACTCTCCCCGCCTTCAGCTGGGGGGGACGCATGTTGGACAGGCCACACGAAGGGCTTGCTCCCTCCCCGCACGACAGGGCCCGAGCTCCGGCCCGCCAGGCATAACCCACGAAAAGCACCTGCACCCCGTCTCCCGACGGATCTTCCGCCCCCGGACCTCTACTCATCACGGGCCCCAGCCCCACCGGCTTCCCCGGCCGGGTCAAGCCGCCATCTTGGGCCCTGCACCACGAGGCCGCGTGGCCTCGCCCCGACCCTAACCCCGGGCCTGGCCGGCCCCGACATCCCGGCACCACCATCCACCCAGGAGGTGAGCGGACCACTTGGCAGGTCAATGGGAGAACGAAGCGTCAAGAGCTCTTCCCCCGCCAGGTGCCGATCGCCTCCAGGTCCCCCAGGCGCGGGCTCCACCCCCTGCTGGGTGTCTGGACACCTTCATCCCGGGCCCTCCGACCTCCAAGTGCGAGGGTCCGGACATCAAAGGGCGCCTGCCCTATAACTGGGGCAACTCCGGAGCAGGAAGGCAGTTGTATCCTGGAGTCGAGAGACACCGAGAGAACTCAGCCTTGACGGACTACTGGCGCTGCCGTAGCCCTGTCCTGCGAACTATCGTCCTGCCTGCTGGCGCTGCCGCGGCCTTCTGCAACATCTATCCTCGTCGGGACCTGCTGGCGCTGCCGCGGCCCGTTGTAACGACCATCCTCACCGGGACCTGCTGGCGCTGCCGCGGACCGTACATCGACCATCTTTCCGGGACCTGCTGGCGCTGCCGCGGACCGTGTACCGACCATCTCGACCGGGACCTGCTGGCGCTGCCGCGGCCCGTACCAGCTAAACCACCAAGCTCGAGGATTGTGAGCTAATCATCATCTCATCCGAACTACCTGACTGGTAAACAGACTGTCCCGCTACCCCCTTCCCTACTTTGAGAGACTTGAATCGAGGGGACCCCTGAGTCCAGACCTCCTTGTACCATTCAACCGTACCTTAAGAAGTGCTTATAAAGAACGCTGAATCTTATCCTTGTGTGGTATCTGTCTGTGGGGGGGGGGAAGTTACTTGTCTGTACGATCGCTGGAGACGGCTCTCCCCGGAGACCTCTCCCCCTGACCTCGGCCGACCCTCCCGGTCCGTCTAACCTTTCTAACAGAGCCCTAGCCAATACCTACCCATATTAAGCAGTACGTAGGACCACTCTTGAGTTGTTTCTCTCCACCGTTCATTCTCAGCCTCGTGGTGCTCGATGATGCCACAACAACACTTCGACGGGCACATGCATCAAGCTAGGATTTTGCGATTCCTCAATTGCGAATATTAAGGATTTGCAATTAAGGACTCGCAAAATCCTATGCATGTAGGAATTGCTATAATAATAGCGATTCCTACACATTCCTTATTTGCGACTCGCAAATTGCGAGTCGCAAATGAGGAATAGCTTCCCATTCATTCCTTTGGACCTGCAGGCCCATAGGAATGAATGGGAAATAGCAAGTGCAATTTGCGAGTACCAATAGGTACTCGCAAATTGCACATGCAATTTCAGGGTGCAAGGGTGTCAAAAGGACACCCTGTTGCACCCCTGGAATTGACCTGTGCACATATGTTGTGAACACACATGCCCTGCGTGCGCAACATGAAACTTTGAAAAATGCACAAAAGTGCATTTTTCAAAGGTTTTGCAAATTACCATGAAGTTGAACTTCATGGTAATTTGCGCCCCCTATTGGCGGAATCGCTAATTTTGTTACTTTAATGCATTGCGTTTAAGGAATCGCAATTTGCGATTCCTTAAATGCAATCGCAAATTTAACTAATCGCAATTCAGAGATTACTTAAATTGCGATTTTTGCATTTGGGATGATGCATCCCAAATGCAAAAATACCGGTTGCAAAGGGGCAGATTCTGAGAATCTGCCCGTTTGCGACCAGTTTTTCTTTTAATGCATGTCCCTGTGAATGTTCTCTTCCGTCTGTTCCACCGGAACCCAAAAGAGACCCCCTTTAGGTATTTATATATAGTCCTGCATAGTTTTGCATATAGTGCAGAGGATAATGTGTTTATGTTGTGAATCATGAAGAAACTTGAAGGTAACAGATCTAAGGCTGCATTCCCCACTGCGTATGTGTAGTGTGAACGGAGGGTGCTGGGAAGGATTGCAGCAGGAGCATGTTTGACTCATACCTGGGTGAGCCACAGATGAGAGGCCCAGGAGCATATATCATGCCAAGACTAACTAGGTCTGCACATGTGTGCATGCCTTGCAAGTGCCTGCTTGCATTAGCACATTAGGACCAGACCTATGGGCTTTCAGAATGCTTGTTTTCTTGTATAAAAGAGTGATCACCAATTCTCAGTGGCCACAAATGCACATCATCCAGGTGATCTACTAGTCTTTCAGGTTTTTTCAAGCACTAAGCATAAAGTCACAAAACAGGGATGGCAGACACCAGGATTCTACACTTTGTAGTCACGGGTCAATTCAACATAGAACAAGAGAGTTTGCATAAGTCATACATTTTACAGGTTCTTTGGTGTTTTAATGAATTGCTTTATCTGCCTTGTTTTTCTGTATTCATTAAGCTTCGGAGTAACAATGGAGTTGTGACAGCGAACACGCGTTTTGCCCCTTCATTGGTTTGCAGGCTTGGGGCTTCTTCAAGGCCCCACACTGACAAATGCTGATGGCTTGTCTGAGAACCTGAAAAATGTATGACTTGTGTAAACTCTCTTTCCCTGCTTGTGTGTGTATATGTATTTAGGATAGAGAGCTCAACTCAAGCTTATGCCAATGCAAATCAACAAGACTATATAGTAATGCATAATTTGCATTTTGTGGGGCCGATTCACAGAACTAACTTAAGACAAAATCCTAAACTTACTACTTTTGGTCTTCACAGAAGTTAGGATTTTGTCTTAAGTCTGTCTTAAATTTGTCTTAAGACAAACTTAAGACAAAATCCTAACTTCTGTGAATACCAAAAGTAGTAGGTTTAGGATTTTGTCTTAAGTTAGTTCTGTGAATCGGGCCCTGTGTTCCTATAATTTCTCTGAATTAAAAAAAGAAAGCTTCCAAGCATTTTTGGTTGAGGCAAGCGCAGTATTTATTTACACGAAAATATCAGAAACACAACATTTTGTTTTATCCTCACTACAGTGGCATAACATCTACAAATTTGATGAGAAATATGATCTCCCTGCAATCCTCTGCTCCCATCGTAGCTGCTGTCCTCCAATAAACACAGGCTCCTGGCAATTCTTCCAATCTATAAAAATAACAAAAAGTATATATTTTTTTCAAAACCATAACTTTCTCTTCCTTTGCAAAATATTGTTTTCAGCTTTCTGGTAAAGGAACATCCCTCAGCTTCACCCAGTGGGCAGACTGAGTTCAACCACAACAAACATGAAGGCAGGGCAGATCGTAGAAAGTGCTGGGCCACTCTCTCAACACCACCTCTTCGAAAAACCTTACAGATAGACTTTCATGAGTAATGCATCACCACTCTTCCCTCCCCAGAAGGCATATGTTCTGTCACTCAACTGTATCACTTGTTCAGAAAGCCCTTGACACAACTTCTTCACCCGGGCTTTGGCCTTGAAGGTTTGGAGTCTGATGACTATCCGACCATTCTACTACTCAGTGATTCATAATTGACGTGCTTCATCTATTGTACAGTGACAAAATGTACTTAAGCACCATTCTTAACCCCTTCGGTGCTCATGACGGAATGGTTCCGTCATGACCCACGGTTGAGCTGTGCTCATGACGGAACCATTCCGTCATGACCACGCCCGCGCAAGATTCCGTCAGCACAGCGGCGGAATCTGCGCAGCATCGAAGGGGTTAAGTTTGAAAATCTGGCCATTCGGGGACATGTGTGACACTCTTTGAACAATCTCCCATAACTTAGCATTGCTAACATGCTGAATCTTGAGTTCAAGCAAGTCAGCATCTACCAGAGAAAGTCATATGCAACTGGGACACCCACATAGACAGTCACAACCTACATCACTAGGCCTTGTTTATGTAGAAACTGTGAAGATTCAGCAGGACCCTGGAATCAGTTCACATTTCACCTGACACCGCTCCCTCTTTTCTCGCCCCACTGCTGTGTCCTCAGGAGCTAACAAGAGACTTCAGAAGTACCTAAGTTGGATTTTAACTTCTGTATCACCCCAGCACCACCTTTTGTTGATTGGTCTTGGTGTGTTCTCCAGGGACCCAGAGCCTGTGGAGTCTGAGCAGCACATTGTCCTTATTTTAAGCCATATGTAAAATAATCTGCTATTGTTGTCATCAGAAATAAGCATCTTCTACAAGTGCACCAACATTTCATTGCCCTTATTAATCACAAAACCAGGAGTAATAAGAGTTGCAACCTAGTGCCTATTCTAACTTATTGGGAGGCTGTGTTTTCCGCCCTTCACTCATAGTAGATATTCCACTTGATCCGTCCCCTCTCATTGCCCTACTGGGCTATGTTAAACCGATACCAGTAGGGGTCAGGCACTATATTGCCCTTGCATTACTATTGGATAAACGACATGTGTCCCTGCACTGGTGTACCACCAATGTCCTGACGGTTGACACTTGGATCGGGGATTTGATATACTGTGACACTACAAGTAGAATCTATACGTCGCTGCAACCGCCCTCCTCCAGAACCAAGAATATATGGCAAACCCTGAAAGATTGTCTGTCGCATATCAACACTATCACTGACGACACCAACACGGACTGACTCACATACAGCTCTGGGAATTAACGTATCAACAGCTACATACACCTGAGGATAGGAGGGCCCTTCGCTCTGTCTTATGTTGAACATTTCTTCATTCACCCTCTATTTCTCCCTTTGTGCTGCTTTATATACTTATTATGACGGCACTGTCAAAATATCTACATGTAACATGTATTGGCAGGTACGATGACTTATATTTTCTTTTTCCCATTTATATAATGGAATGCCCTTGTATGTTTGTTTCTCTGTTTCTGAAGTCTGTTATGTTTCACGCTTCTGTGATGATTGGCAAAACTCCATAAATAAAGTTATTTTAAAAAAAGAGTAGCAACCTAATCATCAAAAAACTTGCATCCTTCATGTAACCTTCTTCCACCTAAAATAGTATCATTTAAAACATCTCAAAAAAGTTTGTGAGTTACAGCCTACATTTCAGGCGTCAGGTCTACATAGCAAACTTATGCAAGGTGAGGTCACTACTGTAGTTACTGAATGGGGGGCCAACTAGGGTCCCTTGCTTTGCCTCTAGTCCTCAGACTCCATTGCTGGTCAACAATCTCTAGGGGGGACTCTTCCATAATATCACTTACTAATTATCTTTCAGGTTCAACTTGTTGTCACTTCAGAAATGCATCATTTGCTAGTAAACTTTATGCAAAAAATTAACACCCATCTTGTTTCACTTTGGAATAACGTGCATTTCGATATATAGAGGAGAATAAAGCACAGGCCATTTTCTTCAAGTTGTGCCTGCTTTGAAATGCTGTGTGTTGTTGTTGTTCATGCTTGTTCAATTGAGCTGTAGATTCAAAAGCCACAAGAATGGGCAAATTCTACCATTAAAAAGGGGATTGTTTGCAGAATGGATGTTGTCGGGATAGTGTATTGACTCCATCAATCAATCAATTTATCAATCAATCAGTATTAGATGCTGAAATTGAATGGGAGACTGTTTTGTGAACTATTCTGGCAATGCTTTCATTAGAATACAAAAGTTGTGTTAAAATAACAACATTATAACAATGTCTTAATTTTTCCATTACCTGTATTTTGTTGTTGGGGGAGAGTCATTTTCCCTTGCCAAATGTTTCGAGACATATTTATTAAAATTTTGCACAACGTAGCGTGGAAAATGAAGTTGCTGTGCTGCGTGTGTTAATTTTCAAAGATATGACACAGTTGTTTTGTCTTGTATCTCTGCCGCACTTACGCACCCTAACATTATATCGCTAGGGTGCCTTTGTTAAGTTCGGGATAGTCATGTGCAGGAAGAGGTACCTTCGTACACAGAAACTAATCCTTTGAGACTTAGAGCCAGATGTACAACTTTTTTTGATGCTACAAATGGCCGATTCACAGAATCGGATTGTTTGGGACAGCAAAAATGCATTTTTCTATGTGCAAAAAACAAATTGTGATTTGGTAACTTGGAACTGAGTCGCAATTTGGGCTTGTGATTTAGTATTTGGAAGGAGTGTGTTTAGAGTGCCTCTTCCAAATACTGATTCACAGTAGCATGTATTAATGTTTTGTAACCAAATTACGATAGCAAAACATTAATTTTTATCAACTACTAAAAGGTATTGGTAACCATTCACAAATGTGATTGTGACTCCAAGGGGATCCCTTACCCTTTGAAAATGCTAAAAAAGAAAATAAACGTTTCATTTGTTTTGAAAAATGCATCCTGTTTTTAGGTCTTGCTGAGCCAGCTATGCGCTGCTCGCTCTGCGAGACATTTAGTAGTGGGCTTTTAAAAGTCCTACCCAAAGGCTTTTGCCGGCCTCCAGCTTGCGTTCACCAGCGTGTGGACGTGCACAGGCCATCTGGCTTTCTGTAATGGCTCATTAAGCCTTACAGCGCTTGAATCCCCTCCCCTACCCCCTCCCTTCTCCCACTCCCTCCTCGTCAGCTTCTCTCATTGTTGGATCCATTTCACAGGGAAGCAACTAAATGAAAGAAGGAAAGAGAGGTGGGCTGCTCGCGCGTACCACTCGCGGGCTTGTTTTTACTGCGTGTGATTTAGTGAGATATCACGGTAGGGCCTTTTTCTTTCGAGACCGTAGTATTTTCTTTTATTCGTTCGATAAATTTACCGACCACAAGTAGTGTCATCCTGACCTGTTTCTTTCCCCATAGCAAACTTGTTTGAATGAGTGCCAAGATCTTAGTACCGCTAGAATATACAGTCCAGTAAATATTCTGGGGGTGCAGGGACTTTTTTTTTTACAGAAATCATGACTATAAAAGTGGCAGAGGCTCACATTATTTAGCATTCATCCGTTCAATAACGTAGTGCCTGGAAACAAGGCCGTATATTGCAGAAGACTTCATCCTCGCTTTAATTCCACATATTTTCTGCCTGCTCACGATTGACTTCCTGTCACTGTTAATTGATCCTGTAAAAATGTTGTGCACGTGGCTAATGTCACCAGAACTCTGACGGTTTTGCTTGCCTATATTTTGTTTCCCTTAATTGCCTATTTTTCCATGGTGACAGAACGCACGGCGGAGAGAAATTTAACGCACGTCTTGTTTTTATTAATGAAATGCGACAGTATAGTATTTGCAATGGAGCGGTGTTAAAACATATACCCCTCTGACATTTGAGTTTATGTTCTGTTAATGAGGAAATACAGTTCTCGGTTCCTCAGACACTCACTCAGTGTAGAGAAGGTTGAACACTTTCACCTCTTGTTTTTATCATAATATTGTAATGTGACATTAAATTAGCCTGACCTTCTTGTCTTTGTTACATGTAGCAGCAAAGGAAAAGCCAAAGTAGTGTTTTTCTCTTGGTGTACAAAATAATCTTTTGACTCTAAGGACTGCTTTATTTTGAAGTTATTTCAGTCAAAGCATTTTGTTTATAGTTATTTGAGATACCTTTTTAAAATAGTGTTATTCCTTTTCATATATTTAGGGCTAAAGGTAGTGCGTCCACATTTTTCGTTAACAATAACCAATTAAAAAATGTTGACCTTAAATTTTCAAACAGTTTCCCAATGTTTATGTGAATGGTGCTAAACTAATGCAGTGTGAGTAACAAAGTGCAAATCCACAAGCTCCTTGCTGGACTACAGGAAGGAAGTAGTAGGATTTATCAATTTTTATTTAAAAATCTCAAATGGTCTGATTTAGAATTTTTCCGACTTACAGATGACTTGTGCTTATAAATGGGCGTAACTTACACTTGTCTAAGTTACACTGTGTTTGCAAAAGTAGATATGTTGGCGAACTAAGAGTGTGCAATTTACTCCAGTATGCATAACTTATGTACTCTTAAGTTTTCTCTTAAGTGTCGCCTGTGGACATTCCCTGGTGTGTTTCAGAGGAGTGACTGGCTATGGAAATGCCATTCAAATGTTGGGCTCATCCACTCAGATGTAACTGGGTATATACATATATTTTAAGTGCTTTTCACATATTCTTTTGCAGACTTAAGTTACAGTTGTAAAATACAGATGTAACTGCTGCAGAAAGTGTGTGACCAATAACCCCAGATTTCATGTGTGATGAAAGAACATGGAAGAGAAAACATTTTAAAGTGATGGACAACCAATTACAAATTTAATTTAATAGGTCAAAAATTCTAATACTAGACCGCTGAATGTTACGCATATTTGTAGTATATGCAAAACTGGTCTTGGTAAACTGTTGTCAGTGTCTATTTTTCAAACACCTACAACAGTTTCCTCGGACAGTCATATGTCATGCCTCTTTGTGAAGGGAAGGTTAGTAAATACCTCTAACTGACATAATTTAAGAAAAGACTGATGCCTAGTTTACAAGAGTCAGTTAAACCTGTTTCCAAAAATTGGGCCACAAACCTCTAACTAATGAAGGTAAGCATTGTAATCCTGAGCACCACTGCCAAGAGACTGCACAAGCTGGCTTTACAGCACCCTAGGAAGTACTAAGAAGGGTTTACTGGAGAGCTTGTTATACATTTGGTAGCCAGATTAAACAAGCATTGGCATTACCAATAGGTCTCGCTTTTGGGACCTTATAAGTATTTAGTTATGCAGCACAATATCCTTGTTGCAACAACAACTTTTGCATGGCTAAACACTTATAAGGTCCCAAAGGCAAGACCTATTGGCTATGCCAATGCTTGTTCTTAAGGCGAACGGGCTGCAAAAAAAAAAGATTGCTTTTTTGAAAGAAATGACAGACATGGTGGTCTGCTAACCCCAGCAGGCCACCATCCCTGTGATGAGTGCCATTCCTAAAGTTTCGTAAACTGGGACCTACCTCATTATAATTCATGAGAAATGTCGATTTGTGACCCACTAGGAATCGCAAATTAAAATATAAAACTTTCATACATTTAGAATAGTGATTACCAAAGAGCAAGTCGGGGAAAACGCTTTTAGTAATCGCTACCTGAAAGGTACGTACATCTGACCCTTGAGCCTCTTTGCGCCTGTGCTTTGATAGGCTGCAGACATGCAAAAAGGAAGTCATTGGAAGACATGAATATATTTCTCTTTGGTATGCCACCATTTGATGCAAACCCACGTTTACAAGTCTTTGTAGACATGGGTTTGCATCAAAATACATCGGGGGATGCCCGGGAACGCTCAAGCCCCCCCAAAGCATCATCGATCTGATGTAGTTAATGCAAGGCAGCGCTATGCACTGTGTTGCTTTTTTTTAATAGCCCGTGCAATTCGGTTTTGCATGGCTTAGTCAATGAAAAATAGATTTAAAAACTGATGCAACCAGACGCAAAATTTTAGTAAATCTGGGCGTTCACTTTCATTTATTGTGGTGTGGTGTATTGCGACGTTCAGTCACTCCCTAACTCTTCTCTCTGAGTTGTTCACTTCTTTGACTCTCTTTTATTTCTCTTATATTTCTTCCATACACTGTTTGGGGCTCACTTTTTTACATTATTCATGTCAGACCTACAAAACTGAAAACCCAATTGACACTTGCAATACTTTTCCATTGTTTACATTTTACTTGGGATATTTATAATGGGATATTTTTGATATGTTGCTGATGATTATCTCACTGAGGGGCTGAAAACACCTGCGGGTAACTGAAATCTAAATAAACCATGACATCACGGCAGGGTCTTACATCTGACACCTAAATCAGCTAAGATGAGTTGACAGTGTGAACCACAGTCTTGTGGTGCAAGTGAGCCTGCGTCACCTCCTGCTTGTCTGCACCAATCGTAAGTGACTTTAGCTGCCACGAGCTAAAAACAGCTGCCCATGATAGTCAGAGAAGGGCCGGATTGGGAACCCAAAGCAGCCCTGACAATCTTATCAGACCAGCCCCCAAGGGGAAGGGGGGCTGTTTCACGTGTGAAGCTCTTTTATTACTGGGGGCACATGTTGCAGCATAGCTGCAAAACTGGCCCCCTGTAACAAAACTGGCCCCCACCACTGTGAAAAGAGCCCCGACCCTTCCAGAATCCTGCGGAAACGCCCGATACCCGGGGCGGCCCAGCCGGCCTTGCCTCTGAGTCCCAGGGTTGGTACATGCGGGTCTCTCCTCTGTTGCTTGAATTAGATTTGTGTCCCGCACTGCCAGTGAGTCTCGGTCCCCGTGCCTGCTGATGCCAGGCAGGCTAATGTATGTCAAATTGTGCAGCGGCCACAGCTGGAATGGACCTTGCCTCCGGGCACTGCGCCCCCTGTAGCCTAACTACCAATTACACTAGAAGGCCGACGACTGCTGTGCCTCTGCCCACAAGCGTAACAAAACTTGAGGGGGACCTTCTGCAAATTACATGGATGCCCCTCCCACCCCCCGGACTCAGTCAGGACCTGTCACACCATGGTACTATGTTGAGGGGGTCTCTTGGAGTTCACGGCCCCCACTCCCTGCACTGTAGGGGCTCCGGGGGCCTTTGTTACGCCACTTACACATCAATTTCAGTAGACCGCATTGAGGAGGCCCCGAACAAGTGGGGAGGCGGTGATGGGGGGGGTGGAAGTATTCCCGAGGTACCATGCATTTTCAGGGCCCCTCTCTGCTGTAGCATTAATTCATTGATTTTAAAGCAAAGCTGTGTTATTTACTAATCAGGAGGTAGCTACCATGAATACAATACCAGGATGGCACAGGAGCTGAATTGTCGTAGGGCCCCACTTCACTTTACTGACCCAGGTCCCTCAAAATGCCAAAGACGCCTGGACCTGAGAAAGGCTGCGGGGAGGACAGGAAAGGGAGGTTGTCAGGTGACACGGGACAAGGACACTGAAAGGCGCACATTAACTCATCAGAGGACTTCAAGACATAAATCTAGCTAATTTGTAGAGTTTTTTCTGTACTTTGTGTTGTAACTAAACTTCTCTGCTGTGAATGTTATAAATGATAAAGTACCTTTTCAGCTTCAGAGTGTTTCACTATACCTCACCTTTTAGAATCAATATTTGAACAGGAGACCAACGAGAACCACTGTGGGCGCCAGGACCGCGAAGTTGGTCATGCTGGCCATGGTGCCGGCCGCTCCGTTGAACGTTGCGTTGAAATTGCAGAGATTTGTGCTGCAGCAGGTGATGGTGACTCCTTGGCCATCTTTAACTGTATGAGTTGCATCACATGTCGCAGCGCAATGCTTAGTAATGTGCGTTCCCACTGCAAAGCAAGAGAAAAGATGGTGAAATGGTGCAGCGGTCAGATGAGAAGACTCACGTGTAGTACCTTTCTTATCACAATGAGTGAGTTCAGTCAGGCTAGTAGTGTAGTGTTTTAGGCTACTTTAAATCAGTAACAGTCAGATGAATATGCATTAACAGTGTCAGCGCTGACCACCAAGGGCCCACAGGCTTCAGTTCATTCTACACATGCATTCATCGTGTATTGATTGTGGTTTCATCTTGAAGTGTGCACCATACTCACCGGAACCACATTCTGTGTAGAAAGAGAGAACTTAAAGGCATATTGGGACAGTAGAGTGGAATTGTTCCCAGGCTCCCTCATAAAGTCATTGGGCCCGATTCACAGAACAAACTTAAGACAAAATCCTAAACTTAGTACCATTTTGGTATTCACAGAATGCACTTACTACTTCTGGTATTCACAGAATTAACTTACTACTTTTGCGATTCACACAATAAACTTACTACTTTTGCTATTCACAGAATGGATTTACGACTACTAACTTTACGTCCGCACTCGGGCCGGAAATTCCGGCCCGGAGGCGGAGCTTCCGACCCGGAGGCAGAGCTTCTGGCCCGGAGGCGGGGCTTCCGGGCCGGAGGCGGAGTTTCCGGCCCAGAGGCGGAGATTTTGGCCATGGCTAAATCTCCGCCACTGGCCGGAATCCCCACCTCCGGGCCGGAAGCTCCGCCTCCGGTCCGGAAGCTCCGCCTCCAGGCTGGAAGCCCCGCCTCCGGGCCGGAAGCTCCACCTCCGGGCCGGAATTTCCGGCCCGAGTGCGGGCGTAAAGTTAGTAGTCGTAAATCCATTCTGTGAATAGCAAAAGTAGTAAGTTTATTCTGTGAATCGCAAAAGTAGTAAGTTCATTTTGTGAATACCAGAAGTAGTAAGTGCATTCTGTGAATACCAAAATGGTACTTGTCTTAAGTTTGTTCTGTGAATCGGGCCTTCGTTAGGTAAGTGTGCCTTTGACACAAATAATTCATAATTGTTTACATTATACTCGGATCATATCTGCTCTGAACAGTGAGACTACTGCACGTGTTAGCTGTGCCCTCAGTGAAGTCTTTCATCTTCGCACTAGGAACAGATGGTGACAGAAGAAAGGTCCGCCCCTCCGTTGTGTTTGCAATTAATAGATAGCTAATGTAAGAGCGTGCTCAATGAAAACACTGTGCCACCAAAACAGTGTTACTCTGTATAGGAAAATGAAAGTTTCCATATACTCTCGTAATCAAAATTACAATACAGAGCACAGCACCAAGGTAATTTCAAGCTGACTCTGTTGTCAGTTAGATTTAATGATACACCAAGGAAAAACAAAATGGACAGAGCAATGTAGTCCAGAGAATGAATACAAAATTGAATACGTTCTGGACTCGTTGACACGTAGTTGGAGCATAGTTGCAGACAGCTGACACATGTTTCGTCGTGTAGACGACTTTTTCAAGACTTGAACTGTAACTAATGCGTCTGTAATTGTAGAAATCAAAAAGGATCCAAAATCCCCTTGGTGTATTGGGGAGTTAGAACAGCCCAAGCGCCGAAAATATCCTGGGTGCCACAAATAATATTCCAAGTTTTGACGTATTGCTCGTTGTGATAACCAAGACAATAATCCTAGGTATACGTTAAAAAAGTACGGTGTCCATAAAGGATGCGGGGCAGCCCGTGTGCATGGCGCTCCCTTCTTACTTCTGCCCCACATCCATTATGAACTCTGGACTTTTTTAACGTATTCCTAGGATTATAGGGCCCGATTCACAGAACTAACTTAAGACAAAATCGTAAACTTACTACCATTTTGGTATTCACAGAAGGCACTTACTAATTTCGGTATTCACAGAAGTTAGGAGTCCTAACTTTAGAACTGCTAAATGCCTTCTGTGAATACCGAAAGTCTTAAAGTTAGGATTTTTCTCAGTTTAGTAGTAGTATAGTTAGGACTCCTAACTTTAGGACTCCTAAATGCCTTCTGTGAATACCGAAAGTCTTAAAATTAGGATGTTTCTGAATTTAGTAGTAGTAAAGTTAGGACTCCTAACTTTAGGACTCCTAAATGCCTTCTGTGAATACCGAATACCTTAAAATTAGGATTTTTCTCAGTTTAGCAGTAGTAAAGTTAGGAGTCCTAACTTTAGGACTCCTAAACTGAGAAAAATCCTAATTTTAAGACTTTCGGTATTCACAGAAGGCATTTAGGAGTCCTAAACTTAGGACTCCTAACTTCTGTGAATACCGAAATGAGTAAGTGTCTTCTGTGAATACCAAAATGAGTAAGTGCCTTCTGTGAATACCAAAATGGTAGTAAGTTTAGGATTTTGTCTTAAGTTAGTTCTGTGAATCAGGCCCATAGTCTTGTTTATCACAACGAGTAATACGGTCCCAAGTTTACATAAGTGTCACTCTCACACTTGAGAGACAACGTCAGAACTTGGAATGTCTTTCATCTTGCCTGTAATTCTAGAATGTCTTTGGAATTCATCCTCTGGTCACCAAAAGATAATTTGCTAATTTGTTTACTCATCCAGACATTAATCCATTTAGTGTTTGGTTCAGCTTTCCCTTACAGTGTTGTTATAATATAAAAAGCACTATACGGTAATGTTATCTTGGAAAAGGTCGCTTTGCCATTGCCCATAGGGGGTGACCCGCAGGCTGACCCCCCACATCGGTGCTAGGCATAGCAACTTTAAAACTTTGGAGTTCCCTTGGCCACCGTCTTCTCAAGTAAAGTCATAAGAGAATGAAATGAAGCCTTCGGACACTCCAGGGTCGCCAGTGCCCTTGAATGAGACTGGACCAACAGCAGCGCCCCGACCACGCTGAAATGGTCGTGGCACGTCTTTCATGTGATCTAAGCACCCGCGTAGTACAATTAAGACATGCAGGGGTACGTTTTGCATCCACGATCAATATTGATTACCTTATTGACCAAAGAGATTTCTTCAGTTTTTGCCGAAATTGAAACTGAACGAAATTTGCCAAAGTAAGAAATAAAGAAATGCATTCTGTGTTATTTAGTCTTTTACAAATCTGGAACAGACCACATGGTGCTGATTGTCCAAAACCACCGGGATTGTGGATTTAATGCAACGTGTCCTTTCTCCTTCCGATTACATAAAATAAAGTGACATCGCATGGCCTCACACATGTAACATATGATCGTGATGACATCTCACGAAGTGCTGAGAGTGACTGATATTAAGACTAGACATGTAGGAATGAATGCAAGACCTAAATACGCTTGTAAAAAATAGAGCACATATATATATACTTTGATGCTCTACGTAGCTGCCAAGTTTTTCGTTTGCTTACGTGTGACATTTTTCATGTGTTCAGTGCACATTTGCGTGACATTTTGGTGATTAAGCGTGACTCTGAGTGACACCATATCACAAATTGAAGAAAGCAATCACGTCCATGTAATGAGATCCGTTTCAGAAATGTTTGTTTTTAGCTCAATGTAGACATGATCTTAGAGCTGTAGAAGCCCTATTGAAACCCTCATTCCAGGATACAAACTTACATCCTGAAGCCATTAAAGTCTTAATACTAGCACTGTAGTGTGAAGCCCTGTATCTTGGGCACCGTCCAAAGAAGGAAAGACACGCGTTATGTGCTACACTAAGGCAGGCCACGCCGCAGCATGTCTACCTTTCATGAGTTAAATATGGTTCTCTTTAGATTTTACTCTGACATTTGAAACCTCAAGCCAACATAAGATAGAATGTTCACTGGTGTGCAGGGGTGTCACAGCAGCCAAGCTTGGCCGGAAGTAAGTAATCAATCAGTTGAGAGATGGGACATTGGAACACTGACAAACATATGCAAAGAGTGCCATGTGTGCCAACAAAATGTTACCTGTTTGAGAATCCTAAAAGAGGAGTGGAGTTCACTGATTATAATCCGCCCATTTCTGTTTCTCTGGGCACTGTACCACAGCCAGACGAGGTGCGCTGTCAAAAGATGGGGCTGAAAGTGGGCACTTAATATTCCCAAAGGCATTGCGCGGGCAGAGCCCATGGACAAGTGCTACTATATTCTAGTTCTCTGGGGGTCCGACTACTCAGAATCTCCTCCAGAAGACGCAGCCCCCCCTCTCTGTGGTCCATATTAGGCCTGGGCAAAAATTTCGTTCCGTTCGCGGAAATTGCGATAATTTGACATTTTTGCGTTCCGCGGAGAGCGCGAAAATGTCAAAAATTCCGGTTTCCGCAGCTTGGCGATAATTTGTTTCTTGCTCGCGCTGTAAAATGATACATTCTCGCGCGCGCGCGATCGCCTTACCTGAATCCCTGCGTTCGCCGACAAGTTTTCTTGATCCGGTCGCGTTCTCCATGAGATGTTGTATTGTTTTTAGCCATTTGCGCTGTCTCGCGACAGTTCGCGCCCGCAGTGACGTCATGCGTCGCGCGATCACGTCTTTCTTCTCGCGATCATGCACCGCGAGAACAACTCAAAACAAGATGGCCGCGCCCGCAAGCAACCACATGGGTAAGTTGGCGACCCGCAACCATGCAGAAAATCTCGCGAACATGCCGGAAAAAAACTTCCGCATCTTCGCGATATTTCTGCTTGTTTGCGATAATTTTAAACATTCTCGCGATAATTTGCGAAGGTTAATTCCGCAAATTCCGCCCACCCCTAGTCCATATTAGGGGTGGGCGGAATTTGCGAAATTCACTTTCGCAAACTATCGCGAAAATGTTAAAAATCTCTGCAAACACGCGGCAATATCGCGAAGATGCGGAAGTTTTTTCCCCGCCCGTTCGCGGTATATTCTGCGTGGTCGCGGCTCGCCAACTTACCCATGTGGTTGCTCATGGGTGCGGCCATCTTGTTTTCACTTTTCTTGCGGTGCATGATCGCGAGAAGAAAGACGTGATCGCGCGACGAATGACGTTACTGCGGGCGCGAAACTGTCGCGAGACAGCGCAAATGGCTACCAACAATCCAACATCTCGTGGAGAACGCGACCAGATCGGGAAAACTAGTCGGCGAACGCGGGGATTCAGGTAAGGCGATCTCGCGCACGCGAGAATGTATTTTTTTACAGCGCGAGCAAGCAAAACATTTCCGGTAAGATGCGGATTGCGGAAATTTTGACTTTTTTGCGCTCTCTGCGGAACGCGAAAATGTCAAAAAATATCGCAATTTCCGCGAGCAGAACGGAATTTTAGCCCAGGCCTAGTCCATATATATGATCAAACAAAATGGACAAGTTTCATGCCTCAAAGCAGACTTTTTCGCTGAGATTGTTGAAAACAACGTGAAAGGAAGGAGAGCACAACTGCTGTATAAGAAACCCCTCACCCACCTACCTAGTAGGTGGCATGCTTCATCATCGGGGCCCAACTGGATTGTCTAGCACAATCCAGTTGTGCTACAACGCCTGAGATACAGCGGAGCAGGGTTATGAGCAGTGAGTGAAGTGCTATATGTGAAGTGATTAAGAGTTAAAAAAGTCTCTGGGAAATGCCCTATGAAAAAACTTTAATTAAAAGGGTCCCAGGACTAATGTAAAAAAAGGTAGGGGGGACCGATCGCCGCCCTAGGTATTTCGGACCTGGTCTCCCTTTCAAACTGCAAGCGGAGAACCACACGGCGTTCTAAATCCAGAGGATTAACTACCTCTCCACTCAAGTAACCAAAAACGGAGTTACTGTGAGTACCTCATCACAACACTCACAGCACACTTTAGGGTGTGTGCTGATACTTACACTTTGCCTATATATTATTTTTACGGCCATTCACCAAAATTATTTTTTCTTCAATTTTGGCTGGTCCTGACGAAAGCCTCTAGAACTATGTTGAAGGCTGAAACTAGTTGACCTTAGTTTCTAGGGATACAAGGAAAATAACATTCCTTTTTATATCCCCCCTACCTTTTTTTACATTAGTCCTGGGACCCTTTTAATTAAAGTTTTTTCATAGGGCATTTCCCAGAGACTTTTTTAACTCTTAATCACTTCACATATAGCACTTCACTCACTGCTCATAACCCTACTCCGCTGTATCTCAGGCGTTGTAGCACAACTGGATTGTGCTAGACAATCCAGTTGGGCCCCGATGATGAAGCATGCCACCTACTAGGTAGGTGGGTGAGGGGTTTCTTATACAGCAGTTGTGCTCTCCTTCCTTTCACGTTGTTTTCAACAATCTCAGCGAAAAAGTCTGCTTTGAGGCATGAAACTTGTCCATTTTGTTTGATCATATTGTTCTGGGGAAGAGGACAAGTTTTTCTTTTCTTTTCCTCGCTCTCTTGTTGTTCTTATTTATCTAGTCCATATATACCCAGGCTGCAGAGGGTCTCTCCATCATAGCCCTCAAACTTCTAGAAATGATCAATGTGTCCTTCGCAGTCCCTGCAAATGAAGGTTGGATGGTCAACGTGGGTCTTCTGTCCCCTCACCCATGGTGAAGAGCAGCGGTGCCGCAAGCGTACCATGGTCCCTAATGCAAGCAAGGTAGACGTAGAAGGGTGGAATTCTGGACCAGGAGCTCAGCATTTATTCATCCTGAATGTTAGTTTTCACAGAATCGAAAACACATTTGAAGTACCTCCCACCCCAAAACAATTATACATGCTGCACCACTAGTATTGTATGTGCTTGTCATTGGCATCATTGTAGTGCGTTTGCAGATGTTTGCAATTTTTGTAAACGATCCAGTGGTAATGAAAAGTTAAAACATATTATTTATTTAAGGTGCGGCCCTATCCTCAAAGCTGAGCGCTTTTGGACTATGTCGATGGTCACTCCTGTGATATGCCATTAGGCTGCCTTCAAAGTCATCAGATGGTTTTCATGTTCGACCGCTCTTTCCAAGTTCTGTCACGTTTACGGCTAGGGAGCTGCTCGAACCCATCAGTCCATCAATCATTTGAAACTGCAAACGGGCACATAACTGGGCAGAGGGTGGTAACTGGGTGAAGAGGCAACTAGAAGCCTCAGCAAGGGAAAGTGAGGTTTACAATGTATATCAAGAAGCTATACCCAACTCCAGTAACCTTTTAAGTTCATCAAGAGCCCGTCTTGTAAATATTTCACAAAGATTTTACCTCCAAACTATAATTTTTAGGCAGAGAACAGAAGACTGACTCACAGAGACTCCGGTATCTTTTTCTCTTGGCCCGCTCGGACTGGTCCGGGGGGGAATAGTAAAATATATCAAAGTCCAGTGCTTCTCTAAGGCAAGTCATTGTACCCACTTACCTGATAATGGAACGCGTGGTAACAACAAATTCGTTGTATTCGCCACGTTGTAAAGGCACGCGTGGTTCCGTCGTACAACCGGTCCTGGGGCTTAGAATGTCCGAGAATCAGCCACAGTCAGTGCTCAGAATAGGTGCTGCATAGGTTGGTGGTTTGTAAAGCTGCACACCTGGGGCCTCATTTGCAAGCTCATTGCACCGCGGGTGCATCACTGTTTTAGTCACCCGCCTGACTCTTAATGGCCTTGTAAATATGGGCCCATTTCACTCATTACTCTGCGTGAAAGGGGCGCTCAATGGGTGTTGCTGTGGGTGTTCCCACGCAACATCCATGGAACTTGACTCATTCCCAGATTTACAAAGTGTCGTAAACTAGGAAATGCATCAGAATTCTAGGCCTCCCCAGGTGACACGTAGGAATGGCGCAATGAGGATAAATACTTTTATCTCTCCTCGTTCTTTGCTCTTTCTATGTGTGCTGCATTCATAGAAGGAGCAAATTGCCCTTATTGATTGTTTTATGTGCAGGAAGGTTTCACTTCCTGCACATAAACAATCAACCCTGCAACACAGACACCCTTTCACCATGTCGGAAGATTGCCTGCTTCGGCGCATGGCTGCTGTTTGTGAGCCGGCACAGGGGAGGACAGGAATGCGCCGTATCCTAGATACGGCGTATTCCTGCTCTTTTCTTTTGATACACGCAGCGCAGCAGGAAGACTTGCTGTGCCGCCATGCCTCAAAATATAGTAAATAAAGCCCTTGGGGTGGAAGAAGTCTGCTACCCAATCAGTGAGTAAGAGACTCCGAGGAGGCAGCTCAGCCTTGCAGTTCAGGCGATAGCAAAACACTGCACTGCAGTCCAGTAGTTGGCTCTCTGAGCGCTATGACACCAGAAGACAGCAATGAGCAGCCATGTATTACTTCCAAGTCCCTGCAGGAGCTGGGCACTGCAGCAAATACTAACTGATTGTTGGCAGAAAGCTTGTAATATGCGTGACAATCTCGGGCCTCGCGGAGATGAGAGAAAAAAGAGGAAATGCATAATTCGGACCCAAGATGCGTGGCACTTGGCAGGGCGGGATCTAAAACTAGCTTATCATCGTGACTAACCAATCCGACCAAATGCAAGCACACCTACATTACGTACATACATGTCACTGCACATAAACTAGTATGCTGACTCCCTTGTCTTACGACATGCATGACATCAATTGACCTCCCAATATGGTGGCCGTGATGTGGCACATCATACGTGCTGGCCCAGATAACATCCCAGTTTGGTATACATGAATCTTCCTGCAGTACGCTTTCTGTCCCTGGTCGCTGTGCTTAAGAAGACCATGGACTAACTCTGTGCATTTGAAGTAGAGACTTATCCATACAGTCTGGCGGAGAAGTGATTACCAACACTGATTGTCCGCACATCTAATGAACCCCTGGACGCAAAACATTGTGAGGTTGTTCCTATGGCAGCTCAGCTCAGGTTTTCTATACAGGGTATGAAGATTTTTCCCTGTAATAGGTACCTCAGTGTATTCATGTAATCCTCCTGTTTTCTCAGAAATTCAAGTAGCCAAGTATAATAACATTTATAAACAACATGGTTACCTTTTTGGTAAACCTGACATTTTATGTGTAAAACGCACTATACAACTGACCGCTCTTAGCCTTTCGCTGAAAGTAAATAGCTCCTAAACTGCTGTCATGCGCACCCTGTTGCTGCTCAGAAGCTTAGGTTGGGAGGAACAGCACAATAACATCATTGCATTGCGTAAAAACACCGAATGTGTTGTTTTTTAATCAATAAGGTCCATTTATAGGGCCTGGCAAAGACCCCATTAACGTTCCCGGGGGGCCAAAACGCATTAACTCAACAGGTGCCAGATAGCAAATAAGAGTTCAAATGATTTACAGCTTTCTAGAAAAATGTGAAATTATGGTTCAGTCAAAAAATAGAAATGCCCTGAAAATCAGGCTGATATACCACTATTACTTACTTACATACTGACTATGTGTTTCTATAAATATCAAATTAATGTCCAACCAAAGTACGATCATGAGAATCTAGTTTACCTGTCATTTTGATTTATTGTGTATAATTCGCACTTAGGGGCAGATTTACAAGCCCCTTGCGCCTCTTTTACGCCGCCGTTGCGTCGCTTTTGTGACGCAACGGCGGCGCAAAGCCAGCGCCATGGTGCGGGGTACTTACCACGTGACGCATCTGGGAGATGCGTCACGTTGTAAAGCCCTGCACCACATGTAGGCATTCCGGCGCAGGGGGGGTGTTCCGGCGCAGGAACGCCTCCTAAAAGTGGCTGAGTGAAATCTACAAGATTTCACTCAGCCACTTTTAAGGCCACGCTGCGTCAAAACCCTGTGCCTGCTTGAAGCAAGCGTAAGGATTGACGCAGCATTTTAAAGATAGTCCAACCAGTGGGAAGCAGTCAGAACATGGTTTGGGAATATGTGACATTTTCGCAATATCCATGGCATCCCTACCCTGGAACACCTTCTCCCCCACCCACAGGAGACTTCCTATGAGGGTGTAACTCATTCAGTGAATTACAATGGTTGTTTTGCATTCGCAAAAAGGGTATTTCACATCCAAGTCAAAAGTACAGGAGGAAGTAGGTTTGTGACCGAGGTCCCTGGACTTGATGTGGGGCCAGGCACAAGGCCATCCCTCTATGGATAACTGGGGACAGGGTGTGGCCAAAGTGCACTCCTGACCCCACAGGCTGTTGCACAAGGGGGCAGGGGCTAAAAGTACGTCACTAGAAATCCAAAAGAGAATCTGGAAAACATTTGTGAAAGGAAAGATGTGGGTAGTTTGTTAGAAGACAAATATTGTGCTCGGGCAATGTAACATAAACGTTTTCCGATGAAGGGGTGGTATGTTTATAGCACAAAACCAAACACCACTGCAATTTTCCAGTGATGGTGATCAACACAGCCATAATTTCACCCTCCTCTCTATCGTTCATACCCGGCCGCACATATTAAGGAACACGCGGGGCATGTCCAAATGACATGCTAACTCATGGCCTTGTAAAGTGAACTGCAACACCCTGGATCAAAGTGCAGCTCTGACCCATAACTCACCTTTAACAATGGTTTTCGATATGTAACGGTGCACATTCAACTGGTGTCTCTTTTATCGCCGGATTCCTTACATGCTTGAAGTTGTGCAATGCGTATCCCTTATCCCTTCCAAGGAAGTCAATCATAACACAGGGTGGGGGGTTTTGAATGGGAAGATTTAACTTCAGTGTAACATTAAACCAGGCCTCAGTGGTTCACATTTCTCATTATAAATGACATAAGTAAGACTTCTGTTCTGTTCCATTGCCTCATTCTCACAAAGTCTGATGAAGTGATATTTCATCACAAAAGTTTGTAAATAAGGGATTTTGCCAACAGGTATTGATTCATTACCATCTACAAATGTTTACTATTGATGGGATGGAGTTTTAAAGTGTTTTGTGTGTGCGCCTTCCCTGATCAAACTGAGAAAAACAAAAACGTGATGGGTGGCTATCAGGGCAGGTGCACTCTGGGTAGGAGTGTAAGCAACCCCGGACCTGTTCCAGGCACTTTGGGCCTCATAGGTAGACTGCTGCTCGAGCCCTAAGGGACAGTGAGAATGTAACCCACATCTGGGCACATCCATTATACACAGGATGTCACACGGAGGAACACAACAACTTGCATCAACTAATCTCCATCACTGTTGATTTCCCTGGACTGCAATCCAGTCCATTGATTTATTTTTGCCCTCAGGATAAATGGCGGTGACCATGGCTTGGCCCCTACCAAAGACCCCAACACCAAGGATGGGCTGCCTGGACATCCCTGTGGCTGAGCCCAGTAACAATCACTGATTGGTGGAAGGAGTGTTTCGAACAGATATACACATCTAAGGAGCAGCCGGGGATCCCTGCCATCAGACTGGAATCAGAGCTACTGTGCTTCTTATGCACATTAGGTGATACCGGTTTCCATGGCACTCAGCTGTACCTATGGAACGACACAAGTGGCATTATTAGGAATGCATCCACAATGTCAAGGGCGGCTTTGAACCTGAAGGACCAGTTGGCCTGACAACAAATGGGCAGTTTGTGGGTATAAGCCGGCCCTGTGACAGGTTTCCAAGTTAACACAGCTCTGGGAGTAAAAGGGCTGCAGTTGCTATGACCTGACAGGGAGGAGGTAGACGGATTGGTCTTTTTTGGACTCTGCCTTACTCAGCATCAGAGCTGCAGGTCCTGCTGTAAGTGCTGCTGATAGGACGAGTAGCCCGAGCACATGGAGCTACCCAAGACCGGAGAATCTTTGCCACAGCTCTGCTTGACAGTGAAGAGAAAAGGCCCCATCAACCCAGTGTTGTCCAGGGATCCATCAATCATTGTGCCCAGCTCCAGCTCTTTTTTGCCACATCCTCTGACAGTAACTGAGACTGTAACAATCCATCTCATCTACACCACCTCAATTTAGCTCCAATTTCCTCATTCCTTCCTGCTCCTGACAGCTTCGGGCTCCTACACCAAAAGCACCTTGTTTTGTTACTTCAGACTCCAGGAGACCTGTGGCCCCCTTTGGCTCTTCTGATGCACACTAGAGGAAGCACCTCTGGCCTTATCTGCTGCAGCATGACCAACCTCATATCACAATCCTCCATCAGGGATCCGGTCTGCCCACAGAACCATTGCCTTTGGTCAAAATACAGCACTAAAACATAAAGAACAACAGTACCCAGCTCATCTCCTCCAGAGATCCTGTAAGATCTTCCCTACACATGCAGTGTACAAACGTATCTTGATACTAGTCACCACCTTCAGACCAAAATCCAACACGGAGACTCATCCTTGTGACCACGTCCTTCTAACCACAGCTAAACCCAATGCATAGCAATGGATACCCTCCATGCCTGGGTATCACCAGGCATTTTCTGATAGAAAGCTACCATCTGGTAACAGAGGAAACGGTGCAATCTACAGAAGAGCCTCACCCACAGGCAGAGCATCTCTGCAGCAAAAACACCCACTTAAACACCTTGGCCACCTGCCACGAGAGCAAGCCTAGATTCAAAACAATCAAACATTGCTGGAATCCCATGCCAGCTATTCCTCCTGCCCGCTCGATAGAGAAATGCGTTACAATAACAAAGCTTTTTTCAACCAAGGCCGACAAGATTAGGCAGCAGAACATCAACGCTGACCACACAACATCATCACTTCCACCCCTTCTTAGAGCCCGTCCCGCGGACCATCTTGGACATAGATTTCATCTAATGATCTACCCATCCTCCTTAGATCTCTAAAAGCTGCATTGCGGAGACAACATTAACTCAGCATCTAGCTTAAAAAATGAGACCTGTGGCAATGCTTTTGTTGTCTTCTCAACATCATCAATACTACTCTCACCCAAGTCTTGCCTCGCTGTTAAAACATACCTGAAAGACAGATGACCTAGCTCGTCCGATCGCACATCTTCCCATCCAGTAATAAAATATTGAAAAGGCCAGCATCAGCCACTCAAGACAATCAAGGCTACCACCTGGATTCAGACCACAACACAGTGGAGACAGCCACCACCCACGTAGTCGCCATTTAACACCACATCACAGATGACATAAAGTCCTAGTTCTTTCTCTTCCTTAATCTCTTAGCAGATTTTGTTACCATCACTGGGCAATCTCTAATCAGCTGCATCAAGCTGCACATCAAGATCTGCACCCTCTCCAGTCACTTGCGGGATATCCCAACACATATTCCTCTCTTTGGTGACTTTCATTCTCTATCTGTAGCCACTATGAGTCCAGCTGGGCCACAAGGAACTTCTACTGGTTACTAACCCCTGCCTATCTCTGCAGGCATCTCTCTGCCATCCACGGGTCATCACTTCTTGCCCCGCTGTCTCTCCATGTAATCATTGCTACACTGCTCCAAGAGTCCCATTGGCATTATCTGTGTTTCTTACAGCTCTGGGTGGCTTAATGACCTTTCCAAAAGAGGGTGTGGGTACTGTTTTAGAAACTGCTTTACAGAGTGGCTTCCCAATCCTTCCAATTTCCTTGTGTTATCGACATCGATACATCATCTTAATCCCCGGATTCTTAATGGTTCCAGTTTCCATATCAGATGTGAATCATTCAAATCTAAAGGAAAATTGACATCATCAGCAATAATATAATTTCTTATTGCGCCTGAGATACCAGGTTGTAGAAGGAGTAAGGGGGACATTTACTAAAGTGTGACGCCATGCACAACAGCAATCAAAGTTGCTGCTCTCTGCTGTGTATAAGGGAGAGTAAAAAAACAGAGCTATATCAAGACTTTGGCTGCTATGTCCCAATGCACATATCCCTGCATAATAGTGCAAGGGTGTCTGGGTTCTGTCAAGCATACGTTATGTACAGGAAGGAGACGCTTCCAGTACAAAAGCAGTGCATTATTACCTTTCCCACTCCATTTGTGTGCTGTACAGTGCAGCACACATGCAGAGTTTGAAAAGTATGGCAAGATTAGAACATTTTTACTCCGATACACATGCCTCAAGAAAGCCTAAGTTTTTGCCCGAAATCCCTGTCTACAATCCTTAGTAGATAGAGATTTGCATCAGAACTAATGGGTGGCTGCATGGTAATGCCCTGTAGCACCCATGGAACGCCCCCCTTGATGCGAAGTGGTGCATAGTGCGACTATAGCCTTACAGACCGCCGTAACGGGCTATACCGGCCATAAACGGCTCCAGCATTAAAAGCCTGTGCCGAGGACGAGGGCCTTAAACAGGGGTGCGGGCCTTTAATGGCCAGTGTAGCCCAGCTACAGCAGGTATAAGGCTATTAGAACATTCATCCCCTAGAGGGCCGAAAGTCCTATTTATAAAAACAGAGGCATCGGAGATCGAGGGGGTTGAAATCAAGAAAGCGCCAAAGCCTTCGTTTCACTTCTGTTGCTGTGATTGTTCAACAGCGAACACTGTGCGCAGGGCCACGGCTGTTAGCTGTTGAACATTCACAGCAAGAGCTGTGAAAAGGGGCTGAAGTCAGCCCCTGGGTCTCCCAGCTTGGCTAAACTGCTTTTCTTTTCGTTCAGCTGAGCCAGAGAGACCCAGGAGCTGGGCAGCCTCACCCCTAACTCCATCCCTCCCTCCGAGGCTCCAATGAGACTGAGCTAGGGAGGAGAGAGGGGGAGGCTCTGGGGTGCGCGGTAGCACAGCGTGGTGAAGGCGGCCAGTGACTCCCATAAACATTTATTTACTCAGAGTCCGAAGAAACGTGATCTCCCTCTCGCCAGCCACAGAGCAACAAACCAGAGAGGAATCACAGGACAATACAGTGTCCCAAAGAACACACCTGAAGATGTGCTTTGGAAAGGCAGGGGAAAGAGAAAGGCCGAGGCGGCTTATGAGCACCTTGAAATGTGGAGAGCAGCGGGCCTACACCAGTGCGTATGGGCGGCTGCTGCTCCACTGTCTTCAATGGAGCCCTCAACATTCCTGTGTTCAAATGAGCATCACTTTGGACAACTTTCCATTGCAAATCAGGAAAAGTACAAGTTGCAAAAGTGATAAAGTTACAAAAGTAACACAAACCCAGAGCAAAGTGTTAGTAAATCTGCACCTAAGTGAGGCAGAGGCGGCGCACGATAGAAAGTGTATGACTTGCATCGATTTCTAGGACCCAACGAGTTGACTATCTACCGAAGTAACCGGAATACATGCATGACGGGTTACCTTAGCGCATTAAAAATAAAGGTGAGCATTGACACATACATTTCTTAGGGTTAATATGATGCCACTATAAAATGCCACTTACCAAGTGGGGCCTTTATCACGGTAGTGCTGCACTGGGTTTCGGCGGCTGAGCAGTTCTGGACGCTACTGCAATTGTCGTTGCTGGTCACTGAACTGCACTCGTAGCAAATCAAAAAATGTGCTGCAAAGAATAAACGGATTTTCACCAAAAGAGACACAAATCTACATTTTCGGAGCATTCCGCCCTTGCCATTTGGTTTCAAATGATTCAGCCAAACATATTTACAGATTTAGTGGCCAAATAAATCTTTCCATCTGCACCCTCCGATTGAGAGGGGGTTGCACACTCATGCTGATGATGCATTGATTCACACATCTGCACACAAACACATGTGTTATGCATGTACACATTGCTCCCATGCATCTGCCTCGTGACAGAGATTGGGGCTCAGTCATGCAAGAGGGTGTGTTGGGGCAGATGCCTGTTATTCACTGGGGGGTGAACTAAAATTCGTGCCAATTGCATCCACAATCACAGACCTGGAAGTACAGAGTTCTGCCCCAAGGGAAGTGCGGCGCAGACAGGCACAGAAATGTCCACCGCCTCCTTTGTTGACCACATAATGGAAGGTTATGTGTTACTATATAGAGGCCCTCCAAGACTGATGCATGGAAATGTGCAGGCAATTTTACATGGGTATAGAAATCAGCAGACCCTCTAACATATCAACATGGCTCATGGGAAGGTCGAGCTGGGAGCGCACCATGTGTGAAACATCCCGAAAACAATTGGTCTGTGCAACTTATTGTGCCAAATAAAGTCCATTATTTCACATTTAAGTGGTTAAAGCAAGATGCGTTTGCCTGGGATTGGAAAAACGGTGCTTTTTGAAAACGGGGACACACATTCTGTTCTTTGTTCCTTTTACACCACTTCTGTCTTCTTACTCCCACGCGCCTCTATTTAAATGTGAAACCGATTCCATAAACAGATTGAAACTGCCATCTACCCCCGCCCCACCCTGTCCAGATTGAAACTGCCATCTACCCCCGCCCCACCCTGTCCAGATTGAACCTGCCATCTACCCCCGCCCCACCCTGTCCAGATTGAAACTGCCATCTACCCGCCCCGCCCTGTCCAGACTGAAACTGCCATCTACCCCCGCCTGCCCTGTCCAGATTAAACTTGACATCTACCCCCGCCCGCCCTGTCCAGATTGAAACTGCCATCTACCCCCGCCCCACCCTGTCCAGATTGAAACTGCCATCTACCCCCGCCCCGCCCTGTCCAGACTGAACCTGCCATCTACCCCCGCCCGCCCTGTCCAGATTGAAACTGCCATCTACTCCCGCCCCACCTTGTCCAGATTGAAACTGCCATCTACCCCCGCCCACCCTGTCCAGATTGAAACTGCCATCTACCCCGCCCCACCCTGTCCAGATTGAAACTGCCATCTACCCCCGCCCCACCCTGTCCAGACTGAACCTGCTATCTACCCCGTCCCACCCTGTCCAGATTGAACCTGCCATCAACCCCCGCCCCACCCTGTCCAGATTGAAACTGCCATCTACCCCCGCCCCACCCTGTCCAGATGAAACTGCCATCTACCCCCGCCCCGCCCTGTCCAGATTGAAACTGCCATCTACCCCCGCCCCACCCTGTCCATACTGAACCTGCTATCTACCCCGTCCCACCCTGTCCAGATTGAAACTGCCATCAACCCCCGCCTCACCCTGTCCAGACTGAAACTGCCATCTACCCCCGCCCCACCCTGTCCAGACTGAACCTGCTATCTACCCCGTCCCACCCTGTCCAGATTGAAACTGCCATCAACCCCCGCCCCACCCTGTCCAGACTGAACCTGCCATCTACCCCCACCCGCCCTGTCCAGATTAAACTTGACATCTACCCCCGCCCCACCCTGTCCAGACTGAACCTGCTATCTACCCCGTCCCACCCTGTCCAGACTGAACCTGCCATCTACCCCCGCCCCACCCTGTCCAGACTGAACCTGCCATCTACCCCCACCCTACCCTGTCCAGATTCAAACTGCCATCTACCCCCGCCCCACCCTGTCCAGATTGAAACTGCCATCTACCCCCGCCCCACCCTGTCCAGATTGAAACTGCCATCTACCCCCGCCCCACCCTGTCCAGACTGAACCTGCTATCTACCCCGTCCCACCCTGTCCAGATTGAAACTGCCATCAACCCCCGCCCCACCCTGTCCAGAGTGAACCTGCCATCTACCCCCACCCGCCCTGTCCAGATTAAATTTGACATCTACCCCCGCCCCACCCTGTCCAGACTGAACCTGCTATCTACCCCGTCCCACCCTGTCCAGACTGAACCTGCCATCTACCCCCGCCCCACCCTGTCCAGACTGAACCTGCCATCTACCCCCACCCTACCCTGTCCAGATTGAAACTGCCATCAACCCCCGCCCCACCCTGTCTAGATTGAAACTGCCATCTACCCCCGCCCGCCCTGTCCAGATTAAACTTGACATCTACCCCCGCCCCACCCTGTCCAGACTGAACCTGCTATCTACCCCGTCCCACCCTGTCCAGACTGAACCTGCCATCTACCCCCGCCCCACCCTGTCCAGACTGAACCTGCCATCTACCCCCACCCTACCCTGTCCAGATTCAAACTGCCATCTACCCCCGCCCCACCCTGTCCAGATTCAAACTGCCATATACCCCCGACCCACCCTGTCCAGATTGAAACTGCCATCTACCCCCGCCCAGCCCTGTCCAGATTAAACCTGAAATCTACCCCAGCCCCACCCTGTCCAGACTGAACCTGCCATCTACCCCCGCTCCACCCTGTCCAGACTGAACCTGCCATCTACTCCCACCCCACCCTGACAAGACTGAACCTGCCATCTACCCCCACCCTGTCCAGACTGAACCTGCCATCTACCCCCGCCCCACCCTGTCCATATTCAAACTGCCATCTACCCCCGCCCCACCCTGTCCAGATTAAACCTGACATCTACCCCCGCCCCACCCTGTCCAGACTGAACCTGCCATCTACCCCCGCCCGCCCTGTCCAGATTAAACCTGACATCTACCCCCGCCCCACCCTGTCCAGACTGAACCTGCCATCTACCCCCGCCCCACCCTGTCCAGACTGAACCTGCCATCTACTCCCACCCCACCCTGACAAGACTGAACCTGCCATCTACCCCCACCCTGTCCAGACTGAACCTGCCATCTACCCCCGCCCCACCCTGTCCAGACTGAACCTGCCATCTACCTCCGCCCCACCCTGTCCAGACTGAACCTGCCATCTACTCCCGCCCCGCCCTGTCCAGACTGAACCTGCCATCTACCTCCGCCCCACCCTGTCCAGACTGAACCTGCCATCTACTCCCACCCCACCCTGACAAGACTGAACCTGCCATCTACCCCCACCCTGTCCAGACTGAACCTGCCATCTACCTACGCCCCACCCTGTCCAGACTGAACCTGCCATCTACTCCCGCCCCACCCTGTCCAGACTGAACCTGCCATCTACCCCCGCCCACCCTGTCCAGACTGAACCTGCCATCTACCCTGGCCCCACCCTGTCCAGACTGAACCTGCCATCTACTCCCGCCCCACCCTGTCCAGACTGAACCTGCCATCTACTCCCGCCCCACCCTGTCCAGACTGAACCTGCCATCTACCTCCGCCCCACCCTGTCCAGACTGAACCTGCCATCTACCCCCGCCCCACCCTGTCCAGACTGAACCTGCCATCTACCTCCGCCCCACCCTGTCCAGACTGAACCTGCCATCTACTCCCGCCCCACCCTGTCCAGACTGAACCTGCCATCTACTCCCGCCCCACCCTGTCCAGACTGAACCTGCCATCTACTCCCGCCCCACCCTGTCCAGACTGAACCTGCCATCTACCCCCTCCCCACCCTGTCCAGACTGAACCTGCCATCTACCCCCACCCACCCTGTCCAGACTGAACCTGCCATCTACCTCCGCCCCACCCTGTCCAGACTGAACCTGCCATCTACTCCCGCCCCACCCTGTCCAGACTGAACCTGCCATCTACTCCCGCCCCACCCTGACCAGACTGAACCTGCCATCTACCCCCGCCCACCCTGTCCAGACTGAACCTGCCATCTACTCCCGCCCCACCCTGTCCAGACTGAACCTGCCATCTACTCCCGCCCCACCCTGTCCAGACTGAACCTGCCATCTACTCCCGCCCCACCCTGTCCAGACTGAACCTGCCATCTACCTCCGCCCCACCCTGTCCAGACTGAACCTGCCATCTACTCCTGCCCCACCCTGTCCAGACTGAACCTGCCATCTACCTCCGCCCCACCCTGTCCAGACTGAACCTGCCATCTACCTCCGCCCCACCCTGTCCAGACTGAACCTGCCATCTACTCCCGCCCCACCCTGTCCAGACTGAACCTGCCATCTACTCCCGCCCCACCCTGACCAGACTGAACCTGCCATCTACCCCCGCCCACCCTGTCCAGACTGAACCTGCCATCTACTCCCGCCCCACCCTGTCCAGACTGAACCTGCCATCTACTCCCGCCCCACCCTGTCCAGACTGAACCTGCCATCTACTCCCGCCCCACCCTGTCCAGACTGAACCTGCCATCTACCTCCGCCCCACCCTGTCCAGACTGAACCTGCCATCTACTCCTGCCCCACCCTGTCCAGACTGAACCTGCCATCTACCTCCGCCCCACCCTGTCCAGACTGAACCTGCCATCTACCTCCGCCCCACCCTGTCCAGACTGAACCTGCCATCTACTCCCGCCCCACCCTGTCCAGACTGAACCTGCCATCTACTCCCGCCCCACTCTGTCAACCTACTTTCTTTCAACTCTGCCTTTCGCTCTTTTTTTGTCTATTAATTTTAATGTGAAACTGAGTTTCTTTTCATAGCACTTCCCTTTGGCTTTTTTCGAACATTTCTATTAGATTACTAATTGATAACATTCTTTTCAATCTATTTAATGGAAACACGCTGTTCCCTTAATAACAGTTTTAAACTGTTCCCTGTGATTGTTTAACTATCCTTGCACCTAACTCCTCTGCTTCAAGGGGCCAACCAGTGTACAGGAAAAGCAGTACTCCTGGCTCATTCCTGGCTCTCTAACAACCAGCGTTCGAGAATGTTGCTTAGTTTGATGACGTCTACTGGGGTCATTCACAGGATGACCCCTTTAAAGGGGCAGAGTCATTGTCACTCACCTTCAGAAGTGTTCCGACTAGTCTATTCTTCAAGGGACCCACTGCCCCTGCGACCTCTAGCCTCGGGGTCAAGAAAGCAGCAGGGTTCCTTCCCCTTAGCCCTTCGTTGGCAAACAGGAGGCTGTTGTTTGGTTAAAAGGGCCCTTTGGTGTCTCCGAGGCTCAAGCTGTGCTTGGTGTTGCTTTCTGGCATCTTGGTGCATCTCGTCCATTTCTGGCATTGATGGGGCCGAACGGCCTGACATCGGTTATGCATCCGAGGGCTGGTGTCAGCTTTAGTTCCTTCAACTCTTCATGTTGTGCTTTTAACCAAGTCACAGACTTGCACAAATGAAGTGACGTCATGACAAGCAAAGCCTTTCAAAAGGCGGAGGGGCAAAAGTACAGGAGGGGAACGATATTGCCGAACTAGGAATTTGAAATTGTAGTTTTTCGAAATATATATTTACTAAAAGGCAATACTTTTTAGAAACAGTGCTTTCTTTTTTCTTTATACTCATAAAATAACCCTATAAAGAAAGGGCGCCCCAACCACATTCTCCAAGATAAATATTTCTTCACAACAGAAAATGGTGTGTCCAAATAGGGGTGGACGGGCCATGACCCTCAAAATACAAAGACCTGATTGTCAAGTTTCAACAAAGCCCCCAGCACTGCCCTCTGCTATGCGAGGGCCTCTTTCCAACAATTGATATCTGTCCCTCCCTCCGCTCCCAACAAAAAATGCCAAAAACACTAACAATATGGTCCTTTCTGAGCGCTAATTTTGCATAACACCTAATGCGCTGCAGCCCTCTCTCCCAACACTCAGCATTAATGGGACGAACGCCCCCGTGAGTGTCGCGGGAATCCAGATCCAGAAAGGTACCCAAGTTGAGGTACTCATTGTGTAGCAATACTGCACTTCCCCCAACTTCTTTTCTGCCCATTTATTTTGTAAGCGAATGGTGAATATTATATGAGATAAAGTACCACATTCTGTACATTAGAAGGATATTGCAAGTCACCGAGGAGTTCAATAACCATATCACAGAACGAGTTCAAAGGCCAAATTCCATTATATGCGAATGAAACTCCGAGGTTCCCCTGGCATATCATATCAGCCCCCTAATATAGGCCTGGCCACTGGAATTATGCTATTGTGCTGTGATTTTTGCATAATTATAGACATGCCGCATTTGTCACATAACCCATCGTTTGCCTCATAATCTGCAGATTTTAACAAAAAAATTGTTTCAAACGGCTCCAAAGTTACTAAAACTGTAGCAACATCTGTGGCAACGCAGTGGAAGACCCTTTTCAAAACTTGACCGGTCAGCTTTCTGTTGCTCAATGCTATATTTGGGTGTTCAACTTGTACTAATGAGGTGAAATCAATGCCCAGACAGAGTTACCAAGTTTAAAAATTATTTAAAAAATTATGTGACACAATTACAAAATGTGCCACCTTATGCTGCATAATTTGTCCTTTCATGCCGCATAATTTACTCAACCCTGCTGCATGATTTACCCCTCTCCTGCCACATAATTCGAAATTCGAGTGACCCTTTATATAGCTTCTGTATAAAATCTACATTTATCTAAGTTGTGTTTTTAAAAGGTCATGTGACTTCACTTCCTGGGAATAGTAAGGGGAAAAGATGATACATTCCACTTACTGTGATGTCATTAAGTTCAAGGGTGTTTGATGTCACTTCTGCTGCCCCTGACCCTTTGGTGAATGGACACCCGTGTCACATCAAAATTAAAACTTGAGCACCCCTTTGAAGTTGTTAGCAGAAAAAAATACAACATCCAGACAATGTCAAAGTCGCAAGAAAAAAAGATTCGTAGTTAAATTGTGATAAAATGGCACACCCATTTACAGCACCAACTAGAACTCGACATTCTAACATTGCAGTTTGCGTGGATAAGCGACACCAGGAGGTAAGGTGGCCACCTCCTTCCAGATCATTACGGACATTGATTCCATCCCTGGAGTTTTCTCTGATAGTTTTACATCTCTTTAGCTGATTAGGCTATCACACCTGAAATCAGTGGTTTATTGGTGGAAGTTTCAGGACTGTGGACAGTGTCTGTAATGAGTGACCTGCGCAAATTTACAGGAAGGGAGACTTTGGTCGCGTAATAAAAAAACTTTGCACACTTATAAAAGCGGTTTTTGTTCTCCTGAGGAGAAAGTGAAACTAACGTGTCAGGGTATCACAGGTTCTAGTGCAGCACTATGCCACTGCATGCAGTTGTCCCTAAAAATATCTGGGGAAACATGCCGCAGTTTAAACATGATGCACAGTCACCGTCAAGCAGAACAGGCCATATGTGGGGGTCACTCACATGTAACCTGAGAGGTTGTGTTCACCCAGCATGGTTGCTCTACCACTAGGGGGCTCCCTCGCTGAGGGTCGCTCACGTCTGTCTCTGGGGAGCTGAGGACCTGGGGGCGGCAATGATGTCATTTGCAGCAGCATTTCCAAATCACACAAATTACACTGGTGCAGTTTAACACAGCCTGTCAGTTTAAAAAACGAATTTTGCACTAAAAAGGGCAAAAACTGCACTTTTTTTTAGCGGAAATATGTATAGTTGCCAAAATTGCACCAGTGAATTCTGATCCAGAAATGTAGCTATAAAACTGCATGGGCACCTGTGCAATCTAAAAAATCCATAAATCTAGGTGTAGGCAGTGTGATCTGTGTAACTCATAAATACAGGGTTGGATTGGGATCAAAAATATGCCATGGCACCCTAAATACGAACGCCCCACGTTTGCGGATTGCGCCTTTTTCTCAAACACTGCTTCAGTGTTTAAATGTTATCAAAATAATAAAGGAGGTGGGTTTCTATAAAAGTAGCATGTTTTGTTAAATTCAATGAGATTTAAAAAAATGCTAATGTTGCCAGGACTTTCCGTGCACCGATTAGTTCACAGTGGTGAACCACACCCGAATAGAAGTGGGTCCTTTTCTGCTCAGACGACCCCCGCCCCGCCCCTGCTCAATCTGCTTTCATTAATGGACCAGTCCAGCAAGAGACGGGGGGGTGACCCGCCGCTCCGTTAGTAAAGGGTGGTAATAGAGGCCCCTTCTGCCTCCAGCGAGGTCGCTCAGGCTCCCACTGGGCCGGTGGCAGCATCTGAACGGCACAGACAGAGCCTACATCGGCCACCACACACTGGCCACAAAAGCGCCCCACCCCACTGCTGCAACCCAGATACCGCCCATCGCCCATTTTACCAATCCCACTCGCCATAAATGCGGGCGTAAAATTGCACGAGCTCCTGAATCTGGGAGTCTAGGTACCGAACAGCTCCAGTCCGGTCTGTGAAGGAAACACAGCCCCTGTGCAATCTACGTCACCTAGAAATGTTGTGCCAGTTACACCAATGCGATGTTTTCCATTCGACCTTGTCCACTAGTACTGCATTCTTTCCTGGTGCCGAATATTCCCCAATGTGCCGGTTGAGAAGCAGCGCATTTTGTGAAACCGGGGCAAGCCTGCATTAACATCTGTGAAGGACGGCCCACGCGCTGCAGGCCCCTGGGGACCCCCCGCCCCGCCTCACTTACCCACTTGCACCCACAGGGCTGCACAGAACACGACGAGCAGGAGGGCCTTCATCTTCGTGCGGTGTTGGAAGCTTCCAGAAAGTACCGGAGGGGCGTCGGAGGGTGTGTGTATATATAGCATCTTTTCATGGGACAGTGGATGCCACCATCAGCCTGACGTCCTTTGAAGAATGTGGTCCAACAAGTACAGCTTCGGGCGCAATGCACAACTGCACCTTTGCTTCCGCGGTTTGAAACGTGCCCATGAGGTGCTTCCGCCTTTGATGGGGTCGCTCTTGAATTGCAGAAGCAGGAGGCCCCTGTTTGGTATTCAGTCCATGCCCTACTCAGAAGCATGTTTCTCTCCAAGGGTTTGATTGGCCACATGGGGCATAGGGAGAATCCCACTAGGCTGAGGGTCAGGGGCTGCTTTTAGTGACGGGTGGGCCTGAGGAAGCAGAATTCACTGCTAGACGTATATATACAGTGCTTCATTTAATAATAATAATTCTTTATTGTTTGGTTTAAAAAAAACATTTACAACTGAACATGCTAAAATCTAGCCAGAGTAGTGATTCTGAACTAAAAGTCGACTTATCTAAATCAGAAACTACATGAAATCCAGGGTGATGTATTGTATTGGAAATTACCAGACTTTTATGATTACTGAATTTTATCTTACTGGTTAATTGTTTTAAAACTTTTATAATAGTTAACTTGATTATTCAATTTTTAGCATGTTCAGTTGTAAATGTTTTTTTTAAACCAAACAATAAAGAATTATTATTATTATCAGTGCTTCATTTGTAAAAGAATGAGTGACGCCTCGAAGCTCTGCTCAGACGTCCACGGCCTGTGCAATTAAACATCGGCGCGCCGAATACCAACCTTGTGCAGTCTTAATTCACCTCAGGCCTCTTTAACCCATTACCAGACACTCCCGCCCCTTTCACTCACTGTTGCAGGGTCCTACTTTCTGCCTTTGTAACGGGTTTTCCATCTTTCATTTCTTCCAACTTTCCGATTTGAGTGTTTCTCTGCCTTGCTATGTGTTAATGTGTGATGCAGAGAAATGAGTGTGGGTCCCCCAAAAAAGTGTCAATGGCCCCCACTGGCAACCACCGGCTCAAATTAAACATTGCTTAAATATAATTTGTCCCTAAGAGCCTTCAGAAGGCTGTCGCACTCACTCACTGCACTCTCTGTAGTTGGATTGGACGCATTTTCCAAGGTTCCTTCTAGCTGCCAGTCCACCACAGTTCGACCAAACACAATAAAATACTCAGTTGCACACACGTGAAAACAACCATCTAAAATGCTACACTATTAACAGCTAAAAATTAGATAATTTCTGGATATATTAAAAGTAATATGATATAGTTTCTATTCACTCTTTTTACTGTACGTTTTGTATACACTTGGGCACAGTCGTGTACGGCTACAGCAGCATGTGTTCATGTTCCCGTCAGAAGGAGCAAAGCAGTTTTTTAGGCCTTGGCCTCAGACAGCGCACATGCGCATTCTCGAAGAGATATGTTGTATAAACTTTGGGGGGCTTCAACCTGCCCATAAGCTTCTTATTTGCTGGCTCCATCGTCGCTCTCCTTAGTTATGTAAGTTAGATGGTATGTTAGATATTCTTGTTAAGCGCGACACTCATCCTGAGGCATCTAGGCGCTGCTGTGATAATCAGAGGAAAATTACCCCAACTAGTTATTAAAGAGCCAGTTTTTGAGAGCCCTTCTAAAAGCTAATATATATGATGAGAGCTTGATGAAAAGAAGAGAGAGTTCCAAAGTTTGTAGGCTCACACCATGAAAGTTTAAACCTGGGGACAATCACATTTCTAACAGAGCTGCACCCGAGAGACCTCTCTGGCTGGTACGATGCAAACCTGTCTTGGAAATATTTTGTTAGCTTATGTCTGGTCTTTCAGAAGGCGAGGTAAGTTGGCAGCCATATGAAACCATCACAAGGTGGTGCCACATACAATGAAAAGGTCTAAATAATGCTCTTTTTCTTAGTGGAGCGAAGCATTCAGATCCAAAATGCTATTTTGTCTTAAGCGCCAAACACCCTTGCACCATTCTTCAGTGAACATGTGCGGCAATGAAACAAGCATTGTCAAAGCCAACTAATGTGTGCTTTCTTTATTGAATGCTGACACCACAACAGAGATCGTGAGCTCCAACAGTGTGATGTTTACTACATAGCGGGAAAGATAATTCTGCAGGTAAGGCATAATGGTTTAATGTGTTGCAAAATAAATATGTGGTTTATATGTAGGACTTGAAGCTTTTTATTGAAGTGATGTGCAGTACTGGGCACTGTAAGGGGTGTTGGAGAATGATAAATGCTGTCTGTCAAAAAGTAACCAACAAAACAAAAACATGTAATTCCTGTGGATTGGAAGTGCTAGAAGGGGACAGGAAGTCTCTGTTCTAAACACTGGAAGTGCTATAGACTAAGCCCCAGACGCAGGGGCAATCTCTGCCGAGGCAGAAGTATTTTGATGTTCAATGGGTGAGAGTGCTAGTTAACTGTAAGAAGTGTAAGTAAGACCTATTTGTCACAATCGAGGGTGAACGCCATGGTTTCCAAATCCTGACTTTGGCAAAAGCCTCAGGCAGCAGTGTCAGACAAAATCAGGTCTGTTAGAAGTTGTAGTGTTGCCACAGGTAAATACTTTGCAGGGTCAATCTGGTTTATAATCCCACCTCATAATTAGTAGCAGTAGTAAAAAAAATTTTGTCAGGACAATTATCCATAAAACATTCTAAGAGAATAAAAACACATATACAGTATAAAATTGTCTCAAAACCCGCACCCCCCAATTCACAGCACATCCTACTCACCCTTGAAACTCTGTTTGACAGTAAGTATAAAACTTGCGATTCCTACTGCCACAGCAAAGTAGTGCATTTCGAACAACAGCTCTATCACCTCCAACCTTTGCAATGTTCTGCATTTCAAAAACAAGGGTCTTAAAACTTCATACGGATAGGAGTATAAAAAACACAGTGCATGAGTACATAAGACAAAGAGCATTTAGCATTCAGGAGACATGTGCAGAAACCATTGCCACATTACACCAATTGCGGGACAAGTAGATTGGGTTACACCCCACTCTCACCTTTCAAAGCTCATTCAGTAATTGGGGAATCGGGTATCTGGGCCCAATCGGGGAAATCAATATCAAGACCAAGGGTGTTTCGTGAGAAGCTGATGGAAGACTTCTTCCTCAGATAGGCCAAGTCAAGCAACCCGGCCACCTTTACCGTCGATTCTTTCAGCACTTGTTCAGTAAGAAAATGGGACAAGGCTACAATCTTACCCCACTCAGAATGCATATTTTAAAAGTCCCTTATCTTTTTTTCATTGGTTCCCTTACCCACCTCCTTTCACTGCCTTGGAGCTCATCCAAACACAATGAGACACCTTTAACCCCTTCAGTGCCCATGACGAGATAGTCTCGTCATGGAGCGCGGTTGCGCTGTGCCCATGACGAGACTATCTCGTCATGAACCCCGCCCGCTAATGAAACGCCCGGCACAGGGCGTGGAAAGGGCGGGGCACTGAAGAGGTTAAGGCTTCAGTATCCACCAACAATTTATTTAAAAATCTGAGGACCCTGGATTGCGCCAACAGTTTCCAGGAGATCAGATTCAGTTCCCTCCTTATGCTCTGGACCATAGAACCTGAAGGCAATGACAAGAGCCTTCCGAGAACTGCCCCCTCCAACCGATCCCAATCGTAAGAGGTATCAAGGGCAAGTAACTAAGCTCCACACACCGCCAAAGAGGGTATTTCCCCTTCATAAGCCTTCATTGAGGGGGTGAGGGTCAGGCCACTGTATTTCCAATTGAATCTGATCAGGCAACTAGCATAGACCTCTGCATGATACAACCCATATGTGTGTCCCATTTCAATCTCATGCTAAAGGGCAGACCTAGGTTTTAATAAGAATTCATTATTTCCACCTCTTTAGCATTCAAGTGCCACTTTAAGATTTTTAACTTTTTGCCAAAATTCAACACCTTAGTTTTCTCTAGATTGATTCTCAACATATTCTGCTTCCTGTATGCTTCAAGGGAGTCTAGTTTTAGAAGGCAGTGTCTGGCAACATTGTTTACTACAACTTTCTCACTTGGGGGCATATTATCAAGAACGGGCGTTAAAATTATCACTGCTTTAGCGGCAGAAAACTGCAGCTAAAGCGGCGATAATGGGCTTGATAATATGCCGCAAAGAATTCCAATAGAAGCCCATGTTCTGGTGTCAACATGGGCTTCTATTGGAATTCTCTAGTGCATATTATCAAGCCCATTATCGCCGCTTTAGTGGCAGTTTTCTGCCGCTAAAGCGGCGATAATGTTAACGACGTGGTTGATAATATGCCCCTCGATGTTTTAGCGCATACCCATAATTCTGTTCCAACACCTTTATTGTTTTTCCCCTTAGTCAGTTCGCTCCATCTCCCTTCTCCTGCTTCCTTGTACTGGCCCGTGTATTTGTTCTTAGCTGTTCTTGGTATTTTGACTCGGCTATTGTTTTTTGACCTTTGCTCCAGTTATCTCCTGTGATTTGGCTTAGTCAACTTGGAACCTGATTTTGACCCTCGTATTTCCCCTTTTAGATTTGAGTTCAATGTAGCTTTCCAGTGGGGTGGAGCAGTACTCATCTTCTGTTCACAGTCAAGTTTCCAGGTTTGCCCGGGGGCTAGTTACAGTGACCCCCCACCTCACATCAAGTCAACGGGCTCCAGTAATTCTATGATACCTCCCTGTTCGAAGAGCCTTTCTTCTGTTATCTGATACTGGGTGTCTCTGTTTGTGTCTCTTGACAGAAAGTCGTATTGTGCCTCTATAACACTGTGTCATCCTGTATATAGGAGAGTCCAGTCAAGGTCTTCTACCAGCCTTCCTCTTGGAAATGAGTGTGTCTCTCTGTCTGTAATCCCACACCCCTTACTCCCCTTTGGAGAATCAGGTGCTCCCTACTCTCCTGGAGTTTGATACAGGAAGTAGGGCCACCTAGGATAACGGTGGGACTGACCTCGCCTAAATTGCAAGGGTTGCGACGTTGCCAGACCAATAATATGGATACCGAAGTTAATTTGTTACAGGTTATCGCACAAGCAATTAATAAAATAGAAAGAGAACTAGAAACAGTCTGTCAAGGACATTCCTTTTTAACATAAACAATTATTATGTAAAAATATGCCCAACATATCTAAAGAAGAAATCCTGCCACATATTGAGTCTAGAATTACTGCAAATAATTCTGACACTGTAGTTGGGAATTCCATATAAGGATTTTTTTGTTCTCATTTTGCTACAACAATTATTGCTGCACTTTCAGACTTTGATGACACAATGCCATCTATATTTTTTGTCCAAACTACAACAGTCTGGCACTAATCAAGCCAAGGTGACTTGCATTCCTCCTATTTTTTTTTTTTTAAAACCGTTTTTATTGCAGAATCACAGGATTATCATCGTACATACATAGTGGTCCTGCACCGCAAGCACCAGTGTCGTTTCTTTGCTAGGCCAGAAGGCTTTCATACACAGCTTATGAGCCCACATCCCAGAGTCCGGGCAGCGACAACATGTGGGCCATTGTACCCAATCTAAGTCAACCTCTAGTGTCGTTTGCATCCTCATAGGATGTCTACATTCCGCTTTGGAGTTTATTCCGACCCCCTTCCCCCCCACCCCGTCATACCCCTTCCCCAGTCCCTAGTCCCTATTCCCCATCACCCTCCCTCCCCACCCAACAGTGCTCTCGTCTACGACTGGTCTCGGCCCAAGTAATTGGTCTCGGGTACGTATCAGAAATATATAACTATCTACTGTGTGTGTGTGGCCGGAACTGTCCGGGGGCTATCCTCACTGTCCGATGGTCCCTCTTCTTCCCCAACCGCACTGTTGCGCAGGGCCTGCACTAACACCTCCCACGCTGTGGCCGTCTCTAGCGCCTTATCATCCTCCCTACGGCTCGCCAGCTGGTATCTAATTGTACTTTCACTCGCCGCCCATTTCTGCAGCTCCTTAAGCCATCTCCTATGCGTAGGACCCACCTTCGACTTCCAAAGTCTCGTCACTTCCCTTTTTGCTAAGAGGAGGCCCATGTCTATGAATCTACTTGTGGTCTTGTTCTTGGGCGTGTGTGGGAACCAGTGCAGAACGCAGACCGCTTTGCTATATTGCAACTCCCTGTCCGTTACCTCGGTCAGCGTCTCGCCCACTTCCCTCCAATAGTCACGCAGGTGGGGGCAGTCCCACAGCATATGGCTAGCTCTGCTCCAATCGTGCCGCATCTAGGGCACGCCGCCTCCTCCGCTCCGAAATATTTTCGAAGTTTACCTGGTGTGAGGTAAGCTCTGTGGAGGATATAAAAGTGTATCAGTTGGAAGCGTGCGTTCCTTGTACTCTTTCTGGCCCTTCTAACCAAGCCCGCCCACGTAGTGTCAGGTATCTCTGTTTGTAGATCCAATTCCCATTTTTCCTTCAGAGCTGTCATTGGCTGTAAGGTTTCGCTCATCATTCTGGAGTACAGACAGGTCACCGCTTTGCGGGTGCCAGCCGACATCATAGCGTATTGACAAGCCGCAGACGTAGTAGGCTCGCGGAGCCCCTCACCCCAGTGCTCTTGCATCGCACCAGTCACTGCCGCGCGCATCAGGTAATCTCCCCTCGGAAGGTCGAACCGCTCCTGCAGGGTTTGATAAGGGAGCATCGCCCCCTCCTCGTACAAATCGCCCAGCATTTGGAGGCCCGCCTCCTCCCACACCTGTAGTCCCGACCAATCTCCTCCGTGCGGGAGAGCCGTCAGCGTACCCAACGGTATCTCCGCGCCAGTCAGTGCGTCTGCAGCGTCCTCCAAGAACATAAGCAGGTCATCTGCGTAGAGTGAGATGAACTGCGGGGTCCCTCTGTAGGGCAGCCCCCTATAGCAACGACCTGTCCTGGCCTCTACCGCGAGGGGCTCTATTGCCAGCGCAAACAGCAGCGGGGAAAGCGAGCACCCCTGTCTGGTGCCTCGGCCCACCCGGTACCGGTCGGAGACGAGGGATCCTAACCGTACCCTCGCCACCGCTGAGGCATACAGGACCTTCGTCCAACCTATGTATCCCTCCCCAAGACCAAAACGCCGCATGGCTCTGTACAGATAGTCCCACTCCAGGCTATCAAAGGCCTTCTCTATGTCGATCGACAAAACGAGCGGCACGCGGACTCCCTCCATCGGGTCCCCCAGCAATCGGATCAGACGACGAATATTAGCAGTGGTGTTTCTTGCAGGGATGAACCCCGACTGGTCACCATGAACCAGCCTCGGCATATGCTGCAGCAACCTGGTCGCCAATATGGTGCTCTGGATTTTGTAGTCCGTTGTCAGCATTGACAACGGCCTATAAGCAGCCGGATCGGTACCCTCTCGTCCCGGCTTCAACAGTGGGATCATCAGTGCCTCACACATGGACCGTGGCAATCTCCCTCTATGCTTGGCCTCCTTATATACCTCCTGGAGCCGCGGGGCCAGCAGGTCCAGGTACCTACTATAAAATTCTATGGGCAATCCGTCGAGGCCCGGGGTTTTGTTCCGCGCCATTTGTGCCACCGCCCCCTTGATTTCCGCTAGGTCTATATCTTTGCCTAACGCCTCCGCCTCCTCCCGATCAAGTTGCGGCAGCTGCAGCCCCTCCAGAAAGGCCTCCGTGTCCTCCTCCTGCCCCTCTAGCGCGCTCTCGTAGAGTGTCCCGTAGTATGAACAGAGACTATCTAGTATGTCCCCCTGGGCTGTGACCATGCCTCCTCCCCTCCTCTCTATGGTCAATATCGGTTGGTAGCGTTTAGTGGGATTGGCCAGCCAAGCCAGTAGCGTTCCTGCCTTATCCCCTCAGCGTGCGCCCTCACCAAGTAGGTCTTGTAGTCGTAGCTCCGAAGCCTCTCCACTTCAATCGCCACCGCCTCCCTAGCCTCGCACACTGCTTCCTGGAGCTCAGGACGACCAGGCCGTGCTGTCTCAACCTCCCGTAATTTCCCTTCTGCCTGGTCCAAATCTCCCAACAGAGTCTTGCGCGCGCCAGCATACTTCCCTATACAATGTCCTCTAACCACTACATTGAATGCGTCCCACTCCAGCGCTCTGGCCGCCGTGGATCCGCTATTCTCGGTAAAATATTGAGTGATCCTCTCCCTCAGTGCCTCTCGGTATGGTGGGTCATCCAGTGTATCCGGCAGCAGCTGCCACAATGGGACCCGCAGGGTCTCAACCATCCCTTCTAGGGTCATTAATAAGGGGTTGTGGTCAGATATCGTGCGGGTTAAATACTCTGTGTGTGCCACAGTTTGAAGCACTGCCGGGGAGCACAAGAAAGTGTCCAGCCTGACATGCAGGTCGTGTAGAGGTGAGTAATAGGAGTAATCCCTCGTTGTTGGGTGTTGCGCCCTCCAAGCATCTGTCAGTCCCCACCTCCCCTGCCACTCGAGCCTACGCTTCGCTAGCCTGTGTACCGGGGACGTCCCCAATGGTGGGTGGGACCTATCTAGTGCAGGGTCTGCGATTGAGTTAAAGTCCCCTCCCAGCACGATAGGGCCTGTCAAGTAGCTGGCGAGCGCTCCGGACAGTTTCGTGAAATAGGGCCCCTGGTCCATATTAGGTGCATACAGACTACAGAGCACAATGTCCCTGCCCCTGAGTTTACCCTCAACAGCAACATACCTGCCCTCCGGATCTATTGTGTGTCCCACTACTTGGAAGAGGGTGCCCGCTCGTGTCCAAATCAGAGCTCCCCTCGCAAACGCGGAGTATGCAGTACTGAATACCTGCCCCCTCCACCTACGCTGCAATGCGATGCCCTCTTGCTTCGTTAAATGCGTTTCCTGCAGAAGCGCGATCTGTACACCCCTGCGCACCAGGTAAGCGTGAATCTTATGCCTCCTTGCCATGGTGTGGAGTCCCCGCACATTCCATGTCACACATTTCACCATCCCCACATTAGCCATAGTCCCATGTCAGAGGCCACAGTGTAATACCCCTCCATGACCAGTCGCGTTCGATGACACTGTCCCATCCCTCCCCAGGAAAAACTCTTGCCCCCCCTCCAGCCCCTCTGCCTCGAGCCCCCCCAACTACTCTCGGCCCCGCCCCCCCAGAACAGGACCTAACTTCAAAGAAGCAGCCCCCATCCAAACTAAAGGAGAGCAAACCTGCTCAATCAACCACCTAAACCGCAGTCTGCGCTGCAGTGGCCTTATGGGCCTCTAGGGAGTAGCTCGGTACCGAAGGAGGCAACCACAATCCCGTCCCCCCGCCCCCCAATCCCCTATTGTCACTCACGAAAATCTGAGCATCTCTTCTGAATGCTTCAACCTCGGTAGGAGCCGGCTCCCCAGCCCCCTGGCGTCGGCCCCCCGGCAGGACTGCCTCATCAGCCTTCGACAATTTCCCCCGATGTCTGCGGGGTCACCACGGGGCCTTGGACTCCAGTAAGTACTGAGCGATCCGACTCCGAGCTCTTGATGTGGCTGTCCGAGCCCGATCCGCGGGATGACTGGGTCGCCACCTTTCCGGACAGTTCCACTACTGCTTGCAGCACCGCTCTCCTCTCTTCCTCCGTTTGCGATTCCGTGGGTTTTCCAGCTCTCTGTCTTCTCTGCCGGAGCCTTCACGACTTCCGCACCGGCTGTGGACCCCGCTCCTCCGTAGTTCGAGCTCTTGTCCCATCCGTTCTCGCCTTGTAGGTGTCCCACCACGTCCAGGCGTCCGCCGCAGTTGGGAAGAAGAGCGTCCTGCTGTCCACGATAACACGCAGCTTGGCCGGGAAAAGGAGCGATTATTGTATACCCTCTGTTCTCAGTTCGCGCTTAAGTGATAAGAAGGAGGCACGCAGTTTCTGAGTTTCAAATGTGTAATCCGGGAACATTGTGACGTTACTGTTGTCCACTTGAAATGGCCCGCTTCTCTGGCTCGCTGCAGCAGCCAGTCCCTGTCCTTGTAATGCAGTAATTTTATTACAACCGGGCGCGGAGGCTGGCCTGGTTTGGGGGGCCTCGCCGGCACTCGATGCGCCCGCTCCAATGTAAAGAAGGGCGAGAGTCCCTCAGGTGCCACCTCAGAGCGCAGCCAAGCGTCCAGAAATCCCACCATATCGTCGCCTTCTTTTTGTTCCGGCAGACCCACCAAGCGGACATTGTTACGTCGACTGCGGTTTTCGGCATCCTCCGCTCACCGCTCCAGGACCTGTATGCGTTCCAGCGCCTCCGCTAGACGCCCCTCCTGGGATTTATGTGCTGGCAGTATGTCCTGCAGCGTATTTTCCACCATTTTAACTCTGTCTTTTAGCTTCCCATGGTCCGCCCGCAGAATCCCCAAGCCCGATGCCACTTGCGCCATGTCCTGCTGCAATGCGTCCTTCGTGGCCGCTATGGCCTCCAGGATACAGTCACGGAACTGCTGCAAATCCGCGGGGCTCTGGGCGGCTCCATCTTGCACCTCCGCGCCGGGTGCCCCTTCCCCACCTTTGGCCCTGGTCTTGCCCATCTTGTTGCCGCCCCCGGCGGTCGCGGTCAATTCACAGCCCGGGTGGAAGCACCACCATCCACTTCTCCGCTGGTGGAGCGCTACTGTGCCGTCTCCGAAGTTGGGAGGACGTGGGGGTCGCGATCCGCTGGGCCCACGGGCGAGCTGGCGTCGACGCCTTCACTCTCGCCCCTTATACTCTCACTCCGGCGTGCACACCCAGCGGCCCGACCCTCCCCGTAGCCGGCGTCAGGGCACCACCAAGCCTCACGTGTCGCTCTGCAGGCTCGCCCGACTCTTCGGCTGCTCCGAACCCCCGGTCAGCGTGTGCTCCAATCGTGCTTCCACCTGGTGCGCCCCTGGTGTCAGCCTCGTCGCTCCAGCCCCGCTCGCGATCCTCCACTCGAGCCACCTCCGGGAGCACCGCTACCCGCGGAAAGCGCGGTCCGGCGCTCTCTCGTCTGTCACTTCCCGGTCTGGTCTCCGCAGCGCTGGCAGGGCCTCCGGTCGCCCCCCTCTCAGGCTTCCTGTGACCGATTCCCCCTGCGTTCACTGCCGGTACTCTGAGGGGTGCGGGTCGCCTCTACGGGGCTCCGGGCTTCTCACCCCTCTGTCGCCTCAGGTGCCACCACAGGTCCCGCTGGGCCCTTCGCCAGCTCCCCTAGGTCGCGGGGCTCAGTCTTCAGCGTGCGGTCGGAGGCGGCGGCGGCAAGTCCCCCTCGGCGTCACGCCCGGGCCCGCCGATTGCCGCACTCCCAGGCTGTATTCCCGCCTCCTCGTCCTATAGTGGTGGCAGCCGCCGGGCCGCAGGGCTTGCGCCAGTGCAGTGCCTGTCTTCCGGCTTCCGATTCTTCGCCCGTGCCGTCCCCGCTCACGGCGCTCCGGGTCTTAGCGCGGCTCGCCGCTCACAGTCAGGGCGATCTCGACGGGGCTCGACTCCTCGCTGGCCGTGCCCACGCAGTCTCCACTGTTCCGGCCCCTTTCAACTGCGCTGGAACTCAGCCTCGGCCGCCATTTTAGGTTGTTTTAAGCCTCGCTGGGCTCGCGGCACTCTTCGGCGAACCAATCCTCCCGGGCACCGTACTGGTTTCCATCCCCTGAGGTGCCGCCATCCGTTCCGCATCCAACGCCGTTGCAGTGGCGCGGTTCGCGGCAGATTTCGTATAGTTAAACCGGATTTTCGTGGGGATCGGGCGCGGAGCTCCGAGCTCACGCCGCCATTCCCCTCGGCATCCAAGCCACGCCCCCAGACTTGCATTCCTCCTATGTGAGCAAAGAGGTATTATCATTCTTAATGCTGACACAAAATCCCTGGACTTTCTAACTTTCAAACATTTGCACAGCAAGTTTTGACTATTTTGGTCATAAGCAGACCTGACTAGCTCATACTAAACGACTGACACTTCAACAAGGGTAGAGGGATATTATTGCATATATTAGTTAGTGACTGAGGCAGCCTGGATGGAGGAATCTGCTGCTACCGCATTTCACCAGGGCTTCTGAGAAGATTTAATAGAGGTACTCTCTCTGGTGGTGAACCGGCCTATAGCATCAGCGTCTCTGGTAGAATTAATGCTTCAAATTGATGCACTGAAAAAATAAAGATGCTGTCAATAAAAACCCTTCTATCCTCAGAAAGTGCTTGTAAAGAGCATCGTGGAAGGTGCCAAAAACTCTTTGAAGTCCCCTGAAGAGCTGATGCAAGCTGGCAGTATCAGAAAGACTCTCACTTCTAAAGAATAAGAATGACAACAGAGCAGAGGTTTATGTCTCCACTGAGGGATCTATGGTTACATTATCAAAGACTGTCCTCGCTTGGTTGTAAACTACATAGACCTACTATAACAAATGAACCCCAGCTGGATTTTCCCACGGTAAGAGGTTTGTCTAAATGACTACAGAAATAACTAGAGCCAATTTTCAACTCTGGATAAAGATCTTAACTGCAAAAGGGCCCTTGCATCTGCTTGCTGCATTAGATCGTGGGACATCGGCTTGTTTAATAGATCAGTCACTTCACACACTAAATGAACTTCCAAATCAGGAAAAAGATAAACCCAAAGCCAGTGTAGGACTTCATAGCAAAGGTCTGCTGAAGGAAGGAGTCTGTTGGAAAATAACATTACTGGTTATGGCATTAGAGACAGGGGCACATGAAAAAGATGTGATTTGATCTCATAGATGCCCCATTATCTGTCCCAGAACAATACCAAGAGTTTGAAGATGTGTTTAATGAGAAGGCTCAAATCAGGTACCATCACATTGGTCCTATGCCTTATTCCCAAAGCTAAGATCCCTCATGATTGCATTTATCTTTTAACCATTAAAGAAGATGAGTTACTTTTTACTTATTTAAGGAAAAATCTACAGAACGGGTTCATCCATCAATCTACCTCTAAGACGAGTGCTCTAATCTTCTTCATACCAAACAAAGAAGGTCAGTAGTGTCCATAGAAAACTCAAAACCATAATGATACATAATAGTTATCTTATACCACTCATGTCCGTCATGTTAGGCAAAATAAACTTATGCCAAGATACTGTCAAAATTTGATTTGAGGGCTGCATACAATTTTGTGAGAATCAGACATGGTGACGATTGGAAAACTACCTTTAATACCCAAGACTGATATTTAAAATATTTTTTTTATGCTGTTTGGTCTGTGCAACACCCCTGCAGCATTTCAACACTTTGTCAATTACATTTTAGAGGTGTGCTATAAGTCATAATTTACCTGGCCTGGCAGTTCAGGCTGGTCTGTTCCCATAGGGAGCAGGGTCAAGTCTGATTTACATACAGCTGGTTCCAAAAAGGAATGGCGCGGTGAGCAAAATACCGATGGATTTAGGCGCAGACCTTCATACTGGAGGTGAATGCTTGACATTCTTCAGCATTCTGTCCATCAATTGTTCTTTTTGCATTTGTTGCCCTAAGTGGGATGGGTATGCCAAGACGTGGGTCCGGTGCTCGCCATGCCACAGGAGTCAAGCTATCCTGGCCGATGAGGGGTGATAACCTGAAACTGTTTCTAGGGTGCTTGTATCCAATCCAGGGAGGACCTGACCTGGCACGTCAGGCTGGACTGTTCCTGTGGGGAGCAGGGTCAAGACTGATTTGCACATAATTGGCATGCCATGGTGAGCAAAAAAACAATGGATTTAGGCCCAGATCTCGGTACTGGGGGTGAGTGTTTGACATTGTTCAGCATTCCGCCCATCATTTGTTTCTGTTTTTTTGCATCTGTCGCCCTCAGTGGGACTGATATGCCCAGACGTGGGTCCCATGCTCACCATGCCACCGGAGTCGAGCTATCCTGGCTGATATGGGATGAGAAGTATAAGTATTCTACCATCTTAAGTATTGTGGATATTTGTCGTTTGTGGTCTTGTGTTAAGTCTATATAAAGAATGCTTAAATATACAACTTGTGTGGTCTCCATCTGTAGTGTTGTCACTGAGTTACTGTATGGTGCCGATCACGATCCGGCAAAAACCGGGTACGAACCGTCGGACGGAGCACAATCTCCGCCCGACGCGTACCCGGTCGTCAATTTTCACAAACAAGGAATTACGATTCGCACGGGTACACCATTACCGTACGAATCGTAAAAAAGCCCGACCGAACAAAAAAACACCTACCAATGCGATCCGGGAAAGCGCCGACCTGACGTCGGGACGCTCGCAGCCAGCCATTCACGAACCAGGAATCACGATTCGCACCGACGTCACCCCGCACGGTGAAGATTTTGCGGCAGCCAAAAACTGCCGGGAAATCAGGACGACGCGAACAAGGACCACCAGTACGCGACGGACAGACGACGACGCGAACAAGGAGGACCAGTACGTGACGGACACACAGGACGACGCCACCAAGGAGGACCCGTACGCGACAGGACGACGCGATCAAGGAGGACCCGTACGCGACAGGACGACGCGATCAAGGAGTACCAGTACGCGACGGACAGACATGGACCCGAACCTACGAGTCATCCCTGCCCTCATAGCAGTACACCTCCTCTACAGGTTACGACGCAGACGCCGCAGAAGGTCAGAATAACTAAGGGAGGGGGGAAAGTGGGGTGGGGTGGGGGTGGCACGACCAGGGCAGGCCACAAAACAACCACATAAGTCACACACCACACATGGCCTGGACATACCTGACTCCCATGCCCTGGTCACCACGAGGGGGTGGGGGCGTGTCCTGATAAGCCAGCGACCGCCACAACGGAAGTCCGTCACCACGCGAACCGGCAACACAACCAGACAGGTACGTCCCGTACCCACGCCTGAAGAGCGTGGGTACGAGTCGTACCACGCCCACACACACGTCACCCCAACAATGGCGGGACGGATCGTACCCACGTGGCAAAGGCCTGGGTACGGCCCGCACAAGCATCACATAGCGTGGGGACGGATATGTACGGACCCTACCCCCACCCCGTATGCAAGGAGCGTACCCCCCACCCCAACAGTGAAAGTACGACCCGTACCCCCACCCGCGTATGCATGGAGCGTACCCCCACCCCAACAGTGTAAGTACGACCCGTAACCCCACCCGCGTATGCATGGAGCGTACCCCCACCCCAACAGTGTAAGTACGACCCGTACCCCCACCCACGTATGCATGGAGCATACCCCCCATGCCAACAGTGTAAGTACGACTCGAACCCTCACCCGCGGACGTACGGACCGTACCCCCACCCCCACCAGTGTAAGTACGACCCGTACCCCCACCCGCGTTTGCATGGAGCGTACCCCCATGCCAACAGTGTAAGTACGACTCGAACCCTCACCCGCGGACGTACGGACCGTACCCCCACCCCCACCAGTGTAAGTACGACTCCTACCCCCACCCGCGGACTCACGGACCGTACCCCCACCACACCAGTGTAAGTACGACTCAAACCCTCACCCGCGGACGTACGGACCGTACCCCCACCCCCACCAGTGTAAGTACGACTCCTGGACTCATGGACCGTACCCCCACCACACCAGTGTAAGTACGACTCGAACCCTCACCCGCGGACGTACGGACCGTACCCCCACCCCCACCAGTGTAAGTACGACTCCTACCCCCACCCGCGGACTCACGGACCGTACCCCCACCACACCAGTGTAAGTACGACTCGAACCCTCACCCGCGGACGTACGGACCGTACCCCCACCCCCACCAGTGTAAGTACGACTCCTGGACTCACGGACCGTACCCCCACCACACCAGTGTAAGTACGACTCGAACCCTCACCCGCGTATGCAAGGAGCGTACCCCCCACCCCAACAGTGTAAGTACGACCCGTACCCTCACCCGCGTATGCAAGGAGCGTACCCCCCACCCCAACAGTGTAAGTACGACCCGTACCCTCACCCGCGTATGCAAGGAGCGTACCCCCCCACCCCAACAGTGTAAGTACGACCCGTACCCTCACCCGCGTATGCAAGGAGCGTACCCCCCACCCCAACAGTGTAAGTACGACCCGTACCCTCACCCGCGTATGCAAGGAGCGTACCCCCCACCCCAACAGTGTAAGTACGACCCGTACCCCCAACCGCGGACTCACGCACCGTACCCCCACCACACCAGTGTAACTAGACCCGTACCCTCACCTCGAATGCATGGAGCGCACCCACACCGTGTATGTCCCAAGCGTACATATCCAGAAATAGGAGGTGTGTGTGCAGAGTCCACCCAGCAGTGCCCAGAGACAGGAGGGGTGTGTGCAGAGTCCTCCCAGCAGTGCCCTGAGACAGGAGGGGTGGGTGTGGAGTCCTCCCAGCAGTGCCCTGAGACAGGAGGGGTGGGTGTGGAGTCCTCCCAGCAGTGCCCTGAGACAGGAGGGGTGGGTGTGGAGTCCTCCCAGCAGTGCCCTGAGACAGGAGGGGTGGGTGCGGAGTCCTCCCAGCAGTGCCCTGAGACAGGAGGGGTGTGTGCAGATTCCTCCCAGCAGTGCCCTGAGACAGGAGGGGTGGGTGTGGAGTCCTCCCAGCAGTGCCCTGAGACAGGAGGGGTGTGTGCAGATTCCTCCCAGCAGTGCCCTGAGACAGGAGGGGTGGGTGTGGAGTCCTCCCAGCAGTGCCCTGAGACAGGAGGGGTGTGTGCAGATTCCTCCCAGCAGTGCCCTGAGACAGGAGGGGTGTGTGCAGATTCCTCCCAGCAGTGCCCTGAGACAGGAGGGGTGGGTGTTGAGTCCTCCCAGCAGTGCCCTGAGACAGGAGTGGTGGGTGTGGAGTCCTCCCAGCAGTGCCCTGAGACAGGAGGGGTGGGTGTGGAGTCCTCCCAGCAGTGCCCTGAGACAGGAGGGGTGGGTGTGGAGTCCTCCCAGCAGTGCCCTGAGACAGGAGGGGTGGGTGCGGAGTCCTCCCAGCAGTGCCCTGAGACAGGAGGGGTGTGTGCAGATTCCTCCCAGCAGTGCCCTGAGACAGGAGGGGTGGGTGTGGAGTCCTCCCAGCAGTGCCCTGAGACAGGAGGGGTGTGTGCAGATTCCTCCCAGCAGTGCCCTGAGACAGGAGGGGTGGGTGTGGAGTCCTCCCAGCAGTGCCCTGAGACAGGAGGGGTGTGTGCAGATTCCTCCCAGCAGTGCCCTGAGACAGGAGGGGTGTGTGCAGATTCCTCCCAGCAGTGCCCTGAGACAGGAGGGGTGGGTGTGGAGTCCTCCCAGCAGTGCCCTGAGACAGGAGTGGTGGGTGTGGAGTCCTCCCAGCAGTGCCCTGAGACAGGAGGGGTGTGTGCAGATTCCTCCCAGCAGTGCCCTGAGACAGGAGGGGTGTGTGCAGATTCCTCCCAGCAGTGCCCTGAGACAGGAGGGGTGGGTGTGGAGTCCTCCCAGCAGCGCCCTGAGACAGGAGGGGTGGGTGTGGAGTCCTCCCAGCAGTGCCCTGAGACAGGAGGGGTGTGTGCAGATTCCTCCCAGCAGTGCCCTGAGACAGGAGGGGTGTGTGCAGATTCCTCCCAGCAGTGCCCTGAGACAGGAGGGGTGTGTGCAGATTCCTCCCAGCAGTGCCCTGAGACAGGAGGGGTGGGTGTGGAGTCCTCCCAGCAGTGCCCTGAGACAGGAGGGGTGTGTGCAGATTCCTCCCAGCAGTGCCCTGAGACAGGAGGGGTGGGTGTGGAGTCCTCCCAGCAGTGCCCTGAGACAGGAGGGGTGGGTGCGGAGTCCTCCCAGCAGTGCCCTGAGACAGGAGGGGTGTGTGCAGATTCCTCCCAGCAGTGCCCTGAGACAGGAGGGGTGGGTGTGCAGTCCTCCCAGCAGTGCCCTGAGACAGGAGGGGTGTGTGCAGATTCCTCCCAGCAGTGCCCTGAGACAGGAGGGGTGGGTGTGGAGTCCTCCCAGCAGTGCCCTGAGACAGGAGGGGTGTGTGCAGATTCCTCCCAGCAGTGCCCTGAGACAGGAGGGGTGTGTGCAGATTCCTCCCAGCAGTGCCCTGAGACAGGAGGGGTGGGTGTGGAGTCCTCCCAGCAGTGCCCTGAGACAGGAGGGGTGTGTGCAGATTCCTCCAAGCAGTGCCTTGAGACAGGAGGGGTGGGTGTGGAGTCCTCCCAGCAGTGCCCAGAGACAGGAGGGGTGTAACACATGTGTGTGAGGCCGGAATTACCCACATCCATACTGCCTACAAGGGAACATGTCCCCATGAACTCATGTCAACAGACTCCACACACAAGTACAGTGATCACCAAGGATGCCACGAGTGTTGCAGGTGGAGACATGGCCATGCATGCATGGCCAAAGTAGAAGGGCTCCGTCACACACACAGCTCATGTAGACACAGCTCTGCGCTAAACATTGTGAACACCCTGCAGGGAAGAAATCTGGGTACACAGAGGAAGGAATACACCCTGGGACAATTGAACCATGCAGTAACTGCTGACATGACCTAAGGAAGTTATCCAACACCTTGTGATGGCACACAGATCCCAGGGTCGCCCCAATGAGCAGAACACTACTACAAATCCCACACACCCAAAGCCTTAAACACCACCCAAAACAATGTAGCAGCCCCACCAACACCAATACCACCATAGCAGGAGTGTGATAATGAAAACAAAATTAAGCTTTATTCAGCATGAGCACAATGTCCGTGGATCGCAGGCAGTTCAATTTTAACAAAGGCCATAGGGCAGTCAATGATTCCCAGCTGGATGGGGGACACAGTGGGATGTGTGTCCCCTACCTTGCCTGCACAGTCAAATGGCATCGTCTTCCATACTGGTGAGGGCATGGGGGGGGGGAAGCAACAGGCACCGCAGGGACATCAGGGCAAAGGGGCGGCGTTGTGGGTGCAGGGATGGAGGACTCAACCACAGGGGGTGTGTCATGGCCAAAGGCGGAGGCCAGGATGGCACTACACACCTTAGCAAGGTCCTCCAGGGAGTCCCCTGCACCCGAAGTGACCTCAGGCCCCAAGGAGGGGGGGGGTCAGAGGGATGGGTTGCAGCGCCACCGGGGGAGGGTGGAGACAGGGGGGGAGACTCAACCACCCTGACCGAGGACTTCCTTGACCGCTTGCGTGGTGGTGGAACTGTGGGGCTCAGGGACAGAGCGGCCATGAAGGAGTCCTTGGGGGAGATGTGGCCAGGAGAGCTGAGGGGAGGGGATTTGGAGGGAGTGGATTGTGTGGAATGCGGACTCCCACTCTGGCTGCGTGTCACACGTTTGCCCCCCGACCCAGTGGGTGTGCCTATCTCACCCTGTGTGTGCGTGTCAGGAGGAGTGCGGTGGACCTTCCCTGCTGGTGTGGTGCCTGTGTCTGTTGTGGTGGGTGCATGCCGACGTCTGGGTGTACGTGGGACAGGCATGGAAGTGGGAAGTGTGGATGGGGCAGGGGTAGGTGGGGGGAGGTCGCGCTGCAGGAGACCCACTGCTGCAGTCAGTGTGGAGTCTATGGACCTCAGCAAGTTGCGTTGGTCAGCCTGCGAAGAATGAATGCCCTCCAAGAATGCCTCGATGTTGGTGAGGGTTTTCCCGTGGGCATGGAGGACATTAAGGATCGCAGCCTGACCAACCTGCATTTGCCGCTGGATGTCCATAGACTCAGCATTGGCGGCAGCAGTGGAGACAGGGGCAGGGGGTGCGGTGCCTGGCAGGAAGGAGACATGCGGTGACCGGGCACGCTGGGAAGGGACACGAGCAAGTGGGAGGCGGCTGATGGGAACTGAGGGGGCGGTGCAAGGTGTTGTTCCGCTGTCAGCTGCTGGTGCAGCCACCGCCCACTCGGAGAACTCCTCCTCGGACCTGTCAGCTTCGTATTCTGACGTGCCAGTCGACAGGTCCTCGGCAGCACTATCCTCCACCTCTGTCCCACTCGATGTACCAGCCCCGATGTCACGGCTGGCACTGGTGCTCGGTCCCTCCGCCTTGCCTGTGTCCATGTCTCCCTCTGTGTCCCCCGACGATGCTGTGGGCAGGGTGGAGAGACATAAATTAATCAGACAGCTGTACACATCAGTCACATGAGTCCAATCGACATAGGTAACATTGCATAGCCTGAAAAGGAAGATCCCTAACATCTTCAAAACAAGGTACCGATGTAGGGCATGAAACACACAGTTGGTTGAGCCACCATGCCACTGAAATACTATGGAGAGCATGAGACAATAGCTAAAGACAGGAAACGGAGTCTGACATAGCACCCAGGCCCTGGGGACAATCCAGCACTGCATCTGCACCACACAGCGTTGGCGAAAATACCGATGACCAGGGACCATATCCATGAACTTGAGACACATGCTGCATAGGTAATGCTGCAAACATGCCCAACATGACTCGGTCACTGCACCTTGCGTGTGTGTCCAGTAACATCACACAATGGCCAGACCCAGCAAGTAGAAATCCGGATTTGACACATAGGCATTGCCCGCCCCAAAAAACCCCCACACGATGCAAATTGTTGAGACACAGGTGGCACCAACATCTCATAGTCTGGGTGATAAACACAGGGGCAGGCAAAAAGCAAGATTGGACGCCAAACAGCCAAGGTGCGCCTGTACAAATAATGAGGTACCAGTGCCCATCCTCAGATGAGTATAACAAGACACACAGGCACTGGCAACTGTGAGTATGAAGAAGGACAATCAGGTCAGGCTGCACAGTGGACACCTGTACATAATAGCACGTCTATATACATGGTGACAGGGGACAATGGCACAGAGCACAACCTACGCTGTAGACAGTGAGAGTGTCCACGTTGATGATGACACATACAACACTGAGGATAAGGTGCCCCAGGGGACAGTAGTGGGCACGCAACTACATGCTACTGAATGGTAATGACTGCTACACACGTCACCATCCCTGCACTATGCGTATCGCACACTCATGCACATCATGTCACAGGCCACTACATAGGACATGCGCTATGAGGCATGACACATGAGAGACCAACTCCCATGTCTGGAGTCAGCATCAGTGCCAACTGACATGGAACCCACATGCAGTGAACTTGACAGTTCACAGGCAAGGTCCCACAACCTGTTACACACCACCCCCACACATGATGCTACAGTCATTGTTCTCGTGGACAAAGCGCCAGCCTACATTACCTTGTGAAGGAGTGACTACACACAGACCAGGGAACACATTGCAAGGAGGGGAAGGGTGGCAGGGGCGCAGCGCTATACTGGGGCAAACTGGATCTGCACAGCACCTTTAAACCCTGCCAGTGAATTCATGCCACTGTGCCCTTACAAATGCCGGTGACACACAACAAACGCACATGTACCTACCCCCTTCCGGCTGCTGCATCGCCTGTAAGCGCCTCTCCAGGTCTGGAAAGACCACCGGCAGCACACGCCTGTGGAGGTGGCTCAGACGGCGGCGGCCGCGGTTCTTGTGGCTGTCAGGTGAGTCCCCCAGCAGGAGCCGTGCAATCCTCCGCGTCCAGCACCGGATATCCTGCCAGCGTTTCCTCACCTGGGACAGGCTCCGCCTCCGACCATCCACACGCCTCACGGCACTGACGGCGGTCAGCCAGATCTGCTCCTTGGCAGTGGCGCCTACCTGTGAGGAAGAACAAGTGACACCACATCAATACACCAGCCACATGTCACAGAGAGACATATGAGAACAAATTAGCTGGTTACAACAAGGCATGTCATGCAGCCAACGCATTGCACCTCTGTCATAGGGACATCATCCTCTGGTGAGGGAAAAGGCAGTACGTGCCATAGTGGGTACACAGGTGGAATGATGGCAATGTCACAATCAATGATCAAGGCTCACACTGTGCATCACACCCACCCCTCCTGTCTCAGGGCACTGCTGGGAGGACTCCACACCCACCCCTCCTGTCTCAGGGCACTGCTGGGAGGACTCCACACCCACCCCTCCTGTCTCAGGGCACTGCTGGGAGGACTCCGCACCCACCCCTCCTGTCTCAGGGCACTGCTGGGAGGAATCTGCACACACCCCTCCTGTCTCAGGGCACTGCTGGGAGGAATCTGCACACACCCCTCCTGTCTCAGGGCACTGCTGGGAGGACTCCACACCCACCCCTCCTGTCTCAGGGCACTGCTGGGAGACATCAGGCACCCCCCCCCCTGGTACCCCCCCGACAGTACATGGCATGTGTGTCACACCAGGACACAATGCCGGAAGTCACAGTCACAACATAGGGACAGTCTGTGGCAGTGGCCTATGCACTCACCTGATACCCTGGTCGCCCATACAGCATGGGGTACTGTGGGAGGATCACATCCAGCAGAGCCATGTTCTCCTCCAGGGTGAATGGCTGTGACCTCTCCACAGCCCTTGACATGGTTCCAGGGAATCAGTAGCAGCAGCTTGGTCGACAAATGCAAAGATGTGCAGGCAAGTACTCCCTCATGGGACCTGGCTGCCTTATATGTGCCCTTCTGCCCAGTCTCATGCACAGGAGTACAGAGTGATTGGTCACTCCCATTTGCATCCTATGTTTCCACCAATCCCTTCAAACCTAGCAGTCTGTGGGTTCTCTATCGGTTTCATTCTCCTGCATGATGTCAGCCCCACAAACACATTGCAACAAAGTAGAAGAATTCCAACTGACTTCTGCTGTGCACCTTCCAGAACAATTTCGAAATTTGAACTTGGTCTCCATGACAACCAGCATGCATGTAGGCCTTAATACTTGTCCCCTATGTAATTTGGAGAATCACACACAGGTACGGTGCGTTTCGGGGCCCTAGGGCACCCCAAATGCATGGCAACGGCCCGTACATGCATGCCTACGTTCACTATCACTATGGGTCTGCACGCGTATGCGTACACGTAGTGGTACGGACCGTACACACGCATGTACGCTCACTATCACTATGGGTCTGCACGCGTATGCGTACCCGTAGTGATAGTGAGCGTACATGCGAGTGTACGGTCCGTACCACTACGGGTACGCATACGCGTGCAGACCCATAGTGATAGTGAGCGTACATGCGTGTGTACGGTCCGTACCACTACGTGTACGCATACGCGTGCAGACCCATAGTGATAGTGAGCGTACATGCGTGTGTACGGTCCGTACCACTACGTGTACGCATACGCGTGCAGACCCATAGTGATAGTGAGCGTACATGCGTGTGTACGGTCCGTACCACTACGTGTACGCATACGCGTGCAGACCCATAGTGATAGTGAGCGTACATGCGTGTGTACGTTCCGTACCACTACGTGTACGCATACGCGTGCAGACCCATAGTGATAGTGAGCGTACATGCGTGTGTACGGTCCGTACCACTACGTGTACGCATACGCGTGCAGACTCATAGTGATAGTGAGCGTACATGCGTGTGTACGGTCCGTACCACTACGTGTACGCATACGCGTGCAGACCCATAGTGATAGTGAGCGTACATGCGAGTGTACGGCCCTCTCACTATGGGTCTGCACGCGTATGCGTACTCGTAGTGGTACGGACCGTACAAATGCCTGTACGCTCGCCATCACGATGGGTACACATACGGCAGCACTCCCACAGTGATTTGGGAACATACACAGGCCCTCTTAGCAGCAGTACGGCGGTTTGTACACATCACTGTGGTGATAGGCGACACACAGGTAGGAATAGGGCGGACATACTTGTCCATGGATGGACATACTTGTCCAGGAATGGACATCAAGGCATCGTCTGTGCATTACTACATGTGTGGGGCACAGGTGTCACAGGCTGTGATGTGGAACATGCCTCCTGAGTGGAGAAGGCACCAGATGTATGATGAGATGTGTACAGGTGTACTGTGTGAGGGTGCAATGTGTGCCAGGCATGCCCTTGACTCCTTTGACATGTGTGCATGTCGGACTTCGCACTTGGGGTGAGCGTCACTGGCATGGCACGGACACCAACACACGGAAGTGTCCCATGATGCCCGGTACAGGGGTCATGACACATGACTTGTCACTACCCACAGTGCACAATGTGACTATGTCATTTATGTGTCCGGGATTTACATCAGGTTGATGTTGTAGCACCCTCAAAAGCTGCAGCCGTTGCAGCAACCAACATGTGTCTGTGTGTAGATTGTCATTGCACACTGTTCCGCACACCATGCCACATGTGGTATCGGATGTGAGGTGCACATGTATGCATGGGACACGGAGTAGCGTGACAAGGCCATGTCAGCATCCTCACAAGGAATGTGTGGTGAGTCATGACATGTGCACCTTCATGGCAAGGTGTGTGGGCTGGACTAGTGTAATCTCATGTGACCTGTGGCTCCAGTGTTCCGCTACCAGTCTCTGCAATCGGCATCCCACTTCTGCTGATGTGTGGGTGTATGTCACTCCTGTCTTGCGTCGGGCTGTTCACTTGCACTGGGACACAGCTATTCCCATGGCGTGGCATGGGGAGGTTCTCAATCACCGTGTGTAGCTGGGTCTTGGAAGGAGTGTCACCTTGCATCCATACGTGTCCTGGGCATGTAGCACAGACCTGACTCCATATGTAGCATATGTGTATTGACAGATTAACATGTGCTCAGTACATATGAATTGTTGTCGTAGTGCACTCACTCTTCCTTGTCACTTCCTCATTACTGCAGAGCACCTCCTCTTGCCCGGATAATTCCAGACTTGGCTGCCATGCAGGAGAATGACAGCATCCGGCTCTACCGCTTCACCCAACCGTTGATTCTGGAGTTGACGGCGAGACTGACACCACACCTGCAACCGCTGCACAGGTATCCCACGGCACTGACACCCCAGCTGAAGGTAATGGCTGCCCTACATTTCCTTGCCACGGGTACCTTTCAATATACCATAGCTCATGTTGGTGGCATGTCCCAGAGCATGTTCAGCGGTGTGCTGCATGATTTCTTAGAGGCCATGTTGATTCACCTGGATGACTTCATCAAGTTCCCAACCCCTGAACAGATGACAGAGGTCAAGCGTGGATTCTATGCCCTGGGAGGGATGCCCCATGTCATTGGGTCCATAGATGGGACACATGTAGCTTTGGTACCACCACACGCACGGGAGGTGGCGTACCGAAATCGGAAGCACTACCACTCCATCAATGCCCTTGTGGTGTGTCTGTCCAACATGGTGATTTCACATGTCTGTGCTCGTTTTCCAGGATCAGCACACGATGCCTACATCATGAGGCGTAGCGGGATGCCTGATATGATGATGCAGCTGCGCAACGAACGGGCATGTGTTGTTGGTGGGTACAGTCTGTCTGTCCTGTATTCTGTACAGCCGAGCAGCACGACCGCTTCGCCAGTTCTAACGATATCCATGTGCTTTCCATGTAGGGGACGCTGGCTATCCCAACATGCCTTGGCTGCTGACACCTCTCCGCAACCCCATCACGCCGGCCCAGCTCCGCTACAACACCGCCCAATGCCGGACAAGGCGTGTGATAGAGAGGACGTTTGGCATGCTGAAGAGCCGATTCCGGTGCCTCCACAAGACCGGCGGCGCACTCCCATATGCCCCGGCGAAGGTTTGCAAGATCTTCATGGTCTGCTGCATGCTGCACAACATGGCAGTTGAAAGAGCTGTGCCACTCATCCTGAATCAACATGACGAGGACCATCCACCCGTGGAGGACGAAGGGCTTGGCAATGGGGCTAGTGATGTGGAGGATGTGGAGCCGCAAGAGGACATCCGGACTCGGCTCATACGCGACTTCTTTGCTTAGTGGTGAGTACCAGTGTCTGAGTGTGCACGCCTTGGTCCCCGTGTGGCATGTGTTGTGATGTGTGTGTCCACCTGCATGTATGGCACGTGAGTCAGAGGTGTGTGTGGGTGTGTCACTGGAGTGATGGTGGCAGTGATGGTAGTATTTCCCCACTCATAATTGTGACCTAGCATGTTGTCATCCATACATGTGTCGAGTCAATGCACATGCAAGTGGCTGTGCTTTTTGTGGCTGACTTCTTGTGTGTCTCTCTTCCCCAGGTACCTGCGCATGCCATCTGCTGGTTGCATTGTTGTGGCACTGCTATTCCTCATGGACATGGCATCGTGGGCTGACTCAGCGTTACAGGCACGGACACGTTTGGAAGTCTCCATGGGGTAAGGGATGCATCTGGGGTGTATTGGGTGTGGCAGTTGTTCACGATGTGTGCACACTGCCCCGGTCGGGGTTTGGTTCCTCTGCAGACATGTGGCATCCCCATGGGACACGACATGCAGCTGGGTACACCAGAATAGATGGGCTGCCTGGTTGTCAGTCATCAGTGATGGGATAGTGGATTGTGATGATGGCATCAATGTGTGTGACACTGCCCTCGGACACATACGGTTAACATTGGCTTGACATGGCGTGGGACTTCCACATCAGCGGATCTATGGTGTATGGCAGGCTCTCCGTGTGCAGCTGTGGGTATTTAGCTGTTAGCCGACGCTTGTGTGCCAGTACCATGGCTATCACGCATTTGTGCTGCAGAAGGGGGGTGCCAGTGTTGGACCCACATGTTACTCCACATGATGTGTTCATGTGTACTTCAAGTTGCCTCTGCAATCCCAAAAACATGACTAATAAAGGTGTCCCTATGCCTCCAAGGTGCCTCTTCTCAGTCAATGCTGGTGTGTTGGCACGGTGCATCCTGCATGTCTGGCATGGTATTCCCTGATTGTGGCTATGTGTCAATGTGTCGAGTGGCAAGATGCAAGCTGTGTGTGTGTGCTGAGACTGTGTATTGGGCATGATGTCCATGACTGTGTGGGTATTGTGACATGTGCCATCCCCATGCATCCAACGTTGTCCATGACCCCATTCTCTGCATCCACCGGACTCAAGCTTGCAGGACATGGTTCTGCCACCTGTCTACACATACCTGGGTGCCCCCCAGGACACTGGCCAGGATCCCTGACCTCTGCGCATGACTGTTGCTGTACTCAATGTGTCTGTCAGCACGGTTGTTCGGCCACCCCCTCAGCTGGTTGTGCCCATCACGGGTGTGTATGGTGCTCCATGTCTGTCTTGCCTAATAAACTGTGACACATGTGTCCTGTGCCAGACTCAGGCCCCAGGGTGTGGATGGTTGAAGAGAACAGATGACTCAGGCATGTTTAGACTTTACAAGACACATGTTAGGTAATAATGCTACCAGCAGGCATCTACTCTTAATAGTGTGATTTATTATTGGGGGGGGGGGGGACAAAGTGAGGTGCTTTCCGGGATTAGGGAATCCAAAGTTCAGTAGGGGAGTTGGTGTCCTTGCCATTGGAAATCCTCAGAGTCCATGCCACAGTCTTTGTCAACATTGGTCAGCCAGTGACCAGCAGGGCCATGTGGCAGAGAATGTCTCTTGATGCTGTGATGCTGTTGCTCCAGTGGGCCAGGTGCCAGGCCAGGTGTCCTGGGAGATGGTGATGTAGCAGCCACCCTCACGGTCCTTTCCGTGGACGACCCGGCCTCCTGCGGGGAACATCACCAGCAGGCCGTGACGACGTCTGGGATGCTCCGTCGGATGTTTCCTCCTCCTCCTCCTGATCCCTCCCTGTGGGTGGTGATGTTCTCTGCCTTCTGGCACAGGGAGGGTCGGCCATGGTGTCGGCCATCCGACGGAGTGTAGCGTGAATCCCCTGGAACGACGTCACTTGCTCAGCCTGTCTGTCCTCCATCCTCCGTTGGTGTACCAGTAGACAGGCTATTAGGTCCGCATGTTGCTGGGCCTGCTGGGTCTTGATCCCCTCGAGGACGGACACAACCTGGGCCATGCCCGTGGTGTCCTGCCGGTATGAGTCCAGGATGTTACGGACATGGGAAAATACCGGATCCCCAGCCAACTGGTCAGGCTCGCGCCTCCGCCGTCCCCCACTCCCACCACCCCTGCCCACTTGCGCCTGGCCTGCACTTGTGGGCACATCGGGTCTCCGGGACCCCTGAGGGGTGGCATTGGCGTTGTCGCCTGCCTCCTCCTGGGTGCCCGGGACACCGTGTTCCTCCTGGCGAGCCTGGCTGCATTGTGGTGTTGGGGCAGGGATCCTGGGTGTCTCCTGGGATGTGGCAGGAGTGGGGGTGGTGGTTGGCACGGTTGTACCTGACGCAGGTGCTGCAGGTGGTTGGACACCAGAGGGGCCAGGTCGGTCGGGGTCGTCCGCAGAGTGGTGAGAGTGGTCGCTGCCGGTGGGATCGGTCTCCTGCAGATCCGGGTCCTGTGAGTGTTCCCCCCCAGTGTTGGGGGGTGCAGCACGACGTTGACCTGTGTGTGAGAGAGACAATGTTAATTTTGGTCCATGCAACATCCATGTTTCATCCGTTTCAAAGTTGGCACATTTCCTCTTGGAATTAGGATATGTCTTGCATTCCACTCACAGTGCACTTGTGCATGGGTGTGTCCCTTGGGCACCAATTTGGCCCCTTTAACTATGTGTGGCACAGTCTTACTTGCTGCGTCAAGTGTGACTGCAGTCAGCAGTGGAGTGTGCAGGTGTGGCGAGCCATGCATTTGCGCCTTCCTTGTAGCACTGTACATGTGCACATGGAGTGGATCCACACACTTATATGATGCAGGTAGCTGTCCTTGTGCTCGTGTACAGGTTGTGACATGGCCCTGCGTTTTGCCATGATGAAGAGGGGGGGTTCTGGCACTGGCCACCCTTGTCTACATGCACGCGGTCCACCTGCTGACGAGCAGACATTCCCACACACCAAAGGACTGATTTGCTCTCCCTGTGTCTCCCTCCTTCTCTGTCCCCCTCTCCATCCCTCTCTGTCCCCCTCTCCCTCCCTCTGTGTCCCCCTCTCCCTCCCTCTGTGTGTCAGCCTCCTCCCTCTGTCCGTCTTCCTGTGTCTCCCTCCCTCTCTGTCCCCCTCTCCCTCCCTCTCTGTCCCCCTCTCCCTCCCTCTGTGTGTCAGCCTCCTCCCTCTGTCCGTCTCCCTCCCTCTCTGTCCCCCTCTCCCTCCTTCTCTGTCCCCCTTTCCCTCCCTCTGTGTGTCCCCCTCTGTCACCTCGGCCCAGCTTCCTGGGCACAGACTGTTAGCAGATCTTTGAGTGGCCCTTGGCTTGTTGATGTGAGTTTGTTTCTGATCTCCAGGCACCCATTTGGTGTGATGTGTGTCTGTGCGCTGCTGCTGTGGTGGTGTGTGCTGCCACTCTTTCACAATGTTGGCTGTTCATTAGCTGCCGTCATGTGCAAACCAGTGCCTTCACCCCCATGTGTTGATGCAAGGCGTCCGCCATTTGCTGGCAAGTCATTCCTGTGTTGGGACACACTGTTTGTCTGGCTGTGACCTAGGCCATATGGGCAGAGGGCATTGTTGTCTGCTTTGGAGTCGCACTATGTGATTTTTGGTGCCCAGCCTCCCGCCATCCGGGTTACCGTGTCATGTGTTGTTGTCTTCTGTGGCCTGTGACTTGACATTGTCCAGCTGGGTGCATGGGGCATGGTGGCAGCAGTGGCATGTGCCTGCTCATGGAGTGTGGTTGAGTCATGCGATGGCTTGTGGTGGTTGCGTGCCTGTTAGTAATTTTGGTTGTGGTTGCAGTTCCCCCCATGTGAGGTGCGTTGTTTGTGTACTCACCCGGGTCTCGGAGTCCTTCTAATCCTTCAACTGCCTCCACCGGCAGTATGGCCATCACCCTCTCCTCCCAGGGATGGTACTGTACGGGTCTGCGGGAGGGCCCTCCTCCGGTGGCGTTGGCCTGGTCGTGTTCCTCCTGCCTCTTGGCTCTGACCCTCCTCCGCAGATCGTACCACCTGTTCTGGCAATCCTGCTTGGTCCTCCTGGTGTCCGCAACGGCATTCACAGCATCGACGATGGTCTGCCACATGGCTGTTTTGGCTGCCAGGCTGGTGCTTCTGACCAATGTTCCAAAGATCTGTGGCTCGACTCTGAGGATTTGATCAACAAGGACCTCCAACTCTCGGTGACTGAACTTTGGATTCTTGGTAGTGGGCATGGTGAGGGGTGTGGGTGGGGATGGTGTGGGTGTGGGGGGTGTGTGGATGTTGGGGGTGTGTGTGGATGGTTGTGTGTGTGTGTGAATGTGATGAGAGGGTGTTTGTGAGGGTGGTCGTGTGAAGGTGTGCAAGTGTAAGGTGTGGTGTAGCTTGTAGTCTGGTTCTGTGGTGTCTGGCAGCAGTGAGTCTGTTGCAAAGGCTCATGGTTTGTGTGTGTGGGCCCTTTTTATTGGTCCATGGGTGGGTGTGGCAGTGTTTGAAGTTTGGGTGGGTGTGTTATAAGGAGTGGTGGTGTATTGGGCCTCTGTTTGTTTTTGGCAGTTGCAGGTCAGTGATTGTGTTATTTTAGTGATTGTTGGCCATGTTTAGTGGCTTTGTGCCTTTCGAATGGTGTATTCTTGTGTTGTTTTGTTTTGTCCTGGTTGTGTACGTGCGTTTTGAGCGTGTGTACGGTGTGTACATGGGCCATTTGGTTGTACGATGATGTCCTTGTGTGTGGCTTTGTACGACTCGTACATGCGGTTGTGATGTTGGGGCATGGGGTGCGCTCCGTACTTAGGAGGTTGTGTTGGGGGTGTGCCAGGAACTACTGGGGTGTAGGTACACGGGGGTACGACACGTACTGGGGTGGGGGTACGACTGGAACGTACTGGGGTGTAGGTAGACGGGGCTATGACACGTACTGGGGTGGGGGTGGGGCTCGAACGTACTGGGGTGTAGGTTCACGGTGGTACGACACGTACTGGGGTGGGGGTACGACTGGAACGTACTGGGGTGTAGGTACACGGTGGTACGACACGTACAGGGGTGGGGGGGTGTACATTGACGGTGGTACGACACGTACTGGGGTGGGGGGGTGTACATTGACGGTGGTACGACACGTACAGGGGTGGGGGGGTGTACATTGACGGTGGTACGACACGTACTGGGGTGGGGGTACGACTGGAATGTACTGGGGTGTAGGTAGACGGGGCTATGACACGTACTGGGGTGGGGGTACGACTGGAACGTACTGGGGTGGGGGTACACGGGGGGTATGACACGTACTGGGGTGGGGGTACGACTGGAACGTACTGGGGTGTAGGTTCACGGTAGTACGACACGTACTGGGGTGGGGGTACGACTGGAACGTACTGGGGTGTAGGTACACGGGGGGTACGACACGTACTGGGGTGGGGGTGGGGCTCGAACGTACTGGGGTGTAGGTTCACGGTGGTACGACACGTACTGGGGTGGGGGTACGACTGGAACGTACTGGGGTGTAGGTACACGGGGGGTATGACACGTACAGGGGTGGGGGGGTGTACATTGACGGTGGTACGACACGTACTGGGGTGGGGGTACGACTGGAACGTACTGGGGTGTAGGTAGACGGGGCTATGACACGTACTGGGGTGGGGGTACGACTGGAACGTACTGGGGTGTAGGTACACGGGGGGTATGACACGTACAGGGGTGGGGGGGTGTACATTGACGGTGGTACGACACGTACTGGGGTGGGGGTACGACTGGAACGTACTGGGGTGTAGGTACACGGGGGGTATGACACGTACAGGGGTGGGGGGGTGTACATTGACGGTGGTACGACACGTACTGGGGTGGGGGTACGACTGGAACGTACTGGGGTGTAGGTAGACGGGGCTATGACACGTACTGGGGTGGGGCTCGAACGTACTGGGGTGTAGGTTCACGGTGGTACGACACGTACTGGGGTGGGGGTACGACTGGAACGTACTGGGGTGTAGGTACACGGTGGTACGACACATACAGGGGTGGGGGGGTGTACATTGACGGTGGTACGACACGTACTGGGGGGGGTGTACATTGACGGTGGTACGACACGTACAGGGGTGGGGGGGTGTACATTGACGGTGGTACGACACGTACTGGGGTGGGGGTACGACTGGAACGTACTGGGGTGTAGGTAGACGGGGCTATGACACGTACTGGGGTGGGGGTAAGACTGGAACGTACTGGGGTGTAGGTACAAGGGGGGTATGACACGTACAGGGGTGGGGGGGGTGTACATTGACGGTGGTACGACACGTACTGGGGTGGGGGTACGACTGGAACGTACTGGGGTGTAGGTACACGGGGGGTATGACACGTACAGGGGTGGGGGGGTGTACATTGACGGTGGTACGACACGTACTGGGGTGGGGGTACGACTGGAACGTACTGGGGTGTAGGTAGACGGGGCTATGACACGTACTGGGGTGGGGGTGGGGCTCGAACGTACTGGGGTGTAGGTTCACGGTGGTACGACACGTACTGGGGTGGGGGTACGACTGGAACGTACTGGGGTGTAGGTACACGGTGGTACGACACGTACAGGGGTGGGGGGGTGTACATTGACGGTGGTACGACACGTACTGGGGGGGGTGTACATTGACGGTGGTACGACACGTACAGGGGTGGGGGGGTGTACATTGACGGTGGTACGACACGTACTGGGGTGGGGGTACGACTGGAATGTACTGGGGTGTAGGTAGGCGGGGCTATGACACGTACTGGGGTGGGGGTACGACTGGAACGTACTGGGGTGGGGGTACACGGGGGTACGACACGTACTGGGGTGGGGGTACGACTGGAACGTACTGGGGTGTAGGTTCACGGTGGTACGACACGTACTGGGGTGGGGGTACGACTGGAACGTACTGGGGTGTAGGTACACGGGGGGTACGACACGTACTGGGGTGGGGGTACGACTGGAACGTACTGGGGTGTAGGTAGACGGGGCTTTGACACGTACTGGGGTGGGGGTGGGGCTCGAACGTACTGGGGTGTAGGTTCACGGTGGTACGACACGTACTGGGGTGGGGGTACGACTGGAACGTACTGGGGTGTAGGTACACGGTGGTACGACACGTACAGGGGTGGGCGGGTGTACATTGACGGTGGTACGACACGTACTGGGGTGGGGGTACGACTGGAACGTACTGGGGTGTAGGTACACGGGGGTATGACACGTACTGGGGTGGGGGTACGACTGGAACGTACTGGGGTGTACCTAGACGGGTGGGGGTATACATACACGGGGGGTACGTGTCGGACGTACGGGGGCTGGGGGGAGTGTTGGGCGCGTATGCGGGCACATGTCTCCATGGTTGCTATAGATGTTCGGTGCGGACGGTGTTTTTTTCCATACGGTTGTACGCTCGGACGCACGGGATGGATCGTGATTCCTCGGTCGGACTTGGCTTTTCACGTTTGTAAGGTAAATCGTCCGAGGACGTGTCGGACACATTTTCCGACCCGAGGACGTGTGGGGAATGATTCCCAGTGCGGTTCGTATGGACTTTTTACCATGCGAATCGTGATTGCCAGTTCGTACGGCACTTGTACGATTCGTACGGTAAAAAGACCCGATACGAGTCGCACGGGGAAATTTTTTGCCGGATCGTGATCGGCACCTAAGTGTTCACAAATGCTTTACACACTGCCTCTGAGAAAAGCCTGTCTGCTCGTGCCAAGCTATCAAGGGGGTGAGCAGGGGTTATTTTAGCAGTTTACCCCCTTACCCTGACTAGACGCAAGGGCCCCTATTTGGTCAAAGGTACCTACCTCTGCCAACTAGAGACCCCCAAATCTAACATTGGCGGGCAGCGGTGAAGATTCTGGACTTGCATTTGTGACTCATATACAGTGATTGGTGAACACTACTAGTGAGTGCAGACCAAAACGCGACCACACACTTTTGGTAGATTGTTTTTCCTGGGATTTTCTATTTTTGCAAAGAACTGCCAAGTTTAACAACCAGGGAGAAAGCAGTATCCATAGCATCTGTTGATTATGATTGGGAAGAGGAGAAACTGGAATGCTACAATGTGAGACAGCTCAAGCACTTCTGCAGGAAATTTAAAGTTTCAATGACCGGTATCTCCAAGAAGGATGAGTTTCAAAAGGCGCTGTGGGCCTGGGTCGAAGTAAGGAATACCCCTGAGGATAAGGAAGGGGTTGAGAATGCAGATGAGCAGCTGGAGGGGCCATTTGGTCCAGGGGGAAGGAGAGCAATTTCCCCAGTACGTAGCGGTGTTTCTGACAAAGGCCTGTCCCTAGAAGAGTTGGTGGAAGGAAGGAGTGTAGGATGCATGAAATGGAGCTTGCCAAGCTCAAGTTGGGTGGGCAACTGGAGTTAGAGAATAGGAAATTGGCCATAGAGGAAAAAAGAATGCAGTTGGAGCATGAGAAAAGTTTGAGGGAGTTGGAGATGAAAGCAAGGAGCTTAGAAATTACTCCCTCTGGTGGCAGCCCCCCATCCATGCCTGTTGAAGCCAGGGTGTATATTCCTAAAGATTTGGTAAAAGAGTTTTTTAAGAATGATGACATTGGGCAGTGGTTCAAAGCCTAAGAGGTAGCCATTTCTTCCCATCATGTCCCTGAGAAGGATTGGGGAGCGGGGTAGTGGGGGCGGTTCCTTAGTGAGGAGCGGGATACACTGTTAGACTTGCCTTCTGAAGTCCATACTTCTTATAGCCACATGAAAGATGCATTGATGTCCAGGTATAGGTTGACTCCTGAATTGTATAGGCAGAGGTTCAGGAATTGCAAGAAGATAGAGGGCAATAACAGGGTAGAATATGCCACTTTGTTCTGCAGAGCATTGGATGGTTGGGGGAAGGGTAACACAGTGAATGATTTTGAGGCGCTCTTTGATTTAATTGCATGGGAGCATTTGTCAAGTAATTGTTTTCCTGAGCTATGCCAGCACCTGACTGATAGTAGGCTGACTAACCCTAGGAAGCTTTCTGAGGATGCAGACCGCAGGGTGAGCACCCGGGTCCACAAGGGTCACGTGGGAGACTCAGCCAAAAGAGTGGGCAGGGTCCCCAGCAGAAGAGTAGAGGGGACAAGGGTAAACAGAGGGGGTTCCAGAAAGGTCCCCAAAGTAATTCCCAAGGGAACCAAGGGCAATGTTCCCAGCTCCCCCTGAGAAGAAGCAAGGGGCCCGACGGGTAAACCTGTTCAAAGAGGGCCCATAACCTGTTTTAAGTGTGGCCTAGTGGGTTACAGTGCATGGGATCCCAAATGTCCCCAGTTTGGGAAGACAGCACCCACTGATGCAGCCCACGGCAGTTGGCTAGTGTAGCCCTGGGTGAGGAGATGAGTGCCCAAGGTGGGTATAGGTTGACTCCTGAATTGTATAGGCAGAGGTTCAGGAATTGCAAGAAGATAGAGGGCAATAACAGGGTAGAATATGCCACTTTGTTCTGCAGAGCATTGGATGGTTGGGGGAAGGGTAACACAGTGAATGATTTTGAGGCGCTCTTTGATTTAATTGCATGGGAGCATTTGTCAAGTAATTGTTTTCCTGAGCTATGCCAGCACCTGACTGATAGTAGGCTGACTAACCCTAGGAAGCTTTCTGAGGATGCAGACCGCAGGGTGAGCACCCGGGTCCACAAGGGTCACGTGGGAGACTCAGCCAAAAGAGTGGGCAGGGTCCCCAGCAGAAGAGTAGAGGGGACAAGGGTAAACAGAGGGGGTTCCAGAAAGGTCCCCAAAGTAATTCCCAAGGGAACCAAGGGCAATGTTCCCAGCTCCCCCTGAGAAGAAGCAAGGGGCCCGACGGGTAAACCTGTTCAAAGAGGGCCCATAACCTGTTTTAAGTGTGGCCTAGTGGGTTACAGTGCATGGGATCCCAAATGTCCCCAGTTTGGGAAGACAGCACCCACTGATGCAGCCCCCGGCAGTTGGCTAGTGTAGCCCTGGGTGAGGAGATGGGTGCCCAAGGTGGGTGGGGTCCCGCAGAGATGTCCCTTGTCTCGTTAGGAGACTGTGAGGTGGTCGCCAGGACCCAAATACCTGATAACACTAAGAAGTACAGGCAGTGGGTGACCATCAATGGCCATAGAGTGGAGGCTCTTAGAGACACAGGAGCCAGTGTGACAGCTGTCAAGTGTCACCTTGTATCTCAAGAGCAGGTTGTCCCCAATGCATTCTACCCAGTTGTTGCCGCTGATAACACAGAGCACCACTGCAAGGTAGCTCAGGTTCCCTTTGAGTGGGGGGGTCTCTGGTACTCTTCAGGTAGATGTGAGGCCAGCCATGCCTGTTGACTGTTTGTTAGGGAACGATTTGGAGAGCTCCCCTTGGGCGAAGGTGGAGCAAAGTGCTCATTTGGAGATGTTGGGTCTGCCTGACTGGTCGTGTGTAACCACACGGTCCATGGCAGCCAGTAAGGGTGCTCAAGACGACCTGGAACCTGAGAGGGAGGCCCAGGTACCTGCCTTAAAGAGAAGAGGCAGGGGGTGCGGGAAACGGGCCCAGAAGTTCCCACAGCCCAGGAGGAGGCAGACCCTGAGGGGGATGCCCTGGAGCCTACCGGGGAACAGGTAGCTGAACTGGGGGACCTGCCTGAGCTGACCTGACCCATTGGCAGCAGGAAGGAGGACCCTCCAGGGAAGAGTTCTGTGAGAAGCAGAACAAATGCACTTCTCTTGTGGGTTTGCGGCAGTAGGCTGCAAGCCAGGCAGCAGGTGATCAGTCTGGATCACATTGGATCTACTGGGAGAATGGTCTCCTGTATAGTGAGCCTAAGGTTTCTGAGCCTGGGTCAGCCCGTGTGCTGGTGGTACCCCAGCGCTTCAGAGCCTTCCTACTGGGGCTGGCTCATGATGTGCCATTGGCAGAACATTTGGGGCAGGACGAGACCCTTAAGATGCTTGTCACCCACTTTTATTGGCCTCAAATGCGCAAGAGTTCAGACACTCATTGCAGGACATGTCAGACTTACCAGGCAAGTTGAAAGAGTGGGAGGAAGCAAAAGGCTCCTCTCCAGCCATTCCCTGTGGTTAGCGCCCCCTTTGAACTGGTGAGTATTTACATTGTGGGGCCACTGGACCCCAAGACAACCATGGGCAGCAGGTTCATCCTGGTCTTGGTGGACCATGATCCCGGTACCCGGAAGCCATACCTCTGAGGACAGTGACGGTTCCTGTGGTGGGACGGGCACTGATGGGAATTTTCTCCCGAGTGGGATTCCCTCGGGAGCTAGTGTCCGACCGAGGTACAAACTTAATTTCCAAACATATGAAGTCCCAGTGGCAGGAGTTTGTGGTAACCTACAAGTTTACCACTCCTTACCACCCCCAAGGAAATGGGTTGGTTGAGAGATTCAACCGAACCCTAAAAGGCATGATTATGGGTCTTGAGGAACCTATGAAGTGTAAGTGGGACGTCCTCTTACCATGCCTGCTCTGTGCATACCATGAGGTGCCACAGAAATCTCTAGGGTTCAGTCCCTTATGGTAACCCAGTGAGAGGACCTCTGAGTTTGGTCAAGGAAGGCTGGGAGCAATCTCCCAGGAAACCTCCCCAGGATGTGTATAGCTACATGCTGGCCTTCAGGAACCAGACTAGGTGTTTCAGGCAACTCGCTGAGGCGAATCTGGAAGCCAGCCAGGAGGAGATGAAGCGGTGGTACGACCAGAATGCCACTCTGGTAGAGCTTTAGCCTGGTCAGAAAGTGTGGGTCATGGCCTAGTGGAGCCCTGCATGATCCAGGATAAGGGGACCTGACCATTTGAGGTGGTGTAGCGCAAAAGTCCTGTTACCTATTTGGTGGAATTGCGGTCTCCCAGGAACCCCTTGCGGGTCCTGCATGTCAACCGCCTGAAGCCCCACTTGGAGAGGTCCGAAGTAGGCATGCTCTTAGTGACAGATGCTGGAATGGAGGAGGAGACTGAGCCTCTTCCTGACCTCCTGTCGGCAACAGAGCAAGATGGGTCAGTGGATGGTATAAACCTCTCTTCCACCCTGACCCCTGAGCAACAGAATGACTGCCGCCACTTACGGGGACAGTTTTCTGATCTGCTCTCCCTGATTCCCAGTGTCACTGATTGGTGCATCCATAATCTGGACACTGGAGACAGTCTTCCTGTGAAGCACAAAACTTACAAGGGTGACTGACAGGGTGAGGGCTTGCATTAAGGAGGAAGTCTCCAAGATGCTTGCGTTAGGTGTGATTGAGTCCTCTAACAGTCCTTGGGCCAGCCCAGTGGTCTTGGTCACAAAGGCTGCCGCACCGGGTGCCACGCCAGAACTCCGGTTCTGCGTGGACTACCGAGGGCTTAATTCAGTCACAAGGACTGACGCACACCCCATCCCCAGAGCTGATGAGCTCATAGATCGGTTAAGGGCTTCCCGGTACCTCAGCACGTTTGGGTGAGCAGTCTATATATCGACTTTTTAATATCGAGGGACATAAATATCGAGTCAAAAATATCTAAAGTAAAAAATATCGAAATATATAATATCGATGTGAAAAATATAGTTTTTTTTTTTAATTATATGTCGATGTAAGTAATATCGTTAGTAATAATATCGACATGTTAAAATATCGTTATTGTATGTTTAGTAAATATTTTGAAGTTGTTTGTATAAATAGTTAAAATGTATATAATATGAGAAATATTTATATTCTTTTAGGGGCGGGATGTTGGGTTATAGGGGAGATGGGTGGGGAGTGTTTTACAAATATTTATTAATTTTGTAACATATTTTTACATTTAAATAGAAAATTTGAAATAAATTTGGCATTTTATGTTTAATTTTAGGAGCGGGATGTTGGGTTATAGGGGATAAGGGTGGGGAGTGTTTTAAAAATGTTTATATATTTTAGAATTAAAAAAAAAAATATTTAGAAATTTTAAATTTAATTTAGAATTTTAAAATTAATTTTAGGAGCGGGATGTTGGGTTATAGGGGATAAGGGTGGGAAGTGTTTTAAAAATGTTTAAATATTTTAGAATTAAAAAAAAAAAATATTTAGAAATTTTAAATTTAATTTAGAATTTTAAAATTCATTTTAGGAGCGGGATGTTGGGTTATAGGGGATAAGGGTGGGAAGTGTTTTAAAAATGTTTATATATTTTAGAATGTTTAAAAAAATGTATGTAGAAATTTTAAATTTAATTTAGAATTTTAAAATTAATTTTAGGAGCGGGATGTTGGGTTATAGGGAATAAGGGTGGGAAGTGTTTTAAAAATGTTTATAAATTTTAGAATGTTTTTTAAAATAAATTTATAATTTTAAATGTCATTTAGAATTTTATATTTAATTTTCGGATTGGGATGTTGGGTTACAGGGGATAAGGGTGGGAAGTGTTGTAAAATTTTGTTTTTAATTTGGAATATTTAATAAATTTAATTTGAAATTTGGAATAAAAATATATTTTTTATATTATCTTTTAGTAGTGGGATGTTGGGTTATAGGGGATGAGGGTGGGGAGTGTTTTAAAAATTTTGATTTATGTAGGAATAATTTGTATAAAAAATTTAGAAAATTAGAATACAATTTCGAATGTTATATTTAATTTTAGGAGTGGGATGTTGTGTTATGGGGATAAGGGTGTGGAGTTTTATAAAAATGTGTAAAATGTTGGTAATATTGTATAAAAAGTATTTATAAATTTTGATTTAGATTGTACAATTTAAAAATTTTTGGGGGATTGGGATGTTGGCTTATAGGGGATAAGGGTGGGGAGTGTTTTAAAAAGTTATTTTAAATTAGTAATATTGAGTAATTTATATTAAAAAAAATATATTATAATATAATATTTTGGGATACATTTTAGATTGGGGAGTTGGATTTGTAGAGGATAAATGTGGGTATTGTTTTATGTAAAATTTTTAATAATGATTAACACATATCTTTTTTTTATATATTAATATTTATATATTTGTATTGCAATTACTGTAATTAAATACATATTGGAGTGGGAATATAAAATTAATTAAGATCAGTATACATGATCTAGTGTAATTAAATATATTTATGAGTGGGAATACTAAATTAATGAAGTTTAGTGTTTTGCACCTACCATAATTAAATATAGATTTGAGTGAGAATAGTACATTTATTAAGTTCAGTGTCCAGCACCTACCCTAATTAAATATATTTTGGAGTGGGAATAGTAAATTAATTCAGTTCAGTGTCCAGCACTTATTTTAATTAAATATAGACTGTAGTGGGAATAGTAAATTAATTAAGTTCAGTGTCCAGCACATACCCTAATTAAATATAGATTGGAGTGAGAATAGTAAATTTATTAAGTTCTGTGTCCAGCACTTATCTAAATTAAATGTAGACTGGAGTGAGAATAGTAAATTAATTCAGTTCAGTGTCCAGCACCTACTATAATTAAATATAGATTGGAGTGAGAATAGTAAATTTATTCTGTTCAGTGTCCAGCACTTATGTTAATTAAATATAGACTGGAGTGAGAATAGTAAATTAATTCAGTTCAGTGTCCAGCACCTACTCTAATTAAATATAGATTGGAGTGAGAATAGTAAATTAATTCAGTTCAGTGTCCAGCACCTACCCTAATTAAATATAAATTGGAGTGAGAATAGTAAATTAATTAAGTTCAGTGTCCAGCACTTATCTTAATTAAATATAGACTGAAGTGGGAATAGTAAATTAATTAAGTTCAGTGTCCAGCACCTACTCTAATTTAATATAGGTTGGAGTGGGAATAGTAAATTGATTAAGTTCAGTGTCCAGCACTTATCTTAATTTAATATAGACTGGAGTGGGAATAGTAAATTAATTAAGTTCAGTATCCAGCACCTACCCTAATTTAATATAGGTTGGAGTGAGAATAGTAAATTAATTAAGTTCAGTGTCCAGCACTTATCTTAATTAAATATAGACTGGAGTGGGAATAGTAAATTAATTAAGTTCAGTGTCCAGCACCTACCCTAATTTAATATAGGTTGGAGTGAGAATAGTAAATTAATTAAGTTCAGTGTCCAGCACTTATCTTAATTAAATATAGACTGGAGTGGGAATAGTAAATTAATTAAGTTAAGTGTCCAGCACCTACTCTAATTTAATAGAGGTTGGAGTGAGAATAGTAAATTAATTAAGTTCAGTGTCCAGCACTTATCTTAATTAAATATAGACTGGAGTGGGAATAGTCAATTAATTAAGTTCAGTGTCCAGCACATACTCTAATTAAATATAGGTTGGAGTGAGAATAGTAAATTTATTAAGTTCAGTGTCCAGCACTTATCTTAATTTAATATAGACTGGAGTGGGAATAGTAAATTAATTAAGTTCAGTGTCCAGCACCTACTCTAATTTAATATAGGTTGGAGTGAGAATAGTAAATTAATTAAGTTCAGTGTCCAGCACTTATCTTAATTAAATATAGACTGGAGTGGGAATAGTAAATTAATTAAGTTCTGTGTCCAGCACCTACTATAATTAAATATAGGTTGGAGTGAGAATAGTACATTTATTAAGTTCAGTGTCCAGAACTTATCTTAATTAAATATAGACTGGAGTGGGAATAGTAAATTAATTAAGTTCAGTGTCCAGCACATACTCTAATTAAATATAGGTTGGAGTGAGAATAGTAAATTAATTAAGTTCAGTGTCCTGCACTTATCTTAATTAAATATAGACTGGAGTGGGAATAGTAAATTAATTAAGTTCAGTGTCCAGCACCTACTCTAATTTAATATAGGTTGGAGTGAGAATAGTAAATTAATTAAGTTCAGTGTCCAGCACTTATCTTAATTAAATATAGACTGGAGTGGGAATAGTAAATTAATTCAGTTCATTGTCCAGCACCTACTCTAATTAAATATAGGTTGGAGTGAGAATAGTAAATTAATTAAGTTCAGTGTCCAGCACTTATCTTAATTTAATATAGACTGGAGTGGTAATAGTAAATTAATTAAGTTCAGTGTCCAGCACCTACTCTAATTTAATATAGGTTGGAGTGAGAATAGTAAATTAATTAAGTTCAGTGTCCAGCACTTATCTTAATTAAATATAGACTGAAGTGGGAATAGTAAATTAATTAAGTTCAGTGTCCAGCACATACTCTAATTAAATATAGGTTGGAGTGAGAATAGTTAATTTATTAAGTTCAGTGTCCAGCACTTATCTTAATTTAATATAGACTGGAGTGGGAATAGTAAATTATTAAGTTCAGTGTCCAGCACCTACCCTAATTTAATATAGGTTGGTGTGAGAATAGTAAATTAATTAAGTTCAGTGTCCAGCACTTATCTTAATTAAATATAGACTGGAGTGGGAATAGTAAATTAATTATGTTCTGTGTCCAGCACCTACTCAAATTAAATATAGGTTGGAGTGAGAATAGTAAATTTATTAAGTTCAGTGTCCAGCACTTATCTTAATTAAATATAGACTGGAGTGGGAATAGTAAATTAATTAAGTTCAGTGAGCAGCACCCACTCTAATTAAATATAGGTTGGAGTGAGAATAGTAAATTAATTAAGTTCAGTGTCCAGCACATACTCTAATTAAATATAGGTAGGAGTGAGAATAATAAATTAATTAAGTTCAGTGTCCAGCACTTATCTTAAATAAATATAGACTGGAGTGGGAATAGTAAATTAATTAAGTTCAGTGTCCAGCACCTACTCTAATTTAATATAGGTTGGAGTGAGAATATTAAATTAATTAAGTTCAGTGTCCAGCACTTATCTTAATTAAATATAGACTGGAGAGGGAATAGTAAATTAATTAAGTTCTGTGTCCAGCACCTACTTTAATTAAATATAGGTTGGAGTGAGAATAGTAAATTAATTAAGTTCAGTGTCCATCACCTACTCTAATTTAATATAGGTTGGAGTGAGAATAGTAAATTAATTAAGTTCAGTGTCCAGCACCTACCCTAATTAAATATATTTTGGAGTGAGAATAGTAAATTAATTAAGTTCAGTCTGTAGTTGGAGTAGTATATTAATTAGGTTTTTTAAATAGCAATTATTATAATTAAATATAGAGTTGAATAGGAACAGTTAAATTACTTCGTTTCAATTTACAATAAATCTGTAGATTTTAGTTTTGGTTGGATAAAAGATAGAAGTTATATCAGAATGCAAATTGCAAATTTTTGTAGAAAATAGTAGAAAGGAAATTAAGATTTGTTTTATAGTTGTTGGAATGTATATTAATTACAGAGAAAATATTGTTTATTATTATGCATATTATAATAATTAAATCATTGAAATAAACATGTAATAAAATAATTAATTTTTAACATTTGTATTATTATAATAATTTTTTTATAATGGATATATATTTTTGTAATGTATATTTTGGACATTAATATATGAACAGACAAAATAATTAAAAAAAAATCTGATTTTTATAGCTGTTTAATATTTTTAAATTTATATTGTGTACTCTCAATATTTTTAGACTTTATTTGAATTTATAAGAAATTGTATGTTTTGAAATATATGATTAATATATTTTAATTATTAATATTAATATTAGATAATTAATATTGAAAATGTTTACATTTTAGAATAGTTCTTTTTATTTTTAGTTTTGGTATATTGTAGATACAATATATTAATTATATCATGTTTATACATTTTGTTTGGTAATATATACATTTTTATTATTATATTAGTAAATATTATATTTATTATTATAAGTTAAATAATTTTCACATATATAAAGAAAATAGGTATTATTTTAGAGTATTTAGTTCTAATGTTTTACTAATTTTTAAAGTAATGTGTAATGTTAAATAAATAGTTAGGGCATTTATTGGTATTTTTTTAGTTGTTATGTTTGTTTGGGTCTTTTATTTTGTAACCGCTCGCTGTTGTTTTGGGTTATTTTGGTAGAATCCAGGTCGCGGTCGGGAGCTGTTTCGCGTTTGAGAAGGTAAGAGTTATTTTCTTTATTATTAAATAGTTTTAAGTGTTTTGTGGAAGTAGTAATGTTGTAATAAGTGTGTATGGATTGATGTTTTAGAAGTTAGGGTGTTAGTAATAGTTTGTATACGGTTTTATAATTTACGTTGTGTTCCGTGTTTGCGGCTTTGTTAGTGTTTTGTTATTTAGGTGTGTTAAAGTTTTATAGTCTTTGAATAATGTTTGTAGTGATGTTTTTAGGTGCATTATGTGTGTTTGTGTGTGGGTGGGAATGTTTGTTTCTCTTTTGTAGGTTTTACGGAGAAGATATTTTCGTCTCTTCCAAACACCGTTTTTTAAAAAAAGGAAGTGTGTATTAGTTGTGTTTACTAATATTTATTTTACACTTCCTTTATTGTTCGGGTTTCCAGGAGCGGTTATTTATCTTTTTAATATTTTTCGGGATTTTTATGGTTAATGGATTGTCGTTTTTTGGCGTAGACGTTTTTTTCGAAAAACAGTTGTATTTTTCCATTTTATTTGGATTCATTTTTGATACCTATGGATTTTGAACTACCTGGATTTATTTGGAAGGAATGTTATTATCCTATTGGAGCAACTAGACAGGTAAGTTCATTTAAATATTTTAATTGTGGGTGGGCAAATGTTATATATTTAATATTGTTGTTGTGTACTTGTTTTGTTTAATTATGTTGTCTAAATATATGTAGATATAAATTATTTATATATTTTAGACCACATAATTAAATATGTGATATAATAAAGTGGTTTCTTTATGTTGTGATAGTTGTTTTAGTAGAATTGTGGGTTTATATTTTTGAAAGGGTTTAGAAGAGAGTTTGAGCTATTATATTTAAGTACTCAAGTCCTCTTGTGGATGGGTATAGCTGTACCTGTTGTTGTAGGTAATTATACATTTGAGTAGTTTGTCCAGATTGTTTTGGTTTTAATTGTAGGACAGATTGTTCCATTCTTAATTCTTGGAAACTTTGTTCCTTTTGTATGGCAATTAGTAGTTTTTGTAGTGTTGGAGTTGTTCTCCCAGTAGAAGTTAGGAATGCATTATGCCAGCCCTCGACTGTGTTGTTAGTTTTGGCTTGTTGGTTGAGTGTACTTACATATACATTCCACCAAGGTATTTGGAACTTGGGCTGACGTCTATGGCCTGATCTGTGTAGTCTCCCCACCCAGGTATCCTCAAAATAATCTAAGAGGGGAGATAACTTTACTTCATTTTGTTTGTAGAATGGACTTTCTAATAAAAGATTGTAATGTTCTGCAACATCTGTGGTTGGTACATAAGCTAGGGCTGTTAGAAGTTTTATTTGATGTGCAAAAGTTATGTTTGTGGCATATTCTACACTTAGTGAAGATTTTTGTAAATGTCTCCATATACATTGGTTTAGATGGAAGTAACATCCTTGGATAGCTGTATGGGGGTACAGTTTTAGAATGCAATTTATCATGGCTTGCTCAAAGTCTATGATGATTCTTTCAGGGGAAAAATCATTTGATTCTTGTTTTAGTTTTCCTAGCATTTCATTATATGTTGTGTTTTGTTTGTTAGGTAATAGTGCATAGATTAAAGGTATGGAAGTGTTGTGATATTGACTGTGTATTGTGTAAAGCTGGTAGAATGGTTTTGGGCATATTGTAAAGGTGCCATCCATCATCCATGTTTGGCATTGTTGGAGTTTAGTTATATTGTTTGCAGTAGCAAACAGTATGATTCTTTTTTCTGTACTTTTGTTATAAAAAAAAATAAAAGGTTCATTATTGTGGGTGATAGTTAATTCTGGTGGAATGATGATATCTTGAAAAGTTTTAGGGGATGGTATTGTTGTTGTGGTTGATTTTTTGGTCCTAGCAATTATTCGTTTTATAGAAGCAATTGATGGTAATTGGCCTCTTGCTTCTTTGGGCACTCTAGGTAATAGTTCTTTTAGGATTACACTTGTAGCAGTTTGTGAACCAGTGCTTAATTCTTTTATATTTTCAAGGGTTGATCTGACTTCTATTTCAGAGAGATTGGGTGGATGGTTATGCTCTCTTGTATATAGTACAGTTGTTTCTCTTGTTGTTGCTCGTCCGTAGCATTTGTTAGAATAATATTTAAAACACTTCCAGTTCACTTTTCGTTCCGTCTGCTTTTCTTGGGTGTATGTGTAACCCATGTAACACAATAGGAATTTTCCTTTCTGCGATGTTATAAATTGGGCTTCTTCTGTCATTGTGATGTGTTAGAAATCTGGAAAAAATGTATATGAAAATATATGCAATAGTACTTTATATATTTCTATGAAAATAGGAAACAAAAAAACTTTTTTATATATACTTACCAAGTGTTTTTGGTTGTATTTGAACGAAGATGTTCTTTGTAGACAAAATGCTGTTTAGTTGATGTAGTCTCTGAAAGTTAAAGAACATATATTGTTTTGGTTGTTTTAGTTTTTTTAAGTGGGGTGGTATTGCTGTTTGGTATAGACTATATTTTTTTTGTTGAAACGTTTTTTATTGTTTTCCAAATCAACAACTCAACAAACATCCCCCCGCCTCCACCCGTCCAGGAAGTACCACACATTTATCATCAAGACCAATTATCCAGGAGAAGGAACAACCTTCCCACCCAGTCCCCTACCCACCCTCCCCCACCCCATGTCAGTGTGCCCCCGTCCCCTACCCCTCTTCCGATGTGCCCCTCCTCCCTAATAAATAAGATACAGGAGCCCAACCTCTCCCTAAGCAAACGGAGCCTTCCCTCATGCCGAGTGGTATAGACTATAGGTGTTAATTTATACAGGTTTTTAAAAACTTAAAAAAGAGAACATGGATTTGTTTAGGGGTTTAGGATGTTTTGGGGTTTGAGTAGGATCTAATTGATATTTTAGAAAGTATTTTGATAGTATACTTACTTTTTTAGTGAGTCCTTTCTGGCAATGTTCAATCTTTTCTTTAGCTGTTTTGAGTAATATCTGTAGTGGAAACATAAAGAGATGGAATATATAAGTTAGTTATTTATTTGAGTAAAGATAAATTAGTGTTTTAGTTTAATTTGGCAGTTTAGTTAGAAAAGATAATTTACTTACGTTTTTAGAATAGTAGTAGGATGTAGGTTTCTTCTGTTTAGCAGAGTTTCTTCTTCGTTCAATGCTGTGGTTTAAGGCACAGTAGAAGACTTGTTTTAATTGGTTTATATAGTGGTTTTAAATTGTTTCTTGAATGTTATTGGTTGTTTTCTGTATGTGGCCTTTCTATTGGATGTTTTGAATTTTTTTTATTTAATTGGTTTCCTTTTATGGAAAATGCTAAGTAAGAGTATATTTAGTTTTAAAGGAGGAGAGTTTTAAATAATTATATAGAAAAAGATTGTTTATAATGTGTTTTAATTTTTTTGAATGTGTTCGAAATGCCTATGTGATAATTATTTCAGTGTTTTTTTATTATGTTGTTAAATATTGATATAGTTATAAATGTTATGTTTATGTTTAAGTAGAATATAATTGGAAAATGTATGTTTTAGGAAAATATTGTATTTATGTTGTTTAAAGTATTGGTTTTATATGTATTAGAAAAAAAACGATATTATTGATGTCTATATTTTGGTTATCGATATTTGTTACATGTGTTATATTTATTTATTTATGTCGATATTTAGTATTGCGATATTGATGTGTGCGATTTTTGTGTGATCGATATAATTGTATTACGATATTGTAGTGTCGATATTAGTGTAGTTTTTTAATTAAGTATACAATGTCGATAATTTTGATGTCGATATTTTTGTTGCGATATTTGTGTAGTTCGATAATGTGTCTTTCGATAATATGTCAGAGATCCGCACGTTTGACCTAACGTCTGGGTACTGGAAGATCGCCTTGACTGATGGGGCAAGAGAGAGGTCAGCATTCTCCATACCAGATGGGCACTACCAGTTCTGAGTTATGCCCTTTGGAAAGAAGAATGCCCCTGCCACCTTTCAGAGGTTGGTCAACCAGGTGTTGGCTGGACTAGAAGAGTTCAGTGTCGCCTACCTGGATGACATTGCAGTGTTCAGCGCCAGTTGGGAAGAACATCTGCACCACCTCTGGGAAGTGTTGATGGCGCTGTGGAGGGCAGGCCTCACGATCAAGGCGAGTAAGTGCCAGATCAGGCAAGGTTCCGTGGTGTACTTGGGACACCAGGTTGGGAGCGGCCAGGTGGCGCCCCTCCAGCCCAAGATTGAAACCATCCTGGCTGGGGAACCCCCCAAAACCCAAACAGAGGTGAGAACCTTTTCAGGACTCACTGGGTACTACAGGAGGTTTGTCAAGGAGTATGGCAGCATTGTTTCACCCTTGACAGAGCTGACTTCCAGGAAGCAACCCAAGAAAGTGATTCGGACTGACACCTGTCAGAAATCTTTTGAGGCCCTGAAAACTGCTATGTGCACGGCGCCCGTGCCTCTGGCACCCAGCTTCTCCAGGGAGTTTATCGTTCAGACAGACGCTTCAGAGCATGGTGTGGGGGCTGTTTGTCACAGATGAATGAGGAGGGCCTAGATCAACCTGTAGCCTTCATCAGTAAGAGGTTTATTCCATGGAACAGAGGTGGAGTACGATTGAGCGTGAGGCATTTGCTGTGGTCTGGGCAATGAAGAAGCTGAAACCATACCTGTTTGAGACTCACTTCCGGGTTCAGACAGACCACAGGCCCCTCAGTTGGTTGATGCAGGTTGAGAATCCAAAGCTGTAGAGGTGGTCCATTTCCCTACAGGGTATGGACTTCAAGGTGGAACACCGCCCTGGTACAGAACACGCCAATGCTGACGGTCTGTCCAGATTTTTCCGGACTTAGTGATGATGACTCCCAGGAGGTAGGGTAGTTCTCCCTACATTTCAGCTGGAGGGGTCACGTGTTAGACCTGGCACCTTGGTGTGGGTCTCCCTTCCATTTGTTGCTGTTGCCTCATGTGTTTTTGAAGTTTAGAGACTTTTGGGCACTCTGCCACTGCTATCCAGTGCCACAGTGCAAGAGCTCCCTATGGTAAATTGATAGCTGGATTAGCAATTCCATGATTGGATAGTTTGGTTTTCCTGTCAGACCCTAGTACAGTACACCAGGGGTGTCCAGGGCTTGTAAACCAAATGCTGCTGGTGGGCTTGCAGTACTGGTTGTTCCACCCACAGAAGCAGCCTGTAAAAGTGTGTCCCTGGTCTGCCATTGCAGAGCCTGTGTGCAGTCTGGTACTGTCATGCTGACTGGCAATGTGCACCCACTTGCCAGTCCCTAAACCTTCCCTTTTCTTCATATCAGACACCTCGATGGTAGGCCCAAGGGCTGGGTGCATTGTAAAGTAGGACATGCCCTGGTGTGTGTGGCAAGTCCTAATAGAGATTTACAGCTATTTTCGTTTTTCAATATTGCAAGGCTACCTGTTCCCCATAGGCCAGAATGGGTAGTTTGATTATTACATCTTATAATCCTAACTGACTCAGAGAACTAGGTAGAAATTCTAGTTTAGTATGCCTGAACTCAGAATAATAAAATGCATCTTTTAGTGAAGTTGGTTTTAATATATAGAAAGTAGGTATTTTCTTGTCGAACCATCCAAGCCTGCCTCTGCTAGGTTGTGTATTCCTTGTCTGGAGTTTGAGTGACAGGGGCTGGGGGATTCCAGGAGACAGGGTGAGTCAGCACAGGGCTGAATAGAGAGCTCTGCATGTAGATGGGTGGGAGGAGTTGCACCTGGGACCTGAATAGGGCTGTGCCTTCCCTCCACAATGCTGGCTCCACCTCCTGTGGTGCATTTGATGTCCCTGGCCTGCACGGTGAAAGGAAAGAAGGAGTCTTGTCAACAAAGTGCTCCAGGACTGACCAGAGCTGGTTTGGACTAGGCAAAGGCCTGCCTGCCTTCAGAGAACAAAGAGAAACTGTGTATAAAAAGGGGGATCCAGACCCCAGAACTTTAGATCACTTTGGGAAACAAGAAGAAACCTTTGCTGAGGAGAGGAACCAGAGAGACTGAGGAGAGACTATCCCTAAGCTGAAGTGCTGCTTGGGGGATTGGCCTGCAGTGGTTGCCTAAACTGCCAAAGAAAGGAGAGAGGAACTTTGTGTGTACTTTCATCAACTTGTAAAGGATCTCCAAGGGCTTGAGTGAGAGCTTACCTCCTGCTGAAGTCTCAGGGACAACAGACTTCACCCACCAGCTCCCAAGAGTTCTTTTGGAAGTGTCTGCTGCTGTGCGAGGCTTTCTGAAGGACTGCGTGTCGCAAGGAGCTGGAAGCGCGACTCACGAAGAAGAAGTGTGTCGCCGCCGCAGCCGCTGTCGTCGCATCACCGAAGAAGAGGATCGATGCCTCATCAGACGCCGCTGCATCAACGGAGAAGCGTGTTGCCACCGCTGCAGTTTCCGCATCATTGCCGAAGCGCCTCGCATCGCCAGAGAAGAGGATCGACGTCGCCTCACATGCCGTCGCATCACCGAGTAGCGTGTCGCAGGGCCTGGCAGGCTCAGAAGAATCGTTGAGTCACCGCACGGCCGTCGCATCATTGCCGAAGCATCTCGCATCACTGGAGAAGAGGATCGACGTCGCATGAGACGCAGCCGCATCACCGAGAAGCGTGTCGCAGGGCCTGTCATGGCTCAGAAAAATCATTGAGTCGCCGCAAGGCCGTCAGGCATGCACTCATAGTGTTGCATCAAGAAGAAGACGCCATCTTTGTCACATTGTACCGGATCTTCATCGCATCACGGCATTGCGTGCCTCATCGCACGGAAGCGCAGTAAGAAACCGATGCATCACCTCCCCTCGCAGAGAAGAACCGACGCATCCCCTACGCATCAGTAGGGACCCGACGCATCACCGTTCTTGCGTGTAAGGAACCGACGCATCACCTTCCCTGCAACACTTTCATTGTATAGCATCACTTATCCTGAGGTACATTAAACTCAAAGTGTCGCTTTTAACATCTAAAGAGAACTAAGCTAATTTTACCATCTTAAGTACAGTATTGTGGATTTTTGACGTTTGTGGTCTTGTGTTCAGTCTATATAAAGAATACTTATTTTTAATATACAACTTGTGTGGTGTCCATCTGTAGTGTTGTCACTGAGTTACTGTATGTGTTCACAAATGCTTTACACACTGCCTCTGCTCGTGCCAAGCTACCAAGGGCGTGAGCAGGGGTTATTTTAGGAGTGTACCCCCTTACCCTGACTAGACACAAGGGCCCCTATTAGGTCAAAGGTACCTACCTCTGCCAACTAGAGACCCCCAAATCTAACACTCCGAATCCAATCTCTCCTGTTCTCCCTCCACACTACTCTCATCTGCATTCTCTCACCAGCAGCCATCCATGCCCTGCCTCTGTCAGCATCCAAAATCCGCAATCTGCACATCCCAAATGCCATCTCCTTCCGCCTCACCATCAGTCCTTCACTGCATCTCGCATGCCCCCTCTGCCACTCACCCTCTCTCTACTCCCCTGCAAACACACCACTTTCACTTCATGCTATCAGCACCTCGACATCCATGTATTATTCCATCAGATTCTCTCATAAAAATAGAAATTACAGGTGGCACACATGTGAACATCGCTCTGCAGAAAGGCCAAAGGTTGGCAAGTTCGATCACCTCCATCTGATGCACTGACAGGCACCACGGAAAGCTCCAACCCACAACCTCCAACTCACCCAGACACCACAAACACTCAACAAGCATTTGCAATGCAATCGGTCTTGCTTTTGGGACCTTATAAGTATTTACTTATGCTGGATATTAGTGCATATTACTGCGTATTCTGTTTCATGTGAAGCGACCACTGATAAGAGTTTTTGCCTTCTAGGGAGTTCACATTGCAGCATCTCACTGTCTGCCGGTTGTTCCTTTGGGAAACTTCGGGATAACTGAAGCAAGACCCGCAGATTGTAGACTGGCTACAGAGTGAAACGCAGCATCGAAGCTGATTGCAGTAGGGACATGGCTGCTTCTTGGCTTTACAGAGCCTTTATGCTGCCACATTGTAACAAGAGCTGCAGTTTTTATGCCCCCTCCCCAGCAGCAGGAGCTGTAGCCATTATACTACATGCAGCCGTTACGTGATGCAAGAACTGCAGCATCTACCCCAAGTGCTGCATGACCTGCTGCCATAGACTGTTCTAGACTGGCTGCTACAGGACACTTATATTCGAGCCCAATCACGACGATTTTGGAAAACATACCATCATATATAATAGGGCACTTTTATGCAACTTCTTTACACATTTCCAGAGCACATTTACAGAGCAGAGATATACCATAAAAAGTAATTGGGAAGAAGTCTTTTTTTTGCAGGGCTCTTTCTTTGTCAAGACAATTTTTATATATGAATAAAACAAAACCACAGGACACACGATAAGTAGGCAAAACTTTCTGCACGCTGCCAACCCTTGCAAAATTATGCCACTGCCTCATTCTCTTCCCCTAATGCCTCTGCCAGCTTGTCGTTACCCCTGCATTTGCCCACCTGTTCTCAAACAAAGTAACTGACAGCACGCACCCTCTGCCCCATGCATCCTCTGCCCCATGCACCATCTGCCCCCACGCACCCTCTGCCCCCATGCACCCTCTGACCCCATGCGCCCTCTGTCTCCATGCGCACTCTGCACCAGCAGGAGTCCTGGAGAGATACCCCAAGGTGCATGCTTACTCCCTGAAATTTAAAACGTTTCTCTTCTCTGAAACAGCCCCCGCCTTAATGACCTCCTTCCCCAAAAACAATACAGCAATGCCCCCACAACACTGGTAAATACGCAGTGCCATACAAAGACTACTCAAAGCTGTGTCGGGAGTCCCCTACCTGCACTCCCCTCTTTCCGGGCACTGCTCGGCCTCAGGTACTGGCAGGGCAGTGGGGCCAGCATCATCGCCCGCACCTCACAGCAACCTCACACAGAGCTGAGCCGGACTTTCCAATCCACAAGATCCACGCCTGGAGTTCAGGCTGCATGCGGAAGAGCCCCCAGAGTGATTGGTAGGTAAATTCCAGGTGTTGTCTCCAAAAGGACCAAAAAGAAAAAAGACGGGTCTTTCCAGCGCAGGTCCACCCTGGTCCAGAGCTCTCCTCTCGGAGAGCAGGAGCGGCGTCCCGCGCTACGGAGGTGCCCTGGCTGATCCCGGCTCCGACCACTTTGTTTTGTCACTTCTTACACTTTGCCAGACTCACTGCTTGCCCTCCTGGGAGAGAGAATTGTTTGGAGAGCTTCACCTTCAGGAGTGCAGCTTCCCTGCCCTGTAACAAGACCTTCCAAAGTTGCTGGAGGTGTGGGTGGAGGGACTTTGACTGAATGGATGGATGTGTGTGGATGGATGTGGATGAATTGGTTTATGGACGGACGAATGGGTGGGTTGGAGGATGGATGGACGGATAGATGGGAAGAAGGGCGTGGGTGGATGGATGGATGGATGGTAAGAAGGATGTGGGTGAATGGATGGATGGGCCAATCACTGGGTGACGGATTGATGGCCGTATGGACGACTGAATTAATATATGGTTTGATGAATGAATCGATTCGCCAATGATGAATGGATAGCTGGACGGATGGGTGTGTGGGTGGAGAGACTTGCACCACACAATGGATGGAGTTTTGCCTCCTCTTGTTAAACTTGTTAAGGGACCTGCTGCACTTTCGGGAAATCCAAACCACGATCTGAAATGATGAAGAGTGTCCTCGCCTCCCCGGTACGTCTCCTGACTATGATGCCACAGAAGTCCATCCACCTTCAATTACTACAAGTCCAGGAAACCCTAACAGCCGCCTGAAAGGACATTGTTGCTCCAGTCAACCCTTTCACTTCCCCGAACTCGTCTCCAATATTTCCACAACAAGCTTCCTTGAAACACTATCAAAATTAGAAATTTCTTCTGTGGCCGTATGCATGCCTTATCTCCAGACGTCAAAATAGTGACATGATTGTTGGGAAGCTGGACGAGCACTCCCCTCTATTTACTCAACATGCAACTACAAGGGCGAAACTTGCACGGAAATAACATGTACTTTAAATTAAACAAATAAACAGTTAACAACTCCTGCTTTCACCAATACATAATGTAGCACGTAAAACACATGATTGCCAGAGCCCTTTTGAAGATTCTTTTCTTTCTTTGACTCTTTTTGTGAAACATGAGAGGCCTAGGGCAGGGGATTTGAAGTGAAATATGACCGCTACCCTTTGGCGACTGCTGGGGCTCGTCCTGACCCGGAGGCGTTAAAAAAAATTGCATGCTTGAATTGAGCATGTGTTCTGGAAACTGCCATCTTTTGGTCAGGCAAAATAAGCCGTCAGCAGCGTGTGACACCAAAAAAGAGTGCAAATTCACCCAGCCAATCGCACAACAAACAAGCATTTAAAATGCAATAGGACTCGTGTTTACGTGAGACATATTGTATTAAAAACGGGATTGCAGGCTTTGATGAAGGCACGAACACGAGTAGGGTGGTTGAGGGGGACGAAAAGTCACAGACTGCTGGAGGGGGCAGGTGGGGGGGAACACAGGGAAGAAAATAGCATTGGAGTAAAGGGGCCGATAGCCTCAGAAGTATACAAATGACGACATCGCCGTCAGGAGGAGGGACTAACAATCTGAAAACCAATCAGAATACAGCATTTACCATCTAACCCAATCAAAAAGATGGGCGGAGAGTGGGCGGAGCTTCCATGAAGCTTCCCTGCTATAGTATATACTGCATGCCTCGCAAAGCGAGCAGCGCATGCGCGCTGCAACGCTAGACAAGACCTAAAAACAGCATCTTCTGGAAAATTCAAATGCTCTAAGGGAACGCAGGCTAAAGTGAAATGTTTCCCAAATGTTTGGATGTCGTGACAATGCTTCGGGATGGGACACTCTACCGTCTGAAATCCAGGCCAGAAAAACTCGCCAAGTGTGACAGATGTTCACCTCACCACCACACCAACCCACGTGGAGAGCGGCTCAACCACCTTGTGTCAGCCCATGTGTCCCATTTTGACTCCTTGTCTCCACAGCATCCTCAGAGCAGGGTGCCAGAAGTGATCCGAAGCAGCGGATATAGTGCCACGCACCATGTCACTCACACACAGCCGCCCTACAAGATCAGGCAGCTGATACAAGCACGAGCAGCATGAAACAAGCATTTGCAATGCAACAGGACTTGCATTTGTGAGAGTTTGAGCTATTTTTATTGTAAATGACATTGCCTTTTGTTTATGTTTTGGTTTTTGAAACATAAATAAAAGCCACTGTCATTTACAATGCCAATAGGTCAAACTTGCGTAAATGCGAGACCTATTGCATTGAAAATGCTTGTTGTTACCGCAAAGCTCTTTCCACAGCGCATACTGGCTCTTTTAACGTTACTCACAAAAACAAACAAGTACAGGTAAAGCACGAGATAGCTTCATGTTACCAAAAGCACAATGCTCCAGCACTGGAATTATAATCAACATAGTGGCAGAACTAAAATCCCAATGGCAGAAGTCAGGAGGCCTCACAAGGAACATATTAACCTGTAATGATTTGCTAGAATCTGTTGGAGAAATATGGTTAAAGACCAGTGTGCACACTGATGAGAGGTATATGAGTCCAGGACAGTGTCTCCTATGAATGAGCAGTGCGGACCCTGAGTAACAGTCTCTTAATCATGCAGTTTTGCCATCTGCACTAGTCCTGTTATCATCAGCGCTATTCTTATTGTTTTCATTGGCACTAGTCTAGTTGTCATCGGCACTAGTCTCGTTGTCATCGGCACTAGTCTCATTGTTATCATCAGCGCTATTTTCGTTGTTGTCATTAGTGTTGTCATCAGCACTAGTCTCATTGTTGTCATCACCTATTCTCACTGTTCTCGTTAGCACTAGTCCCACTGTTATCATCAGAGCTATAGTCATTGTTATCATCAGTGCTATTCTCATTGTTGTCATGAGCACTAGTCCCATTGTTATCATCAGAGCTATTTTCATTGTTATCATCACCACTAGTCCCATTGGTATCATCAGAGCTATTCTCATTGTTGTCATGGGCACTAGTCCCATGGTTATCAGTGCTATTCTCATTGCTGCCATGAGCAATAGTCCAATTGGTATCATCAGTGCTATTCTCATTGTTGGCATCAGCACTAGTCCCATTGGTATCAGCAGCGCTATTCTCATTGTTGGCATCGGCACTAGTCCCATTGGTATCATTAGCGCTATTCTCATTGTTGGCATCGGCACTAGTCCCATGGTTATCAGTGCTATTCTCATTGTTGGCATCAGCACTAGTCCCATTGTTATCATCAGTGCTAGTCTCATTGTTGTCATGGGCACTAGTCCCATTGCTATCATCAGCGCTATTCTCATTGTTGGCATCGGCACTACTCTCATTGCTATCATCAGCGCTATTCTCATTGTTGGCATCGGCACTAGACCCATTGGTATCATCAGCGCTATTCTCATTGTTGTCATGGGCACTAGTCCCATTGGTATCATCAGCGCTATTCTCATTGTTGGCATTGGCATTAGTCCCATTGGTATCATCAGCGCTATTCTCATTGTTGGCATGGGCACTAGTCCCATAGGTATCATCAGCGCTATTCTCATTGTTGGCATCGGCACTAGTCCCATTGGTATCATCAGCGCTATTCTCATTGTTGTCATGGGCACTAGTCCCATTGGTATCATCAGCGCTATTCTCATTGTTGGCATTGGCACTAGTCCCATTGGTATCATCAGCGCTATTCCCATTGTTGTCATGGGCCCTAATCCCATGGTTATCAGTGCTATTCTCATTGTTGGCATCGGCACTAGTCCCATTGTTATCATCAGTGCTATTCTCACTGTTGGCATCGGCACTAGTCCCATTGGTATCATCAGTGCTATTCTCATTGTTGGCATCGGCACTAGTCCCATTGGTATCATCAGCGCTATTCTCATTGTTGTCATGGGCACTAGTCCCATTGGTATCATCAGCACTTTTCTCATTGTTGTCGCGGGCACCAGTCCCATTGGTATCATCAGCGCTATTCTCATTGTTGTCATGGGCACTAGTCCCATTGGTATCATCAGCACTATTCTCATTGTTGTCGCGGGCACTAGTCCCATTGGTATCATCAGCGCTATTCTCATTGTGGTCATGGGCACTAGTTGCATGGTTATCAGTGCTTTTCTCATTGTTGGCATCAGCACTAGTCCCATTGTTATCATCAGTGATATTCTCATTGTTGGCATCAGCACTAGTCCCATTGTTATCATCAGTGCTAGTCTCATTGTTGGCATCGGCACTAGTCCCATTGTTATCATCAGTGCTATTCTCATTGTTGGCATGGGCACTAGTCCCATTGGTTTAATCAGTGGTATTCTCATTGTTGGCATCGGCACTAGTCCTATTGGTATCATCAGCGCTATTCTCATTGTTTTCATGGGGACTAGTCCCATTGGTATAATCAGTGCTATTTTCATTGTTGGCATCGGCACTAGTCCCATTGTTATCATCAGTGCTATTCTCATTGTTGGCATGGGCACTAGTCCCATTGGTTTCATCAGTGGTATTCTCATTGTTGGCATCGGCACTAGTCACATTGGTATCATCAGCGCTATTCTCATTGTTTTCATGGGGACTAGTCCCATTGGTATAATCAGTGCTATTTTCATTGTTGGCATCGGCCCTAGTCCCATTGTTATCATCAGTGCTATTCTCATTGTTTTCATGGGGACTAGTCCCATTGGTATAATCAGTGCTATTTTCATTGTTGGCATCGGCACTAGTCCCATTGTTATCATCAGTGCTATTCTCATTGTTGTCATGGGCACTAGTCCCATTGTTATCATTAGTGCTATTCTCATTGTTGTCAGGAGCACTAGTCCCATTGGTATCACCAGTGCTATTCTCATTGTTGTCAGGAGCACTAGTCCCATTGGTATCATCAGTGCTATTCTCATTGTCATGGGCACTAGTCCCATTGGTATCATCAGTGCTATTCTCATTGGTGTCAGGAGCACAACAAAATCCCCTTACTTTTCTGGCACAAGCCAGCTGCCGCAGCAGGACTAATGGTCTGACTCCACACAGCGTCTCCAATAAGCGGGGCCTCCAGAGGACAAAAGGGCCCCGCCGTGCAGCACCGAAACAAAGTCTATGACTGAACTCCGAGATGTTGCATGGGTCACCATAGCAACGAACGAATCCCTCGGGCTGCAGGACATCAAGCCGTTAATAGCACAGCAATTGCCTGTGCAGGCCGCCTCCACTCAGCCTGGAAGATCCTCTCACGATCTCCTTCTGTCTCGCGGAGCCAAACAGTAAACGCAGATACTGACACAAACAGAAATCCATAAGGAATGTGGTCTGTATCATACCTGCACTTGTTGTTTACAGTGAATGGAAATCATCAATTTTCATTCTCTATAAAAGGAAATACCCTCTTTCTTGACCCACAGAAACATTCTTCAGTTTCTCAACACTTAAGTGTTCCAGATTAGAGGCAGCACTATTGATAAATCACAAATCTCTGCCAAAGTATTTTGTCTGTGGAGATTCTAAACAGAGCGAAAGTTTGCCAACGCATAGTTAGATCTTTCTCTTTGACCTGCCAATGCACAATAAATGTATTGCATGTTCATTACAACCACTAACCAGCACAAGCATCACAATTCACAAACTCTGAAGAGTTGTAGGAGAGTAGGATCTGCACTTATGTTGCCCCCACTTTCTTTCTCATGTTAACACTGGTTTCTGGCTATAGTCTGGCTGGGTCCCTGCTAATCAGGGCCCCAGTCTCTCTGTTCTCTCTAAAAGACTTGGAGTGCATATTAGATGCACTAGTGATTGGATACTGTGGTACCTTATGAGCCCCTAGTATATGGTACCTTAGCGAAACTGGACAAAGGGAAGTGGGTGTAACCACCCACTCCCCTGACCCTCCCATAGGAGTGGTCATAGAGCTAGTCCCTCCCTTTCCTTTAGTATAAGTAAGGGAAACCTTGCCATTGCAAATCAGATATCCCTGGACGATGCTCTACAAGAAGAATCCTGGCTCTTCGACGTTCCACTACCTTTGGAAAACAGAAGAATCTCCCTTGGAGTCAAGGAGTGACTCCCCTGCTTGGCAGGCACCAAAAACTTGAATCAATGGTCGCAAACATTCCCACTCCTGCTGGAGTCCGAAGTCCCTGCAGCCCCAGAAGTAGATTTCCGGACTTCTTGACGGCCATTGTGAGTCCCCAGCAAAGCTGAGGCGAGTGGACCCCACGAGTGATGAGGATCAGCAATACCCGGGTACCATGCACTATTGTTGAGTGCAACCCCTTCACGATGTTCTACAAACTTGTGCATTAGACCACATGTGGTCCAAGCCTCCAGCAGGATTCCCCTTGAAAATCAGAGGCCTACCTCATCCCGAGTGACCATGGGCTCCTGTGAAGCGAATCCTAATGAGGCGACTTTGCGATCCCTTGCCGGCTGGCTTGTGGGTCCCCTGAAGACTTTCTAATCAAACCAAAGGGCTCCTCTGATTGCTCTAGGCCTGCCCTGACTTACCCTCGCTGGGTGAGTCCCTCAGACCTTGCTGGTTTGCACCGCTGACTTTCTTCACTTTCCATGAGACTAGCTGTTGCCAAGGCTTGTTGCCAACACCTCAGTAAGCTGCAGACTTTGTGGGACACTCCGAATCCAGCTCCTGGTTGTCGTTGACGCCTCCTGGACCTCGTGGCTGAAGAGTCAAAACACCCTTGATCACCTGAAATCACCCGACTTCCGTGGGCATCCATCTTCCTGGCCCCGGGTCACTGGCAAGTGACTGTGAACACTGTCCCTTCTGCTTTCAGGTCTTCCTTCATCCTGATTCCAACCTTGGATTCCACCGGACACTTCTCCAGTCTTCACAAGCAGCAAAACTTCTTCGGCTTCCATTGAAAACGACGACGCGACCCGACACCAAAAGACACCTATGCACCCGGCTTCCCTGGGTTAGGTAACTCGTGCACTCTGGTGCTCCTGTGGGTGTTGGCCCTCAAACTACTTACCTTGTAAGTGGCTTGCTTGTAGACTCTCTAGAAGTACCCTTAAACTTTAAAATTCCAACCGCGACTTGCTCCATTGAAATCAATAGGGAACCCGCAGCTGTGTTCACACACTGCACGCGTCTCCTGTGGGTCGTTTACTTACCTGCCTTGGGTGGATTAGTGAGGCCCCAGCAATTCTACAGGCCCTAGGCCTTGTCCCCTTGCAAGTCGACATTCCTAAACCTCTTTTTTAGTATATGGTGTGGTACGCCCCTAGGGCCCCAGCCATATTTGTGCTTAACTTAGTGTGAAACATTGATATTTTCATATGTTCCTGACTTCTAATCTCATAAGGAGATTAGTAGAGTGTGTCTAGTAACAAATAGATATATATTTGATATATATACCTGTGTGGTGTCCTTTCATTTGGCAATTCAAGAGATTATAAGGTAAAACAAGCTGCTTTACATTCCTCTGAGACTTAGCCTGAAGGCTGCTCTCCACAGCTACCACTAGGATAGCTTTCTTTAAAAGGTTGTCTTAAACATATCTACCATAAGAGTCGAATTGGACTGGTGCAAGGTGGCCACTTTAACTAGTGACCAGCATATGCCAGGCCAACTTCTCACAGCGGGCATTAGACCCACATTCATTCTGAAGCTGAAAAACGCGTACTTGGCCCAAAAAGAGAGTCCCTCTGGTTTGTCAGGCACTCAGTATATTATTATTCGCTGCCGCCACCTGGTGGCTGCTAGCATGCATATCAGTTTTAGTCTATGTCGAACCTGAACAATTACAGAAATATACAGGGCCTGATTCTCAAGCCTTTTTTGTATGTAACCATAGGTCATGCGCACAAATAGGCTTTATATGAGTTAAAACAACTTTTGCAAATCATGAAAGATGTTTTCTATATTTATAAAAAGATTCACCTGCACATATTTCCTGTGGGTGTGTAAATCATTCAGCTGACCTAAAAGCACCTCTAGCTTTCCTCAAAAACAGTACTCCATCCTTGGTTTGAAACTCTAGAGCAGTGCCTCCCACACTGCGTGCTTAGTGTAAGTCGCCCCTGTATAGCCCTGACGGCGCACCCGGGTGCCACTGCACGCAGATTGGGAACTAGTGGTTGAAGCAATAGTTGGAAAGCATTGGACTTTGGAGGGGTTAGATTTACTATTGTCAATCCAGTCTAAGCAGCATTAATGAGGTTTTGTAATTCAGAGCCATTACATTAACTATCCCTCTCCAGTTTAAGCAACAGTAGAGGAAAAGTTTGCCTTCCGAGGGGTCAAATTTACTGTTCACTCTCCCTTCAAATCAACAGTAGAGAAAGCACTGGACTTTGAAAGAATTACATATAACTATGACATTTCAGGGGGCAGGGCCAAGCAAGATGGCAGATCAGACATAATTCCAAATCGCTCCAGCAGCCCCAAAAGAGAATCGTGCAGAACCCTGAACAAAAGCCTTCCTAAGATGTTTCCAAATTGGCGCTTCAGAACCCCACATATTGGTGCAAAGGTGCTTGTGATGGAGAAGCGCACTGAGAGGGTTGCGGCCTGCCGGGCCTGTTTCTCAGCTGCCTCTCCACTATGGGGGCAGACTTGCCTGGTCAAGGCTGGTGTAGAGGTGCCCCTGGTGGGCTCCTCCTGAGAGATGGCATAAGACATCTGGAGGCCGCTGCGGCTTGCTGAGCTGCAAGGTGGGCTCAGCGGGGGACAGCGCAGAAACAGAGGGAGTGTCCTGAGGGCGAACTGCATGGTCAGAGAGGAGCGCTGAAGACCCTATGTGGCAGAGGACATGGTGCATACTAGATTGGAGTGGGGCACCACACTGAGGTGGAGCGTGGCTCCCAGAGAAAAGCACTGGCAGCACAGGACGTCGGGCAAGCCTTGTGGGGAAAAAAAACAGTAGGAGACGGGCCCTGGGCTTGGAGGGGCTTGGAGAGACTACCCCGGTACCCTCCATCTCCCTTGAAAAGACAGTGGATTGGCTTGGTAGGTATACAGTGAAGGGTAGGCACCCAGGTGCCAGGACCCTGCTAGGCCAGCTCTGAGAGGGGAAGGAAGTCCCTGACCAGCGCACTTTGGAGGCTTGGCCTTACCAGGTGCAATGTAGTTGAGGTGTTTACAGCTTGGAGCACGTGCCTTGTGGCCATAACGGTTGGCGCTGGTAAGGACCTGCATCAGTGTGTTGAGTGGGGAGTGGAAGGGCCCTGTGGGGCAGAACTGAGACTAGAAAATGCTCAATGGGGCCACTGAGATTATCATGGGCAAAGAGAAAGTGCTCAAGCCCACCCAGGGGAACACCGTGATAAACTATGCGACCCCTCAGTCTACCACAGAGAGGATGATGTGCTTGATGTAAGCTCAGAGGTCCCAGGAACAGATGCAGACTGCAGCAAAGCCCTTGAGAGTGGAGCTGTTGAAGGATATACAGGAGTCCAGGACAGTCCTAGAGGGGAAAATTGAGACGATCTCCATTGACGTGAACCTCCGACACGCCAATCTACACAAGGCCCCACAGTTGAGGGCACTGTCAGAGAGCTGTAAACAGAGGTCAAGACGCTGCAGGATTAAATGGCTAAACTAACGATGGCGGACGGACCCTGCAGGATAGGGCATAAAATGTGGAAAAACGCTCCCACTGCAATAATCTCTGATTTCTGGGGTTACCAGAACAGGCAGAGAGGGAGGACGAGGGGAACTTTCTGGAGAACTGGATAAAGAGGGCTTGTTGAGGTGGTTCATTGTCGAGCGGGCCCATAGGGCTTTGGTGCCAATGCCTTCCCCCGGGCCACCCCAGAGAGCTCTGTGGCGAATTTCTTCCATATGACTTGGGTTATGTGCATAGTCGGCTTCTGGAGAGAGGTAGGACTGTACCTGATTAGAATCACAGGTTACCACTAGAGGGGTCAGTTAAACTGCGCCACTTTGGCAACATCCCAAGGAGGTAGCAGACGAAGATGGAAGCCACGATGGTTGCGCCCGGCGAGAGCTGTTGGCTCGGCGCCTGATCGCTATCCATTGGGTGTCTACAGGACCCCCAGCAGTGGCACAGTGGAAAAAAGATTTGATGGAATGAGCAATAGCAGATGAAATACACATTAGGCTTACGAGGCGGGATGAGGCAGTGGAAGACGACTTAGTAACTTGGGGTAAAATGATTAACAGGATGACAGAAACCTAAGATTACAGACCTTTGTCAAACCAGCACGGGGAGTGAGAAGGGAGGTGGTTGGAGAATGGGAAGTGGAATTCGAACGGTGCGTTGCTCAATTGTTCATGGTTAATCATAAATTTAAAAATGTTATTAGAGCTATTTAAAAAAAATCTGATAATTCAGTAAAACATAACAAATGTAAATTATAGTACATAGAACATATTAAATAAAATTATAGTCCATAAAAATATTAACAACATTTTAACAAATATATAGTTTAAAACTGTGAAAAAATTGTTAAAATAAACTATACATTGAAATCAACAAAATAAATGTTAAAATATGTCACAAATAAACTAACAGAATTAATAATTAATATAGAAATTCATGTTCCATAAATAAATACTGACCTTTATGATTTAAATGAATGTAAGCAATTTCTGACGCTGTACCACTACAAACCAAACAATCCACTACTAAAATATAACATATATTATTAATAATAACATTAAAATGTACATTAATATTAAAATGATCAAATAAAAATATATAAACGTAAGATTATCAAAATTAATAATCAATTAAATAATAATTTTACATTCAAAATTCTTACCATTAAATTCAAACTAATTTTAAAGTAATCATCTTCCTGCCTTTTTCCTCTATAGGTGCATCAAGTTGCTGTTAAAATGTAAAATTTATTATTAATAATCTATTATTAATAATGATATAACAATATATAATAAATTCACATGAATTAATAAATATAAACTAACAATTAAACAATAAACATAATTATTTAACTAATTAGTCAAATAATTGACACTAAATTCAATTTTTTATAATTTAATTACCTTCCCATCTTTCTTGCAAACAACCCGCTACTAAACTTAAAATTATTAAATGCCTTTAAAAAGAAACTGCTGAATCACTTAAAATTACAACCTATATTAAAAAATGTTTTTAGCTACTATACTTACAATAATACCACCTAAGATTAATATATCAACTAAAACACGTTCAATTAGAAACAATATTTTTTACAACTATATTAATGAAAATGATGTTAAAAGCAACAATATTTTTGAAAACACTATTTGTTACTAAAAAACTAGGGGCTCCATCACGATGGTAGGCGGACTTTGTCCGCCCGCCACCATAACGGTAAACGGGACAGACCGCCAGAGGTGAGGCAGTCGCGCTAGGCCCATTAGGATGCGGGTGCCACCCTGGCGGTCGCATCCTGCATATCTTACATTGCGGCGGGCGGAGCTGTAAGCAGCACCCGCAGCAATGTAAAATATACATGTTGTGCATTGGCATGCACAACGCGACAGGCACCGTGCCATAGCTACCCACCAAATGCAGCCCCCCGCTTCCCCCCGTAACCCGTAACGGGCCCCCAAAGCATTTTCCGCCGGCCTTTGCCGCCATGGAAAGGCCTCTCAAATTGCACATGATAATATCCGCCACCATATTGTCTGCATTTTCCGCTTGGCCGGCAATCCAACCGGCGCAAAAGCAGCAGACGGTCTTTCCGTCCGCCGTGGTGCCCCTCGCCATAGTAATATGGCCGGGGGTAAATTGTGGTGTGATGCCGATCCACCCGCCATACTAATAGGCCCCAATATTCTTGAGAATGATATTCTGTATTATGATATTTTTATAGTAACAATATTTTTTTATGATATTTCTGTAACACAATATTTTAAACCTAACATTTTGTTCAAATACCAAAACACGCTGCCCCAGTCACCTGAGGAATAATAGTTAACTACCAGATGAGAGAGGGCAGAGCCCTGTTAAGGGTTAGTCGGTGGGCAAAACTGAGTCTGGAAATATCAGTTGTATTGAAATTGTTCCGTGACGTTTCAGTCTGCACCCTTAATTTCGTTCACTCATTATTGTTCTTTAGCCCTTTTGTAGAATTCTATAGGTCTCCCACAATAGTTTGGCACCGATCAAGCTAAGGTGAAATATATACTTCTTATTTGAGCAATGATGCATTATCGTGGGCGACTGCTTTAATGCCAAGGGACTAATCACAATGTTGATCAGTAAGCCTCCGACCGCTGGTCAGAGGCTTTCCGACCGACATTGTAGGTTTAAAGTCCGACTGATGACAGTCGGAATTTAAACTGGCCGGGGAATCTGAAGTGGTTCCAACGGGCTCAAGGGGCTTATGCTGCGGGCGTTTTCCGCCTGCAGCCCAAACTCCCATAGAACAAGCATTTGCAATGCAATAGGTCTCGCATTTACGCGAGTTTGAGCTATTGATATTGCTAATAACAATGCCTTTTATTTTTGTTAACGTTTTCAAAACATAAATAAGTCATTGTCATTTACAATATCAATAGCATAAAGTCGTGCAAATACGAGACCTATTTGCATTGCAAATGTTTGTTTAAGATTCTTGGCAGAGAATAAGGTACTTTCAAGGTTAGGAAAAGGGTCTCTGTACACTGGTGTTTTACAAAGCTTTTGGTATTAAAGTTTATTGGACCTGAGACATCTTCCATGTGGTTATTTGGTTTGTCTCTATTAGTAAAGATGTAGGCAAGGAAAATGGACTCCCGAGTAGTGCCTGAATTACTTGCATTACTCATATTCTTTCTCAACACAGTCCCTGCATTTCAACTGCCCTCCCCTTGCGTACTCCAAGGATTCGGACCCCAAGTCTTGGGGATCTTCAGGTAGTAAAGAATATATTCTAGTCTACTATGCAGCCTACACAATGCAGTAGACACAGCACGTTTCTTTCAGTAGTGGTTCCAAACAGGTTTCCTTCACAGAAGATCACCTTCGTCATTGAAGCCTCTGTGGAGGAAGAGTAGGACTAATAAATAATCAAGGTAGGAGTTGAGCACCTGCAGACACTTCTAAATATCATTGTAAGCATCCAAGAACGTGCATGCCTACGAACGTTTGACTCCCTACGAACTAAACTCTAAAGTGATCTAAATACCTAATGGTGAGAGCCTTATTTAATTGAATTAATATTCATGATGCTGCAAAGAGAAATATTTTTCAGACATTGAAGAATTTACCTAAAAAGTATTTGTTCTTTCTGGAATCAACATAAGATGTATAAGGAACTTGAGGAGGTCTAGGACAGAAGTACAAAATGTGTTTGTGGCTACAAACCCTGCAATTCACAAAATCACAGTTAACAACAACAAAATGAAATTTCGGAATATACTAAACCCCTTTTGCAGCTCAGAAAACTCGAACCAAAATGCAAAAGGAGTTTACTGACATTTTGGTATACCATTATGAAGGGGCATGAAATGGGCCTCCTTTCTCGTATGAGCTTCAATGAGATGCATAAATGTTTTGGGACAGAAATCGAATTTTGCAAACCAGTGATTAGTTAAAAACTCCTCAAAGGAAGTGATAACCCAGTGGACCTGACTGTCTATCTCCAACCCCCCACGCCACCAGTGTGTTCCAGATGGGTTAAAGCAGCACAACCCCTGTGTTGGAAGCCAATAGTGGGCGGAGGGGTCGAAACTAGTTTCCTGGGTATTTATCATTCGTTAAGCAAGGTATTCTGCGACTCCCTGCGACAGGATATTTTGCAGCAGAACGTATTAGTACATTAGTTGCGCCGTAAACTTACAGGCAAATACCAAGAGTTGGTGTGCAAATTTAAGTTGGGCCACTAGTTTTTAAGCCTAATTATGCATTGGCCATCAGAATGTTATTGTTGAAGCGGTGTCTGTTTGGTATTTGGGTCTGGTAGTTGATCACGTGTTAAAAATAATTAGTTCGCTTCTGAAAGTTTACAGCAAAACCTCAGCTTAATACATTGTATCTTCTACACCCCTCTCCGTACCCATGCAAGCATTTGCTATGTACAACATAAAATATATGAATATTACCTCTTGATTTTTTGAAGTGCGGTATTATTGTTAATTATTTTGGGTTTCATTATTTTTATTCCAAAGTGGGACGCATGTCGCTCAGGATCGTCATTTATAAATGTCTGGAAATTGCACCATTTAATTGCTAATAATATTGAAATATCAAAGTGCATGTCTATCTGCTGTTATTTTATAACATGTCAGTCCTTCAAATCTCATCAGGGATGTAGGGCCATCACGGATAAGGGGTCTTTCCTTTTACGGAATCCATTTCTAATCCACAGGTGAGCACTGGTCCCACCATATATGGAGGAATACAAGAAGGCACCCAGCGTACTTTGCACTCCCATTTCTGCAACATAAGTTCAACGGTTATTTTTGACCCGGGATAGTTTTTTCTTGTCTTGCTGATATTACACTTTAAAAGTAAAAACATATTTGCTTGGGATTTAGCAAAAAAATCACATGCAGCTGCACTTAAAGAAATGAAATGTATATGTTTTACATCAAGGAGAATGCAAGGTGCGAGAAGATGAAGTAAACATTAAACCGCACAAATATCTTTTTGAAAAGTTAGGAATGAACATACTAAGTGGTTTAATCAATATTGTTACTATCAGCAGAAAAAGGGGTACGCACCATGCCTTAGCTTCAGCAGCAGTCAAAAAGATGGTTTTGTGATTGCACCAGTGTTCATTTTCTCTGATATAGCGCCTGGCAAGTGCAGCATGCTAAACTTCCAAGAGCCCATGCACTCCTGGCTGTTGCGAGCCAAAGTTATTCCCGCCATTTGCAGCTGGGTTGGTAACTTCTCCCCTTACGGCCGAAACCTAAAATATGTCTTTCCCCACAGGGGGCCCAGCATAGTTACAAAGGAAGTGCTAAACACAGGATACAGTACTACAGAGCAACAGAGAAACAATAAGAAGGAAAGAAGGGAAAGGTTATTGTTGTGTTGGCACGTTTGGTATCAAGGGTTCAGTCTCGGCGCTGAATTTGCATTCGCTTCTGACAAGTTATTGTTAGTCAATTACGCTTCGCCTTTAAGGAGAATACACCTAGGGAAGTTACACATTGTGAGTGATTAGCACTTCGGGTGAACATATTCAGGATCAAGAGCGCTTTCTTTCAGCACAGGTCAGATCTGTTTTTAGCAACATTTAGTTCCCGTAGTCTGTCAGCTGACTATTTTTTTCATCCATGCATCCCAAGTTAGCAGTAAAGCGCTTTGCAATCATGTTGGGCTTGTGTTAAAAATACGGGCTTTCTCAATAAAAACAAGCTGTCGCCATTGTGAGGGAAGTGGGATAAGGGAGGGGGTGGCAAATGGTGAGCACTTTCCGGCCGCTTTGATGTTCTGATCAAAGCGGCCGCGAAATGAGCTTTTGTAAACGGGGGATTTGAAAGTGCAAACTAGTGCTTTCAGGTTGCCAAATGGTGCGCGCGCCCGGCGCACATGAACTGTATTTGGAGGCCTGAAAAGCACTAGTTTGCACTTCCAGATCCCCCTTTTACAAAAGCTCTCGCGAGAGCAGCGCTAAAGCGCTGTCTCAGACGAGACCTAAAAATGGATCTTTCCTACGGCACATATCCAAATGATGCTGTCAGGACCGCAGACCTGAGGTCGGTCGGTTTCCATTCCGCAAAGGTGACATTGTAATCAGAGCCTAAGAGTGTGCTAAACTCACGGAATTTTCTGTTGTGTAATTGTGCAAAATATCCTCAAAATTACATATAATACATAAAAGGCACGGATTCAAAACACTGCCGCTCACTTTCTGATTATTAGTTTGGCACTCAAAAAATTACCTGAACAGTACGCTCTGGTAAAACAAATCTTTCTTAAATGTTTCTTGACTGCCTGCAGTAAACAAACTGTCGCTTGCATTCAAAACACTGGCACTCATGCTCAAAAATTACCTGACCAGTACATGTTGCATTACAATTTCTCCCTGAAGAGGAGTCTTATTACGTGGCGTGGCACAATGGCATAATCTTGCATAATTTTCGGTACTCGAAAATACCAAAATTATGCCAATTAGGCAGGCGCAATAACATTTTTGCAGAGGCCCAATTAATATTTAACCAAGGTCCCTGGCTTTCTAACTTTAAATTATTTGTACTGCTGTTTTTTGCTATTTTGGTTTAAGCAGGAAAGACTTTTCAGGAGTGTGATACATGAAGTAGGCGCCCCTAAAAATGAGAAGTCAGGTTTAACCTCGCTGTACTTTGGCCTGAGTTTCAGGGTACAAGTCAACATTGACATAAAGAAGGGGGTGCGGCCACAGAGGCGAAGATGGCGGACATGCTCTGTCTGATAAAGCTCCGTCGCTTATCGCCTGTTATCCTTTCATTTATCTAGTGAAAAGAATCTCGGGACCTCTAACATAAGCTGAAACTGCCCGACGTGCTGGGAACCTGCTTTCTGGTAACCGACACCAGCTCGAGAGCTGGCGAAAAACGATGACGCCAGCTTGAGAAGATGCGAGCCAAGGCCTGATGACGGGAGGAGTGGCTTTCCAGATTTAAGCGAGCCCAGAGTGGCGAGAAGCAGACGATAAGCACAGTCTAGGGGGAGCGAAACAGAGGAGGCGGCAAAACCCCCCACCACTCTAAAAGTCAGCCGACGTAGGTGGAAGAATCAAGGAACCGAGAGCGAGCGGAGAAAGTAGGTGTAGTGTTTTGCCAAGTGGACCCGACCACTGTCACGGGGGTCCCTGGCAAGGGTAAATGAGCTTCCCCCGTGAGCGTGCGCGCTGTGGTCGTGCCCGACGTCCACACGGGAGGCACGTGATTAAAAGTAATAAATAGCCCGGAGTGCTGGGCGTGGTAAGCAGTACACTGGCCACTACCAGAACACACGTGTGGTGTAGCCATTGATTTCTAGGCCCTGGGCCACAATATTACACTGCCGACTAGGTGGTCTAGCCACCCCATGGCGTGCTCTGCCGCCTCCCGCACTTGCCAGAGGAGCGGATCTATTCCCCTCCTCCTGAGGCCGTGCACCGACCCCTGTGGCCCCAGCCATCTCCAGGCTGTCGACTTCTTGCCCGGAGGTGCTGCCTGCGTCCCCCGCCTGGCCTGGCCCACTGCAGCCCCCCCGGACCCCAGCGACCGCCTCCTACCTGCCCGGGAAGCCTCTGTCCCTGCGGAGCCTGCACCCGCAGAACGACGCGACCCGCCTGCCATCTCTCACGCATCTCGCGTGCAACGCGAGGTCCGGACCTGCCGTTTCTCACGCATCTCGCGTGAGATGCAAATTTGACCGTTTTGAGGCCCCGGGTCACCCTTCCTGCTTCCCTGGACACCTTTGGATGCTGAGGCAGCCCTAGGGACCAGTGCACGACGCCTGGAAGACTGGTGCACCGCCCCCGGAGGTGTGAAGGTGAGCCCATCCCTGCTGCGGCGCCCATCCCCAACGGACATGGCCAACGTACCCCCTTTGGAGCCGTTTGCTGTCACCGGCACCCCCCCGTCGCAGGCCGCACGGTGGAAGAAGTGGGTGGAACGGCTCGAGAACTACTTTGTGGCGGCAGAAATCAGCAGCGTGCCATGCTTTTACACCTAGGAGGAGAGCCTATCCACGACATTTCGAAGGACGTAACCGAGGCCGGCCCACCCAGAACATATGCCACGCTGCGCAACGCCATCACAGCATACTTTGAACCTTTCGCTAGCGCCGACTATGAGAGATTCCTACTCCGCCAAGCCCGCCAACTCCCGGAGGAGTCAGTAGACGTCTTTTACGCAAGGTTGAAGAAGCTATCCAGCACGTGCACCCTCCCCGACATGGACGACAAAATCCGCGCCCAATTCATCCAGGGCTGTGCGTCTTCGAAGCTGCCCATGCGCGACATCCTCGTCCTAGGGCGGTCAAAGGAGTTATCTAAGGCTAGAGCAGCACACATGGAGCCAAAGCCGGCGGTCACACTAAGACAGAACCAGTGTGCGCCCAAAAGACCGACGCTGCCGAGAACTACACGAAGCAACCCCGGCGGAGAAACCCAAGACCCCCCGGCTGTGCCTGTGCGTGGTACGGAGGTGCGACACTCCACAGAGGAGCATGCCCGGCACAAGGCAAAGTATGCAGCGCGTGTGGAAAAGCCAATCACTTCGCAAGTGTATGTCTGTCGGCACCCAAGAAGAAGCAGAGTGGCCCACCCAGGAGGGTAAGACAGGTAGAGCCGCTATCCAGCCCGTATACTAGCAGCGACATGGATGATGATGAAACGGATGCAGCCTCTGTCCATGTCGTGAGAGTGCTTCACACCTTGGCAGCTACACCATCCTCAGAACCAATGTGCATGGTCAACGTGCGAGACCAAGCAGTGGCGGCCTTGATCGACACAGGCGCATCAATCAACCTGATGGCCGCCAGCGTGTACCAGACGCTAGAAAATGCCCCGGCACTCCATCCCACGAGGGTACAAGTGTACGCCTACGGCACCAGTCACCCAATCTGCCTGTGCGGGGTGTTCCGGACGGATCTGTCCCACGACACCACTCGCCTGCAAACCAAGGTCTATGTGTCGCAAGAAGGATCGGGATTCTTGCTTGGTTGCCGAACAGCTCAAGACCTCGGGCTGATCCATTTCGCACTCACAGTCCAAGCCCGCAGCCTCGACCATCTAGTTCTAAAACACACGTCTCTATTCGAAGGGATCGGCTGTTTGAGGGGACCCGCCATCCACCTCCACATAGACAAGTCGGTCGCCCCGGTAGCCCTCCGTCACCGATGCATTGCGCTCCACCTACGACCCAAGGTTGAAGAAGAGTTGAGGGTACTCAAGCGAGCGGGAATCATTGAAAGGGTAAGCGGGCCCACCCCGTGGGTGTCACCTATCGTGGTGGCCAAGAAGCCGAAACAGCCGGACGCCGTGCGGATCTGCGTGGACATGCGCATCCCCAACCTCGCTATCAAGCGCAAGCGCCACCTGACACCAACTATAGACGAAATAGTCGGAGAGCTGTCTGGCTCAAAGTGGTTCTCAAAGATGGACCTGAGGTCTGGATACCACCAGATTCCCCTACACCCTGATTCGCGTCAGATTACCACTTTCTCCATGCACGCGGGCCTCTGGCGTTACACCCGGCTCAATTTTGGAATATCGAGTGCAGCGAAGGTGTTTCAAAACATCATCCAGAACGTCCTGCAAGGGCTCGATGGAGTTTTAAACGTCAGTGACGACATTTTGGTCGACTCACCAACCTTGGACGAACACATCCAACGCCTCCAGGCAGTGTTCACACGGCTTCAAGAGCAAGGGTTGACCCTCCATCGAGAAAAATGCGACTTCCTACGCAAGGACATTAGTTTCTTTGGCTACAAGTTTTCGGACCAAGGAATTGGCCCGGACCCAGAAAAGGTCAAGGATATTCACGCGGCCCCCGCCCCCACGTCGGTGACAGCAGTCCGCAGTTTCCTCGAGATGGTCACCTACTGCGGGAGGTTCATCAAGGATCTGTCTGACCTCACCGGCCCCCTTTGGGACCTCACAAAAGCCGCTGCTACTTGGGAGTGGCGTCCGGCACAGCAAGAGTCATTCCAAAAAACCAAAGCGGCGCTCTCAGCTGACACAACCTTGGCCTACTTCGATCCCCAAAACGAATCACAACTCGTGGTGGATGCCAGCCCAACAGGCCTGGGGGCCGTGCTAACCCAACAACAGGCATGCGGAGAATGGGCCCCCATCGCATATGCAAGCAGAACCCTCACGCCAATGGAACAGCGGTGCTCGTAGATCGAACAAGAGGCCATCGCCATCCTGTGGGGGTGCCGGCACTTCCACATCTACCTGTATGGGCACCCTTTTGTGGTCATCACGGATCACAAACCTCTAGTCCCGCTGTTCAAAGGCTCCTCCACACGTCCTCCTCCGCGGATCGAAAAATGGGTGCTCCAGCTCCAGGAATTCCAGCTCACTGTAGAGTATCGGCCGGGCACCCGGAACCCAGCCGACTTCTTGTTGAGGCACGCATGCCCAGCCACTGACTCAGAAGCTGCAGAAGCCGCGGCCATGGAGGAGTATGTCAGGATGATCGTGGAAAGGTCACGGACGCTACCGATCTCATTGGAAGAGGTGGCGCGAGCCACCAAAGATGACGACTGCCTACAGATCGCCATCCAGGCCGTCACATCAGGCAACTGGAAACCGCTCCAAAGCCCATCGTCTTTCCGCACCCCTGGTGCCCAAGCGACGCTTAAGGCGCTCCATCAAGTCCGGAATGAACTGTCCGTATCTCTGGAAGGATGCCTCCTAAGAGGCCCCCGCCTGGTGCTACCTGACTGTCTCAGCCAACAGGCAGCCCTCCTGGCGCATGGCGCACACCAAGGCATTGTAAAGTCAAAGAACCGCCTTCGGAGTAAGCTCCGGTTCCCCGGCCTCGATAAAATTGTGGAAACAGTCGTCCAGCGATGTCCAGTATGTTTGGCGACCAGCCTACCCAACCCTCCAGCGCCAGTAGTCACCGAAGAAGGACCAACGTCTCCATGGGTGCGAGCCAGCGCAGACTTCGGCAGTCTCCCCGGGGGAAAGTACATGCTGGTGGTGGGCGTCAGCACCAACCCCGCCTAACCGGTCCATGGAACACAGAACAAAAACCAATCGCGAAGCATCCCGGAAGAGGAGAGCTGCCGACAGCCCCATCCAAGTAGGAGACCGAGTGCTTGTGAAAGCCCGCCACCCAAGGGAAAAGTTCCGCCTGCCCTTCGAGCTAGACCCCTGGATGGTCACAAGGGTCAACGGAACGCTGATCACAGCAGTCAGGAATGGAGAAGAGGTCACAAGAAATGTGTCTTTCTTTAAGAAAGTCCCAGATGAAGGAGAGGAAGAGTTTCCTGAGCCAGAAGGCTACCGCTCAGCGGCATCCCCGGGTTCTCGAGAAGCCACGGAAGAAGAGACAGCCGCGGAAGGAGAGACTCCACGCAGAACCGAAAATGCGGAGAACACCTTAACCACACCAGCCCAAGGAGATCTGGAGTCGCAAAGGGTGCAGAGCCGCCCCGGCGTGGCGGGTACAGACTGTTCTGAAGACCTGTTTCCAAACCCTCCAGAAGGGCGCAGCCAGAGCAGGTACCATCTACGCCCATGTCCGCAGCCATCCCAGAGGTACCGAGACTTTGTGGCCCGCTGTCAACTCCCGAGGTGGAAGTGAGCTGTACCTCCGCCAAGACCAAGTAAGACTTTTCTTTTGTTTGTTCAGGAAACCTGCAGAAACTGAGTTTGAGACTTTAAAGATGCCTTGTCGTTAGGCCTTATGTTTGTTTAGTTTTTGCATTTGTGGGTAAAGGAGGAATGTAGTGTTTTGCCAAGTGGACCCGACCACTGTCACGGGGGTCCCTGGCAAGGGTAAATGAGCTCCCCCCCCTGAGCGTGCGCGCTGTGGACGTGCCCGACATCCACATGGGAGGCACGTGATTAAAAGTAATAAAAAGCCCGGAGTGCTGGGCGTGGTAAGCAGTACACTGGCCACTACCAGAACACACGTGTGGTGTAGCCATTAATTTCTAGGCCCTGGGCCACAATATTACAGAAGGGTCAGGATTATCAAGTGTACGTCGACGTTTCGACCCAATGGGGTGCGTGATTTACTGATAGGAATGGTCCACCATGGGTTGGACTCACAATGGGGCAGCATCGTTCTGTAACTCTCCAGGGTGGTTCAGGAATTGAAAGACCTTTTAATTCCTGAACCACGCCGGAGAGTTACAGAACGACGCTACCATTCCCGGAAGACCATTTTTGCATAAATGCTGGCTGTGCCTTTTATCACCTTGTTGTGAGGAAGACCCGCTGTGCCTATCAGTAAATCACGTACCCCATCGGGTCGAAATGTCGACGTGCCCTTGATAATCCTGACCCTATTTTCTCCTCCCCTCGTGAAATGGAAACTTAAAACTCCAAGCGGCGCGGAGCCTTGTGTACCAAGGGATGGATGTCTTTTGAATGACTAGTTTCATCATTGCTTACAGCACTGTATATATCTCGTTCACATTCAGCACTTTGTTTTGCACTTTTTTCACCGTATCACTTGCGCCGTTGGAACAAATTACATGTTCATGAACCTTGACAGCCTGTTAATGTCATTTCAACACCATAAAATGTAAAGAACATATGGATTTATCCTTAAATACAGACCTTGATTGATTTAATTTTGGTGTGCTTTTGTTTTTGTTTTTGCTCTTGTTTCTTTGATTCATGGTATTTGCCTTTTCTTCCGTTCACTTTTCATTGATTATTATTGAAATGTTTCAGTATTGTTATTCAGTGAACTATAAGGACAGAGATGTGATATTGCAGGATTCCAGAAAGATGCAGAAAATCAAAGTGGCGAACAATGCAGTAATGTTCTTCCCGGATTATACAGCATCAGTCCAACAGCAGAGCTCCTCCTACATGGAAGTGAAGCGGAGGCTCCAAAACCTGGACCTCAGATACTGGTCGTTGTTCCCTACCAGACTGAATGTACGACATTGTTGTGCAATCTATCCAATAATTGTTCTTTTTGCGTTTGTCACTCCGAACAGGACAGGATTGCCCAGATGTGGATACTGTGCTCTCATTGCACTGGACTCACGCTATCCTGGCTGAAGAGGGGTGAAACCCCAAAACCAATCCTAGGATGCTTGTTTCGAGTCCAGGGAGGCCCTGGCCTCGCAGCTCGGGCTGAACTGTTCCCATTGGGCGCAGCGTCAACACTGATTTGCATATGGCTGGGTTCAAACTGGAATGGCATGGGGAGCTCAAAACTATGGATTTAGGCCCAGATCTCTGTGTTGGAGAGAATGTATGACATTTTTCTGCATTCTGGACATCAATTGTTTGTTCTTTTTGCATTTGTCACCCCGAGTGGGACAGGTATGCCCAGACGTGGGTCCCTTGAGCTCCATGCAACTGGAGTCAAGCTATCCTGGCTGATGAGGGGTGAAATCCCAAAACCGGTCCTAGGATCCTTGTTTCCAGTCCAGGGAGGACCTGGCCTGGAGGTTCAGGCTGAACTGTTCCCATTGGGTGCAGGGTCAAAACTGATTTGCATATGGCTGGGTTCAAACTGGAATGGCAAGGGGAGAACAAAAGAAACTATGGATATAGGCCCAGATCTCTGTACTGGGCAAATGTATGGCATTGTTCTGCATTCTGTCCATCAATTGTTCTTTTTGCATTTGTCCCCCCGAGTGGGACAGGTAAAGCCCAGAGGTGAGTCCCGTGCTCTCCATGACACTGGAGTCAAGCTATACTGGCTGATGAGGGATGAAACCCGAAACCGGTCCTAGAGTGCTTGTTTCCAGTCCAGGGAGGGCCTGACCTGGCAGTTCAGACCGAACTGTTCCCATTGGGTGCAGGGTCAAGACTGATTTGCATATAGCTGGGTTCAAACTGGAATGGCATGGGGAGCAACACAACTATTGATTTAGGCCCAGATCTCTGTACTGGGGTGAATGTATGACATTGTTTTGATTCTGTCCATCAATTGTTCTTTTTGCATTTGTAACCCCGAGTGGGACGGGTATGTCCAGACTTGGGTCGCGTGCTCTCCATGCCACTGGAGTCAAGCTATCCTGGCTGATGAGGGATGAAACCCCGAAACCGGTCCTAGGATGCTTGTTTCCAGTCCAGGGAGGACCTGAACTGGCAGTTCAGGCTGAACTGTTCCCATTGGGTGCAGGGTCAAGACTGATTTGCATATAGATGGGTTCAAACTGGAATGTAATGGGGAGCAAAAAAACGATGGATTTTGACGCAGATCCCTGTACTGGGGAGAACATATGACATTGTTTTGCATTCTGTCCATCTATTGTTATTTTTACATTTGTCACCCAAAGTGGGACAGGTATGTCCAGATGTGGGTCCCGTGCTCTCCATGCCAATGAAAGTCAAGCTATCCTGGCTGAAGAGGGGTTAAACCCCGAAACCGGTCCTAGGATGCTTGTTTCCAGTCCAGGGAGGACCTGACCTGGCAATTACGACTGGACTGTTCCCATTAGGCGCAGGGTCAAGACTAATTGCATATAACCGTGTTCAAACTGGAATGGTATGGGGTGCAAGAAAAAACTATGGATTTAGGCCCAGAACTCTTTCCTGTGGTGAATATATGACATTGTTCTGCATTCTGTCCATCAATTGTTCTTTTTGCATTTGTCACCCTGAGTGGGATGGGTATGCCCAGACGTGGATCCCCTGCTCTCCATGCCACTGGAGTCAAGCTATCCTGGCTGATGAGGGGTGAAACCGCGAAACCGGTCCTAGGATGCTTGTTACCAGTTCAGGGAGGACCTGGCCTGGCAATTGAGGCTGGACTCTTCACCTTGGCTACAGGGTCAAGCCTGATTTTCATATGGCTGGTTTCAAACTGGAATGGCATGGGGAGCAAAACAACAATGGGTTTAGGCCCAGATCTCTGTACTGAGGTGAATGTATGACATTGTTCTGAATTCTGTCCATCAATTGTTCTTTTTGCATTAGTCACCCCTAGTGGGACCGGTATGCCCGGACGTGGGTCCCATGCTCTCCATGCCACTGGAGTCAAACTATCCTGGAAAATGACGGGTGAAACCCCGAAACCGGTCCTAGGATCCTTGTTTTCAGTCCAGGGAGGACCTGGCCTGTCAGTTCGGGCTGAACTGTTCCCATTGGGCGCAGGGTCAAACTGATTTGGATATGGCTGGGTTAAAACTCGAATGGCATGGGGAGCAAAAAAAACAATGGATTTCGGGCCAAATCTCTCTACTGGGAGAATGTATGGCATTGTTCTGCATTCTGTACATCAATTGTTCTTTTTGCATTTGTCACCCCGAGTGGGACAGGTAAAGCCCAGAGGTGAGTCATGTGCTCTCCATGCCACTCGAGTCAAGCTATCCTGGCTGATGAGGGATGAAACCACGAAAACGGTCCTAGGATGCTTGTTTCCAGTCCAGAGAGTACCTGGCCTGATAGATCAAGCTGGACTGCTCCATTTGGGCGCATTGTCAAGACTGATTTGCATATGGCTGAGTTCAAATTGGAATGGCATGGGGAGCAACAAAACTCTGGATTTAGGCCCAGATCTCTGTACTGGGGTGAATGTAGGACACTGTTCTGCATTTTGTCCATCAATTGTTCTTTTTGCATTTGTCACCCTGAGTGGGACGGGTATGCTCAGACTTGTGTCCCCTTCTCTCCATGCCACTGGAGTCTAGCTGTCCTGGCTGATGAGGGGGGAAACCCCGAAACCGGTCCTAGGATGCTTGTTTCCAGTCTAGGGAGGACCTGGCCTGGCAGTTCGGGCTGGACTGTTCCCATTGGGCGCAGTGTCAAGGCTGATTTGCATATGGCTGGGTTCAAACTGGAATGGCATGGGGAGCAAAACAACAATGGATTTAGGCCCAGATCCCTGTACTGAGGTGAATGTATGGCATTGTTCTGCATTTTGTCCGTAAATTGTTCTTTATGCATTTGTCATCCCGAGTGGGGCGGGTATGCCCAGACGTGGGTCCCGTGCTCTCAATGCCAATGGAGTCAAGCTATCCTGGCTGATGAGGTTTGAAACCTGGAAACTGGTCCAAGGATACTTGTTTCCAGTCCATGGAGGACCTGGCCTGGCAGTTTGGGCTGGACTGTTCCCATTGGGTGCAGGTTCAAAACTGATTTGCATATGGCTGGGTTCAAACTGAAATTGCATGGGGAGTACAAAACAATGTATTTAGGCCTAGATCTCTGTACTGAGGTGAATGGATGACTTGTTCTGCATTCTGTACGTCAATTGTTCGTTTTGCATTTGTCACCCCCGAGGGGGACGGGTGGGCACAGACATGGGTCCCATGCTCTCCATGCACTGGACTCACGCTATCCTGCTGATGAGGGGTGAAACTCCAAAACCATTCCTAGGATGCTTTTTTCGAGTCCAGGGAGGGCCTGGCCTGGCAGCTCGGGCTGGACTGTTCCCATTGGGCTTAGCGTCAAGACTGATTTGCATATGGATGGGTTCAAACTGGAATGGCATGGTGAGCAAAAAAACAATAACTTTAGGCCAGGATCTTTGTACTAGGGTGAATGTATGACATTGTTCTGCATTCCGTCCTGAGGAAATATGAATTTTGTGATCAGTTATGTCCCCTATCTTAGACCCCAACGGCTCCATGTATATGCTACAAGTACACGTATGTTCCCTCCAGTTCCAGTTATGAAGACGCAAACAAATGTGCGTCCACCGTTAACATGTCCTCTTTCAGATCCGCCATGAATGGGTCGGATATTCCGTTCCTAAGTATGAAAGGCCACCGACTTTATGTGGTTCACTTTCCCCATTTTACAGTTCAGGCGAGTAGGCCCTGAATTCTGCCATCAAGCCTTTTCCTGCCTTCTACCTCTGACAGCTCCAGTCTGAGCTCGCATCTGTATCCATGAACTTTGTCCTACTCCCTGCGCGGCTAACGGTGCCTGACTCGGCCTGTTGCCTGCCAAAAACTGTATTTCACCTTCAAGATTATCTGCTCCGCTCCTCATCCAATGCATTCCTGTCTAGTAGTTTAGGTAAACATTCTTCCAGCTACCGAGCAAAGGGCCCGGCTTCTCTGTCCTCATGAAAGTAATTCATAGCCCCTGTTACCATGGAAGATTCCTGCCCCCTCGCATCTCATGTAGACATTTAGACGCTTGTACACGCACTAACAGTCAGTATAGAATAGATTCCGTCCGAGAGACCTTTCCTTTTGGATAACACAGTTCTTTAAACATAAGATATTAGATATGATTTAGGATTTAGGTTGACTTGACCCCCCAGACTTCTGTCTCCACACGTAGAGCTAAATGTCAAGTCCCCTTCACCCTCTAGTTGCACGTCAATCACACGTCATGCGGCTGCGCGCGCATCTCTGCCAAGTATTTCTGCTGACATTGCAGGATTCTCTTATGGATCCACCCACTTGTGACATCATGCATAATGACGTTTCTAGTTTACGCCTATATGTACGCCTTTTTTTCATTACGTATGTATATTCTTATCTGTCTTATCAACTGTTACGCCTCCTGCATCTGTCCTACTGTAATGCATTTCATATATAAATGATTACCTGTCAATAATGTATTGCCTTCCCTTCCTGAACCCTCGTGGTGATGGAATATGATGCCTACGGTTCGAACCGTAATTCCTTTGTAGATGAATAAAGCCTTTCAGAACCTCTAATACCACGGATTCTGCCTCTTATTTTACTGAGTTATTCTTACTAGATTTTACCGCATCAAAAATAGTATAGGTAATTAAATATTTACCACATAAATTGGCGCCCGAATAGAGACACTTTCTCATCTCACGCGCCGGAGGTGCGTTGCAGGCCCGGTCTCCTGCCACAGCTGGACGGATAACAACGCGTACCCGCAGGATTTCCTGTATCTCCCTCCTGCCAAGCGGGGGTGACTGAGGCTGCGATCAACACCCAGACGAGGCGGTGAGAAGTGCGAAGTATCCCGACCAGAGCCTAGCTGAGAGAGCAAGATCCGAGGTATACAGAGGCCCACCAGGTTCCGAAGTTCCGTGTCGAGTCCAGTCCGGTCCAGTCCAGTTCAGTTCCGAGGCCTTCCGTTCCGTGCTACCCGGTGAGTACCGTTGCCGGGGAGGCATTTAGACGTGCACATAGTTTGTGCCGGTCAAGACGGGTTTGGGTACACAAATCCGGTCTGCACTGTTTCAGCAGTGTATCTGTACTGTTTAGCAGTATATCTAGTATATCTTTCAGTATGTAATTCAGTATTATCTAGTGTTAGTATTATGTCAATAACTAGTTTCCTATTAATTATCATTGTTCGTTAAATGTTAAATGTTAAATGTTTTAAATACGTTCTACATATTGTGGTGTGAATGATTGTTCATTATTGTGTTTATTGTATTAAGTGTGTTCAAGATTAAGACAACCAGATCTAAAAATGCCGCTCTTTTCAAAATTAAGACAGATCAAAACTAGAAAAGGGGTACTCGAAGAAGCTGTTCCCATTCCACCTAGGGACACTCCAGGGTACTTTATGTATCATAAGCATGGCCTAGATGCCGTATTATTTCTTGATTTATGGGTGGACTACACCAAGGATTTACCAGAAAGTCAGAGGTGGCCCGCAGCTGGGACCTGGGATGCAGATTGCATCATGAGAGTAGAAGAAGAATTATGGAAAAAGAAAGCTAGACAGTCACAGAAAGATGCCATTGAATTATGGCGTAAAGAATCATATAGACGTACAGAAAAAGCACTCAGACAGGAAGAGAAAAGTAGGGAGAATTCAAATAAAGCCCGAGAAAATATATTAATTGAGGAAGGTACCCGAGTAAAAACAGAACAAGTAGACAGACAAAGAAACACCCTTATGAATGGTATGTATCCTCTTCTGGCCGAAGGGTTACCTAAGGCTACCCCGGAAATACCGAAAGACTTGCCACCTCCATTGCTCCCGATAAAAGCACATCCCAAAACAGCAAAAGATGTTTTCCTTTCCTCCTATTTAGACGACGTAGCTCCCGAGTATGCTAATACCACACCACACACACCGCTTGCCGATGGTGTTCAACGCCAAGATCATCCGTCTGTATCCCCGCGACAACAAACTTCTACACACATTCCCACAGGTCCGTCCGTTTCTACCGCTTTTCCCGCATCTACAATTTCTATCTTACATCCAACAAATCCTTTCGTGCCCAGTACCTCAGACGGTGCTACAGGAGGTACGACAGACATTTTTGCCACGCCACCGCGAGGAAATAAATTAACCCTTAGAGATTTAGCACTCCAACGTACACCCCAACTAGCAACTTCCGACATGTTTAAAGACCATCTTGTGGATTGTAGATATGATCCAGTGCCAGGTAAGCAGGACAGACTGCTACTGTCATCACTACGTATACGACGAGCTACAATGTATTTAACGACGATACCAGGAATGGTTGAGCATCTAGACAATATATATCACTTTGTCCAATCAGGGCGAGGACCTGAAAGTATTAACGAAGCCATGGAATACCAGAAAGTGGATGTACAGAGGCAACTGTTACGCTTCTTCATAAACTGCGTGATCAGGAACCTAGATAGGCCTGAGGTAGATCGTGATACCATGCAAAAGTTTGCCAAATGGGGTCAGAATATATCAGACGAGAAACATGATAGACAGGCGTGTATAGTAGCTATGTGCCGAAAGATCCGCAAAGAAGTAGAACGAATACATAAAGAAAGATTAGAAGCAGACAGAACTGAATCAGAGGGAGAGGAGGAGCCAGAATCAGAAATAGCCGCAGGACAATTAGAAACGATTGCTTATGTAAGTAGAGGAAGACCTCATAATAATACCAGATGCTTTAATGATCCAATACGTCCGATACGCCCAGAATGTAACAGAAATTTCCAAACCCCTATGTTAAATATAAGGTCTCCTGAACACTTATTCCAGGCTGCTGATAAATTACTCCGAGACCGAAGGGGGTATCATATGCTCGATTCTATGGATGAACAAGAATTAGCCAGGTCAGCAGTACTATGGGCTGACAGTCCCGGAAAATACAGTGATGATGCACTAGCACACACGTTTTTGAACCTTACCCCAGACGAACAGCGTTTAGCTGGTATATACATGATTCAACAACTCCTTATATTATATAAAAGCCAACACTCTGATCCTGGTCCCCTACCCGACATATTGACAGAATTACTCACGAATAGATGGAGAGGTTCAGGTACTGATTTAATTAAAGAAATTCTAGAATTTCGAAACCAGTATATTGTTTTTGTATGCCCAGAACATGTCTCAGTTCCCATCAAGGAAAGAACGACGTATTACATGGACAGACAGAATCCCTTACGTGAAGTACACCCTATTAAAATTGATGATGAAAATTTCAAGCGCGTGTTTGTGTACACGCCCATAACTAAAATTGAATTATTAGAAATGAAGAAAGTAGTACCTAGTCATGACAAAGATCCAGCGGGTTTCCACCGTGAGATAAAAGACATGTTACTCATGGGAGAGTATACCTACCCTGACATTATGAAAATATTGAAAGTATTAATGCCTGCTGGTGTTTACGAAAAACTCAAAGAAAAGGATTGGGAGGTGGGAGACCAAAAGATAGATTGGACAGTATTAGAAACCGAAGAGAAGGCCCGAGCTCCAGGTTCAGGGCTTGGGGAAAAGACTACAGCACTACCAGGATTACTAGTGCAGGTACTGCCACGTTTATTAAGTACGAAAAAGGAGGACTGGGGTGCAATCTCAGCCTGTAAACAAAAGCAAGATGAAGACACTAGTGATTTCTATTCCCGATTTGAAAAATGTTTTGGTATTAATAGTGGCATAAAAGCAAGTAGCGAGTCATATCCACATCTGTTTGTGACAAAAGTAGTTGAAAATTCTCTGCCCCAAGTTAAGAATAGAGTATTGAAATTCGAGAGTACCTGGCAAGGTAACACCCCGTCACAGATGTTACAAATGTTACAATATCACCACAATAGAATTAGAGAGGAACAAGAACATGAACACAGACGTATGAAAGACACGAAAATGAAAATGCTTGTGGCTCAGTCAGTTCCAGCTGATGGTCATAAAAAGGGTGATTCCGCAGGTCCTGTGAAAGGGACATGCAACTATTGTAAACAGTCAGGTCATTATATACACGATTGTGCAGTTCTGAAACATAATATCGCCACAGGTAAAACACAGGAAAGACCACGTCCACCTAGACAGGATCAGAACCAACAACAAATCCCTCAGCATGCACAATCTAGGCCAGCTCCGCAACAGGCAGCTCCACAACAGACCGTAGTCACATCATAGCAGCAGCCTATTGCTGCCACACAAGCAACAACGCAACAGATGTATCAGTATGCACAAGCAGATTATCCCGATTATCAGCGATACACATGAAATAGCCTAGAGAGGGAAGTTGGCTTACCCCTTATCGAGGTTCCTGTAGATCAAGAGGGACCTTATGTACATAGTGAACTATTAGGGGAAGACAGAAAGTTTTTACTGGATACAGGGGCAAGCAGAACAACGATACGACGCAGTGAAGTTCCAGGGGCACCCCTCTCAGGCTCACAGAATATTTCCCTTGGATTCTCAGGAAAGCCTATCATTAATGAAGTATCGCAACCCCTTCCACTTACGGTTGGTCCATTGACACGAACTACAGATCTATTGCTTACTAAATCATGTCCAGAAAATCTGTTAGGTATAAAAACATTGAAAGCTCTAGGAGCTATAATATGTTGTTCTCCGGAAGGAGTACGATTATTTTTACGTGACTTCAAGGGTCACTACGTGTCCAGGGACATGGATCACCGGCTGCAGAATTTGCCTACACATTTATGGGCACAAGGCCCCACTGATGTTGGTTGCATGAACATTACACCATATCGAGTCACACTAAAAACAGGAGTGGTACTACCACGAATGCGACAATACAAATTACCACCAGATGCTGTAGTGGCTTTACTGCAAATCATTGACGAGCTCATTGCACAAGGAGTGGTTGTGGAAACCGACTCAAATGTATGTAATTCCCCGATAATTCCGATTCTTAAAAGAACGGATCCAAAAGCTCCGCCAGTATATCGACTAGTTATTGATCTGCGCGAATTAAATAAATGCATTGTACCACAATACCCCGTGGTCCCAGATATCTCTTCATTACTAACAGCTATTGATTCAGGAGCAAAGTTCTTTACTGTAATTGACCTCAAGAATGCCTTCTTTAGCGTCCCAATAGATCCGGAAAGTCAATACTTGTTCGGATTCAGTTTAAATGGACGAAGTTTTAAATTCACACACACACCTCAAGGATTCACAGAAAGCCCCAGCATCTATAGCCAAGCACTAAAACGAGAACTTGACAGTATCCACATGCCAGTTAACACTGCCCTGCTTCAATATGTCGATGATCTGCTGATCACCGCTCGAAGCGAACCTGAATGTGAAAAAGCATCACTGACGGTTTTACAGTTTCTAGCCGAAAAGGGGCACAAGGTGTCCCCTTCTAAGCTGCAATTCTGTGTCCAGCAAGTTGTTTACCTTGGGCACTTGCTGTCCAAGGAGGGAAGACAGCTTACACCCGACCGCATCCAGTTAATTGCTAACATGCCACCACCCAAGACACAAAAGGAGGTGCGGGCTTTTATAGGCCTCACTTCATACTGTAGGCAGTGGATCCCTCAATACGCATTTCTAGCAAAACCACTCATTCAGTTGACAACACAGGAGGCAGCCACATCGACTGTCCTCCCTTGGACTCAAGAACATACACATGCCTTTGAAAGCTTAAAGAAAGCTTTATGTCAAGCACCTGTTTTAGCAACACCATGTTACAGTAAACATTTTACACTCTTTGTTACAGAACGTGAAGGTACTGCCTTGTCAGTACTCACTCAGGAACAAGCAGGATCACACAAACCATGTGCTTATTTTTCTAGTACATTAGATCCCGTAGCTCAGGCTCTTCCTGCGTGCCTGAAATCAGTGGCAGCAACAGCTTTAGCAATCAGACAAAGCGACGCCATAGTATTAGGACATCAATTGACAGTACAAGTACCACATGCAGTAGAGGTTCTTCCGAACCGAACGCAAACACAACACTTGACTATAGCAAGACTTACTGGTTACGAATTGACATTGTTTCAGCCACACATAGAAATCAGACGTTGTAATACCTTAAATCCTGCTACACTTTTGCCAGTAAACGGAACAGACCCATTAGCACATGATTGTATTGAAGTCATTACTATCACGACGAAACCCAGACAAGACTTGACAGATATCCCATTGTCAGATCCAGACCTGACGTTGTATGTAGATGGTTCATGTTTGAGAACAAATACAGGAGAGTTAGTGGCTGCATATGCAGTCACAACAGACACTGAAGTCATTGAAACAAATTGTATTAACAATTTGTCAGCTCAAGCAGCAGAGCTCATCGCTCTGACACAAGCCTGTATTCAAGCCACAAATAAGAAAGTCAACATATACACAGATTCACGTTATGCATTCGGAGTCGTCCATGACTTCGGCGTGCTGTGGCGAGAGAGAGGTTATTTAACTTCTCACGGTGCCCACATCCAACACGGACCCCTCATTCAAGCTTTATTAGATGCAATTCATCTACCCACTGCAATATCGATTATGAAATGCAAAGCCCATACGAAAGTTACCGATATCATTTCTCAAGGTAACGACCTAGCTGACAGAACAGCTAAACAGACTGCTCAAACTCACGCAACTGACACGACAAAGACAATAGTTCCGACACGACACATTGCATGACAGTTAAGGATCCCGCACTTGATGTGATTGACATACAGACACATGCTACACCAGAAGAAATAAAGAAATGGACTGAATTAGGAGGGATCCAAACGGATCAAGGATGGATGACGAAGGAAAAATCTATATGGTTTCTCCCCGACTCCATGGTTCAAGTCATCATTAACACGATACATAGTCCAGCGCACCTAGGAGAGAAAGCTATGCTAGACAGCATTCAACACATTTGGTTCAACAAACATTTACGAGCAGCAGCTAAACAAAAAGTTCGTACCTGTATGATATGTTGTCAGTTCAACCCAGGTAAAAGCATTCCCGTAGAACAGGGTGGATTTCAACCTCCTGATCACCCTTTTGAAGTCCTCCAGATGGATTATATCCAGATGGAACGATGTCGAGGATTCAAATATGTTCTCGTAGTTGTTTGTGCTCTTTCCCGTTGGACAGAAGCCTACCCGGTTTCAGATTACACTGCCCCGACTACTGCCAAACAGTTAGTTCGAGAATTCTTCCCACGGTACGGTTTACCACGTGTTGTATACTCAGATAACGGCCAGCCATTCTCATCCGAACTGATGAAACACGTTTCACTTTTGTTAGGTTACCAATGGAAATTCCACTGTGTCCGACATCCCGAGGCAGCAGGTCTCGTGGAACGCCATAATCAAACTCTGAAAATTAGATTGTCCAAAATATGTAGGGAAAAAGGTGTCGATTGGATAGTAGCCTTACCAGTTGCACTCTTTTACATGAGAATGGTAGCACATTCTCGAACAGGGCTATCCCCGTATGAGGTGATCTTCGGTAGACCACCAAATATGTGGGGGACGCCTATACCTCGTAAAATAACTGATGTTGACTGTAATATGCTGACAGATTACCTGGCTTCCTTGATGTCTGCACTACAATCTTGTCGTTCACAGGTAGCTGCAGCTTTTCCCGATAACACTGAGGTGAAGCCCCATGACGTGGTTCCAGGTGATCTGGTTCTTGTGCGGAATTTCGACCGGAAGACCCAGCTGGAGCCTAGGTGGCAGTCGCCCAAACTCGTTTTGCTAACAACAAGGACAGCCGTGAAGATTGAGGGACGTAAAGGGTGGTTACACTCGAGTCATATCAAGAAATTTTATGGACTACCGTCCGAGGTGGACACTCAGCCCTGCATTCCTTCACAGACAGACTCAAAGCTCCCCTTGGTTGAACCGACAGAAAACGAACTCTATAAACTGAAACTAAGGTTTAGCAAGTCAGACAATTTGATTGTTTAAGTCCTCTCCAAGGTGAATCGGTTGAATTTGTCTCTGACATGTATCCTCTAGACCGAAATAGAGAGAGAAATCGACAGATACAGCTTAAAAAGCATGCGTATTGTAAATCACTTCGTAGTCACTGCACAGTAACATTATTAATTTTGTTTTTTCTAAGTCTTCTGATCATCATAACTAGTGTATTGCTACATATGTATTACCCTATTTCTAAGCGTGTTTACAATGTTACTGCTGAACATTCTTTTAGCGAATTACCCCCGCATGAGTTGTCTTATAGATTTGCGCTGCGCAACAACACTTTCATTAGTATGTTACATCATTCCCATCAGACCAGCAATGCTACTAATTGTTGGATATGTGGCCGACTCCCTCCCTATCAGAACTATAAGGGAGTTCTGCCTCTCTTTCCGTATCCATTCACACACAATGGCTCCTGTGGAGCATGGTTTAGTTTGATTAATTCCTTAGATTCAAATTCAGTAGTTTATCAAGACAATTGGGTATGGGGAAACCTGAACCTAGTTTTACTTAAGGTCTGCTACCCTAACAAGAAGGGATTTCCCAAAAGAACAGGAACTGATCTAGAAAATGAAGTATATGGATTAGGTAATTTTACACTTAACCTCATGATTCTGAATGTTGAATCCGAAGCTACACCAATCTTGCCCGCTATGTCAGTATTTCCAGTTAAAGGTGAATTATGTGTAAGAAAGAATGGTTCAATACATATGGGCCATAGTAAATGTACCACTGTAATAGAATTCAGTGATCAAGGCAAGTCTACATTTAGAGCTTCTCGTCATTCCTACTTCATATGTGGCCAGACTGCATATATACGTTTACCTCTAGATTGGGATGGTACCTGTTACATCGCATTTCTTCTGCCACCTGTTTTTCTAGCCCCTCCTGACTATCACAGAAATACCCATTTAGTACACAATAGACAACAGAGAGATCTCCCGATTGTCGATTACACTGAAACGGCATGGGAACAATATACAGATTTCAATAAAGGTTTCTTTCCCTATATAGGTACAGTCACTAATAGTAAGCTGATACGTAGATTAACTAGAACCCTTGAAGCAGTAGTAAATGAAACTACTTCCGCCTTAGGCAACTTAACAGAGGAGCAGTCTGCGATGCGGATTGTTGTTCTTCAAAATCGTCTTGTCCTTGACGTCATCCTGGCCGATAGGGGCGGAGCTTGTAGGGTCATCGGATCAAGTTGCTGTGTTTTCATACCAGAAAACTCGCCGTCCGTATATAAAGCCATAACTCGTCTTCATAAGATTGTAAGCCAGATACACCAGAGTCCAGGCACCTGGACTTGGTCCGGTTGGTTCTGGAGCGTGTTGTCAGCCTGGGGATGGAGGATCCTATCCTTCCTAGGTATTGGCTTTCTCATACTATTCAGTTGCTGCTTATGTCTACAATGTGGGCCAGCGATTTGTGGTCTGTGTGCCACATCGTATATTCCACATCCAAGTTTTCGCTCAAGATCCAGGAAGAAGAAAGAAGAACAAATGATGCTATATGAACAGATCGATGGATTGATGAAGATCGATATCTCCTGAGGGTCCGTAGGGGACAAGGAGGGAATGAGGAAATATGAATTTTGTGATCAGTTATGTCCCCTATCTTAGACCCCAACGGCTCCATGTATATGCTACAAGTACATGTATGTTCCCTCCAGTTCCAGTTATGAAGACGCAAACACATGTGCGTCCACCGTTAACATGTCCTCTTTCAGATCCGCCATGAATGGGTCGGATATTCCGTTCCTAAGTATGAAAGGCCACCGACTTTATGTGGTTCACTTTCCCCATTTTACAGTTCAGGCGAGTAGGCCCTGAATTCTGCCATCAAGCCTTTTCCTGCCTTCTACCTCTGACAGCTCCAGTCTGAGCTCGCATCTGTATCCATGAACTTTGTCCTACTCCCTGCGTGGCTAACGGTGCCTGACTCGGCCTGTTGCCTGCCAAAAACTGTATTTCACCTTCAAGATTATCTGCTCCGCTCCTCATCCAATGCATTCCTGTCTAGTAGTTTAGGTAAACATTCTTCCAGCTACCGAGCAAAGGGCCCGGCTTCTCTGTCCTCATGAAAGTAATTCATAGCCCCTGTTACCATGGAAGATTCCTGCCCCCTCGCATCTCATGTAGACATTTAGACGCTTGTACACGCACTAACAGTCAGTATAGAATAGATTCCGTCCGAGAGACCTTTCCTTTTGGATAACACAGTTCTTTAAACATAAGATATTAGATATGATTTAGGATTTAGGTTGACTTGACCCCCCAGACTTCTGTCTCCACACGTAGAGCTAAATGTCAAGTCCCCTTCACCCTCTAGTTGCACGTCAATCACACGTCATGCGGCTGCGCGCGCATCTCTGCCAAGTATTTCTGCTGACATTGCAGGATTCTCTTATGGATCCACCCACTTGTGACATCATGCATAATGACGTTTCTAGTTTACGCCTATATGTACGCCTTTTTTTCATTACGTATGTATATTCTTATCTGTCTTATCAACTGTTACGCCTCCTGCATCTGTCCTACTGTAATGCATTTCATATATAAATGATTACCTGTCAATAATGTATTGCCTTCCCTTCCTGAACCCTCGTGGTGATGGAATATGATGCCTACGGTTCGAACCGTAATTCCTTTGTAGAGGAATAAAGCCTTTCAGAACCTCTAATACCACGGATTCTGCCTCTTATTTTACTGAGTTATTCTTACTAGATTTTACCGCATCAAAAATAGTATAGGTAATTAAATATTTACCACAGTCCGTCAATTGTTCTTTTTGAATTTGTCACCCCGAGTGGGACAGGTATGTCCGGACGTGGGTCCCGTGCTCTCCATGCCACTAGAGTCAAACTATCCTGGATAATGAGGGGTGAAACCCCCAAACTGGTCTTTGGACGCTTGTTTCCAGTCCAGGGAGGACCTGGTCTGGCAGCTCAGGTTGGACTGTTCCCATTACGCGCAGGGTCAACACTGATTTGCATATGGTTGGTTTCAAACTGGAATGTCATCGGGAGCAAAAAAATTATGGATTTAGGCCCCGATCTCTGTGCTGGGATGAATGTATGACATTTTTCTGCATTCTGCCCATCAATTGTTCTTTTTGCATTTGTCACCCTGAGTGGGATGGGTGTGCCCAGACGTGGATCCCGTGCTCTCCATGCCACTGAAGTCAAGCTATCCTGGCTGAAGAGGGGTGAAACCCCAAAACCAGTACTAGGATGCTTGTCTCCAGTCCAAGAAGTACCTGGCCTGGCAGTTTGGGCCGGACTGTGCCCATGGGGCGCAAGGTCAAAACAGATTTTCATATGGCTGGGTTCAAACTGGAATGGCATGGAGAGTAAAAAAACGTTGAATATAGGCCCAGATCCCTGTACTGTGGTGAATGGATGACATTGTTCTGCATTCTGTCCATCAATTGTTCTTTATGCATTTGTCACCCTGAGTGGGATGGGTATGCCCAGACGTGGATCCCGTGCTCTCCATGCCACTGGAGTCAAGCTATCCTGGCTGAAGAGGGGTGAAACCCCAAAACCAGTACTAGGATGCTTGTCTCCAGTCCAAGAAGGACCTGGCCTGGCAGTTTGGGCTGGACTGTGCCCATGGGGCGCAAGGTCAAAACTGATTTGCATATGGCTGGGTTCAAACTGGAATGACATGGAGAGTAAAAAAATGTTGAATATAGGCCCAGATCTCTGTACTGTGGTGAATGGATGATATTGTTCTGCATTCTGTCCATCAATTCTTCATTTTGCATTTGTCACCGTGTGTGGGATGGGCATGTCCAGACATAGGTCCGTGCTCTCCATGCCACTTGAGTCAAGCTATCCTGGCTGATGAGGGGTGAAACCCCGAAACCGGTCCTAGGATGCTTGTTTCTAGTCCATGGAGGACCGGGCCTGGTAATTTGGGCTGGGCTGTTCCCATTGGGTGCAGGGTCAAGACTGATTTGCATATGGCTGGGTTCCAACTGGAATGGCATGGGGAGTGTAAAAAACAATGGATTTAGTCCCAGATCTCTGTATTGGGGTGAATTTATGACATTGTTCTGCATTCTCTACATCAATTGTTCTTTTTGCATTTCTCACCCCCAAGTGGGACGGGTGTGCCCAGACATGGGTCCCATGCTCTCCATGCACTGGACTCACGCTATCCTGGCTGATGAGGGGTGAAACCACAAAACCGATCCAAGGATGCTTGTTTCGAGTCCTGGGAGGGCCTGGCAGCTCAGGCTGGACTGTTCCCATTGGGCTTAGCGCCAAGACTGATTTGCAAATGGCTGTGTTCAAACTGGAAAGGCATGTTGAGCAAAAAAACGATGGATTTAGGCCCAGATCTCCGTACTAGGGTGAATGTATGACATTGTTCTGCATTCCGTCAGTCAATTGTTCTTTATGCATTTTTCACCCTGAGTGGGACGGGTATGCCCAGACATGGGTCCCGTGCTCTCTATGCCAATGGAGTCAAGCTATCCTGGCTGACGAGGGGTGAAAACCCAAAACCGGTCCTAGGATGCTTGTTTCCAGTCCGTGGAGGACCTGGCCTGGCAGTTTGGGCTGGACTGTTCCCATTGGGTGCAGGGTCAAGACTGATTTGCATAAGGCTGTGTTCAAACTGGAATGGCATAGGGAGTAAAAAAACGATGGATTTAGGCCCAGATTCCTGTACTGTGGTGAATGTATGACATTGTTCTGCATTCTGTCAAACAATTGTTCTTTTTGCATTTGTAACCCAGAGTGGGACGGGTATACCCAGACTTGGGTCGCATGCTCTCCATGCCACTGGAGTCAAGCTATCCTGGCTGATGAGGGATGAAACCCTGAAACCGGTCCTAGGATGCTTGTTTCCAGTCCAGGGAGGATCTGAACTGGCAGTTCAGGCTGAACTGATCCCATTGAGTGCAGGGTCAAGGCTGATTTGCATATAGCTGGGTTCTAACTGGAATGGCATTGGGAGCAAAAAAACGATGGATTTTGACCCAGATCTCTGTAATGGGGAGAAAATATGACATTGTTCTGCATTCTGTCCATCTATTGTTCTTTTTGCATTTGTCACCCCAAGTGGGACAGGTATGTCCAGATGTGGGTCCCGTGCTCTCCATGCCAATGAAAGTCAAGCTATCCTGGCTGAAGAGGAGTTAAACCCCGAAACCGGTCCTAGAATGCTTGTTTCCAGTCCAGGGAGGACCTGACCTGGAAATTACGACTGGACTGTTACCATTAGGCGCAGGGTTAAGACTAATTGCATATGACCGTGTTCAAACTGGAATGGCATGGGGTGCAAGAAAACTATGGATTTAGGCATAGAACTCTTTTCTGTGGTGAATATATGACATTGTTCTGCATTCTGTCCATCAATTGATCTTTTTGCATTTGTCACCCTGAGTGGGATGGGTATGCCCAGACGTGGATCCCGTGCTCTCCATGCCACTGGAGTCAAGCTATCCTGGCTGATGAGGGGTGAAACCCCAAAACCGGTCCTAGGATGCTTGTTACCAGTTCAGGGAGGAGCTGGCCTGGCAGTTTGCGCTGGACTCTTCCCATTGGGCACAGGGTCAAGCCTGAATTGCATATGTCTGGTTTCAAACTGGAATGGCATGGGGAGCAAAACAACAATGGATTTAGGCCCAGATCTCTGTACGGAGGTGAATGTATGACATTGTTCTGAATTCTGTCCATCAATTGTTCTTTATGCATTTGTCACCCTGAGTGGGACTGGTATGCCCATACGTCGGCCACGTGCTCTATGGCAATGGAGTCAAGCTATCCTGGCTGACGAGGGTTGAAAACCCGAAACCGGTCCTAGGATGCTTGTTTCCAGTCCGTGGAGGACCTCGCCTGGCAGTTTGGGCTGGACTGTTCCCATTGGGTGCAGGGTCAAGACTGATTTGCATATGGCTGTGTTCAAACTGGAATGGCATAGGGAGTAAAAAAACGATGGATTTAGGCCCAGATTCCTGTACTGTGGTGAATGTATGACATTGTTCTGCATTCTGTCAAACAATTGTTCTTTTTGCATTTGTAACCCCGAGTGGGATGGGAATGCCCAGACGTGGATCCCGTGCTCTCCATGCCACTGGAGTCAAGCTATCCTGGCTGATGAGGGGTGAAACCCCAAAACCGGTCCTAGGATGCTTGTTACCAGTTCAGGGAGGACCTGGCCTGGCAGTTTGCGCTGGACTCTTCCCATTGGGCACAGGGTCAAGCCTGATTTGCAAATGGCTGTGTTCAAACTGGAAAGGCATGGTGAGCAAAAAAACGATGGATTTAGGCCCAGATCTCCGTACTAGGGTGAATGTATGACATTGTTCTGCATTCCGTCAGTCAATTGTTCTTTATGCATTTTTCACCCCGAGTGGGACGGGTATGCCCAGACATGGGTCCCGTGGTCTCTATGCCAATGGAGTCAAGCTATCCTGGCTGACGAGGGGTGAAAACCCAAAACCGGTCCTAGGATGCTTGTTTCCAGTCCGTGGAGGACCTGGCCTGGCAGTTTGGGCTGGACTGTTCCCATTGGGTGCAGGGTCAAGACTGATTTGCATATGGCTTGGGTCAAACTGGAAAGGCATAGGGAGTAAAAAAATGATGGATATAGGCCCAGATCTCTGTACTGTGGTGAATGGATGACATTGTTCTGCATTCTCTCCATCAATTCTTCGTTTTGCATTTGTCACCGTGTGTGGGATGGGCATGTCCAGACATGGGTCCGTGCTCTCCATGCCACTGTAGTCAAGCTATCCTGGCTGATGAGGGGTGAAACCCCGAAACCGGTCCTAGGATGCTTTATTTTCAGTCCATGGAGGACCGGGCCTGGTAGTTTGGGCTGGACTGTTCCCATTGGGAGCAGGGTCAAGGCTGTTTTGCATATGGCTGGGTTCCAACTGGAATGGCATGAGGAGTAAAAAAACAATGGATTTAGTCTGAGATCTCTGTATTGGAGTGAATTTATGACATTGTTCTGCATTCTCTACATCAATTGTTCTTTTTGCATTTCTCACCTCCGAGTGGGACGGGTGTGCCCAGACATGGGTCCCGTGCTCTCTATGCACTGGACTCACGCTATCCTGGCTGATGAGGGGCGAAACCACAAAACCGATCCTAGGATGCTTGTTTCGAGTCCTGGGAAGTTCTGGCCTGGCAGCTCGGGCTGGACTGCTCCCATTGGGCTTAGCTTTAAGACTGATTTGTAAATGGCTGGGTTTAACTGGAATGGCATGGTAAGCAAAAAAACGATGGATTTAGGCCCAGATCTCTGTACTAGGGTGAATGTATGACATTGTTTTGCATTCGGTCCGCTTACTGTTCATTTTGAATTTTTCAATCCAAGTGGGATGGGTACGCCAGGACGTGGGTCCCGTGCTCTCCATGCCAATGGAGTCAAGCTATCCTGGCTGACGAGGGGTGAAAGCCTGAAACCGGTCCTAGGATGCTTGTTTCCAGTCCGTGGAGGACCTTGCCTGGCAGTTTGGGATGGACTGTTCCCATTGGGTGCAGGATCACGACTGATTTGCATATGGCTGGGTTCAAACTGGAATGGCATAGGGAGTAAAAAAACGATGGATTAAGGCCCAGATTCCTGTACTGTGATGAATGTATGACATTGTTCTGCATTCTCTACATCAATTGTTCTTTTTGCATTTCTCACCACCGAGTGGGACGGGTGTGCCCAGACATGTGTCCCGTTCTCTCCATGCACTGGACTCACGCTATCCTGGCTGATGAGTGGTGAAACCACAAAACCGATCCTGGGATGCTTGTTTCGAGTCCTGGGAGGGCCTGGCCTGGCAGCTCGGGCTGGACTGTTCCCATTGGGCTTAGCTTCAAGACTGATTTGCAAATGGTTGGGTTCAAACTGGAATGGCATGGTGAGCAAAAAAACGATGGATTTAGGCCCAGATCTCTGTACTAGGGTGAATGTATGACATTGTTCTGCATTCCGTCCCCTTATTGTTCTTTTTGAATTTTTCTCCCCGAGTGGGATGGGTATGCCCGGACGTGGGTCCCGTGCTCTCCATGCCAATGGAGTCAAGCTATCCTGGCTGTCGAGGGGTAAAAACCCGAAACCGGTCCTAGGATGCTTGTTTCTATTCCATGGAGGACCTGGACTGGCAGTTTGGGCTGGACTGTTCCCATTGGGTGCAGGGTCAAGACTGATTTGCATATGGCTGGGTTCAAACTGGAATGGCATAGGGAGTAAAAAAACGATGGATTAAGGCCCAGATTCCTGTACTGTGATGAATGTATGACATTATTCTGCATTCTGTCCATCAATTGTTCTTTTTGCATTTGTAACGCCGAGTGGGACGGGTATACCCAGACTTGGGTCGCATGCTCTCCATGCCACTGGAGTCAAGCTATCCTGGCTGATGAGGGATGAAACCCTGAAACCGGTCCTAGGATGCTTGTTTCCAGTCCAGGGAAGACCTGAACTGACAGTTCCGGCTGAACTGTTCCCATTGGGTGCAGGGTCAAGACTGATTTGCATATAGCTGGGTTCTAACTAGAATGGCATGGGGAGCAAAAAAACGATGGATTTTGACCCAGATCTCTGTAATGGGGAGAAAATATGACATTGTTCTGCATTCTGTCCATCTATTTTTCTTTTTGCATTTGTCACCACAAGTGGGACAGGTATGTCCAGATGTGGGTCCCGTGTTCTCCATGCCAATGAAAGTCAAGCTATCCTGGCTGAAGAGGGGTTAAACCCCGAAACCGGTCCTAGAATGCTTGTTTCCAGTCCAGGGAGGACCTGACCTGGCAATTACGATTAGACTGTTCCCATTAGGCGCAGGGTCAAGACTAATTGCATATGACCGTGTTCAAACTGGAATGGCATGGTGTGCAAGAAAACTGTGGATTTAGGCCCATATGACATTGTTCTGCATTCTGTCCATCAATTGTTCTTTTTGCATTTGTCACCCTGAGTGGGATGGGTATGCCCAGAAGTGGATCCTGTGCTCTCCATGCCACTGGAGTCAAGCTATCCTGGCTGATGAGGGGTGAAACCTCGTAACCGGTCCTAGGATGCTTGTTACCAGTTCAGGGAGGAGCTGGCCTGGCAGTTTGGGCTGGACTCTTTCCATTGGGCACAGGGTCAAGCCTGATTTGCATATGTCTGGTTTCAAACTGGAATGGCATGGGGAGCAAAACAACAATGGATTTAGGCCCAGATCTCTGTACTGATGTGAATGTATGACATTGTTCTGAATTCTGTCCATCAATTGTTCTTTATGCATTTGTCACCCATAGTGGGACTGGTATGCCGATATGTGGGTCCCGTGCTCTCTATGCCAATGGAGTCAAGCTATCCTGGCTGATGAGGGGTGAAAACCCGAAACCGGTCCAAGGATGCTTGTTTCCAGTCCATGGAGGACCTGGCCGGGCAGTTTGGGCTGGACTGTTCCCATTGGGTGCAGAGTCAAGACTGATTTGCATATGGATGGGTTCAAAATGGAATGGCATAGGGAGTAGAAAACGATGGATATAGTCCCAGATCTCTGTACTGTGGTGAATGGATGACACTGTTCTGCATACTGTCCATCAATTCATCGTTTTGCATTTGTCACCGTGTGTGGGATAGGCATGTCCAGACGTGGGTCCGTGCTCTCCATGCCACTAGAGTCAAGCTATCCTGGCTGATGAGAGGTGAAACCCCGAAACCGGTCCTAGGATGCTTGTTTTCAGTACATGGAGGACCGGGCCTGGTAGTTTGGGCTGGACTGTTCCCATTGGGAGCAGGGTCAAGACTGATTTGCATATGGCTGGGTTCCAACTGGAATGGCATGGGGAGTAAAAGAACAATGGATTTAGTCCCAGATCTCTGTATTGGGGTGATTTTATGACATTGTTCTGCATTCTCTACATCAATGGTTCTTTTTGCATTTCTCACCCCCGAGTGGGACGGGTGTGCCCAGACATGGGTCCCGTGCTCTCCATGCACTGAACTCACGCTATCCTGGCTGATGAGGGGTGAAGCCACAATACCGATCCTAGGATGCTTGTTTCGAGTTCTGGGAGGGCCTGGTCTGGCAGCTCGGGCTGGACTGTTCCCATTGGGCTTAGCGTCAAGACTGATTTGCCAATGGCTGGGTTCAAACTGGAAAGGCATGGTGAGCAAAAAAAGATGGATTTAGGCCCAGATCTCTGTACTAGGGTGAATGTATGACATTGTTCTGCACTCTGTCCGCTTATTGTTCTTTTTGAATTTTTCACCCCGAATGGGATGGGTATGCCCGGACGTGGGTCCCGTGCTCTCCATGCCACTGGAGTCAAACTATCCTGGCTAATTAGGGGTGAAACCCCGAAATTGGTCTTAAGATGCTTATTTCCAGTCCAGGGAGGACCTGGCCTGGCAGCTCGTGTTGGACTGTTCCCATTGCGCGCAGGGACAACACTGATTTGCATATGGTTTGGTTCAAACTGGAATGTCATCAGGAGCAAAAAAACTATGGATTTAGGGCAACATCTCTCTGCTTGGGTGAATGTATGACATTGTTGTGCATTCTGTTCATCAATTGTTTGTTCTTTTTGCATTTGTCACCTCGAGTGGGACGGGTATGCCCAGACGTGGGTCCCTTGGTCTCCATGCCAATGGAGTCAAGCTATCCTGGCTGATGAGAGGTGAAACCCCAAAATCGTTCCTAGAATCCTTGTTTCCAGTCCAGGGAGGACCTTTAGCTGGCAGTTCGGGATGATCTGTTACCATTGGGCGCAGGGTCAAAACTTATTTACATATGGCTGGGTTACCCACGAATGGCATGGGGAGCAAATAAATTATGGATTTAGGCCCAAATCTCTGTACTGGGCGAATGTATGGCATTGTTCTGCATTCTGTACATGAATTGTTATTTTTGCATTTGTCACCCCGAGTGGAACGGGTATGCCCGGACGTTGGACCCGTGCTCTCCATGCCACTGGAGTCAAACTATCCTGGATAATGAGGGGTGAAACCCCGAAACCGGTCCTGGGATCCTTGGTTCCAGTCCAGGGAGGACCTGGCCTGGCAGTTCTGGCTGAACTGTTCCCATTGGGCACAGGGTCAAAATTGATTTACTTATGTCTGGGTTCAAACTCTAATGGCATGTTGAGCAAAAAAACCAATGGATTTAGGCCCAGATCTCTATACTGGGCGAATGTATGGCATTGTTCTGCATTCTGTTCATCAATTGTTCTTTTTGCATTTGTCACCCCGAGTGGGACAGGTAAAGCCCAAAGATGAGTCCTGTGCTCTCCATGTCACTGGAGTCAAGCTATCCTGGCTGATGAGGAATGAAACCACGAAAACGGTCCTAGGATGCTTGTTTCCAGTCCAGAGAAGACCTGGTCTGGTAGTTCGGGCTGGACTGCTCCCTTTGGGCGCATTGTCAAGACTGATTTGCATATGGCTGAGTTTAAATTGGAATGGCATGGGGAGCAACAAAACTTTGGATTTAGGCCCAGATCTCTGTACTGAGGTGAATGTATGGCATTGTTCTGCATTCTGTCCGTAAATTGTTCTATATGCATTGGGTGCAGGTTCAAAACTGATTTGCATATGGCTGGGTTCAAACTGAAATTGCATGGGGAGAACAAAACAATGTATTTAGGCCTGGATCTCTGTACTGAGGTGAATGCATGACTTGTTCTGCATTCTGTTCATCAATTGTTCGTATTTCATTTGTCACCCACGAGTGTGCCGAGACATGGGTCCCGTGCTCTCCATGCACTGAACTCACGCTATCCTGGCTGATGAGGGTTGAAACACCAAAACCATTCCTAGGATGCTTGTTTCGAGCCCTGGGAGGTCCTAGCTTGGCAGCTCGGGCTGGACTGTTCCCATTGGGCTTAGCGTCAAGACTGATTTGCATATGACTTGGTTCAAACTGGAATGGCATGGTGAGCAAAAAAACGATGGATTGAGGCCCAGATCTCTGTATTTGGGTGAATGTATGACATTGTTCTGCACTCTGTCCGCTTATTGTTCTTTTTGAATTTGTCACCCCGAGTGGGACGGGTTTGCCCGGACGAGGGTCCAGTGCTCTCCATGCCACTGGAGTCAAACTATGCTGGATAATGAGGGGTGAACCCCAAAACTGCTCTTAGGACGCTAGTTTCCAGTCCAGGGAGGACCTGGTCTGGCAGCTCGGGTTGGACTGTTCCCATTACGCGCATGGTCAACACTGATTTGCATATGGTTGGGTTAAAACTGGAATGCCATCGGGAGCAAAGAAACTATGGATTTAGGCCCAGTTCTCTGTGCTGGGGAGAATGTATCAAAAACCAAAGGAAATGATGGACGGAGTGTTGAACATTGCAAGCACTCACCCCCAGTCAACTGATCTGGGTTTAATCCATCACCGTTCTTTAGCTCACTCTGTCACCCCAGTTCAGACATGGCCATATGCAAATCAGTCTGACCCTGTGCCTCATGGGAACAGTCCAGCCCGAACTGCCAAGCCATGTCTTCCCTGGACCGGAAACAAGCTTCCTAGGACCGGTTTCTGGCATTTCAGCCGTCTTCAGCCAGGCTTGCTTGAATCCAGTGGCAAAGTGAGCAAGGGACTCACGTCTGAGCATACCCTGCCAACTTAAGGCGAACAAAGCAAAAACCAAAGGAAATGATGGACGGAGTGTTGAACATTGCAAGCACTCACCTCAGTCAACTGATCTGGGTTTAATCCATCACCGTTCTTTAGCTCACTCTGTCACCCCAGTTCAGACATGGCCATATGCAAATCAGTCTGACCCTGTGCCTCATGGGAACAGTCCAGCCCGAACTGCCAAGTCATGTCTTCCCTGGACCGGAAACAAGCTTCCTAGGACCGGTTTCTGGCATTTCAGCCGTCTTCAGCCAGGCTTGCTTGAATCCAGTGGCAAAATGAGCAAGGGACTCACGTCTGAGCATACCCTGCCAACTTAAGGCGAACAAAGCAAAAACCAAAGGAAATGATGGACGGAGTGTTGAACATTGCAAGCACTCACACCCAGTCAACTGATCTGGGTTTAATCCATCCCCGTTCTTTAGCTCACTCTGTCACCCCAGTTCAGACATGGCCATATGCAAATCAGTCTGACCCTGTGCCTCATGGGAACAGTCCAGCCCGAACTGCCAAGCCATGCCTTCCCTGGACCGGAAACAAGCTTCCTAGGACCGGTTTCTGGCATTTCAGCCGTCTTCAGCCAGGCTTGCTTGAATCCAGTGGCAAAGTGAGCAAGGGACTCACGTCTGAGCATACGCTGCCAACTTATGGCGAACAAAGTGGTACAAAAGGGGGTGGTGATGGACGGAGCATCAGAACCAATCAAATACTCACACCCAGTCAACAGATCTGGGTTTGATCCATCACCGTTCTTTAGCCCACTCTGCCACCCCAGTTCAGACATGGCCATATGCAAATCAGTCTGACCCTGTGCCTCATGGGATCAGTCCAGCCCGAACTGCCAAGCCATGCCTTCCCTGGACCGGAAACAAGCTTCCTAGGACCGGTTTCTGGCATTTCAGCCGTCTTCAGCCAGGCTTGCTTGAATCCAGTGGCAAAGTGAGCAAGGGACTCACGTCTGAGCATACCCTGCCAACTTATGGCGAACAAAGTGGTACAAAAGGGGGTGGTGATGGACGGAGCATCAGAACCAATCAAATACTCACACCCAGTCAATAGATCTGGGTTTGATCCATCACCGTTCTTTAGCCCACTCTGCCACCCCAGTTCAGACATGGCCATATGCAAATCAGTCTGACCCTGTGCCTCATAACAACAGTCCAGCCCGAACTGCCAAGCCATGCCTTCTCTGGACCGGAAACAAGCTTCCTCGGACCGGTTTCTGGCATTTCAGCCGTCTTCAGCCAGGCTTGCTTGAATCCAGTGGCAAAGTGAGCAAGGGACTCACGTCTGAGCATACCCTGCCAACTTATGGCGAACAAAGTGGTACAAAAGGGGGTGGTGATGGACGGAGCATCAGAACCAATCAAATACTCACACCCAGTCAACAGATCTGGGTTTGATCCATCACCGTTCTTTAGCCCACTCTGCCACCCCAGTTCAGACATGGCCATATGCAAATCAGTCTGACCCTGTGCCTCATGGGAACAGTCCAGCCCGAACTGCCAAGCCATGCCTTCCCTGGACCGGAAACAAGCTTCCTCGGACCGGTTTCTGGCATTTCAGCCGTCTTCATCCAGGCTTGCTTGAATCCAGTGGCAAAGTGAGCAAGGGACTCACGTCTGAGCATACCCTGCCAACTTAAGGCGAACAAAGCAAAAACCAAAGGAAATGATGGACGGAGTGTTGAACATTGCAAGCACTCACCCCCAGTCAACTGATCTGGGTTTAATCCATCACCGTTCTTTAGCTCACTCTGTCACCCCAGTTCAGACATGGCCATATGCAAATCAGTCTGACCCTGTGCCTCATGGGAACAGTCCAGCCCGAACTGCCAAGCCATGTCTTCCCTGGACCGGAAACAAGCTTCCTAGGACCGGTTTCTGGCATTTCAGCCATCTTCAGCCAGGCTTGCTTGAATCCAGTGGCAAAGTGAGCAAGGGAACTGGGGTGGCAGAGTGGGCTAAAGAACGGTGATGGATTAAACCCAGATCAGTTGACTGGGGGTGAGTGCTTGCAATGTTCAACACTCCGTCCATCATTTCCTTTGGTTTTGCTGGGGTGAATGTATGACATTTTTCTGCATTCTGTCCGTTAATTGTTCTTTTTGCATTTGTCACCCTGAGTGGGATGGGTATGCCCAGACGTGGATCCCGTGCTCTCCATGCCACTGGAGTCAAGCTATCCTGGCTGATGAGGGGTGAAAACCTGAAACCAGTCCTAGGATGCTTGTTTCCAGTCCAGGGAGGACCTGGCCTGCCAGTTCGGGCTGCACTGGTCCCTTTCGGCGCAGGGTCAAGACTTATTTGCATATGGCTGGGTTCAAACTGGAATGGCATGGGGAGTAAAAAAACAATGGATATAGGCCTAGATCTCTGTACTGTGGTGAATGGATGACATTGTTCTGCATTCTGTCCATCAATTCTATGTTTTGCATTTGTCACCGTGTGTGGGAAGGGCTTGTCCAGACGTGGGTCCGTGCTCTCCACGCCACTGGATTCAAGCTATCCTAGCTGATGAGGGGTGAAATCCCGAAACCTGTCCTAGGATGCTTGTCTCCACTCCATGGAGGACAGGCCTGGTAGTTTGGGCTGGACTGTTCCCATTGGGCGCAGGGTCAAGACTGATTTGCATATGGCTGGGTACCAACTGGAATGGCATGGGGAGTAAAACACAATGGATTTAGTCCAAGATCTCTGTATTTGGGTGAAATTATGACATTGTTCTGCACTCTCTACATCAATTGTTCTTTTTGCATTTCTCACCCCCGAGTGGGACGGGTGTGCCCAGACATGGGTCCCATGCTCTCCGTGCACTGGACTCACGCTATCCTGGCTGATGAGGTGTGAAACCACAAAACCTTTCCAAGGATGCTTGTTTCGAGTCCTGGGAGGGCCTGGCCCGGCGGCTCGGGCTGGACTGTTCCCATTGGGCTTAGTGTCAAGACTGATTTGCAAATGGCTGGGTTCAAACTGGAATGGCATGGTGAGCAAAGAAACTATGGATTTAGGCCCAGAGCTCTGTACTAGGGTGAATATATGATATTGTTCTGCATTCCGTCAGTCAATTGTTCTTTTTGAATTTTTTACCCCGAGTGGGACGGGTATGCCCGGACGAGGGTCCCATGCTCTCCATGCCACTGGAGTCAATCTATCCTGGATAATGAGGGGTGAAACCCTGAAACTGGTCTTAGGATGCTTGTTTCCAGTCCAGGGAGGACCTGGCCTGGCAGCTCGTGTTGGACTGTTCCCATTGCGCGCAGGGTCAACACTGATTTGCATATGGTTTGGGTCAAACTGGAATGGCATCGTGAGCAAAAAAACTATGGATTTAGGCCCCATTCTCTGTGCTGGGGTGAATGTATGACATTGTTATGCATTCTGTACATGAATTGTTCTTTTTGCATTTGTCACCCCAAGTGGGACGGGTATGCCCAGACGTGGGTCCCTTGCTCTCCATGCCACTGGAGTCAAGCTATCCTGGCTGATGAGAGGTGAAACCCCGAAACTGGCCATAGGATCCTTGTTTCCAGTCCAGGGAGGACCTGACCTGGCAGTTCCGGCTGCACTTTTCCCATTGGGCACAGGGTCAAAACTGATTTGCATATGGCTGGGTTACAATCGAATGGCATGGGGAGCAAAAAACAATGGATTTAGGCCCAAATCTCTGTACTGGGCGAATGTATGGCATTGTTCTGCATTCTGAGCATCAATTATTCTTTTTGCATTTGTCACCCCGAGTGGGACAGGTAAAGCCCAGAGGTGAGTCCTGTGCTCTCCATGCCACCGGAGTCAAGCTATCCTGGCTGATGAGGGATGAAACCACGAAAACGGTCGTAGGATGCTTGTTTCAAGTCCAGAGAAGACCTGGCCTGGTAGTTCGGGCTAGACTGCTCCCTTTGGGCACATTGTCAAGACTGATTTGCATATGGCTGAGTTCAAATTGAAATGGCATGGGGAGCAACAAAACTATGGATTTAGGCCCAGATGTCTGTACTGAGGTGAATGTATGGCATTGTTCTGCATTCTGTCCGTAAATTGTTCTATATGCATTTGTCATTCCAAGTGGGACGGGTATGCCCAGACGTGGGTCCCGTGCTCTCTATACCAATGGAGTCCAGCTATCCTGGCTGATTAGGGATGAATCCCAAAAACCGGTCCTAGGATGCTTGTTTCCAGTCCATGGAGGACCTGGCCTGGCAGTTTGGGCTGGACTGTTCCCATTGGGTGCAGGTTCAAAACTGATTTGCATATGGCTGGGTTCAAACTGAAATGGCATGGTGAGCAAAAAAACTATGGATTTAGGCCCAGATCTCCGTACTAGTGTGAATGTATGACATTGTTCTGCATTCTATCCGTCAATTGTTCTTTTTGAATTTGTCACCCCGAGTGGGATGGGTATGCCCGGACATGGGTCCAGTGCTCTCCTTGCCACTGGAGTCAAACAATCCTGGATAATGAGGGGTGAAACCCCCAAACTGGTCTTAGGACGCTTGTTTCCAGTCCAGGGAGGACCTGGTCTGGCAGCTCGGGTTGGAGTGTTCCCATTACGAGCATGGTCAACACTGATTTGCATATGGCTGGGTTCAAACTGGAATGGAATGGGCTGCAAAAAAACAATGGATTTAGGTCCAGATCTCTGTGCTGGGGTGAATGTATGGCATTGTTCTGCATTTTGTACATCAATTGTTTATTCTTTTTGCATTTGTCACCCCGATTGGGACAGGTAAAGCCCAGAGGTGAGTCCTGTGCTCTCCATGCCACTGGAGTCAAGCTATCCTGGCTGATGAGGCGTGAAACCACAAAAACAGTCTTAGGATGCTTGTTTCCAGTCCAGGGAGGACCTGGCCTGGTAGTTCGGGCTGGACTGTTCCCTTTGGGCGCATGGTCAAGACTGATTTGCATATGACTTAGTTGAAACTGGAAGGACATGGGGAGCTATAAAACTAAGGATTTAGGCCCAGATCTCTGTACTGGGGTGAATGTATGACACTGTTCTGATTCTGTCCATCAATTGTTCTTTCTGCATTTGTCACCCCGAATGGGACAGGTATGCCCAGACTTGGGTCGCGTGCTCTCCATGCCACTGGAGTCAAGCTATACAGGCTAATGAGGGATGAAACCCCGAAACTGGTCCTAGGATGCTTTTTTTCCAGTCCAGGGAGGACCACACCTGGCAGTTCAGGCTGAACTGTTCCCATTGGGTGAAGGGTCGAGACTGATTTGCATATAGCTGGGTTCAAACTAGAATGGCATGGGGAGCAAAAAAAACAATGGATTTTGACCCAGATCTCTGTACTGGAGAGAGAATATGACATCGTTCTCCATTCTGTCCATCAATTGTTCTTTTTGCGTTTGTCATCCAGAATGGGACAGGTATGTCCAGATGTGGGTCCCATGCTCTCCATGCCACTGAAGTCAAGCTATCCTGGCTGAAGAGGGGTTAAACCCCGAAACCGGTCCTAGGATGCTTGTTTCCAGTCCAGGGAGGAACTGACCTGGCAATTACGACTGGACTGTTCCCATTAGGCGCAGGGTCAAGACTGATTTGCATATGACCGTGTTCAATCTGGAATGGCATGGGGTGCAAAAAAACTATGGGTTTAGGCCCAGATCTCTTTCCTGTGGTGAATGTATGACATTGTTCTGCATTCTATCCGTCAATTGTTCTTTTTGAATTTGTCACCCCGAGTGGGACGGGTATGCCCGGACATGGGTCCAGTGCTCTCCTTGCCACTGGAGTCAAACAATCCTGGATAATGAGGGGTGAAACCCCCAAACTGGTCTTAGGACGCTTGTTTCCAGTCCAGGGAGGACCTGGTCTGGCAGCTCGGGTTGGAGTGTTCCCATTACGAGCATGGTCAACACTGATTTGCATATGGCTGGGTTCAAACTGGAATGGAATGGGCAGCAAAAAAACAATGGATTTAGGTCCAGATCTCTGTGCTGGGGTGAATGTATGGCATTGTTCTGCATTTTGTACATCAACTGTTTGTTCTTTTTGCATTTGTCACACAGATTGGGACAGGTAATGCCCAGAGGTGAGTCCTGTGCTCTCCATGCCACTGGAGTCAAGCTATCCTGGCTGATGAGGCGTGAAACCACAAAAACAGTCTTAGGATGCTTGTTTCCAGTCCAGGGAGGACCTGGCCTGGTAGTTCGGGCTGGACTGTTCCCTTTGGGCGCATGGTCAAGACTGATTTGCATATGACTTAGTTGAAACTGGAAGGACATGGGGAGCTATAAAACTAAGGATTTAGGCCCAGATCTCTGTACTGGGGTGAATGTATGACACTGTTCTGATTCTGTCTATCAATTGTTCTTTCTGCATTTGTCACCCCGAATGGGACAGGTATGCCCAGACTTGGGCCGCGTGCTCTCCATGCCACTGGAGTCAAGCTATACAGGCTACTGAGGGATGAAACCCCGAAACTGGTCCTAGGATGCTTTTTTTCCAGTCCAGGGAGGACCACACCTGGCAGTTCAGGCTGAACTGTTCCCATTGGGTGAAGGGTCGAGACTGATTTGCATATAGCTGGGTTCAAACTAGAATGGCATGGGGAGCAAAAAAAACAATGGATTTTGACCCAGATCTCTGTACTGGAGAGAGAATATGACATTGTTCTCCATTCTGTCCATCAATTGTTCTTTTTGCGTTTGTCATCCAGAATGGGACAGGTATGTCCAGATGTGGGTCCCATGCTCTCCATGCCACTGAAGTCAAGCTATCCTGGCTGAAGAGGGGTGAAACCCCGAAACCGGTCCTAGGATGCTTGTTTCCAGTCCAGGGAGGAACTGACCTGGCAATTACGACTGGACTGTTCCCATTAGGCGCAGGGTCAAGACTGATTTGCATATGACCGTGTTCAATCTGGAATGGCATGGGGTGCAAAAAAACTATGGGTTTAGGCCCAGATCTCTTTCCTGTGGTGAATGTATGACATTGTTCTGCATTCTGTCCATCAATTGTTCTTTTTGCATTTGTCACCCCGAGTGGGACAGGTAAAGCCCAGAGGTGAGTTCCGTGCTCTCCATGCCACTGGAGTCAAGCTATCCTGGCTGATGAGGGGTAAAACCACAGAAAAGGTCCTAGGATGCTAGTTTCCAGTCCAGGGAGCACCTGACCTGGCAGTTTGAGCTGGACAGTGCCCATTGGCGCAGGGTCAAGACTGATTTGCATATGACCGTATTCAAACTGGAATGGCATGGGGTGCAAAAACTATGGATTTAGGCCCAGATCTCTGTACTGTGGTTAATGTATAACATTGTTCTGCAGTCGGTCCATCAATTGTTCTTTTTGCATTTGTAACCCTGAGTGGGATGGATATGCCCAGACGTGGATCCCTTGCTCTCAATGCCACTGGAGTCAAGCTATCCTTGCTGATGAGGGGTGAAACCCCGAAACCGGTTCTAGGATGATTTTTTCCAGTCCAGGGAGGACCTGGCCTGGCAGTTCGGGCTGGACTGTTCCCATTGGGCGCAGGGTCAAGACTGATTTGCATATGGCTGGGTTCAAACTGGAATGGCATGGTGAGCAAAAAAACGAGGGGCCCGATTCACAGAACAAACTTAAGACAAAATCCTAAACTTAGTACCATTTTGGTATTCACAGAATGCACTTACTACTTCTGGTATTCACAGAATGAACTTACTACTTTTGCGATTCACAGAATAAACTTACTACTTTTGGTATTCACAGAATGGATTTACGACTACTAACTTTACGTCCGCACTCGGGCCGGAAATTCCGGCCCGGAGGCGGGGCTTCCGGCCCAGAGGCGGAGCTTCCGGCCCAGAGGTGGAGATTTTGGCCATGGCTAAATCTCCGCCACTGGCCGGAATCCCCACCTCCGGTCCGGAAGCTCCGCCTCCGGCCCGGAAGCTCCGCCTCCGGCCCGGAAGCTCCGCCCCTGGGCCGGAAATTCCGGCCCGAGTGCAGACGTAAAGTTAGTAGTCGTAAATCCATTCTGTGAATACCAAAAGTAGTACGTTTATTCTGTGAATCGCAAAAGTAGTAAGTTCATTCTGTGAATACCAGAAGTAGTAAGTGCATTCTGTGAATACCAAAATGGTACTAAGTTTAGGATTTTGTCTTAAGTTAATTCTGTGAATCGGGCCCTATGGATTTAGGCCCAGATCTATGTGCTGGGGTGAATGTGTGACACTGTTCTGGTTCTGTCCATCAATTATTCTTTTTGCATTTGTCACCCCGAGTGGGACAGGTATGCCCAGACTTGGATCGCATGCTCTCCATACCACTGGAGTCAAGCTATACTGGCTGATGAAGGATGAAACCCTGAAACCGGTCCTAGGAAGCTTGTTTCCAGTCCATGGAGGAACTGACCTGGCAATTACGACTGGACTGTTCCCATAAGGCACAGGTTCAAGACTGATTTGCATATGACCGTGTTCAAACTGGATTGGCATGGGGTGCAAAACAACTATGGATTTAGGCCCAGATCTCTTTCCTGTGGAGAATGTATGACATTGTTTTGCATTCTGTCAATCAATTTTTCTTTTTGCATTTGTCACCCTGAATGGGATGGCTATGCCCAGACATGGATCCCTTGCTCTTCATGCCACTGGAGTCAAGCTATCCTGGCTGATGAGGGGTGAAACCCTGAAACCGGTCCTAGGATTCTTGTTTCCAGTCTAGGGAGGACCTGGCCTGGAAATTGGGCTGAACTGTTCCCATTGGGCGCATGGTGAAGACTGATTTGCATATGGCTGAGTTCAAACTGTAATGACACGAGGAGCAACAAAACTATGGATTTAGGCCCAGATCTCTGTACTGGGGTGAATGTACGACACTGTTCTGATTCTGTCCATCATTTGTTCTTTTTGCATTTGTCACCCCGAGTGGGACAGGTATGCCCAGACTTGGGTCCCGTGCTCTCCATGCCACTGGAGTCAAGCTATCCTGGCTGATGAGGGGTAAAACCACAGAAACGGTCCTAGGATGCTTGTTTCCAGTCCACGGAGCACCTGACCTGGCAGTTTGAGCTGGACAGTGCTCATTGGCGCAGGGTCAAGACTGATTTGCATATGACCGTATTCAAACTGGAATGGCATGGGGTGCAAAAAACTATGGATTTAGGCCCAGATCTCTGTACTGTGGTTAATGTATACCATTGTTCTGCAGTCTGTCCATCGATTGTTCTTTTTGCATTTGTAACCCTGAGTGGGATGGGTATGCCCAGACGTGGATCCCTTGCTCTCAATGCCACTGGAGTCAAGCTATCCTTGCTGATGAGGGGTGAAACCCCGAAACCGGTTCTAGGATGCTTTTTTTCCAGTCCAGGGAGGACCACACCTGGCAGTTCAGGCTGAACTGTTCCCATTGGGTGAAGGGTCGAGACTGATTTGCATATAGCTGGGTTCAAACTAGAATGGCATGGGGAGCAAAAAAAACAATGGATTTTGACCCAGATCTCTGTACTGGAGAGAGAATATGACATTGTTCTCCATTCTGTCCATCAATTGTTTTTTTTGCGTTTGTCATCCAGAATGGGACAGGTATGTCCAGATGTGGGTCCCATGCTCTCCATGCCACTGAAGTCAAGCTATCCTGGCTGAAGAGGGGTTAAACCCCGAAACCGGTCCTAGGATGCTTGTTTCCAGTCCAGGGAGGAACTGACCTGGCAATTACGACTGGACTGTTCCCATTAGGCGCAGGGTCAAGACTGATTTGCATATGACCGTGTTCAATCTGGAATGGCATGGGGTGCAAAAAAACTATGGGTTTAGGCCCAGACCTCTTTCCTGTGGTGAATGTATGACATTGTTCTGCATTCTATCCGTCAATTGTTCTTTTTGAATTTGTCACCCCGAGTGGGACGGGTATGCCCGGACATGGGTCCAGTGGTCTCCTTGCCACTGGAGTCAAACAATCCTGGATAATGAGGGGTGAAACCCCCAAACTGGTCTTAGGACGCTTGTTTCCAGTCCAGGGAGGACCTGGTCTGGCAGCTCGGGTTGGAGTGTTCCCATTACGAGCATGGTCAACACTGATTTGCATATGGCTGGGTTCAAACTGGAATGGAATGGGCAGCAAAAAAACAATGGATTTAGGTCCAGATCTCTGTGCTGGGGTGAATGTATGGCATTGTTCTGCATTTTGTACATCAATTGTTTGTTCTTTTTGCATTTGTCACCCCGATTGGGACAGGTAAAGCCCAGAGGTGAGTCCTGTGCTCTCCATGCCACTGGAGTCAAGCTATCCTGGCTGATGAGGCGTGAAACCACAAAAACAGTCTTAGGATGCTTGTTTCCAGTCCAGGGAGGACCTGGCCTGGTAGTTCGGGCTGGACTGTTCCCTTTGGGCGCATGGTCAAGACTGATTTGCATATGACTTAGTTGAAACTGGAAGGACATGGGGAGCTATAAAACTAAGGATTTAGGCCCAGATCTCTGTACTGGGGTGAATGTATGACACTGTTCTGATTCTGTCCATCAATTGTTCTTTCTGCATTTGTCACCCCGAATGGGACAGGTATGCCCAGACTTGGGTCGCGTGCTCTCCATGCCACTGGAGTCAAGCTATACAGGCTAATGAGGGATGAAACCCCGAAACTGGTCCTAGGATGCTTTTTTTCCAGTCAAGGGAGGACCACACCTGGCAGTTCAGGCTGAACTGTTCCCATTGGGTGAAGGGTCGAGACTGATTTGCATATAGCTGGGTTCAAACTAGAATGGCATGGGGAGCAAAAAAAACAATGGATTTTGACCCAGATCTCCGTACTGGAGAGAGAATATGACATTGTTCTCCATTCTGTCCATCAATTGTTCTTTTTGCGTTTGTCATCCAGAATGGGACAGGTATGTCCAGATGTGGGTCCCATGCTCTCCATGCCACTGAAGTCAAGCTATCCTGGCTGAAGAGGGGTTAAACCCCGAAACCGGTCCTAGGATGCTTGTTTCCAGTCCAGGGAGGAACTGACCTGGCAATTACGACTGGACTGTTCCCATTAGGCGCAGGGTCAAGACTGATTTGCATATGACCGTGTTCAATCTGGAATGGCATGGGGTGCAAAAAAACTATGGGTTTAGGCCCAGATCTCTTTCCTGTGGTGAATGTATGACATTGTTCTGCATTCTATCCATCAATTGTTCTTTTTGCATTTGTCACCCCGAGTGGGACAGGTAAAGCCCAGAGGTGAGATCCGTGCTCTCCATGCCACTGGAGTCAAGCTATCCTGGCTGATGAGGGGTAAAACCACAGAAAAGGTCCTAGGATGCTTGTTTCCAGTCCAGGGAGCACCTGACCTGGCAGTTTGAGCTGGACAGTGCCCATTGGCGCAGGGTCAAGACTGATTTGCATATGACCGTATTCAAACTGGAATGGCATGGGTTGCAAAAACTATGGATTTAGGCCCAGATCTCTGTACTGTGGTTAATGCATAACTTTGTTCTGCAGTCGGTCCATCAATTGTTCTTTTTGCATTTGTAACCCTGAGTGGGATGGATATGCCCAGACGTGGATCCCTTGCTCTCAATGCCACTGGAGTCAAGCTATCCTTGCAGATGAGGGGTGAAACCCCGAAACCGGTTCTAGGATGCTTTTTTCCAGTCCAGGGAGGACCTGGCCTGGCAGTTCGGGCTGGACTGTTCCCATTGGGCGCAGGGTCAAGACTGATTTGCATATGGCTGGGTTCAAACTGGAATGGCATGGTGAGCAAAAAAACGAGGGGCCCGATTCACAGAACAAACTTAAGACAAAATCCTAAACTTAGTACCATTTTGGTATTCACAGAATGCACTTACTACTTCTGGTATTCACAGAATGAACTTACTACTTTTGCGATTCACAGAATAAACTTACTACTTTTGGTATTCACAGAATGGATTTACGACTACTAACTTTACGTCCGCACTCGGGCCGGAAATTCCGGCCCGGAGGCGGGGCTTCCGGCCCAGAGGCGGAGCTTCCGGCCCAGAGGTGGAGATTTTGGCCATGGCTAAATCTCCGACACTGGCCGGAATCCCCACCTGCGGTCCGGAAGCTCTGCCTCCGGCCCGGAAGCTCCGCCTTCGGCCCGGAAGCTCCGCCCCTGGGCCGGAAATTCCGGCCCGAGTGCGGACGTAAAGTTAGTAGTCGTAAATACATTCTGTGAATACCAAAAGTAGTAAGTTTATTCTGTGAATCGCAAAAGTAGTAAGTTCATTCTGTGAATACTAGAAGTAGTAAGTGCATTCTGTGAATACCAAAATGGTACTAAGTTTAGGATTTTGTCTTAAGTTAATTCTGTGAATCGGGCCCTATGGATTTAGGCCCAGATCTATGTGCTGGGGTGAATGTGTGACACTGTTCTGGTTCTGTCCATCAATTGTTCTTTTTGCATTTGTCCCCCCCGAGTGGGACAGGTATGCCCAGACTTGTGTCCCCTGCTCTCCATACCACTGGAGTCAAGCTATACTGGCTGATGAAGGATGAAACCCTGAAACCGGTCCTCGGAAGCTTGTTTCCAGTCCATGGAGGAACTGACCTGGCAATTACGACTGGACTGTTCCCATAAGGCACAGGTTCAAGACTGATTTGCATATGACCGTGTTCAAACTGGATTGGCATGGGGTGCAAAACAACTATGGATTTAGGCCCAGATCTCTTTCCTGTGGAGAATGTATGACATTGTTTTGCATTCTGTCAATCAATTGTTCTTTTTGCATTTGTCACCCTGAATGGGATGGCTATGCCCAGACATGGATCCCTTGCTCTCCATGCCACTGGAGTCAAGCTATCCTGGCTGATGAGGGGTGAAACCCTGAAACCGGTCCTAGGATTCTTGTTTCCAGTCTAGGGAGGACCTGGCCTGGAAATTGGGCTGAACTGTTCCCATTGGGCGCATGGTGAAGACTGATTTGCATATGGCTGAGTTCAAACTGTAATGACACGAGGAGCAACAAAACTATGGATTTAGGCCCAGATCTCTGTACTGGGGTGAATGTACGACACTGTTCTGATTCTGTCCATCATTTGTTCTTTTTGCATTTGTCACCCCGAGTGGGACGGGTATGCCCAGACTTGGGTCCCGTGCTCTCCATGCCACTGGAGTCAAGCTATCCTGGCTGATGAGGGGTAAAACCACAGAAACGGTCCTAGGATGCTTGTTTCCAGTCCACGGAGCACCTGACCTGGCAGTTTGAGCTGGACAGTGCTCATTGGCGCAGGGTCAAGACTGATTTGCATATGACCGTATTCAAACTGGAATGGCATGGGGTGCAAAAAACTATGGATTTAGGCCCAGATCTCTGTACTGTGGTTAATGTATACCATTGTTCTGCAGTCTGTCCATCGATTGTTCTTTTTGCATTTGTAACCCTGAGTGGGATGGGTATGCCCAGGCGTGGATCCCTTGCTCTCCATGCCACTGGAGTCAAGCTATCCTTGCTGATGAGGGGTGAAACCCCGAAACCGGCCCTAGGATGCTTTTTTCCAGTCCAGGGAGGACCTGGCCTGGCAGTTCGGGCTGGACTGTTCCCATTGGGTGCAGGATCAAGACTGATTTGCATATGGCTGGGTTCAAACTGGAATGGCATGGTGAGCAAAAAAACTATGGATTTAGGCCCAGATCAATGTGCTGGGGTGAATGTGTGACACTGTTCTGGTTCTGTCTATCAATTGTTCTTTTTGCATTTGTCACCCCGAGTGGGACAGGTATGCCCAGACTTGGGTCGCGTGCTCTCCATACCACTGGAGTCAAGCTATACTGGCTGATGAAGGATGAAACCCTAAAACTGGTCCTAGGAAGCTTGTTTCCAGTCCAGGAAAGAACTGACCTGGCAATTACGACTGGACTGTTCCCATAAGGCACAGGTTCAAGACTGATTTGCATATGACCGTGTTCAAACTGGATTGGCATGGGGTGCAAAACAACTATGGATTTAGTCCCAGATCTCTTTCCTGTGGAGAATGTATGACATTGTTTTGCATTCTGTCAATCAATTGTTCTTTAGGTCTCGCTGAGCCAAAGGCTCGAAGAGTCATTTTGTATGTGGGCTTTTCAAAGTGCTGCTGGCTGGCCTAACGCTTGCGTTCACGCGATCGTGCACGTGCGAAGCCGGCCGCCAGCAGCACTTTGAAAACTCGTGTGTCATCGCGATTGCGATCACTTTCGCTTTCAGAACGATCGCGATCACGATGACGCACGCGCACACACAACTCCCCCTTCTCCCCCTCCCCCACCACATATTGCGTCTCCGGCCGCTCGCGCGCGGCCAACTCTTGTTTAAAATCCTTTTTCGTTTGTCTTTTCTCTTTTGCACTTTTGTATATCTTACGTGATGGAAATTACCTGTTTTAATTCCTGATTTTTGCTTTCACTACCCTTCGGACTTATATTTCACATTTCCTGGTTACACTACAGGACTTTTTCACCCAAATTTTAGGCTACAATATGGCTCAAACCAATTTTTTCTATCTTGACCCTTGATTTTAACCTTTCGCGCATATTGTTTCTTATTCTGCGCGTGAAATTGACGTCACTATGTGATTGACGTCGCTGATGGCTTGCTCTTAAATAATGGTGTGAAGCACTGCCCTTGATGTTTGCCGGTTACTATGCCGCTTTGTGATCCACCGTTCTATGACAAGTAAGATGGCATTTGGATACACTTCGTGTTATCCATATCATGGGGGAGAACATAAATTTATAATATTTGTATCACGGTTTAATATACCCTTTATTTAGGGTGATGGGTCCTTACTTGCCCGCTAAACTCGGCTTTTCACATGGGGCGAAAATGCTTAAGTTATAATTAGGTTTTTGCTCACATATCAGTATGCTCTTTTACGACACGGGGTTATTGTTTGCATGCGCCCGTTTTGTTTTTTTTAAACTGTGAATTATTGGTTGGTCAAGCTAACTTGGCTGTTCGCATTTTGATATCCTGACCTTGCTAGATGTGCCTCTATTACACTTCATTACTTTTTTCTCGTCTTGGAACAATATCATTTTTCACTTCCTTCTCCTAAATCTACACCTTTTACTCTGCATTTAGGAGAAGAAACACTTGCTGGTGTTCCTTTCACGTTAACAGACCTCTGCAGTATTCTGTCTCTTAAGTCGTTTACAAACTTTGAACCTGCATCATTGAGCCTGCGGCACGCCTGTCTGCTGCTTATTAAATACATGGTAATGCTCCATGTCCGTGCTTCATACAATAGGTTTAGTCGAGCCTCAAACTCTTTTGAGGCATGATGACTTCCAAAAACATTTTCTCTAGATTGCCTTCTGGTTGGTGTATAAGATAGATTATCGCCAAACTATGTCGGATTCTTCCTCGCCTCTACCTGCTTTACACCAACCTCCAATGCAGTTTCCTACACTGCCAGTACTAACACTACTTCTGCTCCTTCGCCGACTCGCAGAGCTTCGAGGCCAACGATCAGCGTGCGGTGCCACCAAACCACATGCCAATGATTGGCGGTGTCCATGTGAGCCCAGTCCTTCTTTGGCAGTACTTGATCTGGACCATAAGCAAGGGAATAAGAGTATAGCAATAGAGCCACATAGGGGTCTTTAACCAGCGGGTAGGGACTAAATAATACTTTAGCTAGTGTCTGGAAGGGTCATCTTTAGGGCTCGCAGCCAGTGTCTCCACCCGTAGCTATCTTTCCCCCTTGCTCGCTTCCTCGCAATATTTTTTTAACATATAGCAGAGTATTGTATTCTTTATAATACATGATCACACCAATACACTTCATGAAAAAACTAAAATCCTTGGACCTTTCTCCTTCATATGAAAGAGCATGGTTTCAAATATGAAAAATACATGTGGAATATGTGATGCAAAACTAAATTCACCAATATATAAATATTTATTTATTGCAAAAACAGATGTAGTCGAATGTAAGTCCCTTTAAAAAAAGATATTGTTCCCGCAGAGAAATTCATGCGTTTCTGTAACAAACCAAACCCAAGCAAAGAATAAAGATGCTGGCTTCCTTGCGCTAAGTAGTTCATTTCAGCTAAAGAGCTCAGAAGACTCTGGAAGTCAGTTTTCCTGGTTTAAACAGCGCTTGTATTTTCCTGTTTATCCTGCCTTTGAAACTGTGTGCTGGTTCTGGCAGCATAACAGAACAATTATCCCCCGGGACTCATTTATGTAAGTACTTCAGGTGAAGTTCAAAAGAAATCAGAAGTGTTTAGCCATGCAACAGTTGTTGTTGCACCAAGGATATTGTTCTGCATAACTAAATACTTCTAAGGTCCCAAAGGCGAGACCTATTGCCTATGTCAATGCTTGTTTTGCATTTGTCACCCTGAGTGGGATGGCTATGCCCAGACATGGATCCCTTGCTCTCCATGCCACTGGAGTCAAGCTATCCTGGCTGATGAGGGGTGAAACCCTGAAACAGGTCCTAGGATTCTTGTTTCCAGTCTAGGGAGGACCTGGCCTGGAAATTGGGCTGAACTGTTCCCATTGGGCGCATGGTGAAGACTGATTTGCATATGGCTGAGTTCAAACTGTAATGACACGAGGAACAACAAAACTATGGATTTAGGCCCAGATCTCTGTACTGGGGTGAACGTACGACACTGTTCTAATTCTGTCCATCATTTGTTCTTTTTGCATTTGTCACCCCGAGTGGGATGGGTATGCCCAGACTTGGGTCCCGTGCTCTCCATGCCACTGGAGTCAAGCTATCCTGGCTGATGAGGGGTAAAACCACAGAAACGGTCCTAGGATGCTTGTTTCCAGTCCAGGGAGCACCTGACCTGGCAGTTTGAGCTGGACAGTGCCCATTGGCGCAGGGTCAAGACTGATTTGCATATGACCATATTCAAACTGGAATGGCATGGGGTGCAAAAACTATGGATTTAGGCCCAGATCTCTGTACTGTGGTTAATGTATACCATTGTTCTGCAGTCTGTCCATCGATTGTTCTTTTTGCATTTGTCACCCCGAGTGGGACGGGTATGCCCAGACTTGGTTCCCATGCTCTCCATGCCACTGAAGTCAAGCTATCCTGGCTGAAGAAGGGTTAAATCCCGAAACCGGTCCTAGGATGCTTGTTTCCAGTCCAGGGAGGACCTGACCTGGCAATTACGACTGGACTGTTCTCATTAGGCGCAGTGTCAAGAGTGATTTGCATATAGCTGGGTTCAAACTGGAATGGCATGGGGAGCAAAAAAATGATGGATTTTGACCCAGATCTCTGTACTGGGAAGAAAATATGACATTGTTCTCCATTCTGTCCATCAATTGTTCTTTTTGCATTTGTCACCCTGAGTGGGACAGGTAAAGCCCAGAGGTGAGTCCCGTGCTCTCCATGTCACTGGAGTCAAACTATCCTGGCTTATGAGGGGTGAAACCACAAAAACAGTCCTAGGATGCTTGTTTCCAGTCCAGGGAGGAGCAACAAAACTATGGATTTAGGCCCAGATTTCTGTACTGGAGTGAATGTACGACGTTGTTCTGTCCATCAATTGCTCTTTTTGCATTTGTCATCCCGAGTGGGATGGGTATGCCCAGACGTGGATCCCATGCTCTCCATGCCACTGGAGTCATGCTATCCTGGCTGATGAGGGGTGAAACCCTGAAACCGGTCCTAGGATGCTTGTTTCCAGTCCAGGTAGGACCTCGTCTGGCAGTTCGGGCTGGACTGTTCCCATTGGGCACAGGGTCAAGACTGACTTGTATATGGCTGGTTTCAAACTGGAATGGCATGGGGAGCAAAACAACAATGGATTTAGGCCCAGATCTCTGTACTGAGGTGAATGTATGACATTGTTCTGCATTCTGCCCATCAATTGTTCTTGTTGCATTTGTCACCCTGAGTGGGACGGGTATGCCCAGACGTGGGTGGCATGCTATCCATGCCACTGTAGTCAAGGTATCCTGGCTGAAGAGGTGTGAAACCCCAAAACCAGTCCTAGGATGCTTGTTTCCAGTCCAGGGAGGACCTGGCCTGTCAGTTTGGGCTGGACTGTGCCCATGGGGCGCAATGTCAAAACTGATTTGCATATGGCTGGGTTTAAACTGGAATGGCATGGGGAGTAAAAAACGATGGATTTAGGCCCAGATCTCTTTCCTGTGGTGAATGTATTGTTGCAGGGATTCTGCTTATACACAGAACTATGCGCAGGAAACCAGGACCTCAGTGAATTGCGGTGTACCAACAACTCACCTCAGTACCCAGAACCCCAATCCAACTAGCATCAGTGTCCCATTTGTCTTCCGTATCCTCTTGGAGCTCCCAATGTATAGACAACCCAGAACAAGCGACTTAGAGTACTCTCAGGAATGGTGGGAATCAGAAATACCTGTTCGTTATTATTCTCATATCAGTCCACAACAAGAGTAATCAGAGACACGGTAAAGTTTAAAATGTTTATTTTATAAACTACGTGTCCTAAGATGCAGTACTTTGGCCAACATAAGCAGACAAATGATTGAAATTAAAACCATCAGCATCGTTACAATACCATAGAAAATGAAGGGAGAAATCATATTACAAATGATAGTGGAATACAACCACCCTCCCTTCGCTAGTGAGCTAGTATTATTAAACTAATAGAAGGTCTCTAGGTTTGAATGGAGAACCCCCATACCGTAAAGATCAGCTTAGGTGAATCACATCACAGGATCAGCTTTGCTCTGTGCCAGGAAAAGTTCTTCTCCAGAATGTGTGTCTAATGCACGCAAACTGCAATATTAAAGGCTCTCAACTTTCAGATATTTGCAGCTGTGTGCGTGTTATGGCTAGAGCGTGGGCCGATCAACCTGAACTCAAAAACATACATTGTTTGGTGGCTCAGACTGTTTCTTCACACAATGTTCAGACCAAGGTCACAGTGCACGTCTAGGGATTTGAACAACAGACAGTTCTCATGTGAAGAAAAGGCAAGCAAGCAATTTTCAAATAATAACATGTATCTGCAGTGTCGTGTGCAACAGCAGCAAAAGTGGCAAGATGGCGTTTCTACATCTAAGGCGCTTATGCTAACATAGCAATGTATGTATCTAAAACGCTGCCTCCACTACACCCTCCCTTGATCGGACCACAAACTATTAGGGATACAATTAAAAGAACGCAGAGTTCAAGTTCGACAGAGCGGAACCAAGTGCATGTATTGGAAATCCAAATAAAGGGGAGTGAAAGTTCAAAGAAAAAAACTTGAAAAAAAAAAAATGAAGGGGAAAAAAAGGAAATGGAAAATCGTAACATCTTGCAAAGGCTCAGCGAGCCGAAATGACGAATCAAAAAAAAATGTGTGGGTCGTACAAGGAAAGTTGGATGACATTCAAGTTAATCCATCAACGTGTAAGCACAGTAAGTAGCGACAGCTTCCAAGAGAAAGTCATTGGAATGTTCTGTAAAAGTTTCCGCCATCCAGTCTAATAAGGTAAACGAACATACATGTTCCTCGACAACTGGAGCCTCTAGCACAATCAGAGGACAACTGGCGTGTTCTTCAAGATAACTTCTTGCCAAGAAGTCATTCGCTGCCGTACAGATGTCCCAATTCCCTAGGACTCCATGTGCCGCTCCACAGGCCATAATCCTGATACCAGAACAGTCCAACTCATGAGCCACTAAGGGACTCATCTGTCGATCATAATCCAGGGCAGGAGACACCGAGTTTGACAAGCACAAATCCAGAGCCCATTCGAAAGGACAATCTAGGCAATAAAAAACAGGCTGCACGCAAGTAAAGTAGGAAAACCGGAAGGACAATCCATAGGCTATACTCAGGGTTGCCAGTGGTAATGTTCCATAACATTCAAGCATCCGGTTACGAAAACGGAGCAGCCTGGATAGGCTGTCGTGTGACACAAATTGGGCAGCCATTGCGAAGTAAGCAGACCAACAACAGCACACCATCCGCGAGGGCGAGAATCAACGGGAGCCCGCCAAAGATGCTGGAAAAAATGGAATGAAAAATGCCGGTGTCACACCAAAAATAGTTTGGAAGGAGGTCACGAGGCCGAAGCCCACAATTTTGAAAAAATGCGCCAAGCCAGTTGTGGTCGAGGCATTAAATATAGTTTGAATCAGGGCACCGAAATGCAGTGGGAGATCAGTATTTAGAAGCTCATGCACCTCTGTGCGGGTGTTTGCTACGTGAAGGACAAATGTTTCACGGGGTGTAGTCAGAGTGACTTCTTTTTGAGACAATAGAGCCCTTATTCTGCTCATCTTGTTGAACTCTGCTTTCAAGGTTGGAATGGAAAGCTAGATGGATACATCCAGCCGCCCATGCGGAGGTGGAAAAAGGACATTTTTCCAGCAGACTCCAGCAAATAACTACCGTTAGCTGGAAACGTGAAAGAGGGTGTAATAGCTGGCACTGGAATCCCTTTCAGGACGCATGCTAAATTAGGTGCCTGGACATTGCACGCGCCATGTAATTGGATGTGCCTACAGACTACAGAGTGATCAGGTGTGGAAGTGCATTCCTCACCTTTCAAATTCACTTCTTTACCTTCTCTCATGCACCTATATGTAAATGGGAGTGACCAAACTTCATGCAGGAAAGCAGTACCCAACGGTTCATATCTGCCTAGGGCATAATGTTTCATGCACAAACTGAATTTAAGCAAAGGAAATGGTAATGTGATTAACCCGCGGATAAGCCACACAGCGGAGTTCAATTCGGCCACAGAAAAAGGCAAAGGTTCTAACTTTTCAATATGCAGTAATGAGTATGTTGCATCTTTCATAGACATGAATTGTTGATTCACAGTTAGATTAAAGGGAAGGAATAAAGATGAAGTATTCATGTAGTCCCAGGGGACTTTCCCAGCCTTTAACGTTTGCAAAGTCCATGCAAACTGCATTATAGAACGTAATTGATTTTGACCATGATACAAAACAGACATATCATCCTGCACAATATCAACAACAGATGAAACAATATTATCTATTGTGTAAATTCTGGAAGAAAGGGTGTTAATGCTATTTTCGATAACAGCTAGTACTTTCTCCAAATTGGCTTGATCAATGGCTCTCAATCTGGAAGCTGCTTCAATTTGCGATAATTTCCAAACTTCGTTATAAACAGCATACCCTTAACAAAATCATTCAAATCTATTTTGTCATGTACTTTAGATAAATGAAGTTTAACAGATGCCAAGGTGGAATGTTGCAGCCAAGATTGGCATAACTTCCCCACAGAGTAGGTATTAACAGAATTAGAAGATTCAAACCGGGGATCTCCGCGAACCTGCGTATACCCAGGTTGCAGACCCAGAAAACGATGTTGACAGGAATCTGAGCTCGTCTGCCACGTTAACCATCCTTCCGGATCTAATTTGGAAATATTGAAGGATGTATTAGTAATGTATGACTGCAACGCATCATGGGACAGATTTGTATGATTATCCCAATTAGGATGAGCACCCAGGTCAGGAATTGAGGGGGATTTCAGCTTTTTAGAAGTAGCCAATCCAAAGCAGGTGGTCTGAAAAATAGTAGAATTCAAAAACAACATGTGGTTTGGGATTAGGCAGGCACGATGCAGAGCTTCTGTTCCTCGTACCTGCCATGGCTTAGAACCACAAACAGATTTAAGATCAATAGTAACTTTCCACAGATCATAACCCTTGCCAAATCATCCATAAAGGATTTGGAATACAACAATTTAGTGTGTGTCAGCCTAACCTTCGAGGCAGACTCTGCTGCCACTTTAAAATAAAAGGCGTCAGGTTTTGATACACTGAAATCGGTAAAATATGCAAATGTGTTCACCAGTGTGTTGGAGCTGCCTTGCATTGGTGTCGGACAATGTTCCCATTGGGTATAATTTACAAAATTTCGAAATGTATTGGCCTTATGTAGGAAATGATTGCCATAATGTTGATAGCAAAACAATTCCCCATAATTAGCAGTGTCTAAATACAAATCTTCAGTGTCAAAAGCGGCATAATATTTCAAATCAGAAAATAATGCCTCTATGGCCTGAACGTCCCAATCCTCAGAGCGGATGTTTTGTTTTACAACATCACCCATAGAAACACGAAGAACATTCGGAACATTAATAACCTCAGTGGGTCCATGAATTTGAAATTTAACAGCATCCCACACAATCCCATCTAACACAGGCCAGGCAGTAACATTCACAAAAGTCTGGTCCCTCTTCATGATGTGAGATGAGGAGTGGGGGGGCAAAGTTCTATCGATTAGTCTAATTGTAGATCTTTCTTTCAGGTAGTGTCCATTTACAAGATGAAAAAATACCACCACGAATCCAATGGACATAAACAAAATAATGCATATGAGCACCAGCCAAATGTAAGTCCAAGGGGGAATTAAAAAATGTCTTTTAAACCAAACAGCAAAAATAGAAACTTTTGATGGAGATAGAGTTAGTGTCAAAGGAGAAACGTGACTGGTTAACTGCGGTTGATTGTAAAACAGGCAATGATACATCTGCGAGATAAGCATATTCAGTATCTTCAGGTGGACCACCAGCCGGTGGTGGCAACAAAGGATTAGTAACTGTATGCATATCAATGGCAACATCAGGCAAGGTGGTAGAAGCCGGACCCAAAACAGAATTTCTCAGCATCGCAGGGCAAGAAACCGCTGGAGTCATACTAAGAAGAATTGGCCACTCGCTGTAGTTTGACATTGTCAATGGAGATGTACCTGTTATCCTTGCGACCAGGAAGTGGAGGTAAAATGACCGTTCTTGTACCCTGCACGCCAAGCACTGGAACTGGGGCACGATAAGAGGGGCCAAACTCCTTCTTGTTTTCCACCTTCTCATGGACCAGGTCTCCAACTCGAGGTAGCCAGCCGACTACCGGAATCTGAAGCGCAGCATCAAATGTGGCGGGTAAGTGTTCTTTTGCAAGACTGTCTCTGGTCTCTTGTAGATTCTGCAATACAGCATAGTGATCATCTACGTCAAAGGGTGCGGCTGACGCCACAATATCTAGACCATCAAGGTCCGGGACAAACATTTTTATGCCAAAGAGCATCATGTATGGGGTCCGCCCTCCAATAAACCTTCTAGGGAGATTATTAAGTGCACTTTGAACATTATACAGATGGACTAACCAGTTCCGGCCAGTGCCTAAAACCCTGGCTGTCAAGGATTACTTTAAGTCACGGTTCATTCGCTCCACTACACTATAACCCTCAGGTCGGTATGGAGACGAAAATTTGACTTGGACCCCCAAAGATTTTATGGCTTCTTTGTATGCCTTAGAAGCGAACGCAGGGCCCTGATCAGAATGAAAGGTACCACATGCAAAAATTCCCACAAAGACACGCAAATCCCTTATGACAGTACGAGCATCAGCACTCCTTTGAGGCCATACCCAAAGAAAACGTATGCATGAATCCACTGCAACTAAGATGTACTTATACGCAGTATCAGAGGAGAAAGGACCGCAGTGATCTAAATAAACACACCCAAGTGGTTTATTAGATATGTACAACTGAGTTTGTGGTGGGCGCGCAGCAGTCGAAGGTTTAATCTGCTGGCAAATGTCACAATCAAGAACATAAGTGCGAGTTTGTTTATACAATCCGCGCCACCAGTAACGCTGTTGTAATTGAGTAACAGTAGCTGACACGCCGGCATTGGCAGAGGCCATACCCTCGTGAGCCGCTGTTATCAAGGACAGTCTGCAGTCCGCTTTGGCAACCAATCTGTCACCAACGTCGTTAATTCTCACATACGGGACGTTATCAGTACTTAAGTGATAATGGCATTGAGAAGGGAAACCTCTCGGGTAAGTACTTCCCTGCTCTGTAGCAGCAATAGCTGCCAAGATGTCATCATGGATCTTACTTTTTGTGGTAAATAATTTAATTACCGGGACTTAATTTGATACAGAAACATAATAAAATAGCTCAGTAAATAAGAGGCAGAATCCGTGGTATTAGAGGTTCGGAATGGGCTTTATTCCAATGGTCGATTATAATCGGTTGCTCCAAGTTCCATCACCACGGGGGTTCAGGAAGTGAAGTACATACATTATTGACAAGAAATGACTTTTATAGAACATACATTACAATGAAGCGAATGCGGTAGGCGTAACAATTGATAAGGAAAATGACGATTCATATGCGTAACCGAAAATGGGCGTAATAAGGAGTAAAAAGGAACATAATTGGTTACGATGTCATATATAGGTGGATCTATAAGATAATACTTGGCATAGATGCGCGCGCAGCAGCATGACGTGTGATTGACGTGCAACTCGGGGGTGAAGGGGACTTGACATTTAGCTCTACATGTGGAGACAAAAAGTCTGGGGGGTCAAGTCAACCTAATCCCAAATCATATCTAACATCCTATGTTTAAAGGACTATGTTATCCACAAAAGGAGGACTCTCGGACAGAATCTATTCTATACTGCCTGTGCGTGCGTGTACAAGCGTCTAAGTGTCTACACTAAATGTGAGGGGGTAGGAATATTCCATGGTAACAGGGCTATGAATTACTTGCATAAAGACAGAGAAGCCGAGCCATTGCTCGGTAGCTGGAAGGATGTTTACTTAAACTACTAGACAGGAATGCATCGGCTAAGGAGTGAAGCAGATAACTCGAAGGTGAAATACAGTTCTTGGCAGAGAATAGGCTGATGTCAGGCTTCGTGAGCCGCGCAGAGAATGAGACAAAGTTCATGGTCACAGATGCAGGCTCAGACTGGAGTTTTCAGAGGCGGAAGGCAAGAAGAGTTTGATGACAGAATCAGGGCCTGCTTGCCTGGACTGTAAAATGGCATAAGTGAACCATATAAAGCCGGTGGCCTTTCATACTTAGGAATGAAATATCCGACCTATTCATGGCGGATCTGACAGAGGACATGTTGACGGTGGACGCACATGTGTTTGCGTCTTCATAACTGGAACTGGAGGGAACATACATGTATTTGTGATTCATACATGAAATCGTTGGGGTCCAAGATAGGGGACATAACTGATCAGAAAAATCCATATTTCCACATTCCCTCCTTGTCCCCTACTTGCCCGTTAAGAGATATCAATCTTCATCAATCCATTGATCTGTTCATATAACATCATTTGTTCTTCTTTCTTCTTCCGTGACGAATGAAATCTTGGTGGTGGAATACACGATGTGGCACACAGACCACAGATCGCTGGTCCACATTGTAGACATAGACAGCAACTGAATAGTATGAGAAGGCCAATACCTAGGAAGGATAGAACTCTCCATCCCCAGGCTGATATCACACTCCAAAACCAACCGGACCAAGTCCAAGTGCCTGGGTTCTGGTGTATCTGGCTTACAATCTTATGAAGGCGAGTTATGGCTTTATATACAGATGGCGAATTTTCTGGTATGAATACGCAGCAGCTTGATCCGATGACCCTACAAGCTCCGCCCCTATCAGCCAGGATGACGTCAAGGACAAGACGATTTTGAAGCACAACAATCCGCATAGCAGACTGCTCTTCTGTTAAATTGCCTAAGGCGGAAATAGTTTCATTCACTACTGCTTCAAGGGTTCTAGTTAATCTACGTATCAGCTTACTATTAGTAACAGTACCTATATAGGGAAAGATGCCTTTATTAAAATCTACATACTTGTCCCATGCCGTCTCAGTATAATCGACAATTGGGAGATCTCTCCGCTCTCTGTTGTGTACTAAATGAATATTTCTATAATAATCAGGAGGAGCTAGGAAAACAGGTGGCAAAAGGAATGCAATGTAGCAGGTACCATCCCAATCTAGAGGTAGACGCATATATGCAGTCTGACCACATATAAAGTAGGAGTGGCGAGAAGCTCTAAATGAAGATTTGCCTTGATCACTGAATTCTACTATAGTAGTGCATTTACTATGGCCCATATGTATGGAACCAACTTTTCTTACACACAATTCACCCTTCGCTGGGAATACTGACATGGTGGGTAAAACTAGTTCAACTTCGGATTTGACATTTAGAATCATGAGATTAGGTGTAAATTTACCTAATCCATATACTTCATTTTCTAGATCAGTTCCTGTTCCTGTGGGGCGACCCTCCTTGTCAGGGTAACAGACTTTGAATAAAACTAGGTTCAGATTTCCCCATACCCAATGGTCTTGATAAACTGCTGTGTCTGAGTCTATGGAATTGATTAAACTAAACCATGCTCCACAGGAGCCATTATGTGTAAACGGATGTGGAAAGAAAGGCAGGACTCCTTCATAATTCTGATAGGGAGGGAGCCGGCCACACACCCAACAATTAGTAGCATTACTAGTCTGATGGGAATGATGTAACATACTAATGAAAGTGTTATTGCGCAGCGCAAGTCTATAAGACAATTCATGCGGGGGTAGGTCACTAAAAGAATGTTCAGCAGTAACATTGTAAACATTTCTGGCAATAGGGTAATATATGTGCAACAATATACTTGCAGTAATTATTAAAAGACTTAAGAAAAACAAGATTAATAATGTCACTATGCAATGACTACGCAGTGATTTACAATACGCCTGTCGTTTCAACATTTTTCGTGATTTTCCATGATTCAGGTCTAAGGGATACATGTCGGAGACAGATTCAACCGCTTCACCTTGGAGAGGACTGAAACAATCAAATCGTCCGACGGTCTAGGCCTGAGTTTTAGTTTATAGAGTTCCTTACTGGTGGCTTCAGCCAAAGGTAGTTTTGAGTCAATGGGTGAGGACACACGAGGTGGGCTGTTTACATCTGAAGGAAGTCCATGAAATTTCTTGATATGACTCGAATGCACCCATCCTTTCCTGCCCTCGATCTTCACGGCTGTCCTTGTGGTGAGCAGGACCAACTTGGGTGTCTTCCACCTGGGCTCCAGCTGAGTCTTTCGGTCGAAATTTCTCACAAGAACAAGGTCCCCCGGAACTACGTCATGGGGTTTCACCTCAGTATTGTCGGGAAAGGCTGCAGCTACCTGTGAACGACAAGATTGTAGTGCAGACATCAAGGAAGCCAGGTAGTCTGTCAGCATATTACAGTCAACATCAGTTATTTTACGTGGTATAGGCGTCCCCCACATATTCGGTGGTCTTCCAAAGATCACCTCATAAGGGGATAGCCCTGTTCGAGAGTGTGCTACCATTCTCATGTAAAAGAGTGCAACTGGTAAGGCTATTACCCAATCAACCCCTTTCTCCCTACATATTTTGGACAATCTGATTTTCAAGGTTTGATTATGTCGTTCCACGAGACCTGCTGCCTCAGGGTGTCGGACACAATGAAACTTCCACTGATATCCTAGCAAAAGTGAAACATGTTTCATCAGTTCGGATGAGAAGGGCTGGCCGTTATCTGAATAGACAACACGTGGTAAACCGTACCGTGGGAAGAATTCTCGAACTAGCTGCTTGGCAGTAGTCGGGGCAGTGTAATCTGATACTGGGTAGGCTTCGGTCCAACGGGAAAGAGCACAGACAACTACGAGAACATATTTGAATCCTCGACATCGTTCCATCTGGATATAATCCATCTGGAGGACTTCAAAAGGGTGATCAGGAGGCTGAAATCCACCCTGCTCTACGGGGATGCTTTTTCCTGGGTTAAACTGACAACAGATCATACAGGTACGAACTTTTTGTTTGGCTGCTGCTCGCAAATGTTTATTGAACCAAATGTGTTGAATGCTGTCTAGCATAGCTTTTTCTCCGAGGTGTGCTGGACTATGTATAGTGTTAACTATAACTTGAACCATTGAATCAGGAAGGAACCACACAGACTTTTCCTTCATCATCCATCCTTGGTCCGTTTGGATCCCTCCTAATTCAGTCCATTTCTTTATTTCGTCTGGTGTAGCATGTGTCTGTATGTCAATTACGTCAAGAGTAGGATCTTTAACTGTCATACAATGTGTCGGCATCGGGACTATTGTCTTTGTCATGTCGGAGGTTTGAGTTTGAGCAGTCTGTTTAGCTGTTCTGTCGGCTAGATCATTGCCTTGAGAAATGATATCAGTGACCTTCGTATGAGCCTTACATTTCATAATTGATATTGCAGTGGGTAGATGTATTGCATCTAATAAGGCATGAATGAGGGGTCCGTGCTGAATGTGGGCACCGTGGGAAGTTAAATAACCTCTCTCTCGCCACAGCACGCCGAAGGCATGTACAACTCCGAATGCATAACGTGAATCAGTGTATATGTTGACTTTTTTATTTGTGGCTTGAATACAAGCTTGAGTCAGAGCGATAAGCTCTGCGGCTTGAGCTGACAAGATATTTATGCGATCAGTTTCAATTATTTCAGTGTCTGTTGTGACTGCGTAAGCAGCCACTAACTCTCCTGTACTTGTTCTCATACATGAACCATCTACATACAATGTCAGGTCTGGGTCTGACAATGGAACATCCGTTAAGTCTTGTCTAGGTTTCGTCGTTATGGTAATAACTTCAATACAGTCATGGGCTAGTGGGTCCGTTCCGATTACAGGTAAAAGTGTGGCAGGATTCAATGTGTTACAACGTCTGATTTCTATATGTGGCTGAAACAATGTTAGTTCGTAGCCAGTGAGTCGCGCAATAGTCAAGTGTTGTGTTTGCGTTCTGTTTACAAGAACCTCTACTGCGTGTGGTACTTGAACTGTCAATGGATGTCCTAACACTATGGCGTCGCTCTGCCTTATTGCTAAAGCTGTCGCTGCTACTGATTTTAGGCATGCAGGCAAAGCCTGAGCTACGGGATCTAATGTACTAGAAAAATAAGCACATGGTTTGTGTGCTCCTGCTTGTTCCTGTGTGAGTACTGACAAGGCAGTACCTTCGCGTTCTGTAACAAAGAGTGTAAACTGTTTTCTGTAACATGGCGTTGCTAAAACAGGTGCTTGACATAAAGCTTTCTTTAGGCTTTCAAAAGCTTGTGTATGTTCCTGAGTCCAAGGGAGAACAGTCGATGTGGCTGCCTCCTGTGTTGTCAACTGAATGAGTGGTTTTGCTAGAAATGCATACTGAGGGATCCACTGCCTACAATATGAAGTGAGGCCTATGAAAGCCCGCACCTCCTTTTGTGTCTTGGGTATTGGCATGTTAGCTATTAACTGAATGCGGTCGGGTGTAAGCTGCCTTCCCTCCTTGGACAGCGAGTGTCCAAGATAAATAACTCGCTGGACACAGAATTGCAGCTTAGAAGGGGACACCTTGTGCCCCTTTTCGGCTAAAAATTGTAAAACTGTCAGTGATGCTTTCTCACATTCGGGTTCGCTTCTCGCGGTGATCAGTAGATCATCGACATATTGAAGCAGAGCAGTGTTAACTGGCATGTGGATACTGTCGAGTTCTCGTTTCAGTGCTTGGCTATAGATGCTGGGGCTTTCTGTAAATCCTTGAGGTGCGCGTGAGAATTTAAAGCTACGCCCATTTAAACTAAATCCGAACAAATATTGGCTTTCCGGATCTATTGGGACGCTGAAAAAGGCATTCTTGAGATCAATTACAGTAAAGAATGTTGCTTCGAAATCAATAGCTGTCAGTAATGACGAGATATCTGGGACCACAGGAAATTGTGGCACAATGCATTTGTTTAATTCGCGCAGATCAATAACCAATCGATATACTGGCGGGGCCTTTGGATCTGTTCGTTTAAGAATCGGAATTATCGGCGAATTACATACATTGGAGTCTGTTTCCACAACTACTCCTTGGGCAATGAGCTCGTCAATGATTTGTAGTAAAGCCACTACAGCATCTGGTGGTAACTTGTATTGTCGCATTCGTGGTAGTACCACTCCTGCTTTCAGAGTGACTCGATATGGTGTAATATTCATGCAACCAACATCAGTAGGGCCTTGTGCCCATAGATGTACAGGTAAAGTCTGCAGTCGGGGATCCATGTCTCTAGACACATAGTGACCTTTAAAATCACGTAAAAACAATCTTACCCCTTCCGGAGAACAACATATTATAGCTCCTAGAGCTTTCAGTGTTTTTATTCCTAACAAGTTTTCTGGACATGATTTAGTAAGCAATAAATCTGTAGTTCGGGTCAAAGGTCCTATCGTAAGTGGAAGAGGCTGTGACACTTCATTAACAATAGGTTTTCCTGAAAAACCAAGGGAAATATTCTGTGAGCCTGAGAGGGGTGCCCCTGGAACTTCACTACGTTTTATGGTTGTTCGACTTGCCCCTGTATCGAGTAAAAATTTTCTGTCTTGGCCTAATAATTCACTATGTACATAAGGTCCTTCTTGATCTACAGGGATCTCGATAAGGGGTAAGTCAACTTCCCTCTCTAGGCTTGTTCATGCGTATCGCTGATAATCAGGATAGTCGTACTGTGCGGTCTGGTACAGCTGTCGTGTCGTGGTTTGTGTGGCAGCAACAGGCAACGCTAGTGCAGCTGGCACAAACTGTATAGATTGTGGTGGAGCTGGCATGGACTGTGCATGCTGCGGGGCTCCTTGTTCACCCTGATCCTGTCTAGGTGGCCGTGGTCTTTCTTTTGTATTTCCTATGGCGATATTATGTTTCAAAACTGGACAATCGTGTACATAATGACCTGGCTTTTTACAATAGTTGCATGTCCCTTTTACAGGTCCTGCTGAATCACTGGAATGTGTCATACCCTTTTTATGTCCTTCAGCTGGAACTGTCTGGGAAACTAGCATTTTCATTTTCGTGTCTTTCATGCGTCTGTGTTCATGTTCTTGTTCCTCTCTAATTCTATTGTGATGGTACTGTAACATTTGTAACATTTGTGATGGAGTGTTACCTTGCCAGGTACTCTCGAATTTTAACACTCTATTCTTTACTTGGGGAAGGGCATTTTCTACTAATTTTGTTACAAACAGATGCGGGTATGATTCGCTACTTGCTTTTATGCCACTATTTATACCAAAACATTTTTCAAATCGGGCATAGTAATCACTAGTGTCTTCATCTTGCTTCTGCTTACAGGCTGAAATTGTACCCCAATCTTCCTTTTTCGTAGTTAATAAACGTGGCAGTACCTGTACTAATAAACCTGGTAGCGCTTTAGTTTTATCCCCAAGTCCTGCTCCTGCAGTTCGGGCCTTTTCTTCCGCTTCTAATACTGACCATTCTATCTTTTGGTCTCCTACCTCCCACTCTTTTTCCCTGAGTTTCTCATAAATGCCAGCAGGCATCAATACCTTTAATATTGTCATAATGTCGGGATAGGTATACTCTCCCATGAGTAACATGTCTTTAATTTCTCGGTGAAAACCCGCTGGATCTTTGTCATGACTGGGTACCACTTTTTTCATTTCTAACAATTCTATTTTCGATATGGGCGTATATACAAATACGCGTTTAAACTCGTTGTCCTCGCCTTTTATTGGGTGCACTTCTCGTAAGGGATTCTGTCTATCCATGTAATACGTGGTTCTTTCCTTGATGGGCAATGAGACACGTTCTGAACATACAAAAAGAATATACTGCTTTCTTGATTCTAGAATTTCTTTAATTAATTTAGTACCTGAACCTCTCCATCTATTCATGAGCAATTCAGTCAATATATCAGGTAAGGGACCAGGGTCCGAATGCTGACTCTGATATAGTATAATGAGTTGTTGAATCATATAAATCCCAGCTAACCGCTGTTCATCTGGGGTGAGATTCAAAAATGTGCGTGCTACTGTATCATCACTATATTTTCCGGGACTGTCCACCCAATGGACAGCTGCCCTAGCTAAATCTTGTTCATCCATAGAATCGAGAAAATGATAACCCCTTCGTTCTCGGAGTAATTTGTCGGCGGCTTGGAACGAATGCTCGTTAGACCTTATATTAATTATAGGTATTTGGAAATTCCTGTTATTATCTGGACATATCGGACGTATCGGGTCAATAAGACATCTATTACTATTACAAGATCTTCCTCTACCTACATAGGCTATGGTGTCTGACTGTCCTGCGGGCAGTCCTGACCCTTCCTCCTCGCTTTGTTCGAACTGGTCTACCGCTAATCTTTCTTCGTGTAGGCGTTCTATTTCTTTACGGATCTTTCGGCACATGGCTATTATACAATTTTGCTTATCATGTCTACCTTCTGATATATTCTGGCTCCATCTGGTAAGAATTTGCATTGCTTCCGGGTCTACCCCCGGTCGGTCTTGATTTCTGATCACACAATTTATGAGGAAACGTAACAGTTCCCCCTGTATCTCCACTTTCTGGTATTCCATAGCTCTGTTAATACATTCTGAATCTCGCCCTGTTTGGACAAAATGATATATTTTATCTAGATGCGCAGTCATTCCTGGTAACTTCCCTAAATACACTGCGGCTCGTCTGATACGTAATGATGCCATGATCATTTCGTCCTCTTTGCCGGGCACAGGGTCATATCTACAATCTATAAGAAGTTCCTTAAGCGTACGGGCATTTATGAGTTTGGGGGTACGTGGATGTGCTGACTCTTGGAAGGTAAGTTTATTTATTCTGGGTGGCGTAGAAAAAATATTGGTAGCACCTCCCGTAGCCCCATCTGGGGTGTCGGGTGTGAAAGGATTCGTTGAACGCGACACAGCAACTATAGGTGTGGACACAGCTATAGAAGTAGCTGTAGGAACAGATGCAGAAACAGATGTGCTTGCCGGAACTTGTGACTCGATCTGTTGCTGTAGGGATACGGGTACTGGATCTTGGCGTTGAACCTCCCTGGTATGCGGTCTATGTGGGGCGGAATTAGCATACTCGGGAGCTGCGTCATCTAAATATGAGGAAAGAAAAACATCTTCTGCGGTTCTAGGATGCCCCTTAGGATGTACCTTTATTGGGAATAATGGGGGTGGCAAGTCTTTCGGTATTTCTGGAGTAGCTTTAGGTAATCCTTCGGCCAGAAGGGGATACATACCATTCATAAGGGCATTTCTTTGTCTGTAAATTTTCTCGAACTTTATTTGAACTCTCTTTATTCTTTTCTTCCTGTCGGAGTGCTTTTTCTGTACGTCTATGAGATTCTTTACGCCATAACTCAACGGCGTCTTTCTGTGACTGTCTGACTTTCCTTTTCCATAACTCTTCTTCTACTTTCATGATGCACTCTGCATCCCAGGTTCCCGCTGTGGGCCACCTCTGACTTTCTGGTAATTCCTTGGTGTAGTCTACCCATAAATCAAGAAATAATATAGCGTCTAAGCCATGTTTATGATACATGAAGTACCCTGGAGTGTCCCTAGGAGGAATAGGAACGGCTTCTTCGAGTACCCCTTTTCTTGTAGTGATCTGTCTTAGTTTCGAAAAGAGTGGCATATTGAGAACTGATCTGATACTTGATTTTGAACAAACTTAATACAGTAAACACGATAATGAACAGTCATTCACACCACGATATGCAGAACGTACTTAAAACATTTAACATTTAACATTTACCTGAGCAAATCAATAATGATGACGGTCTAAGGAAAACTTAAACACAAAAACATAATACTCGACTTTAACTGATTTATTCTGAATTTATATACTTGATATACTAGATATACTGCTAAACAGTACAGATACACTGCTGAAACAGTGCAGACCGGATTTGTGTACCCAAACCCGTCTTGACCGGCACAACCTATGTGCACGTCAGAAATGCCTCCCCAGTAATGGTACTCACCGGGTAGCTTCGGAAACGGAAGGCCTCGGAAACTGAACTTGAACCGGACTGGACTCGACTCGACTCGTCGGAAACTGGACTCGACTTCGAACTGGTGGGCCTCTGTATACCTCGGATCTTGCTCTCTCAGCTAGGCTCTGGTCGGGATACTTCGCACTTCTCACCGCCTCGTCTGGGTGTTGATCGCAGCCTCAGTCGCCCCCGCTTGACCGGAGGGAGATACAGGAAATCCTGCTGGTACGCGTTATTGTCCGTCCAGCTGTGGCAGGAGACCGGGCCTGCAACTCACCGCCGGCGCGTGAGATGAGAAAGTGTCCCTGTTCGGGCGCCATTCATGTGGTAAATAATTTAATTACCGGGACTTAATTTGATACAGAAACATAATAAAATAGCTCAGTAAATAAGAGGCAGAATCCGTGGTATTAGAGGTTCGGAATGGGCTTTATTCCAATGGTCGATTATAATCGGTTGCTCCAAGTTCCATCACCACGGGGGTTCAGGAAGTGAAGTACATACATTATTGACAAGAAATGACTTTTATAGAACATACATTACAATGAAGCGAATGCGGTAGGCGTAACAATTGATAAGGAAAATGACGATTCATATGCGTAACCGAAAATGGGCGTAATAAGGAGTAAAAAGGAACATAATTGGTTACGATGTCATATATAGGTGGATCTATAAGATAATACTTGGCATAGATGCGCGCGCAGCAGCATGACGTGTGATTGACGTGCAACTCGGGGGTGAAGGGGACTTGACATTTAGCTCTACATGTGGAGACAAAAAGTCTGGGGGGTCAAGTCAACCTAATCCCAAATCATATCTAACATCCTATGTTTAAAGGACTATGTTATCCACAAAAGGAGGACTCTCGGACAGAATCTATTCTATACTGCCTGTGCGTGCGTGTACAAGCGTCTAAGTGTCTACACTAAATGTGAGGGGGTAGGAATATTCCATGGTAACAGGGCTATGAATTACTTGCATAAAGACAGAGAAGCCGAGCCATTGCTCGGTAGCTGGAAGGATGTTTACTTAAACTACTAGACAGGAATGCATCGGCTAAGGAGTGAAGCAGATAACTCGAAGGTGAAATACAGTTCTTGGCAGAGAATAGGCTGATGTCAGGCTTCGTGAGCCGCGCAGAGAATGAGACAAAGTTCATGGTCACAGATGCAGGCTCAGACTGGAGTTTTCAGAGGCGGAAGGCAAGAAGAGTTTGATGACAGAATCAGGGCCTGCTTGCCTGGACTGTAAAATGGCATAAGTGAACCATATAAAGCCGGTGGCCTTTCATACTTAGGAATGAAATATCTGACCTATTCATGGCGGATCTGACAGAGGACATGTTGACGGTGGACGCACATGTGTTTGCGTCTTCATAACTGGAACTGGAGGGAACATACATGTATTTGTGATTCATACATGAAATCGTTGGGGTCCAAGATAGGGGACATAACTGATCAGAAAAATCCATATTTCCACAGATCTTACTTTTGAATCTTGTAACTGCTGCTACTAGATATGTCGCCACTGCTGTTTTCGCTGCCTCGTCAGCTAAGCTGTTGCCGACAGCGTGGACACCAACTCGCTGGTGACCAAGAGTGTGAACTACATTCACGAGAGGCAGATGCTGTTTAAGTTCTGCCACTCGAACCCAAAGCATTTTATGCTTAATTGTGCTACCTTTGGAATCATGATATTCATTCTGAGACCAAAAGAATAGATTATCTTTAAAAGACTGTACACAGTAAAATGAGTCACTCACTTTAAGAGTAGTAACCCGAGGATCAGCCAACTCCAGTGCAAGCACCAGAGCACGGAGCTCCGCCAACTGTGTTGTACAATCACCCAATGACGGCGTATGCACGACATCAGACTTGAATTCTCCATTCACGAAAGTACCCGCCACAATTCCGCAGGCTGCTGAATAGGCATGCTTCGATCCCGTCGCCGGTTGCTCCGAACCGTCAGTGTAAATGACACAATGGTAATCTTCAAGCGGGCGCAAAGACAGAGGAGTCGGATGAACAAATTCATACTGCAAGTACTCCTGAGTCTGCAATGAGGCATCAAAGATATATGTGACATCTGGCGATGTCAACGAAGTGGCCCATTGTATCCAACGTGGATGCAAAGCTTTAGAATTAGGTACACTGGCTTTCATCACTACCTCTAGAGTAGCATATGGTGTAACCACCAACATACGTTTCCCTTGCGACAGCGTTCGTTCTTTAAGAATCGCCATCTGCACCACAGTTGACTGTGTAAAAGCGCAGTTCAGCCGAAGTGTACAGGTGTGATTTGTAGGCAATGGAGACGGTGTCGCCCTCATTGAACGTTAAGTATGTGAAACTCACCGAGCCTGGCACAATCTTTATTACCAGGTTAGTGTGGTCATCACGTGTCAGTAAGTATTTCGAAGCAAGAAGATCAGCTTGCAAGGATTGCAAAATAGCTGAATGCTCTGGCAGCCAGCTCGATTTGGAAAAAGTAGGTTGTACCAAGGCATATAGCGGCTTGATACGCTGGGCATAATCGGGAATGTACGTACGACCGAAATTCAGAAAGCCCAGCAAAGACTGTAATTTTTTCAGTGTTGTGGGAGCACGCAAGCATGCGCACTTCTCCAGAAAGTGAGGCGCTAACCCCGACCCTCATTGTTGAGCTCGTAGCCCAAAAATAACACTGTATACTCTGCAATGTGAGACTTCGCAAAGTTGAATTTGTAACCGAAGTCTGCAAACATAACAATGATGCGATCAACGTGACACAGATGCGGCCACAACTCATCGTCTGTGAGATCGATATCATCAACATACGAGTACGCATCAGGGTCAATGCTCTCCAACAGAGAGACAACACGTGCGGCAAAGACGCCAGGGCTGTTTTTATAGCCCATGGCTACTCTCTTAAACTGTTTTTGTTTGCCGCCAGAAGTAAACACTGTCCACTGACTACTAATAGAGGACAGGTTATGGCTGTAAAAGCCATTGGATATGTCAAGTGTGGTCTTAAACCTTTTACGCACAAGACTATCAACGAGGGCAGAACTCTGGGTATTCAATAACACCCTGATATTCCAATTGCTCAAGGATTTCTGCGACGTGAGATCTAGCTTCGCGGCGCATGGGATATTGGGGCTGTGGCTGGGGCATGGACCGTAAAGGAATCTCATGGCTTGGAGACAATTTATCCCACCCAACCTGAGTACGGTACAATGCCAGAGCAATCACCTAAGCCCACTCCTCGGCAAACCTTTCAGCGTGCTCCTTTGGCACAGTGCTCGCAAAGGACGGGAGGATTACTTCCTCCCCCTCGGAGCATCCAAAATGAAAGCCGGGGGCCAGTCTGCCTCAGCTAAGAGAATGTCATAGGAAGAGGTCAGATTATCCCAAAAAATTCCTTGAATTGTACGTTGTATGTCACCTTCAATTAAGAGGACTATGTCATATAGTCTGTCAGGGGGAGCCACTCTAGTGTCAGCAGTTTCTACAGTAATGAACGTGTCAGTTGCTGTCGCCTCCAGATATGGACGCAGTGCTTGCCGCACTACTGTAACCTCCGCTGCGCTGTCGAGCAGCGTTAGTGCCCATGTCAGGTTCCGAAGCTGCGTTCTCACTATCTGTGGCATACCTCGCTGTTAGTGCAGCAACCTTCTTCTTCTGAAACGGGGGACGTTGACGTGCAAACTCGTACTGCTTGCCTTTACCGTCAGGTTGACGGGGTTGCTCACGTCCTTGTTGGGCACCCCATCCTTTGCCACGTTCTCCGCCACCGGACTGTGAGACCGATGTTTCCTGTGAAGAACGAGGAGAACGTTGTTCAGTAACCTGAAATCTATCAGGTGACCTAATACTAGTGCGATCGCGCAAATCGTATGTGCGTTCACCAGCCGCCTGTACCGGGGACGCAGGACGAGACCCCTGTTTCTGTTGCTGCTTTCCCTGTTTCTTTGTTCACCAATTCTGTTTAGGAAAAGTTGGACGATCGTCTTTGACAGACGAACTCACCTTAGTTTGCTGTATTAAGTCTGGAATGACAATAGTTGGCTTAATCCCTAAACTACTGCGGCCAATAGTTTTATAAGCTTCCGCAATAATTTTAGGCAACTCTCGGGGCTTATCGAGCTCATCAACGCAGGCTAAGCCAGTAGCCACTTGAAATTGTACCGCATCTCCCTTGAGATTACCAAGGACGAGAGTGGCAACTACGTCGAACACACCGACAAGCCGCATTCCCAACTCGACTGCCGCCTCCGGACCGTGTTGATCTTAAACACGTTTGATGACGGAGGGAAGCACAGCCATGGATGGGGTGCCGAAGCACTTCGAGTAGACCGCTGTAAAAACCTTACCCCAGTTGTCACAATCGGACGCCTCTGGGACTAAGTCCTTCTGCAAACTAATGGTGAGGATCCTGTGTTTCTCCACAGGAGTAGAGTGCAGAAATACTGCTTCCAGCTGGTCAAATTTCTCAGCAAGCCAATAAGCCAAATCATCCTTATTCTGGGGGAGCTTGCCCATTACCGAATTAACCATGACGGGACTAATAACAACCCCGGCCTGGCCAGCTGGCTGTCCCGCAACAGCAGGTGCCCCCACCTGCACGTTGCGCAAAACGTATTGCACTAAAGCCCTATATACAGTAATCAGGGCTATATGGAGGACACGTAACTCATCCACCGCAATATTCAAATAACGAGGATGAGGTGTAAATCCGGCCAGCACCGGCCAAGTGGCCCCTGGAATTGACAAAGGGCCCATTCTAACCGGTGTAACCGCATGGGGAAGGGCACCATTAAACCAAATGCGATGCTGCCAAGCTGAAATAGGAATTTCTTGCGTCCTATATGGAGTATAATTTGCTGGGAGCCGCGTGGGAGTATGGGAGTGAAACGTATCATCATCTGCATTCACTGCCGGCATAGTCACCCAAGAGTAAAACAACTCGTAGGGATACGACGCATCGGCACTCACCACAAAAATAACTGCCATCCCATCGTCCGGCACCCCAAACTGCGTCAGATGACGCCGCAGAGGTGTTCGGCTATGCGCTGCAATATCGACCGCCATAAGGACACAGAGAAGAACAACAATGGATTTTGCAGTAGCACAAGGGTTCAGAAATATAAAAACCTTTTTAATTAACAAGCTTGAGGGAACCTAGCATACAAACAGGTCGGTTAAATCCGTCACTCCCGCTATCCGTAAACAAGAGTGACGTGTCGTGGACTAATATAAGCACTACTAAGGCGTTTCAAATCAGTAGACCAAACGTTAGGTGTGCCATGTTGCAGGGTATCTGCTCATGCACAGAACTATGCGCAGGAAACCAGGACCTCAGTGAATTGCGGTGTACCAAAAACTCACCTCAGTACCCAGAACCCCAATCCGACTAGCATCAGTGTCCCATTCGTCCTCCCTATCCTCTCGGAGCACCCAATGTATAGTCAACCCAGAACTAGCGACTTAGAGTACTCTCAGGAATGGTGGGAATCAGAAATACCTGTTCGTTATTATTCTCATATCAGTCCACAACAAGAGTAATCAGAGACACGGTAAAGTTTATAATGTTTATTTTATAAGCTACGAGTCCTAAGATGCAGTACTTTGGCCAACATAAGCAGACAAATGATTGAAATTAAAACCATCAGCATCGTTACAATACCATAGAAAATGAAGGGAGAAATCATATTACAAATGATAGTGGAATACAACCACTCTCCCTTCGCTAGTGAGCTAGTATTATTATACTAATAGAAGGTCTCTAGGTTTGAATGGAGAACCCCATACCGTAAAGATCAGCTTTGGTGAATCACATCACAGGATCAGCTTTGCTCTGCGCCAGGAAAAGTTCTTCTCCAGAATGTGTGTCTAATGCACGCAAACTGCAATATTAAAGGTTCTCGACTTTCAGATATTTGCAGCTGTGTGCGTCTTATGGTTAGAGCGTGGGCCGATCAACCTGAACTCAAAAACATACATTGTTTGGTGGCTCAGACTGTTTCAGCTCACAATGTTCAAACCAAGGTCGCAGTGCACGTCTAGGGATGTGAACAACAGACAGTTCTCATGTGAAGAAAAGGCGAGCAACTGCCAGTAGGTGATAGATATATATATATATATATACCTATATTATCTACTGGTGGTCGCCAGTAGATAGTTATAGTTAGGACCGTGTTTCCATAGGAAATCCGCAACATTCTATTTGGAATAACTTTGGCGCCGGTTGATGAATCCTCGCAAAATTTTCAAAATAGGTGGGGGCGCTCCGCTCCGCTCCTACCCTGAAAGTCTCGGGGGGATTCGTCAAGCGGGGGCTGAGAAAAAAGGGGGTCCCAAAACGCATTTTCCCCATACAATTTTCCGTAGGGACCTTTAGTCCAAGGTACAGCCCGAACGGCTGAACAGAATTACTTGAAATTTGGCAGAGAGGTAGTCCTCAGGTCAGGGATGTGCCTTTTGCAGGTCTGGTGTCCATCTGTTCAGTAGTTCCTGAGAAAATCATAAGTAAAATCATATATATATGTGGGCGGAGCCTAACCACACATCTCATCCTGAGATCTGATTGGCTGTCAGCACTTCATCCAAGAAGTGTTGGCAGCCATCTTGGGACCAATATACATGATAGCACCTCATTAAAAAGCATTGCAGATAAACGGTGGCGCCTAAATGCTCAGTCATTGCATTAGGAAGGATACAGAGGAGGACAATCAGTCGCCTTTGTGTTTACATTGGATGATGGAGGTAGAAATTATCAGAAATTATCAAAGGTGCAGGTTCTAAGCTCTGGGTAAGGACTAGAGTTGGTGTATTACCTATGATTCATATTGGAAACTAATTTCCTCAAGGTTATTTCACTGACATACTCAACAAACGCGAGTGTAGATGGATACATTCCCTAGACACGATCACGAGAGGATTGAACGAATTTGAGGAAATTAGGAAGCAGGTTTCCATTATGAATCATAGGTAATACATCAACTCTAGTCCTTACCCAGAGCTTAGAACCTGCACCTTTGATAATTTCTGATAATTTCTACCTCCATCATCCAATGTAAACACATAGGTGACTGATTGTCCTCCTCTGTATCCTTCCTAATGCACTGACTGAGCATTTAGGCGCCACCCTTTATCTGAATAGGGATTCCAGTATGACATGATTATGGATCTAGGTTAGGACATGGTATGAATACCGCATTAATATCACGGATGATCATGATGTGACTAATCTTAAGACGCGGTACTGTGAATTTTGTTTGACTATTGTTAAATGTATGAATAGATTTGTCTTCAAATGTATGTAATTTGTCTCCCTTTTTTTAATGTCTTCAATGTTTGCAAATCATTTTTTAACATTTAAGGAATAATACATTATTTGAGCTTGGGTATATGGAATACCTTTTACGATGACAACAATTGCATGGGATTTTGTTATCTTACTGGAGGACAGTACATGACATTGTAATTGGATATGCACCTTATTTTATTGTATGGCACGACATTATACACAATCCTTGCTAAGGTCTGTTGACACGGGGGGATTATTACTTTCAGTATCACCAAGTGTTTTCTCATTTTCAAACACATATTGCCACCGGATGGCTTCACCGCGCCGTAGTCTTTCAACTCTTTTGTTCTTTCGCGCACCGTCATCATCACGCTGACGGTTGCCCCGGTAATTAACATCCTCGAGGTTGAGCGCGCACACAGCTACCAGCTCGGGGAGACGATTCCACGACCGATTAGTTCGGTTTAAGGTAAATTCCTATATATCAGGGGTCCTGAATCTAGAATACTTCTGAGCCTTGGAAGTAATTCCTCATTCTAATGCCCTTTTCATTTATTGACAGCTTGGCATTTAATCCAGCATCATATGAGACACATATACGGTTCCCCACGACTCCAGGTAAACACGGTGATACCTCCGCTTAAGTTTTACAATTTGGTATGGCAGGCTTATTTTAATGGAGTGATGTCTTATATAATTTTTCAGACATTGATCCTTACACCATGAAGGGCGTCTGGAATTAGCACCCACCCCCTGTGCGCTTCCACTAAATAAATTTTGCTCCTGAATTATATCAGGTAAGCCGCCTATCAGGCGTTTTCGTTCTAATTATCGAATTTAGGTCAGCATCCTTATCACCCCCCTTGTTTTTTTAATTTTTTAGGCACACGATTAAGTCTAGGAGTCACTCAAGTTGCCCTTCTGGTCCTGATGAAGACCCGCACGGCCAAGGTTCAAGCCTCCCCTAAGGCCACCTAGACGGGTCGAAACGTCAACGCTTTCGCCCCTCAATCGCCTGGGACACGCAACTTCCTTTTGTGCTAGACCATTAATTGGTTTCGGTTTTCTAATTACATAAATGTAATTTTGTAACTTGTGAATGTGGCCAGGCTCTGTTTTTGGACGGTGAATTACGACCGATCCCCTTTTGTGAATCAACAAATCTTTGTATTACTACGTTCTCTAATTCTCTCTCTTACCCACTCACTCTTTAGCACTCTTGCTTTATGGACGTTCCCTCTGGAGCAACCTGTTGTCGTATATTACAGAAATTGAAAATTTAAATTGCCTCAAATGAAAATAAATGTTTGATGATTTAGATTTTGGATGTTGCCTTTTTATGTTGGAATGTTATATTTAATATTGTGAGCTACTTTAAAAAAAACTTTCTCATTCAGCTCGTGATTAAGTAAATGACATAACTAAGTGAGAGCCTCTTGCTCTGGTGTATCAATAATTGGTTCAGGACCACTGTTTTTTGTATCAAGATTACACCCAGGTCCTTAGCTACTGGGTTACCCCATTTTTGTAATGGCTACCTTTGTGCAGGCAAGCCCTGCGAGGGTTTACATGTTAAATGTTTGTTGGTAAATTGTTTTGTATTTATTTATTGTTTAACGACTCAACCAGGCCAACGGGTTGGTCACCATCTAAATTTTACCATACGTATCTGTACTATGTCTGATAAGGAGACACTGTCATACAGTGAAGACTATATTGATAAACTCTTACAAGAACAAGGAGGGAACACTTTCCTGGGTGGTGCCACTACCAGTATAGATCTAACACTTAATGAGAAAGTATCCAAGCTGGAACGCTTGGAGAAGAAACTCATTAGGACACGGTTACATGGACACACTTTAGCTAAATACCTCCAATCCAATGTAATTCCTGTGGGGCTACAAGTAAGAAACGAGCCAGCGATTTTTCTGGATAACCCTAAATTTAAGGAGAACTTTAGCTTTGTGTCAAACAACTGCTCTAGGCACTGGATGGTGCTCGGGATTGAAACTGCAGTGGAAGAGGTACAACGTTTAACTAAAGAAATCCTTGACCTGAAAAAAGAAATCACTGAGGATAGGTCACTACTCAATGCTAAGGAAGCACTAGAAAGACTAGAGAGAACTATCCAGGAATTTGATGTTTATACACAGGCAACTAAGCTAGACAAAGTGGCCAGGGATATTAAATTCTACAATAAAAAGACAACTTACCCATATCTTCAGGAAGGCTACTACATAAGGGAACAACAGGGAACATTTGCTAGCAGAGGTAGGAGTGGTTTTAGGAGGTATACCACCTTCTCGGGTTCTTCCTTGGGTAGTAGTTCAGAGAGTGATACAGAACGCCCAGGCCCTAGTGGAGGTGCCCCTAAGATAGGATTAAACCACACAAACCAGCAGCCTTTTTTAGCAGAGGAACCATGGTGGGGGCAACGAGGACATGGACGCCCCTGGGGCAGGCCCAGGGGAAACAGAGGTCAGACGTGGAATCAAGGGAGAGGTCAAATAAGGAAACAGGCACATTTTCAGCAAGAGACCCATGGGGAAATCCAGACACGACTACAGCATTACAGATGGTAGTCCATAAATCTGACAACCCGATAGTCAATCTGTCCGATTACACACTTACACCCAGTGAGCAGGGAATCCTTGAGAAAGGACTGTCCTTTGTCCCGACCAGTATGCCCAATAATTTCAATTTGAAAGTTTAACTGCATCACTTTTTTCGAAAAATCCGTCTAAAACACTATTTCCTTAAAATACCTTATAATCCGTTTTTTTCGGGCAGCTGACTCAGACCACCGTCCAAGTTCAACCTTCCGGCACACGTCATGCCACATAAACTTCTGGCATATGAACAAGTTGTAATGAGAGACATCGATAACATATTGTCCAAGCATCAATATGTGAAATACAATGTAAGCAAACATGAGCGTGCAGCTCTAGAATCTTTAAAAGGGAACCCCAATATTGTGATCAAACCCGCTGATAAGGGTGGCGCCATTGTTTTACAAAACACAGATGACTACAAGAAAGAGATTTTATCACAGTTGACTGTGGAAGGCAATTATTCTAAATTGTGTAAGGATCCTACACAAGATATAAGTAAGACCATAAGCACCGTTACGAGAGGGGCCCTAGAAGACGGATATTTAAATAAGTTGGAACACGAATACCTGAACAACAAACACCCCAGACTGCCCACAATCTATACCCTCCCAAAAATACATAAACGGATGCAAGATCCTCCAGGGAGACCGATAGTCTCGGGATGTGGTTCAATTTTAGAACCATTATGTAAGTACATCGATGTGTTCCTGAAACCAATTGCTGAGAATACCACCACTTACTTAAGGGACACTATGCAAACCATACAACTAGTGGATGAATACCCTTTTGACCCAAAAACCCACTTACTTGCGACTATGGACATAACGGCCCTTTATACCAACATCCCTCAACAGGCAGCACTCAGATGTATGGAATCAGCACTTAATACTAGACCTGCACCACATTTAGTCCCTACTGAATTCATTATTGCGTTACTCAAAATTGCCATGACTAAAAATTATTTTACCTTCCAGGGTCAATTTTTTGTACAAACCAAAGGCGTGGCGATGGGGGCAAGCTTTGCCCCAAATCTGGCTATCATTTATATGAATCAATTTGAATATCACTTTGTCCTCGGTGAACTGAACCCATATAGGGAGTGCATAGAACTTTGGCGTCAGTATATTGATGACGTTGTGATTGTCTGGCAAGGCGGGGAGGAAGATCTCCAAAAATTCCACCTGTGGTTGAATACATGCTCAACAGACATACAATTTACCATTGAATTCAATAGAGAAGCCATTAACTTCCTTGATATCATTATAAAATCAGAATCTGGCAAATTATACACTAGCCTATATAGGAAGGGTAGTGAACGGAATACACTACTGCGATATTCTAGTCACCATCCCCGCAACCTCAGGGATAACCTACCTTTTGGGCAATTCCTGAGGGTACGCAGGAATTGTTCCAAAAAGGAAGATTTCTTCAATGAATCAGCAGGTCTCCTAGCCAGACTAATTGATCGGGGCTACCCCATCAAACTCCTGAAAAAAGCACGCAAACGTGCCTGGCACAATCATAGGGAATTCCTCTTGACTCCTAAATCAAGCGATAAGACCAAAGAGGAACGCTTGGTATGTGTCACCACATTCAACACTAAGAGTAACACCATCAAAAAGACCATTAATCAACATTGGCATCTAGTGGCTGATGAACTGGGGAATATACCAACTCCACTACACGCCTTTAGAAAAGGCAAAAACATAAGGGATCACTTGGTCAAATCCTTATTACCCACGTCTCGGACTCCAGGTCAGACCACCTTATGGGGTATCCCTGCTGTCAGGGGACACCATAAATGTGGTTTATGCAAAGCGTGCCATTTGACTAAGAACATTATTGAATTCACCCATAACAACCAGACACATACACTTAAGGAACATAGCAACTGCAATACATCGGGAGTCATATATGCGATTGTCTGTCCGTGTGACTTTATGTATGTGGGCCAGACAATTCAGAAAGTGAAGTGCCGCATTCTGCAACACTGCAGCCGCATTCGCTGCAAGACACCGGGAGCCCCCCTGGTGGAACATTTCACGAATTTCGAACACAATGCAGAGAGTCTGAGGTGGTGGGTTATTGAGAAGGTTCAGCCCAACCCTAGGGGAGGTGATTTCACTGACATACTCAACAAACACGAGTGTAGATGGATACATTCCCTAGACACGATCACGAGAGGATTGAACGAATTTGAGGAAATTAGCAAGCAGGTTTCCATTATGAATCATAGGTAATTCATCAACTCTAGTACTTACCCAGAGCATAGAACCTGCACCTTTGATAATTTCTGATAATTTCTACCTCCATCATCCAATGTAAACACATAGGCGACTGATTGTCCTCCTCTGTATCCTTCCTAATGCACTGACTGAGCATTTAGGCGCCACCCTTTATCTGAATAGGGATTCCAGTATGACATGATTATGGATCTAGGTTAGGACATGGTATGAATACCGCATTAATATCACGGATGATCATGATGTGACTAATCTTAAGACGCGGTACTGTGAATTTTGTTTGACTATTGTTAAATGTATGAAAAGGTTTGTCTTCAAATGTATGTAATTTGTCTCCCGTTTTTTAATGTCTTCAATGTTTGCAAATCATTTTTTAGCATTTAAGGAATAATACATTATTTGAGCTTGGGTATATGGAATACCTTTTACGATGACAACAATTGCATGTGATTTTGTTATCTTACTGGAGGACAGTACATGACATTGTAATTGGATATGCACCTTATTTTATCGTATGGCACGACATTATACACAATCCTTGCTAAGGTCTGTTGACACGGGGGGATTATTACTTTCAGTGTCACCAAGTGTTTTCTCATTTTCAAACACATATTGCCACCGGATGGCTTCACCGCGCCGTAGTCTTTCAACTCTTTTGTTCTTTCGCGCACCATCATCATCACGCTGACGGTTGCCCCGGTAATTAACGTCCTCGAGGTTGAACGCGTACACAGCTACAAGCTCGGTGAGACGATTCCACGACCGATTAGTTCGGTTTAAGGTAAATTCCCGTATATCTGGGGGCCTGAATCTAGAATACTTCTGAGCCTTGGAAGTAATTCCTCATTCTAATGCCCTTTTCATTTATTGACAGCTTGGCATTTAATCCAGCATCATATGAGACACATATACGGTTCCCCACGACTCCAGGTAAACACGGTGATACCTCCGCTTAAGTTTTAAAATTTGGTATGGCAGGCTTATTTTAATGGAGTGATGTCTCATATAATTTTTCAGACATTAATCCTTACACCATGAAGGGCGTCTGGAATTAGCACCCACCCCCTGTGCGCTTCCACCAAATAAATGTTGCTCCTGAATTATATCAGGTAAGCCGCCTATCAGGCTTTTTTGTTCTAATTATCGAATTTAGGTCAACATCCTTATCACCCCCCCCTTGTTTTTTTAATTTTTTAGGCACACGATTAAGTCTAGGAGTCACTCAGGTTGCCCTTCTGGTCCTGATGAAGACCCGCACGGCCAAGGTTCATACCTCCCCTAAGGCCACCTAGACGGGTCGAAACATCGACGCCTTCCCCCCTCAATCGCCTGGGACACGCAACTTCCTTTTGTGCTAGACCATTAATTGGTTTCGGTTTTCTAATTACATAAATGTAATTTTGTAACTTGTGAACGTGGCCAGGCTCTGTTTTTGGACGGTGAATTACGCCCGATTCCCTTTTGTGAATCAACAAATCTTTGTATTACTATGTTCTCTAATTCTCTCTCTTACCCACTCACTCTTTAGCACTCTTGCTTTATGCACGTTCCCTCTGGAGCAACCTGTTGTCGTATATTACAGAAATTGAAAATTTAAATTGCCTCAAATGAAAATAAATGTTTGGTGATTTAGATTTTGGATGTTGCCTTTTTATGTTGGAATGTTATATTTAATATTGTGAGCTACTTTTAAAAAAACCTTTTTCATTCAGCTCGTGAATTGTCATGCAACAGGTCTATAATAAACCTTCTTACCAGCACCAGGTCGGGGATAACGCCCACCACTCCTGGTAACAACTCAGGGCGTGAGGCAATGCTCTACAGAAAAAAAGAGAAGGAAGAAAAAACTAGTACCCCAAAGGAACCACAGACTGAGTTCCTTTTGATAGCACCATTTTAAAAACATACAAAAGTGTTAACACAGAAAATCACTCAACTAGACTTAATTATAGCCCAAGCATAAAGCCTATGGCATAGACCTGTTGCATGACAATTGTTTATTTATACAGTTGTTTTAGCTATTGATTGTTTTGATCCAATATAATTTGTGATATTTGTTTTTCCTGTTTGCTTTTTCTGACAGGTGATCACTGTGTATTCCTGCAGTATCGTCTATCTTTGAATATGCAGGTACACCAGTTGGTTGTATCGTACCTTGTTTAGTGATAAATTTGCACTTGATTCTTTTTTGTTGCAGTAGTATCATCATATGGTCCTGAAGAAAGCCATGATTATATTGTTAGATCACAGTTGACTGAAACATGTAGACCGCATTTGTTATTAGCGAACTCGGAGACTCACCGAGTATACACTTTCATGTTTTTATCTCTTGACACCCCGAGATACTGAATACATTTATTTTCCCTGGGTAGTCAATTTTAAAACACTGTTCATACACACTGCACATTCATCACATTTTGTCTTCACCACACGTCGGGTAGCTTCATCGATTGTCTGGAGATCTAGTTCTCTGGTTATATACTCAAAACATCCGTGAGCTCCTCCTTTTGACACTAGCAAGGAGTTGTAGCTCCTTAACTGCACCAGGTGCGGTTAAGAGGAGGCCCCAGATGATGAAGCATGCCACTTCGGTGGGTGATGGGACTTCGTCCTCTTTATGAGGACTTTTTTTCACAAATATGTTGTTTGGGCATATTTAGCTCTTAGTTTTGTTTTATGAGACCCGCGGACTTTGTATTGATATACATTTAGTGAACAGGGGATTTGTCCGTGCTGGTCTATAAACTTCCCTTAGACCCTCTAACCAATCGGTGTTTATGATAGCGTTTATCATTCTCCAACACCCCTTACAGTGCCTAGTACTGCACACCACTTCAATGAAAAGCTTCAAGTCCTACATATAAAACCACATATTTATTTTGCAACACATTAAACCATTATGCCTTACCTGCAGAATTATCTTTCCCGCTATGTAGTAAACATCACACTGTTGGAGCTCACGATCTCTGTTGTGGTGTCAACATTCAATAAAGAAAGCATACATTATTTGGCTTTGGCAATGCTTGTTTGATTGCTGCACATGTTCACTGAAGAATGGTGCAAGGGTGTTTGATGTTTGACACAAAATAGCATTTTGGATCTGAATGCTTCGCCCCACTAATAAAAAGAGCATTTTTAGACCTTTTCATTGTATGTGGCACCACCTTGTGATGGTTTCATATGGCTGCTAACTCACCTCGCCTTCTGAAAGACCAGACATAAGCTAACAAAATATTTCCAAGACAGGTTTGCATCGTACCAGCCGGAGAGGTCTCTCGGCTGCAGCTCTGCTAGAAATGTGATTGTCCCCAGGTTTAAACTTTCATGGCGTGAGCCTACAAACTTTGGAACTCTCTCTTCTTTTCATCAAGCTCTCATCATATATATTAGCTTTTAGAAGGGCTCTCAAAAACTGGCTCTTTAATAACTAGTTGGGGTAATTTTCCTCTGAGTATCACAGCAGCGCCTAGATGCCTCAGGATGAGTGTCGCGCTTAACAAGAATATCTAACATACCATCTAACTTACATAACTGATAAGAGCGACGATGGAGCCAGCAAATAAGAAGCTTATGGGCAGGTTGAAGCCCCCCAAAGTTTATACAACATATCTCTTCGAGAATGCGCATGTGCGCTGTCTGAGGCCAAGGCCTAAAAAACTGCTTTGCTCCTTCTGACGGGAACATGAACACATGCTGCTGTAGCCGTACACGACTGTGCCCAAGTGTATACAAAACGTACAGTAAAAAGAGTGAATAGAAACTATAACATATTACTTTTAATATATCCAGAAATTATCTCATTTTTAGCTGTTAATAGTGTAGCATTTTAGATGGTTGTTTTCACGTGTGTGCAACTGAGTATTTTATTGCGTTTGGTCGAACTGTGGTGGACTGGCAGCTAGAAGGAACCTTGGAAAATGCGTCCAATCCAACTGCAGAGAGAGTGCAGTGAGTGAGTGCGACAGCCTTCTGAAGGCTCTATGGGACAAATTATATTTATGCAATGCTTAATTTGAGCCGGTTGTTGCCAGTGGGGGCAACTGACACTTGTTTAGGGGACCCACACTCATTTCTCTGCATCACACATTGACACATAGCAAGACAGAACAACACTCAAATCTGAAAGTTGGAAGAAATGAAAGATGGAAAACCTGTTACAAAGGCAGAAAGTAGGACCCTGCAACAGTGAGCGAAAGGGGCAGGAGTGTCTGGTAACGGGTTAAAGAGGCCTGAGGTGAATTAAGACTGCACAAGGTTGGTATTCGGCGCGCCGATGTTTAATTGTACAGGCCGTGGACGTCTGAGCAGAGCTTCGAGGCGTCACACATTCTTTTACAAATGAAGCACTGATAATAATAATAATTCTTTATTGTTTGGTTTAAAAAAAACATTTACAACTGAACATGCTAAAAATTGAATAATCAAGTTAACTATTATAAAAGTTTTAAAACAATTAACCAGTAAGATAAAATTCAGTAATCATAAAAGTCTGGTAATTTCCAATACAATACATCACCCTGGATTTCATGTAGTTTCTGATTTAGATAAGTCGACTTTTAGTTCAGAATCACTACTCTGGCTAGATTTTAGCATGTTCAGTTGTAAATGTTTTTTTTAAACCAAACAATAAAGAATTATTATTATTAAATGAAGCACTGTATATATACGTCTAGCAGTGAATTCTGCTTCCTCAGGCCCACCCGTCACTAAAAGCAGCCCCTGACCCTCAGCCTAGTGGGATTCTCCCTATGCCCCATGTGGCCAATCAAACCCTTGGAGAGAAACATGCTTCTGAGTAGGGCATGGACTGAATACCAAACAGGGGCCTCCTGCTTCTGCAATTCAAGAGCGACCCCATCAAAGGCGGAAGCACCTCATGGGCACGTTTCAAACCGCGGAAGCAAAGGTGCAGTTGTGCATTGCGCCCGAAGCTGTACTTGTTGGACCACATTCTTCAAAGGACGTCAGGCTGATGGTGGCATCCACTGTCCCATGAAAAGATGCTATATATACACACACCCTCCGACGCCCCTCCGGTACTTTCTGGAAGCTTCCAACACCGCACGAAGATGAAGGCCCTCCTGCTCGTCGTGTTCTGTGCAGCCCTGTGGGTGCAAGTGGGTAAGTGAGGCGGGGCGGGGGGTCCCCAGGGGCCTGCAGCGCGTGGGCCGTCCTTCACAGATGTTAATGCTGGCTTGCCCCGGTTTCACAAAATGCGCTGCTTCTCAACCGGCACATTGGGGAATATTCGGCACCAGGAAAGAATGCAGTACTAGTGGACAAGGTCGAATGGAAAACATCGCATTGGTGTAATTTGCACAACATTTCTAGGTGACGTAGATTGCACAGGGGCTGTTTGTCCTTCACAGACCGGACTGGAGCTGTTCGGTACCTAGACTCCCAGATTCAGGAGATTGCATTGGCGCTCGTGCAATTTTACGCCCGCATTTATGGCGAGTGGGATTGGTAAAATGGGCGATGGGCGGTATCTGGGTTGCAGCAGTGGGGTGGGGCGCTTTTGTGGCCAGTGTGTGGTGGCCGATGTAGGCTCTGTCTGTGCCGTTCAGATGCTGCCACCGGCCCAGTGGGAGCCTGAGCGACCTCGCTGGAGGCAGAAGGGGCCTCTATTACCACCCTTTACTAACGGAGCGGCGGGTCACCCCCCCCGTCTCTTGCTGGACTGGTCCATTAATGAAAGCAGATTGAGCAGGGGCGGGGCGGGGGTCGTCTGAGCAGAAATTGACCCACTTATATTCGGGTGTAGTTCACCACAGTGCACAGGCACCCTGGTACAAACTCTAAATGTGTTTACATTAAATATTCAGGAATAGTGACGGGTGCTTTCAGTGCTGTAACACAGCTGCAGCAGCTCACTAATATTACTGCAAACAATCTCTGTGACACCCGTCCCCGTTCTCATATTTGAGGTCCTTTTTAATTAACATTTGTCAGAAAAATGTCTGAAATAGACTATCACAAATTACCCACAGTAAAAATAAATTAAAGGAAAACGCTACTTACAACAATCTGTTGAATTATTCAAGATCATCATGGCAAGACTCTCTCAGGGGACATCCTGAAAGGCTGGGGCCCCGGGCCAGAGCCCACTTTGCCCATGCCTTAAAACGTCTCTGCCTCTTTTATAGAAACACCCCTCCTTTTCATAACATTTAAACACTGAAACAGTGTTTGAGAAAAGGCGCAATCCGTAAACGTGGGGCGCTCGTATTTAGGGTGCCCGGGCATATTTTTGATCCCAATCCAACCCTGTATTTATGAGTTACGCAGATCACACTGCCCACACCTAGATTTATGGATTTTTTAGATTATACAGGTGCCCATGCAGTTTTATAGCTACATTTCTGGATCAGAATTCACTGGTGCAATTTTGGCAACTATACATATTTCCGCTAAAAAAACCTGCAGTTTTTGCCCTTTTTAGTGCAAAATTCGTTTTTTAAACTGACAGGCTGTGTTAAACTGCACCAGTGTAATTTGTGTGATTTGGAAATGCTGCTGCAAATGACATCATTGCCGCCCCCAGGTCCTCAGCTCCCCAGAGACAGACATGAGCGACCCTCAACGAGGGAGCCCCCTAGTGGTAGAGCAAACATGCTGGGTGAACACAACCTCTCAGGTTACATGTGAGTGACCCCCACATATGGCCTGTTCTGCTTGACGGTGACTGTGCATCATGTTTAAACTGCGGCATGTTTCCCCAGATATTTTTTAGGGACAACTGCATGCAGTGGCATAGTGCTGCACTAGAACCTGTGATACCCTGACACGTTTGTGTCACTTTCTCCTCAAGAGAACAAAAACCGCTTTTATAAGTGTGCAAAGTTTTTTTATTACGCGACCAAAGTCTCCCTTCCTGTAAATTTGCGCAGGTCACTCATTACAGACACCGTCCACAGTCCTGAAACTTCCACCAATAAATCACTGATTTCAGGTGTGATAGCCTAATCAGCTAAAGAGATGTAAAACGATCACAGAAAAATCCAGGGATGGAATCAATGTCCGTAATGATCTGGAAGGAGGTGGCCACCTTACCTCCTGGTGTCGCTTATCCACGCAAACTGCAATGTTAGAATCTCGAGTTCTGGTTGGTGCTGTAAATGAGTGTGCCATTTTTTAGGTCATGCATTCGAGACCTATTGTAATTCCTTATGTTGGGTTAAAGGCATCTCCCAACTTTTGATTTGTTTGTTTCAGTGTCCTTCAAAAATCCTTGCTTGCCAGTGGTCAGTCCTGCCTCTTTGTCTCTCCTTTGTCTCTTCTATTTCTCCCATGCAGCAGGGACTAAGTACTGTCTCATCACACTACAGTTCTTTGTCTGTTCTCGGGGGGGATTCGTTTATTTCTTTGTTTCCTGCTCTGTTTCTGTTTGCCTGTGTGTAGTTTCGGCGCCATAGCTGATTACATTTAAATATGGGTTTCCTCCCTCCCACCTCCTCCTAATTCCACAGTTGTATTGGGGGCACTTTTTGCGCCATGCCTCCCTCTTCGTGGTTATATTTTATATCTTGTTTTATTTTATTTTTGTTTTTCTTTATTTCGCAGCGCGGTGTGCTTTTACTATAGCGGTCTTGTGCCTATATTTTCTTTGGAACTTGCCTCTTTTTATGTGCATTGTTTATTTTTGCATTTTGCAAGCGCAGCATGCTATTGCTATAGCAGCCGCGCACCTTTTTTTCCCCTGGAGAAGCAGCCAATGGCGGACCGCATTATTTTCAACAACAACCACACCACCCCTTCCCTCCACAATGGCGTCACAATCATTTATGCACGCTGGACCGCTTTCACTTTAAAAGTCACTTTGCAGCGCTTTGTGACCTGCCACCCGCAGCATGTCCGAGCAGCTTTTTTGTTTGACTGGGTCTCACGGCGTAGACAGCAGGCATTGGAGGCATGAGGGGGAGAGCGGGCAGCTGTGCCACCGTACACCAACTGGCTCTGGCGCGCTGTCCTCCACCCCTCATGCTGCCTATGTCTGCTCCCTGCATCTGCTTCCACAGACCGGCCAGCCACAGCCACAGCCCTGCTTGTTTTATTTTAATTGGTCCTGCGCCGTAGATCGCAGGCATGGGACATGTGCGGGGAAGAGCGGGGCAGCTTTCCATGTTCAAAACACGGAATCTGAAAGGCAACCCAACATTTTAATTAACAGACAGCCGATAGTGCAGCTGCACGGACATTTTGCCTTAATTCTAGTACCCTAAAATGAAAACACTTGGAGCGAACGCTGGCATGGTGAGTTTCATTTTCCTTTCCATCACAGCTGTCAGCGCTTTCCGATTTGCTTCCCAGTGGATACAAGGTCCATTGTGATCAGCGCAGTCGCATCCCTGCTTGTTTACAAACAAGTCAAGTCAAGTCATAAAATTTGTATAGCGCACTACATACCCAGAGGGTTTCAAGGCGCTTAGGAAGGGGAGGAGGGTTATTTGTCAAATATCCACGTTTTAAGCTGCTTTCTGAACGCTAGGTGGTTCTGGGTGAGGCGAAGGTAAGCGGGGAGTGAGTTCCATGTTTTAGCAGCCAGGTATGAAAAGGATCTGCCTCCCATGGTGGTCTTGTTGATGCGAGGTACAGTGGCGAAGGCTTGGCTGGAAGAACGTAGTTGGCGGGAGGGGGGGTAGAAGGACAGTCGAGAGTTGAGGCAATCTGGTCCGATGTCGTAGAGTGATTTGTGTGCGTGGGTAAGCAGTCGGAAAGTGATCCTCTTATTGACGGGTAGCCAGTGGAGGTCTTTAAGGTGACCAGAGATGTGTTCGTTGCGTGGGATGTCTAGTATGAGCCTGGCTGAGGCGTTTTGGATTCGTTGGAGTTTCTTCTGGAGTTTAGCGGTGGTACCTGCGTAGAGGGTGTTTCCGTAGTCCAGTCGGCTCGTGACCAGAGCGTGGGTGACTGTTTTCCTTGTTTCGGAGGGGATCCAGCGAAATGTTTTTCTGAGCATGCGAAGAATGTTGAAGCAGGAAGAGGATACGGCGCTGACTTGTCTGTTCATTGAGAGTGAAGAGTCCAGGATGACGCCAAGGTTCCGTGCGTGGTCTGTCGGGATGGGTGCTTTTCCGAGGGCTTCCGGCCACCAGGAGTCGACCCAAGCAGAGGGGGATGTACCTAAGATGAGGACTTCTGTTTTGTCTGAGTTCAGTTTCAGACGGCTTTGTTTCATCCATTCGGCGACTTCTTTCATTCCTTCGTGTAGGTTAGTTTTGGCGGTGCTGGGGTCCTTGGTGAGAGAAAGGATCATTTGAGTGTCATCCGCGTAAGAGATGATGTTGAGGTTGTGTTGGCGGGCGATGGCCGCGAGGGGGCTCATGTATACGTTGAAGAGGGTGGGACTGAGTGAGGATCCTTGAGGTACGCCGCAGATGACTTCAGAGGCCTCGGACTTGAATGGAGGAAGGCGGACTCTCTGGGTTCTTCCGGTGAGGAACGAGGTGATCCATTCAAGAGCTTTTCCTTGGATTCCGATGTTATTGAGGCGTTGTAGAAGGGTGCTGTGGCAGACTGTGTCGAATGCAGCAGAGAGGTCGAGGAGGATGAGGGCGACTGTGTCTCCATTGTCCAGTAGAGTTCGAATGTCGTCTGTTGCTGCGATGAGGGCGGTCTCAGTGCTGTGTTTTGCTCGGAAGCCAGATTGTGAGGGGTCGAGGGATTTGTTGGCTTCGAGGAAGGCGGCGAGCTGGTTGTTGACGGCTTTCTCGATGACTTTGGCCGGGAATGGAAGAAGCGAGATGGGGCGGTAATTTTTGAGTTCGGTGGGGTCCGCTGTTGGTTTTTTCAGGAGGGCGGTGAGTTCAGCGTGTTTCCAGTCTTCTGGGAAGGTAGCGGAGTTGAAGGAGCAGTAGATGATGTCTCGGAGGTGCGGTGCAATGACGGAGTCTGCTTTGTTGAAGATGTGGTGAGGGCATGGGTCTGTGGGGGATCCGGAGTGGATGGAATTCATCAGGCGGATGGTGTCCTCAGTGGAGATTGGGTTCCAGGCGTTAAGGGTGTTTACGGGGGGAAGATGGTCAGCAGATGGTAGGGTGGGTTGGTTTCCGGGTTGGTTGTCAAAGCTGTTGTGGATGTCTGCAATCTTGTTGTGGAAAAAAGAGGCTAGGGAGTCGCAGAGGGTTTGAGAGGGGGTGATGTCATTGGAGTTGGCCGAGGGGTTGGAAAATTCCTTGACGATGTTGAAAAGTTCCTTGCTGTTGTGGGCGTTGTTGTCAAGTCGATCCTTGAATGCTGTTTTCTTGGCTTTTCGGATCAGTTGGTGGTGAGTGCGGGTGGCGCTTTTGAAGGTGTCCTTGGTGCTGGTGGTAGGGTCTTTTTTCCAGGCCTTTTCAAGGGAGCGGCAGAGTTTCTTGGACTTCTTGAGATCATCGTTGAACCATGAGGCCTTCTTGCTGCCAGGTTTGCTTTGACGTTTTTTCAGTGGTGCTAAGGTGTCGGCGGTGTTGGATAACCATAGGGTGAGGTTGGCGGCGGCTTCGTTGGCGTTAGAAGAGAGGGCTGGGGAGCTTCGAAGGAGCGATGCGGAGATTTGGTCCGTGGTGATTTTGTTCCAGTTTCTTTGCAGGGTAGGTTGGGAGTGGTTGATGGGTTTTGGCTTGTTGTAGGTGAAGTGAACGCAGCTGTGGTCAGTCCAGAGGAGATCCGTAGTGTGGCTGAAGGAGACATGATTGCTGGAAGTGAAGATGGGGTCGAGTGTGTGACCTGCGATATGGGTGGGGGAAGTGACTAGTTGTTTAAGTCCGAGGTTGGCGAGGTTGTCCACGAGGGTGGCGGTGTTGTGGTCGTTTATCTTTTCGAGGTGAAAGTTGAGGTCTCCCAGAAGAATATAGTCTTTGGAGGGGAGCGCGTGTGGAGAGATGAAGTCCGTGAGGTCTTCACTGAATTTTGCGCGGGGTCCTGGTGGTCTGTAGAGGAGAGTGCCTCTGAGTGTGGTTTTGGGGTCGATGTGGATCTTGAAGTGAAGGTGTTCGGAGTTGGCGAGGTTGGTGTCAGAGCTGGTTGAGATGCGGATTGATTTCTTATGGACGATAGCGATTCCTCCTCCTGTGTGGCTGGTACGGTCTTTGCGAGTGATCTTATAGTCTTCAGGGATGGCAATGGTGATGTCTGGTGCGCATCTCATCCGCAGCCTTGGAATGCCTCTTCGTTCAAATTACAGGGGCTCCTTGCACGTCACTTCCCAGGCTAGTATTCTGCCATTTGCAGGGCTAGATTCTCAAAGAAAACACTTTTATTTAAATGAGCTTCCACTGAGTTGACATTGTCAAGCTGAAACGTAGTTTTCTTTTTTTTAATACAGAAAAGAGCGAGAAACGGCTCCCATAATGCGCTGTCACTCACAGGAATCTGCGAGCCTAGCTCATGCTGGTCGGATGGAACACGATTGCCATGTGATTAGCTTTTGGGCTGTATATTTAGCAGCTATAGCTTAGACTTTCCCTGTCTGAGTCATTGAGAAGTCTTCCACACAGCATGGTTTTGAACTAGAAATGATGGATTGCTGTCTAACATGTGTTCTGTTAATATTATTCTGCGCTTCCTAATGGCGGTGTCCATTTGCCTGTTGAAACAGAAGTAGGCCAGAATAATCCAATACAGCGGGCTGCTGGCTTCATTCGGATAACGCACTAGAGGCTGCCATGGAGACACTATCCCGCACATGATTTATAGGCCTGAAAGGCCACTTTCAGCCAGTGGTAGCTTTAGCAAGTATTCTCTCTATATGGGCAGAGTAGAACAACATTCAATTCAGTGAAGCGCATTTTTAGGTCTCGCCTAGCTATTGCGTTTATGCAATCGCTATGCGAGACTCTAGCAAGAGGGGCATTTCAAAGTGCTCCCAAAAGTGGATTGCATGGCGAGCACGCGCACAATCACGTGCATCGTGCCGCCATGCAATCCGTTTGGGGAAGCGCTTCAGCCCACTGGCGCGTGCACGTGCAGCCACAGCCTCGGCATCATACTTCAAAGGGTCTGCTCCCCTGCCTGGAATGCGCTCCCCCACCCCCGCCACAGCATGCCGAGAGATTGTTTCCTCATGGCGCCTCTCACAACTGTCCCTCCCCCACCACAGGGCTAGTCTCACGGACGCATTGCCATCCATCGATTTCCCTTTCATGCCCGTGTTCTCTTTGCCTTTCAGCACACAGCCCGCCCTCCCCCCTCCGTGTTTTCTTGCAGCTTTGCCCAGATCTGAGTCTCAATCAACCAAAATAATAAGTTTGCCCTGCACGCTTTCTGCGCTTACAAAGTTAACATATGCCGCGCTCATTCCCTTTTCATCCTTCTAAGGTCGATAACATTACCACCATTAATTCTGCGTCTAAGGATTTAAATAACCATATGTTTTCTTGCAACTTTAGGCACTTCACACACACAGCCCCACTGCTCACATACACAGGCATCAAGGCAGCAACATAATGCTCTGAGCCCCACCAGTGTTTGCCACACACACATGCCTCTCACATCTCGTGTTTTCTTCCAGCTTTGGCCCGTGTTCTCTTTGCCTTTCAGCACTCAGCTTTCCCGTAACCACCATTTAACTAACATCCTGCCACACTCATTCCATTTTCATCCTCGCTTTCACTTTCATGCCAGTGTTCTCTTTGCCTTTCAGCACACAGCTTCTCCGTAGCCACCATTTAACGACCATCCTGCCACACTCATTCCATTTTCATCCTCGCTTTCACTTTCATGCCAGTGTTCTCTTTGCCTTTCAGCACACAGCTTCTCCGTAGCCACCATTTAACGACCATCCTGCCACACTCATTCCATTTTCATCCTCGCTTTCACTTTCATGCCCGTGTTCTCTTTGCCTTTCAGCACACAGCTTCTCCGTAGCCACCATTTAACGACCATCCTGCCGTAAACACCATTTAACTACCATCCTTTTAGTTAAAATAAAAGAATTGCTTCTAAGGGTTTAAGGAACCATAGAAATACAAGGCAACATACACTCCGAATGCCACTCAGAGCCACATAATTACATGCCACATAACTACAATGCACTCAATACAACAGACACTCCAAAAACCAATCAGTGCCACATAGTTACACACCACATCATTACACAGCGCTCAATGCCACATACACTTCAAATACCACTCAGCACCACATAATTACACACCACATAATTACACTACACTCAATGCCACATGCACTCCAAATAACACTCAGTGCCAATTAATTACAATGCAAACAATGCAAGATACACTCAAAATAACACTCAATGCCACATAATTACACGCCACTAAAATCAACATACACTCCGCACAAAACCATTCAGTGCCACATAATTATATTCTACATAATTACACTCTATCTATCTATCTATCTATCTATCTATCTATCTATCTATCTATCTATCTATCTATCTATCTATCTATCTATCTATCTCATCACCACAGCATGACTTAGCACCATCACAGCATCACTCAAGGGCACCACTACATCAGTATGCGCTACCACAGCATCAATTAACGCCACAGCATCACTCGACACCACCACAACATCACTCACCGCCACCACAGTATCAATCTGTACAACCATTCAACAACAACTGGCTCTAATATGTTCTCTCAATATTTAGGCTTTATTACAAATGGCACAAAACAAATTATAATATTTAACTTCTGTTCTTGGATTTTAGGCGCAATTAAATACACTAAACATAATCTTCACAAGAGTTATTAACAAAAGTTTAAACGATTGCCATTATAATTTACATTAACTTTTATTTGAGTATTAATTATTTTCAAAAATTAAAAGCCATTGTTATTTGTAATATCAATACATCTAAGTCACGTAAATACAACACATATTGCATTACAAATGCTATAGGTGTCACATTTGCAACAGTTACAACTATTGACATTGTACATGAGAAAGCTAGTAATTTCAATATTTTCAATACCAACACATAAATAAAAAATGTGTCAAGTTACAATACAAAAAGCCCAAACTTTCCTAATGCGAGACCTATTGCATTGCAAATGCGTGTTTCTTCTAGATAAGAAACAGACTAAGCAAGTGGTGTGATTGACTCAGAGTCGCATAGCAGAATAAGTTATTTTATGCTTTCCCAACACATACGTCTGTACAGGGATAAAGGATAAATGTATATTTAAAACGCTTTTGTTTCCCCTAATTGTAGCTAGTTCGCCCTCACCACTCCTCGTTATTAGTGATTGCATCATCCCTTGCATACCATTTCTTAGGTAATTGAGTTACCATTGTCAAGTCATGCTATGGTGTTGAAGGCAGGCAGAGAGTAATCACTACTGAAACAAACATTTGTCCCAATTTACTGTTGAGTCTTGTGATTCACATCGGTGTCCCAGTCAGAGTCTGACTGGCCTATAGCAGGGGCATAACGCAGGGCCATGCAGCTCCTGCGGTACAGGGGGTCCCCAACCATTCAGGGCCCCCGTTGACCCAACACCAATAAATATTTGTGAGATAATGGAGCCCTAGGGGGTTAGTTTACGGATTATGCTGGTGAGTGCCACAAGGCTTGCTATAAATTGAGAGAGGTATCCTCTCACTTTGTTGAGCTCTTTAGCAGTGTGATTAACTGAGTAGCTGTAATATTTTGTGCAGAATGGGGTTCTGTCAGGACTCCCGGGTGAAATTCTGAGTTGGTCCTGCCGGGATCAGAGCTCTTGATTTGAAGATTGCACTTGTTTAGAAAATAACACTTGGGGGCAGATTTACAAGCCTCCTGCACCACCAGTACGTCACTTTTCGTGACGTACTGGTGGCGCAGAGGGCTCCTCTATATTTACAAGGACAGGAAAAGCCACCCTGCGTGACTTTTCCTCTCCTTGTAAATACGGCCCCTTCACACGCAGCACTTTGCATTGAAGGGGCGTCCCGTGGGTGTTGCTGTGGGTGTTCCCATGCAACACCCATGGAACAAGACACGTCTGCAGATTTACGAGACATCGTAAATCTGGAGATGCATCTGAATGCTACGCCACCTTAGAGGTGGCACAGCGAGGCGCAACAAGGAGAAATGTTTTCATTTCTCCTCGTTTTTTCCTCTCTCAATGCGTGCTGCATTCTACAGCACGCATTGAAAGAGGGAAATGACTGTAGTGATTGTTTTTGTGCAGGAAGGTGCCCCTTCCTGCACAAAAACAATCTCCCCATGACGCAGGCATCCTTGCACCATGGTGCAAGGGTGCCTGCACCAGCGCATGGCCGCATGGCTGCAGTTTGTGCGCTAGCGCAGGGGGAAGCACAGAGATGCGACATATTAAATATGTCGCATTCCTGTGCTTCTGAAGGGCCGCAGCATGGCGCAGCCAAAGGGCTTGCGGAGCCACGCTGCGGCACTTCCTTGTAGATCTGCCCCTTAGTGCACAGAGCCATTCTGCTTGATATTGAGAGCACAATATGCCACTGCATCATTCATCCCCAACTGGAAGATGCGGATTCGACCAATTAAGCCGCCTTTTATCCAGATGAAATGCTGGTTAGGGACAAGCATGGGGTTTGTTATGAATCATACGTGGCACCCCCTCTGTCACACCAAGATATTTCATTTGACTATCCAAGTGTATATGTTTAACAGAATTTAGCAAAGAGAACAAAAAAGGTTAGTTCCGAATCAAAAACAAGCATTTGCAATGCAATAGGTCTCGCATTTACATGAGTTTCAGCTATTGGCATTGTAATTTACAATGCCTTTTATTTATGTTTTAAAAACGAAAAACAAAATAAAAGGTATTCTCATTTGCAATGTCAATAGCTCAAACTCGTGTAAATGCGAGACCTATTGCATTACAAAGGCTTGGTTTTTTTGCTTTGTCTCCAAGAAAGGTGATCAATCGTTTCCTTGAACGTTGATGCTTCTAATCAGCAGACAGTCTTCTCTTGTAGGAATTTATAAAAAACTTTTTGAGCTAATTTTGTCTAAAACGGATGATCGGGTTGTATTTTGCAAAATTAAAAAAATTGTCTGAGAGGTTTTAGTCCTTGGAATGGCAGTACTTCAAAATGTTTACAATCTAAAGGGAGTAAACAACAACTCCCTCAATGGGCACACACAAAAGAGATAAGCTACGTGAATGTGTGGGTGTCAAGACACTTTCCACAAATAGCTTTACTGGTTGTATACTTGTAGCTGGTAACACAGCTGACTGTGCTGAAAACATAGCTCACTTGGTTAATGCATGTATTGCAGAGATCTATGTGTAACCTGCAAGTTACATGCTAGAAGTGGAATGCCAGTGAACGTGATAAACGCAAACAATACTCGGATTACAATAAACACAGAATGTCTGTATTTGCCGCAGCGTGATTGCAGCATTGAAAACTTAGGTTGTTTTATAGCAAAAATTACTCATGTTGCCACACAAGGAACGCTCTTACCAAAATTTGACGGAACCCTTTGCGTTGCTTATCACTGCATTTGGGTGTGAAACTGGTACTAAAGATGCAGAACGTGCGCAGACAGGCTTAACATGCAAGAAATCAGCAACACAGTAAAGCGATTCTACCACAAAATGCGCCGCTAGGCAGCACAATCCGCCTGTTGACCAAATAGTTTAGTCAACTCTGCTGCACAATATGTTCCTCCTGTGCCGTATAATTCCAGAGGTCCGGTCAGTAGGTAAACGTGACTTTTTATAAGACTTTGAACCATGCAGGAAGTGGATAAACCCATTTCATGTAACCACCCCTAGTGCACTATTCCTGCTTCAGAAAGTTCATTTACCCCATTTCTGAGGTGAATGACCGGGGAACATGTGGCCGAGTTTGGGGCATAATCGCTGTGCGGTCTCTCAGGTTGAAATCGTAAGCAGGGAAACAGCGTTTTCCTTTGGGGAAAAGCTATTCTAGAACAAACTTTATTTACACACTACAATTTTTAGGTCTCGCCTGGCGAAAGCAGCGCATGCGCTGCGCTCGCTATTGCAGGTACCTTTTATAATCTATTCTGGCAAGGGCTTTCGTGCACACGTCTGCATGGACGAACATGGCTGCTCTTGCCATTTGTCCATAGCAGACAGCGTGCGCGTGTCCGTACGGACTGTGGATAGTCCGACGCCATCTTTCGAAGAAGCTTTCGTTGTCATAGCAACAAAAATGCCGCTTCCTGTCTGCAGCTTGTTGCTTCCGCTTTCCTAGCAAATTCTCTGTGCCTTCGAGCTTGTGTACGCATGCGCTGATAATGGCCATGATTTTCTGTGTCTGAGTTCCTGTGTGTTACCTATGTGTTTTTGTCCGGTTGGACTCTGCCATTAGAGTATTTCAGGTTAGAGTACCTCAGGAACCACGGTGAGTTTTGTGCTTGATACAACATTTCTTTTTCCGTGGGAGCTATTGGGGTTTCGGTGGAATGTTGTGACTGGCTTCAGGGCCCAAGTGGTAATGGAATACGAGGAGGAAAGGATTGTGACTGTGCATTCTTCAAGGATCCTTATAGCAAATCGCCCCGCCTTTGTCCGGTCTAAAATCTAAAGCCTTTATCTATTCCCATACAGCTTGATGTCATCATTGCGTTTTTCTTTACTGAAACACAAAATTCAGCTCATAAGAATTGTCTTTTAGACAATTATCGTGTTCTGTGGTGCCAGCCATGCGGCGCTAGCAACAGATTTTGTGCAGTATTGAAATTATGTAAGGACATGCGCCCCCAGCTCCCTTTTATTAACCGGACACGGTGGAGGAGGGATGGGTGCAGGCAAGTGTAGGGGATAACTCTTTTTGGAGATGCCCAAGGCTAGCAGGGTTTTCTGGGTAGCGGTAGAGCCCGGCCCGTTTGTTGGAGCCATCTGTCACGGAAAGAGAGGACATTTGTTTTTCTTTTCTTGACTGTTTTGTTTGTTTGCAGGGCATGTTTTGGCAAGACATCTTTCATACAGAGACCCACTCAGACAGAGCAACTCCGGATTCTACTGGGTCCTTATGTTTCAGAAATGCCCAGGGTTGCTCGGCTTCCCTGAATGTCCTAGCCCCTGGGGTGAAGGGGTCCTGCCCGATGCCAATATGGGCTAGCCCCCCACCCCATAGATAATACATTAAAAAGTCATTTGAATTGTCTAGTGTTGCTTTCTGTTCCCCTTGGGCCGGCAAATTGTGATTAGTTTCCCCATTATGGCTCCTAGGGAGGCAGAAAGGCTGTCTGGGCCCCTAGGTTAGGGGGAGCATTCTGTTCTCAATATAGGCCACCCCAACTCATACATAACTATAAAATGAACTATCCCTGGTATCTAGTGGTGTTTTCTGTCCCTCCTCCCCTGGGATGGGCAGATTGGGTATAACCTCCCAATATGTCTGGTGGCGCAGAAAGACTGCCTAGGTTTCTAGGTGGACGGGTGCAGCCCATTGCCACTATGGGCCTCTGCATACATAATAAAACAAGCATTGAAAATGCAATAGTTCTCGCCTTTGATTAAGTTAAAGCCATTTGCTTTTCTAATGGTATTGTATAGCAAAGCAAATGGCTTTAACTTAATAAAAGGCAAGACCTATAGCATTTTTAATGCTTGTTTTTACATGTTTGCAATAGTGTCACAATTGGTTTCCTCTATTCGCTGGATCAAATTCAAATTGTTTTATGTAACATGGACTACAACAAAATATGTTTTTTGTTTCCCATCCCCAGAAGCACACTGCACCCCCTTTCCCATCACTACAAGCTGCCGCTCTCACGCTAAGCGAGCCCCGCCTCGTCTTCAGAGCCCCACTACCAAGTTTTTATGGGGACCACCGATTCACATGTGTCGCCCCAGGCTGGAAAGCTGCAATCATTTCCTGTCTCCGTTTTGGGGCCCAGCCTTACTCCCTGGTATATACCGTGCAGGTCTGGCCCATAAATCCCACATGCGCGTCCATAACCCTACATCCCACCTCATTATTTTTAATGAGGAAAAAGCGGCCAGTCTGCATGCAGCTGTTCGAACCATTGTGTGTTAGGCGGCAAGGCAACTCAGTGGGTTAAAAATGGTCTTAAGGACGCAGGTGTAAAGTCTGCAGGGCTGGCAAGCCTTCCATGCTTCCAAGGTCAAGGAGACGTGTTTGATAAGAACAGTATATAATTCCGGAAACACAGCGGTGGCAGACAGGCACAGAGGCCGCTGCAATGAGCACGTCATTGCTGTGCTTTAAGTGCTTTGCTCTGCATAGACAACCTCTTCCATTTAAATTTCAAAGGTCGATAGGGTCGGGGCGAAGCAGTCACGGTGCGTGAGGAGGCTGATAAGGCCAGAGTAGAGCGCATTACAGGCCCCTGTTGTCTCAATGGTACCAAACAAAATAAACACAAAGGGCCCGATTCACAGAACTAACTTAAGACAAAATCCTAAACTTACTACCAATTTGGTATTCACAGAAGGCACTTACTCATTTCGGTATTCACAGAAGTTAGGAGTCCTAACTTTAGGACTCCTAAATGCCTTCTGTGAATACCGAAAGTCTTAAAATTAGGATTTTTCTCAGTTTAGTGGTAGTATAGTTAGGACTCCTAACTTTAGGACTCCTAAATGCCTTCTGTGAATACCGAAAGTCTTAAAATTAGGATTTTTCTCAATTTAGTAGTAGTAAAGTTAGGACTCCTAACTTTAGGAGGACTCATAAATGCCTTCTGTGAATATCGAAAGCCTTAAAATTTGGATTTTTCTCAGTTTAGTAGTAGTATAGTTAGGACTCCTAACTTTAGGACTCCTAAATGCCTTCTGTGAATACCGAAAGTCTTAAAATTAGGATTTTTCTCAATTTAGTAGTAGTAAAGTTAGGACTCCTAACTTTAGGACTCCTAAATGCCTTCTGTGAATACCGAAAAGCCTTAGAATTAGGCTTTTTCTCAGTTTAGTAGTAGTAAAGTTAGGAGTCCTAACTTTAGGACTCCTAAACTGAGAAAAATCCTAATTTTAAGACTTTCGGTATTCACAGAAGGCATTTAGGAGTCCTAAAGTTAGGACTCCTAACTTCTGTGAATACCGTAGTGAGTAAGTGTCTTCTGTGAATACCAAAATGAGTAAATGCCTTCTGTGAATAGGAAAATGGTAGTAAGTTTAGGATTTTGTCTTAAGTTAGTTCTGTGAATCGGGCCCACTATGTTATCGAATTAAAAAATAAAATAGAATGGAAGCCATGGAGACGCATATAGTTTCAAGTAGGAAATCTTCAAACACAAATGAGAGAATAAACCAGCCAAAACCATGCCATGATTGCGTGCGTTTCCTTAAGTATAAGCGCATTGCCTCGCGGCGCTATGCATGGATTTGGTGAAAGCGATAGCGCTTTCTGTGTGTTTGGGGTGAGTGACAGGCGCTTTGTGGGTTGGTGCAAGGAACTTTACTGGGGAGAGGGTAAAGGGGGTTTGAGTGGATTTTTGAGGGCTTGAAAGACGCCAGAGTACCTACAACGGAGCCTCAAACCCACCCCTGTGTAAACATGAATACGGTGCCCTGGCTAACAAGCTGTACGGAGTCTGCAGCAGAACTCAAACAGAAAGGGAAGCTTGGGAGGGCGCCAAGAAGAAGGCCTATTACTGTACTGAAATACTATGGGCCCTACGGGCATGGCCTGCACTCATGCAGTACACACAGGGCCCTACCGAACAGTTGATGCCCTTGCCTACCTTGACATCTGTAACAGACAAGCACCTGCAATTACGGCATTGTTGCTGTGCGCAGAATACAAGCGCTACAAGGCCTTACCATGGGCAGAATAAGCGCTATATAAATCACTGCAACATAAGAAACATGTACAGTATTTTACTCAATGGCCTGTGCGCATATGGCGTGATCACTGCAAACCTGGACGGGATAAAGACCTGTGGGTTGTGCGGGCCCACCTGAGGCTTTAATCACCGACTACTTACTCCACGCCCAAGCTGTACTTAAATCTCTCTTATCCACTGGAGCAATTTTTAATCAGAATTAATATTATTAACACTAAATATAAACATTGGAGTTTATCACCCAAGGTAAGGGTCCTCATAATGTGGCCGCCGCACGGATGAAAGGCGGATTGTGCCTCAGACACGGGAAACAGAGATCTCCGCGGCCGGGGTGCAACCTCCTTATGCACCTTCCCGTGTTTCCACCTTACAGTGTGCTATCACCAAGATGAAGCCAGGCAGAAGGCTCTAATTTGTAAGCGTGAGCTAATGGCAGTTAGGCAAAACAAGTTGTTTGTAGTGCATACTAGAATTTGAGTTGTGTGTAGGCGCTTTGATGGATTTATACTGTGGATCAGGCTAAAGGTTAGGGTGGTATGCCTCGAGCGTCCCACATGGGAATGCACTTCTCTCGCCACCTTCGGTCGGAGGCGCTAAACTTCTATTTCATTGGATCTATCTTCCCCCCAAGATGCCATCGTGAGCCTGAACCCTAGACCAGGGAAGCCAAGGGCCACCAGCAGCTTCAGATGTGTCATCCTCAGTCAGGCCTCACACGTGGTAGCAGCTGACTGCCTTTGGCTGTATGGGGCCCAAGCTCCCCATACCCCCCCTCCACACACGCATCCAATACAGGGCCCTTTTCACATAGAAAACACCAATTTTCCGGTGTTTCCACTAAAGACAGCATTTAACTCTCTGTGTCACTTTCTTCTAAGTGGACATTTTGTACCACATCCCCTCTCTCCACCATCCTCTGAAGGCAGGAGCCCTCGAGGTCACTTTAAAACCCAAAGAAAGACAACACATTAAAAACAAGTCAGAAAGCAAAATCGTGGTCCCAAAAGTGAAAGGAGGACCGCGCTGCAAGCATGGGGATCTCTTGTCTTTATCGGGCCATGTGTTTCTAACACATGGCTCCATAAAGATAAGAAACTGATTTGCGACAGATGCAAAGCAGGCCACTGAGCCGGCTCCGAGGCCAAAAGGCGTCCACCAAAAATCCTGATTTCCAATGGCAGGCCGCCGTTTACCATAAACGGTGACGCCGGCCAATGGGAATGAGGGGCGGGGTTTAAAGCCCTTATCTGAAACTACTCCTTGACAATAAATCTCGCGAGGCGAGCAGTGCATGCGCTGCCACGCCACGCAAGACCTAAAAAATGCTTTGACTACAATACATAGCATACTCTAGAGCCTAATGTGTGAACGTGTATACACCAGGCTTGAGTGCTAGCTCAGGCTTTGCCACATGACCACACACTGTGCGATCCTGGACAAATTACATCCTCTCAATGTTCCTCAGTGCCTTATGCCAGCACTAGGAGTTCTTAGAAATGTGTCACATGCTGCTTATACAGTGCTATGTAAATACCAAACTTGACCAATAAAATGTGCTGTTCTCATTTGCAATGTAATCTTAACGGAGTGTGTCATTACACAGGTAAAATAATGGGAGCGGCTAAATGTTTTCTTAAGAGCTGAATATCTGAGTGCCAATCATGGCACACCCACATGATAAAATGATGTCACCTTGGGCCACCCACTTTACTTCTCGTTTGGGCTTACATACAAACCAAAATTTGTAGGGCTTGCAAATAAACTAAACTCAGAACTAGTTTCAGTGTATACAAAAAACAAAATGCCCATATTTGCACTCTTTATTATATATATTCTATAGACCTTACTATAAATCACCCCTCGAGTCTCGGCATGGGCTCAACATCCTGTGATTCTGGGCAAATCCCTTAATCTCCTCAAGAGAGATTACTAAAGGGGTTTTGTGTGTACCTAGAAAAAGTGAGTTTTAAGTTCCCCCGCACAAAGTAAGGAAGCGCTGTTTATTATGCAAATGTAATGCATTAGCAACAGATCATAAGGCAGGACGGGGCATCATATCTCTCGGCTGTCCTTGTCACGTGACTTGTTCAGCTGCACACTGTTTATTTATTTATTTGCTTTTTTAAACGAAGCCAGCCACTTGTTCTATACTGGGACCGGCAGTTTTTTTTTCTTTATGCGGTATAGGCTTACAAGTCTTAAAACACAAGTTTATTTGTTAAAACCCCGTAAATAATGGCTTAAGGTGTCACGGAACAGCTAGGCACCGTAATCAACCCCAGAGCATGGACAGTATCCTGCTATATGCCTTGTCCTCCCCTTGTATTCATTAATAAAGTCATTTGTAGTGATTTTTTTCACGGCCAAATGTTTTGCCAAGCTTCACTAAGGCCAAAGAAAGCCACATGGCATTTTAAACAACAATGCCTTTTATGTATGTGTTTTAAAAACATGCAAGTGGTGTGTAAACACGCACTTTGTACTTATAGGCTTTGCTTACGAGAAGCAAAGCTGGAAGTAACTGCGCCTCTTAGTACTTATAGTCCATGCTTCCGCGAAGCAAGGCTGGCAGGAAAAGTGCATGTTTACGCACCGCTTGCAGGTTTCCAAAACACATAAATAAAAAGCATTGTCATTTACAATGCCAACAGCTCAAACTCTCGGAAATGCGAGACCTATTGCATTGCAAATGCTTGTTCTCACAATGTAACTACGAATCTTTTTTCCTTACGACTTTGACATTGTCTGGATGTTGGATTTGTTTTTCTCCAAACAATACCAAAGTGGCACTAAAGTTTTAATTTTGATGTGACACGGACGTCCATTCACCAAAGGGTCAGGGGCAGCAGAAGTGAAATCAAACACCCTTGAACTTAATGACATCACAGGGGCAGCAGAAGTGACATCAAACACCCTTGAACTTCATGACATCACAGTAGTGGAATGTATCATCTTTACCCCTTAATATTCCCAGGAAGTGAAGTCACATGATCTTATAAAAACACAATTTAGATAAATGTAGATTTTAGACAGAACCTATATTAAGGGCCACTGGAATTATGTGGCAGGAGAGGGGCAAATTATGCGGCAGGGTTGAGTAAATTATGTGGCATGAAAGGACAAATTATGCTGTATAAGGTGGCACATTTTGTAATGGTGTCACTTCATTTTTTAAATAATTTTTAAACTTGGTAACTCTGTCTGGGCATTGATTTCACATCATTAGTACCAGTTGAACACCCAAATATAGCAATAAGAAAGCTGACCAGTCAAGTTTTGAAAAGGGTCTTCCACTGCATTGCAACAGATGTTGCTACAGTTTTAGTAACTTTGGAGCCGTTTGAGCTGGAAACAATTTTTTTGTTAAAATCTGCAGATTATGAGGCAAACGATGGGTTATGTGACAAATGCGGCATGTCTATAATTATGCAAAAATCACCGCACAATCGTATAATTCCAGTGGCCAGGCCTATAATAGGGTGCTGATGTGATATGCCAGGGGAACCTCGGAGTTTCATTCCCATATAAAGGAATTTGGCCTTTGAACTCGTTCTTTGATATGATTACTGAACTCTCGGTGACTTGCAATATCCTTCTAATGTACAGAATGTAGTACTTTATCTCATATAATATTCACCATTCGCTTGAAAAACAAATGGGAAGAAAAGAAGGTGGGGGAAGAGCAGTATTTCTACACAAAGAGTACCTCAGCTTGGGTACCTTTCTGGATCTGGATTCCCGCGACACTCACGGGGGCGTTCGTCCCATTAATACTGAGTGTTGAGAGAGAGGGCTGCAGCGCATTAGGTGTTACGCAAAATTAGCGCTCAGAAATGACCATATTGTTAGGTGTTTTTGGCATTTTTTGTTGGGAGCGGAGGGAGGGACAGATATCAATTGTTGCAAAGAGGCCCTCGCATAGCAGGGGGCAGCGCTGGGGGCTTTGTTGAAACTTGACAATCAGGTCTTTGTATTTTGAGGGTCATGGCCCGTCCACCCCTAATTGGCCACACCATTTTCTGTTGTGAAGAAATATTTATCTTGGAGAATGTGGCTGGGGCGCCCTTACTTTATAGGGTTATTTTATGAGTATAAAGAAAAAATAAAGCACTGTTTCTTAAAAGTATTGCCTTTTAGTAAATACATATTTCGAAAAACTAAAATTTCAAATTCCTAGTTCGGCAATATCGTTCCCTCCTGTACTTTTGCCCCTCCACCTTTTGCAAGGCTTTGCTTGTCATGACGTCACTTCATTTGTGCAAGTCTGTGACTTGGTTAAAAGCACAACATGAAGAGTTGAAGGAACTAAAGCTGACACCAGCCCTCGGATGCATAACCGATGTCAGGCTGTTCGGCCCCATCAATGCCAGAAATGGACGAGATGCACCAAGATGCCAGAAAGCAACACCAAGCACAGTTTGAGCCTCAGAGACACCAAAGGGCCCTTTTAACCAACCAACAGCCTCCTGTTTGCCAACGAAGGGCTAAGGGGAAGGAACCCTGCTGCTTTCTTGACCCCGAGGCTAGAGGTCGCAGGGGCAGTGGGTCCCTTGAAGAATAGACTAGTCGGAACACTTCTGAATGTGAGTGACAATGACTCTGTCCCTTTAAAGTGGTCATCCTGTGAATGACCCCAGCAGACGTCATCAAACTTAAGCAACATTCTCGAACGCTGGTTGTTAGAGAGCCAGGAATGAGTCAGGAGTACTGCTTTTCCTGTGCACTGGTTGGCCCCTTTAAGCAGAGGAGTTAGGTGCAAGGATAATTGAACAATCACAGGTGAACAGTTGAACACTGTTATTAAGTTCATAACAGGTATTAAGTGAACAGCGTGTTTCAATTAAATAGATGTACATATGTATGGCTGTATCATTTGAAACCAAATGGCAAGGGCGAAATGCTCCAAAAGTGTATATTTGTGCCTTTTTTGGTGAAAATGCGTTTTTTCTTTACAGCACACTTTTTGACTTGCTACCAGTGCAGGTCAGTGACTAGCAACGACAATTGCAAACCACAACAGAACTGCTCAGCAAAAGAACCCATGTGCCTCACTACCGTGATAAAGGCCCCAATTGGTAAGTGGCAATTTATAGTGGCATCATATTAACCCTAAGAAATGTATGTGTCAATGCTCACCTTTATTTTTAATGCACTAAGGTAACCCGTCATGCGTGTATCCCGGTTACTTCGGTATGTAGTCAACTCGTTGGGCTCTCACAGATCCTGAGGAGAGTCCTAGAAATCGATGCAAGTCATAGACTTTCTAAAGTGCGCCGCCTCTGCCTCACTTAGGTGCAGATTTACTAACACTTTGCTCTGGGTTTGTGCTACTTTTGTAACTTTATCACTTTTGCAACTTGTACTTTTCCTGATTTGCGATGGAAAGTTATCCAAAGTGATGCTCATTTGAACACAGGAATGTTGAGGGCTCCATTGAAGACAGTGGAGCAGCAGCCGCCCATACGCACTGGTGTAGGCCCGCTGCTCTCCACATTTCAAGGTGCTCATAAGCCGCCTCTGTTTCTCTTTCCCCTGCCTTTCCAAAGCACATCTTCAGGTGTGTTCTTTGGGACACTGTATTGTCTTGTGATTCCTCTCTGGTTTGTTGCTCTGTGGCTGGCGAGAGGGAGATCATGCGCTGCGCTGCGTAGGAGGACCGTTAGCAGTCGCTCTGCTCATTTTCAAGCACACACTCGCGGAAGCAATCAGCGGCACGCCACAAGCACGAGTGCAGTGCTTGAAAATGAGCAGACTGCTCTCCCAAGCTTGCGCGTGCACCACTAACAGGCTCACCTCCTGCTCTCCCTCTCTCTCACACGCAGACCACTCGTGGGCTGCAACGGCAATAATATCTTTCCCCTACATATGTAGGCACAGAAGAATGTTGAAAATGTCTTCTTCCTGATTGGCTTAATTTGTTACTATTTCACAAAATACATAGTCACCACCGCTAAATTTACTTCTGGTACAAAGCACTGTACTTGCCCTTCTAAAAAATTCAGTATAGAGTTTTAAAAATGTAGAAAATGACACAATGACTTGGAAATTTACATTTTAAAGAAAATACGGCAGCTGAGCTTCAAAATACCAATTTGCGCAATACAAACACCTGTCTCTGGAGAAAACACAATCAGACTACAGGTTAAAAATAATGTGCCGCAGCAATATTTTATTATAAAGAGTGAGGGCCCGATTCACAGAATTAACTTAAGACTAAATCCTAAACTTACTACTTTGTGGTATTCACAAAATGCACTTACTACTTTTGGTATTCACAGACTGCACTTACTACTTTTGGTATTCACAGAATGTATTTACGACTACTAACTGTATGTCCGCACTCGGGCCGGAGCTTCCGGCCCGGAGGTGGAGATTTCGGCCATGGCTAAATCTCCGCCACCGGCCGAAATCCCCACCTCTGGGCCGGAAGCCCCGCCTCCGGGCTGGAAGCTCCGCCTCCGGGCCGGAATTTCCGGCCCGAGTGCGGACATAAGGTTAGTAGTCGTAAATCCATTCTGTGAATACCAAAAGTAGTAAGTGCATTCTGTGAATACCACAAAGTAGTAAGTTTAGGATTTAGTCTTAAGTTAATTCTGTGAATCGGGCCCTAAGCCTTTAACAACGGCCATAAAGCAGGCTATGTGTTACTGCGCACGCACCACTCGTGGGCTCACCTCCTGCTCCCCCTCTCTCTTACTCGTTTATGCATGCTGACAAACCTGGTTCCCCATCTCCGAATTCGGCAGCTCTTGCCATTACGCCACATCCTCTCTCTACTTGAAGAGCTTCATGGTTAGTACTTAGCTCTGTTTTAGGCTGCGCATTTTTTACATCTTAACCACTGATTGTATGACATTACACTCATTCTGGAAAATTCAAGCAGTGTACCTTTATGTTTTAGGCACCTTGACTTCAAATAGAAAAGCTTCAGCATGGCCAGGAAAAAATGCATTCTTGTTTTGGAAAACAGCAATTTTGTTCTCTGCGGGCCTATCTCCAGAATTATTCAAAGCTGAATAATTTTTTCCCCTTGAAACTTCTCAAAAATGACTCAAAATTACGATTTTGATTTGCCTATATCTTGTGTTTTTTCACATACTTTGTATGTAAAAATCATAAAATACCAGTAGAAAACTGGTTTGAGATTACAATATCTCTTAGCAAGGCATTTTCTGAGCAACCAATCTCCAGCAAGCAAAACGCATGCCGAACCGCATAATGCAAGATTTTAAGTAATTTCCTGAATTTTGTGTAATGAAAATGTCGGGATTTTCACAAATTTGACCTGCATAATTTATATTTCTACTAGGCCTCAATACAAGGCTATAAGCATCAATGTGGCTCTATTGCCACGGGGAAGCATGTGGGGATAGAGTGCTTGTGCCGGCCCTGGTTCCCTAGTCAAATCACAAGACAAGCAGGGTCTTCCTAAGAGTAAATTCCTAAGATTCTGCTAGAACTTTCCCCCTCTTCAATCATTTTAGGATGGAAGGTCCCATTACATTCCTAAGTGAGAAACCTGATGCTCCCTACAATAACAAGGTCCGCTCTCCTTATTTAATGGGAACTCACCTATTCTTGCAGTGTATTGTATTAACGTTTCGATAGCGGCTTCTATCCGTGACGTGAGAGGCGCTGAAACTGTTCTTGGAGACTTACTTTTAATAGTATCTCCAAGAGGAACATTTTGAAGGGCAAGTCTTTACTCCTACAATGAAGCAAAGCTACAGATACTCAGATGGTTAGTAAAACAAGCATTGGCTTAGCCAAAAGGTCACGCCTTTGGGACCTTATAAGTGTTTAGCCATGCAACAGTTGATGTTGTTGCACCAAGGATATTGTACTGCATAACTAAATACTTATAAGGTTCCAAAGGCGAGACCTATTTAATGTTGTCTCCGCAATGCAGCTTTTAGAGATCTAAGGAGGATGGGTAGATCATTAGATGAAGTGTGTGTCCAAGATGGTCCACGGGACGGGCTGTAAGGAGGGGTGGACGTGATGATGTTGTGTGGTCAGCGTTGATGTTCTGCTGCCTAATTTTGTCAGTCTTGGTTGAAAAAAGCTTTGTTATTGTTACACATTTCTCTATAGAGCGGGCAGGAGGAATAGCTGGCATGGGATTCCAGCAATGTTTGATTGTTTTGAATCTAGGCTTGCTCTCGTGGCAGGTGGCCAAGGTGTTTAAGTGGGTGTTTTTGCTGCAGAGATGCTCTGCCTGTGGATGAGGCTCTTCTGTAGATTGCACCGTTTCCTCTGTTACCAGATGGTAGCTTTCTATCAGAAAATGCCTGGTGATACCCAGGCATGGAGGGTATCCATTGCTATGCATTGGGTTTAGCTGTTGTTAGAAGGACGTGGTCACAAGGATGAGTCTCCGTGTTGGATTTTGGTCTGAAGGTGGTGACTAGTATCAAGATACGTTTGTACACTGCATGTGTAGGGAAGATCTTACAGGATCTCTGGAGTAGATGAGCTGGGTACTGTTGTTCTTTATGTTTTAGTGCTGTATTTTGACCAAAGGCAATGGTTCTGTGGGCAGACCGGATCCCTGATGGAGGATTGTGATATGAGGTTGGTCATGCTGCAGCAGATAAGGCCAGAGGTGCTTCCTCTAGTGTGCATCAGAAGAGCCAAAGGGGGCCACAGGTCTCCTGGAGTCTGAAGTAACAAAACAAGGTGCTTTTGGTGTAGGAGCCCGAAGCTGTCAGGAGCAGGAAGGAATGAGGAAATTGGAGCTAAATTGAGGTGGTGTAGATGAGATGGATTGTTACAGTCTCAGTTACTGTCAGAGGATGTGGCAAAAAAGAGCTGGAGCTGGGCACAATGATTGATGGATCCCTGGACAACACTGAGTTGATGGGGCCTTTTCTCTTCACTGTCAAGCAGAGCTGTGGCAAAGATTCTCCGGTCTTGGGTAGCTCCATGTGCTCGGGCTGCTCGTCCTATCAGCAGCACTTACAGCAGGACCTGCAGCTCTGATGCTGAGTAAAGCGGTACAAATGGGGGTGGTGATGGACGGAGCATCAGAACCAATCAAACACTCACACCCAGTCAACAGATCTGGGTTTGATCCATCACCGTTCTTTAGCCCACTCTGCCACCCCAGTTCAGACATGGCCATATGCAAATCAGTCTGACCCTGTGCCTCATGGGAACAGTCCAGCCCGAACTGCCAAGCCATGCCTTCCCTGGACCGGAAACAAGCTTCCTAGTACCGGTTTCTGGCATTTCAGCCGTCTTCAGCCAGGCTTGCTTGAATCCAGTGGCAAAGGGAGCAAGGGACTCACGTCTGAGCATACCCTGCCAACTTACGGCGAACAAAGCGGTACAAATGGGGGTGGTGATGGACGGAGCATCAGAACCAATCAAACACTCACACCCAGTCAACAGATCTGGGTTTGATCCATCACCATTCTTTAGCCCACTCTGCCACCCCAGTTCAGACATGGCCATATGCAAATCAGTCTGACCCTGTGCCTCATGGGAACAGTCCAGTCCGAACTGCCAAGCCATGCCTTCCCTGGACCGGAAACAAGCTTCCTAGGACCTGTTTCTGGCATTTCCCTTTTGTACCGCTTTGTTGGCTATCAGTTGGCAGGGTATGCTCAGACTTGAGTCCCTTGCTCACTTTGCCACTGGATTCAAGCAAGCCTGGCTGAAGACGGCTGAAATGCCCGAAACCGGTCCTAGGAAGCTTGTTTCCGGTCCAGGGAAGGCATGGCTTGGCAGTTCGGGCTGGACTGTTCCCATGAGGCACAGGGTCAGACTTATTTGCATATGTCCATGTCTGAACTGGGGTGGAAGAGTGGGCTAAAGAATGGTGATGGATCAACCCCAGATCTGTTGACTGGGTGTGAGTGTTTGATTGGTTCTGATGCTCCGTCCATCACCACCCCCTTTTGTACCGCTTTGTTGGCTATAAGTTGGCAGGGTATGCTCAGACGTGAGTCCCTTGCTCACTTTGCCACTGGATTCAAGCAAGCCTGACTGAAGACGGCTGTAATGCCAGAAACCGGTCCTAGGAAGCTTGTTTCCGGTCCAGGGAAGGCATGGCCTGGCAGTTCGGGCTGGACTGTTCCCATGAGGCACAGGGTCAGACTTATTTGCATATGTCCATGTCTGAACTGGGGTGGCAGAGTGGGCTAAAGAACGGTGATGGATCAACCCCAGATCTGTTGACTGGATGTGAGTGTTTGATTGGTTCTGATGCTCCGTCCATCACCACCCCCTTTTGTACCGTTTGTTGGCTATAAGTTGGCAGGGTATGCTCAGACGTGAGTCCCTTGCTCACTTTGCCACTGGATTCAAGCAAGCCTGGCTGAAGACGGCTGAAATGCCAGAAACCGGTCCTAGGAAGCTTGTTTCCGGTCCAGGGAAGGCATGGCTTGGCAGTTCGGGCTGGACTGTTCCCATGAGGCACAGGGTAAGACTTATTTGCATATGTCCATGTCTGAACTGGGGTGGCAGAGTGGGCTAAAGAACGGTGATGGATCAACCCCAGATCTGTTTACTGGGTGTGAGTGTTTGATTGGTTCTGATGCTCCGTCCATCACCACCCACTTTTGTACCGCTTTGTTGGCTATAAGTTGGCAGGGTATGCTCAGACGTGAGTCCCTTGCTCACCTTGCCACTGGATTCAAGCAAGCTTGGCTGAAGACGGCTGAAATGCCAGAAACCGGTCCTAGGAAGCTTGTTTCCGGTCCAGGGAAGGCATGGCTTGGCAGTTCGGGCTGGACTGTTCCCATGAGGCACAGGGTCAGACTTATTTGCATATGTCCATGTCTGAACTGGGGTGGCAGAGTGGGCTAAAGAACGGTGATGGATCAACCCCAGATCTGTTGACTGGGTGTGAGTGTTTGATTGGTTCTGATGCTCCGTCCATCACCACTCCCTTTTGTACCGCTTTGTTGGCTATAAGTTGGCAGGGTATGCTCAGACGCGAGTCCCTTGCTCACTTTGCCACTGGATTCAGGCAATCCTGGCTGAAGACGGCTGAAATGCCATAAACCGGTCCTAGGAAGCTTGTTTCCGGTCCAGGGAAGGCATGGCTTGGCAGTTCGGGCTGGACTGTTCCCATGAGGCACAGGGTCAGACTTATTTGCATATGTCCATGTCTGAACTGGAGTGGCAGAGTGGGCTAAAGAACGGTGATGGATCAACCCCAGATCTGTTGACTGGGTGTGAGTGTTTGATTGGTTCTGATGCTCCGTCCATCACCACCCCCTTTTGAACCGCTTTGTTCGCCATAAGTTGGCAGGTATGCTCAGACGTGAGTCCCTTGCTCACTTTGCCACTGGATTCAAGCAAGCCTGGCTGAAGACGGCTGAAATGCCAGAAACCGGTCCTAGGAAGCTTGTTTCCGGTCCAGGGAAGGCATGGCTTGGCAGTTCGGGCTGGACTGTTCCCATGAGGCACAGGGTCAGACTTATTTGCATATGGCCATGTCTGAACTGGGGTGGCAGAGTGGGCTAAAGAACAGTGATGGATCAACCCCAGATCTGTTGACTGGGTGTGAGTGTTTGATTGGTTCTGATGCTACGTCCATCACCACCCCCTTTTGTACTGATGGTGAGTAAGGCAGAGTCCAAAAAAGACCAATCCGGCTACCTCCTCCCTGTCAGGTCATAGAAACGGCAGCCCTTTTACTCACAGACCTTTGTTAACTTGGAAACCTATGTCACAGGGCCGGCTTACACCCACAAACTGCACATTTGTTGTCAGGCCAACTGGTCATTCAGGTTCAAAGCCGCCCTTGACATTGTGGATGTATTCCTAATAATGCCACTTGTGTCGTTCCATAGGTACAGCTGAGTGCCATGGAAACCGGTATCACCTAATGTGCATAAGAAGCACAGTAGCTCTGATTCCATTCTGATGGCAGGGATCCCAGGCTGCTCCTTAGATGTGTATATCTGTTCGAAACACTCCTTCCACCAGTCAGTGATTGTTGCTGGGCCCAGCCACAGGGATGTCCAGGCAGCCCATCCTTTCTGTTGAGGTCTTTGGTAGGGGCGTAAGTGTTCCAGGGTTGGGATGCCATGTATATTGAGAAAATGTCACATATTCCCAAACCATGTTCTGACTGCTTCCCACTGGTTGGACATTTTGTCAAGGAATGGTTATGTGAATTCCAAAAGAGTTGGAAATTTGCGAGCTTGCAAGTTTGTGAACCTGTGGGCGCAGACCTCCGACTGCTTTTAATAATCAAGCCTATGAATGCATAGAGCCCAGTGCCCAGGGCCTTAGGCCATGTGCAACATGGACACGGCGCAGGGTGTCATCTGTGGCCATGCCCTGCACCATGCCTCCTGCCCATGTTCCCAGTAGAGCTCGGCCTTTATTTGTGCACAATCCGTTGTACCCAGTTTTTGGCATGCGCAGTGGGGCCTTGAATGACTGCTTGACTTCAGCCACAACCTGCAGCGATAGTAAAGTTCCCCGGTAAAGACTGATCGAGAAGCTAAGTGAAGGAAAGCAGGATTTAATCACAGTCTTTGGTCGAAAAATTTACCAAGGATTCTTTTGCAGCTTTAAATTATACAATACAGTATTTCACGGAAATTGCGTTTTCAAAATTTACGCCCATGTTTTTGGTGATTGTGCGTATTAAGTGCGAATTATACACAATAAATCAAAATGACAGGTAAACTAAATTCTCATCATCGTACTTTGGTAGGACATTGATTTGTAATTTATAGAAACACATAGTCAGTATGTAAGTAAGTAATAGTGGTATATCAGTCTGATTTTCAGGGCATTTCTATTTTTTGACTGAACCATAATTTCACATTTTTCTAGAAAGCTGTAAATCATTTGAACTCTTATTTGATATCTGGCACCTGTTGGGTTAATGCGTTTTGGCCCCCCGGGAACGTTAATGGGGTCTTTGCCAGGTCCTATAAATGGACCTTATTGATTAAAAACACAACACATTCTGTGTTTTTACGCAATTCAATGATGTTATCGTGCTGTTCCTCCCACCCTAAGCTTCTGAGCAGCAACAGGGTGCGCATGACGGCAGTTTAGGAGCTATTTACTTTCAGCGAAAGGCTAAGAGCGGTCAGTTGTATGGTGCTTTTTACACATAAAATGTCAGGTTTTTCAAAAAGATAACCATGCCATGTTGTTTATAAATGTTATTATACTTGGCTACTTGAATTTCTGAGAAAACAGGAGGATTACATGAATACATTGAGGTACCTATTACAGGTAAAACACTTTATACCCTGTATAGAAAACCTGAGCTGAGTTGCCATAGGAACAACCTCACAATGTTTTACGTCCAGGGGTTCATTAGATGTGCGGACAATCAGTGTTGGTAATCACTTCTCTGCCAGACTATATGGATATGTGTTGGGATCTGTATTGTACATTGCATGCTCTCTCTCATAGAATGCTCCCGTGGCACTGTTCCCTGCGTGGAACATGGAATGTGTTGCTTCGGCAGTTGCAGCCTGGGAGCTGCCTTGATGGGACACAATAAACAGGAGTACTTACCTTTTCTGTGATTGTACTTCCTTTCATTGGCGAAAAGTTGTCCTGTCTTCGGCCTCTTTCTCCTGAGTGAACCTGCTTCTTGCCAGCCGACCCCTGGAGCTCCATTCTTCTTGTGTGGCGTTCTCCTACTCCACGGCGTCTCCTCCCAGTCTCGCCATCCGTGTGGACTCCTGTTGTGGCTCTGCTGCTTTCCTGAGGCTCCGATGTCAATCTTGGCTGTTTTCTGGCCATTTTAGGTACTTTTTGCTATTTATTGTGCATGCGCGATTAAAGCAATAGTCTGTTGCTTCTCGCGCTCTGCCCCATGACGTCGTCTCTGTTGAAGACGTGCTGTGTGCCTTCTGATCCTGCCTCACCTGCCTGTCATCCCCGCATGCAACATCCTCACGTTGCGTGCGGTGATTTTGGATTATTCCAATCCCTCGATTGTGCATTGCCATAACAACACCAATGTTGTTTTCACCGCTGATGCGCACAGCTGTGCAACATTTATTGTTCATGCGCACATCTTATAAAGTAATCGCTGATGTGCACAGCTTATTTTTTCATTGTTTCTTCTATCTTTCCTTGATTAGCACTCAGCTACTTCTGTGATGCACTCACAGTGTGCATCATAAGAACTTTACTGTGTTTACGTGAATTCATCTTATTACTGCATTTATTACAATTGTGTGGGCAGCAACTCACTCACACTCTGTTTTATCATGGATCACGTGTTAGCTGCACCACCCTTCTTACAATCTCCTGGTTCTTCTCCCATTATATGGCAACAATGGAAGGATACATTTGAGAGTTATCTGGAAGCCATCGATGGTGATACATTTACTACAAAAAAGAAGAAAGCACTTCTTATGTATAATTTTGGTGCAGAAGGTAGAAGCATTTTGAAAACGTTGACTCTTGAGGTCATCAGCACTCACATGAGTGGCGGTGACGACGGTGATTCCCTACTCATTGATGACTATGTATCACTGATCAAAACTTTAGACAAAAGGTTCAAACCCAAAAAGAATGTTGTACTTGAGCGTCACAAATTTTTACAACGTGCCCAGGTTCCTGGTGAATCCATCGACGATTTTGTCTCTGCACTCAGAACCCTATCTATCACCTGTAGCTACAGAAAATCTAGGGATGAAATCATACGTGATCAACTAATCGAGAGCACATGCAACAAGAAGATTCATGGAAACTTTTGTCAACAGTCGACCCCGACTGCGAGATGACTATCACTCTTGCGAAAAGCATTCAACATTCTCAATTTTGCATGAAGGAAATGTGCAACACTTCTCAACTCACTGAAGTTAAGCTGTTGTCATCAAAGCATAATGTTAAGTCTACCAAAGTTCCCATTGAAAATACGAGGCAGAATTCTCCTTCTCTACCTTCGCCTAAGATCAAAACTGAAAAAGTACAACTCTTTTGTTTTCGTTGTGGGAGCAAAAATCAACTAGGAAATGCGAAGTTCTGTTTTGCTTTGAAACAGATTTGTTTCAAATGTGGGAAAAAAGGTAATCTAGCATGTCTCTGTAAAGCCATGGGGTCCAACAAGGGAAACACACAAGCCGTCAAGTCCATTGAAGAAGAATTTATTGACTCTAGTGAAGAAAACGACAATATGCTGTTAATGTTGTCTTCTACATCTTTTCAATCTGAGGGTGTTGTTGAAATTGCGTCCATGGGTGGTTTGCGTAAAAGATAATCCCCCACATGCGTTATCTGTGTGAATGGGAAAAATGGGAATTTCTTGGCTGACTCCGGTTCCCCATTTACTCTTATCAATGCTAAGGATTTTGGGGGGTTAGAAGACATTCAGTTGCACCAGTCTAAGATTAGATTTGTTGCCAGTGGGAGCAAAAGAGTGGAAGTTCTTGGTAAATTTGAAGCAAATTTGGATTTCTGTGGGGATCTTGCTACAGGAACTGAATACATTGTAGAGGATGGTGCAACTGTGTTGGAATGGGAGGAGCAAGGGGAACTAGGTATCATTCTTGATCCTAATCATCCTGACATGGTTTTGTCTAGGCGTGAAGCACGCAAATTCTACACTTCTTCCTCATCTTCCAATCTGCCTGATGCGATGGTGGTGGGACATTTATCAGGTGATGAGTGGATTCAGAAGTATCCTGAAGTTTTTTGTAACAAACTTGGGAAGCTAAAGGGTTTTCAGCACCACACCATCCTAAAAAGTGGTGCAAAGGCTGCTGCACAAAAGGTGCGTAAGGTACCCCTGAGTTTGCGTGTGGAATTGAAGCATGAACAACACATTTATGCACCATGGATGTGATTGAAGCCATTGAAGGATCCGAATGGTTGGCCCCCATAGTTCTTGCACGCAAGGCTTACAAGTCTCTTAGGATGCGTGTAGACTTGCGCTATCTGAATGCTAATATTTGGATCGACCGCCAACCTTTGCCCAATATAAATGAAATGTTAGCGACGTTAGATGGAGCCAAGTATTTTTCGTCATTTGATATTTCCTCAGCTTACTACCAGTTTGAGTTAAGCAAGGACTCCAGACATCTCACCTCTTTCGTAACACCGGAAGAAGCTTTCCGTTACAAACAAATGCCTTTCGGTCTGGCACTGGCTTACGCTGTGTTTCAGCGCCTCATGGGGAATTTATTCAAAAACACAGCGGGAATCGTGTTTTTCCAAGATGATATTCTTGTGTGTGCGCAAACTGAAGTAGAGCACGACAGAAGAGTTAAACATGTACTGGTTACTGTGAAACTTCATGGGTTAACCTTAAGGAAGGACAAGTGCACATTTGTTCTGGAGGGTGTGGATTATTTGGGTCACCACATTTCCTGCAAAGGAATTGAACCCAAAATTAAAACGTTAGATGCCATTCAAAATGCACCTTCATCCACGAATAAAGACCAACTTCGTTCTTTCCTGGGTCTTGTGGAATACTATGCCAAATTTGTGGAGAATTTTGTAATAAGACCTCCTGTTTGCGTGAATTACTTAAGAAAAATGTTAAGTTTGTGTGGTGCGACAAGTGTGTTGACCAATTTGATCTTCTCAAAAAGGAAATTGTGCAGGCACTCCCTTTGAAATTGTTTAGCATCAATGACAAATGTATTGTTTCTACTGATGCTAGCAATATAGGATTGCGCGCTGTTCTTATGCAAAAGAAAAGAGATGGTTGTGAGGAGATCATTGCGTTTGCTTCCAGGACTCTTCATGGTGCTGAGAGTTCTTACTCTACCATTGAGAAAGAGGTGTTAGCCTTATGGTGGAGTGTCCAGTACTTTCGGAATTTCCTGTGGGGAAACAAATTCATCCTCAGGACTGATCACAAACCTTTGGTTGATCTCTTCACCACCAAAGGTGGCGTGTCGTGCCACTCCACGGATTGCTAAATGGCAATACAGACTACAGGAATTCAATTATCGCTTAGAGTATTTTGCTGGTGTCAAAAACAACATTGCTGATTGTCTATCTTGTTTACCCCTTGTCAAAGACATCAGCGAATCTTCTGAGGAGGATCTTGACATCTTGTGAGCTGTTGGAGCTGTTGTTGACATTGTGAAAGGTGCACTTTCTGAGTGCGAATGGTTGCAAGCTCTATCAGAGGAAAGCAAAATCGAAATGGTTGTTGACTTCTTGGTTCATGGCTGACCTGTCAACAAGGATTTGTCTCCTGAGTTAATTCCTTTCAAAAGGGTTTGCGATGAGTTATCCATGGTGGGTGGAATTTTACGCAAAAAAAAGTTTTAGATTTCGCTCACGAAGGTCACTTTGGTGTTTGTGCTATGAAATGCAGAATACGAGAGGACTTTTGGTGACCCAGGGTGGACAGATCCATTGAGCATTATGTCAGGGACTGTTGTGCATGTGTGCTGAGAGATAAGACTCAAGTAACTCATCTCTCTCCTGTTGATCAAGTTGTTGTCAAGGATTTACCCTGGTGCAAATTAGCTTTCAATGTTGCTGGTCCTTTTGGGATTTCTGGAGGTTCTCCTTTGTATGCTCTGGTCTTAGTGGACTATATGTACAAGTGGCCGGAAATCAAGTTTGTAGAGTGTGTGAATTCTTTGTCTGTCATTAATTTTCTCAAAGAAGTATTTCTCCGGGAGGGGTTTCCTGAGGAACTAGTGACTGATAACAGGACCCAGTTGGTGTCTTTGGAAATGCAAAATTTCCTTAAAGAGCATGGCATCAAAAATGTTTTAACCTCACTTTATCATCCTCGCAGCAACAGATTGGTCAAACGCTTTCATAGCGTCATTAAAGATCAATTGCAATTGGCTTTGGTTTACACTGGCAAATGGCCATTGCAGACATGTTGTGGGCAATCAGAAATACTCCTCATATTAGCACAGAGATGTCTCCTTTCACTCTGCTTAGGGGAGAGTTGCCGGTTCTAAGTTGAACAAGTATTGGATGTCCAGGAAAGATGTCGATCAAGCTAGACTTGGCAAGGTAGCGGATGTGAGAACAGCAGTTCAATCAAAGTACACCACTGTTTCTGAAAGAGTTTCTCCTGTGTGTGTTGGAGATTGGGTAAGAATCAAGAAGCAAGGGGACTTCTCGGTTCTCAGGTTCTAAGGTGAAAGAAGTAAGAGACTGTGTGGTGTTGGAGAATGGGAAGATCTTAAACAAGTGTGCCATTTCTGTTGTTCCTCAATCTAAAATTGTGTGTGTTGGTGGGAAGATGGGTGTTCATTTTGATGGTGTTCATTTTGATCCCGCTGTAACTCCCGTTCTTCCAAGTTGCTCTTCTTCTAATGTATTTCCTTCCAATAGGAATGTGTATTCTGACTGTTTTTCTTTCAAAAGGTTTCCTTCCAGGGTGAGATCTACTCCGGCTATGTTTCAAGACTTTGTTATGCATTGACGATACTATGTTTTTTTTCAGTTGTTTAATTCTTGCTCCTTATATTTATCTTATCGTTCTGTTATCTATTTCTCTCCTCTTCTTTTCTTTTTCTTTTATTGTGTAGGAAGGGAGGTGTGTTGGGATCTTTATTGAACATTGTACGCTCTCTCTCATAGAATGCTCTCTTGGCACTGTTCCCTGCGTGGAACATGGAATGTGCTGCTTTGGCAGTTGCTGCCTGGGAGCTGCCTTGATGGGACGCAATAAACAGGAGTACTTTTCTGTGATTTTACATCCTTTCAATAAGTCTTTACTTTAAATGCACTGAGTTAGCCCATGGGTCTTCTTAAGCACAGCAACCAGGGACAGAAAGTGTACTGCAGGAAGATTCATTAATCCCAAAACGGGATGTTATCTGGGCCAGCACGTATGATGTGCCACATCACGGCCACCAAATTGAGAGGTCTATTGATTTCATGCTTGTCGTAAGACAAGGGAGTCAGCATACTAGTTTATGTGCAGTGACATGTATGTACGTAATGTAGGTGTGCTTACATTTAGTCGGATTAGTTAGTCACGATGATAAGCTAGTTTTAGAACCAGCCCTGCCAAGTGCCACACATCTGGGGTCCGAATTATGCATTCCCTCTTTTTTCTCTCATCTCCGCGAGGCCCGAGATTGTCACGCTTATTACAAGCTCTCTGCCAACAATCAGTTAGTATTTGCTGCAGTGCCCAGCTCCTGCAGTGACTTGGAAGTAATACATGGCTGCTCATTGCTGTCTTCTGGTGTCATAACGCTCAGAGAGCCAACTACTGGACTGCAGTGGCAGTGTTTTGCTATCGCCTGAACTGCAAGGCTGAGCTGCCTCCTCAGAGTCTCTTACTCACTGATTGGGTAGCAGACTTAATCCACCCCAAGGGCTTTATTTACTATATTTTGAGGCATGGCGGCACAGCAAGTCTTCCTGCTGCGCTGCATGTATCAAAAGAAAAGAGCAGGAATACGCCGTATCTAAGATACGGCGCATTCCTGTCCTCCCCTGTGCCGGCTCACAAACAGCAGCCATGTGCCAACGCAGGCACTCTTCCGACATGGTGCAAGAGTGTCTGTGTTGCAGGGTTTGATTGTTTATGTGCAGGAAGGGAAACCTTCCTGTACATAAAACAATCATTAAAGGTAATTTACTCCTTCTATGTGTGCTGCAAAATGCAGCACACATAGAAAGAGCAAAAAACTAGGAGAATTAAAAGTGTTTATCATTGTTGCGCAGATACCTATGCGTCCCCTGGGAGGCCTAGGATTCTGATGCATTTCCTAGTTTACGACACTTTGTAAATCTGGGAATGAGTCAAGTTGCATGAATTTTGCGTGGGAACACCCACAGCAACACCCATGGAGCCCCCCTTTCACGCAGAGTAATGTGTGAAATGGGCCCATATTTACAAGGCCATGAAAAGTCACTCTGGTAACTAAACAAGTGATGCACCTGCGGTGCAATGAGCTTGTAAATGAGGCCCCAGGTGTGCAGCTTTACAAATCACCTACCTATGCAGCACCTATTCTGAGCACTGACTGTGGCTGATTCTCAGACATTCTAAGCCCCAGGACCAGTTGTACAACAGAACCATGCATGTTTTTACAACGCGGGCAATACAACGAAAGTGTCATTACCACGCGTTCCTTTACCAGGCAAGTCGGTACAATGACTTGCCTTACAGAAGCGCTGGACTTTGGAATAGTATATTTTACTATTCCAACTCCAGTCTGTGCAACAGTAGGGAAGGTTTTGGACTTAAAATCCAAAACCAGTCCAACAAAGCGTTCGCTAAGGTAAGTCGTTTTAAGGACTTGCATGGTATAGGAATGCGTGGTAATGACGCATTTGTTGTAGTGCCTGCATTGATAAGGCACAGCGTAGTTCTGGCTGCGTGGTAAAGGCTGGTTCCCTCCAGGACCAGTGGGAGTGGGCCAAGAGAAAAAGATACCGGAGGCTCTGTGAGTTAGTTTTTTGTTCCCTGCCTGAAAATTAGAGTTTGGAGGTAAAATGTTTGTAAAATATTTACAAGACGGGCTCTTGATGAACTCAAAAAGTCACTGGAGTTGGGCATAGCTTCTTGATATACATTTAAACTTCACTTTCCCTTGCCGAGGCTTCTAGTTTCCTCTTCACACAGTTACCACCCTCTGCCCAGTGATGTGCTCATTTGTAGTTGCAAATGATTGGTACACTGACGGGTACGAGCTGCTCCCTAGCCAGAAATGTGACAGAACTTGGAAAGAGCGGTCGAACATAACAACTATCTGATGACTTTGAAGGCAGCCTAATGGCATATCACAGGAGTGACCATCGACATAGTCCAAAAGCGCTCAGCTTTGAGGATAGGGCCGCACCTTAAATATATAACATGTTTTAACTTCTCATTACCACTGGATCATTTACAAAAATTGCAAACATCTGCAAACGCACTACGATGATGCCAATGACAAGCACATACAATACTAGTGGTACAGCATTTATAATTGTTTTGGGGTGGGAGGTACTTCAAATGTGTTTTCGATTCTGTGAAAACTAACATTCAGGATGAATAAATACTGAGCCCCTGGTCCAGAATTACACCCTTCTACGTCTACCTTGCTTGCATTAGGGACCATGGTACGCTTGCGGCACCGCTGCTCTTCACCATAGGCGAGGGGACAGAAGACCCACGTTGACCATCCAACCTTCGTTTGGAGGGACTGCAAAGGACACATTGATCATTTCTAGAAGTTTGAGGGCTATGATGGAGAGACCCTCTGCAGCTTGGGTACATATAGACCGCAGAGAGGGGGGGGGGCTGCATCTCTGTAGGAGATTCTGAGTAGTCGGACCCCCAGAGAACTAGAATACAGTAGCACTTGTCCATGGGCTCTGCCCGCGCACTGCCTTTGGGAATATTAAGTGCCCAATTTCAGCCCCATCTTTTGACAGCGCACCTCGTCTGGCTGTGGTACAGTGCCCAGAGAAACAGAAATGGGTGGATTATAATCAGTGAACTCCACTCCTCTTTTAGGATTCTCAAACAAGTAACATTTTGTTGGCACACATGGCACCCTTTGCATATGTTAGTCAGTGTTCCAATGTCTCATCTCTCAACTGATTGATTACTTACTTCCGGCCAAGCTTGGCTGCTGTGACACCCCTGCATACCAGTGAACATTCTAGCTTATGTTGGGTTGAGGTTTCAAATGTCAGAGTAAAATCTAAAGAGAACCATATTTAACTCATGAAAGGTAGACGTGCTGCGGCGTGGCCTGCCTTAGTGTAGCACATAACGCGTGTCTTTCCTTCTTTGGACGGTACCCAAGATACAGGGCTTCACACTACAGTGCTAGTATTAAGACTTTAATGGCTTCAGGATGTAAGTTTGTATCCTGGAATGAGGGTTTCAATAGGGCTTCTACAGCTCTAAGATCATGTCTACATTGAGCTAAAAGCAAACATTTCTGAAACGGATCTCATTACATGGACGTGATTGCTTTCTTCAATTTGTGATATGGTGTTACTCAGATGCAAAAACAACAACTGATGGACAGAATGCAGAGCAATGTCATACATTCACCCCAGTACAGAGATCTGGGCCTAAATCCATCGTTTTTTTGCTCACCATGCCGTTCCAGTTTGAACCCAGCCATATGCAAATCAGTCTTGACCCTGTGCCTCGTGGGAACAGTCCAGCCCGAACTGCCAAGCCAGGTCCTCCCTGGACTGGAAACAAGCATCCTAGAACCGGTTTCGGGGTTTCACCCCTCTTCAGCCAGGATAGCTTGATTCCAGTGGCATGGAGAGCAAGGGACCCACGTCTGGGCATACCCTTCCTACTCGGGGTGACAAATGCAAAAACAACAACTGATGGACAGAATGCAGAACAATGTCATACATTCACCCCAGTACAGAGATCTGGGCCTAAATCCATCGTTTTTTTGCTCACCATGCCGTTCCAGTTTGAACCCAGCCATATGCAAATCAGTCTTGACCCTGTGCCTCGTGGGAACAGTCCAGCCCAAACTGCCAAGCCAGGTCCTCCCTGGACTGGAAACAAGCATCCTAGGACCGGTTTTGGGGTTTCACCCCTCTTCAGCCAGGATAGCTTGATTCCAGTGGCATGGAGAGCAAGGGACCCACGTCTGGGCATACCCTTCCCACTCGGGGTGACAAATGCAAAAACAACAACTGATGGACAGAATGCAGAACAATGTCATACATTCACCCCAGTACAGAGATCTGGGCCTAAATCCATCGTTTTTTTGCTGACCATGCCGTTCCAGTTTGAACCCAGCCATATGCAAATCAGTCTTGACCCTGTGCCTCGTGGGAACAGTCCAGCCCGAACTGCCAAGCCAGGTCCTCCCTGGACTGGAAACAAGCATCCTAGGACCGGTTTCGGGGTTTCACCCCTCTTCAGCCAGGATAGCTTGATTCCAGTGGCATGGAGAGCAAGGGACCCACGTCTGGGCATAACCTTCCCACTCGGGGTGACAAATGCAAAAACAACAACTGATGGACAGAATGCAGAACAATGTCATACATTCACCCCAGTACAGAGATCTGGGCCTAAATCCATTGTTTTTTTGCTCACCATGCCGTTCCAGTTTGAACCCAGCCATTTGCAATTAAGTCTTGACCCTGTGCCTCGTGGGAACAGTCCAGCCCGAACTGCCAAGCCAGGTCCTCCCTGGACTGGAAACAAGCATCCTAGGACCGGTTTCGGGGTTTCACCCCTCTTCAGCCAGGATAGCTTGATTCCAGTGGCATGGAGAGCAAGGGACCCACGTCTGGGCATACCCTTCCCACTCGGGGTGACAAATGCAAAAACAACAACTGATGGACAGAATGCCGAACAATGTCATACATTCACCCCAGTACAGAGATCTGGGCCTAAATCCATCGTTTTTTTGCTCACCATGCCGTTCCAGTTTGAACCCAGCCATATGCAAATCAGTCTTGACCCTGTGCCTCGTGGGAACAGTCCAGCCCGAACTGCCAAGCCAGGTCCTCCCTGGACTGGAAACAAGCATCCTAGGACCGGTTTCGGGGTTTCACCCCTCTTCAACCAGGATAGCTTGATTCCAGTGGCATGGAGAGCAAGGGACCCACGTCTGGGCATACCCTTCCCACTCGGGGTGACAAATGCAAAAACAACAACTGATGGACAGAATGCAGAACAATGTCATACATTCACCCCAGTACAGAGATCTGGGCCTAAATCCATCGTTTTTTTGCTCACCATGCCGTTCCAGTTTGAACCCAGCCATATGCAAATCAGTCTTGACCCTGTGCCTCGTGGGAACAGTCCAGCCCGAACTGCCAAGCCAGGTCCTCCCTGGACTGGAAACAAGCATCCTAGGACCGGTTTCGGGGTTTCACCCCTCTTCAGCCAGGATAGCTTGATTCCAGTGGCATGGAGAGCTAGGGACCCACGTCTGGGCATACCCTTTCCACTCGGGGTGACAAATGCAAAAACAACAACTGATGGACAGAATGCAGAACAATGTCATACATTCACCCCAGTACAGAGATCTGGGCCTAAATCCATCGTTTTTTTGCTCACCATGCCGTTCCAGTTTGAACCCAGCCATATGCAAATCAGTCTTGACCCTGTGCCTCGTGGGAACAGTCCAGCCCGAACTGCCAAGCCAGGTCCTCCCTGGACTGGAAACAAGCATCCTAGGACCGGTTTCGGGGTTTCACCCCTCTTCAGCCAGGATAGCTTGATTCCAGTGGCATGGAGAGCAAGGGACCCACGTCTGGGCATACCCTTCCCACTCGGGGTGACAAATGCAAAAACAACATCTGATGGACAGAATGCAGAACAATGTCATACATTTACCCCAGTACAGAGATCTGGGCCTAAATCCATCGTTTTTTTGCTCACCATGCCGTTCCAGTTTGAACCCAGCCATATGCAAATCAGTCTTGACCCTGTGCCTCGTGGGAACAGTCCAGCCCGAACTGCCAAGCCAGGTCCTCCCTGGACTGAAAACAAGCATCCAAAGACCGGTTTCGGGGTTTCACCCCTCTTCAGCCAGGATAGCTTGATTCCAGTGGCATGGAGAGCAAGGGTCAGCATTCCGTCCATCATTTGTTTGTTGTAATGGTGTCACTCAGAGTCACGCTTAATCAACAAAATGTCACGCAAATGTGCACTGAACACATGAAAAATGTCACACGTAAGCAAACGAAAAACTTGGCAGCTACGTAGAGCATCAAAGTATATATACATGTGCTCTATTTTTTACAAGCTTATTTAGGTCTTGCATTCATTCCTACCTGTCTAGTCTTAATATCAGTCACTCTCAGCACTTCGTGAGATGTCATCACGATCGTATGTTACATGTGTGAGGCCATGCGATGTCACTTCATTTTATGTAATCGGAAGGAGAAAGGACACGTTGCATTAAATCCACAATACAGGTGGTTTTGGACAATCAGCACCATGTGGTCTGTTCCAGATTTATAAAAGACAAAATAACACAGAATGCATTTCTTTATCTCTTACTTTGGCAAATTTCGTTCAGTTTCAATTTCGGAAAAAACGGAAGAAATCTCTTTGATCAATAAGGTAATCAAGATTGATCGTGGATGCAAAACGTAACCCTGCATGTCTTAATTGTACAACGCGGGTGCTTAGATCACATAAAAGACGTGCCATGACCATTTCAGCGTGGTCGGGGCGCTGCTGTTTGTCCAGTCTCATTCAAGGGCACTGGCGACCCTGGAGTGTCCGAAGGCTTCATTTCATTCTCTTATGACTTTACTTGAGAAGGTGGTGGCCAAGGGAACTCCAAAGTTTAAAAGTTGCTCAGCCTAACACCGATGTGGGGGGTTCAGCCTGCGGGTCACCCCCTATGGGCAATGGCAAAGCGACCTTTTCCAAGATAACATTACCTTGTAGTGCTTTTTATACTATAACATCACTATAAGGGAAAACTGAACCAAACACTAAATGGATTAATGGCAGGATGAGTAAACAAATTAGCAAATGATATTTTGGTGACCAGAGGATGAATTCCAAAGACATTCTAGAATTACAGACAAAATGAAAGACATTCCAAGTTCTGACGTTGTCTCTCAAGTGTGAGAGTGACACTTATGTAAACTTGGGACCGTATTACTCGTTGTGATAAACGAGACTATAATCCTAGGAATACGTTAAAAAAGTCCAGTGTTCATAATGGATGCGGGGCAGAAGTAAGAAGGGAGCGCCATGCACACGGGCTGCTCCGCATCCATTATGAACACCGGACTTTTTAGGTCTCGAGTGCGTTGCAGGGCAGAGCCCTACTTCGCCTCCACGAGAGATTTTGTAGGAGAGGATTTTCAGAAGAGGTCTTTAAGCCTTGCCCCTCATTCCCATTGGCTGGTGTCACCGTTTATGTTAAACGGTGGCCTGCCATTGGAAATGAGGTGTTTTGGTTGCCTCCCTTTGGCTTGCGATCTGGACTCGGTGAAGCACTTTCTTATCTTTATGGGGCCATGTGTTTAAACACATGGCCCTATAAATATAAGAGATCCCCAAAGCAGCAACAAAACTGTCTGCACTATACCCACTCCTGAAGACCAAGTCGATGCCCTTGCAGAGCAAGGTGCGAGTAATCACTGCAATAATTCGGCCAACCATGACGTACGCTGCACCAGTTTGGAGTGGCTGCCGCCCGCAGCTTCGGAAAGACCTGCAGAGACTACAGAGCAGGGCCTTACGGATTGCAGCAGGTGCTCCACTCTTCACAAGAACAGCAGACCTCCACAGAGACCTAGGCGTTGAGATGTTGGACGACCATCTCCGCAAACTCAACAGGACATTCTACAAAGGACTGGATCAAAAAGACAACCCACTGATCAGGAAACTTGCAGACATTTCTACAAACCCATTTGACCGCTACCCGAGGCCCATCGAAGCGCTAAACTTGTGAAACTGAAACAGCAACACAGCATCCAAAAACCCATCACTGCCTGAGGGCAAATCGCCCCGGCAGGTATCCAAAACTCATCACTGTCAGAAGGCAAACGCCGCGGCAGCCATCAAAAGCTCATCACCGCCAGAAGACATTTGGCAGACGAATACAAGACTCTGCGACTAAACTTGCTGATACTTCCGCAAACCATATTGACCGCAACCTGCGGCCTTTCACAGCGCTGACCTTGTGATCCAACCTCAACTGTGACAAAGCGTCACACATCAATAAGACAACCGAAACAGCGACTAAAAAACTCAAAATGAATGTGGAGTAATGAGGCTATCGCCTCGGTATCCAAAAACTCACCGCTGTCAGATGGAATCTGACAGGCGAAACCAAGACACACTGACGCTCCGGCGCGAGCTGGTCTTACTGGAGAAAGCTTGCGCCGAGACATTCCACATCCAACGTTCTTCTTAAATAATGCTTGTTTTAGGAGTTTTTGGAAGGGCTATTTGGAGAGAACGCTTCTGTGCAGAGAGATTAAAAAACATGACTGCAGATTAAAACTAGCGCCTGGTTGTTCGCAGCAGGCCGTGCGAAACATGGGTCAGTTGCGCTTGGCTCGGATGCCAGCATGCCCCCTACAAGGCGCTTCCTTTCATCCAGCCTGCAGATTTCCAAAGACCTTGGAGCTCGCGCCCAGCTGTATTTTTATATTAAACATTTTGTGACACTCATATTCCTACGATGTTAGCCATCGCGCATGCGCCCCCAAAGCCATGGCAACTGAGCTGGCTTCAGAGAATCCAAATCTTTTTTTTTTTTATCTCCGAAAAGAACTAGGTACACACACAGGGAATGTTTTCTTCTAGACAGATAGGAATTTGTTTTAAAGTATTATAAATCAGAGTTTTTGGGGGGGTCAAGGATTTATGATTTTGATTAATTAATGCTACACAATAGGCCCATAAAGGTTTTTTTTTCTTTTATCATCGGGGATTGTTCTCTATTTTGCCAAAAATATATTCACGTAATTGTATGGAGTTCAGTATAGCGTGAAAGGAATCCCAAATAGAACGCCCCTATGTCTGTCGTGAAATGTTTGGAGACTATAGAGTGCTGGAAATTGGGGATTATTTGACGGACACTGGCACCATGTGCGAATCCGCAGTAACTACGGGTGTTAGTGCAGTTCAACTCCCGTAACCCCTCGCAATCGAACAGTTCCATGTAGGCATTTCTACGAAACTTCATAGAGTCATATTTCTGAATGTGTGGGCAATCGCTACTGTCAGGTTTCAGCATCTTTGAGCAACAGCTGCTGTCCGATGTCTGCATCTGGGAGCAACATCACAATTACATTAATTCCTGTGACCCCCCCCCCCCCCTCCGCCCCCCACCCCCCGACGTATCCAGATTTCTGCTTCCTGGGCATTGCTAGTATACTGCTTAATACGTAAAAACAAAATAAAAAAAAATAAAAAAATAACAAGTGCAGGGAGTGGCACTGCCCAGTCCCCCACTGGCACAGGCCACTCTTCTTCAAATACTTAACACACACAGTGCTTGTATGTAGCTTAAATTGAACCATAGCGAGCAAGCACGTATTGTCTAAAAAGAGGGCCAAGGGAGTCCCTCCCAGAAATGATTGTGAAAAAAAAAAATAGCTAAATTGGTGTATTTTACATCCTCATTTCCACTTCAGTTTTCTGCGGAGCCATATGCTCTGAAGGGGTACTCAAAAGGCCACGCAATACAATTGGCCCATACGTGACCAGACATCTGAAGCGGCTGAGGATTGGGTTATCATGTGTTGTTTCAACAATTTATGACCAGGCCCAGTGGAATTATGCGGCAAGGGAGCATCAAACAACGCTGCAATAAAGGTCAACTTATGTGACATGATTTGGCACATTTTTGGATAGTGTTACATATGCAGATTATGCAGTAGAAGATGGTTTGTGCGGTAAATCCAGCAAATACATAATTATGCAAAAAATGGCACCGGCCACAGAATCACATAAATCCAGTGGTCCTTCTTATGACCCACTGACAGGCATAGAGAAAACTCACACTGCCTTCAGCTTCAGCTCCAGAGCTCTCAATTGTGCTCTCGCAAACCCTGAAATTACTCAGATACCTAAAAGCAGGGCCACTCGAATTATGCTATTCTTTGGCCAGGACGTTTTCCACATAATTATTGATTTGCAGCACGTCACATAATCCATTATCATCATAATTCACAGATTTCAACAAACAAGGTTTTTTCTACCTCAAACAGATCCAAATTTACATAAACCGTTAATGTGTTACTGCCGCATAATTTGATCCAAGTGCCATGCGGATGACATCACCACTAAAGTTCGCCTGTGCCCAGGGGCTAATGTGGGGTGAAAAAACTGGGGGGAGGGGGGGGGGGCGGCGAGGGGATGTAGGGGTCTCTCAAAGGGGCTTGGTCGATGTAATTAAGGGCATGGCTTAAAATCGTCTAAGCTAAAAACATGTGCTTTGCATAGTGTGCCGCCCGAGTAAAATGTTGCTGCTTCTGTCATTGCATCCACATATATAATACACCACGTAACATTACACCTACAAGCCAGCACTATTGGCTTTGTCATTAGTTATTATTTGCATAAGATAAATAAGCAACAACTATGGCTTTGTTGTATATAATATTGAAAATGCTTCAGTTCTGAAATGGGACTGTGCAAGAACTAAAGCGAGGCTCTCTGAAGTTACATCAAAGGCAGCGAAGGATGGTGCTGATGCAGAGTTGATATTTTTTTTTCATCCTGAGAGTAAGGTCAGAAATGGAGAGCTTTATAGGGACCCGTCTCCGCACCTGCTTTTTGAGCACTGGCAGGACCAGGCCCACTTAAAGCCCTGCCTGTCCACACAATAAAATGTCTGGGCTTGTACAGGCAGTCAGTCGGCGGCAGTCATAAGAGGAAAGAGCAGGCACATTGAGACCTACTGCTTTTCGTATGTCTTTAAAATAAGCCTGGACAAGCCAGTGGGAATTTGCCCATTGGAGAGGGCAGCAGAAAAATTAGTGCCAGTTGGGCCAAGGCACTTATTTTTCATATCAAACTTTGACCCAGAGCAAGACGAAGAGAGGAAAAAAACACAAAGAATAAATGTGACACAGTTAGAACCTTCCAGATGGAGCCATGGAGAGATGAAGGGGCATATCAACAACAACCGGCGATAATTATCGCTGAGCGCACTTAGCGCTCGGCTAATTATCGCCGGCTAGTGCCGATTTTTATCGCTGAGATAGCGTGCTATTAGCAACGCTTATCTCATCGGCGATAAAAATCCTAGCGCTAACTGGCTACCGTGAGATTATCGCTGGAAACCCAGCGATGATCTCACGTTAGCTAGTTGATAAGGACTCACAAACTTAGCCATGATATCCACCTTCCATAGGATATCATGGCTAAGTCAGTCCTGAAGCAGGCGTAAGGAAAGTAGCGATAACAGGTGTTATCGCTACTTTTCCTGACGCTATGCTTCATAGCGTGGGGCTTGATGATAGGAGAAATGTCGCTTAGCGACATTTCTCCTATCATGGCAGGTCAGGAACGCCCACTTTGCATCTCATTAGAGATGCAAAGCTGGGCGTTAGACATCCCACGCTAAAGCAAGGTTTCACGCGTTAGCATGACCTTGCTAATATAGCGATAAAATTATCGCCGCTTTTCAGCCGAAAACAGCCACTAAAGCGGCGATAATTTTTTATCGCCTCGTTGTAAATATGCCCCCACGTAGGGTGTTGGAAGAGAGGTAAGTGGTGGAAATAGACTAGGCAGGCAGCCTGGGTATCCGGCAACCCTAGCATTCAGCAGCAGCAGTGGTGGGCTCTTGAGATACAATGTGGCCCCTCACACTTATTTGGGTTTTTTAAACAAATTGAGCACAAAAGACGACTTCCCTCGGTTTCCCCTGCTGCCTAGACGTGGGTTGTTAGTTGCACAGCGCTCCATCCTAATAATAGGCAACCAAGCGCTAGCCGGCATGTATAGAACAAGCATTGAAAATGCAATAGGTCTCGCCTTTGATTAAGTTAAAGCCATTTGCTTTGCTAATGGTATTGTATTGCAAAGCAAATGGCTTTAACTTAATGAAAGGCGAGACCTATTGCATTTTTAATGCTTGTTTAATGTATTCCTATGATTATAGTCTCGTTTATCACAATTAGCAATACGTTGCACCCAGGATAATTTCTGAGCTTGGGCTGTCTTTACTCCCCAATACATCAAGGGGATTTTGCATCTTTCTTGATTTCTACAATTACAAACGTATTAGTTACACTACGAGCCTTGAAAAAGTCGTCTACACGACAAAACACTTGTCAGCTGTCTGCACCTATGCTCCAACTACGTGTCAACGAGTCAAGAACTTATTCAAATTTGTATTCATACTCTGGACTACTTTACTCTGTCCATTTTGTTTTTCCTTGGTGTATCATTAAATATAACTGACAACAGAGTCAGTTTGAAATTACCTTGGTGCTGTGCTCTGTATTGTAATTTTGATTATGTGAGTATATGGAAAATTTCATTTTCCTATACAGAGTAACACTGCTTTGGTGGCACAGTGTTTTCATTGAGCACGCTCTTACATTAGCTATCTATTAATTGCAAACACAACGGAGGGGCGGACCTTTCTTCTGTCACCATCTGTTCCTAGTGCGAAGATGAAAGACTTCACTGAGGGCACAGCTAACGCGTGCAGTAGTCTCACTGTTCAGAGCAGATATTATCCTAGTATAATGTAAACAATTATGAATTATTTGTGTCTAAGGCACTTATGTAACAATTACTTTATGAGGGAGCCTGGGAACAATTCCACTCTACTGTCCCAATATGCCTTTAAGTTCTCTCTTTCTACACAGAATGTGGTTCCAGTGAGTATGGGACAAGATGTGAAACCACAATCAATACACGATGAATGCATGTGTAGAATGAACCGAAGCCGGTGGGCCCTTGGTGGACAGCGCTGACACTGTTAATATGTATTCATCTGACTGTGACTGATTTAAAGTAGCCTAAAACACCACACTACTTACCTGACTGAACTCAATCAATGTAATAGGAAAGGGTACAACACATGATTCTGCTCATCTGACCGCTGCATCATTTCACCATATTTTCTCTTGCTTTACAGTGGGAACCCATATTACTAAGCATTGCGCTGCGACATGTGCAGCAACTAGTTTAATTTTGCTTGGCCAAGGAGTCACCATCACCTGCTGCAGCACAGATCTATGCAATGCCAACGCAATGTTCAACGGAGCGGCCAGCACCATGGCCAGCAAGGCCAACTACGCCGTCCTGGCGCCCACAGCGGTTCTATTTGTTCTCCTGTTCACATATTGACTCTAAAAGGTGAGGTATAGTGAAAGACTCTGAAGCTTAAAAGATACTGTATCATTTATAACATTCACAGCAGAGTAGTTTGATTCCATACAACACAAAGTATAAAAAAAACACAAATTAGTTAGCTTTGTCTTGAAGTCCTCTGATGAGTTAATGAGGCTCTGCCGAAGTTCCTTCACCATCGACAACGCACCTCCCACCATCGAAAGCCCACCAGACGTGCGCCCTGCCAAAATCCGGACATGCATCCTCCTCAATGTACCCTCCCTACACCGACACGCCGTAGAGATCTGGGACCTTATCGACACCCTCTCGCCCGATGTCGCCTTCTTCACGGAAACCTGGACCAACGCCACCTCCGGCCCCAACATCGCCACTGCCATCCCCGATGGCTACAAGATCCAGAGAAAGGATCGCCCCATCACCCTGGAGGAGAACTCGCCATCTCACACAAGACCTCCCTCCGCCTCTCCACCTTCAGCACGAGTGACCCCCACTCCAACACAGAACACCTCCACTTCCAGATCCAGACCAGCCCCAGGACCACGCTACACGGCACCCTCGCCTACAGACCCCCGGGACCTCGCACCCTGTCCACCACTACCATAACCGAGCTCGTCGCAGCCCAAGCCATCACCTCAACGGACTACGTCCTACTCGGTGACCTGAACTTCAATCTCGATAACCTCAGCGACATCGACTCCACTACACTCCTTGACAGCCTCGCCAACCTTGGTATGAAGCAGCTTGTCGACACACCCATCCACAGATCTGGACACAGCCTCGACCCCCATCTTTGCAGGAAGTGCTAACATCTGCTTCAGCCACACCACCCAGCCCCTCTGGATGGACCACCACTGCGTACACTTCACCTTCAACACCACCACCGTACCCAAGCCCGCCCTGCGCCCGCCACGAAGGAATTGGAGCAAGGTCACAGAGGAACACCTCATCACCACCCTCCTCCAAGACCCCCCCAGCACCACAGCTGACACCAACTCCACAACCAAAGAACTTCACCGCTGGATCGCCTGCTGCGCCGACAGGCTTGCACCCCTCTGCCAACTCGCCAAACAACGCCTCCTGAAGGCCGCCTGGTTCACCACAGATTACTAGAAGCCAGACGCTCCTGTAGACGCTTAGAGAAAACCTGTCGAAACCAGAAAAAAGCAGAAGCACGGAACAATCACAGGGGCACCCTAAAGAAATACCACCATCGCATAAGAGACACCAAGCGGACTTTCATCAGGAACAAACTCCTCAACAACGCAACCAACGCCAAAGAACTGTTCAACGTTATACAGCGTCTCACTAAACCGCGCAGCGAAGCCACGGACATCACACCTTCCCAGGAACTCTGCAACAAGCTTAGCGCCTTTTTCCACCAGAAGATCAAGGCACTCTACGGGAAATTCAGCGAACGGACCCCGGACTCCACCCCCCTCCCCACCTCCACCGGCAAGCCAACCATCATGACCTGGAACCCCGCTACCACCGAGCACATCACCGCGACCATGAAGAAAACCCACTCAGGAGCCCCAACAGACCCTTGCCACCGCACATCTTCCACAGGGCCGCCGCCGCCATCGCACCTATACTAGGACGGACCATCAATGCCTCCTTCAGCTCCGGCACCTTCCCAGATGACTGAAAGCGGGCGGAGGTTAAACCCCTCCTCAAGAAACCCTCGGTCGACCCAACGGACCTGAAAAACTACCGGCTCATCTTCTCCTCCCTTTCGCGGCCAAAGTCACCAAGAGACTCGTAAACTCCCAGCTGACCGCCTTCATCGAAGAGAACTTCATCCTAGACGCCTCCCAATCTGGATTCCGCAGCAACCACAGCACCAAGACCACCCTGCTTGCCACGGATGACATCCACATCCTACTCAACCAGGGACACACCACAGCCCTCATCCTCCTAGACCTCTCCCCAGCCTTCAACACCGTCTCACACCACACGCTCGCAGCCAGACTTCTTGATGCAGGAATTCAAGGAGCCGCCCTCAACTAGATTCAATGCTTTCTCTCCGGCAGAACCCAGAGGGCCAGACTCCCCCCCTTCCTCTCTGAACCCACAGAGATCAACTGTGGAGTACCCCAAGGATCATCGCTCAGTCCCATGCTCTTCAACATGTACATGGCCCCCCTTTCCATCATCGTCAGACAGCAGGGGCTCAGCATAGTATCCTTCGCCGACAACACGCAGCTCATCCTCTCGCTCGCAAAGAATCCCGAGAACACCAGGCTCTGCTTCCAGGAAGGAATGAAAGACGTCACAGCTTGGATGAAGGACAGCTGCCTGAAGCTCAACTCTGAGGAAACCGAGGTTCATTCTCGGACCTTCCACCTCCGCCTGGGACAACACCCGGTGGCCCCAGGCCCTTGGAAGTCCACCCACCCCTACAGACCTCGCACGAAACCTCGGCATCATCCTCGACTCCTCCCTCTCCATGACCCACCAGATCAACGCCGTCGCTTCCACCAGTTTCAACCGCCTGCGCATCCTTCGCAAGACCTTCAAATGGATACCCCCCGAATGCAGAAAGACCATCACCCACACACTCATAACCAGCAGACTGGACAACGGAAACGCCCTCTATGCCGGAATCAACAGAACTCTCCTACACAAACTCCAAACCATCCAGAACTCCGCATGCAGACTCGTCCTTGGGACTCCGCATCATGAACACATGACCCAACACCTACATGACTTCCACGGGCTCCCCAACGAGAAGAGGGTTATTTTCACACTCCTCACCCACACCTACAAATCCCTCAACAACATCGGACCCGAATACCTCAACGAGTCCTGTCAGAGATCCCCCGCATCCACAGAAACAGAGCAGGTGGGAGAGCCTTCTCCTACATCACAGCCAAGACCTGGAACGAGCTCCCAGTAAACATCAGACACTCTCCGACCCTGCATACCTTCAGGAAGAACCTCAAGACCTGGCTTTTTTACTAACTCGGAGCTACACCCCCCCCCCCCAGCGCCTTGAGAACCTAACGGGTGAGTAGTGTGCTTTATAAACCCCCTGATTGATTGATTGATTGATTGATTGAATGTAAGCCTTTCAGTGTCCTTGCAACGTGTCACCCTTTCCTGTCCTCCCCCACAGCCCTTCTCAGGTTCAGGCATTTCTGGCATTTTCAGGGACCAGGGGCAGTAAAGTGAAGTGGGGCCCTACGAAAAATTCAGCTCCAGTGCCATCCAGGTATTTTATTCCTGTCAGCTGCCTCCTCATTAGTAAATAAGACAGCTTTGCTTTAAAATCAGTGAATAAATGCTACAGCAGGAGGAGGGCCCCTGAAAATGTGTGGTACCTGGGGAATACTGCCACCCCCCTATCCCTGCCTCCCCACTTGTTCGGGGCCTCCTCAATGCGGTCGACTGAAATTGCTGTGTAAGAACTCTGACACCACAGCAGAGACAGTGGCGTAACAAAGGCGCCCGGAGCCCTACAGTGCAGGGAGTGGGGGTCTTGAGCTCCGGGAGACCCCCTCAGCACAGTACCATGGTGTGACAGGTCCTGACTGAGTCGGGGGTGTGCATGTAGTTTGCAGAAGGTCCCCCTTAAGTTTTGTTATGCTAGTGGGCAGAGGCACAGCAGTCGTCGTCCTTCTAGTGCAATTGGTAGTTAGGCTATAGGGGGGTGCACTGCCCAGAGGCAAGATCCATTTCAGTTGTGGCCACTGCACAATTTGACATACATTAGCCTGCCTGGCATCAGCAGGCACGAGAACTGAGACTCACTGGCAGTGTGGGACACTAATCTAATTCTAGCAACAGAGTAGAGACCCGCATGTACCAACCCAGGGACTCAGAGGCAAGGCTGGACTGGCCGGACCAGGCATCGGGCGTTTCCCCAGGATTCTGAAAGGGTGGGGACGGATTTTACAGTGGTGGGGGCCAGTTTTGTTACTGTGGGCTGGTTATGCAGCAATGCTGCAATATCGACCCCCAGTAACAAAAGTGCTTCCCTTTGGGGGCTGGCCTGACAAAATTGTCAGGGCTGCTTTGGGTTCCCAATCCGGCCCTTCTCTGACTATCATGAGCAGCTATTTTTAGCTCGTGGCAGCTAGAGTCACTTATGATTGGTGCAGACAAGCAGGAGGTGACGCAGGCTCAATTGCACTACAAGACTGCAGTTCGCACTGTCAACTCATCTTAGCTGATTTAGGTGACAAATGTAAGACCCTGCCGTGATGTCATGGTTTATTTAGATTTCAGTTACCCGCAGGTGTTTTCAGCCCCTCAGTGAGATAATCATCAGCAACATGTTATGTTATGTTACCACAACTTGTAAAGCGCAACAGCTGCCCCAGCAAAGGGCATCCTGGCGCTGACAGCAGAGCAACTGACACGTTGGGATGGAGCAGAAAGTAGGTCTACGGTGCAGGAAAAAGGTGAGTTTTAATGGCCTTCCTGAATTCCAGGTAGTTGTTAAGGCCGCGGGTGTGAGCAGGCAGTGAGTTCCAGAGGAGAGCCGCCCTACTGCGAAAAAAGCAGCCTCCAGCACGGACTCTCCGTGTCCGGGAAAGCACCGCCAGGTGTTGCACCAGGGAGCGGAGATGTCATGGAGGAACATATGGCAAAAGCAGGTTGGCCAGGATACTAGGGATGGTAAATTTTAGGACCTTGAAGGTTATGCAGAGAGCCTTGAATTCAATTCACCTGGCCATAGGCAACCAGTGAAGTCGACGAATGGCGTCTGATACCGGGCAGGCCCTGCGCAAACCGTAAAGGGTTCTTGCAGCCGCGTGCTGTGCCTTTTGTAGCCTAAGAATGTCAGCCTTATTGGACCCTAAATACAAAGAGCAGTCATAGTCCAATCTTGACATTATTGATGTCTGAATGATGACCTGCCGTGTGGGTGCATCAAAGAAATCCAATAAGGGTCTGAGCTCTCGCAGAAGCCCAAAGCAAGGCCATGCCACCTTCTTGGTTTGAACTCGGAAGCTAAGGGATGAGTCCAACCACACCCCTAGATTTTTCACTACCTGCTTGGGAGGGGGGGGGGGCGCTACCAAGGTTCGCAGGCCACCAGAGTTCACTCCACTGACCATGGAGCTTAAGGGCGTCCTGCTCGGCGTCGTTCGAGAGCTCCACCACCAGGTGGCATAGGTGTCAAGACTCACGGTAGGTTTCCCCCTTTTTTAACTCTGGCCACCATTTCCCACTCACAAAACCATCAAAAAGCATTTGATCCCTGGAGTTGGAGAGCAAGTTGGCATCATACAAATTCGAACATGGCTGCCAACATTCCAACACTGCTGCAGCATATCGCTGTGTAGCAGTCTAGTCATTTAGGTTAATCACACTTTGGTGAAGCACTCTCCAAGATTCCACTGTGCACTTCACCAAAGTACCTCAAGGAAGAGCAACAAATTTACATGGGCGTTGTGGAAGTCAGGGTAGTTTGCATGCACACCGGGTTTAGATTCCACGGTTGGTAACATTTCCAGAGTCAAGGTCAGTGAACTGTTTAGTTCTTGTCATGTAAAAAAGAAATACTTTGTGAAAAGCTAGTAGCATAGATTCTAAATATCACCGGGAGGATAGAGGTTAAATAAAAGTATTTAAAACTGCTTCCTCGGTTCCCCTCTAAACCTTCGGTGAATTTTCAAAGGCTTTCATTAGACAATTTCTGTGATAACCATTTAGTTTCTGCTGGACATGGGCGTGACCTTTCAACACGCAGCGTTTACCAGTGAGAAATGCAAGCATATAATTTCAGCTGTTTTCAGTCAGCTGAGGCAAAATATCTATACTTTTAACACACTGAGTTTCCTCTCAACTAAATGAAAAGGAATATTCTTTAATCCAAATACTTTTAGCAAGAGTCAGAGTTACTCCAGTGTGGTAATTAGCACAGTATAAATCAAGGTTCTTTTCAAGGACATGTAGCTAATTAAAACTAACAGAAAAAAGACATCCCTTTAACAAATAACTTCCTACCAGAGTCAGTGATATTTGTAGGTAATAATTAGCTGTCCATAAATCAAGACTCTTTCCAAGCACAGAAGAGCTTAATGGAAAATAGATAAAGAAAATACCACATAACTGTAATTTATACTAGGAAGCTAAAAAGCCTTTTGTGGAACTAGAAAGAAAGGCAGAGACATGAATTCCCAGAACCTCATTTAATACAGCCAGTTCAGTTCAACACACTGTAAGTACACTAATAGAAATTAGAGGCACACCATTACAGAATTAAATAAAATAAACTTAGACTTACCTGTATCATTTCTTGTGAAGGAAGCTGAAGCAGGATAGGCGCAGGTCGTCCCTGAAAAAGAAGAAAGAAGATTATTGAACTGCACTTGACCTCATAAATAAAGAAGAAAGCAAAAAAAGAGAAGTAAAAAGAGAAGTAGGCTCCCAATCAAATCCTGGTAAGACAAGCAACCCTAAATGTTAAGGAAAGTAAATTAATATTAGATAAATGGAAAAGTAAAGTTATATAACATATGTGTTTTAGCAATACAAGAACACTACGAAGAAGAATAGAAGATTGGAAGATTGGAAGAACAAGCAGAGTGTTGAGAGCTGTCTCTTCTCTGTCCATTCCCCTTTCCCCCTGGGTACTTACCTGCAATGGTTTATTGAGATACTAAGCAGGGAGGTTCCGAGAGGGGCATTGGAAACTAGCGTTGTTCTGCTCCCGTGCCATTAAAACCTAGTGGCTAGCCTTGACAGAAGGAGACCATGGTCAGTCCTCTGCTCTTAGCTACCGCAGCCAGGGGTTGAACGTAAAAATTGAATAACAGGGGACTAAGGGAAGAACCCTGTGGCACCCCTTGTTTGATGGGGTGTACGCCCGAGGCAAAAAGGGGGACTGTTACCTCGAACGACCTCTCACCGAGAAACGAGGTAAGCCAGTCCAAGGCTGGACCAACAATTCCAGCCTCCTCCAGGCGTTGCATCAGAATGGCATGGGACACCGTGTCAAACACGGCACTAAGATCCAATATAATCAGTGCCGACGTTCGCCCAGTGTCCAGTGCTGACCAGAGATGTTCTGTCACAGCCAGGAGAGCAGACTCCATGCTGTGACCTGGTCGAAAGCCATTCTGGGAGGGGTCCGGTGTGTTGTTCATGGTCAGAAAGTCTGTCAGGAGGGAGTTGACATATGCCTCCGTGATCTTTGCCACCCAAGGGAGCAGGGAAATAGGGCGGTAGTTTTCCGGTTTAGCCAGGTCCAAAGAGGGTTTTTTAAGCAGGGGTATCACCTTGGCCTGTTTCCATGCCCTAGGCACGGTTGCCCTGGCGAGGGACCTGTTTATCACCTGGCCCTAGGAAGATATGATCGCAGGAAGCACTTTTCTAAATTGGGCTGGTTTGAGAGGATCAACAGGGGATCCAGACTTAATTTTACTGCACAATGCTTGCAGCTGGTCTGCAGGAATCGGCAAACATAGCAAAAATATCCCATTATAAATATCCAAAGTAAAATGTAAACATTGGAAAAGTATTGCAAGTATCAATTGGGTTTTCAGTTTTGTAGGTCTGACAGAATAATGTAAAAAAGTGAGACCCAAACAGTGTACGGCAGAAATGTAAGAGAAATGAAAGAGCCACAGAAGTGAACAACACAGAGAGAAGAGTTAGGGAGCGACTGAATGTCGCAATACACCACACCACAATAAATGAAAGTGAACAACCAGATTTACTAAGATTTTACGTCTGAGTTGCATCTCTTTTTTGATGCAACCCTGACGCAAAATCTATTTTGCATTTATGAACCCATGCAAAACCGAATTTGCATGGGCTTGTAAAAAACAACAACACGCTGCATAGCGCTACCTTGCATTAACTACGTCAGATCGATGATGCTTTGGGGGGGCTTGAGCGTTCCTGGGCAGCCCTGATGTATTTTGATGCAAAACCATGTCTACAAAGACTTGTAAGCGTGGGTTTGCAACAAATGGTGGCATACCAAAGAGAAATATATTCATGTCTTCCAATGACTTCCTTTTTGCATGTCTGCTGCCTATCAAAGCACAGGCGCAAAGAGGATCAAGGGTCAGATGTATGTACCTTTAGGATAGCTATTACTAAATAGCGTTTTTCCCCGATTTGCTCTTTGGTAATCCCTAATCTAAATGTATGAAAGTTTTATATTTTAATTTGCGATTATCAACAAATGCCTTAACTTGACTGTCTATGCCTGGCCACCAATACACATCCTTAATTTTCCTTACTGTACTGGAAATTCCTAAATGTCCGTCATGGGCAAGAACTATGATTTACTCCTTAAACACTCAGGTGGCACTATTTTATCATCTCTTAGTAAAATGTCATTGACAATTGAAAGCTCAGCCGCAACTTGCGAGAAACATTTGTCTTGCATAGATAAACTTCTATCACATGGCCATCCTTGAACCAAGAATTTCTTCACTCTTTCCAGACAAGAATCCTTCCGTGCACACTCAATCCATTCCTCCTCCGATAATTTACTCATTTGTGTGACATCATTAATAGTAAAAACATCAGAATCACTATTGCTGTCAACATCTGTAATCTCATTATCCAACGGAATCTGAGACAGACAGTCAGCCCTAACATTTCTGCCTCCTGGAATGTATTTAATATCAAAGTGAAATTCTTGTAACCTAGCAAGTAATCTGATCAAGCGAGAGGAGGCTTTGAGTTGCTATCACCTAACATGTATATTAATGGCTTATGATCTGTAAAAAGTTGAAATCTTGCACCCCAAATGTACATTTTAAATTTTTCTACAGCCCAACAACATGCCAGAGCTTCACGCTCAATAGTGCTATAATTCGACTCAGCCCTATTTAAAGTTCTTGAAGCAAATGCTATGGTGTACTCCTTACCCTCAATTATCTGGCTTAAAACTGCACCTAAACCTTTTGAGCTGGCATCCACCGTAACAATACAACTGTGACCATGAGAAAAAGCTCTAATAGCTGGCGCTTCCAAAATTAGTTTTTTGACTGTATCAAAAGATGATTGAGTTTCATCAGACCAGATTAATTTCGCATTTTTCTTTAGCAAATCTCTCAAAGGTTGTACAGTGATAGCATAATTTTGCACAAAATGAGCATAGTATTCACTGAGTCTTAAAAAAGCTCTCAATGCGTCCTTTTCAAGTGGTCTTGGAGCTTCTTTGATGGCGTTGACAAGGGATAATTTTGGTTTAATGCCATTAACAGAAATATTATGCCCCAGGTAGTCTACTTCTTGAGTCACAAATTTACACTTGCTTTTGTTAATGGTCATACCTATATCCTCAAGTTTATGTAGAACTTTGTCAAGTAGTGAATAATGTGATTCCATTGTAGATGTGTGAATTAAAATATCGTCCTGAAAAGCTTGAATCCCTTCTATACCAGCAAACATTTTATCCATTAAACGTTGGAATACACTGGCCGCCGAAGCTAAACCAAACGGCATACGTTTATACATAAAAACACCAAAAGGTGTGACAAAGGTAGTTAACAATTGAGATTCTTTAGAAAGTGGGGTTTGATGGTGAGCCGATTTTAGATCAATGGTGCTAAAGAATTTGCTACCACCTAAATTCGCTAACATCTCTTGAATCCTGGGAAGAGGATGGCAATCCACTACAATATTGCGATTTAGGACTCTCAAGTCTGCACATAAGCGGATCTCACCAGAACTTTTGCGAGCTACTACAGCAGCAGAAACCCATTCCGATGATTCAACAGGTGTTATAATGTCTTGTGCACATAAATCATTCAATGTATTCTTCAAATCCTCCTTAGCAGACAAAGGAACAGGTCTACATTTTTGAACAACTGGGACCGCATTCATCTTAAGTTTGATAGTGTAGTGGAAATTATTAACTAAACCTATCTTATCTGAGAACACTCTAGAATATTTTGACAAAATATTGGTAACATCACCTACATTGTACTTTTCATTATCACCACTTGGCACAACTGTTGAAATTGGTAAGTCACCCAAAGTAACAGGTTCTGCGTGTCCAGGTTTTAAAATAATACCTAGGTCTGCTTTTTCCTGCCAACCTAAAATGTCTCTGCCGTTCACAGCGACATACATTTTTGTGTAAATTTCCCTCCCTTTGAATGTAATAGCATCCGAAAAATATCCTCTCATGGTAATGTCAAACCCACCAAATGCTTTAGGATTGACATCAGTAGGCTTAAGAAGAATTTTGGACCAAAATTTATAGAAGGTTTTCTCATCTAAAATTGTGATGGGAGATCCAGAATCGGCCATGACATTCACATCAATAGGACCAATGCGACACTGCATAAAGGACCTTTACATTTTCTTATATCGCTCCGCAAAGTATTTATCTCAATAGTGGATAACATATTATTCATAGCACTGCAAAGCTCTCCCTGTTCAATATCAACAGAATTAATTTTATTTTTATGTTTGGTAAATCTGCATACAGTGTAAAAATGGCCAATCTTCTTACATGTTTTACACCTTTTACCTTGTGCAGGACAATTAGCGTAATTCCCAATATGATACTTTGAACCACATCTATAACATGAACCCTTCTTTTCTACTGAACTATTAATTTTTACTTTTGTGGAAACAGCATTTATACTTGTTTCATTGTTGGTAGAATTAGAATCAACCTGCATAACATTAGACCCTACTTTACTGGTGGGATCTTGTGTTAAAATTTTGGACGAGACTACCGACCGTTCAATGCTTCTCGCAATATCCATAACCTCGTCCAAAGAAGGATTCTTACATGTAAGAATGCGTTCTTGTATTTTCTTGTTGTGGCAATTGAAAGCTAACTGGTCACGCAAATATGTATCTAAGTGAGATACATATTGACATTTGGCTGCTAGAATTCTTAAAACAGCCAAATAATCTTCAATGGATTCTTCTTGTGTTTGTTTACGCTTAAAAAATAAATGACGTTCCACCATAACAGAAGGTTCATCTACATATTGTTTACCTAATCTAGCTAAAGCCTCATGATACACATTCCAACCTTCATCACGTGACGGAGCTGGAACTACGGGCAAGTTATCAAACACATCTTGCCCAGCATTGCCTAAATGGTTAAACAGAAGTGTTTTTTTTCTTGCAGCAGAATATTTTGTAGCGTCAATAGCTTCTAGATAATTGTCAAAGATTCTAAACCATCTATGCCATGGCATAAGTGGTTTACCTGGATTGGGAAGAAAAGGAGGTGGCTGCATCACATTGTTGGATGAGGCAGACATGGTTTACTTGTGTATGGAAAATTCAATGTATGAATGTAATGACTGAATTAAATCAATATTCTTGAAACGACGGATACTTATTGGTATTACCCAAAACTACAAAAGAGTTACATCTTAATGATACCACATAAGTATACACGCTAAAATAACTAAAGAAATGAAATTTAAAAGTCACCCCCAGTGAAATTCATGAGCATGCATCAATCAAATTCAAGAAAAAGAAAATAAAAAGTCAGGTTGAAAGAGTACTTTGGTAGATTTCCAACACAGTGCAGTGGAAATTCAGCGCGAGGTGGTCAGAATGATGCTTGAGAACGATGTAGACAAGACAGAAATACTCGATCACCGTTACGAACACCATCCAGACTGCATTTCAGTGATTAACGCGAGTAAAATGCTTTTGAAGATGGCCGACAGTGTGTGATCAAACGTGGTGACGATTGAACGCGATGACTTGATGCGCGTTAGGAGCAGGATGCGTCAGTACGCGCTTCGTGACACACTCATCAAAGAACGGTGAAGAAATTGAAACTCAGCGGGTTGCAACGGTGAAACTGCAAACGAGGTACGAAGCTTGTTATGATTCGAAATGAACCGTGCTTAGAGGATCTGCACTAGCGAAAAAGCGTATCCGTGTCAAAACTATAACGCACACAGCTGCCTTAATTATATTCAATTCAAATCTTCACCTTCAAACACCATTTTTGAGTAAATAATGAAGTTGCCATAAATAAAGTCATTCCACGTAAGTGCCGAACACAGTCCGTTCGTTCCGCTTTCTTCTGATCAAAATAGAAATAAGACTCACGGACATGCAGCTTGTTGATAAGTCTTTTTCCTCTTGTAAATCCACAAGTTCGACGAACTCTTTTCCTTTTAAAACATAACAACAGGTCGGTGGGTCCCTCGAAAATTCTTCAAAACGTCGCCAATAATTGTAGAATGAGTTTACCAATATCTTTGAAGTAGATGAAATCCAAAAGGCTTCATTAGGTAAAATGATGGGATTTCATTTCTGAGGTAAATAAACCCACGACTATCCATACACAGGTTACAGGTCTGAATGCCTACTTACAAAACTAACATTCTAAACTCTAGAATCACTAACTCTATGACATTCTAATACTTAAAGGTACAAGTGAATAAAATGACAATTATGAATACTACATATAAGAGGAGATCAAGTCTCCTGGAGAAATGTAGATGGACTAGAATCAAGAAACTCTGTAGTTGCAATACAAAACCTCTAACATCAACATCTAATGCTCAGAAAACAATTTCACTGGATCTTTTCTATACATTAGCAATCTAAGTCTTCCAAGCACAATCCAAAGCAATAGTATGGCTCAGTTATTTAAAGAGGTTCAGAAAACAAAGGGTCTGCAAAAGAGAATCTGGACTAGGCATAAAAGGATGAATAAAACAAGCATTAACATCTTAGAAGCTAAGTCAAAAGTCAGGAATCAGTGATTTCCAAAGTCAAACTTAGGGCAGGAATAAAAAGGGGCATAGATGCAATCCTCTCAATGTCTGTTCAGGGGGCAGTGGGGAATTAGGACTGGGATTAGCAAAAACTCCAAGAGAGTTCTATCTAGGATCTGCAGAAAGGGGTATGACAAAGAAGTCAAGCAGACAATCCGCAAAGAAAGTTTGAAAGAATCTCCCATGCTCAGCCAGAGTAAAGGGTAAGCTATAATCCAGGGGTTGGTAGAGAAACACTTCTTTTGTCACATCATCAATAGAAGTCCATTGTATTCGTTTCAGTTCCAGATTAATTCAACTGTTGCAGACTACAACATCCAGGCAAAACCCACACTAGACATGATAATAACATCTCCTTCACACACTCCGGCTTGAGCATAGTAGTCCTTTCATTCGTCGGCAGGTTTCCCATGTGCTAGTTGTCAAGGCCTGGTTCTCAGATCTTGTTTCTATTGCCAGTACTTGAAACTAACAATGCATGTGAATACCTGCAATAGTTGTCAAGCTAGCAGAACATGCGAGCAGTTTTATGCAGTAAGATGAAATATCGGCCTTCAGAGTCAAGCTAAATTAAACATGTAATGCACTAGTGCACATTTAATATGTGTGTGCACAAATTAATATCAACTAATATGAATTCATGAATGCATTTTAGTTCATGTTACATAAATCATGATGTATAATCACTCAAAATAATCAAACACAAATATGACTGAGAACTACATTTGAAAGTATATACGTATAACATTAGTGCATACATTACATTTTATTTATCATTTGACCTTAGATAAACTCCTACACATATAAAGGGAGTCAATGAATTAAAATCAGATCACTAGGAGCTACAAGGACAATATAACACAAGTTTAGGAATATCGGGTTTCCTCATAAATGAGAATACATTGGGTTTTTTTGGAAATAGTTTATTATGTACTTACGTAACTTACAAGTACGGTTTCACAATAATACTTAATCATACATGCTTCACATCACAAGTCACTCCCTCCGGAGAATTATACAATTGTACCTTATACATTACAATCAGTGAGAAACACAGTTCCGCTTCCTTTATTCACTAATGTCCATCGCTGATTCAACAGGAGGTGGAGCTCAAATGTTCCCTCTAAAATTGTTAAACTTTCCCCACACTTGCTTCCACTTCTGGGGCACCCTCTATGTGTATATACTGCCTTCTCCACCACCATAGCTCCATCCATATCCCTACACCACTCTTGATGCGTTGGAGTGTCCTGCGCCCTCCAGTGTTTAGCGATGTTACGTTTGGCTAACATCATACCCAGCGTTGCCCAGTCTTGAGCTGTGTGGTTAAGGTCTGTCGGTTCCCAGATGTTGAGGCATCTCTTGGGCTCAGGTAACATAGTGACTCAGCTAACGCGTGTAAGTGTGTGCTTAATTCCTCCCCAGTATGTCGCTATCTCTGGGCATTTCCACAGTGTTTGATAAAATGTGCAGCGTGCTCCACATTCCTTAAGCAGAGTTGATTATCCGCCTTTCCTATTTTATGCAGGGTTACTCTCATGTAATAGATTCTATGGAGTACTTTTAGCTGCACAAGTCTTAATTTGAAGGGTATCGCCACCTCCTGTGGGTAAGCGAGAGCCTCCTGCCAATCTGTCTTGTCTAGCTCTCCCACCTCGGCCTGCCATTTTTCTCTCAAAGTGTGCACGGGATCTGGTTGGTTGTTGATAATCTTACGATAAGTTAGGGAAATTGCTTTCTTATCCAAATAGTCTGTTGGGAGCCTATCTTCCAACGGGGAGGCTTCTGGTAGCACAGTGTCCGATGGGATGGCCGCCTTGAGTGCATGCCTGATCTGAGTGTAGTGGAACAATTCTGTAGGCGCCATCTCATAGGTCATTTGGAGTTGAGCAAAGGTGATGACCTCTCCCTTACTCCATAGATCTCCAACTCTTGAGATACAGATTAAGTCCCATTGTTTAAAGCCTCTACTACCACTGAGCATACCCAGTCTCTGGATTTTCCAGAGCGGAGTCAATTGAGTTATCATACCGTCTCAGCCTAGCTTTTTGAGCGATATGAACCATATGCATACCGTATGCGCAGTTTGTCCCATTAGGATTGTCTGTCGGGATTTGTGGTAGAGAGCCCTAATCAATCCATGCGGAATGCCAGCTCCTCCTGGGGGGCATGGAGCCATTGATTGAGCACGATCAGCTGGAGGCCCTGTAATATATTTGTATGTTTGAGAGGGCGATTCCACCATCATACCATCCCTTTACTAATTTATGCATGGCTATGCGGGCTGGCTTGCCGTCCCAGAGGAGGTTACTGACCTCCACCTCAATTGCTTTGAAGTAGGTAAGGGGAACCAGAAACGGGGTATTCTGCAGGGCGTATAGAAACATAGAGAGTGCCATTATCTTGAAGAGTGCGGCTCTACCCAGCAGAGTCAATGGTAGGGATTGCCAATGTTTGGTATCACGGCAAAGCCATTTCAGGGGTTCCAGGAGTTTTTTTTCCAAGAATTCATTAGGCTGCGGCCTAATATAGATTCTGAGATATTTGAAGCACCCCTCTACTACCTGCACTGCACAACCCACCGGCCGTCGCGGTAGGGTGCAGCTGAGGACATACAAGTTAGATTTAGTACAATTAATAGTGTAGCCGTAGACCCTACCGTATGACTCACAGATGTCCAGGAGCCTGCTGAACGATCGCCTGGGGATGCCATATATGGCAGGACTTCATCCGCATATAGGGAGATGCGGTCTTTCCAACCCTCTGTCCAGCGGAGCCCACGAATGACCGGGTCTCTCCTTATCCAGACTTCCAGCTGCTCCAGCACAAGGGCAAACAAGAGCGGTGACAGGGAGCATCCCTGTTGTGTTCCGCGCCCCAAAGGGAAGTCAGCCGAAATGCGGCCGTTTACCACTACGTGCGCCAAAGGTCTTTTGTATATTAACTGGACCCAGGCGCAAAACCTGGGACCTAAACCCATGTGCTTGAGGACCGCAAAGAGGAAGGGACACTCGACCATATCAAAGGCCATACGTGCAGATAAGGATAAGATGATAGCGTTCTTTTGGATGGTGGTTATACGGGCCATCACACTATGCAGGCGTCTCAGGTTTAATGCTGTATTTCTACCCGGTAGGAATCTGGATTGGTCTGGATGTGCTAATTTTGTAAGAAGGGGTTGCAGTCTGGTGGCCGGTGTTTTAGCGAGTATTTTGGCCTCTGCCATTTAGCAGTGGGGTCGCCCGGTAGGACATGCAGTCCTGTGCCGGTTTGCCGGGTTTATGGATAGCAACTATTGTTGCCAGTCGCTGGTCCTTGGGGAGTTCTCCGGCATCCAAGCTGGTCTCATACAGATTAAGCAAGTGTGGTGTGAGCGTAGCCGCTGCTTTTTTATATAGTTCAATAGGTATGCCATTAGGCCTGAGAGCTTTCCCTGATTTTATAGAACCTATGGCCGATGCTAATTATTCGGACGTTAGATCTGCCTCGAGCAGCTGAATGTCTTCTGGTGCAAGCGTGGGCATATGAATATCTTTAAGGAATGCCTGTGCCTCCTCGAGTGTGGCTGTGGCTGTCGGGTATATATCTTTTCATAGTGAAGTGCCAATGTGTTCACTATTCGTTGCGGGTATGTTGTAGTGTCTCCATTGTCTAGTTGTAACTGTGCCACTGAGCGACTTGCTCGTTCTCGTTTATCCAGCCAGGCCAAACACTTGCCTGCCTTATCCCCGACTTTGTAGACCTTATGTTGAGTAGCTGTGAGCCTGGATTTTGCGTACTCCCACAAATAGTCTCTATACTCCTGTTTCTTCAAATTTAGCTTGTGGGTGTCAGTGTGATTCTGGGTATGTGCGGCTTCTGCCTGTCCAACCTCCTTCTCCAAGGCCTCTACTTGTTTCTGTTTTTCTTTTTTGTGACCCATGATTAACAAAATTGCCTGTTCTCGCAGTACTGACTTGTATGCTTCCCAAAGAATTGTAGGGGAGGTTACCGAATGTTCATTTTCGCTAAAATACTGTTGTGTGGTTTTGGCTAGGCCCTTCCAGATTCCGTTTAAAAAAAAAATATTGGGTATATTGGGAATATACGTCACTGACCTGGAATATGTGATGCAAATTTGACGAAAACAGGGGATTGATCAGAGATGCCTCTAGGTAAGTGTGTTACTCCCTCTAGCTTCCCTAAACTATCTGCCAGCATAAGTATGTAATCTATTCTCGAGAGGCTGTTGTGCTCCCCGGAGTGAAAGGTGTATTGCTGTTCTTGTGGAAATCGGGAGCGCCAAACATCTATGAGGCCAAGTGCATCTAGGAATTCTGCAAATCGGGAGTGTTTACCACTTTGGTTTCTGGGGGGCTTACGGTCAAGTGTGTCATTGACCATGGTGTTGAAGTCACCACCTATGTGGAGTTCCCCTTGTAGAAGTGCAAGTAAGAAGGAGCTAAGGGCAGGGAGTGCCACCGAGTGCAGTGGCGGTGGGATATATACAGAAACTAAGTTATATGCACGTCCTTCCCATTGGAATGAGATGGCTGCGAACCGGCCCTGGTCGTCTGTCCATGTCCTGTTAACAATGAGCGGGAATTGCTTTCGAACCAGGATACCCACACATCGTGATCCTGAAGTGAAGAAATCCCACCTATCTTGGGCCTTACATGCAGATTCCACCAAGTGGGACTCTCAAATCAGGGCTACCGCTGGTGCCAGACGTTTAGGGTATTGTAGGACCAGTCCTCTCTTAATGTTATCACAGAGACCATTGACATTCCAAGAGAGTACTGAAAAAGCCTGGCCGGCTACGGTAGGGGTCGTCAGCACTATATTCACCATTTCAAGTGGCATTGTGTCTTGTGCCATTCATCTTATGCACGGAAGGAAAGCAGCTAGGATTATGTGTTAGTAGCACTGTGTGGCAGCATTGAATTAGCATCATGAACTGTTTGTAACATGCAAAATAAAATAGATAAGGAACATATAACTCTACCCACCTTCGCACCCCCCTCCCTGCCTCCCTACATGATGGACTTAGAACTACTCGCCTCCCCAACTGCGCAGAGTGCTTATTTCCCATACCCCGGTACCTGTGTGGGGGGGAGAACAGTCCAGTGACCCCTCCAGAACATTCCCTCCTCTATAGCATAGCTTGTTGGCAAGCTTCTAATGTGCTCAATCATTTAACCTTTGGTGTGAAAAGCGGAAAGTGGGGCAACGTTTATAGTAGTCCAATATTTATACTTGTCTGCTGTTGCCGTCTTGACAAACGTGCGTAGTCCGCTGATTTCAAAACTGTGGTCCCAAAGCGCGTGATCATCACGGCAGCTCTATTCATATGTCAGTCGCTCATGTTCGTGTTATGCTGTGAAGTAGCTACTCCCGTCTGACGACCTAGTGCTGGAGAGGGCCCTTTCACTCCTCACCTCTCGCCACCGCTGACCTCTCTACCGCTCTTGTCTCTGCCGACTCCACTGGTGCCACTTCCTGTGTCTGTTGATTGAATTTTCTTCAAGTCCTTCCAGAGCTCGCTGTTCGACGCCATCCCTCCAGCTATTCCTGGACCTCCTCAGGTGTCGTAAAGAACCAAGTCTTTCCTTCCGCCTCTACTCTTAATTTTGCCGGGAACAGCATGGAGTATTTGAGCTCATGGTTTCTCAGCTCTTTCTTGACTTTCAGGAAGCTTCGTCGTTGTTTCATCACTGCCGCCGTGTAGTCCGAAAAAAATGTCACTGTACTGTTTGGAGCCGTAGCGGGGGGGGGGGCGACTAGCGTTGTCTGAAGGATCAAGTTGCGGAAGATGAAAATGTGGGCAAGTATGGGTCTGAGGGGGCTCCCGGTTTGGGTCTGCCTCCCAGAACTCGATGGGCCCTTTTCACTGAGAAATAATCAGATAGACATCGAGGCTGCAACTGGGGCTTGATGAGGTCTTCAACAAAGAGGTCCAGTGCTGGTCCCCCTGTCCCTTCCGGCACTCCAATGATTCTGACATTATTACGCCTCGAGCGGCCTTCCTGATCATCTAGTTTGGCTGCCATGAGCTTGTTATCTGCTTCAAGTTGACGTACTTGGCGCTGAAGAGCAGACATGTCTTTTGAGACAGTCCCTGTAATTGCTTCAACCTCCGTCACTCTCGTACCCATTTTTTTAAAGTCTGCTCAGATTAGGGAGAGTTCTATGGAGACCGACCCTATTCAGGAGTCTAAGGATGCATGCACTTTATTCCACATACTCATAATGTCCTACAGCGTGACCTCTATTGGTTCTGGGGTTGTGGGGCTCACCACAGGGGTGGGTTCGTGGTCAGACAGTTCAGTTGTTCCTTTGGCTCAGGCATACTTGCCCTGCTTTGTTTGATGCATGCTGCGCTGGCCCCTTTCTCCCATTGCAGCAAGTCTCTACCGATGTCGCGTTGAGTGGCATGGCAGGAGGTAGTACTCACCGCTGCCTGGCTGTGTGATTGGGAGCCACACGCGGCCTTTTGGGGTTTCCACCTCTTGCCAGTTGTGTCAAGTACTCGCTGCCACTACTGGAGGGTTGCAAAGAGCTCATATGACTGACTGTGTCCGTTGTCTATTTTTTCCCTCCTGGCATGCTAGTAGGCCTGGTGATCCTCCTCTGGTAACGTTAACGCTGTTTCAAGATGGCCACTGCCCATCCCTTGGAGCCGAATCGCGTGCCGTTATCTTCTCCTTTGAAACAGTGGGGGGAGAGGTTACCACTCAATGGGCTGCAAACCTCGGAGTCTCTACTGGTGTGGACTCTCTACCGGTCCTGTACTACTGTCTCAAGACTGCTTGTTCTTTAAGCGGCTGTATTTCTTGCAGTGCCTCGCTTATGGTCACCCTGGTGCAGGGTGTGCCCTTAATGGTGGGTCTCTTGGGTGCTTGAGCGCACTGCCCAGAAATAATGTCCCTGGGGGAGGATACTCACCGTGCCTCGGACCATAGAGGCCGGCTGGACCTGTTCTCGTAGCGCATTTTGCCAGCGCACAGGCAGTTCCCGGGGTGGTACTGGGACGCTGCTTCAGACTGTGCCGTGTCTGACTAGTCAGGGCAATTGCGCTACCCCACCGGTCTTCCGGGACCGTCACTGACCTGCGCTGGTCGGCCGCTTCCTCTGGCCACACAAAAACTGCGTCCGGGCTCGGGTCTCACTGCCTTCGCTCGCTCAGCTGCAGCTGCACTCGAGACCCCGGCTGCAGGTCAAGTCACAGGCCGCGTCCCTTCACGTGGACGTAGGCTTGCCTGTATCCTTTTTTCAGCAACCAAGGGCAGCACGATTGATGCCGCACCACGTCTGCCACATTTTCCACTACTTTTGGTACCTTTGTGCCAGAAGATTAATAGTCGGATTGATAGGGCTGTCTGTTAAGCCACGGTGCCTCTCTAGGCAGCAGCCATTTCCTTCAGCTGCTAGCCATGCCCCCCTAGAGAGAACATTTTTAGAGAGCAAGGATGGTCATACTATTAATCGAACTTCATTAAAACATCTTAATTCGCATGGTTGTTGTGAGTAAATTCTCTAATTTCTACAATAAATGCATTTTTCTGTATTATCGGTTGTACTCTTTTCTCACAAATCATTGAATCAAGTAAGAAATGTGTGCAAGGTGCACATTCATGTTACCTCACTGTGAGCACATGAGTACATCACATCAACAACTCATTCTGTTACACCTTTAAAATACCTGTACAACAGCAAGTTCATGACACTCATCATCAACATCATGTACATTTGAAGCAACTACACTGGATTACAACAATTGGCGTTATTAAACACATAACTCATTGAAACTGTTAAGTTCACAATGTCAAAAGGCCAATGGCCAGTCCATGTCAGGAGTCCTCCCAGGGTGAAATGTGACAAGTTGTCACCCATGGCTTGCCTGCACTGCTAGGGGCAGGGGACATCTCCCCTTGGAGGGGCATACACAGGGGCAGGCCAGGCACAGCAGGGACAGGATCAGGGGACAGCAGAATGGGTCAGGGGAGGGCTGGTGGGTGCAGGAGTGCCACTGGCAACTGCAGCGGAGGTGTCTGACACTGTAGGCGCCGTCACCACGGCAGGGGCCAAGTCCAATCAGGTGTGTGCTGACATCAATGCACGGCCCAAGTCAGACGGGGTTCTTACCGCTGATTTGCATGCACAAAATGGCAGGCACCGCGCGGTGCCTGTCATGTTGTGCATGCAAATGCAAAGGGGGGTATCATAGGTACCCCCCATGTGCACCCCCCACCCCCTAGAATTCCTGGGGGCCCGCTGCGGGCCCTCAATGGCAAGGACTGCATGCCTTTTCGTGGCAAAGGCAGCTTTTCGCTGCCATCCTAATATGGTTGGTGATGTCTAACAGACACTGCCACATTAGCAGGCCCAATTTCCACCCGGTCACCTGTGTGACTGGCGGAAAACCGGCGGACGGTCTTTCTGTCCGCCGGTGTCCCCCCACCATACTAATATAGCGGGGGGGAATTGGGTGGCGGGCACGGAAGGATGTAGGGGGATCACCACCGCCATGCGGGCGGTGGCGATCCGCCCTACATCCTAATGGACCCCTATGTCCAAACATAAAAATCGTGACTGTGACTTCGTCCAGTGGCTCACCGATGATGACAGCTCCTCCTTGGACACCTCTGGCTGTCTTGCCTCCTGAACTTTACCTTCTCAAACATGTTTCTTAAACATTTCTTGCTAGTCTGAAGGTAAGCAGAGACTGGGCTAATTCCACCTTGTATCCGAACAGCGTTCCATTGTCGTCAGCCATTACTTTGGACTTTGTCCTAGTCTCGCATGAATAGATGTCCGCTGTTGGTGCTTTGATAACTCCGGTTCTATTTGTTGGTTTTTGCCATTCTGGTGTCAAATAATTTATAAAATTGTACTCTATTTATCCAGATTGGTGTTGAATTTTTTCTTGTGGTGTGTTTTCACTTTATTACTATTTGAAGTGCTGCATAAATCCTGTACACATTTCCTCTAAATTAAGCCTGACTGCTTTTATGCCAAGCTACCAAAGGGTGAAGCACAAGTTAATTTAATGACTTTTGTGGTTCACCCTGACAGGAATTGCAGCTGTTGCTTGAGAAGAAACCCAATTTCACACATTAATGAACACCCTAACTTTACTACTCCTAAACTGAGAAAAATCCTAACTTTAAGACTTTCGGTATTCACAGAAGGCATTTAGGAGTCCTAAAGTTAGGAGTCCTAACTTTACTACTCCTAAACTGAGAAAAATCCTAACTTTAAGACTTTCGGTATTTACAGAAGGCATTTAGGAGTCCTAAAGTTAGGACTCCTAACTTCAGTGAATACCGAAATGAGTAAGTGCCCTCTGTGAATAACAAAATGGTAGTAAGTTTAGGATTTTGTCTTAAGTTAGTTCTGTGAATCGGGCCCAGTAATTTTGGGCGATTGAATGAAAGATAGGTGCATGCAAGTGGTTTCTGGAGCATGAATAATACTGTACCTTCCAACAAGGGCAGCTCCGTAATATGACCGTGCAAGATTGGCACGCAAAAATTTTGGTGCAACCACACAACCTGAACTGTCCCTCCATACTCCTTCCGGAATTTCTGGGCACTTTGCACAATTCTGCTTTGTCCAGTGTTGTTATTCCACTTCAGAGTCTTACTCCTGCAATAAAGACAGATCCTTTAGAAAGGGAGCATGAATCAAATCTGTTTGTACAACATAGATATCAGCTTCTTTGGTGGTGAAAAGCATCCAGGGTATTTCCCTGAGAAACTTCATCATGAGAGTTTTGATGGGCAGCACATTTAATAATCACTATTCTGAATGGAACAACCAAAGCAATCTGTTTTTTGTTTATTTTTATGTAAAGGCCATTTTTAATTGTGATGTCAGTAGAAGTTAGAAAATCCCTATGCATCCAGAGAAGCCCAAAGTCATATGCAACTCCAAACACATAGTTTGAGTTTCTAAATACAGTTACAGTCTTTTCCTCAGCAAGGATACACACTTTGGTAAGAGCAACAAGCTCGGGCTAAGAGTTAAAACCTGACAAAGCTCTAGTGGGTATGGTAAAAGAGGTCAAAGACCAAGGGAAAACACAACTACGTGAGCAGAAGGGCTATAGATATCCTGCCACTAGACCTGAGAAAGAGCGGGTCAGCAAAGGAATTTATGCACAAAATGTGGGTTTCCCTCTCATTTTCCCAATCATCGGGTGTGTCCTGCAAAAAATGCCGCTTGTCACAAATGTTGTAAACAAGGACACTTTGCTAAAGTGTGTAATTTAAGGGGAAATGTTAGTATGGCTTATATTGAAGATGACAAGAGTGACATGTCGATGGATGTGGTTAGTTCCATGAATGATTTGATGTTTGTGGTCAAAGAGGATTCGGATGATTGTGTGGATCCTATCGTGGATTTGATTGTCAATGGAAAATCCATTTGTTTGCTGGTTGATTCTGATGCTCGTATGACAATGATTATCGAGGAATTGTTTGAATGCAATTGGGTGGATAAACAACTTGAACCTCCAGACAGAAATCCGGTCTCGTATGAGGGCAGCAGGATTGAATTAAAAGGATTTTTTGAAAATAGTTTGATCTTCAAGGAGAGGTGCATTTGGGGAAAGGTTTATGTAGCGAAGAAAGGATTAAATATTTTGGGTTGGTACCGCCAGGGGCTGTTTGGGATGACCCTCAAGCACCAAGGAACGGGTTTCTGTAGTGGATAGAATTTCCAGGGTGATGGTTTGTCTCACTGGGCTCATAGGTTCGGGGGGTGTTTGCTGACAAGTTGGGGCACATTAAATGGTTCAAACATATTATCAAAGTGAAGGATCAAGCAGTTCCTGTTATACATAAATTGCGCAATGCGCCCTATAGCATCAGAGATGATTTAGCTGAGGAGTTCAAGAGGATGTGTGAGACAGGGGTCCTTGAACCAGTTGAGTCTTCTTTATGGTTGTCTCTGTTGCCCGTGGCCAGCAAGAAGAATGGGAGTCTCAGGGTATGCATTGATTTGCGCAGTTTGAACAAAGAAATATGGGTTGGTTCTCATTCGCTTCCCCGTATTGATGACATACTCTCCAAGTTTGCAGGTTCAAAGTTGTTCTCTAAGATAGACCTATCCTCTACATACCATCAGGTTGAGCTGGATGTGAGTTGCAAGCATTTGGCGGCTTTTGTTTCTCCGGTTGGAACCTTCCAATTCAAGTGGATGCTATTTGGGCTTGCCTCATCAGCCTCTGTTTTCCAGCGCATCATGGAAAAGGTTATGGAGGGTATTGAATACACTGTGGTTTTCCAGGATGATATATTGGTGGCTAGGAAGTGCAGGGTATCGTGTGACAGAAATATTACTGAAGTTTTGAATAGGCTTCAGGAGAAGGGCATTGTTGCCAATAAACTCAAATGTGTGTTTGGTGTGGAGTCTATCGAGTATTTGGGACATCTTATTTCTGGTGAAGGGATTCAACCGAGAGAGGGGTTTATTGATACCATTTTAAAAGTTCCGTATCCTAAGTCCAAAGAACAAGTGTCTTTGTTTTTTGGGCGTCTGTGAATTTTATACCAAGTTAATTTCCAATTTTGCTGCCAAAACTGTTCCTTTACGAGAACTACTCAAAAGGAGAGTTATATTTCTTTGGGATCAAGTGTGTCAAGATGAATTTAATCAAATCAAGCAAGAGCTTGGGACCTGTAGGATTCTGACTCCTTTTGATCCTTTGAAAAAGTGCATTGTCTTGGTTGACGCAAGTTTGGATGTCTTGGGTGGTATGATAACACAAGCCAAGCAGGGCAAGGAGCATACTGTTGGGTTTGCCTCTCAGGCATTATGTCAGAGCGAAAAAAAATTACTTTGTCATTGAGAGAGAGCTTTTGGCTTGAAGCTGGGCTGTTGAGAGATTTAAGACTTTTTTGTGGGGGAAGACTTTCAAGTTGTTGACGGATCACAAGCCTGTCATTCCCACCCTGAAGGGGCTTGTGGTTAAAGAGCACACCCCAAGGATTGCAAGTTCTAAATTGTTACAGTACAATTTTGTGGTAGAGTATATTCCCGGCGGGAGAATCACGAGGGCAGATTTTCTCTCGAGGTCACCATTGCCTTTGGGGGAGTGTGAGTTACTAGGGTGTGATGAAAATGAAGAATGTTTGATTGCTTCTATTGATGTTTGTAGTGTTGGTTGTTGTGATGTAAAGGAATGGTTTGATGGAGTGGAGGCTGATCGTGTGCTTAAAAGAGTCAAGTAACATATTGTTCAGTGCTGGTCAAAAGAGAAGCATTTGGATGCTGAGCTCCTGCTATTTGCTAAGATCGCTGTTGAACTTACATAGAAGGGTAGTGAGATGATCATGCGGGGTGCCAAGTTTATTCCCCCTGAGTGTTTAAGATCTTGCATCATTGACGCTGGTCATGAAGGCCATCTTGTGCAGACAAGCACAAAAAGGAGGATTCGTGCTGTCTATTTGTGGCAAACCATGGATCACCAGGTTGATGATGCCGTCAGGGGTTGTGTCATTTGTTGTTTAAGTGACAAGGATATCAAAACGGTCACTTCTCCCGTACAAGTGGTGGAAATTCTCAGTGGACATTGGATGAAATTGGCTGTCGATTTTGTTGGACCCTTCAAAGCTTTACATAATAGGTATAAGTTTTCCTTTGGTAGTAGCCGACTATTACAGCAAGTGGTGGGAGGTGTATTGTATGGTTGATCCTAACACCAAGGAGGTCATTAGATTTTTTCAGTCTTTTTTCCAGAGAAGGCTTTCCTAAGGAATTAGTGTCAGACAATGGGGTGCAATTCACTTTAAGAGAAATGTCTGATTTTCTTCGCAATCTGGGATTGTGCATCACCGGGTTGCTCTATATCACTCACAAGCCAACGGTTTTATTGATCGCATGAATCGTATTCTAGTTGAGTGTGTACAGTGGGCTATTTCCAACAGGGTGGAGGTTAAAGAAGCCGTGCAGAGCATGTTGTGGGTTCATCGCACCACTCCCAGTCCGGCTGTTTGGAAAAGTCCTTTTGAGTTGCTGCGTGGAAGAGTTGCTACGTTTGATATGTGTCCAGCTTGGATAAGAAAATGGGGTTTGTGTTTTAAAGCTGGTTCTTCACATTTTGATGTGGTGGAAGCTAGTATGTTGCGCAATACCTTTTTTTCAGTCATCTTCTAAGAGTGCCAAGGTTGCTTCTGGTCTGAGCTCCAAAGTTCTGGTGGGTGATTGGGTAAGAATTAAGTACCTCCCAGTTTTCCCAAAGGATTGTCAATGCTCGGTCTTCCTGTTCGGGTGGATGCCACTTGTCAATTTGCCATGAGAGTCAATGGGGAGGGTTAGTGGAATCTCTCAGAAATCTACAAGATCCATGTTGGACTTAGCCCTGCTTGCAGGGTCATCCTGAACTTTTTTGCCTTCCCCCTAGCCTTTTTGCTGTTGTGGAATAAGTGGTTGTAGGACGTAGGACACTTTAGCGCTGGTTAGCAGTGCCAAGTGTGTGTGCTTTCTGCCTTACATAGGCTTATATTAGGTAACCCCATCCTTTAGGGGACATCTCCCCCATGGTAGGAAATGTATATGCCATGTGTGGTGTGAGAGGAAAATAATAAATGCGGTGCAATGGTGTACGAACCTTTATTTTCACCATTGCAGAAACTGCACTTCTAAAATGGACGCCATTACTGTGTGGTTGTGCCGCCTGCCTGAGGTGGGTTGCCAGTCTAGTTGTCTGTCGCCCAGCCCCCAGCTCTTGGTGGGAAGTCTGGCAGGCAGGGTGTTCTACACCTCACCCACAGTGACAGTTGGGACTGGAACTGCCAGGAGCCTTCTAGAAGGTTCTAGCCCTTTCTGGTAGGTGGGGTGAGTGGGGTATATATAGGGGGCTGTGCCTCCATGTGACAGACTGAGCGTGGATTTGATTGAGAGGGGACACTCTGCCAGGAGGTACAGCTGAAAGGGCCTGTGTGCTGGCCCCTGAGCCCATCTGTACCCCTCTGCTGTCCACAGGGCCCTTGCTGGAGTAAAGACTGCTATGTCAGGAGGAGTGCCACTTTATGGGAGTTGACCGTTTCTAGAAACTGCTGTCCTGTACCGATGAGTGCCCACTGCCTGCTGATCTTGCCCAGCATTGCTTGCTTGCTCTCCTGCCCCAGCGCCTCGTGAGCGTTATCATCTGGTTGCCTTAACTCCAAGGTGGTGAGGAGCGTGGGCGCTACTCCCTCGGGTGGGACCCTGGGACTGTGAGCCGTCTAGCGCCTTGTGAGCGCTGCCTCCAGCACCTGCCCAGGAGAAGAAGGTGCATGGGTCCTGCAGCGCTGTGCTGCCAGAGCGCTATATTCGCAGTGACGGTGCTCTGCTTGCCGTCTAGCGCCTCATGAAGTGCTGCAACTGTTTTCCAGCCCCCAGGACTCTTAGTCCTGCATTCCTGGACTGAGCGCTGCCACCAGCACCTGCCCAGGAGAAGAAGGTGTGTGGGTTCTGCAGCGCGTGCTGCCAGGGAGAGCTGGTGGTTTTAAAAGCACAGCGGGAGTCTATCCCGCATTTTGCCGCCCTTGCGGGTGCCCACCCCGCGTTATTACCGCCTTGATGCTCATTTGAAACAAGCGGGTGCCCACCCCGTGTGCTGAATATTTAAAAACCAAGCGGGTGCCCACCCCGCGGATTTATGGTCACGTCAGCGGGAGTCCATCCCGCACTTTAATCGTGCCGCAAATCACCGGAAGACGAAGCCTGACTGTGGGCGGGGCCTAGGGGAATCGTCCGGAGCCTCGCGGACGTCCCATTCATGTCCCAGGAGGGGACCCGGGTGAAGCCAGGAGAGGAGACAGCCTCAAGAAGGCGGGAGCATCCAATGGAGAGTCCCCACAGTGGAGCCTCGTGGGCTCCGGTGGCTGCAGGGAGGACCGGAAGCCCTGTGCTGCTCCCCGGGGACGCCGCTGAGTCCGCAGCCACCGAGGAGCCAGAGCGGCACATCTCCATTCCAGCAGCATGCCTCCTGCCAGCAAGAGGAGCGGAGCAGAGACAGGAGCAGCTCTGCCGGGATTCTGTTGAGTGGGGATGGGATCCGGCTGCCGCCCCAGTGATGGGGGGCCAGTGCTGCATTCTTCCCCAGCGGCGCCGCAGTGGTGGGCCGCTGCAACGAAGGGGGGTGACTTTTGTTTTGTAGAGCCCCAGAGCAGGGCTCTTTTCCCTCCCAAAGCACTGTAAGGGCCAGCACCAGTGCTCGTGGGTCTCCACAGCGGTCCGCCGGACAGTGCCCGCTGCAACGGTAGGCTTCTTTGATCTCTGAGTCCCGAAGGGGGGGGGGGGGTTCTAATGGACCAGTGCCTCCCTGATTGATTTCCTGAACACAACTGCCCCGCTGGACAGTGGGCAGTTGCAACGGCATGCAAGCCTGTTGTTGAGAGTCCCCGAGTAGGGGCTCCCCAGGCGCAGTGGCGCCAAAGACTAAACTGCAACATTTGGGCAATTATTGTTGGTATGCCACTGGATGCGCTAACGCTTTTCCGCCCATGTGATCATGCAGTTACACTGATGGTTTTGCGCCTAGTGTGTTTAAGGCCTAATATTACCGCCATTCCTAATGCATTTATGCTAATGAGGGTCATGCCTAATGCTAACCTGAGATATGCCTAAAGTGATTAACGCTCACCTGCGTGGTCTTGCCAGTAGCTGCTGGCTGTTACAATTTTAATGCTGTTGGAATGTATGCTTAATGAGATGCCCCGTGCTATGCCTACTACCTTTATCTGGTTATGTCTAGGGCAGTGATGGAGGGTACATGGGGTTACCGTGCTATTCATGAATGTCATGCTATGTCACATGCATATGTTTAGGCCGACTCTGATTCATGCAAATGTGGTTCATGCTCATGGTGTAGGCCTCATCTGAATAGAGTTATGCCTAATGTCTTTTTCGGCCTAATGGTGGCTCATGTTTTCAGGCTACTGCAATGATGCTTTATTTTTATGCCTAATGCTCATGTGATTTGTATTAGCGTGATCTATGCCTAGCCCTACTGGGATTTTCTTCTGCATAAGGTGATGCCGCTAAGTTAATTTCTTTCACCTCACAGGTACGGACTGATTACGTCTATTATTACTAATGGACTTTCATTCATCCTGTGTACTGGTGATGGTTCTGGCAGCGGCCCGATTGGCCCTGCCTTGTAAATAGTCCCCCCTGTAGAATGCTACCCGGTGCCAGTTGGCACAGTGTTACAACTGTGATTGCCTTATGACGTGTTCTGCATAATACATATGCTGGTTTTTTCCACCTAAACTGGTGTGGTCTCTTTTTGTAGTGTGCCCGGTGTGTCGCCTGTGAGTGTGCTGCGCAGACGCTTTACACAATGCCTCAGAATTTGGCCTACCCGCTCCGCACCACGCTACCCTGTTTTTAACAATCCCTAATCAAGTGGTTCGGCAATTGGGTCATGAGGTTGAGTCTTCAGATCCTCGTCGGAGTGAATCCAGTGCCAACATCCATGGGGGCTCTTCTCAATCTTCCTATATGCGGAGGAGTGGTAGGAAAAGTGTTCCACCTAAACGCATGAATTTGTGAATTGGTTTTCTTATTATGTTGTGCACTTATGTGTAAGTTTCTATTGTGCTCTTGTACTTTATTATTGTGCAGATTATTTTAGATGTGTGTATTTTCTTAAGAACATTACTCTTGCGATTGTTTTCTTTTTTGTTTCTCCTTCTCTTATAATCTCTATTCTCTTTCTGGTTACTGCTAGTTTTTATTTATTTCCCTTGTGTTCTCTTTGTAAAGAAGGGAGATGTTGTAGTAATCAGATGACCTGTTTCCCCTATGTTAACCTGGTGCTATGGTTATAGAATGTTGATATTTTAAATGCCAGGGACTGTTGTGTGTGTTCCCTGGAAGCTGTGGAGATGAACGGTCATTAAACAGAAGGCTTCCTCATTTATCTGGCCTGGTGTGGTTAATTCACCAAGGTTTCCTAATCTTTCTTCACAGCTTAAGAAAAGATGGAATGTTATTCCATAAACCCTCAAGAAAGCTTACTCCATGCCAGTTGGGATCCACCAAATTAGATAGTGAATAGGAATTGACTCTCTTCACAGATGAAAATGGAAAAGCAGGCAGAATTTAAATCCATCTCTGTGCACCCTTGGGCATTAGCATGGATACAAGAAAGGATGGTAGCAGGGTTTGTATTACTGGGAAGGGAGAGATAACGATATTACTGACGGCACTGAAACTTTGGATCAATCTAAACACACTGGTCTTTACTGCCTTTTTGCTAGTGGCAATAGGAGTATTATATCTGCTAATAATTGGAACTAAAACATGTTGCTTCATATGGTCTGTGATGACTGGTCAAATTCCTGCTTTGGCTTCAGGTTTACAGAATACTGTAGACCTGGCTCTTCGGATGACCCCAGCACTGAACGGAGCCGCCTCTTCACCCCCCAGCGCCTTGAGACCCTCATGGGTGAGTAGTTGCACTTTACCAACCCTGATTGATTGATTGGTTGAATGTGGCAACTTCATCATTGGATTTATTTTAATTTTGAGAGGCTTAATTAAAAGCTGCTTGACTTATCATTAGCCCCTGTGGACCATAACGTGGAGAGCACTTTTGCAAGCAATTCAGATAGATCATTAGAAATGTTAGAATTCTCAGCAGGAGTTTGGCACTCAGTTTCAGACAACAGGGCAAATACGTCTTGTTCCTAGCTCTGTGGTACATTAGGGTAGACTCCTTCCCTGTGAAAAAATCAGTACAGTTCAATTTACACAAAATATCATAACCCAATATGTTAGCTGGGGAGGTAGGGCTTAAAAGGAAACATACTTGTGTCTGATGGGGCTAACAGTTATAAAAATAGGATTAGAAATATGGTGCGGCACTGATAAAATACAGACTGTGCATAAGGACAAACCCGAGTGAGGTAATGAAGGCAATTCATAAGTTCTTAGAAAAGGTTTTCAATTTATCATAGACTCAACATAAGACATATCTGAGGTATGGGAAGCAAAGTGTTTAGGGTACAGTCAGTAGATTAGATTTCTGACTGGCCTAGAATTCAGGATATGGATCTTGTGTGACCTTCTTAAATTCCGGTGAGTCGGATGAATGACGCACATTTGAAACAACAATGGGGCAATCCGTCTTCAAATGTCCCTATTGCCCACTAGTGAAACATGGCAATCTTGCTCCTGAAGCTTCTACCCAGCCTCTCCTGTTTGCTCTCCTCACTTGACCTCCTCCCTGAACCCCTCATTCCCCTTTTGGAGGAGCTCTGCAGCCCTTCCTCTTGTCATTGTAGAGACATTAGCTTAGATTCTACCGACATGTTCTTGAATTCCTGAGATACAATGTAATAATTTGCTACCTGTGAGGAAAGCAGTTTATTATATGGTGTGGTTGTGAGACCTTACAGCAGGGGTCTTCAATCTGTGGGGTGCGACCCCCGGGGAGGTCGTGGAGTCGGGGTAAGGGGGTTGCGCCTTCCAGCGGCACTTCTGCTTGGAACTGCCTGACTCTAGAATCCAAAACGTTTACCCTTAGTTTTGGATTCAAAACAGTGCATTACAAGGAGCTCTCTGATTGGCGGACAGAAGACTGTCCTCCAATCAGAGAAACTGCAGGATGCACACCAGGAAATGCCAGGAACTGGGGCAATAAATATGCACCTGCGGAGTGTGGAAGGCTCTGGAGTGCTGGTGTCCTCTTCGCGCTTCTTCCTTGTGCCTGCCTTTGAAATCCGATCTCCCGGCTGTTTCCTGGTTTCCAAGGCAACCGGAGCTTCACAAAACTTGTAAGTAAAGCTGGCTTTTAACCCCTCAGAGACACACACACACAAAGGATAGGAATTTCTTTTTTGATTCCAAAAGTGCAAATGTACAACATGATACTGTGATGGAGGCATTTTTTTGAATGCACGCATATCTGAAGCTATGTGATTTCTAGCAAGCTGCGACACACACATCATTTGTGAGAATAGCAACCTGAAGAGCGATCTACGCAGGCTTGTGGCAATTTGGTGCATAGTTTTATGGCACTTGAATTACCCGGTGATGATTTAAGAAAATTGTAGTGATCACTCCAGGCTGATTGTGATGTTTCAGGAGGATTTATTCAAGTTGGTTACAAGATGATTAATACAGTAGTATTCAGCCCCACCAGGAGCAGCCAGCAAGGCGCTCAGCCCTTCTCCATCTGTGTACTTCATACACAAACATTCTATGTTACATCATCTCAAGAGTGTTCCACTGGTGGAGCAGTGGATGACATGTAAAACATAATAACCAAGATACTACATATCCTCCTTTCTTCCAGAAAGAGAACAGAAAAGAGAAATATGGAATCAGATGTAGAAGCTAGAAGAACAAAATAGAGAGGAGAGGACTAGAGAGAAACAAAGCAAAAGTAGAGACAAAGAAAGCAACCAAAAATCTTAAAGAAACAGATAAACATAACCTGTTTCCCATCCTCCTTTCTAATAAATGAGAGAAATAAATAAAGAGAAGAAAAAGAAACCATCAATGAGTACTCTCTGTACACCAACTGGCCAGGTACGTATGCGAGAGAGCAATCCACATCAGGAGAAAAGAAAATGACAGAGAAGAAGAGAAATACAATATAAAACTCCTTCTTCTCCATACTATTGTAAACATTTGAGTTTCAAATAAAATAGACAAGTACTGGGCTACAGTGTTGTAAAAGAAAAAGAAAACAGAATAGAGAAATGCCCAGTCTAACATGGACCAATGCACTATAGTTAATGGGTAAGACCCAAAACCATACACCCAAGAGGGTAACAGATGAACGTGCAGAGGTAACAACAAGAGAAAATCAAACTAATGTGCACAGTACAATAAAACAAACAACCTACACTAGACACCTTAAGAAAGGTAAGAGCGTGCACTGAAGTGAAGGTTTGTAAATGTAATGACATGTCCGTAAGGACGCACCTTGACAGGAGGTACAATGTTATGCACAAAACGGTGGGGAGATCCAACAAACATACCTCTGGAGAGGTCAAGAGTTTGTGCATTGTAGATGCGAGACAGAAACCATGCAACGTGTGAACTTAGATAGGTGTGCACTGAAAAAGAGACAAAGACCTCGTGAAGAGGTCAACGTTGTGCACTAGAGTAGCAGGACAAAAACTCTTGCGAGACACCTCGTGTAGAGGTAAGAACAATGTGCACTGTAAAGACGGGACTAAAATCCCTGTGAGGCACCTCGTGTGGAGGTAGCAACAATGTGCACTGTAAAGACAGGATTAAAACCCCTGCGAGACACCTCGTGTTGAGGTAAAGATTGCGCACTGTGTGAAGGTAAAAACCTTAGACACCCTAAGTAGGGTAAAATGTAAAGCTAGACATTGTGCACTGTAAAGGTAAAAATGTTGTGCACTGTACTACACTAAAATTATTGTGCACAATTAACTTCGAAAAACATTGTGTACTGTGTTAAGGAAAATGGAGGTCCATTTTTGTGCACTGTAGTGACAGGTAAACTATCAAGACTGAAACCCAGAAGCATGCGCTGAAGTAAACAGACATTGTACACAGTGTGAGGTAAGTGTAAAATTATAGTACAGTCATCGTGGGTAGAGACAAAAGCATTGTGTACTATAGAGCTGTTATAATATGTTAAAATACTCAACAAAATAGCAAGCATCACTGCCTAAGGTGTGCCTGTCACCGTGATCCAATGAGACAGGCGTCCAAATTAGGAGAAAAGAACATTGTGGAAACAAAACAGGTCCAGAAGACTTGCCACATGCAAATTACTTTGTAGGTGATGCAGTGCCCTATGAAAACCAGAGGATAATTGGGATTGCCATAACAAAAGTACTTTGCAGCAGACATATCAGATTGAATATTGAAAAACGAAGGAATTGAGAACTCACCACCCGATTTGAAAATAAAGTACAGTGTCCATGTCTTTGCCCCAAAATGAAAAGCTAGTCTCCTGCAGCAAACTCACTGTTGGCAGAGGCACGGAGTAAAATCCATAATGATCTTCCAAAAAGGCAGTCGCCACACAAAGGCTAAGTGAAAATAACAAACGCCAGCAATATAACTGCCAAATAACTGCCATTGAGAACGTGGTTGGCAAAAAGTACGATGCAACGGAAATAGACGTTCCAATCACAAGATGGCGGCACGTTTTCAGCGCTGTGCCGGGTGGCTCACGGCACGCTGAAGCAGCTGGGCGTCCATGAGCAGGAGCGAAGAGGCTGTGACGCATGAAGACGGCTACGCTGAGGTGGAAGACGTCACAGGTGGAGCGATGAAGGCATCGTAGGAATTAAATTAAGAAAAAGGATGATCATTAATATCAAACTGAAAACTGGGAGAAAGGTATAGGAGGCAGGAGGGCTGAAAACTATAACTCACTGAGGATCCACACGGTGTCATGCTGTAAAGTACGGTGGCACCAACAACTTTTTACCGTTTGCACTTATTTGGAAGGAATGGAGGGACTGTTTTGATGTGTATGTAATAGTTAATGTAGGTACGTTTACAAAAAAAGAGAAAGCAATCAATTTCAAACAATTACCTCCTTAACTGATAGAGAAAAAATGAGGAACTTTATCGCCTATAGTTAGTTGTATATCAAAAATATTTCAATTATTGCAAAAGAAAAATATGTTGTAGAGCGGCACAAGTTTATAAGCAGAAGATAAATTGTGGGGGAACCAGTTGATAGCCACATGGCAGCATTGAGATCGTTTAAAGATGTAATTCCTTACTGACGAGATATTAAGAAACGTGTTAGTTCAGCAAACAAATAACAAAAAGGTGCAGGAAAAATAATTACTCATATTTCACAATAAATTTAACATTAGACATAGTGGTGGAGATAGACTGCACTCGGATGGAAGAAACCTCACAGTGAATAAAGGGATTGGCAATGGTTGAAGGGGGTCAAATGCATTCCCAAGAGAGTCAAGTTAAATGTAAGAAAAACGCAATGGGGTCTATTATGATGTCGGGCGGATCGCCACCGCCCGCACGGCGGTGGCGATCCACCTGACATCCTCCCCCGCCCGCCTCCCATTTTCCCCCTGGCATATTATGATGGCGGGGGGTACCGCAGCGGACGGGAAGACCGGGCGGAAAAGGGTTGACTATGGTGGCGGTGTCCAATAGACACCGCCATCCATATTATAATGTGAGCGGGAAGCAACCTTTCTGTGGCAGCGTTGCCACCACGGAAAGGCACGCAGATTCCTCAGTTGGGGGCCCGTCGCAGGCCCCCAGGATGTTGGGGGGCCACATGGGGGGTACCTATGGTACCCCCCTGCATTTGCATGGACGACATGGCAGGCACCGCGCGGTGCCTGCCACGTTGTGCATTCAAATGCACAGATATCTTTTTTGCATTGCGGTGGGTGCTGCTGACAGCACCGCCCGCCGCAATGCAAAAAATGCGGAATGCGCCAGCCAATGTGGCGGGCGCATCCTAATTGTACATGCGGGACCGCCGCACACATAGCGGGCAGTCCCATTTTTAATAATATTTTTCAGGCTCTTTCAAAGAAAAAGGTGTAAAGTATTAAGACGTACCAAAGCAGCTGAATAAGAACGAAACACAACATGAAGAGACTCCAACACCAATTTATAAAAATAGGTCCAATTTTTATCAATTAGTTAGGCCCCAAAACAAACAAAGTCCACCAGAGGGTTCCAGAGATATAAATTATTAACCAACTAATAAATCACTGCTTTTTAGTTGAAACGCAAACAAGCAGTGACAACTACTGTGGTTAACGGTTTACTTTGGAAACTTTTATAAATGTGTAAACTACTATTCTGGCCCACTTTGGGCCACCAGCTCCAGCAGGGAGTCACAGGTGCCAATGAAGCTTGATTTGAAAGTTATCTAGCACTCATAATAGTCTAAAGTATGGTTATAGGTTCTATGAGCGAACCACAATAGACTTCAATTGAGTGGTCCTCATTCAATGGACACAGGATATTAAGATGCTGAAAGATGCTGAGGATGCTGATCCGGTGATGGCTGCCTTTCTGGGACTACTCCTCAGACCACAGCCATGGAGAGATGACTTTGGCCACAAGGGTCGGTGTCCCTCAAAGTCTATTTGAAGTACAGCCAAAAACTAATTGCCACTGGTCTGCTGATCTCCGGTAACAGCAAACCAGTGGGTTCCTTTAACTGTGGTTGGGGTTAACTACTGTCTTGGGTGACCAAACTGCCCTCCAACATCTCTCCTGGTTCCAGCAGACTCAGGCAACCTTTGAGAGTTGATGCTCGGTCTCCTAGGCTGTATTTCGGCTGTCAGTGGCAGTCAGGCAATTTTGGTTACCAACTCGCCAAGGCAAGCTTCTTCAGCTTTTGTGCCATTGTAGCTATATAACAGGAAGTCAGCCAACTGACTTTTTGAGTCACTTCTTATGTCTGAGGCTCGGGGATGACTTTTTGGCAAGCAGGACACCACAGGCACAGTTCTCTCTTTGCTAGCCCATGAAGCAGCAGGTGCAGTCTAGTCTTAGTGCAGCCTTTCTTTGCTAGGTCCAAAGAACAGCAGCGCAGAACTTTTTCAGTCCACTCTTTGGTAAAGGCGGGATCGGAGGTCTGGGTGCCATTTTGATGTTCAGGTTGTGCCTTTGAGGTATTTGTCATCTACTAGCCAATGGGCTACCCAGTCCCCTCCTGCCTAGTGGCGGCTTTCTGTAAGGTATAGCATCTATCTAGCTCAGAAGACACTGTTCTGCCACTCCCAAGTTGGCAGAACCTTTCTCACATTACGTGCAGTTCCTTAGCCCACCCCAGAGGTGTGGCTACCCGGGGCTACAAGGCCCATGGAAAAAACGGTTTGCTACTGTGGGCCTGATTTGCAAAGATAAAGTGAAACATTTGATCTATGTTTGGACCAAAAGTCTAACTTTACTACTTATATCTATTCACAAAGGTAAGTTCATGGTAGTATGTTTATGGCTGTGGAGTTTCCGCACTCAGGATGGAATCTCCGCGCTTAGAGTTGAATCTCCGCACTCAGAGTAAAATATCTGTACTCGGAGTAGAATCTCCTCACTCAGGGAGGATCTCCGCAGTCCCCGAGTGCAGAAACTGTGCCCCGAGTGTGGAAATTCTGCTGTCATAAAGATACTACTCGTAACTTGCCTTTGTGAATATTAAAAAGTAGCAAAGTTAGACTTATTATCTAAACTTACACTTTACCTCTGTGAATCAGGCCCTGTGTTCCCCTCTCTGTCCCCAAAGCCAACCTGTGTGCAAGAAAAGAAGAGCAGCCCCTCTTGTGTGTGTCCACCATTTGCCCTTGAAGACGCCACACCTCTTCATATAGCAGGCCCTTTGTGTTCCTTCCACAAAGTGGTTCGCACCTTCCCCCAGAAGGCTGTCCTGTTGCCAGCATCTGTAAGCGGTCACTGGAAAACTTTGGACAACAAAGTGGCTACTTACTAAAGTTGCCACATGGGCATAAGTTACATGAAATTAGACTTGACAGCCAAGTCGGGTTTAATTAAACAGTTCTTTTGATAGTTTGAAGTATCAAATTTAGTAGTCCATTTCAGAAATTAGCACTGGTGAGTTGTCAATGAGTATCTCTGTACTCAGCAATTTTATGTTATGTGATGTGGATTTGTACAGCAAAGCTAATCACCGTGAGTGCTACTAGCCCTTCCACTGTAAAAAAATGGTGGGTTTTTACAGTCAGAACACGTAAAGTTAAAAAAACACAAGTTCAACTTCTAAAATAACACAACCTGCCTTTAGGGCTCAGTAAGCCTGCCATAGCTGTAACTTACAAATATTACAAAGGAAGGTTTGACATACTTTACATGGCAATGTCGAGTCAGCAGTTGAAAACGGATCTGCCAGCCGGAGGGCTGGGAGTCATACTTTGCTCTTTCTCACTCGCAGTGGAACAATAAGTGCTGCAGGCCATGAGAAACACTTTCACTTATAGGCCCTGGCCACACCTAGTACCACATTCTAGGGACTTATAAGAAAGCTAAATGTATGACAATTGTGGGTGAATCAATTAGATATACAATTTTTAAGCGTCAAAGCAGTGGCAACGTGGTCAAGTTTGTAGGCCTTAGAGCATCTTCAGAGTAAAAGAAAACAGCAGCATCAGGCCAAAAACTTGGGGATGTTCATGCAAAAAGAGGCTAACACTACCATTGCCAGTTCACCCAGCTTTTTAGTTTGCCATCTGATGTAGTCATCAACTGATTTCAAACATTAGGTGACAATCCCTGAACAAAAGCACCGCCTACATCTTCATGAGCCATCTGCTCAGGATGAGCAATTCCTTAATACCTTTTCAACAAATCCCTAAATCTCTCTAAATAATCTGCTTGTGACTCATTTATTCTAGTTACAATTCTAGATCTTAAACCAATCAGTTTTCTCTAGGCCCACTTCAGCAAACATATTCAACAATAAATATAAATAATTTGCAAGCAATCAGGGCCTTCCTCTGTGATGCTCTCTTCTCCACATAGTTGCTCTCTTACTTTACTGGACACCCACAAGCTCCACAGCTGATTCACATTTGCCTAGTTGGGTTTGTGGCCTGTATCACTTCCAATTAGAATCCCACTTCTAGACAGTCACTCTACTGTCTGTCTGAATCTGTGTTGGGTGATAGTAGGACTGCACTCCTTGGGATCTCTATTCCCAGCTGGGACTGTATGGAATATCTGAGTGGATCGGTCTACTGTCTGCATCTTATCTTGCTAATCATGCCCACCCTTTTAGTATATTACTTTCTCTTACTCGCAACAGATTACTTCCTTTTAACAGCTGCCACTGTCCTACTTCTGGGCACATCCACTGGCACAACCCCAGCATCGCCCACTGACATCGGGAAGTTTAAAACATCCAGTAAATAGCCCACAATTTGTCCTCACTTCCTTCTAATTTTTATTTTGGTTCAGTTATCTGGGTAAACAGGAAGGAGATGGGGCAATGGTGCACAACCCCTATCTCTTTCCTTTAGGTGGCTGACTTGGCATTCCAGTCTTCCTTGAGTCTGTTTCATATCATGAACTCAATATTGTGTTTGCTTACTCATACCAATTGGAAAAATCTAACCATTGTTCTGCATCTACTTTATTTTTAGGATCCTTCAAATTCATTTTTGAATTATTCAAATGATCTAAGACAAATATACCAATATCAAGAAAGGATTTCTTACCATCCTTGTTAGGCAGTTCCACCCACTCTTTGAAAATTCTGCACATACAATTATTATACTAGTAGTACATGGCGTGGACAAGAGTCCGTTTTGGCGGGGTTCATATTGTCTCCTTTACTCATAAACAGAAAACAAGATGGTCTCTGTCAGCCTTGGTCCGCAGTTCATCCTATGCAGTGGGGAACAGTGTCCAAACCTGGTCTGCCTGTGCTAAATGTTCCCCAAATGCAAAGTAAGGTAAGGAGGTTCCTTCTGTTAATTCTATCTAACTGATCTCATGGAGAGAGGAAAGAAAGGTATCATGCACTTACAGTCAAAGATACCTTTGCTTTTTCCAGCATTTGATAGCGCGTCCGAGGAGCTAGAGAAGAGACCGGTGCAGCTGAATCAAAGAGTTGCTTTCTCGCACACATTCATCCTTCAAGGGTCTGTGCTTCGGGTCCTGATGCTCCTGCCTACCTTGCCCATATCATCACTGTTCTCTAGAACCTCCATACCATGGATCACACTCACACTGTGGACACCTCCCATTATGCAGGTCCAGCACTGGGTGTACTCCATCCACATCCTCCTGGAGAAATCTCTCCCTTACTTTGAAGCCTGGGGTCATTGAGTGGAACTTGATCGAGTTCGTGGACCTTTTGGTGTCCAAGTTAAGAGGCTTCCTAGCACATAATACTAACACTGAAAAGTCCATGGATCTCAAATACATATTTAATGCCAAGATATAGCAAGCGTTACAACAAACAAATGATGGACGGAATGCTGACAATGCAGACATTCTCCCCCAGTCAAGAGATCTGGGTTAAATCCATCGTTTTTTTGCCCACTACGCCACCCCAGTTCAGACATGGCCATATGCAAATCAGTCTTGACCCTGTGCCTCATGGGAACAGTCTAGCCCGAACTGCCAAGCCATGTCTTCCCTGGACCGGAATCAAGCATCCTAGGACCGGTTTCTGGCTATCAGCCGTCATCAGCCAGGATAGCTTGACTCCAGTGGCGTAGTGAGCACGGGTCCCACGTCTGGGAATACCCATCCCACTTAGGGCGAAAAGCGTTACAACAAACAAAGGATGGACGGAATGCTGACAATGCAGACATTCTCCCCCAGTCAAGAGATCTGGGTTAAATCCATCGTTTTTTTGCCCACTACGCCACCCCAGTTCAGACATGGCCATCTGCAAATCAGTCTTGACCCTGTGCCTCATGGGAACAGTCCAGCCCGAACTGCCAAGCCATGTCTTCCCTGGACCGGAATCAAGCATCCTAGGACCGGTTTCTGGCTATCAGCCGTCATCAGCCAGGATAGCTTGACTCCAGTGGCGTAGTGAGCACGGGTCCCACGTCTGGGAATACCCATCCCACTTAGGGCGAAATGCGTTACAACAAACACATGATGGACGGAATGCTGACAATGCAGACATTCTCCCCCAGTCAAGAGATCTGGGTTAAATCCATCGTTTTTTTGCCCACTACGCCACCCCAGTTCAGACATGGCCATATGCAAATCAGTCTTGACCCTGTGCCTCATGGGAACAGTCCAGCCCGAACTGCCAAGCCATGTCTTCCCTGGACCGGAATCAAGCATCCTAGGACCGGTTTCTGGCTATCAGCCGTCATCAGCCAGGATAGCTTGACTCCAGTGGCGTAGTGAGCACAGGTCCCACGTCTGGGAATACCCATCCCACTTAGGGCGAAAAGCGTTACAACAAACAAATGATGGACAGAATGCTGACAATGCAGACATTCTCCCCCAGTCAAGAGATCTGGGTTAAATCCATCGTTTTTTTGCCCACTACGCCACCCCAGTTCAGACATGGCCATATGCAAATCAGTCTTGACCCTGTGCCTCATGGGAACAGTCCAGCCCGAACTGCCAAGCCATGTCTTCCCTGGACCGGAATCAAGCATCCTAGGACCGGTTTCTGGCTATCAGCCGTCATCAGCCAGGATAGCTTGACTCCAGTGGCGTAGTGAGCACGGGTCCCACGTCTGGGAATACCCATCCCACTTAGGGCGAAAAGCGTTACAACAAACAAATGATGGACGGAATGCTGACAATGCAGACATTCTCCCCCAGTCCAGAGATCTGGGTTAAATCCGTCGTTTTTTTGCCCACTACACCACCCCAGTTCAGACATGGCCATACGCAAATCAGTCTTGACCCTGTGCCTCATGGGAACAGTCCAGCCCGAACTGCCAAGCCATGTCTTCCCTGGACCGGAATCAAGCATCCTAGGACCGGTTTCTGGCTATCAGCCGTCATCAGCCAGGATAGCTTGACTCCAGTGGCGTAGTGAGCACGGGTCCCACGTCTGGGAATACCCATCCCACTTAGGGCGAAAAGCGTTACAACAAACAAATGATGGACGGAATGCTGACAATGCAGACATTCTCCCCCAGTCAAGAGATCTGGGTTAAATCCATCGTTTTTTTGCCCACTACGCCACCCCAGTTCAGACATGGCCATATGCAAATCAGTCTTGACCCTGTGCCTCATGGGAACAGTCCAGCCCGAACTGCCAAGCCATGTCTTCCCTGGACCGGAATCAAGCATCCTAGGACCGGTTTCTGGCTATCAGCCGTCATCAGCCAGGATAGCTTGACTCCAGTGGCGTAGTGAGCACGGGTCCCACGTCTGGGAATACCCATCCCACATAGGGCGAAAAGCGTTACAACAAACAAATGATGGACGGAATGCTGACAATGCAGACATTCTCCCCCAGTCAAGAGATCTGGGTTAAATCCATCGTTTTTTTGCCCACTACGCCACCCCAGTTCAGACATGGCCATATGCAAATCAGTCTTGACCCTGTGCCTCATGGGAACAGTCCAGCCCGAACTGCCAAGCCATGTCTTCCCTGGACCGGAATCAAGCATCCTAGGACCGGTTTCTGGCTATCAGCCGTCATCAGCCAGGATAGCTTGACTCCAGTGGCGTAGTGAGCATGGGTCCCACGTCTGGGAATACCCATCCCACTTAGGGCAAAAAGCGTTACAACAAACAAATGATGGACGGAATGCTGACAATGCAGACATTCTCCCCCAGTCAAGAGATATGGGTTAAATCCATCGTTTTTTTGCCCACTACGCCACCCCAGTTCAGACATGGCCATATGCAAATCAGTCTTGACCCTGTGCCTCATGGGAACAGTCAAGCCCGAACTGCCAAGCCATGTCTTCCCTGGACCGGAATCAAGCACCCTAGGACCGGTTTCTGGCTATCAGCCGTCATCAGCCAGGATAGCTTGACTCCAGTGGCGTAGTGAGCACGGGTCCCACGTCTGGGAATACCCATCCCACTTAGGGCGAAAAGCGTTACAACAAACAAATGATGGACGGAATGCTGACAATGCAGACATTCTCCCCCAGTCAAGAGATCTGGGTTAAATCCATCTTTTTTTTGCCCACTACGCCACCCCAGTTCAGACCTGGCCATATGCAAATCAGTCTTGACCCTGTGCCTCATGGGAACAGTCCAGCCCGAACTGCCAAGCCATGTCTTCCCTGGACCGGAATCAAGCATCCTAGGACCGGTTTCTGGCTATCAGCCGTCATCAGCCAGGATAGCTTGACTCCAGTGGCGTAGTGAGCACGGGTCCCACGTCTGGGAATACCCATCCCACTTAGGGCGAAAAGCGTTACAACAAACAAATGATGGACGGAATGCTGACAATGCAGACATTCTCCCCCAGTCAAGAGATCTGGGTTAAATCCATCGTTTTTTTGCCCACTACGCCACCCCAGTTCAGACATGGCCATATGCAAATCAGTCTTGACCCTGTGCCTCATGGGAACAGTCCAGCCCGAACTGCCAAGCCATGTCTTCCCTGGACCGGAATCAAGCATCCTAGGACCGGTTTCTGACTATCAGCCGTCATCAGCCAGGATAGCTTGACTCCAGTGGCGTAGTGAGCACGGGTCCCACGTCTGGGAATACCCATCCCACTTAGGGCGAAAAGCGTTACAACAAACAAATGATGGACGGAATGCTGACAATGCAGACATTCTCCCCCAGTCAAGAGATCTGGGTTAAATCCATCGTTTTTTTGCCCACTACGCCACCCCAGTTCAGACATGGCCATATGCAAATCAGTCTTGACCCTGTGCCTCATGGGAACAGTCCAGCCCGAACTGCCAAGCCATGTCTTCCCTGGACCGGAATCAAGCATCCTAGGACCGGTTTCTGGCTATCAGCCGTCATCAGCCAGGATAGCTTGACTCCAGTGGCGTAGTGAGCATGGGTCCCACGTCTGGGAATACCCATCCCACTTAGGGCAAAAAGCGTTACAACAAACAAATGATGGACGGAATGCTGACAATGCAGACATTCTCCCCCAGTCAAGAGATATGGGTTAAATCCATCGTTTTTTTGCCCACTACGCCACCCCAGTTCAGACATGGCCATATGCAAATCAGTCTTGACCCTGTGCCTCATGGGAACAGTCAAGCCCGAACTGCCAAGCCATGTCTTCCCTGGACCGGAATCAAGCACCCTAGGACCGGTTTCTGGCTATCAGCCGTCATCAGCCAGGATAGCTTGACTCCAGTGGCGTAGTGAGCACGGGTCCCACGTCTGGGAATACCCATCCCACTTAGGGCGAAAAGCGTTACAACAAACAAATGATGGACGGAATGCTGACAATGCAGACATTCTCCCCCAGTCAAGAGATCTGGGTTAAATCCATCTTTTTTTTGCCCACTACGCCACCCCAGTTCAGACCTGGCCATATGCAAATCAGTCTTGACCCTGTGCCTCATGGGAACAGTCCAGCCCGAACTGCCAAGCCATGTCTTCCCTGGACCGGAATCAAGCATCCTAGGACCGGTTTCTGGCTATCAGCCGTCATCAGCCAGGATAGCTTGACTCCAGTGGCGTAGTGAGCACGGGTCCCACGTCTGGGAATACCCATCCCACTTAGGGCGAAAAGCGTTACAACAAACAAATGATGGACGGAATGCTGACAATGCAGACATTCTCCCCCAGTCAAGAGATCTGGGTTAAATCCATCGTTTTTTTGCCCACTACGCCACCCCAGTTCAGACATGGCCATATGCAAATCAGTCTTGACCCTGTGCCTCATGGGAACAGTCCAGCCCGAACTGCCAAGCCATGTCTTCCCTGGACCGGAATCAAGCATCCTAGGACCGGTTTCTGACTATCAGCCGTCATCAGCCAGGATAGCTTGACTCCAGTGGCGTAGTGAGCACGGGTCCCACGTCTGGGAATACCCATCCCACTTAGGGCGAAAAGCGTTACAACAAACAAATGATGGACGGAATGCTGACAATGCAGACATTCTCCCCCAGTCAAGAGATCTGGGTTAAATCCATCGTTTTTTTGCCCACTACGCCACCCCAGTTCAGACATGGCCATATGCAAATCAGTCTTGACCCTGTGCCTCATGGGAACAGTCCAGCCCGAACTGCCAAGCCATGTCTTCCCTGGACCGGAATCAAGCATCCTAGGACCGGTTTCTGGCTATCAGCCGTCATCAGCCAGGATAGCTTGACTCCAGTGGCGTAGTGAGCACGGGTCCCACGTCTGGGAATACCCATCCCACTTAGGGCGAAAAGCGTTACAACAAACAAATGATGGAGGGAATGCTGACAATGCAGACATTCTCCCCCAGTCAAGAGATCTGGGTTAAATCCATCGTTTTTTTGCCCACTACGCCACCCCAGTTCAGACATGGCCATATGCAAATCAGTCTTGACCCTGTGCCTCATGGGAACAGTCCAGCCCGAACTGCCAAGCCATGTCTTCCCTGGACCGGAATCAAGCATCCTAGGACCGGTTTCTGGCTATCAGCCGTCATCAGCCAGGATAGCTTGACTCCAGTGGCGTAGTGAGCACGGGTCCCACGTCTGGGAATACCCATCCCACTTAGGGCGAAAAGCGTTACAACAAACAAATGATGGACGGAATGCTGACAATGCAGACATTCTCCCCCAGTCAAGAGATCTGGGTTAAATCCATCGTTTTTTTGCCCACTACGCCACCCCAGTTCAGACATGGCCATATGCAAATCAGTCTTGACCCTGTGCCTCATGGGAACAGTCCAGCCCGAACTGCCAAGCCATGTCTTCCCTGGACCGGAATCAAGCATCCTAGGACCGGTTTCTGGCTATCAGCCGTCATCAGCCAGGATAGCTTGACTCCATGCTCCGTGCTCACTACGCCACTGGAGTCAAGCTATCCTGGCTGATGACGGCTGATAGCCAGAAACCGGTCCTAGGATGCTTGATTCCGGTCCAGGGAAGACATGGCTTGGCAGTTCGGGCTGTACTGTTCCCATGAGGCACAGGGTCAAGACTGATTTGCATATGGCCATGTCTGAACTGGGGTGGTGTAGTGGGCAAAAGAACGATGGATTTAACCCAGATCTCTTGACTGGGGGAGAATGTATGCATTGTCAGCATTCCGTCCATCATTTGTTTGTTGTAACGCTTTTGGCCCTAAGTGGGATGGGTATTCCCAGACGTGAGACCCGTGCTCACTACGCCACTGGAGTCAAGCTATCCTGGCTGATGACGGCTGATAGCCAGAAACCGGTCCTAGGATGCTTGATTCCGGTCCAGGGAAGACAGGGCTTGGCAGTTCGGGCTGGACTGTTCCCATGAGGCACAGGGTCAAGACTGATTTGCATATGGCCATGTCTGAACTGGGGTGGTGTAGTGGGCAAAAGAACGATGGATTTAACCCAGATCTCTTGACTGGGGGAGAATGTATGCATTGTCAGCATTCCGTCCATCATTTGTTTGTTGTAACGCTTTTTGCCCTAAGTGGGATGGGTATTCCCAGACGTGGGACCCGTGCTCACTACGCCACTGGAGTCAAGCTATCCTGGCTGATGACGGCTGATAGCCAGAAACCGGTCCTAGGATGCTTGATTCCGGTCCAGGGAAGACATGGCTTGGCAGTTCGGGCTGGACTGTTCCCATGAGGCACAGGGTCAAGACTGATTTGCATATGGCCATGTCTGAACTGGGGTGGTGTAGTGGGCAAAAGAACGATGGATTTAACCCAGATCTCTTGACTGGGGGAGAATGTATGCATTGTCAGCATTCCGTCCATCATTTGTTTGTTGTAACGCTTTTTGCCCTAAGTGGGATGGGTATTCCCAGACGTGGGACCCGTGCTCACTACGCCACTGGAGTCAAGCTATCCTGGCTGATGACGGCTGATAGCCAGAAACCGGTCCTAGGATGCTTGATTCCGGTCCAGGGAAGACATGGCTTGGCAGTTCGGGCTGGACTGTTCCCATGAGGCACAGGGTCAAGACTGATTTGCATATGGCCATGTCTGAACTGGGGTGGTGTAGTGGGCAAAAGAACGATGGATTTAACCCAGATCTCTTGACTGGGGGAGAATGTATGCATTGTCAGCATTCCGTCCATCATTTGTTTGTTGTAACGCTTTTTGCCCTAAGTGGGATGGGTATTCCCAGACGTGGGACCTGTGCTCACTACGCCACTGGAGTCAAGCTATCCTGGCTGATGACGGCTGATAGCCAGAAACCGGTCCTAGGATGCTTGATTCCGGTCCAGGGAAGACATGGCTTGGCAGTTCGGGCTGGACTGTTCCCATGAGGCACAGGGTCAAGACTGATTTGCATATGGCCATGTCTGAACTGGGGTGGTGTAGTGGGCAAAAGAACGATGGAATTAACCCAGATCTCTTGACTGGGGGAGAATGTATGCATTGTGAGCATTCCGTCCATCATTTGTTTGTTGTAACGCTTTTTGCCCTAAGTGGGATCGGTATTCCCAGACGTGGGACCCGTGCTCACTACGCCACTGGAGTCAAGCTATCCTGGCTGATGACGGCTGATAGCCAAAAACCGGTCCTAGGATGCTTGATTCCGGTCCAGGGAAGACATGGCTTGGCAGTTCGGGCTGGACTGTTCCCATGAGGCACAGGGTCAAGACTGATTTGCATATGGCCATGTCTGAACTGGGGTGGTGTAGTGGGCAAAAGAACGATGGATTTAACCCAGATCTCTTGACTGGGGGAGAATGTATGCATTGTCAGCATTCCGTCCATCATTTGTTTGTTGTAACGCTTTTTGCCCTAAGTGGGATGGGTATTCCCAGACGTGGGACCCGTGCTCACTACGCCACTGGAGTCAAGCTATCCTGGCTGATGACTGCTGATAGCCAGAAACCGGTCCTAGGATGCTTGATTCCGGTCCAGGGAAGACATGGCTTGGCAGTTCGGGCTGGACTGTCCCATGAGGCACAGGGTCAAGACTGATTTGCATATGGCCATGTCTGAACTGGGGTGGTGTAGTGGGCAAAAGAACGATGGATTTAACCCAGATCTCTTGACTGGGGGAGAATGTATGCATTGTCAGCATTCCGTCCATCATTTGTTTGTTGTAACGCTTTTTGCCCTAAGTGGGATGGGTATTCCCAGACGTGGGACCCGTGCTCACTACGCCACTGGAGTCAAGCTATCCTGGCTGATGACGGCTGATAGCCAGAAACCGGTCCTAGGATGCTTGATTCCGGTCCAGGGAAGACATGGCTTGGCAGTTCGGGCTGGACTGTTCCCATGAGGCACAGGGTCAAGACTGATTTGCATATGGCCATGTCTGAACTGGGGTGGTGTAGTGGGCAAAAGAACGATGGATTTAACCCAGATCTCTTGACTGGGGGAGAATGTATGCATTGTCAGCATTCCGTCCATCATTTGTTTGTTGTAACGCTTTTTGCCCTAAGTGGGATGGGTATTCCCAGACGTGGGACCCGTGCTCACTACGCCACTGGAGTCAAGCTATCCTGGCTGATGACGGCTGATAGCCAGAAACCGGTCCTAGGATGCTTGATTCCGGTCCAGGGAAGACATGGCTTGGCAGTTCGGGCTGGACTGTTCCCATGAGGCACAGGGTCAAGACTGATTTGCATATGGCCATGTCTGAACTGGGGTGGTGTAGTGGGCAAAAGAACGATGGATTTAACCCAGATCTCTTGACTGGGGGAGAATATATGCATTGTCAGCATTCCGTCCATCATTTGTTTGTTGTAACGCTTTTTGCCCTAAGTGGGATGGGTATTCCCAGACGTGGGACCCGTGCTCACTACGCCACTGGAGTCAAGCTATCCTGGCTGATGACGGCTGATAGCCAGAAACCGGTCCTAGGATGCTTGATTCCGGTCCAGGGAAGACATGGCTTGGCAGTTCGGGCTGGACTGTTCCCATGAGGCACAGGGTCAAGACTGATTTGCATATGGCCATGTCTGAACTGGGGTGGTGTAGTGGGCAAAAGAACGATGGATTTAACCCAGATCTCTTGACTGGGGGAGAATGTATGCATTGTCAGCATTCCGTCCATCATTTGTTTGTTGTAACGCTTTTTGCCCTAAGTGGGATGGGTATTCCCAGACGTGGGACCCGTGCTCACTACGCCACTGGAGTCAAGCTATCGTGGCTGATGACGGCTGATAGCCAGAAACCGGTCCTAGGATGCTTGATTCCGGTCCAGGGAAGACATGGCTTGGCAGTTCGGGCTGGACTGTTCCCATGAGGCACAGGGTCAAGACTGATTTGCATATGGCCATGTCTGAACTGGGGTGGTGTAGTGGGCAAAAGAACGATGGATTTAACCCAGATCTCTTGACTGGGGGAGAATGTATGCATTGTCAGCATTCCGTCCATCATTTGTTTGTTGTAACGCTTTTTGCCCTAAGTGGGATGGGTATTCCCAGACGTGGGACCCGTGCTCACTACGCCACTGGAGTCAAGCTATCCTGGCTGATGACGGGTGATAGCCAGAAACCGGTCCTAGGATGCTTGATTCCGGTCCAGGGAAGACATGGCTTGGCAGTTCGGGCTGGACTGTTCCCATGAGGCACAGGGTCAAGACTGATTTGCATATGGCCATATCTGAACTGGGGTGGTGTAGTGGGCAAAAGAACGATGGATTTAACCCAGATCTCTTGACTGGGGGAGAATGTATGCATTGTCAGCATTCCGTCCATCATTTGTTTGTTGTAACACTTTTTGCCCTAAGTGGGATGGGTATTCCCAGACGTGGGACCCGTGCTCACTACGCCACTGGAGTCAAGCTATCCTGGCTGATGACGGCTGATAGCCAGAAACCGGTCCTAGGATGCTTGATTCCGGTCCAGGGAAGACATGGCTTGGCAGTTCGGGCTGGACTGTTCCCATGAGGCACAGGGTCAAGACTGATTTGCATATGGCCATGTCTGAACTGGGGTGGTGTAGTGGGCAAAAGAACGATGGATTTAACCCAGATCTCTTGACTGGGGGAGAATGTATGCATTGTCAGCATTCCGTCCATCATTTGTTTGTTGTAACGCTTTTTGCCCTAAGTGGGATGGGTATTCCCAGACGTGGGACCCGTGCTCACTACGCCACTGGAGTCAAGCTATCCTGGCTGATGACGGCTGATAGCCAGAAACCGGTCCTAGGATGCTTGATTCCGGTCCAGGGAAGACATGGCTTGGCAGTTCGGGCTGGACTGTTCCCATGAGGCACAGGGTCAAGACTGATTTGCATATGGCCATGTCTGAACTGGGGTGGTGTAGTGGGCAAAAGAACGATGGATTTAACCCAGATCTCTTGACTGGGGGAGAATGTATGCATTGTCAGCATTCCGTCCATCATTTGTTTGTTGTAACGCTTTTTGCCCTAAGTGGGATGGGTATTCCCAGACGTGGGACCCGTGCTCACTACGCCACTGGAGTCAAGCTATCCTGGCTGATGACGGCTGATAGCCAGAAACCTGTCCTAGGATGCTTGATTCCGGTCCAGGGAAGACATGGCTTGGCAGTTCGGGCTGGACTGTTCCCATGAGGCACAGGGTCAAGACTGATTTGCATATGGCCATGTCTGAACTGGGGTGGTGTAGTGGGCAAAAGAACGATGGATTTAACCCAGATCTCTTGACTGGGGGAGAATGTATGCATTGTCAGCATTCCGTCCATCATTTGTTTGTTGTAACGCTTTTTGCCCTAAGTGGGATGGGTATTCCCAGACGTGGGACCCGTGCTCACTACGCCACTGGAGTCAAGCTATCGTGGCTGATGACGGCTGATAGCCAGAAACCGGTCCTAGGATGCTTGATTCCGGTCCAGGGAAGACCTGGCTTGGCAGTTCGGGCTGGACTGTTCCCATGAGGCACAGGGTCAAGACTGATTTGCATATGGCCATGTCTGAACTGGGGTGGTGTAGTGGGCAAAAGAACGATGGATTTAACCCAGATCTCTTGACTGGGGGAGAATGTATGCATTGTCAGCATTCCGTCCATCATTTGTTTGTTGTAACGCTTTTTGCCCTAAGTGGGATGGGTATTCCCAGACGTGGGACCCGTGCTCACTACGCCACTGGAGTCAAGCTATCCTGGCTGATGACGGGTGATAGCCAGAAACCGGTCCTAGGATGCTTGATTCCGGTCCAGGGAAGACATGGCTTGGCAGTTCGGGCTGGACTGTTCCCATGAGGCACAGGGTCAAGACTGATTTGCATATGGCCATATCTGAACTGGGGTGGTGTAGTGGGCAAAAGAACGATGGATTTAACCCAGATCTCTTGACTGGGGGAGAATGTATGCATTGTCAGCATTCCGTCCATCATTTGTTTGTTGTAACACTTTTTGCCCTAAGTGGGATGGGTATTCCCAGACGTGGGACCCGTGCTCACTACGCCACTGGAGTCAAGCTATCCTGGCTGATGACGGCTGATAGCCAGAAACCGGTCCTAGGATGCTTGATTCCGGTCCAGGGAAGACATGGCTTGGCAGTTCGGGCTGGACTGTTCCCATGAGGCACAGGGTCAAGACTGATTTGCATATGGCCATGTCTGAACTGGGGTGGTGTAGTGGGCAAAAGAACGATGGATTTAACCCAGATCTCTTGACTGGGGGAGAATGTATGCATTGTCAGCATTCCGTCCATCATTTGTTTGTTGTAACGCTTTTTGCCCTAAGTGGGATGGGTATTCCCAGACGTGGGACCCGTGCTCACTACGCCACTGGAGTCAAGCTATCCTGGCTGATGACGGCTGATAGCCAGAAACCGGTCCTAGGATGCTTGATTCCGGTCCAGGGAAGACATGGCTTGGCAGTTCGGGCTGGACTGTTCCCATGAGGCACAGGGTCAAGACTGATTTGCATATGGCCATGTCTGAACTGGGGTGGTGTAGTGGGCAAAAGAACGATGGATTTAACCCAGATCTCTTGACTGGGGGAGAATGTATGCATTGTCAGCATTCCGTCCATCATTTGTTTGTTGTAACGCTTTTTGCCCTAAGTGGGATGGGTATTCCCAGACGTGGGACCCGTGCTCACTACGCCACTGGAGTCAAGCTATCCTGGCTGATGACGGCTGATAGCCAGAAACCGGTCCTAGGATGCTTGATTCCGGTCCAGGGAAGACATGGCTTGGCAGTTCGGGCTGGACTGTTCCCATGAGGCACAGGGTCAAGACTGATTTGCATATGGCCATGTCTGAACTGGGGTGGTGTAGTGGGCAAAAGAACGATGGATTTAACCCAGATCTCTTGACTGGGGGAGAATGTATGCATTGTCAGCATTCCGTCCATCATTTGTTTGTTGTAACGCTTTTTGCCCTAAGTGGGATGGGTATTCCCAGACGTGGGACCCGTGCTCACTACGCCACTGGAGTCAAGCTATCCTGGCTGATGACGGCTGATAGCCAGAAACCGGTCCTAGGATGCTTGATTCCGGTCCAGGGAAGACATGGCTTGGCAGTTCGGGCTGGACTGTTCCCATGAGGCACAGGGTCAAGACTGATTTGCATATGGCCATGTCTGAACTGGGGTGGTGTAGTGGGCAAAAGAACGATGGATTTAACCCAGATCTCTTGACTGGGGGAGAATGTATGCATTGTCAGCATTCCGTCCATCATTTGTTTGTTGCAAAGATATAGCAAGCAGCAAACATATTTTTGGGACAACAGCTTTGCTGTCGGAGCATACAATGATAAACTCGACTCTGATTTGTCATTATCCTCTCATTTTCTCTAGCAAGCTGAGGATAGAACACGTGATCTATCAGAAACTCATGACAGCTGCTAGCCAGAGGTGCCTCACTCTTCTTGTGGGAGGATTGTGAGAAGACCTCAGGCAATTGATACAATGGGGTATGGTAGAAAGGTGGCTTCACTAAATCTGCAGTTTCTCACCTGCCTATGTCAACTTCAAAACAAGGCTATATTTACTTCAGCAGTCAAGCTAAATGTGCAAAGTGCAACACTGGAATACAAGATGGCAATACATTTAAAATGCATGCTAATGTGTCATAAGGCAAAGGCTTTGGTTGTACTTTAGGCATGCTTAAAAAGCATTTAACATAACTAAGATGCAGGCCTTCCAATATGTGGGTGGGTGCTTACCGGAAGGTCTGGAGGGTAATGAATTCACACTGGCCAAACTGCTTTTGCTTCTTGTGTGGCAAACATGCTAGTTGAAAGTATTGTCACCAATGCATAAGTAATTGCACAGAAATGTCTTTGTATTGCACTGTGAAACAATTTTTTCATAAGTTTTTTAAAGAAGGATTTAAAAAGAGTAACCACAGTTGTGGTGGGTAGTACGTGCATACAAATGTATGCCTGATAAAAAAGTGAGTGGTCTTTTTGTCAATAAAGGGATACATCAGCTCCCATTGGAATTCTCACTCTAGAGTTATTGAATAGAGTTGGTAATTCTGCTGGTGGTAATCCCACTGATGTGAATTAACTAGCAGAATGTATATTACTGTGAGTTCCTAAATAAGGCCTGTCGTCATGTGATTGTACGTCTATAGTAGTACGGGGTGAACCAAATGTGCGAAAACTAAAATCATGGACATTTTCGAGAATATTTAAGATTTGAGGCTTGAGATTTGAGGTCAGCTGTTCATGTTCCATTTCTTTCAAAACTATGCCTTCCTTTCCTTTCCTCTGATGCCTTGTATATGTGAAGGCATCCTCGGGTAACTGTGTGCCCCCCCCCCACACTTTTGCCCCCTTTTGCACTACTAGATGCTGGTTTTTGACACAGACTGTGCACTGAAGCCTGCTAACCTGGCCCCAGTGCCAGTGCTCTCTCCCTAAAACTGATACATGTGAATTGGCAACCCCACTTGGCAAGGACTTTAGCTGCCTTATAAGTCCCTAGTTATAGTGGTACCCAGGGCATGGGTGCTAAAGGGGTCACCAGGGCCTGAAGCACTGTTTTTGCCACCCTGAGTAACCCAAGTAAATTGATGAAAGCAATCCTGCCATTACAGAATGCAGGAGCAGTGCCAACTGCTCAAACTCAACTTTGCTCTCACCATGTTTGACACGGCCAAATCACTATCTTTAATATATGCCAGCCACCCCAAGGAAGGCCTCCTGAGCCCAGGAGGTAGGGTGCATTATATTAAAGGTGTGGACATATAAGTGCAAGCTTATATGTCCCTTTAGGAGCCTTTCCATTAAAGGGTTCTACAAGTGATCAGAGGTCCATAGTATAATATGTGGTGGCACCCAGAAAAACTCAAGGTTGCGAGCTCCATTATGGCACTGCTGAAATGTGTCATGTTTGGTATTAAACAATGTGCCTCCTCACCCCTGACACAATTCTCAAGTCGAGATCAATGTGGCATGCACTCAGGTGGCTACATTAGAAGTTGCTCAACTGGTTGCCCCAGCCTTTCCTGTGCTCTGGCTGGCAGCCCACAGCTGCTGTCACCAAGACAGGAATCTGCCCCCCTGGTAGGAGGTGGGAACTCTCCCAGGAGTCAGAAATAATGGCCTGGACGAGAAGGAGGTGACTCCTCCTTCCCTTATAGGATGGCTTGTGAAGTGGCACATTAAGAGAGGTGAGCTTCAAAGCCTTCACCACCTGTGATATGCAACCAAGCTGCCTCCAAAGGTGGAAACAGCCCTTCCCCTGCCCCTAGGCACATTTGCACCTGGGCAGGTGGGAAAATAATGTAGTCTAGAGGTTTACACCCCAAGAAGGCTAGCCAAACTGCAAAGGTGGGCAACCTGGTCTGTACAACTAAGGAAGGTTTCTGCCATGTATAGTAGAAGTAGAATAGAGTGTTCTGGGTAGAAAAGGTAACACACACTCCCAGATGTGGACACCTCAGGGGCGGATTAACCATGGACAGCCAAGACAACTCTGCACCCGGGCTTCTCGAGACAGGTAAACTTGAACTGACTGTTGTGACTAGGTCCTGGGACCTACATTACATTTACCCTCTTTGGGTTCCATGAAACTCAACCTGCAAGTGACCGGTTGTCACTAGCACTTTTTGCCATTGACCGCAATACTAAAGTTTTGCACTATTGATTTACAGTGACTTATTATTGCTTCTAAAATCCAAATCTCCGGTTGTACTGTTTAGGGTCTAAATTTATATAAAAAGCTGCTTTGATTTAAAAAATTGTTGTCTGATTTCTTTCAAGCAGTGTCAATTACTTATCGTCCATGGTAATACTCTGAAATGCTTAACACTTGTTCCTCTAGTAAGGCCTGGCTGCTCTCCAAAGACAATCTTCGGAGCACTGTGAGTGTATTGTATAATGAAGCCTAACCAGCATCACTGCATAATACTCCACCTTCCTCTAAGTCATTTCTGCTAAGATGTGGTGCTGTTTCACACTCCCCCAGCGCTACTGCACCTTAAACTGCCTTATACCAATGCACACACCCTTGCACCTTAGTGCAGGGGCAAGTGTGTGAAGTCAAGTGTAGGTTTTGTACTTGAAGAGTACTCTTTCTGTGCAAAATACAATGATTTGACAAAGTTAAAAAAAAAATCCTACTTTGTATGCGTGCTATACAGTGGAGCACAAATGCAAAGTTGGAAATGTTTCGAGAAAAGAAAACCTTTCTCAAACTTTATGCCTGCCATGAGGAAATAATAATTTTTGGCACAAAGTCCTGTCTATCCTTTGCTTCAAAATCCATGAGTGGTTGCATGTGAATGCCCATATACCACCGATGGAATGGTACCTTAACACAAAGTGTGCAATATAGCACTGCATTACCTTTTGTTGCTTTAGGGCAGTGCTCTTCAAACGTTTTAATGCTGCGCCCCCCCAGGAAAGAAATAAAACTCATTGAGCCCCCCTTAGATTTTTCACAATAATTCTATTAAACGGACAATGTTTAAATACGTCTCGACATATTTAAACACAAGACATATTTGAACATTGCAGCTAAATTCTGTTACTATTTTTCCAAGCCAGGACATAAATAACAAAAGAAGCTAGTGATGGCCCACTACAGAGCAATTTCTGCTGCTCATTTTTCCCCACCCCTTAAAACCAAGCACTGCTATCAGCATAATACTTATTTTGACCAGAGCCAGGCGCGCTCCCCCTGGGATCAATTAAGGCCCCCTAGGGCCCCCCACCCCAGTTTTTATACCCCTGCTTTAGGGCTACTTTCCAACACAAATCAGGATTGAACTGGAAAGTAAATTGAAATTTAAGACTTTGCTCCAGTGAGCGTCACTTTTTGTGATGCAGCACCAGTGCAAAAGGGGACATGAGTTCATATTTATATATTTTTAAAATGTCAAGTAGTCTGGATGCCTTTAATTAGCTGACTCACCACGCGTAAACACCATCCATAGCTGACCATTCACAATGCCTCTAAACACCATCAATCCCTACCCACTAAAAAAACCTTCACCACACCTACAGTACAGTCATCTCTAAAACCTAAAATCCCTTTCTACCCCAAGAATTCACCATCCTTGAACTATAAAATCACTCCCTACCCCTAACTGCATCCATTCCTGAACCCTAAAGAAACCTTTCTATGCCTAAACCCCATGCTTCTGAAGGGAGTGACCTGATTAGGGCCACCCAGGTCACTCGCGACCACCTCTCAGCCTTCCACACAAATGAAGAGTCGGTCAGACAGTAGAGACTACAAACCAAGTATTTTATTCAGGTACACTCGAGCAGAGTCCAGTCTGACCAGCCTCCTGGGATTGCTGCAGAGGGACTAACTTCAGCAAGCATAGCGATACATTATGTACTATTCAGAACCAATAAAGACACGCCCAGACTGGAAATTTCCAGTTGGTAGCAGTTAAACAAAGGAGATACAGAAGGATGAGTTTCGATCCTGAGACCGGGCACATGCTACCTTGATGCCAAGGTCACTCTGCCTGGGCCCGCAGCTCCAAGGGTGGGAGCAGGCCTATAGAGTGGGAAAGGTATGCGCTAATTTGAACAGTGTTTTCATTAGTACAGCAAGGCTCAACCTTGGAGAAATGACAACTATTGCAGCTGCTTTCATCAGAGGCAGGGAAATAAATACGTTTCGATAGTAACTCAAAATTGCAGCCAAACGTAAATGGTACCCCAAATGCTAACTTGAGGCATACAATACATAAACAACACAGATAAAACATTTTTATTCCAACAGACCCTCCTTTTAGCATTCGCTAACCATTGCATATTATTATCTAGAAATGAATAACATGTTGCGAAGACAAGAAGTAGCACCATATGCAGATACTTACATAGTATTCGAAGATACCTTAATCAATTTGCATGATTTCTTCAATTTCTTACTGCAGCATGATCGCAGCATTGGTGTCATGAGCGGATATTTTTGGTCTAGGTGTCAGAGCACGTAAACAACAGGTACAACAAGCCGGAAGGCAGTGTATGCAAAGACAACATGTAAAGATAACACCAGCAACTGCACCAAAACTTGCATTTACAATGCAATCGGTCTCACCTTTGGGACCTTATATGTATTTAGCTATGCAGCACATTAGCCTGGGTGCCGAAACATCTACTGTTCTTTAACATGGGGAAAAATAAGCACCAATATGTGTGACTAGCGAGGTATGGGAACACATGGAGAGAACTATTGCCTTTCAGCGGGAAATGGTATAGTCCAAAGCTCTGTTTTTAAAATAAAATCAGGGCCTTCGGTGGTCATATTACTGAAAATACAAGATTTGAAAAAAGTATTGTCTATGGGTGCTCATGGAAGACAATTTCTATGGACTGGAATCCAGAGAATGCTAAAGTGATTCTGGTATTTTACTGACCTCTGCTGGTCGTTTTCTATCAAGAAAGTTAAATAGAGGCAGTCGCCAGAAAAATTAAAAAAAAGAAAGTCCCTAAGCAGAAGGCAATTCTGGTATTTTACTGACCTCTGCTGGTCGTTTTCTATCAAGACAGTTAAATAGAGGCAGTTGAACAGAAAAAAAGTCCCTAAGAGGAAGCAGACAAATCCTAGGGCTGATCTCCAGAGCCCACAAAGTACATACATATATAAGTATATAATAAAGTATATACAAGAGGTCTTGAATGCTCGACCTAAAAACTTAGGGAGTGGTGGCTGGGGGGGAATTGAATGGTAAGCTTCCTAGGATTAGACTCCACAGGGGGGGATAGTGGATTCCAAGACACCCATCCATGTCTGTGGGTAAGTCAATGAGGGATAATGTTTGTGAGTGCGTGACACAGGGCCTGGAGCAGGGGCGGGTGGGTGGGAGGAGGCAGAGGGACAGAGGAGAGTGCATTACAAACAGTAGAAGCGACAAAATTATGTCCCTAGCATTCCCTTCCCGATAAGAGGGGCTGGGGTCACTAGGTTGAGCCAAACGGGGGACAGTAGACACAACCACCTGCTCGACTGAAGACCCCCTGGAACTACTAAGACTAACTAGAGATGAACCAATTGTCGCCATAGCATCACCCAAATGGCTTGTGACATCTTCCGCCTTGTGCATGCATGTGGTCAGATCGTCGAATGCCCTTGTGAGTTGTCCTTCCAATTTCAGAAAATAGTCGGGTGGGGGCCTAGGTCAATCACAGGCAGGATTTCTGGGGGCTCTGTCTGCACACTCATACTAAGGCGTTTTCTTCTTGGGGGCGGCTGTCCGTCTCCTGCGTTTGCACCTCGGGCTGATAATAAGACTGGGTAATGCTCCCCTTAGGGTCTTCTAATGCATCATCCCTACACATTGGTGAAGAAAAAACTATCAGAGCCTCTTCCCGCTCCCCCCCCCCCCCTGTTGACAAGGTACAGATTAATCATGAGACACCAGGGGCGTGGCAAGCCCCTCTTGAAGACAGGTGGCACCTGGCAAGGAAAGAGCAGGACCGCCCCTAGTTAAGGACAGCCTTTTTTCCTCCAGCTCAATCTCTTTAGAGACCACTCCCACTGTCCGTGTGAGAAATTCCTCATTGGTAGTAATTTGGGGGAAAAACTGGGGGACCTTGAGTTAGACCCAGTTGTTTTCCTTTTATCCCATCCCTTAAATAAAATATACTAGATTAATAAATAAACTGTGGCCACCCACTGGGAAGCTCCCCCAAAATATATAGCACAAGTAAACAAATAAATAAACAGAAAGAAAAGATATAACAGAGGGAAGAAATAAATAAAATGACCCCCTTACAACACCTGACTCCCGTTGAGCCTGTATCTGTACACTAATAGAACGAGTCCCGCATGTGCACTGCAAGCCCTAAATCAGTGAGGCGCAGACCCTCGTGTGCACTGCAAGCCCTAAGGAAGATGTCCAAACAGTCAGTCACTGTGATTGGGATATATCAAGTCAATGATAACAAGCGTCTTAATCTCCCAAGTATCTTCCAGTTCTTAGGTGAGGAGGAAACATAGTGGGTCATGCCCCAGGTCAAACAGGATTACTTTAGAAGCCATCCCAGAGTCATCGGATGATCATTCATCTGCTCTAGAAGTCATTTTCACATCATCAGACATCATCGAGCTCTTGAAGTCATCGGCAGAGTTTAGAAACTTGAGCTTGATGACTTGAGAATGACGCGAAAATGATTATCTGATGACTTCACAAGGTGTGACTATTGCTGATGATAAGGGGATGACTTGAAAATCAGTATCTGATGACTTCACAAGGTGTGACTATTCCCGATGATTTCAGGAGGATTTAAGAATGCGTATCTGATGACTTCAGAAGGTGTGACTATTCCTGATGACTTCAGGAGGATTTAAGAATGAGTATGTGATTACTTCATAAAATCCATTTCCACTCTTGCACCTGAGCCAATGACACACTGGTTAGGCCATGGTATCCGAGCTGTTTTGATATTATGCAAGATAAAATGTGATTTTGAAATCTGTGTGATCGCCCAGGTTAAAATCTCAATAAGATAGCTCAGTGTGTTGAGTACCTGCAGTATTCATCTGTGCATATCCTGCATTCACATGCTTCAGTCGCAGTAAGGTTAATTCAATAATAAATAAATAATATTAATAAATAACGTGCTATAGAGATCTGTTTTTAACCTGCATGCCGCCCTCCTATCTCAACAAAAGAGTGAGGGGCTGCTTTAGAAATGTTTGAGTTATCTGCAAATATGAAGTACCAATCACCATCAATGGGTCAGTTACCTCACTCCAGAAATATATTTGTATGTTACGGATACAGATAACCCCATAACGACACCTCTAAGGATTGCGTGTCTGCTGCAGAAAAAATCGCTGGGTAACTTGCAGACCACATATTCCTCACTGAGTAACATAGCTAGTAGAACTGATGCATCAGATGTAGAAATCAGTAGATAAAGCGCAGGTCCCTTTCCCATCCCAACATAATATATGAGTTGAAGCAGCCCCTGATACAGACCACTGACTCATTGTCAGTGAAATTGCTCTTCCTCCCTCGCAGCTCCACCATTAAGTGAGGCCTTCCCCCAAGCCCCTGTACTTTCAAATGTTGGTGTTCGAGGCCCTCCTCTACCCGCAGGTTTCACCTGCGCCTCACCCCTGGTGATCCAGTGGACCTCTGTCTCCATTCTTTTGCTCCGCTTTTTCTCTCCTTTTCACTCGTTTTTTCCCTCACTTCTATCTCCCCCCTTCACTCTCCTTCTGGGTCTTTCCTCTATTTTCTGTTGTTTTCCCCTCATTTCAAGCTCCCCCCTTCACTCTCCTTCTGTGTCTTTCCTCAGTTTTTCACTTGTTTTTTACCCTCATCTCAATCGTCCCCTTTCAGTCTCCTATGTCCTCTGTGTCTTTCCTTCACTCTTTCTTGCACTTTTGCTGCCTTATTTGCACTTTTCTCTCTCTTTTTGCCTTTTTCCTTTTGTCTTTTTCAGCCCGTTTTTCCCCCCGCTGCTACCCCCGCGGCCTCTCCCCCCAGCATGACCAGTGCGACTGGCCTAATTCAGCTCCCCTCCCCGCCTCCCAGCTGTTGAGCCCTCTACGACCCCTACTTAATGGCGGCCGCCCCACCGGGGCGCCAAAGGCAAGCTCGTCTGCACCCGTCTGCGACCCAGCTGCGACTAGCGCCAGGAACCCTGGATCTCTGCACCGCCAACGCTACGACCCAGCGGCACTCCACGCTCTCAACCCAGGCCGCAACAACAATCGCAAGCTAGCATCACCAGCCTACACCCAAGGACCCTTCAGCTGTCACCGTTGTGGCACACCTGCAGCACCGCCAAGACCACTGACCCAGCGCAATCCGCCCGCAAGAACACAACCGAACCGAAGACCCTGCAATGCCTCCTCCTCAACGTCCGATCCCTCCACAAACACGCCACTGAAATCTGTGACCTCCTCGACAGCACTACCCCGGACGTAGCATTTTTACCGAAACCTGGACCAACACCATCTCGGAACCGGAAATCGCCATTGCCATTCGCCACGGATACAAGATCTCCAGGAAGGACTGCCCCACCCGCCCGGGAGGAGGAATCGCCATTGTCCACAAATCCACCCTCCACCGGAGCACACTCCACGATGAGCCCACAGACCTGATGGAACACCTTCACTTCAAGATACTGGCCAGCCCTACCTCCACCCTCTGAGCAACCCTCATCTACCGACCACCTGGACCCCGCGGACTTTTCGCCAATTCCATCACAGACATCATCTTGCCGCATGCCATCGCGTCCACCAACTACACCCTACTGGGAGACCTCAACTTCCACCTCGACAACCAACTGGACCCCAGCACGACATCCCTCCTGGACAACCTCCACAATATTGGACTCCACCAGATCGTGACCGAACCCACGCACTCAGCAGGACACACCCTCAACCCCTCTTCACAACAGGAAACTCCATCACCTTCAGCCACACCACAGAACTCCCACGGACTGATCATCGATGCGTCCACTTCACCTTCAGAACACCCACCATCCACGGACACCAGCACCTGCTCCCACGAAGAAACTGGACCAGAATCACCGACGACCAGCTAACCTCATCACTCAGCAACTCCACCCCAACCATCACAGAAAACAACGACGCCAACACCGCAGCCCAAATCATGCACAGATGGATCTCCGACAGCGCGAACACCATAGCCCCCCTCAAGAAAAACAACAACACCCACGCCAAGAAAGCTAGATGGTTCACCACCGAAATTCGAGAGTCCAGACGCACTTGCTGCCACCTCGAAAAGGCCTGGAGGAACACCAAATACACAGAAGCCCACAAGAACTTCAGAGCCGCCACCAATGCCCACCCCCAACTCCTCAGAAAAACTAGGAAAAAAGCGATTGAACACAGAATCTCCACTCATGCACACAACAGCAAAGAACTCTTCAACATCATCAAGGAGTTCGCCCAACCCACCAGCGAGTCCACCGACATCCCTCCCTCACAAGACCCCTGCAACAAACTTTTTCCACCACAAAATCAAGAGCATCTACGTCAACTTCGACGAAGACAACCAACACACTGAACCCTTACCAACCACCCCCGTGATGAGTACAGGCCCCAGCTAGGCCCTCAAGTACAAAGGGTTCGCCCTTCTGTATACGAAGTACTAGAAGGAAGTTGGCACAGAAACTGCAAATACAAAGACAAAGTTTATTAACCTTCAAAGGTGGTCCTACAACCTACGCAACACTCTACAGTATTGCACAGAGTAGCACAAAGAACTTCACCTCCCTCAAATCAATGATAAAACGATAAATCCTAGTATCAGTGTCTTTTTTCAAAATCGGAAGGATAGGACTATTGCAGACATTGTATGGAACTTCCTCCACTACCCCCACCTTAAACGATTTTACCAGCACGAAATCTCCTGGCCGGAGATCAGGGCCTTCTCCTGTGGACCGGTCAGGGAGCGCTTCTCGAACCTGTTGATGAATAGAGACCAACTTATCGGTTAACTGTGCCAGATAATCACTCATCATTACACACGGTACATCATACGCTGACTTTGGTTTCGGTGGGCCCCAAATGTTCATCGGACGTCCAAACACGATCTCATATGGCGTGAGACCGGTTTGAGAATGCAGCACTGATCTGATTGACAATAATGCCAAAGGTAAAGCATCCGGCCAAGTCAGAGAAGTGGAAGCTTGTATTTTCGCTATCTTAAGCTTCAGAGTGCCATTGTACTTCTCAACCAGTCCCGCAGACTGAGGGTGAAACACTGCGTGGAACTTCTGGGTGATTCCCAATCCTTTCAGGACATACTTGATAACGTCTGCTATAAAATGAGGTCCGTTATCACTCCACAACAATCTACAAACACCATACCAAGGGAAGAACTCCTTCAATAATACCTTGGCGGTAGTAATTGCAGTATTGTCTTTCGTAGGGTATGCCTCAATCCATTTGCTGAAGGCACAAACCACTACTAGGACATACTTCAGATTATTACAGCGTTCAAGCTGAATATAATCCATTTGCAAAACTTCAAAAGGTGCAGTGGGTGTTGCAAATCCTCCTGCTGGAGTTCGTGTCCCTTTTCCTGGATTGTACTTCAGGCAAATCATACAAGTCTGCACCACTCTCTTTGCCGTGCTAGCAATCTCTGGATGCTCCCAAACTTGTGTGAGCAATTTTACAATTGCGGAAGCTCCAACATGAGCTAGCCCATGTGCCATCTGAACCATAGGTTGTACAAAAGCTATGGGTAACTTCCATTTATCCATCTGCTTATTTCTCCAACAACCTTCATCATGCAGTTCTCCGTCAATAGACCACTGCTCCCGTTCTTTATCGGAAGCTGTCCTCTGTATCTCTAACACTTCTCCCCTAGCATCGTGCCATCTTTCTGCCTGCGACTTCACAACATACATTGCAGTGGAGTCAGGCTGCATCGCAGTGCCTCGTGCTACTCGGTCTGCCAGAGCATTCCCTTCTCCCACCTTATCTATCACCTTTTTATGTGCATTGCATTTAACTATGGCAATCTTCTTTGGATATATCAATGCGGTCAAGAGGTTGTGAACTAACTCTCCGTTCATTATCTGTGCTCCATGTGACGTTAAAAACCCTCTCTCCTTCCAGAGTAAGCCAAAGTCATGTGCTACCCCAAAGGCATAGCGGCTATCTGTATAGACATTCACACGCAATCCTGCACTAAGCTCACATGCTCGTGTTAATACTATCAGTTCCGCTGCTTGAGCGGATTTCTGCGGTATGCGTGCTGTCTCCACTACTGTTCGTAACGTGGTGATTGCATACGCCGCTGAAGTCGTACCATCTGGTAGCTTCAGGCACGACCCATCCACCCACAGTTCTCCATCTACATCTGTAAAGGGCGTATCCTGGAGATCAATACGACCCTTTGTCTGTTCCTCAGTTACAAAAATACAATCATGTGTTTCTTGTGCCTCCGGCTGAGTCTCCGGAAATGGCAACAATGTGGCTGGGTTTAGCGTTGCACATCTCTTCAATGTGATATGAGGAGCCAACAACGTCAGCTCATATCCTGTTAGACGAGCACTAGTTAAGTGCTGCGTCTTTGTCTGATTCAACAGGGCATCAACAGCATGGGGGACCAGCGCCAATAGCTTGTGAGATAACACAATTCCTTCGCTTTGGCGTATTGACACAGCTGTCGCCGCGACCGAGAGAAAACAACCAGGCAACGCTCGGGCAACAGGATCAAGTACTGCCGAGAAATATGCACAAGGGCGCTGCTTGTCGCCGTGAATCTGTACTAACACTGATAACGCACATCCATCTCTTTCATGTACATACAATGTAAAGGGCTTCGTATAATCAGGGGTGCCTAACACTGGTGCTGAACAAAGGGCTTGTCGTAATTGTTGAAAAGCACTCTCACACTCGTCTGACCAGGGAAGGGGGGTTGGAGTGTCTTTCGTCAAAAGTGCCAACAGTGGTTTAACTATGTGTGAAAAACCCAGTATCCATTGCCTACAGAAAGAAGTAAGTCCCAAAAATGCACACACGTCCTTCTGTGTGGAAGGTACTGGCGTGTCCAAAATTGCTTGAATGCGATCTAATGTGAGTGCACGCCCCTCCTTAGACAAAAGGTGACCTAGGTAGGTTACCTTTGGTCTACAGAATTGTAATTTTTTCTTCGAAACTTTGTGATTATGTAATGCCAAAAAGGAGAGCAAAGATAACGTGCACCTCTCACATTGCTCAGGAGTATCGGCCGCCAACAAGATGTCATCGACATATTGTCTGAGGGCCACCCCGTCAGGTAAAACAAAGGAATCCAACTGTCGTTTCAAGGCTTGACTGTAAATGCTAGGACTTTCTGTGTAGCCTTGAGAAACTCAACAAAATCGATATGAACGATTATTCAAAGTGAAGCCGAAAAGGTATCGGCTATCAGGATGAATAGGAATCGAAAAGAAGGCATTTTTCAAATCAATAACAGAGAACGTGGTTGCCGTTGGCGGGACCAAGGTAAGCAATGTCGTAATGTCAGAAACCACTGGGTATTGAGGTATCACTATCTTATTCACCTCCCTCAAATCAATGATAAAACGATAAATCCTAGTATCAGTGTCTTTTTTCACAATCGGAAGGATAGGACTATTGCAGACATTGTATGGAACTTCCTCCACTACCCCCACCTTAATGAGATCCTGCACTATCTGCGTGAGTGCCTCCTCCCCCTCCTGCGAAATACGATATTGAGGTAGGCGTGGTAACACAGCTCCCTCCTTTACCCTAATGTGTACCGGGGGGATAACCATCTGTCCCACATCAGTATCCGAGGTGGCCCACAAAGTGCGGGGTAGAGAAGCCAGTACGGTATCCTCTGCAACCACACACATCATTCCTGTCCTCAGATAGTTATCGTTTAGAATCACACGCACTCCTTCAGGGGAGCAACGGATTGTGGCTCTGAAATGTTTGAGCATATCCAGACCCACAATGTTATCAGGCGTGTTCGGGGAAAGCAAAAACGGCCAAAGTGTAGAAAACTTATTAACATGAAATGCAAGGGGTTGTGATAATGGGCTAAGTGAAGGTGTGCCATCGAATCCTATCGATGTAACCGTTAAGCCAGACAGGGGAGCCCTCGGAACCAATTGTTTGGACAAAGCGCTACGAATAGCTCCTGTATCAACCAGAAACCGATCAGTAGAACCCAGAACATGTGCTGTAACATAAGGACCCCTCTGATCTACTGGCACTTCAACTGATTCCTCCCCCCATCCTACGCAATCCTATGCATGCTGTGAATCGTGATACCCAGGGCGTTCATAATCGGACATTTGATACTGGTTTTGTCGATCAAACACATTAGGCCCATCACGTGGCCGCATATTAGAATCAAATCGAGCACGATCAGTTAAATGTCCTCTAGGTCCCGAGGAACCTCCTCTACCTCTCTTCGGCCCCTGGCCACGCCCCTGGCGCTGTGCCTGCAATACCGGAAAATCCCTGGCCCAATGACCCAACTGTTTGCAATACACACATTGATCCTTAGTTACATCTAGGCAACCAAAAGGGGGACCATAAAACCCTCTTCCACCTCTCTCAGCACCCCGGCGGGGCGGTCCATACACTTGCGCTAACATCACCTTTGTTTTTAAGTCTTTCGACTTCTTTTCTTCGTTACCCTTCGCTTCTTGTTCCTGACGCTCATAATACTGAGCCATCGTCAGGAGGGATGCCGGAGACGATGTGGTCCAAGAGCTTTCACTCGCTTTTAATCGAGCTGCTACTCCTGGTAAAAGATTCGACACATATTTATCAACAAAAAGATGTCGACAGGTATCATCCGTAAGTGACTGACCGCTAAAATCATGAAACGTTTCCTCGTATCGCGTAAAGAAATCAGAAACGGATTCATCAACCTTCTGTTTACATGAGGCTAACATGTTCCAATCAATCTTTTTTGGGGGGATAATCGTTTTCAACTTAGTCAAAATAGCAGCTGGGAGGTCTAAAATAAGCTGAGGTGGCTTTTGCACAGGTTTTCTTTCTCTATCCTCATCTTCTATATCAGACCATTTCGCCTTAAAGGCTGCTTGATCATCTACTTTCCGTACAGATCTCCACATATCCGGTGGTAAAATAAGCCCAAAGAACAAATCTATGTCTGCTAAGGTCATAGTACAAGAATTTAAAGCCCCCTCAACTTCCTCATAAAAGGCGGCAGGATTATTTCGGGGATCGGGTAGTGCTTTCTTTAATGCCATAACATCAGCCCTATGCCAAGGAGTGTAAACCCAATTGAACACAAAATATCCTCTAGCATCGGGGGGAAGACATATCCGAACTAGTTCCCGCTCCCTTAGGAGGAACGTACAGAGGCGCTGCCTCTCGCATCGGCTTAGCATGCACTAATTCAATCTTATCTGAGTGAATGATAGACGACTGCTTTCCGCCTGCATTTGGATTCGATTGCTCCTCCTCCTCTTTCTTTTGGCGCGCTTTCTCTTCAAGTTCAAACATCGCGTTCCGTAACGCAAACAGCCGTCGAACCGCATCGGGTACCTTAGAGGGAGAAAGGACACCGTTACGTAATGCTTTAGAATCTAACACTATATCATCAGGCTCAAAAACATCGGAATATTTCCGAAAGGCAGTAACCACTTCATCAGAAAAAGTTTCAGCAAAGTATAACTTTTCCTTATCCTGCCATCCTTCCAAAGACGACAATAATTCAGCGAGAGATAGTTTATCTTTAAGCGCACGAAAAGAAACTTTCCGAAGCTCGCCCATGCGATCAGTTGATAACATGGACCGCGTGTCTACCTTCTCCTTGAGCAATCCAGGATCCTTGACTCCCGGAGCGGAGGGGCCAACATAAGAGAAAAATCATCTTCAAGATTAGTAAGGACAGGATAAAGAGGCTGCCGAACAGCATATTGACCCGATATTTGCAACCTGCGCTCTTTCTCCTGTTTTTCCGCCAGATCTCTTTCCTCATGCTGTTTCGCTTCCTGTGCTTTCACATGGTCCTTTTTCCGTTGTTCTTTGTCACTCAGCGCTTTTTCACGTTTCTCGCGCTCACGCACTTCTTTCACCCACAATCGTATACATTCAAACATGTCTTGTCTCGCACGCCGCTTACATACTCACTGCTCCACATACACAATCTTACGCATATCAAACGATCCATACAAAGGCCATCGCAACTCAGGATCATTCTTGGTATATTTCCTCCACAATGTGCTGTACATTATAGGGGAAAGACCGTGCTTCACATACATATCCCTATTAGGAGTCCCCTCTGGGGGGGCTGGCTCAGATTCCTCAAGACTTAACCGGTTCCCAAAACAGCAGCACCCCTTACGGAGTGCGCTCAAAGCAGGCATGTTCAAGAATAGTGCAAAATATGCAATATTATCAAAAGTGGCACTTAAACGTTGCGCTGTTCAAATTCAAACTACCCCGGAGAAATATCTCCACATTACCTGCCTATATGTGTTGCAACGCATATATTTTCACATTATTCATTTCAAAATATGACCAGTCATCACAAATCAAATCAAATAGTCTTGCCAACCCAGGCTTCAAAAGCTTGCAGCAAGTACCGTACAGCGGTTCTTACCAATCAAGAGCGTCCAGGTTCCAACTGCCAAGTTCCAAATTCGCCCAAACTGCTATTGCACAGCAAAACCGACAGAAGGGGTCTCAGTCGAGGACCGGCACCACCCAGATGGTCAGCTCGGAAGGGAAGGAAGAAAGCCTTGGGATGCCAGGACTAAAGGCGCCGCTGGCAGTGATCACGTCCCCGGCAAGGTTCCACTCCTTCGTCACGACCAGTCCTTCGAGTATCCGAGTCGCCGATGAGCCCCACGTGACGGGCGCCAATTGATGAGTACAGGCCCAACTAGGCCCGCAAGTACAAAGGGTTCACCCTTCTGTATACGAAGTACTAGAAGGAAGTTTGCACGGAAACTGCAAATACAAAGACAAAGTTTATTAACCTTCAAAGGTGGTCCTACAACCTACGCAACACTCTACAGTATTGCACAGAGTAGCACAAAGAACTTGTGCTCCTGGTCCCCTTTTATACACAATAGGGGGGCTCATAAGTAGGCGGATACAACATGAAGTAAGATTTGTGGCCTTATATGGACATGTTCAATACATGATCAATACATGGGTGGAGTTACCAGTTCCTAAGACCCGCGAAAACACATTCGAGCAAAGCCTAATGAGTAACAGATGTGGTCAGTCTTGAACATACACCAAACGTACAAGGGGCTATTTATAGACTGTTGCTAGGCAGATCTCGGGAGTGACCAATGAAGAGGTAAGACTCTTCTCGTGCAGAGCACGTGGCTTCGTGGCCATACAAGATGGCAGATGGCTAAGCAAAATGGAGTCCGAACATTAGTCAATATAAAGCAGAAAACGTAATTTCAGAGATGAAGAGCACATGTCTTCAGTGAATGCTTAATCCTATCGCTGTTTTATTTACAACACCCGACACCCTAAAGCCAGCGATTGACAACTGAACAGCCCTCACCACCGAAGACACACTGAAGACGATGAAGTCAATCCACTCCGGGGCCCCCACCGACCCCTGCCACCACCACATTTTCAACAGAGCCGCCGACACCATCGCACCCATGCTCTGCCACACCGTCAACTGCTCCCTGGCAACCGCCTTGTTCCCTGACGACTGAAAACACGCTGAGATCAACCCTCTCCTGAAGAAACCCTTGGCGGACGCCACCGACCTCAAAAACTACAGACCCATCTCCCTGCTCATGTTCCCATCGAAAGTCATCGAGAAAGCCATCAAAAGCCAACTCGCCACATTCATCAAAGAGCACAACATCCTCGACTCCTCCCAATCCGGCTTCAGAAAAAACCACAGTACAGAAACCGCCCTCCTCGCCGCAACAGACGACATCCGTACCTTACTGGACAAACGAGAAACAGCAGCCATCATCCTCCTCGACCACTCAGCGGCGTTCGACACAGTCTCTCACCACACCCTAATAGGCAGACTCCACGACGCAGGGATCCAAGACAAGGCCCTCGACTGGATCTGCTCCTTCCTCTCCGGCAGAACGCAGTGGGTCAGAGTGCCCCCTTTCCTCTCGGACCCTACACCTACCACCTGCGGAGTCCCCCAGGGGTCCTCCCTCAGCCCTACGCTCTTCAACGTCTACATGGCTCCGCTCGCCCCCATCGTCAGAACCTACGGACTCAACATTGTGTCATACGCAGACGACACCCAACTCATCCTCTCCCTATCCAATGAACCCAACACCGCCAGACACATCTTTCGAGAAGGCATCGAAGCCGTCGCCAAGTGGATGAAAAACAACTGCCTACAACTAAACACCAACAAAATGGAAGTACTCATCATGGGCCAAAACCCAGATGCCTGGAACGACACCTGGTGACCCCCGCCCTTAGAAGCCGGCCCACCCCCACGGACCACGCACGCAACCTGGGAATCATCCTGGACTCAGAGCTCAAAATGGACCGCCAGATCAACTCCGTCTCGTCCTCCTGCTTCCACAACCTCCGCCTCCTACGTAAGACCTTCAAATGGATCCCCCTCAAACACAGAAAGACCCTCACTCATGCCCTGGTCACCAGCAAGCTTGACTACGGCAACGCACTCTATGCCGGAATAAAGGAAAACCTCACTCGCAAGCTACAGAACATCCAAAACGCCACACAAGACTGGTCCTCAACCTGCCAAGACAGTGCCACATCTCCCAGCACCTGCGCACACTCCACTGGCTCCCCATCGAAGCTAGAGTCACCTTCAAGATGCTAACCCACGCACGCAAGGCCCTTCATGACACCGGACCAGCATATCCGTATAGCCGACTCAAATTCCACGCACCCCAAAGAACCCTACGATCAGCCTAGCTCTCCTAAGCCGTGGTCCCCCGCACCAGAAAGACCAGATCGGGAGGCCACTCCTTCTCCTTCCGCACGGCCAGAGCCTGGAACGACCTTCCGCTCCACCTCAGACAGATAACATCGCTCCCCATCTTCGCAAGAAACCTCAAAACCTGGCTCTTCGACAGACCCCCTCCTTGATGGACTGGAACATGCGACTCCCCCCCCCCAAACCCCCCAGCACCTTGTGATCCTTACGGGTGAGTAGTCGCGCTTAACAAACACCTGATTTGATTTGATTTGATTTGATTTGAGAAAATGAAGTGTTAGCTCTAGCCCCTGTCCCATTCTTAGTATGCTAGTTCCATTCATCAATACATCCATGAAAAGATGTAAACAAGCTGCACTTCACACTCAGTCCTCTAACAACATCCCACACTCTCTCTTTCTCACTATCTCTTTCTTTATCTAACTTACACACACACACACATAATATGTTTGCTCCAGATTTGCTATGTTTGCATTGGTGAGGTCATATCTTACAGCAAATATGGACAGTCTAATTCTAAAAAAAAGTGGAGTAAAAATGGCTTCCTATATATTTTACAGCAACATTTAACACAATAGGAAACCCTGTCAAAATAAAGCAGTTTTAATTGTAAATCTTTTTAAATGAAGATATAATCAGTGTGGCATTTGGTGTAGTTGTAAAATACTAATGTAAATTAGGCCTCTAGTTATTTTTCATAAAGTTACTGAGAGGGAGCAGACACTTTGGGCCACATGTAGGTAGCTAAATATCGGCCGGTAACGGTGGAAAATCGGTAATTTTCCCATTACCGACCGGTATTTAGCCCTTTCTCATGTAGGAGGCATGTTTTAAGGATTCGGTAATTTACCAATTCCTTATTTTAAGGAATCGGTAAAATACCGAATCCTTAAAAGCTATGTAGGAGGCACTTAAGTGAGTGCATTTTTGCATTCAGGATTCGTTATTTACCACCAACTACAAGTTGATGGTAAATACCGAATACCTTTAAGAAAGCAATACTTTGCTTTTCTCAAGGTGCAATGTGGCAGACATACATGCCCTTAGGGCATGTATGTGCGCCACATGTGCACACATGCACGATTCAGGGGTGCAACAGGGTGTCAATGTGACACCCCGCTACCCTTGAATATGCAACCCCTATTGCCGATTCGGTATTTACCGAATCGGTAATATTGAATGGCTTCCCATTCATTCCTATGGGAAGGTGATTCCTTATTATCGAATCGGTATTACCGATTCGGTAATAACGAATATTACCGATTCTGTATTTTTTACCGAATTATTAGCTACATATGAAATACCGATTCCTAAATACCGAATCGGTAAAATTTGGTATTTAGGAATCGGTATTTCATATTTACCTACATCGGGCCCAAAATCTCTAATGTAAACTCTAATGCCTTCTGTACCTCTCAGTATATATTAAGTTCTAGGGTAAAAGAACTTACACATCATAATTTAACTTTGCTGTTTTGGAAATAGGAACAGTGCATTTGTATCCCAACCACAAAAAAACATGATTACATTTACTTGAGTTTATTTTTTATAATACAAGGTTATTGTTTCAATTTCCTTCCTGGAAAATATATACAATAATGTATATTAATAGAAGGCATTTGCTTCATCTGTCCATAATTCAATTATCAATTACTTTCCCCTTCTCTCTGCCACTTTTTAGTGAATTCTTCTATTCTCTCCATCACTATCTACCTTTCGGTCTCCAATTCTCTCTGTAACTATCTAGCCATTACTCTCCCTTACTCCATACTTTTGTCATAATGCCCTCTTCACCCGGTATTTTTTTATGGCTGTTACTTGCCCATTACGGACTTCCTTTCTGCCCCTCACTGCTTGTGCCAATTACTAGTTCTGTCTCTGTAACTCTACCCTTTTCTCTCCAGCTATCCTTTCTTTCATTTCTCTTCCTCTTAGTCACTGTGAGAAGTTGGCCTGGTATATGCTGTCCACTAATTAAAGTGGGCACCTTCCATCAGTCCAAACGACCCTTATTGATGATAGGTTTAAAGACAACCTTTATTGAAAGCTATCCTAGTGGTAGCTATAGAGAGCAGCCTTCAGGCTAACTCTTGAATGAATGCAAAGCAGCTTGTTTTACCAGTCTATAACCTCCTGAATGACCAATTGAAAGGAGAACCACACCAGGTATATATAAAATATATGTATTTATTACTAAACCCTCTCTACTAATCTCTTTATGAGATTAGAGAACAAAGCACACAATTTACAATCAATCGATCAACAGTAAATAGCATAATACACGATAGGCTCCAGGGGGAGACCGAACCATATATTAAGAAAGTGGTATAACAGCCCCGACTAGACTAGACACAGGCCTAAAGCACATAGAATCGCTGGGACCCCAAGGAACCACCCAAGATATTGATACAGGGAACCCACGGGGGACGTGTGCAGTGTGTGAACACAGACGCGAGTCCCGTACAATCCTATGCGAAAGTCGTGGTTGGAAATTTAAAGATTAAGGAAACTTAGGAGAGTACTCTAAGCAAACCCTTTGGAACTAAGACAGTTCTAAGGCCAGCACCCTCGAGAGTACCGAAGTACCCTTGTTACCTATCACAGAGGATCCGGGTGCATAGGGGTCAAGAGGTGTCGGAAACGCACATTGATTTCAATGGCGTGTTGCAAAGAAGTGCTGCTGCCGGTAAGAGGAGAAGTGTCCGGTGTGATCCAAGCTTGGATCAGAGATGTGAAGAACCTGAAAGCAGAGGGGACAGAGTCTGGGTCACTTGCCAGTGACCAGGGGCATGATAGGCGAATGCCCACCGATGTCGGGTGCTTCAGGTGTGAAGAAGTGAAGCTTGACTTTGCAGCCACGGGGACCAGGAGACGTCGACGATGACTACAGTCCGGAGGTGAGCTGTCCCACGAATGATGTTGAGTGCTGGGGGGTCAGTGTCCTGATTGAACAAAAACAAGCCTTGGCCACTGCAACCCACGCGGTCAGAGCAAAGATGATTCGGTGAGGACCAGCAAGGTCCTGGGGACTCCCCAAGCAATGGAGAGTCAGGGCACATCTGGAGCAAGCAGGAAAGCCCACTGAAAGTTAAAGATGCCTTCTCAGGGACCCACAGGTCAATGGACCAGGGATCGCGAAGGGACCTCGAGAGAAAACACAAAGGGCCAGCTCACGGAACACTCATGGAGTGTAGGCCAGCAATCTTCAGTGGAATTGCTGCTCGGGGTCAGGGATACAAGTAACCCAAAGTTCAGCCTCAGAGGTTTCCTCAAAGCTGATGCTTCTGCAAATCGTCACGGTATCCAGGGGTTCGGGTTGCACGGTCCCCACAAGGGATACAGGCCTCAGAGTTGCTGAGCGCACAGATTGACCTCAGAGACCACAGGAACCCACCACCTGTATTGCAATATTCTTCTGAGTCCTCGGGAGCTTTGGAGATGCAAACCGGTCAGATGCGTCTTTGGTGCCTGCCAAGCAGGGGAGTAACTCCTTTACTCCAAGGGAGATTCTTCAGTCATCTAGCACAGTGTAGATTGTCGAAGTGCTGGTTTCTGTAGCAGAGTTTAGTCCAGGTAATATCTAAAGTCCCGTAGCCAGGGGTTCCTACCTTATACCCAAGAAAGGGGTGGGACAAACTCTGCGGACCCACCTATGGGAGGGTCAGGACAGAGGGGTGGCTACACCCATGCCCTTTGTCCAGTTTCGCGCCAGAGCACCCTCTGCACCCTCTACATTTGCTTCTTACATTGGCTCTCCTGTCTATATATACTTTCTTGCTGCCACTTCTGCTCTCCACCCTCTGCATTTGCCCTCCAAATGTGCTCCTCATCCAGTACTTGCTCGCTGCCCTTCACATTCTGTACGCTTCCCTCCGATATCTGCACGCCAACCTGCGTATCCGCTCACCTCCCTCCTCAAGTTCACATTTGCTCTCCGTCAACTATTGCTCTCTGCTCTCTACATACTCTATCTGTCCTGTATGTGCACTCTAAACACTCTACAACCTGCACTTGACTTTTCCACCCTGTCCATTTGCTCTTTATTTATAAGATGCACTTTCCATCGTATACATTCACTCTGTTCCACACGCATTCTCCATGAATATTGCCATGCAATGTAGGCCGCATCTCGCTACACCCAATACACCCGCTGTCCAGGATTTGTCTCTCAGCTCCATCTCCACTTTCCAAACCCCCTTACCACTCTGTATATCAGCTCACCATGTCGGCTCCTTTCCCTTCATGTATTCTTTCCATTGTACATTTATTGTCACTCTCTTTGCAACCTCTGAATGTGTTCTCCATCCTAAACATCCACTGTAACCCCTCTTTACCCATTCTCCAAGCCTCACCTCCTCTTTCTTGCATGCAATATTACAAAATCTTATCCTATTTAAAATGTTTTCTCTGCCCTGGTATAATATCAGAGCAGCCACATCCTTGGTGGCATCTTTGTGGCATCTTAAGTGACTGGTGTTAATATATGACTCAACTCTGCAACTCGTTTCATTGACATCAGAGGAGTGAAACGCCAAGCTGGCCCTGCTGGGATTTCCTGCAGTTGGCATAGATATCTCTGCAGCAGATGCAGAAACCCATTGTATCTCATCTTTTTCAAACACCAAAATGTGTATGACAAACCAGCGTGTGTGCTACACATGATAACATACATTGCAAACTTGTGAACCCAGCAACAGCAGCTACATGGCCTCTACCAGTAGCCAGCTGGGCTGGTAGAGACTTTTTTTTTCTTTTTACTTGCCATGTCGTAGCTTTTTGCCCTGGTGCACCTGCCCCCTCCCACATTGTGTTCCCCACCAGCCCTACACCCCAACCTCTTCAATGTTGCGTTTATAAAGTTCAAAATAAGACCAATGGCTTTGGAGCGTTTTACATGAGCACCGGATTACATTACAGAAGCTCATATTATTTAATTTATTGCTGATATGGTGTTGCCTGCCCCTCCCACCACCCTCATGTCTCTGTTTGCACCCTCTGTTGCTGCCAGTCCTTCCAACAGAAAAATCATGTTTGTAGTAATATGCAGTTCTTCAGTGATGAACATAATTTGCCTTGCCGTCCACCTCGGGAATGTTTCTCTTCAAACTGAGCTTCAAGCGAGGCTCAGGATCCTCGGCTTTAGGTGTCTATTATTTGCAATAAGGTCAAATCAGTTGATCATTTTTTGCTGTTTTTTTCTGTAAAGGCATATTATATGAAAACGTCTTTGAACGCGCATCCCCTGCACCGCCATGGAGCAACTAACAGAAAAGGCAATGTGCGAGCATTGGCCACCGGGTCAAACCCCCTTTGATAGGCGGTAGTAGACCTCTCTGGTCAAGCCTCCTCAGCTGTATCACATCCTGCACTTCCGCCATTAAAGTAACAACGCAGACCCCAGGGGGACACTTTTAAAAGAATGATTTTCCCTAACTTGAAGAAAGACTAAAACAAGCATAGGCAATGCAAGTAAATCTCACCTATGAGAGAGCTATTAGTTTTGTCAATATTTTTAGGCATGTCAGATAGCAGCATGACTGAATGTACAAAAAAAAACACCATGACACGTCTGTCATTGTGCTTTTTTTTCACTTCTAGCCCCGCTGCTATACCAGAGGCTTAAAATAATGCCAATTCTCTTGTGTGTGAAACCTGTTGGTTTTGTCAATGCTTGTTGTTTTCTGGCTGCACGATTTGTCATAATTGTAGTGATTCTGACACTATTTTTTAGAACAACATTTAATAAAGTTAAGAGTTAAACACAAGTTTACAAGGCAAAAAAAAGAGTATGTTTAATTCTGGACAGAATGTTTTTTGGTTGCAGATTTATATAGCGTGAACTCGACCCCAAGGTAATGAAGCGCTTTACATGAGCACCAGTTACAAGAAATTAATTCTTTTTTTTTATTATTAAAATGGTGTGTTCATTGCACTTGCACTTGTGCAACGGAAATGGCACTATCTAGAGGTACCGCGGTAAGAAATCCGGAGCTAAACATTACCCCGGGGTTTACTGTTGTCCCTTTTCTATTTCACGTTTCTCAAACGGAAGTTTTGCCCTCGAGTACCGGAAGCGGGTGGCAGCCAGACTGGCGAGGAGAGACAAAGAGGAAGAGCTGCTGCTGTGCCAAGTGACCGACAACTGATTCCATGCTGTCTTGTGTTTGCAGAAGAGTGGAAGGGAGATGGATTGCTGAACATCGCCATGTTTGATTATGGTTTTTTTTAAGAGGTAGTTGTGGCTTCCCACTTTCACACTTCTGGGCTGTCTCATCTGTGGTTTCGAAGGCGGGAAACTCTCCAGACATGTCGGCCATTGAAAGTGGCGCTTTATTTAAAAGAGGTGATGCAGTAGGCTACCTCTCATCCTGCATCGCATCGCTCCAGTGAAACGGAGCGTGGGCAATTATACATCCAAGCAAAAATTCACACGTCAGGGTAGTACTGGGGAAATGTACTACTAACCTGACTTTGCACGCTCTCTGTGTCACTGCGGCGGACGTACGAGAATCAAAGATATCAGGTAAGGAAGGAAATGTCTGGGCTGTGAAAGGCGGGCACACCAAGTCTCTTCTGCCATTGAAAAACATACAAGGCCCGAAGGTGCTAACTCGGTCGGGGTAATAGTGCAAGGCCAGTCCTGCTGTCGCAATGTAACAGTGGAACCAGTACATATGGAAGGCACTTACAACAAATGCTGCCTGGCAAGATTATGCGTGTTTGATGTAAATGAGAACTTTTTGTAAAAGAACGCCTTTTTCCTGGGTTTAAACAAATCTAGTTAAATCTGAATAAAATAAAAGGTTGCATAAAACACGCCAGGCAGAAAGCAAGTTGTGGCATCCTGAGATGTTACTCATGTTGCTAGACACTGAAGAATGTTATCATCTGTATGAGCCTTGTGATGTAATGACTAGTGAGACAGTTGCTGCCTAGCTTTCATCCCAACAAGACCTGTTAATGTGGATGGGATCTTTCCATGGAATAAATCTACTTAGAAGAGCCTTCCTGCTTGGTGCCCTTCTTACATTTGGCGACTGAGGATGGGATACACTCTAAAAGATTAATTTTCATACACCATAAAGGATTAATTTCAACTATGGAAAGATATCAACATTCCAATATCACCAAAGCTGCTAACCCGGTGGTGAGATATCTAGTTCACGTGTGCTTCTCTACACAGTTTCATCTTGGATTGTGATGTGCTGTTGTATTATCTACTGCACGGGTGCCTCTCTGGACTGTTTCACCTGTGTCCCTATGGACTGATTGGCCTTGGATTGTGGTGCCCACCGTTGGATGTGTGGACTTTGTTCATTGCTCTGGCGATTTTTTAATAAATTTTCACTCGCCATTGTCACCCAGAATGAGCGTCAGTTGTGTTCCTGGGGGACTAGTGATGCTCACTGTGGATTGAAACTCGTTGCTTCCCCTCGTTTTGAACAAGCGCGGCGCTATCAGGATTGCGTCCGTGTTGCCGACTGTCTTTCAGGTGCGGAGGTGTCTTTTGACTTATCGGCAGTTTGAGGGCTTCATGATTGACTCCGGAAAGGAAGGGCGCATAAGCATTATTTAAATTGCTGCGCACACTCACCTCGTGGACAAGGATTGGAGCCTAGCAGCGTTCAGCGCCACGTGGGCCCTCCTCTTCGCCTGGAACACTGCTGGCAGCGTTCAGCGCCTCGTCAGCCCTCCTCTTCGCCTGGAACACTGCTTACGGGCCACGCACGAACAGCTTTCATCAAGATAGACGTGCCGACGTCTCAGCGCATGACGCATTTCCTCAACCAAGCAGCCATTGTCAAGGTTGCTTGGCAACGCGTGTCAACACAGTTCTCCGCTTACAATGCCCTGTTAAAAACGCAGCAAATATAATATTAATGAGTTTAAAGGATTTAAAAGAATTAGCAAATAAAAGTGACCGCTTTCGGCACCCAGCTTCAAGATTAAGCAGATTAAACTGTGTGTATCTCTTTAGTCATATACACACTTCGACAGTGCAAGGTAAATTCAAGGTGTGTCATAACAGTGATACACACACTTTCTTCAAACTTTGACTCTACAACAGTGACACACACACTTTGTGGTGTCATAATCTTTAACAAAAAGAAGTTTTTAAAGGATAATTGTTTCAATTCACTACTAGATACCGTAAAAAAAAAAAATATATATATTTTTTTTAGAGTGTTAAATAAATCTATAACAGCATTGTTTTACGGACGGGGAAAACAATGCAGAACGTCACTGCACCCCCGTTCATTTTTTCATCACCAGGCGATCCCCCTATTAAATGTCAAAAATGGCGAAAGGTTTTTGAGAGGTATGCGAGAGTGTGCAGTTCATCCCCAAGTGCAGAGAGGAAAACCGCGCTACTCTTACATTGTTTGGGATCTGAAGGTCAGGAAGTATTTGATCACCTTCCTGAACTTCATGATCGCAACCTTAATGAATACGAAATTTGCATTGCTAAGCTTGACAAACATTACTTACCCAAAGTCAGCACCATTCTAGAAAGATACCACTTTGGGAGGAGGAATCAATTAGAAGATGAGAGTATAGAGAATTATGTCACGTCTCTTAGGAAGTTGGTTTCGTCATGTAAATTTGAGGCAACTCTTAATGAGAGAATAAGGGATCAGTTCATGCTGGGCTGCAGCATTGAACGCGTTAGAGAAGAGTTGTGGCAAAAAGATGAGCCGACTTTGGATGATGTAATTGTAATTGCGAAAAGAATAGAACACTCTCTAAAATGTATTGATGTTATAAAGAAAAATGGTGAAAACAAAGAGAAAAATTCCATTCAAGCTCTTACCACTAATCCTAGAGCGGCAACAAGTCAAAAGGGAAATGAGAAAAATGAGAACTCAAAAGAAATAGGAAAGAAATTTGATTTCTCAAATGTTAAGTGTTTCCGTTGTGGGAAAACAGGACACTTTGCGAATGACAGACAATGCCCAGGATGGAAGGTGACATGCAGTAAATGCAAAAAGAAGGGTCATTTCTCTGTCATGTGCAAAGGGAGAAACTACAGAGGGAAAATAAGTGAAGTTTATTATGATGTCCATGACACTTATGAATGTCAAGATGAGGTAGACTGTGGTCAAATACAAGTACAAGCCGTGCAGAGTGGGGAAGGGAAAAATTGCCCGATAGATGAAATTCTAGTGGAAGGGAAACCCACTAAGGTTCTTTTATCTCAAAAGATTTCTTTACCAAAGAAGTTTGTGGTAAAGTAAAAGTCTTTCGCCCTGACATAAAACCGTTTGCATACGGAGGGGAACCCATTAAGTTGTTTGGTTACTTCTGGGGTTTAATTGACTATAAAAACAGATTAACAAGCGCAAACATTTATATATCACAAAAAGGAGACAGCATTTTGAGCTGGTTCCACCAGAGGGATCTAGGTGTTATGTTGGACCCAAATTCTTCACCCCCTATCATACTAAAAAAAGATTACAATTCAAATTTAGTCTCGGTTAGTCAGAACACTGCAGACAAAGGATTTTGTGATGTCTTGAAAACAAAATTTCCAAATGTGTTCTCAGATAAGTTAGGGTGCCTCAAAGGGTATCTTCATCGCATTCGTATGGTTGATAATGCGAAACCTGTATGTTGCAAAGTTGGGAATGTCCCCGTTACAGTAAGAGATATGGTTAAAACAGAATTAGAACGTCTAAAGTCTGAGGGAGTGATTGAAGATGTAGAAGCTACACAATGGGTTGCTCCGGTAGTCGCCGCCAAGAAGGGGGATGGGTCTCTCCGTTTGTGTGTGGACCTTCGCGAATTGAACAGGAGTGTTGTTGTAGACCGTTATCCGCTGCCTAAGATAAACGATATGGTAATGCTGTTAAAGGGGGCAAAGGTCTTCAGCACCATTGATCTAAGGTCGGCTTACCACCAAATTAGATTAGATGAAGTTTCGAAAGATTTAACGGCGTTTGTCACTCCCTTCGGCACGTTTCGCTTTTCAAGACTTCCTTTTGGCCTTGTATCAGCAGCCTCAGTTTTTCAAAGAGCGCTGGAAAAGGTTTTGAAAGGCCTTACAGGCGTTAGGGTTTATCAAGATGATATATTAATCTTTGGAGGCGATACTAAGGAACATGATGATAGACTGTACATGGTTTTGAACAGATTGCAAGAGTTCAATCTGACAGTAAAGATTGAAAAATGTAAATTTAGAAGAAACTCCATTGAGTATTTAGGACACACTATCTCTGAAGGTGGGGTCTCACCAAAGGAAAGTTTAATTACTGCTATACAGAATTTAGCTCCCCCAACGAATAAGGAAGAACTTATGAGCTTCCTGGGTATGGCCGAATATTATAGTAAATTTGTAAGTGGATTTGCATCTTTATGTGTTCACATGAGAGCGTTGCTCCGCAAAGGTTGTGAATTTCATTGGGATAACAGCCGTGAACAAGAATTTTATGCAATCAAAGAGAAGTTAAAAACTGCCCCCAGACTATGCAGTTTTGATCCTAAAAAAAATCTATTTTAGTTACGGACGCAAGTTTAAAGGGGTTGGGAGCTGTTTTATTACAAGAAGGTCATTCTCAGGAACAAGTGATTCTCTTCCTGTCAAGGAGTTTGAGGGGTGCGGAGTTGCGCTACTCCGTGATTGAGAGAGAAGCACTTGCTGTTTATTGGTCAGTAAGAAAATTAAAGAACTTCTTATGGGGTGGTGAGTTTGAAGTCAGGTCTGACCATAAACCATTGTGCTAGATCTTTAAGAATAAAGGTATTGACGCAGTGTCAAGCAGAATTACAAAATGGATTGTTGGCCTACAAGATTATAATTTTGAGGTGAAATACTTGCCTGGGGTGGAAAATAAGGTGGCTGACGCGTTGTCTAGACTGGTTGTCGAGAATGATCTGAATTCAGATGAGATTGAACAGGATGACGATGTGGTTTGCGTCATTGAAGAGAAAATAATTGACAAGTGTAAATGGCAGGAAGCCTTACTACAAGACCTAGAGTTAATGAAAGTCTCAGAAATGGTTAACAAGGGTTGGGAGGTAAAACACAAGAGCGATGCAAGCTTGGAGAAATTTTGGCATGTGCGTGACCAATTATCTCAACACAATGGTCTCCTTTTTAGGGGTTTAAGGCTTATTCCTCCCAACTCAATTAGAACAGAGCTTATATCGCTGGCACATATGACACATCAGGGCGTTTCTAGGACTAAGGAGAGACTAAGATTAAATTATTGGTGGCCAGGCATGGATCTACAGGTCGAACGTGTAATAAGGGATTGTGTAGAATGTGCTCTCAGTGAGAGGGTAGCCAAACCTAAAACGCAACCCATGACCATAAGAGACAGACCAGATGCTCCCTGGAAAGAAGTAGAACTAGACATTCTTGGACCAATACAGTCTTCTGGTACAGAATGGTATGTGTTTGTGTTAATGGATCTCTTCTCAAGATGGCCTGAGATAGGAATCTCCGGAGGAATTGAAACTAGACACGTGATACATTTTTTTAGAAAAAATATTTGCTAGAGAAGGGATACCTGATAGTATCCTCACTGATAATGGTGTACAGTTCGTATCTAGGGAGATGCAATTGTTTTTGGCTGCACGTGGTATCAAACACAAAAAATCTTCTCTGTACCACCCAGAAATGAAAGGAATGGTTGAGAGATTTAACCGTGTACTTAAAGAATCCATCAGCATGGCACGGGCGAATAGTCTAGATTGCAAAAAGGTGGAGGTTTACAGATTGTCTCCCCACTCTGTGACGAATAGAACCCCCTTTGAATTGTTTAGGTCTAGATGCCCAAACATTTTAATTGCACCTCCCTGGGTGAACAATATGCAACCTGGATTACTTACTAAAAATGAAAACAAAAATTGGAAACTATATGAGTCCAAAAGAGTAGAATCCAGGAAAAGAATTCATGATTTAAGAAAGTCTGTTAGGAAAACTTTAGTGAAGATTGGGGATTGGGTTCTCATAAAGAATCCGTCAAAGAAAAAATCCAATTCAGGGTTTTTGAAACCCATTCAAGTAATCAAAATGTTTAACAATGCTATAAAGACCGCAGATCATCGCATTTGGAATTTAAACAGGGTGGTGGTGGTTAGGAAAGACTTTGAGGCTGGTCATTGTGATTCAAGTTCTCGTGAAGCTAACCCTAGCCCAGTTGTTATTCGCAAGTCTTCAAGAGTTTCTTCTTCACCTAAGTTTTTGAGAGATTTTGTTAAATAGGTTATCTCAATTTTCATGTATCATAATTATTGTTTAGCTATAAACTTATTTGTTTCTTTTATAAAGGATGGGGATGTGTGGCATCCTGAGATGTTACTCCTGTTGCTAGGCACTGAAGAATGTTATCATCTGTATGAGCCTTGTGATGTAATGACTAGTGAGACAGTTGCTGCCTAGCTTTCATCCCTACAAGACCTGTTAATGTGGATGGGATCTTTCCATGGAATAAATCTACTTAGAAGAGCCTTCCTGCTTGGTGTCCTTCTTACACTAGTATCATTGTAATGCACGCAATGCTGTGGGCAGCGTATTTCACACTAGTCACCGGCATGTGGACCGCTTCTGGCATCTGAAACTTTGTAGTGTCAACAGACATTTTTGCCTCTTAAAAGGTCTCCCTTCTGAATACCCTGCACCACAGTCTCGTCTTTTCCGTATGCCAATATCCATCCCCGCTCTCCACGTTTTCTCTATTAAACCGGTGCCCACACTTTCTCTACCAATCTTGCCACTGCAGCAGAACCATGTAGATTTTGTACGCTTAATCTTGTCAAAAAACTGTATATCCCCCACATGTTTTGCTTGTTTCTGTTAGCCTGTACCTTTATTTGTGTACATTTCTCATCTCCTGTACCCTTAAATCAAAATCTCCTCCGCCGTGCACAGTGCTCTGGTGCTGTGTGTTAAATAAACAGAGCCACTTGAATGTAGAGGGAGGGAAGCTCCAAATTATGCAGCAGGGCTGACTAAGTTAGGCGGCTGTGGTAAATTTAAATTACCTAGACTTAATTTATGCGGTAAAATTCAATAAGAATAACTCAGTAAAAATAAGAGGCAGAATCCGTGGTATTTGAGGTTATAAAAGGGAATTTATTCCTTACAAAGGAATTATGGTTCGAACCAGGCAATCAAGTTCCGTCACCACGAAGGTTCAGGAAGGAATCAGCAGCACATTATTGACAGGTTATCATATTTATAGAAAAATGCATTACAGTAAAGACATATGCAGAAGGCGTTACAGCTGAGAAGAGAGATAAGAATACACATACGTAATGAAAAAGGCGTTACAATAGGCGTGCATTAAGGCGTATACTAGAAACGTCATTATGATGATGACACAAGTGGGTGGATCCATAAGAGAATCCTGCAAAGTCAGCAGAAATACATGGCAGAGATGCGCGCGCAGCCGCATGACGTGTGATTGACGTGCAACTAGAGGGTGAAGGGAACTCGACATTTAGCCCTACATGAGGAGACAGAAGTCTGGGATGTCAGGACAACCTAATCCCAAATCATATCTAATATCTTGTGTTTAAGGAACTATATTATCTGGAAGGAAAGGTCTTTTCGGAAAGAGCCTATTCTATACTGACTGCTAGTGCGTGTACAAGCGTCTAAGTGTCTACACGAGATGCGAGGGGGCATGGGCCTACCATGACAACAGAAGTCATGAATTTATTTGCACAGAGACAGTAAGGCCGGGCCCTTTGCTTTGCAGCTGGAGGGATGTTTACCTAAGCCACTAGACAGGAATGCATTTCTCGAGGAGCGGAGCAGATAACTTGAAGGCTGAATACAGTTTTGGCAGGCAACAGGCCGGGCTAGGCACCGTTAGCCGCGCAGGAAGTAAGACAAAGTTCATGGATACAGATACAGGTCCAGGCTGGAGCATTCAGAGGCAGAAGCAGGAAAAGCTCGATGGCAGAATTCAGGGCCTACCTTGCCAGAGCTGGAAAACGTGAAAAGTATACCATATAAAGACGGTGGCAAGGCATACTTAGGAACGGAATATCTGACCCATTCATGGCAGATCTGAAAGAGGACATATTAACGTTGGACACAATTGTATTTGCGTCTTCATAGCTTGAAGTGGAGGGAACATACATGTACTTGTAGCATGTACATGGAGCCGTTGGGGTCTAGATAGGGGACACAATTGATCATAAAAATTCATATTTCCTCATTCCCTCCTTGTCCCCTACGGACCCTTCATGAAATATCGATCTTCAGGAATCCATCAATCTGTTCATGTAACATCATTTGCTCTTCTTTCTTCTTCCGTGATTTTGAATGAAAACTTGAACGTGGAATACACGAGGTGGCACACAGGCCGCAAATCGCTGGTCCACATTGTAGACACAGGCAACAACTGAATACTATGAGAAGGCCAATACCTAGGAAGGATAGGACTTTCCATCCCCAGGCTGACAACACGCTCCAGAACCAGCCGGACCATGTCCAGGTGCCTGGATTCTGATGTATCTGGTTTGCAATCTTGTGAAGACGAGTTATGGCTTTATATACGGATGGCGCGTTTTCTGGAATGAAAACACAGCAACTTGATCCGATGACCCTACAGGCTCCGCCCCTATCGGCTAGGATGACGTCAAGGACAAGACGATTTTGGAGAACAACAATCCGCATCGCAGACTGCTCCTCTGTTAAGTTGCCTAGGGCGGAAGTAGTTTCATTCACTACTGCTTCAAGGGTTCTGGTTAATCTACGTATCAGTTTACTGTTTGAGACAACACCTATGTAAGGAAAGAGACCTTTATTGAAGTCTGTATATTGTTCCCATGCTGTTTCAGTGTAGTCAACAATCGGGATATCTCTCTGGGGTCTATGGTGTACTAGATTGGTATTTCTATGATAATCAGGAGGGGCTAGGAAAACAGGTGGCAGAAGGAATGCAATGTAACAGGTACCATCCCAATCTAGAGGTAGGCGTATATATGCGGTATGACCACATATGAAGTAGGAATGACGGGAAGCTCTAAATGTAGACTTGCCTTTATCACTGAATTCGATCACAGTAGTACATTTACTATGACCCAGGTGTACTGAACCATTCTTTCTTACACAGAATTCACCTTTGACTGGTAATACTGACATAGCAGGCAAGACTAGTGCAGCTTCAGATTCAATATTCAGAATCATGAGGTTAAGTGTAAAATTACCTAATCCATATACTTCATTTTCTAGATCAGTTCCTGTTCTTTTGGGAAGTCCCTCCTTGTTAGGATAACAGGCTTTAAGCAAAACTAAGTTCAGGTTTCCCCATACCCAGTTGCTCTGGTAAACTACAGTGTTTGAATCTAAAGAGTTAATCAAACTAAACCATGCTCCACAGGAACCATTGTGTGTAAACGGGTACGGAAAGAGAGGCAGAACTCCTTTGTACTTCTGATAGGGAGGAAGTCGGCCACATATCCAACAATTTGTAACATTGCTGGTCTGATGGAAATGGTGTAACATACTAATGAATGTGTTGTTGCGCAGCGCAAATCTATAGGACAACTCATGTGGAGGTAGTTCACTAAAAGAATGTTCGGCAGTAACATTGTAAGCAGAATGAGCACGCTTGAAAATAGGATAGTACATGTGCAACAGTATACTTGCAGCAATAATAAAAAGACTTAGAAAAAACATAATCAACAATGTCACTATACAGTGACTATGAAGTGATTTACAGTATGCATGTTTCTTGAGCTGTTTCGGTCTATTTCTCTCTCTAATTCGGTCTAGACGATACATGTCAGAGACTTAATTCAACCGATTCACCTTGGAGAGGACTTAAACAATCGAATTGTCTGACTTGCTAGACCTTAGTTTCAGTTTATAGTCTTGAGATTCGGTCTTTTCAACCAGGGGGAGTTTTGAATCAGTCTGTGGAAGGGGGCAGGGCTGAGAGTTCAAATCAGATGGTAGTCCATGAAATTTCTTGATATGGCTCGAGTGCAACCAACCCTTGCGACCCTCGACCTTCACTGCTGTCCTCGTGGTTAGAAGTACCAGCTTTGGCGTTTGCCAGCGAGGCTCCAACGGGCTCCTCCTGTCGAAGTTTCTTATGAAGACCAAGTCTCCAGGAACCACTTCATGGGGCTTCACCTCGGTGTTGTCGGGAAAGGCTGCAGCTACCTGTGAACGGCAAGATTGTAGTGCAGACATCAAGGAAGCAAGGTAATCTGTCAGCATATTACAATCAACATCAGTGATTTTACGAGGTATAGGCGTCCCCCACATATTTGGTGGCCTACCGAAGACCACCTCGTACGGGGATAGCCCTGTGCGAGAATGTGCTACCATTCTCATGTAAAAGAGTGCAACTGGCAAGGCTATTATCCAGTCGACGCCTTTCTCTCTACAGACTTTGGAAAGTCGAATTTTCAGGGTCTGATTATGACGTTCCACGAGACCTGCTGCCTCGGGATGTCGGACACAGTGAAATTTCCATTGATAGCCTAACAAGAGTGAAATGTGTTTCATTAGCTCGGATGAGAACGGCTGGCCATTATCTGAGTACACGATACGGGGCAAACCATACCGTGGGAAGAATTCACGAACTAACTGTTTGGCAGTAGTCGGGGCAGTGTAATCTGAGACGGGATATGCCTCTGTCCAACGGGAAAGAGCGCATACAACTACGAGGACATATTTGAATCCTCGACATCGTTCCATCTGGATATAATCCATCTGGAGGACTTCAAAAGGATGATCGGGAGGTTGAAATCCACCCTGCTCTACAGGTACACCTTTACCTGGATTAAACTGACAACAAATCATACAAGTTCGGACTTTCTGTTTGGCTGCAGCTCGTAAGTGTTTGTTGAACCAAATGTGTTGAATACTGTCTAACATAGCTTTTTCTCCTAGATGTGCTGGACTATGTATTGTGTTAATGATAACTTGAACCATTGAGTCGGGGAGAAACCATATAGATTTTCCCTTCGTCATCCATCCCTGATCTGTTTGGATCCCTCCTAATTCAGTCCATTTCTTTATTTCCTCTGGTGTAGCATGTGTCTGTATGTCAATTACATCAAGGGCGGGATCCCTAACTGTCATGCAGTGTGTCGGCGTCGGAACTATTGTCTTTGTCAAGTCAGTTGCATGAGTCCTATTCTGTGCTGTTTGTTTAGCTGTTCGGTCTGCTAGGTCGTTACCCTGGGAAATGATATCGGTGACTTTTGTATGGGCCTTACACTTCATGATAGATATTGAAGTAGGTAGATGTATTGCATCTAACAGAGCTTGAATGAGGGGACCGTGTTGAATGTTGGCACCGTGAGAAGTCAAATAACCTCTCTCTCGCCAAAGGACTCCGAAGTCGTGTACGACTCCGAATGCATAACGTGAATCTGTGTATATGTTAACTTTTCTATTTTTGGCTTGAATACAGGCTTGTGTCAGAGCAATAAGTTCTGCTGCTTGAGCTGATAATGTGTCAATACAATTTGTTTCTATGACTTCGGTGTCTGTCGTGACTGCATAAGCGGCCACTAACTCTCCTGTACTTGTTCTCATACATGAACCATCCACATAAAGTGTCAGGTCTGGGTCTGGTAATGGGACATCTGTCAAGTCTTGTCTGGGTTTCGTCGTAATAGTAATGACTTCGATGCAATCATGTGCCAGTGGGTCTGTTCCACTTAATGGCAAAAGTGTGGCAGGATTTAATGTACTACAACGTCTGATTTCTATGTGTGGCTGAAACAATGTTAGTTCGTAACCTGTCAGTCGTGCTATAGTCAAGTGTTGTGTTTGTGTTCGGTTCAAGAGAACCTCTACTGAATGTGGTACTTGTACTGTCAATTGATGTCCTAATACTATGGAATCGCTTTGTCTGATCGCTAGAGCTGTCGCTGCAACTGATTTCAGGCACGCAGGAAGAGCCTGAGCTACGGGATCTAATGTGCTAGAAAAGTAAGCACATGGCTTGTGTGATCCTGCTTGTTCCTGAGTGAGTACTGACAAAGCAGTACCTTCACGTTCTGTAACAAAGAGTGTAAAAGGCTTACTGTAACATGGTGTCGCTAAAACAGGTGCTTGGCATAAAGCTTTCTTTAAGTCTTCAAAAACTTGTGTATGTTCTGGAGTCCAAGGGAGGACAGTCGATGTCGCTGCCTCCTGGGTTGTCAACTGAATGAGTGGTTTTGCTAGAAATGCATATTGGGGAATCCACTGCCTACAGTACGAAGTGAGGCCTATGAAGGCCCGTACCTCCTTTTGTGTCTTGGGTGGTGGCATGTTTACAATTAACTGGATGCGGTCAGGTGTGAGCTGTCTCCCCCCCTTGGACAGCAAGTGCCCTAGGTACACAACTTGCTGGGCACAGAATTGCAGCTTCGAAGGGGACACCTTGTGCCCCTTGTCGGCCAGAAAATGTAAAACCGTCAGTGATGCTTTTTCACATTCGGGTTCGCTTCGGGCGGTGATCAGCAGATCGACATACTGAAGCAGTGCAGTGTTAACTGGCATGTGGATACTGTCAAGTTGTCTTTTCAGTGCTTGGCTGTAGATGCTAGGACTTTCTGTAAATCCTTGAGGCGCGCGTGCGAATTTAAAGCTTCGTCCATTTAAACTAAATCCGAACAAATATTGGCTCTCCGGATCGATTGGGACGCTAAAGAAGGCGTTCTTGAGGTCAATTACAGTAAAGAACGTTGCTTCTGAATCAATAGCTGTCAGTAATGAAGAGATATCTGGGACCACGGGATATTGTGGTACAATGCATTTATTCAATTCGCGCAGATCAATAACTAATCGATATACTGGGGGTGCTTTTGGATCAGTTAGTTTAAGAATCGGAATGATCGGAGAATTACATACATTGGAGTCGGTTTCTACAACCACTCCTTGTGCAATGAGCTCGTCAATGATTTGCAGTAAAGCCACTACAGCATCTGGAGGTAATTTGTATTGTCGCATTCGTGGTAACACCACTCCTGCTTTGAGTGTGACTCGATATGGTGTAATGTGCATACAACCTACATCAGTGGGGCCTTTTGCTCATAAATGTACAGGTAGATTCTGTAACCGGTGATCCATGTCTCTTGACACGTAGTGACCTTTAAAGTCACGCAAAAATAGTCGTACTCCGTCCGGAGAACAACATATTATAGCTCCTAGACCTTTCAATGTTTTAATACCTAACAAGTTTTCTGGGCATGATTTTGTAAGCAATAGATCTGTAGTCCGTGTCAATGGACCAACTGTAAATGCAAGCGGTTGCGATACTTCGTTAATAGTAGGCTTTCCCGAAAAACCAAGGGAAATATTTTGTGAGCATGAGAGGGGTGCCCCTGGGACTTCGTCGTGACTTATAGTTGTTCTGCTTGCCCCTGTATCAAGTAGAAACTTTCTGTCTTTCCCTAATACTTGACTCTGTACATAAGGACCCTCTTGATCTACAGGAACCTCAATAAGGGGTAAGCCAACTTCCCTCTCTAGGCTATTTCATGTATAGCGCTGATAATCTGGATAGTCATTTTGTGCATACTGGTACATCTGTTGCGTCGTGTTTTGTGTTGCGGCAATAGGCTGTGGCTGTGGTACCACTACGGTCTGTTGTGGAACCGGCATAGGCTGTACATGTTGAAGTGCTTGTTGTTGGATCTGATCCTGTCTAGGCGGACGTGGTCTCTCCTTGGTTTTACCCGTAGAGATATTATGTTTCAGAACTGCACAGTCGCTTATATAATGACCTGGCTGTTTACAATAGTTGCATGTCCCTTTAACGGGAACCGCTGAATTACTGGACTGTGTCGCACCCTTTTTATGACCGTCAGCTGGAACTGACTGAGCGACGAGCATTTTCATTTTCGTGTCTTTCATACGTCTTTGTTCGTGTTCTTGTTCTTCTCTAATTCTATTCTGGTGATACTGTAACATTTGTAACATCTGTGAAGGAGTGTTAGCTTGCCAAGTGCTCTCAACTTTCAATACTCTGTTTTTAACCTGTGGCAGGGAATTCTCGACTAGTTTTGTTACAAAAAGATGTGGATATGACTCGCTACTCGCTTTCAGGCCGCTATTAATACCAAAACATTTTTCAAATCGGGAATAAAAATCACTAGTGTCTTCATCGGGTTTCTGTTTACAAGCTGAGATTGCTCCCCAGTCTTCCTTTTTCGTAGTTAATAAACGTGGCAATACTTGTACTAATAATCCTGGCAATGCTTTTGTTTTGTCCCCAAGCCCTACGCCTGCAGTTCGGGCATTTTCTTCGTTTTCTAATACAGTCCAATCAATCTTTTGGTCTCCCACTTCCCATTCTTTTTCTTTGAGTTTCTCATAAATACCGGCAGGCAATAATACTTTCAATATTTTCATAATCTCAGGATAGGTATAATCACCCATGAGTAACATGTCCTTTAGTTCACGGTGAAAACCTGCTGGATCTTTGTCATGGCTGGGCACTAATTTTTTCATTTCCAATAGTTCTATTTTAGTTATGGGCGTGTACACAAACACGCGTCTAAACGTATTATCATCATTTCTAACTGGGTGTACTTCGCGTAAGGGATTCTGTCTGTCTATGTAATCCGTTTTTCTCTCCATGGAAGGAGCTGGATCATGTTCTGGACACAAAAAGGCACTATATCTATGTCGGTATTCTAGAATTACTTTAATTAGATCGGTACCTAGACCTCTCCATTTATTCGGTAGTAGTTCTATCAGTATATCAGGTAGGGGACCAGGATCGGAGTGTTGGCCTTTATATAATATAAGGAGATGTTGTATCATGTATATACTAGCTAAACGCTGCTCATCTGGGGTGAGATTCAGAAACGTGTGTGCTAGCGCATCATCACTGTATTTTTCAGAGCTGTCAGCCCATTGTACTGCTGACCTGACTAATTCTTGTTCATCCATAGAATCGAGCACATGGTACCCCCTTCGTTCTCGAAGTAATTTATCAGTAGCCTGGAATAAGTGTTCAGGGGTCCTTGGATTTGAGATAGCTGTTTGAAAAATTCTGTTACATTCTGGACGTATCGGACGCATTGGATTATTGAAAGATCTTCCTTTTCCTACATAAGCTATCGTTTGTCTAGCTGGTAATTCTAATTGTCCTGTGTTCATTTCTGACTGTTCCTCCTCCTCTTCCTCTGATTCAGTTTTATCTGCTTCTAATCTTCTTTCATGTATTCGTTCTACTTCTTTTCTGATCTTTCGGCACATGACTTCTATATACTTCTGTTTATCATGTTTTCCGTCTGCTATATTCTGACCCCATCTGGTAAGTACTTGCATTTCCTCCGGATCTACCTCAGGCCTATCTCTGTTTCTGATCAAACAGTTTATGAAAAAGCGTAACAATAATTTCTGCATATCTACTTTCTGGTATTCCATGGCCTCGCCAATACTTTCAGGACCTTGCCCTGTTTGGACAAAGCGATACATTTTGTCTAGATGTTCAACCATTCCTGGTAATGTCATTAAATAGTTTGCAACTCGTCGTAAACGTACTGAAGATAGCAACATCCTGTCGTGTTTACCTGGCACTGGATCATATCTACAATCTGTAAGAGGCTCATTTAATATATTGTCATTAGCTCTTTGGGGTGTACGTTGGTGTGCTAAATCCCTATAAGTCAATCTAGTTGCTGGCGGTGGCGTGGAAAAACCTCCTGTCGCACCTCCTGAGGTGCCAGGTCCAAAAGGATTTGTTGGGTGTAGGGTAGAGAGTGTGGATGCAGGAAGGACTGTAGAAACAGATGGAATGTTTAGAACGTGAGGAGGAGTTTGTTGCTGCGGAGGTGGGGGCGGCTGATCTTGGGGTTGAGCGTCGTTAACAGGTGGTGTGCGTGGCTGCGCACCATTAGCATATTCGGGGGCTGTATCATCTAAATAGGAAGAAAGGAAAATGTCCTTTGCGGTCTTGGGATGTACTTTAATCGGGAGTAATGGAGGTGGCAGATCTTTTGGTACCTCCAGGGTGGCCTTAGGCAAACCCTCGGCCAGAAGAGGATACATACCATTCATAAGAGTGTTTCGTTGTCTGTCTACTTGTTCTGTTTTTACTCGGATACCTTCGTCAATTAATATGTTTTCTCGGGCTCTTTCTGAATCTTCCCTACTTTTCTCTTCTTTTCTGAGCGCTTTCTCTGTGCGTCTATGCGATTCTTTACGCCATAGTTCAATGGCATCTTTCTGTGACTGTCTGGCTTTCTTTTTCCATAATACTTCTTCTACTCTCATGATGCAATCTGCATCCCATGTTCCAGTAGCGGGCCATCTCTGACTCTCTGCTAAATCCTTGGTGTAGTCCACCCATAGATCAAGATATAATACGGCATCTAGGCCATGTTTATGGTACATAAAGTACCCCGGAGTGTCCCTAGGTGGGATGGGAACAGCTTCCTTGATGTATCCCTTTTCTAGTTTTTATCTGTCTTAATTTTGAAAATAACGGCATCTTAAACCTTGCTACTTGATTCTTACTCGGACTTGAACACAATTAATACAATAAACACAATAATGAAGATCGAACTATCACTCATACCACGACATTTAAAACATATCACAAACTTTTTTGAAACGAACAATAATAATTAGAATAAAACTAGTTAACGGCATAATACTAAATATACTGTATGTACTGCTAAACAGTACAGATACACTGCTAAAACAGTGCAGACCAGGTCTGTGTACCCAAACCCGTCTTGACCGGCACAAACTAATGTGCACGTCTAGATGCGTCCCCAGCAACGGTACTCACCGGGAAGCACGGAATGGAAGGCCTCGGAAGTCTGGACTGGACTAGACCAAACTGGACTGGACTCGACTCGTGACTTAGATACTTCGGAAACTTCGGAATCTGGTGCGCCTCTATATACCTCGGATCTTGCTCTCTCAGCTAGGCTCTGGTCGGGATTCTCCGCACTCCTCACCGCCTCGTCTGGGTGTTGATCGCAGCCTCAGTCGCCCCCGTTGGCCTGAGGGAGATACAGGAAATCGTGCGGGTACGCGTAATTGTCCGTCCGGCTGTGGCAGGAGACCGGGTCTGCAACGCACCTCCGGCGCGTGGGGTGTGAGAGGTGTCCCTGTTCGGGCGCCAATTATGTGGTAAATTTAAATTACCTAGACTTAATTTATGCGGTAAAATTCAATAAGAATAACTCAGTAAAAATAAGAGGCAGAATCCGTGGTATTTGAGGTTATAAAAGGGAATTTATTCCTTACAAAGGAATTATGGTTCGAACCAGGCAATCAAGTTCCGTCACCACGAAGGTTCAGGAAGGAATCAGCAGCACATTATTGACAGGTTATCATATTTATAGAAAAATGCATTACAGTAAAGACATATGCAGAAGGCGTTACAGCTGAGAAGAGAGATAAGAATACACATACGTAATGAAAAAGGCGTTACAATAGGCGTGCATAAAGGCGTATACTAGAAACGTCATTATGATGATGACACAAGTGGGTGGATCCATAAGAGAATCCTGCAAAGTCAGCAGAAATACATGGCAGAGATGCGCGCGCAGCCGCATGACGTGTGATTGACGTGCAACTAGAGGGTGAAGGGAACTCGACATTTAGCCCTACATGAGGAGACAGAAGTCTGGGATGTCAGGACAACCTAATCCCAAATCATATCTAATATCTTGTGTTTAAGGAACTATATTATCTGGAAGGAAAGGTCTTTTCGGACAGAGCCTATTCTATACTGACTGCTAGTGCGTGTACAAGCGTCTAAGTGTCTACACGAGATGCGAGGGGGCATGGGCCTACCATGACAACAGAAGTCATGAATTTATTTGCACAGAGACAGTAAGGCCGGGCCCTTTGCTTTGCAGCTGGAGGGATGTTTACCTAAGCCACTAGACAGGAATGCATTTCTCGAGGAGCGGAGCAGATAACTTGAAGGCTGAATACAGTTTTGGCAGGCAACAGGCCGGGCTAGGCACCGTTAGCCGCGCAGGAAGTAAGACAAAGTTCATGGATACAGATACAGGTCCAGGCTGGAGCATTCAGAGGCAGAAGCAGGAAAAGCTCGATGGCAGAATTCAGGGCCTACCTTGCCAGAGCTGGAAAACGTGAAAAGTATACCATATAAAGACGGTGGCAAGGCATACTTAGGAACGGAATATCTGACCCATTCATGGCAGATCTGAAAGAGGACATATTAACGTTGGACACAATTGTATTTGCGTCTTCATAGCTTGAAGTGGAGGGAACATACATGTACTTGTAGCATGTACATGGAGCCGTTGGGGTCTAGATAGGGGACACAATTGATCATAAAAATTCATATTTCCTCACGGCGACAAACCAAAAATTATGTAGCATAGTGCGTGATATTTCTTTTGAGTTTTACTTCATTATTTTGACACCTGTACACAGGTTTACACTGCGAAAATGTTTCGCCTCATTATTTTCAGATTGACGCCCAAATACAGCAATAACGAATGTAAAGTGAGCAGTCGATTTTTGTGATGGGCTTTCCTCAGTGCAGCAACACGTGTTGCTCCCCCTTTAGTAACGTTTTATCCGTTTGAGCTAGAATCAACAATTTCCTTTGCTAAACTATGCAGTTTATGCAGCAGATGGTGGATTATGTGGCAAACGCTTCAGGTGTAGGATCTCACAATTGGAATAGCTCTGTATATGTGACATACGTACACCGCACCGGTCATCAATGCCTAGACATTTGAAGAGAGAGCTTCATAAATGTGACAACTCTTATGTTGGAAGCTCCTGCTTTACGTTGGAAGCATACTAAAGCTGCTTTATGCTTTGATTTGTACCCTCTGTGGTGGTCTTGACAACCTCCAGGACCATTGCCATTAGGAGGCAGGGGAGAAACAAATTCGACAACTGGGTTAACTATGCGGAAAGAAAAGGCAGATTATGCAGCGGAATGCTGCACATTTTGTGATCATATTACTTCATTGTTTTATAATTTTTTACACATGCTAATACTGTCTGGGAATACATTTTTCCTCTTTAGTACCAGTTTAAATACAGCAATAAGCAATAGACAAGTATTGGCATAGCCAATAGGTCTCGCTTTTGGGACCTTATAAGTATTTAGTTATGCAGCACAATATCCTTGGTACAACAACATCACCTGTTGCATGGCTAAACACTTATAAGGTCCCAAAGGCAAGACCTATTGGCAATGCCAAAGCTTGTTCAAATTGACATCAGGTGCTGACACGGGCGGGTTATTTAAATGCCGGCACCTAGACAGATCTCCACAATACGGGATACTGACAGGACGTATTCGGATTTGGACGCGAACCGACCTGCTTTTACAAGTAAGTGCCGTGATAGACTGTATAGCCTAGCATACCCCTCGCACTCTTCTTTTTTACTGCCATGATTGCCTTAACCCCTTTTGAGTTAGGTGGGTGGTCTAGACATGTTAAGAGTGCTGATACTTTCCTTTGCACTCTTTTACACTAATACCAATATGTGGTAAATTGTACAAACACAAGTATTCTCCATTCCCCTGTTTGTCGTGATTTCCTTAAACGCCATCAGGGATAGAGGTGTTGTTTAGATAAGACAAGAGAATTGATACCTACCTCCGAATCTTTAACACCAACACCAATATGTTGGATATCTGACTATTTAGACAGCATATAATGACCTCTATATCCCTAGTTTTTTTCACATATAAATAACTTAATGGTTTTGAGGCTGGAGTTTTGGGACTGACTATCCAAAATGTATACACCAATGCACAAGCTTTAGTACATTTGATTGTATTGGGCGTTTCCAAAAAATAGGACACTTATAGATGTATCAGCAGTACTCTTTCCCGTTTTTAGTAAAGACTGAATATCTTTTTAGGTCACAAAAGGCTAAATGCCACCCCCTCATTACTAATGGATGCAGAAAGTGAGCTAATTATAAATAATGCTCTTGAGGCTGGGGACCTAAGACAACTGAAACTTAACTAAGGTATGTCTCTTCAGTCAAAAAAATTGTGTTTTAACCATAAAAAAAATTGAATCTTAAATGTAACGAATGCTTCATTTTTCCTAGTTCCTCGTTATATAAGAAGTGCTTTGAAAGTGACTGATATATTGAAAAGTTCTCCTGTTTATGAAAATAAAAACAGACATGTTGGAAGTATATTGGGTAAGCTCTTTCACTTTGCGGTTGGGGGGCTTTTTCTGCATGAATAATACTTTCCTTGCACTACACTAATATTATATAATATATAGAAAATGACGATCTGAGAATATTTCAAGATGACAGATATTACTCTAATCAGGGGGAGATGTTGTTGTAAAAGGCATATTTTGCCCATCCTAAGTTCTTAAGTTATGTGATTTGAGAATCACAGTGTTTATCATGATGAATAAAATCAAAAGTCAATCATCTCTTGTTATATAAATATTAGAATAAAAATGTGACCCTCTATGTGAATCATCAAATTGAATGTAAATTTTGATACATGCTTTGTCAGCAGGTCATGCTTTGAAACGGTATACGTCAAAGGAAGCTTAATGTTTTTCCCGTAGACATAAAACGACTTTGTATTGATTGTGAGTCGAATTAAGTTCATCCTTTTGTAATAAGGATGTATCTTAAATGATGTTTTTAATGTGTATATACAAGTTTGTAAATATGAATGTATATTTAACCTAAAATTGTTTTCCATATAGGTTTGCTTTAGGGACGAAACGCGTTGGCTACCTCGTTTCCTTTTAAAGAAGATTTTTTGAATAAAGAAAAGATACAAAGACCTGCTGATTGGATCTTAAATTCTGTTATTTATAATATGCGTTACCACTGAGTGGAGTGCCCGATCATTTTATTTGTTAAAAAAAATATTTGGACTCTTCCATAGGGGGTGTAGGGGTATTGCGCCTCAGGTCCTTGGCACCCGGAATAAGATTTACCTTAACCCAACTAGTGGTTAGGTGCAGTCGTGTTTTGCCTTATGCCATGTTTCTCTTTTGATAATATGAACTTTTGAGATTTGGATGGTTTGGGATGCCCTATAGGCAAGAGTTAGAGGGGAGACCCTCAACTTTGGCCTATATCTACAGAAATCAAAGCAGATGGAGAGTCAGGGCTTGTTTACGCAGCTGTCATTAGCAGAAGGACAAACAAGACTGAAATTAAGTGGGGGACACGATATACAAGAAGCACAACAGGAGATATCCATATGGAAGGCCAAAATTAACCAATATTTTTGTACAGAGGTGGCAGCAAAATATTGCACATACAGGACTAAATGATAGGAGTAAGGAGAAGCTACTGGTATACTGCTAGCTAAGAGGATCAGACAGAAGGAGGCTAGAAGGGGTATAATGTCTATAAATGGTCCAGGGGGAAGAATTGTCGAAAGCCCATCAGAAATTAAGGATTCTAAAGAGTTTTATGAAGCTTTGTATCTTGAGGATCTAGAACCTCCGGGCGAGGGATATGGTGCCTTCTTTCAGGGCTTAGAAAGAGCTAGGGTAAATAAAGAGGATCAAGCCGCCCTCGACGCTCCGATATCCATGGAGGAGATTTCAGACGCTATAACCTCTCTGGCAATAGGGAAAGCTGCTGGCCCAGATACCCTTCAGCTGGAATTTTTAAAAACATACTTTCAAGAACTACAGCAGTATATGTTAACATTCTGAAATGCACAACGAGGGCTGATTCCTCCTTCCAGGGAAGCAGCGAATGTTGTGATTTTTAAGAAGAAAGATAAGCCCCCCCCTACTTGCCAGGTTATTCAGACCACCTTCACTGCTAAATTGCGATGGAAAGATCTATGCTTAGGTGTTGGCAAACAGACTGGGTAGGGTCATTTCGCCCTTAGTCTCAAATAGGCAACTTGGGTTTATCTAGAGGAGAGGTATAGTGGACCATATTAGACTAGTGATTATTCTATTTAATCTGGCTGAAGCTCATAAGACCCCCTTAGGGTTTATTTTAGAATATGGCGAGAAGCATTTTACCGTGTCTCGTGGGGATTTTTATGGTCAGTTTTGGAGTGGAAAGGGTTTGGGAGAGGATTTATAAGGGCCATTAAGTCTTTATCCTAGACCCCGACTGCCAGAATATGAGCAATAAGTTTAGAATCGGAGACTATATGTATTTCAAGAGGAACAAGGCAGGATTGTCTGTGTTCCCCTCTATTATTTACACTGTATCAACCAGTTTTTAGCTAACTTGGAGGGGAACTTAGGTATTAAATCTGTTATCCAGAATCAAGTATAATATAGAGTGTTTCTGTTGGGAACACAATGTAGATGGCGCGAGCTGTCACGAGCGTGGATCTTTATCTAAGCTCGTGGGTAGCTCGTGTCATGTAAAGAATGTGTTGTTTCAAAAGGGTGGAAGGTTGGGCATGCGATGGGTGGAAGGGCGGTTGCCATTCTTGACCTGTAACTTGCTGAGTATAGACGTGTTATTAAACTCACGCTCTATCTTCATTTACCGACTCCTGTCTTCCTTGGACAAAGTACGCTTTTCTAACACTGGCGACGAGCGGGATACAATTACAATTGAACCAGCCTGGTTATATTATTTTTTTTTTTCGTTTTCTTGGAAAAGCGGAAGAAATTTTTCCTGTTACGTGACTGTTCGTGAGGACAACGAGGAAAAAGAGACTTACGAGTATACTGCTGTGGTAGCATTAGTCCAGGAAGCTCGAGGAATTCAGCCGAATTAAGGAATATTTCCGCTGTTGGAACCCTCAACGAGTTCATATTTCGCAAGGCATCATACGCATGCTAATGAGCGTCGGACGCACGCTGACGTGCTGACGTGTAACGCAAAGGAGCAGCAGACACCATTTTCTTTCACGGTATCCTAGCAACAACTCGGATCAACGTGGAGTAACAAAAAAAGGTGCAAAGCGAAGCGTTGAAGAGGAGATTTAATGCGGTAACAGGTTTTTTTTCGTTTTGAGTCTAATTCTAAACAAATAAATCGCTTAGGCTCATTTATTATTTTATTTATATCTACCTTATGATATCGTTTTTTTTTGGGAATTGAACATTTCACCATGTCTGGCATTGTTCCTCCTCCTTCATTTTTATCCTCTCCTGGTGATCCTCCTATGTCGTGGGAAATTTGGGAACCTGTTTTCATGGCATATGTAGAAGTTTTGGAGGGTGAAGAATGTGAACCAGAGAGGAAGCTTTCTCTTCTTAAGCATTGTTTGGGTGGAATTGCTTTGAAAGAATTCAAAACTCTACCTGCTTTAGTCAATCCAGGAAATATTGACGTATATAGCTATGCCTCATCGCAACTCAACTTGCGTTATGGGAAAAAGAAAAATATAGTGATGGAAAGGTATATATTTTACTCACGAAAACAACGCCCTGATGAACCTGTGGAAGATTTTGTATCAGCCCTCAGATCCTTAGCTGTTACATGTGATTTCGAGCACATATCCTATGAGCAAGTGCTTAGAGACCAAATATTGATGAGAACAAATAATAAAAAGGTTCAAGAACGCCTGTGGACTACGTCTGACATGTCTTTGAACAATGCTATTGACATTGCAAAATCAATTGAACACTCAGAAAAGTTTGTGAAGGAAATTAGAGGAAATGAAAAAAGTGATGTTTTTAACGTAACTAAGGATTCTGATAAGCAAAGAAAGTATGTTCCACAGAGAAATGATAATCCTTCTAAAACTGATAATAAATTTAGATTTACAAAATTTGAGAGGAAAACCCAACATCAACTACTTTGCTATAGATGCGGAAGTGATGGACACTTAGCGGATTTCAAGAACTGTCCAGCCATCGGGAAAACGTGCTCAAAGTGCAATAAAAAGGGTCATTTTGGGAAATTCTGTAAATCATTACCTAAAAAAGTGAATTGTATTTATGATGAAAGTGATAATGTAGAGGATGACAATGAATATGAGGTCAATACCGTCATTAATGTGTGTGGTAGTGGAGAGTGCGCTAAATTTCCTTCATGTTTCATCTCTGTAGATGATGTTAAACTGGAATTCTTAGTTGATTCTTGTGCTTGGTACACCATTATTTCATTAAGTGTGTTTAATGAAAGTTGGTCTACGAAAACTTTGCTTCCACCGGATGTTTCTCTTGGTGGTTACACAGGACACAAAATTGATTTAATAGGTTTTTTTTGTGCCAATCTAGAATTTTCTGGTCGTCATACTTTTGGGAAAATATATGTGGCAAGGTCAGGATTATCACTGTTAGGGTGGCCTCACCAACATGAATTAGGAATCAAAATTGACCCTAGAGCTGTTCCCCCTGTTTATGTTGTCGAGTCCTGTGATATTTCCCACGATGACAATTCTCAAATTGTCAATCAATTAAAAGGGTTGTTTCCTGATGTCTTTAGTGGGAAATTAGGAATGTACAAAGGGTTCGAACACGTAATAAAACTACATGACAATGTTGTCCCTATCCGTCATAGAGTAAGGAATGTCCCTCTCACTTACAGAAACAAATTGAAGGACATATTAAAAGGGTTATGTCAAAATAATATTATTGAGCCCATTCAATCATCTCCGTGGGTTTCTCCCATTGTGATTTCCATTAAATCTTCAGGCGAACTTAGGTTGTGCGTGGACCTTCGCAGTGTGAATAATGCCATTTGGGTGGATGCCCATCCTTTACCCAATTTACATGAGATGGTTTCCACTTTAGCGGGTGCACAGGTATTCTCGTGTATTGATTTGGCTAGTGCGTACCACCAAGTTGTTCTTGCTGAGGAATCAAAAAATATAACTGCATTTATTACTCCTGAAGGATTGTACAGGTATTGTCGTATGCCTTTTGGTCTTGCTAGTGCTGCTTCAGTTTTCCAAAGACTTATGAGAGACACTTTGGAGGGACTGGAGGGCGCTATTGCATTTCAAGATGATATTCTTGTTTTTGGGAAAAACAATGAAGAACATGATTCGAATTTAGAAGGTGTCATTGCTGCTTTGTCGAAGAAGGGTCTTACTTTACGCCTTGATAAATGCAAGATCAAGAAAAAGAGGTAGAATATTTAGGGCACACTATTAGTGGATTGGGGATCAAACCCAAGCATAATCACGTCGAAAGTATTGTAAATGCTCCCATACCTACCTCCAAGGAACAACTTGTGGCCTTTTTGGGTCTTATTGAATTTTACGCAAAATTCATACCGAATTTTGCTTCTAAAGTGGACCCCTTCAGAGGTCTATTGAAGAAAAATGCTAAATTTGTGTGGACCCAAGAGATGTCCAAAGCATTTGGGGTGTTGAAAGAGTTTATAGTGAATGCCCCGTGTCTTAAGCCGTTTGTTTGTGGAAAAAAGTGCATCATTATGGTAGACGCTAGTAGCACTGGGTTAGGTGGTGTTCTTTTACAGAGAGACAATGGGAGAGAGTGGATTGTAGCCTATGCTTCAAGGGCTTTGAGAGATGCTGAAAAACATTATTCTGTCATAGAGAGAGAGTTGTTAGCCTGCGTTTGGGGATCTGAACACTTTAGAACGTTTTTGTGGGGTACGAAGTTTGTCATTAAAACAGACCACAAACCTCTTGTTTTTTTAATGTCACCTGGTGGGGGGCGAACCATGTCCGCACGTTTGGCCAGACTAGCTTCAAGGTTACAGTCTTTTCAATTTCAGATTGAGTACGTTCAGGGCAAAGCCAATGTACATGCTGATTGTATGTCTAGGTTGATCTCTCCTACAGAATTTCCAGATACCAGCAGAGATGAGGAATGCGAAGTGGCTTTCACCATGGGTGATGTTAATTCAGTGTTGGGTCAGCATTCTTTCTTACAAGAGGATGTTTGGTTCACCGAAATGGGAAAGGACACAGAGTTGCTTAATGTCAAGAAGTATTTATTACAAGGTTGGCCAGAACAAAGGAAGTTATCTGGAGAGATGATGGGTTTTTTTAAGGTGCAGGATGAACTGGCTGTTGAAAATGGTTTGATTTTAAGAGGAGACAAATTTATTCCACCGTTCTCCCTTAGAAATACTATTCTTAAAATTGCTCATGAAGGGCATTTGGGAATATCTTTTACCAGGAGACGTGTCAAGGAATCATTTTGGTGGCCAGGCATTGATAATCATGTTGATCATTTTGTTCGTTCATGTGTTCAATGTGCGGATAGTGACAAATCTGTTGTGGCTCTACGCCCGGAACCTCACCCTGTTGAATTTCCTAATGGTCCTTGGCGTAAACTCGGTTTAGACATCATTGGTCCATTTAACATTTTACCAAAGAATGAATCGTATGGAATTGTACTTATTGATTATTTTTCAAAATGGCCTGAGGTCAAGATGGTCAAGGAGGTTACTTCTCATAGTGTGATTGAATTTTTAGATGAGATATTTTGTAGAGAAGGAATTCCGAAAGAAATTGTAACCGATAATGGACCTCAGTTTGTTAGCAGAGAAATTAATGACTTCTTTGTTAAGTGTGGAATCATCCACAGGAGGATTTCTGTGTTCCATCCAGAGGCCAATGGCCAAGTAGAAAGATTTAACCGCGTTGTTAAAGAAGCTATTCAACTATCTGTTAAGGGTGGTTTAAATTGGCGTAATGCACTTCATTCTATGTTGTTGGCATATAGAACTTCTCCAAATTCGGTTACTTTGGTTAGTCCTTTTGAACTTTTAAGGGGGCGGAAACCTAGCACTAAGTTAACTCCCTGGTGGATGAAAGAGAGTAGGAGTGATTCCAATGATTTTTTTAGTGTGGATTATGAAGCTGTCCAACAGAGAGTTGAAGTGTACAAAAATAAAATGAAACATGATATGGAAAAGAAAATAGGCCCACCAACTAAACAGGTGATAAGAGTGGGAGATTGGATTTGCATAAAGAAAAAAGAAGGTGTTGGTAAAGGGTGCCCTGTATGGTCAAGTCCGAGAAAAGTGATTGAGACATTCAAGAATGCCATCAGAATTGATGGTGGTTCGGTGTGGAATTTGAACAGAGTTTCTTTGTCTAAAGGAGTTGTTAGTGGTCAAGAAGATTATAGCAGCAATGTTTTTCTTGATTTTGAATGTAATGACAACCGTAAGGAAGCGTTTGTTCCCACTTGTGGTTCTGGTAACTCTAGGGTGGCACGCTCACATCGTCTTCCTGATAAGTACAAGGATTTTGTTATGGGATAATTTAGTAATGTTCTTATTTATGTATGATATTATGTTTAGGTTCGTGTGTTTTTTTTTGTTTTTTTTAAGGGGGGAAGGTGTGTTGGGAACACAATGTAGATGGCGCGAGCTGTCACGAGCGTGGATCTTTATCTAAGCTCGTGGGTAGCTCGTGTCATGTAAAGAATGTGTTGTTTCAAAAGGGTGGAAGGTTGGGCATGCGATGGGTGGAAGGGCGGTTGCCATTCTTGACCTGTAACTTGCTGAGTATAGACGTGTTATTAAACTCACGCTCTATCTTCATTTACCGACTCCTGTCTTCCTCGGACGAAGTACGCTTTTCTAACAGTTTCAATATGCAGACGATGTGGCAGTGGTAACTGTAGATCCCAGTACTGTGCTGGTTGAGATTGAAAGGCTGGCACAGCAATTTGGGACATTTTCAGGGTATAAGCTGAACGAGGCCAAGACACAGATAGTATGTACAGAGGGAACAAATTTGAGGGATAAACGCAGGGACTTTGTGGCAACCTATCAGGGAACCAAAGTGACAGATACGCTGGGGGGAGAGAAATATGGCCCAAACGTTAGATAGATCTGAATAGAATAGAATAGAATCGATCACTTAGACCGCGCACTAGTTGGAAGGTGTAATGTATTAAAAATGAATGTTTTACCAAATGTTTAATATCTTTTTTGGACCATTCGGTGGAGATTAGCAAATGCTGGCTGTTACAATTAGAATCGCTTATTGTCAACTTCCTTTGGGGACACCAAAAGCCAACAAACGCAGTGAAATATATGACTATCAAGACTGCAGGGTGGCTGGTCGGTTCCCAATTTTACCCTGTATTACAGGTCGTGTATTATACAACACATGGGTATATTGTTAACAGGGGAGACAGGTGGAGTTGGTGTTGCAGAATCTCTGACAATATATGAAATGGAACTTGGTACTGAAGCAAAAGGCTTTTTAATGAGAATACTAGAGCCAAGCTACTATAAAAAAAAAACAGATTTAAGGTAGTGAAATCAGCATACAAAGTATGGAAACAAATTAAACGGTGCTTGGGGATTTCTAAGTTACATTTTCATACATCAACTTCTGCTTCGCTTCTACTACCTTCTATCTTCCAAGAGGCAGTGATGGAAAGGTGGAGGCAGAAGGGTATCATGCCAATAACGGATTTTGATACTGATGCACAGCTTTGTTCTTTTATAAAGTTGATGGTAAATATGTCATGCTCATATTGAGAATGAAACTAGTACACAGCCTGGTTTTAGGCCGTTGAACATAAAATCTTTGCATCACAGTCACCACCTTTAGTCTACTCTTGGCTGTGACTTTTCTTCTTTCAGTGAGGACACATCACATGTTACTTCCATGTTTGGACACTGACTATTACATAATATCTCAGCTAAAAGGCTATCCTTGAAAAATGCAAAGTATGTTGGCCGTATGATTTACTAACTGAGAAGGCATCCATTGCATAGAAAATTTCTGCTGAATATTGAAATTGTATACAGATTATACCAATGAAAACCACTATTCATACTAAATTCCACCTTTAGTATGGCAGGCCTTTATCCATGAGTTAATGTGGAATTTTTAAATTAAAATAAAGATCCGAATGAGAATACCCATAAATCTTAGTTTTAGCCAAAGGCAATCTCAGATAAAGCGGTCAACCACACAAAGAAATTAACCAGACTCAGTATTAGATTTTACCCACAGGCATGTCTTTCAACCATAATGTTGTCCACAGTATTAAGAACCCCTCTAAAACTACATTGTTTAATATGAAGCAAGTAGTTTAATTTCAATCCACACAGTTACATGATGCAGCAATAGTGTGGCATACAGGTTCCACTAAATCTAAAAACGTAATCAAATGAACGTTTGAATGACATTCATGGATTCCTTCTTATGAACTTTCACAATATCAATACTAGGGGTGGGCAAAATTGCATTATTTCTTCTCACAAAATTGTATAAATGGTTCACAACCTTATGATTCTGTAGGAAGAGATAGTTTGCCAGTATCTCTTGTCACTTTGTTTACCCTATATGGCACTTTGAGTAAAACAAACTGTGCAAGATATCTGCAGGAGGTTAGTTCAATTGAACTCTTAATGGGACACCGGTAAACAAATCTCCCTCTGGTAACTTGCAGGACTTTTTTATGCCGTACGCTGAGGTAATAAAGAAAAATTACCCAAACTCAAATGAATGCATTCTTTAAAGAAAGAACATAAACTTTGATTTAATACAAAATCTGGAAATTTTGAAACTAGCAAATTTTATTGAATAAAGCTATAAATAAATCTATAGAGAAAAAAAGCAAATTGTTTCTTATGTTTCTATTAATCATTCTAGTATTCTCCAGCTACGCCCATAAGCTATCGAAGATGGATTGGGAATTCAAAAGATAATGGCTGTCCACAGCTGTTGAAACTTTTAAACTAGTGACCTTGTCAGCCCACTAGTCGTTAAAAATGAATGTATTTTTTTTTTTAACCTTTTCTCTCTCTCATGTTACCCATCACCTTATATTTAGGTAATCAGCTCGAGAGCCGGAACAGTGACACCTTGCAAATGAGAGTTACCATAAATGTAAAAAGATACATTGCAATAATATATACCAGAGAAATACAATATATGGTAATGTATGCTTGAATAAGGTCAGACCTACTACAGCTAGCTGGAGGTAGGTACACATTATATAATGAGAGGAACCCTTTCACATTGCCATTAGTGGTCCAACCAAACCTCACTGCCAACGAAAAGTCCTTGGACACTACTATGCTGTGTTCCAGTAGCCCACGTTTAGTGAACACTGTCATTTTGCCAACTTTTACACTTCCTTTAGCTGAAAATAATGCAAAATCTTTGAAAGCTCGAAATTCATACCGTTGCAAAGGTTTCATGCAAACAAATTAAAGAAAATTGCAAAAGATAAGAAGTGAGACGTCTACCACCTCTGCTTCTGCTTCCCAGCAATGTTCCACAAGAGCAATTCCTACCACAGTCAAACCACCGTAGTTTCAGGTCGGTAAACCGCAGTACAATTACAAGTGCTGATCCTGGAACCTTGCTCTTAGGGTAGTCTTTTCAATGTTCCGTTTGTCAATAAAATACAGTGCAGATCATTTTTCTGCCAAACATCGCACTATTGGTTTTACGGTCATCTCAGGCTACTGCCGAGCACACGGTGCAGGAGTACAGCAGAGTAGAAATAATTGCCCAAACGTGGGACATCAATTAATTATATATAAATACAATGAACTTGTTAAAGCTGAAGAATGTCTTACGTGTTCAGCACAAATGTCTCATCCCAGGCCCGATCAGAAAGGCAGACACTGCTAACAAGGACTGGCAAAATCAATAGTCTGCCTTGTTTTAATTTAAACAGATGTTTTACTTATGTGATACGTCTAGATACAACAGACAGCTCAAAGGGGCATTCAAATACAGCGCAAGTGGCACATGTTTGATGCACAGGATTTTAGTTACCAGATTTGGAGCTATGCCGGTAATTACATAGTCCATAGTTCTGTACAAAAATTACCAGTTAAGCTTACTTGTCTACGCCCCTTTTAGAGACCCTCCTCCCATTTCATCCCACTTAAAACACTGGCCAATGATTCTGCGAACAGTGCACTGTCTATGGTTGAGATTCTAAAAAAGCGTTCTACATGTGCTATCCCTCACCTGCAGGAGAGACACAACCCGAGAGCTTACAGCCTGACGAAACGTTTCCCTGAAAATCTCCATCCACAGACTTAAGACGCAGTAGGTAGAGACGCCATCTGAACAGAAGTTTCCTGGACAGTCCACGATTTGGTACCTAACTCAGTTAGCCGGAATTGGAAAAGCCTAATTACTCTAGATTGGTGGACGGGCTTCCTGTCCTGTGATTGGCTGGGAGTAGTGACCTTAACCGGTCTGGTAAAGCTCGCAAATATTACTACACAAGCATTGGCCGTGCGGCCGTGAAAATGACACGGCCGCGCAGCAAAAAATCACCCTCCTGCTCCGGTTTTGCACACTTAAGGAAAGGAACTGGCAAGCAAGAAGTAGAATAAACAAGCATTGGCCACGCGGCCGTGAAAATGACACAACCGCGCGGCCCGCAAAGTGAAAGTGATCGCGGACGCGATCAAGCAGGGCGAGACACATGGCGGCTGCGCACGTGCACGCAAGCTTTAGGCCACAGGCAGCACTTGGAAAACCCGCATACAAAATGTCTCGGCCAGACCAGCGCATGTGCTAGATCAGGCGAGACCTAAAAAATGGCCAGCCGACCTTTGCCAAACACTTTCCACTGCACAACAACCATGTTGCCACGTTTTTAGTAAAGTTTGATCTGTTTGAGCAGAAAACACTTTTGTGTTAAACTTTGCAGATTGTGCAGCAGATAATGGACTCCAATCCAAAACAATCTACCCCATCCAGCCCAAAGCAATCTACCCCACTCCAATCCAAAGCAATTTGCCCCAATCCAAAACAATCTGCCCCACACCAATCCAAAGCAATCTGCCCCACACCGATTCAAAACAATCTGCCCCACACCGATCCAAAACAATCTGCCCCACGCCAATCCAAAGCAATCTGCTCCACACCAATCCAAAACAATTGGCCCCACTCCAATCCAAAGCAATCTGCCCCATGCCAATCCAAAGCAATCTGCCTCATGCCAATCCAAAGCAATCTGCCCCACTCCAATCCAAAGCATTCTGCCCCACTCCAGTCAAAAACAATCTGCTCGCTCCAATCCAAAACAATCTGCCCGCTCCAGTCCTAAGCAATCTGCCCGCTCCAGTCCTAAGCAATCTGCCCGCTCCCTTCCTAAGCAATCTGCCCCGCTCCCGTCCTAAGCAATCTGCCCCACCCTAAGCAATCTGCCCCGCTCCCGTCCTAAGCAATCTGCCTCGCTCCAGTCCTAAGCAATCTGCCTTGCTCCAGTCCCTAAGCAATCTGCCCCGCTCCAGTCCTAAGCAATCTGCCCGCTTCAGTCCTAAGCAATATGCCCTGCTCAAGTCCTAAGCCATCTGCCCCGCTCCAGTCCTAAGCAACCTCGCCAGCTCCAATCCGAAGCAATCCGTCCCTTCCATCCAATCTGCCCCACTCCAGTCCAATTCGCCCCACTCCAGTCTAATACGCCCCAATTCAATCATCCCCACTCCATCCCAACTCACCCCACTCTAATCCGCCTCACTCTAATCCACCCACACAAATCCATGCCACCCCACTCCAACCCAAACCACCCACCCTACTCCAATCCATCCCACTCCAATCTAATCTACCTTAATCCATCCCAGCCCCATTCAGTCCACCTTAATCCACCCAACCAATCTACCCCTCTCCAAACCACCTTAATCCACCCCACTTTAATCCAATCATATCCAGTCTAACCCACCCTATTCCAGTCCAACCCACTCCACTCCAATCTAAACCACTCCAGTCATTTCAGTCTAGTCCACTCAAATCCAGTCCACCCCACCTCAATCAATCCAATCTACCCGACTCAATCCAATCCCCCTCACTCCAGTCCACCCCACATCAATCTACCCAGTAGAACCCACTCATGCAATCCAGTTCACCCCACTCAATCCAGTGCACCCCATTCACTCCAATCCACTCCACCCCAATCCAATCCACCCCTGTTCAGCCCAACCCAGTCCAGTCTACCCCACTCCAGTCCAGTCACCATAGTCCAGTCCAATTGAAATCACTGCATTCCAATCCACCCCACTCCTAATTCATCCCAATCCACCCCACCCCACCCTAGTCCTATCACTTCAATGCAATGCACCCACCTCAATCTAATCCACTGCACTCCAATCCACCTCACCCCATTTCAGTCCACCCAACTCTACTCCAATCCACCCAACTACCTCAATCCACTCCAACCGACTCCACCCTGTTTTATCCCACATCACTCCACTCTATGCCTCTGCTCTCTACGGCACTCTACCACTGAACCATTGAAATTTACTCCCCTCTATTCAACGATACGTCAGTCTGCATTCTGCGACACTGTACTCCAACAAATCCACTCTACAACACTCTACTCCCCCACTCTACGACACTCTAAGCAACTAACCTTTATCCATGCTAAAGAGCAGCCACACTGGTGTACATCACAAAAACATATTGTCCAAGCCAATATCTCTTGTATTTGCAAGACCTATTGGCTTTGCCAATGCTTGTTCTTTTTTACACTTAATCTGCAGTCTGGTGGTGTCCTGGCTGTGGGTGTGCAGAGATCCTCCAGAGATGGCGAGCTTATCTGCCAGATAAGCAGGGGTGCTGCTCGTGATAGCTTTATAAATGATGCAGCTGGTTTTGAAAATAAACCAGACTGTCATTAGGATGGGGGTGAAGTTATTGTATTTCTTCAGGCCCAGAATAAGATACGGTACAGCATGTAGGATTCTCCGAAGAGGTGCCGGTGTGGCATCTGGAAGGCCAGGTAGCCGAGCATTACCACCATCCAGAGGGAAGATCACAGCTGCTTGAACAGGAGATCCGAAGTTGCTTTCTGGAAGAAATTTTTGACTTTTTGCTTTAGAAGAGAGATCTGGTACAAGGATGTATTTCTTCTATGGCATGAGGTTGGTGTCCAGGGTGATTCAAAGTGACTTGGTATATTGTGAACGTTGGAGTTCAAAGCCGTCAAGGTTCTTGTTATTGAGTCAGCTGCTGTATGTATAGGTTGAAGGTGACAAGAGACAGTTTGGCACCATGGGGTGCCCCATTGATAATAGGGATCTCTTGTTAACTGGACGGGCCCTTGTGAACAAACTGGTGTGTTGGTTGGAGAGGTTGGAAGAGAACCAGTTAAGGACATTGCTGGTGAATTCAATTAGAGACTCCAGGGTGTATATGAGGGTAGGATGGTCGGCTGTCAAAGTCTGCTGAGCTGTCGAGTAATATCAGAGGGCAGGGCTCATCTTCATCTTTGGTCAAGATGGCATCATCTGCGATGCGTAAGGTAGCCGGTTTCATGTTGCAGCATTATCTGAAGCTGCGCAAAAGATGGCAAGCATTGATGTGATCATGGGGTTGAACCTAAACTTTAGGCGTGTCCTTAGACTGCGCATGAGCTGTTGTTTTGAGACATTGGAGCTCATTTATGAGCCCCTGCGTCACTTTTGCGCCACCGGTGCGTCACTTTTTGTGACGCACCAGTGGCGTAAAACATGCGCCATGATGCACCATATTTACAAAGTGACGCATCTACCTAGATGCGTCACTTTTCAAACCCCTGCGCTACATTATACCTGCGTCAGGTATAATGTATGCAGGGTGGGCGTTCCCACGTAAGTAAGCATCGTAGAAGTGACGCAGTGAAATCTACGAGATTTCACTGCGCCACTTCTAGGGTGCAAATGCGTCAATATCTTACGCCTGCCTCACAGCAGGTGTAAGACTGACGCAGGCCCTATCATGTGAATGGACACATTGCTGGAGTTGCGTCACTTTTGTGACACACTCCAGCAATGCGTCACTTTTGCGCCACAGATACGTCAGAAATACTGACGTATCTGTGACTCCTTGCGACATGATGCATCATACTGTAAATATGACCCATCACTGGAGTCGCAGGGAGGGCGCAGTGAAAAGTGACGCATCACTCTTTTCACGCAGTGATGCGTCACTTTTCATAAATGAGGCCCATTGTGTTTACTTAGCGGTGCCATGCCATCTAACTTCGCACTTAGCCATGTGCAACAAAGCTCATTCATCCACATGCTAACAGCACCTTCCATTCACTTTTAACTCACTCCTATAACTGTATTACAATACTAATTGCTTATCTTACTCATTCGCCATAACACTCTTACAAAGCACCACTCAGCCACTTGCAGTACTCCACAACAATATCAGCAAAAACTGATTACTCATAGATACGAACATGCTAACGGTTTAATGCTTTAGTAGATTCCTATTACTTTGACTATTAACAAAACCATTTTCACTCCATGTATGTTCAAGAGCCAGTCGCCTCTGCTGCTTTACTACTAAGTCATTACGCCACTCCTCTCAACAACTCTTACCACTTGCTTACTACCTCAAAAATGTTAACACCTTTTAATTCCACTCCTCTTCAGCTACATTCTTTTTCAGCTATTCGCAACACCAGTCATCCATACCACCCACTAGCCACCATAGTCACAATCGCATCCTTTTACTCACACCAGCAATGATTTGCAGCCACTCTCTGTCCAACTTGCCTACACCATTCACCTACCTTGGGCATTGTAAACATCACTTACCCATGCAATCAGTCCCTTGAGCCATTCAGTCACGTCTCACCCACAGAAATATGTAACCCTATTCTGCCTCACAGCGTGACCCAGCCTCTCAACTTTTCTTTCACATCTCAGATCTAAACCTGCCATCACTCAAAACTCAGCCACTTGCAGCACTCATTCACCACTTCACATCATTTGCAGTCCACACCACTCATTACTTACCAAAGTCCTTCACAACATGACTCATAATTCACCCCCAGCATTTGCTGTCCACAAAATGACTTGATTGGAATGACAATGATCAAAATAAAAGAATGCTGATGAGGCAAAATTAAGAGGAGTGCAATAATATTATTAGCGGGTCGCTGCTTAGTGCAATAGCTTACCATACCAATGTTATTAAGTTGCAGTAGTAAGTGGCAATAATAGTAAACTGGTAAAGAAGTAATAGTGGAATTATTCTGGAGTGGCATGAACATATCCTGAAGCACTCGCAGGAAGGGCTGGGTGCATTTTATGTGGCAAGCTGAATTAAATTCAATTCAATAAATTAAATTATGTGCCTTTTCCGGTTCCCTCTACTGTTTTTTGTGCACATATTAAATAGTGAGAGGTGTACATGTGTTTAGACAAGGAATACACTCTTTTTGGTAGACTACCCCTGAAGCAATTATTGGTGGCTTTTAGGTTTCGCTTGCTCTTTGCTTGTGAAATCTCCTGTATTTCATATATCTTAAAAGGGGGCTCTTACCAGTTCTCATGGCCGAATTAGTGTTCCTAAGCTTTTGTGGGGAACTTTTTTTCGTTAACTTCCTCTGACAGCATGCATTTTAGGCACTTCTACAATAGTTGTTCACCCTTTTTACGCCAGATTCACTGTCAAGATAAGATCTCTTCTAGCTGTTCACACAGTTTAAGCGCCATTCAATGTCAAGATAAGATCACTTCCACAAGAAAAAGCAGACAGCCTCTATCAGGATGCTGGTATGCTTGCTTTTTAATATTTAGTTGTGTAAACCAGATTCTTTAGCCTTAGAACATTTGTGGCATTTCCTATTCATGCCCCCAGTACTTTTCTTTGCACTTCGTAAGCATTATGTGATTGATTTTTTTCAACTTAAGCTCTTTTGTCATTATCATCATATTCTAAATGTTGTAATAAACACTGCATGTTAAAAATAAAGTTAATACATAAGAACTATGCTATATTTTACTACTAAACAGGCAGCCACAATTGCAGTTACCTTGTAGTTAAAAGGGACTTGATGTGGATGGTGCAGCAGGTGCAGTGGCACCGGTGCCAACAGCTCCAGGGACGCCACTGAGCCCAGCGTATTGCCAACATTTAAAACTAAATAGGCAGTCACAATTGCAGTTACCTTACATTTGAAAGGGGCTTGATTTAAATAGTGCAGCAGGTGCAGTGGCACCAGGGCCAAACGTTTTCATAACTCCACTAAACACCAAATATTGCTATATTTTATTACTAAACGGCAGTCACATGTGCAGTTATCTAGCTAGCACTAGGGCCATGATTTCAATAGTGCAGCAGGTACAATGGCATCAGGACTAAAAGCTCCAGGCACCCTACTAAACACCAAGTATTGCTATATGTTATTCCTAAACAGGCAACCACAAGTGCAGTTAGCTTGCAGGCAATAGGGTCATGATTTCAATGGTGCTGCAGGTGCAGTGACACCGGGTTCCAAAGCTCTAGGAACCCCTCTAAACACGAAATATTGCAACATTTTACTACTAAACAGGCAGTCACAAGTGTAACTACCTTACCGGCGATAGCATCATGATTTGGTGCAGCAGGTGCAGTGGCACTGGGGCTAAAAGTTGTCAGAACTCCTCCAACATCAAATATTGCTATGTTTAACTACCAAATAAGCAGTCACAAGTGCCGTTACCTTGCAGGCATTAGGGTCATGATTTGAATGGTGCAACAGGTGCAGTGACGCCGGGTTCCAAAGCTCTAGGAACCCCTCTAAACACGAAATATTGCTATGTTTAACTACTAAATAAGCAGTCACAAGTTCTGTTACTGGGCCCAAAAGGTGTCAGAACTCTATTAAACACATAATATTGCTATTACATCAATTAATTCTATTATTTCCCTTTTCAAACTTTTGCTATTGCTTACCCGCACTAAACCACTAGTAACATCACAATATTTTGCCTTTTTGTACATAAATGAGTCATAACACTTTAAATGACTTTCTGTAACTTATATTGTACAACTACTCGGCAACCTACAACTCACAACAAAAACAGCCTATTATTTATCACATAGGTAAAACCTATTGTGTTTACCAATGCTTGTTTTTATTGAAGTAATCTGCTCTGCAACCAAACAAAAAAAACTGCTGATTTCCTAACTTCCTGTGTATGGCAAAGGTATACACATTACTATTCCAGATATTTGAAAAATACATCCGCATATTGAAATAGTCATGCTGTAAGTAATACAGCCAGAACCCATCCTAAGGTAATACATCCCCATCATGAATTCATCATTGATTAGTAGTCCCATTCTAAAGATATTTTAGGATCATCCTTGAGTAATACTGCCTCCTTCTAAAGTCATCACAAGATCATTCTGTAATAATACAGCCCCATCTGGAAATATTCATAAAGTCATCCTGGAGTAATCCAGACTAATCCTGAAATCATTCTGGGATCATCCTGCAGTGGTAAGGCATCATCTCATATATTCCAATGAAATTATCAGGAACCCATCCTGGAGTAATCCAGCCTAATCCTGAAACCATCACGGTATCATCCTGCAGTAGTACAAGATCATCAAATGTTTTCCACTGAAGTAAGCAGGAAGCAATCCTGGAGTAGTTTCTCTGATGATTCCAGGAGTCATATCATTTGAATATTCCACCATATAGGCATACTTCAGGATGGCTTTGGATGACTTCCCCAGATAATTGCAGGAATAACCTGGCTGAAGTCATTGGATGAATTCAGAATGACTCCAGGGTGATCTCCCTTTTTGACGCACTCTATCAGGCAAAGGGGCACAGGCACACAGAGGAGCGAGTGGCGAGTGGCAAGGAAACACACGGCCACGTACTTTCCCAACAAAAATGGACCTCCCCAAAGAAAAGCAGAGAGTACAAGGGCATCCCTGACAGCCGTGTGTCACAGTCTGACACTAATTTACCTACTGCTTGGTAGGAAAGGCAGTGCCAGGCTCCTTTGTAACTTCATGGTCTTCCGGTATCTCAAACTTACACTATAAGAAGTAGGGGCACACATACAGCTGCTAACATTGTACGCATAAGTGAAAAAAGCTGTTTTTTTTTTTGGTAGTGCCACCCTCAACACAACCGCGTGCCCTTTACATATCGGTGGGATTTGCCCAGTCATGGTATCCTTCATTGTCCCTAAAGGCATGATATGCACCATTGATCAGGAACCTAGCAGCATCAGCAGGGTCAGATTGGGATCACAATTTGGCCCAGGCACTCCCCCCAAAAGGTTGCCCAGATTCCAATCGTTTCTTGGATCACAATTTGGTTAGTCTTATTGAACTCTTTTATTAGAGAAATGTTTGGTAATTAAAATATTTTGGGGCAAATTTAGAAGCCCCTTGCGCCACCAGTGAGTCAAGGATTGGAGTGGAGCCAGCCATGGAGCTTTTGCATTTCAAATACAGACTTCAGTTAAATATTGAGTTACGGGTTCACGACACACGTGTTTTGGAATAAGCACTCTTAGAGTGATTTATATAATGCTATTACGTTGTCAAAGTTGAGAAAATATAGTTTTAAGATGGTGACCATTTTTACAGGGATGAAGTCCACTTTCTATGTTCTCGGACTTTCTTTAAAAGCAGAGTAAACTAATCATCCGGTTTAGACGGGCAGACTGGAAGAGAGGAGGAAACTCTGGAAGTGCGATAAATCAACTCGTGAGAATAGTGTGTAATAGTTAACTGAGATGGATATTTGATGAGCATAAGGGTGAGGGGTTCAGCAACATATTCAGGTAGTTGGCAGTGGAAATGGAGCTATTGGTTGAGATAGTTTGTAATTCACATAGAATAATTTGCGGTTTTGTCATATTGTTACAGCATTAGTGGATTCTACACAAGGTGCTTGGGTGATGCCTATACAATTTAGAGCTGAGTTCCGTGATAGGTAGACAAGTAAGCAGTATTGCATAATTGGTGTTGATGTTACAATGGTTTGGGGACACTTAGATTCTGTATATCAGTCTGCATGATTAACCTTGGTGATAAGAAATATTATTCACAAACGTACACACGTTTCGATTTGCTTACATTTGAGAACAGCATGGGGCAGCACTTACGCATGAGGGCTGGGAGCACAGTGAAGAGACTAAACACTGAGTTTGTGAGTGAATTAATGTGCACAAAAGGTTTTACCATGGGGGAGTGGTTGCTCTGTCCACTTCATTCTCATTCTTCTTTTTTAGGTCTCGCCTAGCGTTGCACCTCATGCGTTGATCGCTTTGCGATGCATGCAGTATACACTATAGCGTAGAAGCTTCCTGGAAGCTCCGCCCACTCTCCACCCATCGTTGTGATTGGCTTACATCCTAAACTATGCCTTCTGATTGGTTTTAGGCTTGTCAGTCCCTCCTCCTGATGGCCATGTTGTCATTTGTATCCTTCCCTGGCTATTGGCCCCTTTACACCAATACTATTTTCTTCCCTGTGTCCCCTCTGCCCCCTCCCTCAGTCCGTGACTTCTCGCCCCCCCTCACCCCCCACCACTCCCGTTCATGCCTTCTTGGACACCCACACTCCTATTTACAATGCAATAGGTCTCGCGTAAATGTGAGTCGTATTGCATTGCAAATGCTCGATTGTCGTGGGATTTGCTGGGTGAATTCGCACTCTTTTTTTGGCTCGCTCGCTGCTGGTGACTATCTTACGCATGCGCAGTGAACGCCTCTCCTGCCACAGCCAGCCCAGCTCCCTTTCTGTTATATTTTCTCCCGAGCCTCGTTCTCCTGTGTTGGTCTCTGGGTCTCACTCGTTTGTATAATTTTGAACTTTGGCTCCGCTTTATGCGCGACAGTTTTCGCTGGCAGTGAACAAAATTAGACTGTCAGCTTTATGACTAAACAGAGTCAACAGACCACTCAGAAAAAAGAATTAAAAACCCGAACAGCGTCACCGCTACAAGATGGCTACCACTTACCAGTGCTTAGAGGAGGAACTTGAGCCGACAGTCCTTTTTAAGTCTCGCCTGAGCCAGCGCTTTAGCGCTGCTCTGGCGAGAGCTTTAGTCAACGGGGGATTTGGAAGTGCAAACTAGTGCTTTTCAGGCCTCCAAATACAGTGCATGTGCGCCGGGCGCGCGCACCATTTGGCAGCCTGCGTGATCATTTTGCGACCGCTTTGATGTTCTCAGTGAGCTGCGCGGCCACTGAGAACATCAAAGCGGCCGCGAAAGTGCACACCATTTGCCAGCCTGCGTGCCTCTCTCCCCTTAGAGGGCGCGACGTGCCCTACCCCCTCCCTTTTCCCACTTCCTGCTTTTTTTTAAAAATTGCCATTGTAGTTTATATAGCGCAAAGTTACCCAGATGGTATTGGAGCGCTTTATACAGTCTCTTTCCTCTATGTTTGCTTTTTGGTTTTTTGAGAATCTGGTCACCCTACTTTTAGATCAACAACACAGGCGCACACTTCCTTTTTAGACTTCAATTAAATCGCAGCTGGAGGGTGCTGCGGCCGCTCTGCGCCCGTTTTGTTAATGTAAAATGACAACCATATGTAGTCTTTCAGTAAACAAGTGACGGCGTTTAGTTTTGCTGGTCATTCATCTGTAATCCAGCAGCCGTGACTGCTTGTACAAAAAATTATTATTAGCATAAAATAAAGCCCCAAGACACACTCCTCCCAGCATTCGCTTCTCTGTTTAACCTCCGACCTAACTCCTGGAGGTCTCCCCGCTCAACATGGCACAAATGTACACCATGCACTTTGTAATTGCTAACCTCGAGGGGCACCCGCCTCAACAGGTCCTGCTGGTGCTTAGTCGACTCTTTGGTTATTAGCAGACTCCTAATAGCCCCTCGGGACCGGTGCCTCTCCTCGCTTCAGCCCCCCACCCCCAGCCTCGGAGTGTGCATTTCCTGTTCTCAGACACTCGCACCAATGGCAAAATCTGTCTTCCTAATCCTTGATGCAAAATAATAATTGTGTACTGTAGGCAAACTTCTTTCCATGGGCACCTCCATGTAAAAGTTGCTGTCGGTGCTAAGAAGCTTTTCCAGTGTACCTTATGCGCCTTTAAAAACTACCACAGAGAAGTATGTGAAAAAAAAAACCCGCAAATCGTATGTAAACTCCCTCAAAGCTTCCAACATGGGACAGACAGTTGATTATCATAGTTATTATTAATGAGTAATGTTGTTGGTATTGTTATTCATTATTAATATCAGTAGCGTAATTGGAATTAATAGTAGTAATGATACAGTAATATTATCATTACCACCAGCCCAGTTGAACTTAAAAAGGGTTGAGTACCTGGTTTGCTGTTATAGCGCTTAATGCCAAGCATGTTCAGCCTCGAGGCACCACGCCGAAAGTAGATGCCAAACCTGTCAGTGCGTTCTCCTGCTCCCTAGAGCTCCCCGATTCAGGCGGGAGAAGGGCACTGCTAGCCATCCACGGTCCACCGAGAGAAGTCAGGGGAAGTAAACACGCCGCGCTGCCCTGGGCCAGAGAATTCAGTAAGGGGATTTTTACTGAGGGGATGAAAACACCAAGGGATGCCTATGTTCATGGCCAGTGCTACAGAGTGCTCTCTGCCCTGTACGAATATCAGTATATATTGTGATAGGACGTTGTTTTTGTAAGGCAAGTATTTAGGGGTGGGGTAAATCCAGCCACAGGTCACGCCTGCGGACCTTTCAGGTGAATCATCCTGTCAGTCCAAAGAAATTGTCTTCCACGAGCACCCATAGACAATAATATTTTTTTCAAATCTTGTATTTTCAGTCAAATGACCACCGAAGGTCCTGCTTTTAAATTAAAAACAGAGCATTGGACTATACCATTTCCTGCTGAAAGGCAATTTTTCTTTCCATGTGTTCCCATACCTGGCGTGTCACAGAGTTTGGTGCTTACTTCCCCTCCATGTTAAAGAACAGTAGATGTTTAAGCATCCAGGCTAATGTGCTGCATAGCTAAACACATATAAGGTCCCAATGGCGAGACCGATTGCATTGCAAAAGCTTATTCTCTCTTTTTGCCATTCATTTCTCAGCACACAACATCGGTATTGTTTTTATCCCTGTATTATATTGAGTACTTAGTATTGATGGAATTGTATATATGTTTACAATTACAGAGGCCCCTGAAGAATGGATCTATAGATCCCGAAATGCATTGGGCACCGCATTTTACAAGAACATTGAAGAATGAAAAGTTTCAATGATGATGACAATCAAGATGCATTGAACATTATTTTTTGAAGATTAATTGGACCTTGTTCAATAGGCAAACATTATTGTTTATGTTAAAAGGAATTTCATGATAGAAATTAAACACATTCATGAACGTTTCTGAAAAATTAATAGACTGAAATTTGTTTAAAATTTATGAGTCAATTCAAATTATGAGTTTAACTATTTTGACGCTGTGAAGCCAGGTATCGGGTGAAGTGTCACTTGGGGATTTTGTTCTCGTTATCCTGGAGGTTGGCCACCTCCTCCTGGCAGCACGCATATGTGAATACATTTGATAATCAATGATTTAGATTTGTCAAACAGGTGTGCGTAGCACTGTATGAATATTTAGACCCTGGGCCAAAAAGCCTGATCTGGCTGGGGTTGCCACCTGGACAGTTTTTTACCGGCATGACCTGTATTTTAATATCCTGGATTGTACGAAATGAAGAAAATCACCTAAAGCTGGTATTTTTTTCCTCTGACCCATAAGCACTTTAAACAGTAAACATAAGCCAGAAGCTCTTTAAAATGTGCTCTAAAGCTACCTTAATGATCTGCAACTGATAGTTAAACTAAACAAAGGCAGAAAATCCATGTTAAAAAAAAAAACAGGGACATTTCTATTTAAAGAGTCCTCTTTAATTATCATGCCCCGTATTTTGCAGAATCTGTCTGGCTATTTTTTGTCATAATGTTTTTGTAGTTTTATTTAATGTAAACTCCAAAAAAACGCATTGGAACAATTTACATGAGCACCAGTTACATTTTAGAAAATTAAATTAATTTTTATTATTTTAGGTAGGGACACTAAGTGAATTGCCCAGAATCGCAGGATGTTAAGCTGGCGCTGGTAATCAAACCTAGTTGTGATGTGGTAGCTCTGACCATAGCTATATCTTTCTTTTTTTTTCCTCTGGGAAAAGAGACCTTACAGCAAGGCCTGGGCAAACGCCACCACTACCACCCTCCACCCTCCACCTTTACCCCACCCCAACAAGAACTGATAGACACTGGGACCGAGGTGACAAGGCCTGGCACCGAGCCATGCTTCTCTTACTCAGGGGGGTGACCTGACAGGGGAGGGGTAAAGAAAAAGCACACCACTGCTGCTTCAAGGGGTCTAAGGTGACAATGGTCCAAGGGCACAAAATCACCTGGCCTCCCAGCGAGGCAACTACATACACCACCATGGCTTGAACGTGATGGGCCAGTGGGTGGATGACGCTGCTTCTGGGCAGGGCATGCTACACGAGGCAGGGGGACTGAGGTGAGAGTGCCGCAAAGGACAGATCAACACCTGCCCCAGCCTCAATTTACAGCATGGCAGGGGAGTGGCGCCCTTGATGCTGGTGCCACATTACAGTGGCCTGGTGGGGCTGGAAGACATTAAGTCTATGTGGGCCGGTTTACAGAGGAACTAAAAAAACAGCCCACTGGCGACCCTGAAACACTGGCGCATCGCCCAATGCCCGACTGCCGGCCTTACCAATCCGACCCTGATGTCATCAGCATATACCATTCCAAAGTCCCTCCATGGCCTCACGCCATGGTGGTTGTCCTGCACCATCCAGTGCAAGCTGCCCTTAGACTCCAATCACAAGCTGTGGGTTAAATTCCAACTCAGCGCTTTAAATGCTGATTCCACGTGTTATGCCTCATTGTGAAAACCTGGTAAGTACCTCACATCCACGTAGCGCACAGGCACTTGCACTCCAGCTTTAAAGCACTTCCTACCATCCTCTTTCTCCTTTATCTACCCCCTGGTGTACGTGGAGCACTTACCACATGGCGTGGCAGTGCACTGTCAAAAGCGGGGTTCTCTCCAGCACAAGACTGCACAGCGCTTTTATCTTCACAGAAGCAACATGCCGGGGAAAGCACGTTTGACTGGGCTGTCGATTTTCGCAGGCACAAGAGCAGGTTGATAGAAGCAGTTCAGATGACAAAAAGACTTTATCTTCATCGGAAACGGTTAAGGTTGACCTTCCATCTCTTATTATTAGCCAAGTCTCTGTCTTACAACCAACCTCCCTAACAAAGGTAAATATTCCCTGCTGCGCAGTCCCTTCTGGAAACAGTGTCACAGTCCAACGGGGGAAAATAAATAAAGTACTGAAAAGAAAGGAAAGCCTATTTGCTAGTCATTGGGGGAAAACGGAAAAATTACGCGTTAGCCCCGCCCAGGACAGCCTCGGCTCGATAATTCTCTTTGATATTTCAGCGCGGATTGCATGCGAAGATAGAACAAAACCCGGAGCAAGAACTAGCGCAGCCGAGACAAACCGTATTGATTTCCTTTGTGTGAAGGGCTCTGCTCAGTTTGTTTTACTCAGATATTCTGCCGTTTTACTGGTTTGTGGTTTGCAGTATTGTATTTCATTTGTGGGCCAATGTTGTGTTCACAGCCAGCACGAACTACTGGAGCAAACAAGCATGTGCAATGCAATAGGACTCGCATTTACGCAAGACCTATTGCATTGAAAACAGGAGTGCGGGCGTGCGATGTGGGGGAACAGAAGTCACGGACTGCGGGGGGGGGGGGGGGGGGGGGTGATTGCACGAGAAGAAAATAGTGTTTGAAGTAAAGGGGCCACTAGCCATGGAAGGATAATAATGACGACATGGCTGTCATGAGGAGGGACTAACAGGCCTAAAACCAATCGGAAGGCAGCATTTAGGACCGAAGCCAATGAAAAAGATGGGCGGAGAGTGGACGGAGCTTCCACGAAGCTTCCAGCTATACTGAACACTGCATGCCTCGCAAAGCGAGCAGCGCATGCGCTGCAACGCTAGGCTCGACCTAAAAATAAGGATTTTCCAACCCCACGTTAGCATATACCAAAACCACTCTGATAATGTCAAAGTACCTGGCTCTTGGTGTAGGTCTGATGACAGTTTATGCAATTTTTGTATTGCCGTATACACACTGGGAGAGTGGTCTGGTATGTAAACACAACAGCTGCTGCCAAATAAGGGCCGGACTGGCTACCAGGCGTTTTGGTCGGCTGTCAAGCTGGGGCCCGATTTTCTGCAGTGGGGGCTGATTTATGGTGTTGGGGACCTGCATTTCCTTCTAAGTAAAGAAAGCAAAACAAATGGTTTTAAAGCATACTTTAAAACCATTTGGTATTCCATGCTTTACTTAGGAATGCCCGGTAGCCAGTCCGGCCCTGTTGCCAATGATGTGACAGGCCCCCTCCCCGATCAGCAAGGATTACGTCTAACACTATCATGTTTTGTAATGTAACGAGCCTCATAGCCTGGAGCTCAGCAGTAATGTTTGTCATTATCTCAGCTGTTGTAGTAATAACCCCTACTACAACTCTTGTAAGTTGACGAAGCTGGAGACTATTAGCCATGGGGCCCCAGAAGGGTAGAAGACCCCTTGTAGCATGGTCAAACTGCTGCCGGGTGGTATCTGTCTGATCTATATCCTCAGTGTGCACAACCCTTCTGACTCGGGGCAAGCATATACTCCTACGTTGCAGCCGATGGTCCTTATGGTAATTGGACGGGGCAATAAACACAGGGGGGAAAAAGGAAAGACAGGTATCATCTGCCAGACCCCCCCCCTCGGAAGCCAGACATAGGCTTGGGATCCACAGACAAAATAGATATTCTGGGGTAGGACTAATGGCGGACTATTAAGCGTTATCAGTCCATAAGTGAAATTGCATCTACTTTCTCCCACCTTTACCTCCCCTGTTCCCTGGACACAGAAACTAGCTGTGGTGTTAACCAAGGACACCGGCATGGGTGTGTCCTTAGTAACATTATGATTTTGGAAAGATTGAAAGTACTCGGAAGTGTTGAATCTTTGGAATTCAGCCATTTCCATTCTAAGCCATATTTTGTTCTGTATTTTATCATGTATATTCATACAAGATGTTGGGGATAGTTTGCCGGATGTCCATTTCCTTCTCGACCTAGGGGAGTAAATCTGTGATGGAAACTTGTATACTGTACCAAAGTGCGAGAATCAGCAGATATCATAACTTGAGTAGATAATTGGAAATGATAGTGCACCATAACGAACAATTGAAACCAGCCTTCACAACTGCCAATATATGACAATGGCATGGACAACAAATTATCGCTCTTATGAGTAACTGAGGCAAGCAATCCACAAACCCAACAATTTGTTGTGTTGGACACCTCATGAGCTTCATGTAACATTTGCATAAACACATTATCTGTGTAAGTCTTTCTATGTTCCTCTTTGTGAAGGGCCAAAGTAACAAACATATGCTCGGGGGAAGTGGGCGTTGTACCAACTAAGGAATGTACAGGATACTTTTCCTCCAGGAACCAAGCTATTCCAAGTACTGTTATTAATGCAATCACAACTATCAATGCGAAGACTATTTTACTCTTTGTGGACCATCGTGGTTTGGCAAATGGCTGTTCCTCCTCCTCGATAGGTTTACCAAACGTATACATTATGGAACAAGAAAAGGGAATGCAATGAAACTGATAGTAAGGGCAAGTGTTTCTAGTGTCTGTCAGAGCCTCACTGGTAGACTCCTATTGTTCATCAACGTTGGCGTTCTTCAATTTATCCTGTCCAAAGCCAGAACAGTGCACCAAGCTCACCTCTCCCTAAAATAACACAGTTGGCATTACAGAAAAGTACACCCTAACTTGCACAGTCCATCCATGACTAATCTGACTTCTCCTTTGGTGGACTATTCCTCGGCCGAGGGCGAAAATTGTACCTGGTAACTACAGGTACAGAGGGGTCAACAAATAACTGTTCTTTAATGGCTCTAATTTACAGAGGGGCCGCTGCATTTAGTACTTCATCGTTTTCAGCATCCGTTTGGGTCCATGTAAGCTTTGTATCACCAAAAGGGACAAACTGAGGGACTTTCACACCCTCGGTGTCTCCAATGTTGTCCCTTACCCAGTTGTCATAGGGTAGGGGTAAAGGTATCCTGTGGCAGTGGCTGGAATGAATAAATTCTTTCAGCCAGTGACTTTGACTGCGGTCCGGGTAGCGAGGAGCACCTGCTCGGGCCACTTCTGCGGGGGCTCAAAGCTTTTCTTCCGCTGAAAATTCCGGAGCAACACCCAGTCCCCGCGCTAGATGTTATGATCGGGCCCCTCTGGTACGGGTGGGAGCGCCTCTCGGATCTGGTGGTAAATAGAACGCATATTTTCAGTTAACTGGCACAGGTAATCAGTCAATAGAGGGTACTCAATTTCTGAAAACCTACACGGGCGCGGGACGCCCCAGACATTCGCCGGGTGTCCGAACACGACCTTGTAGGGTGACAATCCTGTCCTAGAATGTGCTGTGGATCTTGTAGACGAAAGAGCTAGTGGTAAAGCATCTGGCCACTGTAACCCTGTGGTCTCCTGAATCTTTGCCAATATCAGTTTGAGAGTACCATTGTACTGCTCAACCACACCTGCTGACTGGGGGTGATTTGCAGCATGGAACTGCTTTATGTGCAAACCATCGCACACTAACTGGATAACCTTGGCATTAAAGTGTCTCCCATTATCACTCCACATCAAACGGGGCAAGCCGAAGCGAGGTAAGCCTCAACCCATTTACTGAATGCACAAACAACTACCAAGACATACTTCAAATTATTGACCCTGTTCATTTCGATATAGTCCATTTGAAGGACCTCGAAAGGGAAGGTGAGAGGTGCAAAATCTCCAGGTGGCGTAGGGGTACCTTTGCCAGGATTGTGCATCATGCACACCATACAGTATTTTACTAAATGTGCAGCCGTCTTTGGAATACTGTAGTTTTGGAATACGGGGTCTAACAGTTTGCAAATACACGTAGCACTGATGTGAGCTGGGCCATGGGCCATCGTGGCTACAGGAAAAACATATGCATTTGGCAACATCCACTTCTGCTTCCCTGACTTGTCAATCCAACAGCCCTCATCATTCATGTTTGCTGTACTTTCTTGCCACATTCCTCCATCGTGGCCTCACTCTGTATCTCCTTCACATTTTCTAGTGTATCCACAAACATAGTGACCTCGGGCACCCACCTAGCGTGACCTGATACAAACATTCTTTTCATCTTAGTTCGGGCTGTTTCCTTAGCTGTCTGATCTGCAAAGGCGTTCTCTTTGCCCACAACGTCCGTAACTTTTCTATGAGCACTGCACTTCACTATGGTCAATTTCTTAGGGAGTGTCAGAGTGGACAGAAGCCTACGTATAAGAGGACCATGCTGAATGCGTGTCCTGTGGGAAGTAAGGAACCCTCTTTCTGCCCAGAGCCGCCCAAAATTATGGGTGACCCTAAAGGCATACTGACTGTCAGTATAAATATTGACAACTAGCCCCTCACTTCGCAGGCTCAAATAAGGGCGACTAACTCAGCTGCCTGGGCGGACTGATAGGGAACTCGTGATGTCTCAACTACCGTACGCAATGTAGTAATTGCGTATGCTGCAGTGGTGGTGCCCTTTGGTAATTTTAAACAAGAGCCATCGTCATATAGTTTTCCTTGGGGGTCAGATAAGGGAACATCAGTCAGGTCTACCTCATCCTTTTGTCTCTTCTTCTGTCGTTGTTGGAGTCATAGTGGCACAGCGTTTAATCGTGATGTGCTTTGCAAAGAGCGTTGGATCGTAGCCTGTCAGACGTGCACTGGTGAAGTGCTGTGTCTTTTTCTTATTCAACAGTGTATCCACAGCATGAGGTACCATAACTGTGAGGTCAGTATCAAGTACGAGTCCCGCCGATTTTCTTATTGAGACAGCCACAGCTGCAACTGCTCTGAGACGCTCGGAAGGGCTCGTGCGACAGGGTCAAGCACAGCAGAGAAATAAGCACCCAGTTGTTGCTCATCCCCAAATATTTGTGTTAAAACAGAAAGGGCACAACCACCCACTTCTATTATCCTCGGAGGGATAATAGAATGCAAATACGTGATAATGCAGCCAGGCAAAGCAAGTATCTCTGACCTAGGCTTATCACCTGCCTTCCGTTCCTGATCCCAAGTTTTAATTTGATCCCAGGTACCACCCAATTCCACAACATGATCCTGTGTGTGTACTTGTCTCCAAATATCAACCGGAACCAGTAAACCAAAGAACATTTCAATATCAGCGAGCATCATCACCATCGAAGAGGCAGCTTCAGTCAGCTCCTTATAATAAGCGGTGGGATTTTTCCTAGGGTCAGGTAACTGAGTCTTGAGGGACAAGACTTCACTCCTTTTCCATGGAGTGTAAACCCATTATTCTTGGAAATGAGCCTCTACCCTTGGTCCAGTAACATGATCATGCTGATCCCTTAGCTCTGGTATCCCAGGATGGTAGATGGGATGAATCTCCCGCATCGGAAACTGAATTACCTGGGTGGGGCTCTTCTCGAGCTGTCTACCCAGATAAGCAACCAATTTTGTAACATTACCAAAAACCTGACTAGGCGCTTTATCGGTAGCATATACATGATCCTGAATATCATACAGAACCTGCGGTGCCGCATCCTTGAAATACTGTTCCCAAAGACTGATCAAAGTAGCCGACATATGTTTGAGGGCATGTTGTTGTACTAAACGCTCATAATCTTTCATGACACTCCACACATCTTCCACACCATAAATGGGGTTATGGGCCCATTGCCCAGCCTGATTAGCCACCACCTGTTCCTCTGCATCTCCCACATCAGATCGGACCAATGTCCGCCCCATACGTTCCTTAAATTACGTCCGATCTCTATCCTCAAGGACGCATACTGCTGTCCCACTACTCAGTGATGTCGGGGGAATGGAGGAACACAGTGGGGGCAACAACAGAGGGAGTGGGCACTAACGTCATTGTCAGCTGCGCATGGGTGTTAGAGCTGGAGAGAGAGAGGCCGAAGCAAAGGCGTTGCAGGAGTACTAACAGTCACAGTTGCCACAGATGGCGAGGGCAAAGAAAGGACAGGAGGTGCTGTGGCCAAAGCAATCTGATCAACAATAACAGAGACAGAAATCTCAGAGACAGAAGAACCAGGCAGCTGTGCCTGGGTGGGAGGAGCGGGATGCATCCTCTGCGGGGCATAAGTGGGTGGGAGTCGAGTATCCAACAATTGTTCACTTTCTTCTTGGGCTACATAAGATTTGTCAATCTGAAATCGGAATCTCCTATCTTCACCTTCAATCCCTATCTCTTGCTTCTCCCAATTATGTGCTACAGCTCCGCTCCTCTAGCAGCTTTCTCAGCCCGCATCCCTTCATCTGGGCCCGTGGTTCCCACCCTATTGCTGCGCCTTCGATGTCAGTGGGCCAACTTGGGGCCTGCCGCGACCCATGCTCTGGCCCACAAGGGGGATCCTGGGCCTGCTCGGTGACTGCTGCGCCTCGGTACCAAGCATCAGAGGTGCCTCCCTCCTGCTCCTTTGGCTATGACTGGCTTAAGGCCTTTGATTCCCTCTGGACAATATTTTCGTTTTGTTCCACAGACTCTTTAAAGGTGGTTAATCAGCATCCTGGCAGTGTTTTAATGTAACCCTGGAACAGACCTACAGGCTTGTTGCACCTGGCTGATTATATTGCTCTCTCACTAGTTCAATCCTGGGTCCTGGATTACGCTCTACGAGGTGCTATCCTCTCCCGGCCGCACCCCTGAACTGCCCCCATGGAGAGCTGGTGAAGGGTGGGTAACCTACGCCTGGGGAGCAGCGGCTGCCTTTGACTGTCTCTACATATTGGGGTGCGCTTTTCCTTGCGTGGCTGGGAACTGTGACACCCTGCTCTGCTACAGATCTCACTCGGGCCACACTCAGCTGTGATGCCGCATGGCATACACTCCCTGGTCTCCTTGGAGGTGTATGCGGCGCATCTGGATAAAACAAGCTGTGCATTGCTCTCCTTGGATTTCTTTCACTGCCACGTTGAGACGGTTTGACCCAGTCGACTTGTGCATCCCCCCTTTATTGCTATTGAATTCTGCTTGAATTGCGTGGGCATCCACTATGACCATAACAGCTGGGGTTACAATCCTCTTGAAGGTAGAATTTTGCTCTGAAGTGCTGGGGGTGGTCCGGGATGGTGAGGGCCACTTCTTAAAACTCTCGATTCAATGGGACACTCATGCTCTCACCCTCCTAAACATTTATGCAACTAATCAATCACAAGATGTGTACCATAGGACCATGCTATGAGATCAGGTGGCACAGGAGGGGGCAGTTTGGTAGTGGGAGAGATTTTAACCTGGTGCGGGATCCTGAATTGGACCGTAGCACTGCCTCTTTCCAAGACACGGGTCGATGTCAGCTGCTTTGAACTGTGACTTTCTAGACCTGGGCCTCACGGATGCTTGGCGCTACAGGTTTCCTGACACACATGATTATTCTTTTTGCTCACATGTTCGTCACTTCTATTCACGCATAGATTATTTTTTCCTCTCGTATTCACTGCTGCGGGCCTAGAGTCTGTCCACATCTCCAATATAGAATTTGTCTTGCAATGTCAGGGCCCCTCATCATGATCCCACCCTCATTGCCAGCTTATCTGCTGAGAGACCCCATAGATGTGTCCGAGATCCGGAGAGAGATGTCGGCTTATTTTGAGTCAAACGCATTTCCCAAGACCTTTTCTCTTTGAGATGCTTTTAAGGTGTCAGTTCCAGGTGCCATTACATTTATCACTATTGCCTGTACAAGAGAAGCCAGACTGGCGGAGTCTGGCCTGACTAAGGATATTAAATCTTTGGGACGACTAGGCCATTCGGTGCCTTCTAGATGTCAGAAACAACAATTAGCTCTGCTTTGGGCCAGCTGTGGGCACACCAAACGAATAATGCAGAAAGATCCTTGCTTGCTTTGAAGCAGAGGTATTATGAGGGGGTGATAAGGTAGGCTTCATTCTTGCTCGTCGGCTTTGCCAACAGACGGCATGGACCCACATATCCAAAACTAAACTCAGAGATGGCGCGTGGGCAGGGTCTGAGTAAGCCAAGCAACACGCTTACCAGTCTTTTTACACTGCCCTTTGCAAGAATTCTCTCCTCGAGTGACATTGATTCTTTCCTGGACACTTGCTCGAGGACACCCCTTGACGCCCACCACATGTATCTCTTAGAGGCCCTACAACTTTAGCCGACCTACAGCGTGCCCTCCACAAGCTCCCAGTGGGTAAAACGCCAGGACCGGATGGCCTCCCAGTTGTTTTCTATCGTATGTTTCTACCTCAACACCAAGACCATCTGTAACGGCCTTTTACTCGGTTACTTAAGTCACGAGCCTTACCCCCACTATGTCCGCTGCCGAAATAGTGCTTATCCCTAAGTCTGGCAAGGACCCTTCACTCTGCACCTTCTACTGTCCCATTGCCTTGTTAAACATGGACGCTAAGATCTACACCAAGATCTGGGCGAATCGCCTTGACCCATATCTTCCTGGCCTGATTGAGCCACACCAGGTCGGCTTTATCTGCCATCACCAGGGTGCAGACAATGTTCGCGAATACCCCATTTAGTTGAGAAAACTTACCGCTCGGACATCCCAACTTGCCTTCTCTCCTTAGAAGCAGAGAAGGCCTTCGACCACATTAGCTGCACCTTTTTACATGCAGTCTTACAAAGTACTGGTCTAGGGCCGGGCATGATCTTTCGGATAATGGCATCTTACACCTCCTCCACAGCGCAGATTCAGATTAACGTCTTACTCTCCCAATCAATCCACCTGGTGAGGGGCACTAGACAGGGATGCCCACTTTTGCCACTGCTATCTGCCCTGTTGCTTGAGCCTTTGGTGATAGCTATATGCCGGAAGACGTTGTGGGTATTTCTTTTGGCGGCCGTGACCACAAGATTGCTCTTTTTTACGAAAATCTCCTGCTCACTCTGGCCAGGCCTGAATCTTCCTTTCGTGCCATTGGAAATATCCTCCAGTCTTTTGAAAGAATCTCAGGGTTTAAAATCAATATGGCCAAATCCCAAGCATTGAATTTAACAATCCTTCAAAAGGACGTGGCTGGTTTGCAATCCCTCGCCCCTTTCCAGTGGGCCCCAAGCTCAAGCCGATATCTGGGCTTGAATTTAACCCCATCTTTGACAACTTGGACCTACGCCAATTGGTAGGAATATAGAAAGTCTATCCTGGAGGACCAAGTAGGTGGAAACCACTCCTGATATCTTGGCTTGGTGGCCTTAACGTGGTTAAAATGTCCATATTTTCGAAAATCTTTCATTAGTTCAGGACATTGCCCACCCCTATTCTCCAAGCTGCTATCTTTTGCCTTCAACATGACTTACACACCTTTATCTGGGGTGGGAAATGCCCAAGATTTTCTAATAAGAAATGGGAGGGTTTGGTGTGCCCTAATCTTTGGGATTACTATTGGGTGGCACATCTCCATTATGTCTCTGAGTGGGTTGTCCGTGAGAGCGAGAAGCACTGGTTCCACATGGACCGAGCAGTGGCATTTCACCTGGCCTGGCTTCCGAGGCATCTTAGACCCCGCAGTGCCTATATAGCCACCCCCACCAGGACAGTCCTCAAAATGTGGGACAAGATAGCGATTACAAGGGGTCTCACCACTTGTCTCTCCCCTAATGCTCTCCTAGCCTGAAACCTGGATTCCCTCCAGCCTTATAACCACAATTCTTTTCCCACTTGGAGGGAGGGAGAATGCCGCATATTCCAGGACCTTTTTGTAGGAGGGTCTTGTTTAAAACCTTTGACCAATGCAAAGGGGACTTCTGCCTCTCGGACACCTCCTGATTATAGTATTATCTACTGAGACACTGGCAGTTTTAACCCTCCATCTCACAGGGGGCAACACGGCAACTCACCCCCTTTGAGAAATCAGTGAGATCCTTCGACGGCACACAGGGCTTGATCTCGTGAACATTCCAGGTGCTGCAACACTCTACCCCAGTTCACCCACATAACTATCAAGTACAGCAGCACCCAAATTCCACGGAATGCAACTCTCGGAAACAATGGGAACAACTCTGGTGTGACATTCCTAGGATATACAGAAGCATTTCCCAGCATGAAACTGCCTATAAACGAATGACTACGTGGTATTACACTCCGACATGCTTACCGAGAATGTTCCCCACTTCTTCCCCTCACTGTTGGCGCTGCCAGTCAGCGACCAGTGACCTCTTTTATATATATTCTGCCCCCAACTAATCCTGTATTGATAAGAAGTCCTTAGCCACATTGAGGGTACCACAGGCTTCCCTCTTCTGAATTCATTTAACATCATTATCCTTGGCATTTGTCCCTTAACTCTTACTACTATGATTCATTCTGAATGATGCCTCATAGCCCAAATGCCAGCTAAACAGTTACTTGATCTGCATTGGAAGAAGCCCACTGCACCGCCAATTGTCCTGTGGTTCACGCACCTTTGGCATGTCATGGCTATGGAACTTTTATCATGTAGAATAACACACACTGAGCCCAAATTTAACCCTATCTGGCAGCTAAAAATTGATTAGTTCTCTAAAACTGAACATTCATGTTTTACACTATCCCGGCTCAGAGCCCACCAACATTTTGAACAAGCCCCCCCTTACTCCGGCACTGACACTCCACGGAGGGAGTAGCAGCCTTCTACCGCTGAGCCACCGGCCTCCTCCCCTTAGTTCCATAATTTCTATCACTCACTTGCGGTACTCTCTTATCTTTACCCATCCTTGGAATGTACATGTCTCCTACTGTTGTACCCTTGAACTACCCTTTCCTTCCTACGTTCCTACCTTATGGTTACCCCCACTGTTTGCTGAATGTAATACTGTTTTTGACTAGTCTGGCTGGGATCCTCTTAATCAGGACCACAGCCTATCTGCTTTTTCCTAAAACTTTTATGATATGTACTAGGTACACTCAAGATTGGATACTGGGGTACCCTTGTCAGTCCCTAGTATATGGTACCCATGTGCCCAGGGCATAGGTACACCAGAGGCCTCCCATGTGCTGCAGCATGTATTATGCTACCCACGAGAGGCCATGCAAAATGGAACTACAGGTCTGCCATTGCAGCCTGTGTAAGCTGGCGCTTGCACCACTTACGAAAGATATAGGTTTACTATATCTATAGGTCACTACACTTAAAACCAGTCAACCCTCTAGCAGGCCTTGACAATCCTGAAGGCAGGGTGCTGGGTTTTACATGAGAGGGTGCCCCTGCATGAGCAGAGCACCCCTGCAGCCTTCGGAGGCCATTCTCCCGGGTCGTCAGTGACGCAGCCAGACATAGAGGTAGAGGTGCATTATATCTTCGCGTAAAATGCTATCTCAAAGGCTGCAAAAAAAAATGTTGTGTTTGGTATCAAACACCTTGGAATCATACTTCCACACCGGTAATCTGTGTGGGTGGTATGATTCCACCTTTCTGAAGTGAGCTTTGTCGGGTCCCTGGTCTTCCCAGTACCAGCCTTCTAGACCCTGACAGCACATCATGGTTGCTGCCAACCAGAGACACATTTCTGCCCTCCTGCTGCTGAGCCAAGCTTGAGCAAAGGAAGGCAGAACAATAGAAATCCTGACAGGATTTAGTGTATTGGGGCTGGGTAGGTGCACTTCCAAACTGCCTGAAAGTCTGCACGAGAGGCACATTTGGTGTCCCTGTGCATAGTCCAGCTCAAACCAGTTCTGGGAGCTGTTGGCTTCAGCTCTGGTGCGAAACTGGACAAAGGACATGGGGGTAACCTCCCCACTGTCCAAACCCTCCCCTGGGAGGGTTCCCTGAATCTGTCCAACTCTCTCCTGTGGGTACTTAGGGGGTTACCTGGCTGTTGGACCCTAGATTCGAACCAGAAGCCACTGACCTTCGACCGTCTGGACACTCTGGACTTCGCTGGACTTCGTTTGGGCCTGACTTCGTCTCCCTCTCTGTCCAAAGCATTGTCTGTGCCCATGCACCATACAGGCTCTGTGCAGGACCTGTGAAGCATCAAGGACAACTGAAGTTATATTCCTTGGAGTGAAGGAGTCACTCCCCTGCATTCCATGGCACAGTAATGCAACTGCCCCAGAGCTCCTGCAGACTCCGAAGGCTTCAGCAACAGAGGAGGTGGGTTCCTATGTTCCTTGAGGTTGAGCTACCCTCTTACCTAATTTGAGGCCAGTATCCCTTGTGGGGACTGCATAACCCGAACCCCTGTGCACTGCGTACTTTTGCAAGTGCATACGCTTGTTGGCGTTTCCCAACTAAGTGCATTGGGATATCAATAGCCCCGTCCTCTGGGCACATTTCCTACAGAGAACTTTGGACTCTTCAAGCTGTCTTTTTGTGAAATCGCTTGAGGTCCTCTTGCGACTCCTGTGCTCGGGCCTGTGGGTCCATTTGAAGGTCAACACTACTTTCCCTGGGCTCCCCTGGTTTCTCCAGGCCTGGCCTGACTCCCCTTGCTGTGGCGAGTCTCCTGGTCCTTGCTGGGCCTGACCGCAACCCTCCTTGACCTTTTTCCTGGGTTGCCGCTGCCAAGGCTTGTTGGTGCTCAGGCCAGATACCGACCCCTCAGCACTCAACATCCTTCATGGGACAGATCGTATCCGGCTCCTTGTTATTCGACATCTCCTGGTCCCCGTGGCTGCTGAGTCAAGTTTTTGAACAACACACCTGAAGTACCTGACATCAGTGGGCATTTGGCTACCTAGCCTCTGGTCACTCCTGAGTGACCGACTCTGTCCCCTCTGCATTCAGGTTCCTTCCATCAAGAATCCACCTTTAGGTTCCATCGGACATTCTTCTTCTTTCCAGCAGTGGCATTTCTTTGAAGTCTCCCATTGAGATTGACGACGGTTTTCGACACCACTTCAGTCCTATGCACCTGTCTTCCCTGGTATAGGTATCTCTGGTACTTTAGTATCCACAGTTGTGGTGGCTCTTCAACATTCTATGATCCAAAGGGTTTCTTAGTAATCCACTGGGAAGGGTCCTTAAACACTAAAACTTCAGCTGCGACTTTCCCATAGAATTGTATGGAGCACGAGGTCGTGTTCCCACACAGCACCAGTCCTCCGCGGGGTCCCTACTTACTCACCACGGGTGATTCCTTGGGATCCCAGCAAGTCTATGTATTCTAGACACTGTCTTGACTCTAGTCGTGGCTCTTATACCACTATTTTAATATATGTTTTTTTCCCCCCTGGGGCCCACTGTGTATTATTGCTACTTACTGATGATTCTTTGATACAGTATTGTGTAATTATCTCCATGTAGGAGACACTGTGATGTGCTAGACAGTATTATATTAATAAATAAATATTTTTATAACTACTGTGTGGTTTCCCCTTTCATTTAACCTATACATTAAGGTTGCATTATGGTAAAACAAGCTGCTTAACATTTCTTCAAGACTGAGCCTGAAGGCTGCTCTCCACAACTACCACTTGGATAGCGTTCTAAGGATATATATTTTTGACCTCTTAAATCACCATGAGGTTTGTTTGGACTGGTGCAAGGGGCCCACTTTAATTAGTGGACAGCATATACCAGGCGAACTTCTCACATTGGTGTGCAGCGCTTGGGATTCAAGCCTGCATTGTTTTACCAGATAAATCTTTGTACTGATTTGCTGAAAAACCACTAGTACTAGGTACATATAATACTAGCTTGAATAAGTAAGTTCTACTGAACTTGGGGTTGGGTAAGTCAAGGGTTTAGCACACCCTTTCTCCAACCTAAGAGTGTTTAGTTTCCCACTAGATTAGGTAGGTGCAAACCCACACCACACCTAGTATGTCTACTAAAGGAGATGCCAGTGGATCTCTGCCTTCTAGATACAGTGAGCTTTTGTTTCATTAACTGAAAGCCCTGTGAGCCTCTAGGAAGCTGAAGACAGGGAAAAGTAATACCACTCAACGTCTAGTAGAGCTGCTACTTCTTGATGACCTTAGGAAGACTCCTGGGTCAGATGAATAGGAGAGAGTGGGTAGGACAGGGGATGAGGACAGGTCAGGAGGTGACACCTTTTATGACCTAGACTTAAACCCTGGCCAGGAGGAACCTGAGGGTTCCCACCTGGACAATTCAGATCTTTAAGAGGGTCAGGAAGATGCCTCTGGGGAGCCACTCTTCACCCCTCCTGGAAGAGTGCAGAGTTTACCAAGGAGATCTAGATCTCCCTCTACAGAATCTAATCACTCAGGACAGTCTGTAAGGACCTCTGTATCTAGCAAGACAGGGAATACCAACTTCTTGCGCTTGAGAAAGCTAGGCTTAGGCTCAGGCAAGAGCAATTGGCCCTGGAAAAAGAGTCCATAGAAGTCCAGAGAGCTAGAAAGAAGTTGGGACTAGAGTCCCATGGTGGCAGCAACAGTGTCCCTAGAATTAAGGAACATTCATTTGATAACAGGAACCTGAGCAAGATTATCCCTCCCTACCATGTTGGGGATGAAATCCACAAGTGGATAGCTGCTTTAGAGAGGACCTGTATAGTTCAGAGGGTCTCTCAAGAGCAGTGGACAGTTATCTTGTTCCTCTCATTTGCTGACAAAGGTAGAGATAAGGTCCTCACTGTTAGAGAAGAGGATGCTGACAATTATTCAGTCCTGAAGAGTGCTCTCATTGATGGGTTTGACTTAACCACTAAGCAATACATAATTAAGTTTAGAGACACCCAGAAGACACAGAATCAGGACTGGGTAGACTTTGTGGACAGTGCTTTGAGGCTCTTGAAGGCTGGTTGCTTGGCAGCAAAGTGTATGATTTCAAGGGACTGTACAATTTGATTATGAGGGAGCAGATCCTTAATTATTGCCAAAATCAGTTATTGAATCAGTACTTGGTTGACTCTGACCTGACTTCTCCCTAATAATTGGGAAAGTAGGCAGATAAGTGGGTCAGAAACAGGTGAAGCACAAAAACCAGAACTCTGGTGGTGACTAGAAGACGCAAGATTCTAAAACTCCAGATAAGGTTGGGGACAAGTGTAAAGATAAAAAGTCTTCATCAGGGCCCCAACATCCTGCATCTGGGGGAGGGGGGGGAGGGAAGTGTCACAGTCCAACAAGGGAAAAGGCAAAAAGAAATCTTTGGTGTTACTTATGTAAAGAAAAGACCCATTGGACAAAATATGGCAATTTTCTAAAGGCCAAGGATTCAACTCCAACCACCACCACCCCTTAGTCAGCTGCTCTCCCTAGTAGAGTTTCAAGTGGTGGTACAGGGAAAATGGGATTAGTAGGGTTAACCTTGGGCTCTGAGGTGGGTTCTGGCTTAGTCAGAACTCCAGCTCAGGCTGTGCTGGTCTGTGATGGTGGCATTGATATTGCCACCTTATTTGTCAGTCCCAGTAACTTGGGCAAATACAGACAGCAGCCTTTAATTAATGGTAAGGAGGCCATGGCATACAGGGACACAGGTGCAAGTGTCACTATGGTGACAAAAGATCTTGTGGGCCCTGCCCAAATCATACTTGGAGAAATGTACCAAGTGACCAAGGCTAACAGTGTCAGGACTGATCATTCCTTGGCAGTTGTTAATTTCAGCTGGGGAGGGGTAACTCGTCCTAAGGAAGTTGTGGTTAGCTCAAACCTTCCAGTGGAGTGTTTGTTGTGTAATGATTTGGAAACTTCAGCCTGGGCTGAAGTGGAACCTAGGACTCATGCACCAATGCTGGGCATATCTGCAGATGTGTTTGCTGTGACCAGGTTACAGGCCAAACTGACTACTACTGAACAGGCCCTGGATTCTGGAAAAATAGTCCAGGTGCCTTCCAGGAGAAGGAGTAGAAGGGGTAAGGCTGTGGTTTCCCCTCAGGCTCAGAGAGATGATCAGTATCTTGAGGGAGATGATCTTAGTCCCTGTGAAGGATCTGTCTCAGATGAACTGGAACTTGATCAGGTAGAGTTCTTGGGGACAGGGGGCCCCTCCAGGGCAGATCTGAGCCAGGAGCAGCAAACCTGCCCCTCTCTTGAACCATTCAGACAGCAAGCTGCTGCTGGGAGAGTCAGTGGATCCCACAGGATCTATTGGGAAGAGGGACTCCTTTACTCAGAGAGTAGCGATCCCAAGCCAACCAGGAGGTTTGTCATACCTCTGAAGTTTAGGGGCTTCCTACTCACCTTGGCACATGACATTCCCCTAGCAGGACACCTAGGGCAAAGTAAGACTTGGGACAGGCTTGTCCCTCACTTTTACTGGCCTCACATATCTGAGGACACAAAGGAGTTTTGTTGCTCCTGTACCACCTGTCAAGACAGTGGTAAGGCAGGTGGTACCACAAAGGCCCCCCTGATATCACTACCTGTGGTGGGGGAACCCTTTGAGACAGTTGGGATTGACATAATTGGTCCCATGAATCATCCTACTGCATCTGGGCACAGTTACATACTAGTGGTGGTATCATGCCACTGGGTATCCAGAAGCAATACCCATTAGAACTACCACAGCTCCTGTGGTGGCTAGGGCCCTACTGGGAATTTTTTCTAGAGTTGGTTCCCCTAAGGAGGTCTCAACTGACAGAGATACAAACTTCATGTCAAGTTATATCACTGCTATGTGGAAGGAGTGTGGAGTGAACAACAAGTTCACCACACCCTATCACCCACAATGCAATGGGTTAGTTGAGAGATTCAACAAAACCCTCAAGGGCATGATCATGGGCCTCCCAGAAAAACTTAGGCAACAATGGGATGTCCTGTTGCCCTGCCTTCTCTTTGCCTACAGAGAGAGCCCACAAAAGGGGGTGGCTAGAACCCTTTTGAACTTCTGTTTGGGCATCCAGTTAGGGGTTCCCTGTGTTTAGTGAAGGAGGGATGGGGGTTACCTCTCAAACCACCCAAGCAAGACAATGTGGACTATGTACATGGTCTCCACTCCAGTGTGGCTGAGTACATGAAGAAGGCCAGCAAAAGCCTTGAGGCAAGTTAAGAATTGCAAAAAGCTTGGCATTACAAATGGGCTGTTCTGACTGTTTACCATCCAGGGCAGAAATAATGGGCATTGGAGCCTGTGGCCCCAGCAGCCCTCCAAGATAAGTGGAGTAGACACCATACTATTCGTGAGCAGAAGGGAGAGGTCACCTACTTGGTGGACCTTTGAACTCCGAGGAGCCCCCATAGGGTGCTCTATGTAAACAGGCTCATACTCTATGTGGACAGGGCAGACATGGGCTTGATCATGGCTACAGATGAGGGACAGGAGGAAGAGAGTGGCCCACTCCCTGACCTTCTCCCACAGAACCCTGATGATGGCTCAGTTGATGGTGTAGCTTTGCAGGCAGCCTCACTGAGCAACAGAACATTGATTGCAGGCAGTTTCTCAATCAATACAGGCATATGTTTTCTCTGACCCTTAGTCAGACCACCTGGTGTACCCATGAAGTGGACACAGGTGAGAACCTACCAGTTAAAAATAAGATTTACAGGCAACCTGACCATGTCAGAGATTGCATCAGGACTGAGGTCCAAAAGATGCTAGAACTGGGAGTGATATGACCCTCAGATAGCCCTTGAGCTAGTCCAGTGGTCCTGTTACCCAAACCTCATACCCAGGGTGGTAAGAGAGAAATGAGGGGACTCAATGCAGTCACTAGGACTAGTGCACAGCCTATTCCTAGGGCAGATGAACTTATTGATACTTTGGCCTCAGCTAAATTCTTAAGCACATTTGACCTCACTGCTGGATATTGGCAAATCATATTAGCTGAGGATGCCAAACCCCAAATAGCATTTTTAACCCCTAGTGGGAATTATCTATTTATTGTAATGCCCTTTGGTTTGAAGAATGCACCTGCCACATTCCAAAGGCTGGTGAATAAAGTCCTTACAGGCCTGGAAGCCTACAGTGCAGCATATCTTAACCTTCTCATTGAGCTTTTGTTTGACAATGTATATTTACAGCAAACAGAAGCCCCGAAGCTGGTCCTAGTATACTTTTTTCCAGTCCAAGGAGGACCTGGCTTGGCAGTTCGGGCTGGACTGTTCCCATGAGGCACAGGGTCAAGACTGATTTGCATATGGCTGGGTTCAAACTGGAAGGGCATGGTAAGCAAAAAAACGATGGATTCAGGCCCAGATCTCTGTACTGGGGTGAATGTATGACATTGTTCTGCATTCTGTCCATCAACTGTTGTTTTTGCATTTGTCACGCCGAGTGGGAAGGGTATGCCCAAACGTGGGTCCCGTGCTCTCCATGCCACTGGAATCAAGCTATCCTGGCTGAAGAAGGGGTGAAACCCCGAAACCGGTCCTAGGATGCTTGTTTCCAGTCCAGAGAGGACCTGGCTTGGCAGTTCGGGCTGGACTGTTCCCATGAGGCACAGGGTCAAGACTGATTTGCATATAGCTGGGTTCAAAGTGGAAAGGCATGGTGAGCAAAAAAACAATGGATTTAGGCCCAGATCTCTGTACTGGGGTGAATGTATGACATTGTTCTGCATTCGGTCCATCAACTGTTGTTTTTGCATTTGACAATGTATAATTAACCAGAACCAAACTAACATTGGGCTTAAGTTTCCTTTAATTCTCAACATGACTTCATTGAACGTATATCTGCTTAACCCACTTGTACAGCATCCATTTTAGGACATCCTTATTCCTTACTCCTTATCCCTACTTCTCATCCCTACTTCTCATCCCTACATCTCATCCATTATCCCTACTACTCCTCCCTGCTTCCCTTCCATGATTCCTACTTCTCCTCTCTCATCCCTGCTTCTCATCCATCATCCCTACTTCTCATCCCTACTTATCTTCTGTACACCTACTTCTCTTCCATCATCCCTGCTTCTAAGCCCTCATTGCTGCTTCTCATCCTACTTCTCACCCATCATCCCTTCTTCACAATCATCACCCCTACCTCTCAACCCTGCTTCCATCCCTACTTCTCATCCATCATCCCTAATTCTCATTTATCAACCCTACTTCTCATCCATCATTCCTCCTACTCTTCCATCATCCCTACTTCTCATTCATAATCCCTACTTCTCACCCATCATCGCTACTTCTCATCCGATACCCTTACTTTTCATCCATTACCCCTACCTCTCATCCCTACTTCTCATCCATCATCCCTACTCATCATCCAACATCCCTACTTCTCATTCCTTGTCCCTCAGTCATACCAATACACTTTCAATGTTGTGAAACACCCCTTAACACTGATTGATTGGCAATAGCCAATCAGAGATAAGAGAGAGGGCTGCATTCTATTTGTCCAGCCACTGAAAAAAAGGGGCAGATGGGAAGGTAATACAAAAAAATTAACATATCTGGGTGCCACCGGGTGCCACCGCCTCTCCTCTGTCGTCTTCTGACAGAAACAGGAAGCATACAGCCTCCCAAAATCCCCTGTCCAATCAAAACGCAGCCTTACAGCAACGTTGTGATTGGTTGAGCGCCATGGTTCGGTGCTGAGACAGGGGCTTTGAGGCTGGGCATGATCCCCACTAGGCTGTGTAATGTAGCCTGGTGGGGAAGATGCAAAGTGCGCAGGATTGTTTGGCCAGACCAAGAGGGCTGGCCAAGCAGTCATGCGCACTTAGGGAGTGTGCTTAACCCTCCTTCCCCTGCCTCCTGCACTGGCCAGTCTAGCCCCCCAGCCCCTCACCCAAGTAGGAAGGAAAACAAAAATGATGATGTTAGTTATTATCATTTTAGTTTCCCTTTTTATACAGCTCGCAGAGCAGTGGGGCGCCACTCCTCCGCCTTAGTGTAGGAGTCACCGCTGCTCTCTCCAAGTGTACGTTTAATGGCCTGGGTGGGAGCTCCTTCTGTTCCTCAAACCCTCAGAGCTTTCCGCAGAGGCATGAATAAACAGAAAATAACTTACTATACAGTCTTGGATTCACAACACGAGTTGTATTTCCTCTCCTCTGTCCTCAGCCAGCATGTACAATGAAAAGGCTGTTTTTTCAGTGGCCAGACCAATAAATTGCAGCCCTCTCTCTTAACCCTGATTGGCTGTTGCCAACCAACCAGTGTGAAAGGGTGTTTCTAAAACTGAAAGTGTGTTGGTATGACTGAGGAATGGGAAGTAGGGATGATGGATGAAGAGTAGGGATGAGAAGTATAAGTGATGGATGAGAATTAGGGATGAGAAGTGGGGCTGAAGGATAAGGAGAAGGGATGATAAATAAGAAGTAGGGATGATGGATGATAAATTGGGATGAGAAGCAGGGATGATGGATGAGAAGTAGGGATGAGAAGGAGAAGTAGGGAGGAGAAGGAGGAATGCTGGATGAGAAGTAGGGATAAGGAGTAAGAATGAGAAGTAGGGATGATGGATGAGAAGTAGGAATGAGAAGCAAGGATGAGTGATGAAAAGTAGGAATGATGGATGAGAAGAAGGGATGTTAGATGAGAAGTAGGGATGATGGATGACAAGTAGGGATGATGGATAAGAAGTAGCGATGATGGATTAGAAGTATGAATAAGAAGCAGGGATAAGAAGTAGGTATGACGGAAGAGAAGTACGGATGATAGATGATACGTAGGGATGATGGATGAGAAGTAGGGATGATGGATAAGAAATAGGGATGAGAAGTAAGGATAAAGAGTGAGAATGTCCTAAAATGGATGCTGTACACTTGATGCATAATTTGCGGCAGAGTATTGTAGACAACCTGGCCCTCAGAACCCAGAGCATGTAGAAATAATTGTTTCCTTCTTTCTGCTGACACGTTATCTGCTTCAATAGTCTTCAGATATTTAAAGAATTCTTCAATTCTCTCCTTTAGTCAAAACGCTGAAAAGTGACATAGAACAGTTACTATAACATCATGTCTCATATCCTGCTTAGCCAGCCAAGCACCAGCCCACGCACACGGGCAGCCTAGCGCCAGACCACGCACACCGCCAGCCAAGCGCCAGCCCACGGACACTGCCAGCCAATCACCAGTCCATGCACAATACCAGCCAAGCTCCAGTCCACGCACACTGTCATCAATTTCTTTTAACAAGAAAGAAAACACAAACCAGTTGGAACTAGATACAAAAAATAACTGCGAACACAACAGAGGTAACTAAAGACATCATTCTAATGTCAACCGTGAAACTGAACAACAAATATAAAACCATACAGACCAGGCACTACACTATTAGACTCAGTGTTGCTCCCAAAATCTCTTTTGAGAGTGATACAATCTGAAACATGTGAGCACACACAGCTCAGGATTAGAAGGACAATCAGCACAGTGCATACGACTCTTCTTCCACATACCTCTTCACAGGGATTGTTTTTTTTGGGCGTGGGAAGAATTCAATCCGAAAAGTGGCGATCTTTCAATCTAGCCACATCCTCCACTACTCCAACTCTAAGAACACTTGCCTGTTCCACTACAATAAGGCTGCCTATCACAGACTCCTGAAACTGAACAAAAGTCATCTTTGTTGCTGGAGAACACTCCTTGAACACAACAAAAGCATTAAAAGTTGCTACTGAATAACCAACTTCTTATACCAAATGTAACCATTACAAATAGCAGTGTAAGGTTCCAACCTCTGATCTACTCTATCGACACCACCCATGTGCTTATTGTAGTCTACAATGCACACAGGTTTGCGCACTTTAGCAACCTGCCCCCAAACAGCCACAGGTGAAGTACTTTCATCATGGATGGTAGTCAGCATGTACACATCCCTCCTGTTCACAAATCTCACAGCTAGCAGTTCATCACTACACAAGGCACTGCACTGTCCCCTCTGAATCTTTTTGCAAACAAGCTCTTTTGGGTAACCATTACGGTTAGAGTGGATTGTGTCACAAGCAAGAGTGTCCACTTTGAACAATTCCTTAAACAATTGCACAGCAGTGTAGAAGTTATCTAGGTACAAATGGTGACCTTTGTTAAAAAGTATTCTAGCAAGTTCCCACACAATTTTTTCTGAAACTCCTAAAGTGGACGGACAACCAGGGAGGACAATAGCGGAATTCCTACCAGTGTACATCCGGAAATTATAGACATATCCAGTCCTACTCTCAGACAACAAATACATCTTAATTCCATAACGTGCCCTCTTGCTAGGAATGTACTGTCTAAAAACCAAATCACCCTTGAACAGGATCAAAGACCCATCAACTGCTATTTCTTTTCCTGGAGAATAGATCTCTGAAAATCAATCTACAAAGTGATCAAGAACAGGCCGAATCTTAAAAAGACGGTCACAGTCAGGGTGATCTCGTGGCAATGCCGAAGCATTATCAACAAAATTCAGCATCTGAAGCACAAGTTGTGAGAAGTTGGCCTGATGTATGATGTCACTAGTTATAGTGTACACCTTATATCAGTCCAAATACCCTTATGGTGATTGGTTGTAAAGTCAACCTTATAGACCAGCTATCCTAGTGGTAGCATGGACAAGAGCAGTCTTAGGCTAAACTCTGAATGGCATGTGAAGCCAGCTGTGATACCATATATAATCCCTTGAATACCAAATGAAAGGACACCACAACAGATATATATATAAAATAAAGTGTATTTATTCTAAGCAAACCCTCAGCACTCTTTATGAGTTTAGAGGTAAGTACAACACAGTCTTATTAATGCATACAGTAAGTCACACAGGTAAGTAATACAGTTAGGCCCTAGGGGCCACGCAAACCATATACTAAATAAGTGGTATAAGAACCACTGTCACGGAAATAGAATAGGCCTAGGCCTAGGGAATCGCTGGGGCTACACTACACTAGCGTTAGTTAGGAAGTGGGAGGCCCACGGGATTCGTGTGCAGAGTGGAAACACTCACGCGTAATGCGTAAAAGTCAATAGCAATGTTACAGTTTAGAAATAGATAGATTTAGGACACTTCCGGAGTAGCTAGGAAGTTGAGACTTGAAAACTAGACACTAGGATAGTCACTATCCTGATGAGCACCGGAGTACCCAAGTTACCTAGCCCACAGGCTGCGGGTGCATAGGGGTGAAGATGCGTCGTTTTCGTCGTCGACTCCTATGGATGCCTGAAGAAAGATGCTGACAGGCAGTCAGTGAAGAGTGTCCGGTGGATCCCAAGGCTGGGATCAAGAAGAGAAGAAACCTGCAAGCAGAGGGGACAGAGTCAAGGTCACTAGCCAGTGACCACGTGGAACCAGGAAGGAACCAGGCGATGTCGTGAAGAGTTGCAGGTGAAGGTGAAGCTTGTCGCTGCAGCCAGGAGGACCAGGAAGCGTCGAGGACGACCAGGACCAGGAGGCGAGCTGTCCCACGAAGGCTCTTGCTGTCGGCGGCGTCGAAGTTGGACTAGGACTCACCAAGCCTTGGCAAGCGGAACCCACGAAGAACAAGGGACTTGCTTCTGGTGCAGACCAGGAAGGTCTGGGGTGCTTCTTCTTTGCAGAGAAGCGGGAGCCAGTCTGGAGGAGCCAAACCAGCGCAGAAGATTTCAGGGAGCGTCGTCACAGAGGCCACTAGCCAGCGGGCAAGCAACCGGACAGACGCGGCAAGCAGGAAAATGCTGAAGGGCCCCACGCAGGACTCGTGGAGTGTGGGGGGCTGGTCTTCGGTGCAGATGGTGCTTGGGGTTGGGGCTTCTCAATCCCCGGTGCACAACTTCGAGGGTACCTCAGAAGCTGCGCTGTAAGTTACTAGCCACTTTTCCCAGGTAGCCGGTCCCAAGTCGCTCGTCGCCTCCACGGATCTCAGCTCTGCTGCAGATGTGGATGAGGGTCGGAGAAGTCTGGAAATCAAGGCTCTGGTCGGGCTCTGCAGTCGGTTCCTCGTCGAACGTTTCACAAAGCAAAGGGTAGTCTCTTGATGGTGCCTGTTTGCACAGGGTAGCCACTCCTTGGCTACAAGGGAGATTCTTCAGTCTTCTTCTTTCGTCGAATGTCGAAGGTCCAGAGTTTCTGTTCAGTTTTGCAGGTTCAGGATAATCTAAAGTCTTGAGGCCCAACTCCCACTCTTATACTAATCTGGGGGGCTGGGATACCTGCTAGGTCACGCCTTATGGGTGGGACCTGGGAGGGGGTGGTTACACCCACTTCCCTTTGTCCAGTTTCGCGCCAGAGCTGGGGCTGGAGTGCCCCAGCGCCGGTTTGAACTGGACTATGCAAGGAACACCTTGTGTGCCCCAGGCATGTCTCATTCCTTTCAGCCCACCCTGCCCCAATACACTAAAGGCTGTCTGGGGAGGTGCTAGCACCTCCCCAAGCAGGAAACCTATTGTCCAGGCCTCCCTGGCTGGGATCACTCCCAGCTGCAGGAGGTCAGACTTGTGTCGTGGCAGCAGCATCCATTTTGTGATGCTGAGGCTTTGGTCAGAGGTTACACAGCAAAGTAGGATTTTAACATGTCTCTCCCTCTAGAAGGGAGGAATAATATCCTCATCACCAGAAATGGTATGGGGGTATTATTCCAAAGTGTTAGACACCTTACACGACATGTTTTGATACAGCCCAACCATAGTTACCATAACCGTTTAAGATTATAAGGCACTTTAAGAGTATATGGTAGGCTATATCATAGAACAGCTATAAGGACATGGTTCCGAAAGCTGCAGACAGGCTCAGCTCATGCTAGAGCACCATCTCACATGTTACCAAGCACTCTGCCTCCAGGATTGTTAAGGCCTGCCATAGGAGTGACTGATAGGTACACATGTGTCTATATATAAGGCAGATATAGGCATACTATATCTAAGCAAGGGGTGATTACACGACCTTGCCCCAGCTGAGTGATCAGCCAGTTGTGTCTGATTGGAAGGCCAGACCAGGGGTGGCATAATACATGCTGCAGCCCCTGGGAGGCCTAGGGTACACCTATGCCCTGGGTACCTAGGGTACACTGTACAGGGTCCAATAAGGTGATCCTTACCAATTGGTTATGTACCTAGGGTACATGGAGTCCATTTTACAGAGAGAGCAGACAGCCTGAGACCCTGAATGGCAGGATCTCAGGCCAACTAAGTCGAAAAACCAGCTAGACACTAGGCAAAAAGTTGGGGGTAACCATAGTCAGATATCCACCTTCCTACACAACCCCCCCCCAAACGAAAGGAGATAAGGCTGGCCTTGACAAGGTAAGCCTCTATTGCCTGAGTGGCCATATAAGGAAGAACCAGCACTGGCATGGTTACCCCCTGTCTCATGGTCCACTAAGCAATCCCTCATCCTAAAGATATCATAGGGTCTCCACCATAGGGAATCTCTACCTTTGGTGTGTCTTTGCAAAGTAAAAGGCTGGTGTTGAGATGGAGTACTGAAGTGAGTGTCCTTAAAGTGAGGCCTCAGCTTCCTCCAATCATCCTCCACCCTGGATGCCTTTCTTTCTCTAACTGAGTTGCACTGTGCTCTCAGGGTCAGCCTCTGGCTACCTAAAGCTGGAGGCTGGGTCCCTTTTGTGGGCTTACTGGAGGGACAGGTCAGGTTTGGGGCCCTAAGGTCCCAGGTTTGCCTGTGCCCAACAGAATCCCTCTGGGGGAGGTCCCTAACTACCTGTGAAGGGGATCCCTCAGGAATGTTTTTACCCATCACCTGGCTAGGGCTACTAGCCAGGCAATCCTCATTCTTTTGATGGGGGGGTTCTTGTGGACAGGGGCCCTCTTGGGGTCCACTGGCCTCCCTGACCTCTGCAGCCCTGGGCTGACTGAGGCAGGGTAGAGAGAGGCAGGCTACCTGCACCAGACTGGGTCCCACCTTGGAAGGGGCCACTGACATCAGAGGCTCTGCCAGGCCAGGCCTGGCTACCTCTGGGGCAGTTCCTTCACAAGGGGTGAGGTCAGATCCCTGAGGAGGCTGACCTTTTCCTAATGTCTGGGGAGAGGGAGACTTTTCTTCCTCCCCACTACTCTCTGTTTGTGTGGAGTGATCCATAGTTTCAGGCTTCACTACACCTATCTCAGTCTGAGTGTGGGCTGAGACCATTACAGCCTTGCCAACCTTTTCAGGAAGGCACTCAGTTTGTGTTTGAGCTGTGACTGTCACAGCTCTGCCAATTTCTACAGGGAAGTCTGTCTGTGCCTGGGCTGTGGCTACCACTGCCCTTCCAACCTTTTCAGGGAGGAAAGCTACTTGGACAGGGGTTGTGACTGGCACAACCCCACTACCCTTTTTGGAAAGGCCTACCATTTTAGAATGGGTGTCTTGTTCAACTCCAGCCCAAGCTGAGAGTTCTAAGTCATTCCCCAGCAAGCAGTCCACAGGCAAGGTTGGAGACACTGCCACCCTTTTAGGGCCAGTGACACCTCCCCAGCTGAGACATACCTCTGCCATGGGATGACTGTTCTGGTTGCCATCAATGTTAGTTACCTGGTATGAGAAACCAGGCAAAAGCTGCTCAGAGGGAACTAGCCTATGGGCCACCATAGTGATGCTAGCTCCAGTGTCTCTGTAGGCCTCAGCTTTTCTACCATTGATGTAGGGTTCCTGTCTGTACCTACCCAAAGTGTTGGGACAGGCAGTGAAGTTGGCAAACCCCATGCCACCATCACAGACAAGAGTAGCTGCTGCAGGGGAATTGGCTAAGCCAGGATCCCCCTGTGTTCCCCAAGAAAACCCAACCAAATTTTTGGGGGCACTCCCACCACCTGGGGGATTACTGCTGACAGTAATAGGTGGTGTGACAGGAGTAGTTGGAGGAACAGTTTTGTTTTTAGCCTGTGGACAACTGCTGTCAGTTTTCCAATGCCCAGGTGTTTTACACACATGGCAGTAAGGCTTTTTAACTGTGGTAGAGGAGGGAGCTTGGGACCCACCACCCTGTGTGGAGTTTTGGGGCCCCGAGGAAGATTTCTCTTTTGCTTTATCCCCACCCTTCTCTTGAGGCTTGGTGGTATCTTTCTTTTGGTCACCACCCTGATTTTTAGGCCTAATCCTGGTCCTGACCCATTTATCTGCCCTCTTTCCCAATTCTCGGGGAGAGGTCAAATCTGAGTCTACCAGGTGTTGATGGAGAAGCTGGTTCTGACAATTATTAAGGATCTGCTCCCTCATAATCAAGTTGTACAATCCTGTATAGTCCTGCACCTTGCTGCCATTTAACCAACCTTCCAAAGCCTTAGTGGCACAATCCACAAAATCAGACCAGTCCTGTGTCTGTGTCTTCTGGGTGTCTCTGAACAACAACCTATATTGCTCAGTGGTTAAGCCAAACCCATCTATCAGAGCACTCTTCAGGACTTTGTAATTGTTTGCATCCTCATCACTGACTGTGAGGAGCTTGTCTCTACCTTTGTCAGAAAAGGAGAGCCACAAGATAGCTGTCCACTGACTTTGGGGTACCTGCTGTACTTTGCAGGCCCTCTCCAAAGCAGTCATCCATTTGTGGATGTCATCCCCATTCTGATATGGGGGGACTATCTTGCTTAGGTTTCTATGGTCATAAGACCTATCCCTATCTCTAGGAATGTTGCTGCCACCAGTGGGTTCTGACCCACACAATTTTTGCTCTCTAGCCAGAGCAAGCTTCTCTTTGGCAAGGGCAATTTCTTCCCTCTGAATCCTCAGATTGGCTTCCCTCATTCTGGCTTTATGCTCCTTTCTCTCAGGTGAAGTCATTCCCCTGTGAGAGGAAGCATTAGAGATGCTAGAGACATGGGAGTGGATGGATTCCCTTGAAGGGGATCTGTCCCTCCTGCTTCTCTGTGAATGTCTACTTGTGGGTCTGTATGGGGGGACCCCATGCAAACTCCCATGTAAACTTAAGTTAGCCTGGCTAAGTCTTCCTACTTGGCCCTGGCTGTCTACCTCTTCCTCTGAAGTCCCATCTGACTCATCTGTGGTGGGTAGACCCTTATCTACAGCTATGGCACCATCCCTGGCAGCTCTTTCAGCATCATAGGCCTCCAGAAGCTCCACTAGCTGTCTAAGGGTAGGGTTGGAACCCTGTTTTATTCCTCTGGAGGTACACAAATGTCTCATCTCCTGGAATGTTAAGGTATCATACCTAGAGGGGGTCTTCTGCAGACCTGCCCCTCCTGAGAGAGCATCTACTTGATCTCCTCCCAGAGGCATGATCTAGTGAGGGTGTGGTGTGTGCACCTACCTACACTAGTTGTTTCTACTAAACCTCTCTAGTAGTTGTAGTCAGGGTGTGTTACTCCCTTCAACCTACAACCACTAAGTCCAGTAGGACTTAAGTATTATAAACTATGTTATATGTACCTAGACAATATCTGTGTGATCTTTCAATTTAGTATCTCAAGATTACAATGGTATTACAACAGCAAGCTCAGATCCCAACCGCTGCTCACCAATGTGAGAAGTTGGCCTGATGTATGATGTCACTAGTTATAGTGTACACCTTATATCAGTCCAAATACCCTTATGGTGATTGGTTGTAAAGTCAACCTTATAGACCAGCTATCCTAGTGGTAGCATGGACAAGAGCAGTCTTAGGCTAAACTCTGAATGGCATGTGAAGCCAGCTGTGATACCATATATAATCCCTTGAATACCAAATGAAAGGACACCACAACAGATATATATATAAAATAAAGTGTATTTATTCTAAGCAAACCCTCAGCACTCTTTATGAGTTTAGAGGTAAGTACAACACAGTCTTATTAATGCATACAGTAAGTCACACAGGTAAGTAATACAGTTAGGCCCTAGGGGCCACGCAAACCATATACTAAATAAGTGGTATAAGAACCACTGTCACGGAAATAGAATAGGCCTAGGCCTAGGGAATCGCTGGGGCTACACTACACTAGCGTTAGTTAGGAAGTGGGAGGCCCACGGGATTCGTGTGCAGAGTGGAAACACTCACGCGTAATGCGTAAAAGTCAATAGCAATGTTACAGTTTAGAAATAGATAGATTTAGGACACTTCCGGAGTAGCTAGGAAGTTGAGACTTGAAAACTAGACACTAGGATAGTCACTATCCTGATGAGCACCGGAGTACCCAAGTTACCTAGCCCACAGGCTGCGGGTGCATAGGGGTGAAGATGCGTCGTTTTCGTCGTCGACTCCTATGGATGCCTGAAGAAAGATGCTGACAGGCAGTCAGTGAAGAGTGTCCGGTGGATCCCAAGGCTGGGATCAAGAAGAGAAGAAACCTGCAAGCAGAGGGGACAGAGTCAAGGTCACTAGCCAGTGACCACGTGGAACCAGGAAGGAACCAGGCGATGTCGTGAAGAGTTGCAGGTGAAGGTGAAGCTTGTCGCTGCAGCCAGGAGGACCAGGAAGCGTCGAGGACGACCAGGACCAGGAGGCGAGCTGTCCCACGAAGGCTCTTGCTGTCGGCGGCGTCGAAGTTGGACTAGGACTCACCAAGCCTTGGCAAGCGGAACCCACGAAGAACAAGGGACTTGCTTCTGGTGCAGACCAGGAAGGTCTGGGGTGCTTCTTTGCAGAGAAGCGGGAGCCAGTCTGGAGGAGCCAAACCAGCGCAGAAGATTTCAGGGAGCGTCGTCACAGAGGCCACTAGCCAGCGGGCAAGCAACCGGACAGACGCGGCAAGCAGGAAAATGCTGAAGGGCCCCACGCAGGACTCGTGGAGTGTGGGGGGCTGGTCTTCGGTGCAGATGGTGCTTGGGGTTGGGGCTTCTCAATCCCCGGTGCACAACTTCGAGGGTACCTCAGAAGCTGCGCTGTAAGTTACTAGCCACTTTTCCCAGGTAGCCGGTCCCACGTCGCTCGTCGCCTCCACGGATCTCAGCTCTGCTGCAGATGTGGATGAGGGTCGGAGAAGTCTGGAAATCAAGGCTCTGGTCGGGCTCTGCAGTCGGTTCCTCATCGAACGTTTCACAAAGCAAAGGGTAGTCTCTTGATGGTGCCTGTTTGCACAGGGTAGCCACTCCTTGGCTACAAGGGAGATTCTTCAGTCTTCTTCTTTCGTCGAATGTCGAAGGTCCAGAGTTTCTGTTCAGTTTTGCAGGTTCAGGATAATCTAAAGTCTTGAGGCCCAACTCCCACTCTTATACTAATCTGGGGGGCTGGGATACCTGCTAGGTCACGCCTTATGGGTGGGACCTGGGAGGGGGTGGTTACACCCACTTCCCTTTGTCCAGTTTCGCGCCAGAGCTGGGGCTGGAGTGCCCCAGCGCCGGTTTGAACTGGACTATGCAAGGAACACCTTGTGTGCCCCAGGCATGTCTCATTCCTTTCAGCCCACCCTGCCCCAATACACTAAAGGCTGTCTGGGGAGGTGCTAGCACCTCCCCAAGCAGGAAACCTATTGTCCAGGCCTCCCTGGCTGGGATCACTCCCAGCTGCAGGAGGTCAGACTTGTGTCGTGGCAGCAGCATCCATTTTGTGATGCTGAGGCTTTGGTCAGAGGTTACACAGCAAAGTAGGATTTTAACATGTCTCTCCCTCTAGAAGGGAGGAATAATATCCTCATCACCAGAAATGGTATGGGGGTATTATTCCAAAGTGTTAGACACCTTACACGACATGTTTTGATACAGCCCAACCATAGTTACCATAACCGTTTAAGATTATAAGGCACTTTAAGAGTATATGGTAGGCTATATCATAGAACAGCTATAAGGACATGGTTCCGAAAGCTGCAGACAGGCTCAGCTCATGCTAGAGCACCATCTCACATGTTACCAAGCACTCTGCCTCCAGGATTGTTAAGGCCTGCCATAGGAGTGACTGATAGGTACACATGTGTCTATATATAAGGCAGATATAGGCATACTATATCTAAGCAAGGGGTGATTACACGACCTTGCCCCAGCTGAGTGATCAGCCAGTTGTGTCTGATTGGAAGGCCAGACCAGGGGTGGCATAATACATGCTGCAGCCCCTGGGAGGCATAGGGTACACCTATGCCCTGGGTACCTAGGGTACACTGTACAGGGTCCAATAAGGTGATCCTTACCAATTGGTTATGTACCTAGGGTACATGGAGTCCATTTTACAGAGAGAGCAGACAGCCTGAGACCCTGAATGGCAGGATCTCAGGCCAACTAAGTCGAAAAGCCAGCTAGACACTAGGCAAAAAGTTGGGGGTAACCATAGTCAGATATCCACCTTCCTACACAAGTGAATACCGATCACGACTTATAATTGCAGGAAATATTGCCGTCGCCATCAATGGACTAGTAGACCAATATAAAGCAATGGACGGCTTCCTTATCAAGCCCATCAAAAAAGTCAAACCCAAAAACTTTTTCATCTCATCCAGATTTGTTGGGGTCCACCGGGTAGCTCTAGAGTGGGGCCTAAGTGTCACTGTTGTCCCTCTTATACTGTTTAGCATACAAATTAGTCTGCTCAACAATCTCAGCCCAAAAAATAATAATCCATAAACAGAAAAAACTGTGTAGGCATAACAAAATTCACAATACACTCTACAACCTGCATCACCACAAAAGATTGGCAACACTGGCTGCACCATGTTTGAATCAACCCAGAGTCCAGCACTTCCAATGGGAAGCCTTGCAGCCCCAGGCTGCAATCCAGATGCCTCTTGCTGCACCATCTGGAGAAATAAAGAGGGTGAGCCCTATTACTCCAACTGCATCTGGGCAAATAAAGATTGTGCATACATAAAAATGCGTTGGAATTGATATAAACCAATTAATGACAGAAAGGACAAATCAATGAATCCTTCCAATGGATTCGCAATACTATCCACTAACTTTTATAGATTTATAGAGAAGACACCCAATAGTAGTTCAAAAAAGATTTTTTTATATATATACATAATTGCATAAAGTTTTTTTAAGACAATACATATATATATATATAAAATTCACTGAAAAAACCATAGGTTTCACACAAGTTATAGTTAGCTGTACATTTCACTCGTAAAAAACCTATGAAATTCCCCCGTTATAGTTACTGTAGGCAACTATAACTCACGCGACCGCAATCCTCTGCTGATGCTAATACTGTATTTAGACACTTATTTGCCCATGTCTTCTTCCATTAAATTTTAGCTATACATATATTACAAATATTTTTTTTTCATAAAGACACATATGTCATCAGCACAGGATTACGGTCGCGTGAGTTATAGTTGCCTACAGTAACTATAACGGGGGAATTTCATAGGTTTTTTACGAGTGAAATGTACAGCTAACTATAACTTGTGTGAAACCTATGGTTTTTTCAGTGAATTTGCAAGGTTTTCTAAATGCTAATTATTAACTATAACGTGTGTGAAACCCCTGTTTTTTTTCAGTGAATTTGCAAGGTTTTTTAAATGCTAATTCCTAACTATAATGTGTGTTAAACCTATGGATTTTTAATTTAATTTTGCACGGTTTTGCTTATTTTTTTTTTTTTTTTTGCATTTTTTTCCGTGCGCGTACGGTAAGCTGACGTTACGCGTACGTCACGTACGTATCACGTAAGCGCACCGTCCTTATGACGTACGGTGCGTTTTCGTAATACGTACGCGACGTACGCCTACACGCATGCGCGTTGCGCGGAACCAACGTCGCGCTTACGCGGGTGCGTGTAATGCGCATGCGCGAGTGCCGTCATACGTACGCGCCCCGTAAGCGCTCCGTAAGCGTTACGTTTGCGCATGCGCACTTTTTTACGAGCGCGTACCGTAAGCTTACGGAGCGCGAACGGTAGGTCATGTGACCCACAAGGAACACTTTTCATTGGTTTAAACTACTTTCAGTTCCAGAAACTTCAAACACCACACCCATTCCCCTCATTACTGCTTGAGATCCCTTAGGAGAAGGAGCTGGATTGACATTGGGATACAATGGCAGAACAGCAGAGCTCTTCTGAGAGTGAGGCCAGCAGCACCACCATGATCCAGAGAAGGAGGAAACAAAAGACTTCTTTTGTATGGGAGTATTTTACTTTTCCAGAGGGGGAGAAAAAGGTGAATGCTCAATTGGTCACTTGCACACTTTGTGGCCGTGTTTTATCTAGAGGAAATCCAAGGAAGAAATATTCCTTTGGAAATCACTCTATGAAAAGACACCTGCAGGATAGACATCCCAGGACCTTTGCTCGGCATACTGGAGAAAACTCTTCAGTAAGTCACCAGAGCCCAACCTCAGATGCTCAGCCGAGTACATCATCGGCAGCTCAGCTGAGCCCTTCCTCTGAGGTGGGAGCATCACCTTCTTCTTTTCCTGTGGACATTAACCCTCGATTTGGGAGGGTTGAAATGAGGTGTACAAGATGTGGTGGTCTTATTGTTTATGGGGAGATCAGTCTTCCCCTTATTAACAATAAGATAGACCAGCATGTTTGTAGACGCTTATAATATTCCCATTCTTTCTTTCCTCTATCCCTGTATTAACCCAACGGCTCTTATAAGAGCCAACCTTACCTCACAATTTTTTTTATTTTTTTTTAAGCTTTCCTTTTTGCAAATTTTTTTTTGCCGTGCGCGCACGGTACGCGTAATTCCGCGAATTTCGCGGAATTTCACGGAATTTCGCAGTTTACACCGTGCGCGTACGCTACGCGCATTCGGCGATTTTTCGAAAAAAAAAAAAATTTCATTTTTGCCCTTGAGGGTCCTTCTGGGACCCCCTGACCAAGGCTAGGGGGTCAGGAACTGTCGAGCCTGCCCCCTTTTCACATTATCCACCTTTTTTATTCACCCCCCTGACAGTGCGAGTGACAAAATGGCGGCGGACACTTCCTCCTTTCTTCCGATTCGAATGTTTACTAAGATCTAACAGCCAATCAGATGTGAGCTCGCGCACGCCACCGTACGCGCACGGTAAGCGCACGGTAAGCGCACCGTAAGCTGCCACAGATATATATATGGATTTAAATGCTATTTTCTCAGAATCTACTGAACAGATTTACACCAAACCTACAAAAGGCACTTCCTTGACCTGGGGACTACCTCTCTGCCAAATTTCATTAAATTCTGTTCAGCCGTTCGGGCTGTAGCTCTGTCTAAAGGTCCTATGGAAAAATGCATGGGAAAAACGCGTTTTGGGACCCCCCTTTTATCTCAGCCCCCGCTTGACGAATCCCCCCGAGACTTTCAGGGTAGGAGGGGAGCGTAGCGCCCCACCTATTTTGAAACATTTGCGAGGATTCGACGACCGGCGCCAAAGTTATTCAAAATAGAATGTTACGGATTTCCTATGGAAACGTGGTCCTAACTATAACTACCTACTGGCGACCGCCAGTAGGTAATATATATATATATATATATATATATATATATATATATATACATACACAAAATTATACAAAAACATATACACAGCAAAAAACAAAAAATCAATCTGTACATATATTCAACTTCCTTTTTACCCTAATTTGATACTACGGATGCCAAACCATTGTTATCAGTAGCATTGCGTATACCGAAGATAGCCCTCAAGCATAGAGAAACCAAATGAGGGGAAATCTCTACCCTCTTTTGTTGACGTTATTATAATAATTTCTTTTAACAAAATGTAATCTTGTGGAGGGCTTCTCCAAACTGTGGAGTCGACTTGTTTCAGCCCGCGTTTCTTGCGCCTCATCAGGACGGGCGGCAAACAAGGAAATCTTATCAAGGTCCCACACTCACTGGGACTTATTATGTCATAACATCCAAAGTAACATGGTGCAAATATCTAGTTATGGACGTGATCGGGGGAGAGAATCAGAGGGCACTCAAAAGTCAAGACAGCTCCTTATTCCTTATGTGTGTAATGATAAAGCCGTATCATTCGATTATAAATTGATCCGGTTAAGAAATAAAAAGTAGCTAGATGCAGCTAGCGGAGACCTTCAATGTCGTTTGTTATATATAACAGTCACCCAAAGGGAAAATTCTGGAAAAAAAACGCGTAGTGGGGTCGATTTCAAATAACAACGCCCCACAACAAAAATCGCCTAAAAATCCACCCGCTGCACGCTAGTTCAGTGTCTCGATATCGCCGGCTCAGGTAGTCAACCATGTGGTCACAATCCTGCTGCACCATCAACACATCAGTGTCCTCCTCTAAAACAGGCACTTCATCCGCACTGAGAGTAGCTTCATCATCAGAGGATTCCTCATGGACAGAAAACTCACTGCCAGAATCTTGCACTTCCTCCTCTCCCTCAGATGCACTGTAAATCTCATAGTCATTGTCAGAGGAAGAATAAAAAAGCATACCAACCACCTGCTGAGAAGTAGTTCTGCAGCTAGCCATAATCTGAACTAACAAAGGTAACTTGTCAAACAAGTCAAAAACAACAAACACTTTGTAAAATAAGTCATAAACAAAATGTGGCTTTATCACAAAGACCTATATACTCCAAAACTATACCACTCACTTGTCAAAAGCAGCTAGACTCACACCTACTCTGCACATACACAGCAAGGACCAGCAATATCCCACTAAAAAAGAAAAGAAAATTACACATAAGACAATGCAAAAGACATCACAAAGAATTTCACGCTCAAAACACAAACTAAATATGCTGCTGTTATAACACCACTTACAAAAAATTCACTCATGAATGACAATAATATTCATTTGGAGTAAATAAAAAAAAAATGTTTTACCAAATAAACGCAACTACTCAAAACTTCAGATCAACCACTGCTGAAACCGCAAACAAGAACCAAAAGCTTTGCACTAGAATAAAAAGGAGAAATAAAACATTACAATCACATATGCAAATAAGGCACGATGTAGCGGAGTAAGATCTGCTTCACATGGGTACCCCCACTTCTTGCTGGTGTTTCACTGTTTTTGGACCTTAGTCTGGCTGTGGCCCTGCTAATCAGGACCACAGCCTAGCTGCGTCCTTTCTAAAATTATTTCCATGTACATTAGGTACATATCTAATTGGATTCTGGAGTGCCTTATATGCCCCTAGTATATGGTATACTATGTACCTAGGGCATAGGTACCTCAGAGGCCTACCAGGGGCTGCAGCATGTATTATGCCACCCCTGGGAAGCACTCCAAAATGACACCACAGGTCTGCTACTGCAGCCTGGGTAAGGGTGTGCTTGCACCCCTTACTGTGATATAGGCTACCTATATCACTACCTTATACAGACACATATAAACATATAAGCCACTCCCATGGCAGGCCTTGACAATCCGGAAGGCAGAGTGCTTGGTTTTATGTGAGAGGGTGCCCAAGCATGAGCTGAGCCCCTCTGCAGCATTCTGAAATACTTCCTTATGGCTGTTCTGTGATACAGCCATACCATATATTCTTAAGTGCATTATAACCTCGCGGTAAATGCTAAATTTGGAATGGCTGCATCAAAACATGTTGTGTTTGGTGTCAAATGCTTTGGAATACTACACCCCCACCAGTCCTGGTGGTGGGGGTAGCATTCCACCCTTCTAGAGGGAGAGACATGTTCACACTGGCTAAACCCAGTTAAAACTTTCCAAAGCCCTGGCATCACAAAATGGATGCCACTGCCACAGACACAGGTCTGGCCTCCTGCTGCTGACCGAAACTCCGGCAAGGGAGGCCTGGACAATAGGTTTCCTGTCGAGGGGCGGTGTAACCACCGCCCCAGACAGGCAGATGTGTATTGGGGCAGGGTGGGTGCATTCAGAGAATGCTTCTGAGACACTGCCTGGGGCACACTAGGTGTCCCTGTGCATAGCCCAGTTCAAAACAGTTGCAGGGGCACTCAACTCCTGCTCTGGCGCGAAACTGGACAAAGGGGAAGGGGTGTAACCACCCCCACCCCCACCCCAGGTCCACCCATAGGTGGGGCCTTAGAGTTAGTCCATCCCCTAAACTTAGTATAAGTATAGGAATCCAGTCTCTAGGACTTTAGATTACCCTGGACGAACCTCTGCAACATATATCCTGGACCTTCGACTTTCTATCACGACTAGAAGACTGAAGAAATCTCCCTTGGGGTCAAGGAGTGACTCCCCTGCTTGGCAGGCACCAAAGAAGCAACTGGCCGGTCTGCAATTCTGAAGCTCCCGCCGGACGCCAAAGTCTCTGCATCCCTAGAGGTGGATTTCCAGACTTCCCGAGGCTACCCTGAGTTCACAGCAAAGCTGAGGCCCGTGGCTATCGTGGGTGACGTGGAACCATGACCCCTGGACACCGTGAACTTTTGCAGCAACACTATCTTCCTGGTCATCCTTGAAGTTGTGCTTTGGGCCCCGAGTAGCCCCAGGCTTGAGTACCTCCTGCACCGGAGATTGTTGGCCTCCACTCCACGAGTGACCTGTGGGCCAGCTTCAAGTGTGACCGCTCGAGGCTCCTTCGCGATCACTAGCCCGTTGGCTAGCAGGTCCCCACGAAGGCAACTCCTTTTCTAATTGGGCGTTCCTGGTTGCTCCAGACGTGCCCTGACTTATCCTTGCTGGGTGAGTCCCTCAGACCTTGCTGGTCTGCGCCGCAGTCCTTTCTCTGCATTCCTGTGACTTGCCGTTGCCAAGGCTTGTTGGGTCCCTTTTGGTCGCCAACACTGCAGCACTCGACAGACTTCGTGGGACAGCTCGAATCCGGCTCGTGGCCTTCGTTGATGCCTCCTGGACCTCATGGCTGAAGAGTTAAGACACCCATCAACTCACCTGAAGCACCCGACATCAGTGGGCATTGGTCCATCCTGTCCTAGGTCACTGGCAAGTGACCCAGACTCTGTCCCCTCTGCTTTCAGGGTCCTTATATCCTAGATCCAGGCTTGGATCTCTCCGGACACTTCTCCTCTTCACAGCAGCAGCAGTTCTTTGCAGGCTTCCATTGGAATCGACGACGCGACCCAACACCAAAAGACACCTATGCACCCGGCTTCCCTGGGTGAGGTAACTCGAGTACTCCGGTACTCTCGTGGGTGCTAGCCCTAGAACTGTCTAAGTCCAAAAGGGTTTGGTCCTGACTCGATTAGAAGTGTCCCTAATCTTTAAAATTCCAACCGCGACATTCCCCATAGAAGATAATAGGAACCCGCGGTTGTGTTTTCTTTTCACACTGCATACGGCTCCCGTGGGTCCCCTGTGTCACTACCTTGGGTGGTTCCTTGGGGCCCCAGCGATTCTAGAGGCAATAGGCCTAGTGCCTATTCCAGTCGTGGTTCTTATACCCCTTTTTTAGTATATGGTTTGGTACGACCCTAGGGCCCAGACATGTATTTGTGCTTTTACTGATGCTTAACCACTTGTAACTAAAGTACTTCGAACTCCAGCCTCATAAAGAGACTAGAGGGGTATGTGTTATCTTAAATACATATATTTTAAATATATACCTGGTGTGGTTGTCTTTTCATTTGATCATTCAAGAGATTATAGACTGGTAAAACAAGCTGCTTTACATTCCTTCAAGACATAGCCTGAAGGCTGCTCTCCATAGGTACTAGGATAGCTTTCACATAAGGTTGTCTTTAACCATTCACCATAAGGGGTTGTTTTGACTGATACAAGGTGCCCACTAGAACTAGGAGACAGCATATATCAGGTAACCTTCTCACATTGGTGTGCAGTGGGTGGGATTCCAGCTTGCTATTGTTTTACCAGATAATGAATATGCTACTTACCAGTATGCATCTGTTCTTGGCATGTAGGGCTGCTGACATTCATATCTGTGCATAGATCGCCGCCTAGTGTTGGGTCCGGATGTTTGCACGTTGTTGTCCTGGAAGAGTCTTCGAAGTATCCTTGGATAGGTGACTCCTCCCATGGACTACAGTGCGCATGGGCATCCTCTCCATCCTCAGATTGTTTTTCGCCATTGTGGCAGTGATGGAGTAGATACAGAAAGTGATGACCATGCTTGCAATAATTCTGAGAGCTGCAGCTGCGACAGGCGCCGGGGAGGAGGGAGGGCGATATGAATGTCAGCAGCCCTACATGCCAAGAACAGATGCATACTGGTAAGTAGCATATTCAGTTCGAGGCATGTGGGCTGCTGAATTCATATCTGTGCATAGAATACATAGCAGTGCCCTCTATTGGCGGCGGCTACCCGTGCCAGCTGCAGCGGTCTGAAAAAGTGTTTTGAGAACAGCCTGTCCTACAGCTGCCTGCTGTTTTGACTGCACATCTACGCAATAGTGTTTTGTAAATGTGTGTGTAGTGGACCATGTGGCTGCTCTGCATATATCATGCAGGGGAATATTTCCTAGGAAGGCCATGGAAGCCCCCAACTTGCGTGTTGAGTGGGCTCGTGGTGGAATAGTTAATGTGCGTTTTGCCTTTTGATAACAGATTTGAATACACTTAACTATCCATCTGGCTATCCCTGCTTTGGAGATGGCGTTACCTTTGTGGTGTGGGGCAAAGGCAACGAATAGTTGTTTTGTCTTCCTGAAGGGTTTAGTCCTGTCGATGTAGTACATGAGGGCCCTCCGTACATCTAGTGTATGTAATGCCCGCTCTGCAACAGTTTGTGGGTTTTGGAAGAAAACGGGCAGTTCAATAGTCTGGTTCATGTGGAACTGCGATATTACTTTGGGCATGAATTTGGGGTTGGTACGTAGTACGACCCTGTTGGCGTGAACCTGAATAAATGGCTCTTGAACGGTTAGTGCCTGGAGTTCACTAACTCTTCTTAGGGAAGTGATCGCTACCAGGAAGGCTACTTTCCAGGTAAGGAATTGAATCTCGCATGAGTGTAGAGGTTCAAAGGGTGGACCCATCAGGCGTGTGAGGACCAAGTTGAGGTTCCACATTGGAGCCGGTGGGTGACTAGGTGGAATGACTCGTTTGAGTCCTTCCAAGAATGCTTTGATGGCAGGCACTCTGAATAGAGAGAGGTGCTGCCTGGTTTGCAGATAGGCTGATATTGCGGTCAAATGGACACGTATAGAGGTGTACGCCAGATTGCATCGGTATAGGTGTAAGAGGTAACATATGATGTCGTGGATGGATGCGTCCAGCGGGTTAATGTCATTATTACCGCAATAAATGACGAACCTTTTCCATTTGGCTGCATAGCAAGCTCTTGTAGTGGGTCTCCTGGCCTCCTTGATGATGTCCATGCAGTCAGGCGGCAGATTGAGATAGCCAAACTCTAGGACTTCAGGAGCCAGATCGCCAGGTTCAGCTGTTGCGGATCTGGGTGCTGAACCTCTCCATGGTTCTGCGTCAAATGCGCGGGTTTGATCCGCAGCCTTTGATGCGGTACCACGGAAAGTTCGAGGAAGGTGGTGTACCACGGCTGGCGTGCCCACGTGGGAGCAACTAGGACGAGTGTCAGGGAGTGTTGTCGGAGTTTGCGAGCCACCAGCGGTATCAACGGTGCTGGGGGAAAAGCGTACGCAAATCTGCCGGACCAGTTCATCCATATCGCATTGCCCTGCGACTGCGGATGTGGGAATCTGGCGGCGAAGCTTTGGCATTTTGCGTTTTCGCTTGTCGCGAATAGGTCTATCTCTGGGTGACCCCACTGCTGGAAGTACGGTTGGAGTACTGATGGGTGTAACTCCCACTCGTGCATCTGGTGGCTGTGTCTGCTGAGCAGATCCGCCATCTGGTTGTCCTTGCCGGGGAGGTGTTCTGCCATGAGGAACATGTTCCTCTGAATGGCCCACTTCCACATGCTCTGAGCCAGATGAGACAACTGTGGAGAGTGTGTCCCTCCCTGTTTCTGTATGTAGTACATTGCGGTCATGTTGTCCGTCCGGATCAACACGACCTTGTTGCACAGATGTACTTTGAAAGCCTTCATGGCCAGGAAGATTGCCATCAGTTCCAGAAGGTTGATGTGCATCTTCTTCTGTTGTGTCGTCCATAGTCCCTGCACTGTGTAGTGTAGTACATGAGCTCCCCATCCCTGGAGAGACGCGTCCGCTGTCAGTACTATTTGTGGAACAGGCTCTTGGAACGGTCGCCCCTTGCAAAGGTTTTGTGGATTCCACCAATGCAGAGAGTTGTATGCCCGACCGCTCACCAACACTAGGTCTTTCAACTGTCCTTGAGCCTGATTCCACTGACGTGCTAGGCACTCCTGAAGTGGGCGCATATGTAATCTCGCGTGCGGGACTATGAAGATGCAGGAGGCCATCATGCCTATCAACTGCATAAACACTCGCGCTGGAAGCGAGTGATTGTGTTTGAACTTGGAGATCAGCAGTTGTATGCTGTTGATCCTCACTAAACTTGGCTGAGCTGAGGCCGCCAGAGTGTCTATAGTCGCGCCCAGGTACTGTTGTACGTGTGCGGGCTGGAGATGGGACTTTGGGTAATTTAGTGAGAATCCCAGACTGTGAAGAAGGTGAATGGTGCGGGACATATGGCTTGCACATTGCTGGGCCGACTTCGCTTGAACGAGCCAGTCGTCTAGGTAGGGGTAGACGTGTATATGCTGCCTCCGTAAGTGTGCTGCCACCGTAGCTAGGCACTTCGTGAAAACCCTGGGCGCTGTTGTCACGCCGAAGGGAAGGACTTTGAACTGATAGTGCTGCCCCTGAACAGTAAACCTGAGGTATTTTTTGTGTGAGGGGTGGATGGGTATGTGGAAGTACGCATCCTTGAGGTCCAGTGATGCTAGGAAGTCTCCCTGCTTGAGAAGCGGAAGGACTTGCTGTAGAGTGAGCATGTGAAAGTGCTCTGAAAGAATGTACTGGTTCAGGGGTCTCAGGTCTAATATAGGCCTGAGCGACCCGTCCTTTTTTGGAATTAAGAAGTAGAGGGAGTAAACCCCCGTGCCCTGCTCGTGGATGGGTACGAGCTCGATAGCGCCTTTTAGAAGCATACTTTCTACCTCTTGCTGTAAGAGCGTTAAGTGCTCTGAGGACATAGGACGGTTTCTTGGTGGTATTGTGGGTGGAGTGGAAGTTAACTCCAGACAGTAACCGTGTTTTATAATATCTTTGACCCACCTGTCCGTGGTGATGGAGTTCCACGTGGACAGGAACCGTTGTAGCCTTCCCCCGACAGGTGTTATGTGGTCGGGAGGAAGGGAGAGGGCGTCACTGCTTGTTCTTGGGGGAGGACCTGGTGTTGCCGTAGCCACGTCCTCTGCCCTTGGTACTGGAGCCACGATAGCCACCTCGGGTGTTCTTATCGTAGGTGGTCTGCGTATTACCCTTGTTATATGTTTGTTGTGACCCCTGTCCTCTACCTGCCCCCTTGTTTCCGGGGCGACGAAAGGAGCCGCTCCGAAAGGACTGAGTTTGTAGGGCGCCCATGGACTTTGCAGTGTCCGTGTCCTTTTTTATCTTCTCGAGGGTGGTGTCAACCTCAGGTCCGAACAAAAAGTCGGGGTTGACGGGCTGATTAAGTATATTGTTTTGTACCTCAGGCTTGAATCCTGAGATACGTAGCCAGGCGTGACGTCGTAGGATGACGCTAGTGTTGATGGCCCTGGCAGCCGTGTCTGCAGCGTCTAGTGCACATTTAATGGCAGCATTTGTGAGTAGCTGTCCCTCTCTGATAAGGATTTCTGCACCTTCTTTGTAGGGGTCAGGGAGGTGCTGAAGAAGTTGCTCCAGTGTGTCATAGTGCGCTCTATCGTAGCGAGCGAGGAGCGCTTGAGTGTTAGCTATGCGCCATATGTTTGCAGCTTGTGCGGCAACTCGCTTGCCGGAGGTCTCTAGCACCTTGGACTCTTTGTCCGGGGGAGGAGCGTCACCCGTTGTCTGCGAGTGTGCCCTCTTGCGGGCATTCGCCACAACGATGGAGTCGAGTGGTAATTGGCCTCTGATGTAAGTAGGATCCCCAGGTGCTGATCTGTATTTTTTATCGATCCTGGGGTTTATCACTCGTGCCCTGGTGGGTTCCTTGAAAATGTCAGTGGCTGGCTTGAGGACCCCCTTCAACATTGGCAGAGTCTTTACATGTCTTTCTGAGGATGCAAAGGTGTCCATTAGAAAGTCATCTTCGATGATATCAGAGTGAAGCTGTACATCATGGTTGTTTGCCGCACGTTCAATCAGAGCGTTGAACGCCGCAGTATCCTCTGTGGGTGATGTTTTTGGCCCATATAGTTGTGTGTCCTGTGCATCAAGAGGTGCACTGGGGTCTGCAGGGTCGCCCCAAGTTTGGTCAGGGTCCTGCTGGTCATCAGGGTCCGTGTCCACATGGTAGGGGACTTGTTCATCCAAGTAGTCCCCCAATGCATCCGTGTCGGAGCGTGTGGGGGAGGCCCGGTGTGGATCCTGGTAGGGTGAATAGAAGGGTTCATACAGGAGAGGTTCTGAGTCCACAGGCAGCTTCCTCTTTAGCGGGATCCTGAAAGGCTCCAATGGCGGTTCCGAAGTTATCCTTCGGCCGTGGAGAATCATCCTGCCAGTGTCGGCGTCGATGACGTGTGACGGAGACGGCTCGACAGGTGTAACCGCAGTTTTGGTGACCTGTGTCCTGAGTTGAAACGCCTTCGGGATTGTGGGTGGAGGCAAGCCGAAGGTAATGCTGGTCGGCACCGACGAAACCGCCGGAGCCGAACCGGAACCCGACGGGTCCTGGAGGGCGTCCTTGGATCTGCAGCCTGGCATCGCGCCAGGCCGTACTCGGGGCGCCTTAGAGGTCGTGGCCCCCGCCAGGGTCGTCGAGGCGGCTGCAGATATCTTCTGCGCCCGTGGCGCATCGAGTCGAGGTGCGGAGATCACCGTCGACGTCTTCGACACGTGAGGTTTTGGTGTCGTCGAGGGAGTGCTGCGAGGCGTAGCAGGCGGGACGGCCCTCGGTGTCGGTGGCGTCGACGCCGGTAACCGGGCAGGTTTGTCGGCGCCGATGACCTTCTTCCGTTTGTCGACTCCCATGTCGCCCGTCTCGAGTTCGGCACCGAAGTCTCTCTTGGTGCGGTCGGTGCCGACCCGGTGCGCTGGCGTCGAAGGTGTTGAAGGCCTCGATCCGACTAGCGCCACTTTCAGTTTCGGTTTCGTAGGAACCTGAGCAGCTTTCGGTTTCGGTTTCGTGGAAGGGAAACCAGCTGGCTTAAGCGGTAATGGCTGCCGCTGAACGTCCGAGGCCGGGCCCGAGGGCGGGGCCGAAGGACTGCGTGATAGGTCTCGGGTAAGGCCCGAAGGCGATCCCTCGACCGGAGCCATAGTCTGTGGCGCTGGTGAAATTTCGGTCTGAACAGGTAGGCCTTGTTCATCATCGGAGCTACTCTCTTCGGCTCCTAAGGCCTCCTCGTCGTCTCCTACCTCGGTGTCGTCTTCACCTCTGTGGAAGAGTGACTCGTCGGCCTCGTCCGATCCGGGTTCGTGTTCGTGTTCGGAAACGGGACTGGAGGGTAAGACTTCTACTTCTTCGACGTCGTCAGCCTCGTCGAAGATGTCAGCTGGGGCCGGTGCCGCGTGCTGCGCTTCGAGCCTCGCCGCTCGACGATTCCGCAGAGTCTTCTTTGAACGGAACCGGGCACAGGCCATACATGTCGATTCGTCGTGGTCCGGCGAAAGGCATTTGTTGCACACCGGATGGACGTCGATGTGTGGGTACTTCGCATTGCATACCGGACACCTTTTGAATGGCGTCCTGGATTCCATCGTCGAAGTAGAGTCGATGGACAGGCAAATGCGAACAAAGTCGGTGCTGAAAGTTAGTAAACTAACAAAAAGTATCGAAACCCGATCGATAAACAGTACCGACGCGAACTAAAGGCCTTGTGGCCTCGACAAAAGTTTTTCCTAACTTGAGCTAAGATAGCACATCCGAACCCAATGGCGGAAAAAAACAATCTGAGGATGGAGAGGATGCCCATGCGCACTGTAGTCCATGGGAGGAGTCACCTATCCAAGGATACTTCGAAGACTCTTCCAGGACAACAACGTGCAAACATCCGGACCCAACACTAGGCGGCGATCTATGCACAGATATGAATTCAGCAGCCCACATGCCTCGAACTCTCAATTAAATCGATCAACTGAAAACCACTAAAGGTACCTGAGGTACATATAATAACCAGTTTAGCTACAGTAAGTTCTACTGAACTTAGAGTTGTGTGTTAAGGGATAGCACACCCTTTCTACAACTCAAGAGAGTTTAGTAGGCCACCTAGTGTAGGTATAACGTTTATGTGAGTCCTTTGGGAGCTTTGATTAGATCGTATGGACTCCAACTCACCTCGTACGCTGATGACACACAGATCGTGTTATCAGTACAAAGGGGGTCCCAAGTGGATTTGCCAGCAAGGTGTCATGATTTTCATCAAGGTATCGCGAGCTGGATGGCTGCTAATTGCCTTAAACTAAATGCTGGAAAGACCGAGGTAATGATATTCGGAAATAATCCCAACACTTGGACCCCAGCTATGTGGCCCGATGCGTTGGGGAAGCCACCAGTGCCCACACCCAAAGCCAGGAATCTGGGGGTGATTATGGACCAGAAAATGGACTTTGGAAGCCAGGTCAGTGGAGTGGTCTCGTTCTGCTTTCATATCCTCAGGATACTGAGGAAAGTTAAAGCATTGCTTCCCACGGATGGCTTTCGGCTAGCCGTGTCGGCTCTCCTCCTGTCGCGTCTTGACTACTGTAACAGTCTGTACCTCAATTTGCAAAAGAAACATCTGTACAGACTGCAGTTGGTGCAGGACGCAGCAGCGAGACTGTTGACAGGCACACCTAAGCATGTCTCAATCCGAGAAGGAATGAGGAAACTTCATTGGCTTCCAATACACAGACGCTCCCAATTTAAGGCCTTGTGTACGGTTTTCAAGGCATTGAAAGGCACTGGCCCAGAGTTTTTGAAGACTAGTTTCAAGCAGTATGTGCCGGGGAAGGCACTGCGCTCTATGGAGGGCAATCTAGTGGTGGTGCGTAGGATGAAAAAGGCCAGCTGGGGAGGAAGGTTGTTTTCCTACGGTGCAGCCACCGCATGGAACTGTCTGCCGGCACATATGAGGAAAACGGAGGAACTTCTCTCTTTCAGAAAGGGCTTGAAGACCTGGTTGTTCAGGGATTAGACACTCGTTCTCTAGGGATGCTCAGTTTCTTAGCGCCAGGACACCCTTGGGTATAAGTGCGCTTTATAAGCTTCTAATAATAATAATAATACACTACACCACATTAGTAATGCCTACCCAGCCAGGAACCACTGAGTTCCTACCTGGAACCAGTGAGCCTCTTCCCTATAAATATGGTGCTCTCTCCTTTGCTCAGCTTAGGTCCTTATGTACCCTTAGGAAGCTGAAGACAGGCAAAAGCCCATCCACCCAGCATCTCATAAAGATACTGAAACTGGATGATATCGCAAATCCTACTGGGCTGTTGTAGGGATTCTGCGTATGCACAGAACTATGCGCAGGAAACCAGAACCTTAGAGAATTGTGGTGTACCAGAAACTCCCCTCAGAACTAAGAACCCCTTATCCGACTAGCTTAGTGTCACATTCGTTATCCGAGATTTAGCTCGGCGGTCCCAATGTACAGACAACCGAGAACATGCGACTTAGTTATTCTCAGGAATGGTGGGAACCCGAAATACCCGTTTGCACTTATATATCAGTCCACAACAGAATAACTAAGACACAGTAAAGTTTAAAGAATTTATTCATAAACCTCGAGTCCTGTTATACAGTACTTTGGCTAACATAAGCAGACAAATGGTTAAGATCATTACCATTAGCATTGTTACAATACCATAGAAAATGAAAGGAGCGATCATATTAATAATGACAGTGGAAAACAACCACCCTCCTTTCTCTAGCAACTAATAAAATATTATTAGACTATTAGAAGGTCTCATAGGCTTGCATAGGGGACCCCATACCGTATAGATCAGCTTAGGTGTATCACATCACAGGATCAGCTCAGTGTTCTCTGCTTCAGCTCTTCTATCGAATGTTCTAACAAAATGCTGCGCTGTAATATTAAAGCCTACGACTTTCTGGTATTTGCAGCTGCGTGCATGTTATGACTAAACAGTGGTACGATCACCCTGAACACAATCAGCCGGCACCGTCTAGTGTCCTAGAACAGTTCTTTACTCGATGTACAGACCAAGGGCACTAGCAACTGTTAAGGATGTATAAATAACATTCACTTGAGACAAGAGCGAGTCTGCATTTCTCAAATGAATAACATGTAACAACAGTGTCGGGTGCAAAGGCAGCAAAAGCAGCAAGATGGCTGTCTAACAGCTAACGTGATTGAGCTAACTTAGCACTGTAAATAGGGAGTGGCCTAAAACCACGTGACATCCCCCTTTGATCGAACCACGGTATAACCAGGGGCGAACATTTTAACAGAACGCAGAGTTCAAGATCAACGATGCAGACTAAAGAGCTTGAAATGTGAGTTCAGAAAATGAGAGGAAAAAAAATTCGAAGAGAAAAATATGTAATAAAAAAAAAAAACAATCCATCGTCCATAGAGGCCAACGATCGTTTGTGAGAAGAGAGGGAACAAAAAAAGTTTCTCCACTTGACTCACCATCAGACAGTGTGAGCACAATTGTCAATGTAGGAAAGTATAAGCAGCATATGCAGCCGCAGCTTCTAGTAGAAAATCATTGGATTCATGCGCAAAATTGTCTGTCATCCAATTCAGCAAAGAAAAAGAACACACGTGTTCCACAGGGAAATGAGTATCCAGCACTCCACGTGGACAAGAAGCAGGCATCTCGATGTAACTTCGTGCCAGGAAGTCAACTGCTGCCTTCTCGATATCCCATAATCCAAGGACTCCATGCGCCGCACCCAAGGCCATAAACCAGACTCCAGAACAGTCAAACTCATGAACCACTAAGGGATACATCAGTCGATCAAAATCCAGGTCAGGCGACACCAAGTTTGACAAACATATATCCAGAGCCCATTGGAATGGACATTCGAGACAGTGAAAAACAGGCTGTACACAAGTAAAAAACGGGAACCGGAAGGATAATCCATAAGCGACACTCAAGGTAGCCAGTGGTAAAGTCCCATAGTATTCCCACATCCGGCTACGCAGATGGAACAGGCTGAATCCGTGGTCGAGTAGCGCAAGTCGTGCATCCATAGCGTAGAGCGCAGACCAACAGGAGTATGCCAGCAATTAATGCGAGAATCAGAGGAAACCCTCCGAAAACTCCAGAAAAAATAGAATGAAAAATAGCTGGTATTATACCAAAGATAGACTGGAAAGACGTCACAAGGCCAGAGCCTACAATTTTAAAAAAATGGACCAGACCAGTCGTGGAAGAAGCATTGAAGATAGTATGTATTAATGTGCCAAAATGCAGGGGGAGGTCAGTATTCAAAAGAGCTTGAACTTCTGTGCGAGTGTTCGCCACCTGAAGGAGAAATGTTTCACGGGACGAAGTCAACGCAACCTCCTTTTGAGACAAAAGAGCCCTTATTCTGCTCATCCTATTGAACTCTGCTTTCAAGGTTGGAATCGTCGGCCAGATGGATATATCCAGTCGGCCTTGCGGGGGCGGGAAAAGCACGTTATTACAGCAAATTACCCTTCGTGAAACTGAAACAATATAGGGAATTCCAGCTAACATCCCACAGCAAGCCTCACTATTTAAAAGCAGATAACTACCATTAGCAAGCAGCGTAAATGACGGCGTTATAACTGGCACAGGAATGCCCTTCAATACGCAAGCTAAATTAGGGGCATTCATATTGCACGATCCATGTAATTGGATATGTCTACACACTACGGAATGATCAGGAGCAGTCGTACACTCCTCACCCTTCAAATAAACTTCTTTGCCGTCCCTCTCACATCGATATGTAAATGGGAGAGACCAGACTTCATGCAAGAATGCAGAACCAAGTTTTTCATATCTGCCCAAGGCGTAATGTTTCATGCACAAACTAAACCTATACATAGAAATCGGGAGAGTGACCATCCCATGGATGAGCCACACTGCATAATCAGACTCAGCCACTGAAAAAGGCAAAGGCTCTAACTTTTCTATATGTAGTAATGAATACGTAGCATCTTTCATGGACATGAATTGCTGCTTTGCTGTCAGATTAAATGGGCGGAATAAAGAAGAAATATTCATGTAATCCCAAGGTACTTTCCCCGCCTTTAACGTCTGCAAAGTCCAAGCAAATTGCATAATAGATCGTAATTGATTTTGACCATGATATAACACAGACACATCTTCCTGGACAATATCCACAACAGATGAAACAATGTTATCCAATGTATATATTCTCGAAGATAAGGTATTAATACTATCTATTACTGCCAATACTTTTTCCATATTGGCCTGGTCAATAGCACGGAGCCTGGAAGCAGCCTCAATCTGCGACAACTTCCAAACCTCTTTGTAAACAGCATACACCCATCTTTTGGATCTTCCCAATGCGGGACCTTTAACAAAATCATTCAAATCAATTTTGTCATGCAAACGGGACAAGTGAATTTTAACAGAATCCAACGTGGAATGTTGCAACCATGTCTGGCACAACTTACCTACCGAGTAGGTAGTGACAGTGTGTGAGGACAGAAAACGTGGGTCTACTCTATCCTGTACGTATCCGGGAATTAACCCCAAAAATCTACGTTGACAGGTATCCGAACTCCTCTGCCATACCAACCAACCTTTAGGGTTCAATGCACTAATATTGAAAGTGGAATTGGAAATAAAAGACTGCAACATAGTAATGGACAGATCTGTGTGATTCCCCCAACCAGGATAAGCACACAGATCCGGGATCGAGGGAGAATTAAATTTTTTAGAAATAGCCAATCCAAAACAGGTTGTCTGAAAAATTGTGGAATTTAAAAATAACATGTGGTTTGGGATGAGGCAGGCACGATGTAAAGCTTCTGTTCCTTGTACTTGCCAAGGCTTAGTGCCCCAAACCGATTTGAGATCAATAGTATCTTTCCAAACGTCATACCCTCCAATTGCCAAATCGTCCATAAAGGACTTTGAAAACAACAATTTAGTGTGCGTCAAACGCACCTTTGAAATAGGTTCGTCCTTAATTTTTAAATAAAAGGATGCATTATTGTACACACTGAAATCAGAAAAATATGAAAATTTGTTGACCAATGTCTTTGAACTACCAACCATCGGGGCAGGGCAATGTTCCCACTGAGTAAAGTTGACTAAACTACGAAATGTGTTAGCCCTATGAAGAAAATGAGTACCATAATGTTGATAACAAAACTGCTCTGCATAGTTTTCAGTATTCAAATACAAATCCTCAGCATCAAATGCGGCATAGTATTTCAAATCAGAAAACAGTGTCTCTATAGTTTTTACATCCCAATCATCAGATCGAATGTTCTGTTTTACCACATCACCCATAGAAACACGATATACAGATGGTACATTAATCACTTCCGTGGGCCCATGAATTTGAAATTTAACAGCATCCCATGCTATTCCAGCACGGACAGGCCAGGCGGTGATGTTCACAAAAGTCTGGTCCCTCTTCATGATGTGTGACGATGAATGTGGGGCCAAAGTTCCATTAATTAATCTAATTGTAGAACGTTCATTCAGGTAGTGTCCATTTATAAGCCTAAAAAACACCACCACAAAACCAATGGACATGAACAAAAAAATGCAAATGAGCACCAGCCAAATGTAAATCCAGGGGGGAACCAAAAATTGTCTCTTGAACCAGGCAAAGAATTTTGAAAATTTGGAAGGGGCAGTGGAAGTCAATGATTCAGTTCCAAAGGAAGAATTAGACTGGATAATTTCAGTTGAATGCAAAAGGGGCAATGGAACATCAGCAGGATAAGAATACTCAGCATCATCAGGCAAATCACCATCCGCAGGTGACACAGCAGAATCAGAAAGTACTTGCATTTCAATGGCAACCTCAGGCACGATGTCAGATGGTGGCACCACAACAGAACTGCGCATCATTGAAGGGCAAGAAACTGAAGGTGTCAGACTATGGAGTATCGGCCACCCTGTGTAGCTTGACATTGTCAACTGAAATGTACCTGTTGTCTCTGTGACCAGGAAGTGGAGGCAAAACAATTGTACGGGTACCCTCAACTCCAAGCACCGGCACTGGTGCACGATAGGAGGGGCCAAACTCCTTCTTCTTCTCCACCTTCTCACGGACCAGATCACCAACTCTGGGTAGCCAGCCGACTACCGGAATCTGAAGTCCAGCTTCGGATGCAGAGGATATGTGCTCCTTCGCTAGAGTGTCTCTTGCTTCTTGAAGATTCTGTAAGACAGTACAGTGGTCATCTAAGTCAAAAGGCGCGGCTGCTGCCGCCATGTCGAGACCCTCAAGGTCTGGGACAAACATTCGAACCCCGAAGAGCATCATGTACGGGGTCCTCCCACCCAGAGACCTTCTAGGGAGATTATTAAGTGCACGTTGGACGTCATACAAATGAGCTAGCCAGTTTTTGCCAGTACCTAACACCCTGGCTGTCAATGATTGCTTTAGGTCACGGTTCATTCGTTTCACAACACTATTGCCCTCAGGCCGGTATGGAGACGAAAATTTGACTTGGACTCCCAAACTTCTCATAGCTTCTTTGTATGCCTTAGAGGCGAACGCAGGGCCCTGATCAGAGTGGAGGGTTCCACATGCAAAACTCCCTATAAAGACACGCAATGCTTTGATGATAGTCCTGGCGTCAGCACTCCTGTGTGGCCACACCCAAAGAAAACGTGTGCACGAATCTACTGCAACCAAGATATACTTGTACGCAGTGTCTGAGGAAAAAGGACCGCAGTGATCTAAATAAACACACGCTAGTGGTTGATTAGATATATGCAGCTGCGTTTGTGGTGGACGCGCCATCGTAGATGGCTTGATTTGTTGGCAAATACAACAATTGAGGACATAAGTCCGCGTATGTTTGTACAAACCGTACCACCAATAACGCTGTTGCAACAGTGACACAGTTGCGGACACTCCGGCGTGCGCTGACGCAACACCCTCGTGTGCAGCTTTTACCAAAGCAGGCCTGCAGTCTGAATTGGGAATAACTCTATCCCCAACATCATTAATCCTCACTAACGGGACGTTATCAGGACTTAAGTGATAATGGTATCGAGAAGGGAAACCTCTAGGGAAGTTTGTCCCAGTCTCTGAAGCAGCAATGGCTGCCAAGATGTCATCATCGATCTTACTTTTGGATCTTGTAACTGCTGCTACTAAGTATGTTGCCACTGCTGTTTTAGCTGCCTCGTCAGCCAAACTGTTACCGACAGCATGGACGCCAACTCGTTGGTGACCAAGAGTGTGAATAACATTCACAAGGGGTCGACTGCCTTTTAGTTCAGCCACCCTAGCCCAAAGCGTTTTATGCTTCACTGTGCTACCTTTTGAATCACGAAATCCATTCGCGATCCAAAACATCAGATTGTCGTTGTAAGATTGAACACAATAGTAAGAATCACTCACTATAAGAGTTGTGACTCTATAATCAGCAAACTCCAGTGCAAGCACCAGAGCTCTAATCTCCGCCAATTGTGCGGTACAATCACCCAAAGTCTGCGTATGCACCGCATCCTGTAAGAATTCTCCATTCACGAAAGTACCAACAACAATTGCGCAAGCCGCTGAATAAGCGTGCCTTGATCCAGTTGCGGGCTGCGCGGACCCATCAGTGTATATGACACAATGGAACTCCTCCAACGGGCGCAATGTAAGTGGAGCCGGATGAACTAATTCATACTCCAAACTCTCCTGAGTCTGTAGCCCTGCGTCAAAAATGTATTCGACATCAGGCGAGGCTAAGGAGGTCGCCCATTGTATCCACCTTGGATGCAAAGCTTTAGAATTCGGCACACTTGCTTTAGTGACTGCCTCTAGGGCAGGAAATGGTGTCACCACCATCATGCGTTTCCCCTGTGATAGCGCTCGTTCTTTCAGGATTGCCGTCTGAACTGCTGTCAAAACCTTTTCGACAGTGGAGAAACGCATTTCAGCCGAAGTATATAAATGAGATTTGTAAGCAATGGGGACCGTGTCGCCCTCATTGTATGTTAAGTACGTGAACCCCTCCACACCCGGTACAATTCTTATGACCAGGTTTGTGTGGTTATCACGAGTTTGTAAATATTTCGCAGTAAGAAGGTCAGACTGCAAAGAGTGCAATGCAGCCAAATGCTCTGGCAGCCAGCAAGATTTGGTAAAAGTTGGTTGTACCAAGGCATATAGTGTCTTGATACGCTGGGCATATTCAGGAATGTAGGTTCGACCGAAATTCAGAAAGCCCAGCAATGATTGTAGTTGTTTCAATGTCGCAGGGATACGAAGGCGTGCGCATTTCTCAAGGAACTGCGGAGCCAAGCCGCGGCCCTCATTGTTGAGTTCGTACCCCAAGAATAATACTGTGTACTCGGCAATGTGGGACTTCTTAAAGTTAAACTTTTAACCAAAGTCCGCAAACATAGTAATTATGTTGTCCACGCGAGCAAGGTGTGGAAGCAACTCGTCGTCTGTTAAGTATATGTCATCAACGTACGAGTAAGCCTCCGGGTCTACCATCTCTAAGAGAGAGACCACACGGGCAGCAAATACCCCAGGACTGTTTTTATAGCCCATTGGTAGCCTTTTGAACACTTTTTGTTTACCACCCGACGTAAAAGCGGTCCACTCATAACTATGAGGGGATATGTTATGGCAATAAAAGCCATTGGACATGTCGAGTGTGGTTTTGAACCTCTTTCTCACAAGACTATCGACGAGAGCCGAACTATGGGTATTTTGCACCGCACAATTCCGGCAGTGCGAGTTTAAGTGCCGGTAATCCAAAACTAGGCGGTACGATCCGTCAGGCTTCGTCACAGTGAATAAAGGATTATTCATGGGTGACACACATGTTTCAATTACTCCCTGATATTCCAATTGTTCAAGGATAGACGCGACGTGAGACCTAGCTTCTCGACGCATAGGGTATTGGGGTTGAGGCTGGGGGTCGGACCGCAATGGAATTTCGTGGAGGGCAGAACATTTATCCCACCCCACCTGATTACGATACAACGCAGGTGCTAGCACCCGTGCCCACTCCTCGGCTAACTTCCCAGACTCCTCCTTGGGCACTACGTGTCCAAAAGAAGGAAGAATGACTTCTTCCCCCCTTGGAGCGTCTAGAACGAAAGCCGGGGGCCAATCTTTCTCCGCCAATAGTATATCATAGGTGGTCGTCAGATTATCCCAAAATACCACGTTAATTTTTCGTTGTATGTCACCCTCAATATTGAGGACTACCTCAAATAATCTCTCAGGGGGGGCTACGCGAGTATCAGCAGTTTCTACTGTCACATAGATTTTAGTTGCTGTCGCCTCCAGAAATGGACGCAGTGCTCCCCGCACTACTGTAACTTCCGCCGCGCTGTCTAGCAGCGTCAGCGCCCATTTCATGTTCAGAAGCTGTGTCCGTACCATCTGAGGCATACTTCGCTGAGATTGCAGCAACTTTCTTTTTCTGAAACGGAGGACGTGGACGTGCAGAATCTTCTTGCTTGCCTTTTCCGTCCGCCTGTCGGGGCTGGTCTCGACCTTGAGCACCCCGGCCTCTCCCACGGTCTCCGCCACCAAAGTGTGAAGCTGTGATTCCTGTGAAGAACGAGGAGAGCGCTGGTCAGGAACCTGAAACCTATCAGGTGACTTAATACGAGAACGATCACGCAAATCATAAGTGCGTTCAACATACGCCTGAACAGGAGAGGCAGGACGAGTATCCTGTTTCTGTTGCTGTTTATCTTGTTTCTTAGCTCGCCAATTTTGTTTTGGAAAGTTGGGTTTATCGTATTTTGTAGACGAACTCACTTTAGTGTGCTGTACTACTTCAGGAATTTTGATGGTGGGTTTCACGCCTAGTGCACTACGTCCAACCATCCTATAGGCTTTTGCAATAACTTTTGCAAACTCCCTCGGCTTATCTTCATCCGCAATTAGTGCCATCATGTTTCCCACTTGAAACTGCATAGCATCTCCTTTGAGATTTCCCATAATCATGGAACATACTATATCGAAGCTGTCGATAAGCCGCATTCCCAACTCAATAGCTGCTTCCGCACCATGATCCTCCTGGACTTTTTTGATAACGGAAGGTAGTACCGACATAGACGTAGTGCCGAAGCACTTCGAATAGGTCGCGGCAAAGACCTTGCCCCAATTGTCACAATCGACAATGTCCGGGACTAGTTCTTTCGGCAAAGTAATAGTGAGTATCCTGTGTTTTTCCACAGGACTAGTGTTAGGAAACACGGCTTCTAGTTGATCGAATTTCTCTGCAAGCCAATAAGGATACTCATCCTTATTCTGGGGGCGCTTGCCAACAACCGCGTTTACCATTACAGGACTGATCACCACCGCATGATGGTGATCAGCCCCGTGTCCCGCAACTGTAGGTGCCCCCACCTGTACAGTGCGCGACACATACTGCACTAAAGCCCTATGGACCGTAATCAGGGTTGTGTGTAGTATACGTAAGCTATCCACACCCACCGTCAGGTAGCGTGGATGAGGTGTATGTCCGGCCAGCACCGGCCAAGTAGCTCCTTCAATTGACAAAGGACCCAGTCTCGCCGGGGTGACCGTGTGGAGGATGGCGCCATTAAACCAAATAGTGTGCTGCCAGGTAGAAATAGGAATTTCTAAAGCCATATATGGGGTATAATGAAGAGGCACCTGCGTAGCAGTGTATTTGTGGAACGTTTTATCGACATCTTCCACAGCCTCAAAGGTAACCCAAGAGTAAAACAACTCATAAGGGTAAGTGGCATTTGCACTAACGACAAACACCACTGCCATCCCGTCATCAGGCACCCCATACGTCCTCAAATGAGCACGTAGAGACACCCTACTATGACCGGGAATTTCTACCGCCATTAGGACGAAAAAGAAGATACAACGAGATCTTCAGTAGCACTTGGGCTTAGATTAGTGTAACCTTTTTTATTATCAAGCTTGAAAGAACCTATAGCCTAAAACCTAGGTAGGTTAAACCGTCACTCCCGTTATCCGGAAACCAGAGTGAGGGCGTTGTGGACTAATAAAAGCACTACTAAGGCATCTCAGATATTAAGACCAAACGTTAGGTGCGCCATGTTGTAGGGATTCTGCGTATGCACAGAACTATGCGCAGGAAACCAGAACCAGAGAATTGTGGTGTACCAGAAACTCCCCTTAGAACTAAGAACCACTTATCCGACTAGCTTAGTGTCACATTGGTTATCCGAGATTTAGCTCGGCGGTCCCAATGTATAGACAACCCAGAACATGCGACTTAGTTATTCTCAGGAATGGTGGGAACCCGAAATACCCGTTTGCACTTATATATCAGTCCACAACAGAATAACTAAGACACAGTAAAGTTTAAAGAATTTATTCATAAACCTCGAGTCCTGTTATACAGTACTTTGGCTAACATAACCAGACAAATGGTTAAGATCATTACCATTAGCATTGTTACAATACCATAGAAAATGAAAGGAGCGATCATATTAATAATGACAGTGGAAAACAACCACCCTCCTTTCTCTAGCAACTAATAAAATATTATTAGACTATTAGAAGGTCTCATAGGCTTGCATAGGGGACCCCATACCGTATAGATCAGCTTAGGTGTATCACATCACAGGATCAGCTCAGTGTTCTCTGCTTCAGCTCTTCTATCGAATGTTCTAACAAAATGCTGCGCTGTAATATTAAAGCCTACGACTTTCTGGTATTTGCAGCTGCGTGCATGTTATGACTAAACAGTGGTACGATCACCCTGAACACAATCAGCCGGCACCGTCTAGTGTCCTAGAACAGTTCTTTACTCGATGTACAGACCAAGGGCACTAGCAACTGTTAAGGATGTATAAATAACATTCACTTGAGACAAGAGCGAGTCTGCATTTCTCAAATGAATAACATGTAACAACAGTGTCGGGCGCAAAGGCAGCAAAAGCAGCAAGATGGCTGTCTAACAGCTAACGTGATTGAGCTAACTTAGCACTGTAAATAGGGAGTGGCCTAAAACCACGTGACAGGGCCTGTAGATGGAGACAGTGTGGGTGGGGCAGCACCTGAGGGTGGGTCCAGGGGTGGAAACTCCCCTGACCCTAACTCTAATGCTGACCAGACTGGTGACAATGACCAGACTCTGGTGGACACAGACCATCAGGATGAGGATGACGACAATAATGCCACTTCCTTCATTCCTCCTGGTAGGCCTGAACACAGGGCTAGGAGGGATAGATCTCCGTCAAGGGGATCTATTCAGTCTAACTCCTCTATTGGAACACCTGTTTCTTCTCACAGAGGAAGGGAAACCTTCCAGGAGAAGAGAGAGAGACTGCTGAAGTATGAGCAAGACAAGTTCAACCTCAAAAAGCAGCAGATGGCCTTAGATAGGGAAGCCCTGGAGCTCTACAGAACTAGTAAAAAGGAGGGACTAGAGTCCCTTGGTGGCAGCAATTTCCCAAGAGATAGGGAGAGGTCTTATGACCATAGAAACCTAAGTAAGTTTATCCCTCCCTACCAGAGTGGGGATGACATCCACAAATGGATAACTGCCTTGGAGAGGGCCTGTAAAATGCAGAGGGTCCCTCAAGGTCAGTGGGCAGCAATCGTATGGCTCTCCTTTGCAGACAAAGGTAGAGACAAGCTCCTCACTGTAAGAGAAGAGGATGCTGATGACTACAAAGTCTTGAAGAGTGCTCTGATAGATGGGTTTAGCCTAACCACTGAACAATATAGGTTAAAGTTCAGAGATACTCAAAAGGCACACAATCAGGACTGGGTTGACTTTGTTGACTGTGCTGCTAAGGCTCTGGAAGGTTGGTTATTGGGCAGTAAAGTGTGTGACTTCATAGGATGGTACAATCTGATAATGAGGGAGCAGATTCTTAATAACTGTCAAAATCAGCTGTTGCACCAGTACCTGGTAGACTCTGATCTGACCTCTCCCCAAGAATTGGGAAAGAAGGCAGACAAATGGGCCAGAACCAGGGTGAGGCAGAAAGTACAGAACCAAGGTGGTGACCCTAAAAAGCAAGATTCCAAAAACTCTGATAAGGGTGGGGACAAGGGTAAAGACCAGAAGTCTTCACGAGGACCCCAAAAATCTTCTTCAGGTGGGGACTCACAGTCAGGAAAGGGTAAAGGCCAAAATAAGCCCTGGTGCAAAATCTGCAAGCAGAAAACTCACTAGACAAGTGACTACACCAAGGCTAAAGAAAATACTCCAACCACCACCAATGCCCCTAAGGCACCTGTTCCCCCTAGTACAGTTACAATTGGTGGTAGGAATACACAGAATACGGGTGTTGTAGGGTTGACCCTGGGTTCTGAGATGGACACTGGCCTAGTCAGAGTACCAACTCAGGCTGTGCTTGTCAGTGATGGGGGCATGGATATGTCGTCCTTTGTGAGCCCCAGTAACCTGGGCAAATACAGACAGCAGCCTTTAATTAATGGAGTAGAAGCTTGGGCATTCAGGGACACAGGAGCAAGTGTCACAATGGTGACAAAAGATCTTGTGGATCCTGGGCAGATTATACTTGGTGAAATGTACCAAGTGACCAATGCTAGCAATGTCAGAACAGACCATTCTCTGGCAGTTGTTAACTTCTCCTGGGGAGGGGTAACTGACCTTAAGAAGGTTGTGGTAAGTGTGGACCTACCAGTACAGTGCTTGCTTGGCAATGATCTAGAGACTTCAGCTTGGGCTGAAGTGGAGCTCAGGACACATGCAGACATGTCTTTGCTGTGACCAGGTCACAGGCTAAAATGTCTAAAACTGGACAGGCCCTGGATTCTGGAATGATGGACCAGGTGCCTCACCAGAGGAGGAGCAGTAGGGTTAAGGCAGAGCCTTGCCACCTGACTCAGAATGCTGATCAGTCTCCTCAGGCAGATGATCTTGAGCCTGAAGAAGGAACTGTCCCAGAGGAGCTTGAACCTGACCAGGTTGAGTTCTTGGAGACAGGGGGCCCTTCCAGGTCTGATCTGAGCCAGGAGCAGAAAACCCGCCCCTGTCTTGAACCCCTCAGACAGCAAGCTGCTGATGAGGCTGCTGGGAATACTAGTGGCATCCATAAAGTTTATTGGGATGATGGACTCCTATACTCAAGAGAGTAGAGACCCCAAGCCTGGTGCATCCAGGAGGTTGGTTATACCTCTGAAGTTTAGGGGTTTCCGATTGACACTAGCCCATGATATTCCCCTAGCAGGACACTTAGGCCAGAACAAGACTTGGGACAGAATTGTTCCTCACTTTCACTGGCCACACATGTCTGAAGACACAAAGGAGTTTTGTCGCTCCTGTGTAACCTGCCAAGCCAGTGGCAAAGCAGGTGGCACTACAAAGACCCCCCTGATACCACTACCTGTGGTGGGGGTTCCCTTTGAGAGGGTTGGGATTGACATTGTTTGTCCCATGGATCCTCAAACAGCATCTGGGCACAGGTTTATACTGGTGGTAGTGGATCATGCCACCAGGTATCCAGAAGCTATACCCCTAAGACCACTACAGCACCTGTAGTGGCAAGAGCTCTATTGAGTGTGTTCTCAAGAGTAGGTTTTCCAAAGGAGGTAGTATCCGACAGAGGTACAAACTTTATGTCAAGTTACTTAACTGCAATGTGGAAGGAGTGTGGAGTGAATTACAAATTCACCACACCCTATCACCCAAAAGGCAATGGTTTAGTTGAAAAGTTCAACAAAACCTTAAAGGGCATGATCAAAGGACTCCCAGAAAAGCTTAGGCGAAAATGGGACCTTCTCTTGCCCTGCCTTTTATTTGCATACAGGGAGGTGCCTCAGAAGGGGGTTGGCTACAGCCCATTTGAACTTCTGTTTGGTCACCCTGTCATAAAGGGGAGCGACCCTTGCCCAAGGGGCCGCACCCCACAAACATTTTTGTTAAGAAAAAAAATCCCTAGTGGGCCATCTAAAATATGTTTGGGCTCATATGTCCCCAGGGGCACAGAAATGGGCACACAAAATGCCCCGCAAAAGGGGAGCGACCCTTGCTCAAGGGACCGCTCCCCAGAAACATTTATATATCTATATAAAAGAATATTACCTGGTGGCCTAGTGGGCCATCTGAAATAATTTTGGGCAGATCAGAGCCCAAGGGGGCAGAAAGGCCACACAAAATGCCCCCCCAAAGGGGCCACTCCCCGCATTCATTAGATATATAAAAAAACAAACTAAAACAAAAAAAAATCCCAGGTGGCTTAGTAGGCCATCTAAAATCATTTTGGGACAATCTGCCCTCCCCAGGGGGCAGAAACAGCCACACAAAATGCCCCCCAAAGGGGAGCGACCCTTGCTCAAGGGGACGCTTCCCGCATGCATTAGATATATAAAAAAACTAATACAAAAAAAAAATCCATGGTGGCTTAGTGGGCCATCTAAAATCATTTTAGGCCGATCTGCCCCAAACAGCCACACAAAATGTTCCCAAAGGGGAGCGACCCTTACCCAGCCTGATGGTGATGGATCTATTAGCACCGCACATTATTTGGAAGGACTATTTCCTAATAACAGGGGATTTCAGTGTACATTATGAAGATCCAGATCATCTCCATTAAGTAAAACTAAATTAAGATTTTAAAGCAGCTGATGTAAAACAACAAGTGAAGGAGCCCACTCATTCAGCTGGCCACAAATTAGACCTGATTTTTAGCAAATATATTATCATCAAGGTTTATACTCCAGCCCTTTTAATGTGGGGCGATCATTATTTAATTATCTTCATGATTCTGCTTCAAAAATACCATTTGTACTCCCCCTTCTAAGATGCCGTCTAAACAGCTCCATGGAAAAGGGGGACTGAAGCAAGCCTGGGAGACTTACTTGTGTTGCCTGAGGAACAAGTTACTTACCTTCAATAATGCTTTATCTAGTAGAGTCTCCATCTAGCTGCAGCTTCCTTACCTTAGAATTATTCCCAGGCATCAGACTGGCTCTGGAATGTTTTTTGTGAGCAGTACCTCTGTTCACTGGTAGGTGGCATTGTTTGGCTCAGTGTGGAGTCGTCGGCGTCGTACGCGCTGGAAGTGAAGCGAGCGGTACCTTTATAGGTGCCACACCAGTGGGCTGACGTCAGTTTCTTTTCGCAACATTTCATGCCAGGAGCGCAGAGCCATGAAGTACTGGTGCAAAAAAATTAGGGGCCTGAAAAGAGAGCAGCCCTGTCCTTAGAAATCAATTTGCAGAGCGGGAAGGATAGGTGGGCTGTTAATGGAATCTACAGCTAGATAGTCTTTACCCGATAAGGCATTACCGAAGGTAAGTAACTTGTTCATCTGATAGAAACTTCTAGCAGCAGATTGCTTACCTTAGAATAGATCCCCAAGCAGTACCATCCTCAGGTGGGTCTGCAGACAAATTTCATATGAGGAGGCCTACAGGAACAAATGGGCAATATGCCCATCCTACGGACCTGACAGTCCAGGTAGTAGTGCTTTGTGAACGTATGCAAGGAGGCCCACGTTGCTGAGTGACCGATGTGCAGGAACTCCAAGTGCTAACACAGTAGTCATGGCTTTCGCTCTGGTGGAGTGAGCACGCAAACCCTCAGGGGGTTGCTTCTTGGCCAATGCACAGCAGATCTTGATTACTGAGCATGATACATCAGGAGATGGTCTGCTTCTGCACAGCTGTCCTTTCTTCACTCCGACATCCCCCATGAAGAATTGGTCATCCACCCAGAACTCTTGTCTGTGGTCTAGGTAGAATTACAGTGCTCTTTTTGGGTCCAGCCGGTGGAGTCACTCCTCTTCCTTGGAAAGATGCAGTAGAGCGTAAAAAGTAGGCCGTCATGGATTGGCTTACGTGGAAAGGAGTGACCATTTTCGTGAGAAAGGAGGCTCTCGTACGAAGCACTAGTTTGTCTGGGTAGAAGTTGAAGTAAGGAGGCTTGGATAACAAAGCCTAAAGCTCATTGACCTGTCATGATGGTAAGGACCCTGAAAAGACAATTGCGCAAAGGTTTAAAGGGAGCATACATAAGAAAAGTGAGGACAAGATTGACTGACACTTACTCTGAAGCATAATGAAATGGGAAGGTAGAAACAAATGTTGCAAACCTTTCAAAAATGTGTTTACAATAGGGTATTTGAAGATGAATGGTTGGTCAGGATACCACAGAAAAAAACAGAAATAGCAGAAAGATAGCCCTTAAGAGAGCCCAGAGCATAGCCCTGCTGGGCAAGAGAAAGAATGAAGAGGACTTGTGAAAGGGGGGCAGAAAGGGGATTGATCTAACTTTCTTTACACCACGCCACAAATTTTCCCAAACGGCAGGCATATACCATCTTGGTGGATGATCGTCTAGCTGCTAAGATAACATTACCAACTTTTGGAGGAAGGTCGAAAGCTGGCAACTTTTGCCACTCAATCTCCACATAAGAAATCGAAGAGTTGACATGTTTGGGTGGAAGACCCTACTGCTGAGATAGAAGATTCTCCCAAAGAGGTAGCCTGATCGAGGATCAATGGCCATGCTCCACAGATCAGGATACCAAACACTCTATGCCCAGTCCAGAGCCACAAGGATGACTTGGGCTCGGTCGTTCCTGATCTTCTTGAGAATTCTGGGCAGAAGTAGTATTGGCGGAAAGGAATATAGGAGGCCAGAACTTCACTCGAAACAAAACGCGTCTTTGAGGGAGAGCCACCTTGGAAACTCCAGTGTGCGGAACTGCTGGAACTGAGGGGCATATTCTCAAGGATTTATCGCCGAGTTATCGGCATGTTATAGCAGCCAAAGTGATGATAAATATATCGCACCATTCACAAGCTGGTGCTAACAGCTGATATCACCAGTTTCCCCGCGATAGCAGACGCAAAAAACATCACCATGTATGACACCGGCAACTAACGCTAATGAGATGCAGAGTAGGCGTTCCCATGCAAAAAGCTGCAAAAACACCACTCCGCAACATTCTCAAAGACCAGCCAGATTTGTGATAAGACCACAAAACAGGCGATAAGGTGCGTTAGCAGCAGGAAATTAACACCTCCTCTGACCTGGTGAAAAGTCGGACGACAACCTGCACCAGAAAAGGGAGCCCAGCCCACAGCCACACCTGAAGAACAACACATGCCATGTAGCCAATGATCATGCAGCTCAGAGCCCCAACAGGGCCACAACACCCACTGCCACCACCCCCAGGACCGCCACACCCCGGACCAACACAGAGGCAGCGCAGACAAAGACAGTGGACCCTCAGGAAACACGCCAGCCTCACAGACCTAACACCAGACAATGTAATTGCCCACTACAGCCTCAACAGGACAATCATCCTCTGCATCCTGACCATCATTTCCCACAGGCTGACGGTACCAACACAGCGGACAATCAACATCCCACCTCAGACAAAGCGACTGGCTGTGCTGCACCTGTTGGCCCCTGGTTCCTCCCATCCAAAACAGCCAGAGTCGGAGGAGTCTCACAGCCAGCCCCATCCAAGTCCCTCACACCTGTCCTTGATGCCATCATCAGCTTGGTACCCCAGTACCCATACAGCTGGGGACCAAGCAAGGCCTACACGCCATAGCTGGATTCCCGCATGTGTTGGGGGCAATCGACAGCACACATGTCCTATTTGTGCCCCCTGCCGACACTGCACACAATTACCGCAACAGAAAGCACACGCATTCAATCAATGTGCAGGCAATAGTGGACCACCGGGGACTCCTCACCAATGTCGTTGGCAACTACCCAGACAGTGTGCATGACTCCATACTCTTCCGACAGTCCATCATCAACCAGCGCTTCCAGGATGGCACCCATGGGAATGCACTGCTCGTTGGTAACTACCAAATGAACACACCACACACTTCAACTCCACAATCATGCAACTCACAACTCTGGCAATGCACACGTTACAAACTCACATACAACATGCCAAACAACATGTCCACCCACCAGACACGACAGCACAACTTACTGTGGCAGCATGGGCTAGCCATGTACATGAGCCTTCAACGGCATGGCACCTCAGCCACACAATAGCGGAATGTGGGGAGAGGAGGGAACCAGGCTTGTGTGAAGGTGGCAAGTGACCCATGAATGAGAATGTAAACAATGCCAAGTGTGGCGGAGATGTGCAGGACAGACTGCAGTATGCAGACCACAGACATATCCATGTCTAAATGCACTGCTGGTGTTTGGAGTGTAGTGGATAGTGGACGCAACCATGTCACCCCAGCCAGTGGGGAAGATCTCAGAAATGTAGCTTGTGACGTCACCCCATAAGCGTGTGCGGAGTGGGCTGTCGCGGTATACGCCAGGCCACCGTAGGGGTGTGAATGAAAAACACGTATCCCTGAGCATGGTTCTCTTCCGGAATGCCCAACGTGTCTGCCAGGGCAGCACCTCCCACCCCGTCACGAGGCCTACACCATCGCCGTGAGCGGTGTTGCCTGCGATCCTGTGCGCCTGCTGCACCCCGGGCCGCTGGTCCCCGAACCCATCTTGGACGCCCCTGAGCAGCGAGGCCTCACTGCTCACCAGCCGACACCGGCGTGTGTCAAAGAGGACCCACCACATGCTGGCACAAGCACCAAGCCCGAGGCCCATGACCTTGGCAGCCTCCTCAGACCATCATGGGCTCCGCGACCCAGGCCCTCTGTACTCCTTTCTCGTTGATGTACTCTACCGCTGCCTCCAGCCCACACCACGGTCGAGTAGGTCACACATTTGGAACTGAATCTTGATTATACAATGGCCGAGTACACATATCAATGCAGAGTTCATAACACTGTACTCCCTTCGATGTGGTGTCACCAACTCTGTGCATAGCATCCGAATGATGCCTGTCTGTACTCCCTTGCTGACTACTGCCCTCGGCCTAAACTGCAGTCGAGTAGGTCACACATTTGGAACTGAGTCTTGATTTCTGTATGGAAGAGTTCATATCATTGCACGCAAGGAGAGGTGTAAGAGGAAGACGCATTTGGATCTGAATGAAAAAAATGGATCATCGTTACGGAGGTGATCGAACACTGCCAACAACTGCTCTGGTGTCACTAACTCTGTGCTCCGCGAGCCAACAACACATGGCTGTGGGACCCTGCTGACCGCTGCCTCGGGCCTGCACTACGGTCGAGTAGGTCACACATTGGGGACTCAGTCTTGATTTATTTATGGCTGCTTTGATCTCATTGTACTGGCCTCATTTCAGACCCCATACCCTTTCAGCTCCAGTGCCACTAAGTCTGTTCCCCCGACATCCATAGACACTTTCTGGTTGAACTTTGGTGGCGACAGAGTCTATGGACTGGGGGTTGTCTTCGTCATTATGACGGTGATACTGACTTTGTGGCAAAAACGAGGCTGTAGCATTCCACTCCTCCATTTGTCACTTCCGGCCGGCTTCTGCCCTCTGCATCATGCCGTGGAGGACACCTTCCACTGTCCCCCATAACAGTCCGCGATATTCACCTTTGACATCGTCGAGGCCCTGCTCAGCTCTCATGGCCCTATCTCACTGCACCCCAAGTCACCGTCCCGTGGCGGTGTGCCTGTGCCTGCCGCGGTGCTAGCTGGGCCACTAACTCTGTGCAGCTCAAGTCATGGATCCTGTCTGACTGACTATTGGATGGCCTCTGAGTCGATGGCCTGGGAGTCATCAACGCCATGTGTTTGTGGCCTCCACCAGGGCTCAAACATCAAATCGAGTCCTGACCTGCCCGGATGTCGCATCACAGCAGGATGCACTCACCATCACCGCCAGGACCAACTCCACACAAGAGGTTCCAGAGTCAGTGGTATGTTACTGCCAGGCTATCAGAGTTGCTCGCACCTGTAGTGGTTGCCATCATCAGCTTGATACCCTGCTCAGCTATTCAGGTGCCACAGACTCAGTGCACCACAACTCATGGACCATTCCGGTTGCATATTGGGTGCACACTACTTTCTCCGGCTACCACCATAATGCTTCACAGTTGTTTCTGTTTCCGCTTTAATTGTGATCACTGTTCAAGATGTTGCCAGCACCAATGACTACATGAGGGCTGGCTTACACTCACCCCACACACATCCAGCACAGGCGTCACTGTACATGTGACCCTGGCAATAAAGGTGTCGAGCGCAGGTGCCCGTAGCCACTTCCATGAACTATCTGAGTGCGTCAGTGTGCTCATTAGGTCCCCGTGCCCTCCAACATTACATTGTACCATGTACAGCGGATGCAGCCATGCCACCACAGGCAGCGGGTGAGACCTTGCACATGTAGCTTTGTCGTCCCCCACTCAATATGTAAGAGGAGTGAACTGGGCTGCCGTACACCAGTTCAGCGTGGGGGTGTGGATGATAATCCCATGGCTCTGGGTGTGGTTCAGTACTGGAAATGTGCATAGGCATGTGTCACTGTCACAGTGTGAGTCTCGGTTGGGGTGTGTAGGTGGTCCCTGATGGGACTTTGACACCCATGTATGTGATCTAGCTTGACTTCCATGAGGTAGAACCCCACCGTACCTGTTCCAAGGTGAGGTTGTACACGTACTTTGTCATTTCACAGTTTCCTGCAATGTCAGATGTGATTAGCCATTTTCTACGCACAAGCGGACCCAGTTGTCAATCAATCAATCATTTGTAAAGCGCACTACATACCGGCAAGGGTCTCAAGGCGCTGGGGGGGGCGCTACTGATCGAACAGCCAGGTCTTGAGTATCCTCCTGAAGGTCAGCAGGTCTTGGGTCTGTCGTAGACTCAGTGGGAGGGTGTTCCATGTCTTGGCGGCGAGGTGGGAGAAGGATTTCCCGCCGGTGGTGGTTCTTCGGATGCGCGGGACGGTGGCGAGTGAGAGGTCGGCAGAGCGGAGCTGGCGGTTGGGGATGTGGAAGGAGAGCCATCTGTTGAGGTAGGCTGGGCCGGTCTTGTGGAGTGCTTTGTGTGCGTGGATGAGGAGCTTGAAGGATATCCCCTTGTTGATGGGGAGCCAGTGCAGGTTTCTCAAGTCGGGGGTGATGTGGACGTGTCGTGGTACGTCGAGGATCAGTTGCGCCGAGGCGTTTTGGATGCGTTGTAGTCGTTTGATGAGAGTGGTCAGGGCTCCCGCGTAGAGGGCGTTTCCGTAGTCGAGTCTGCTGCTGACGAGGGCCTGGGTGACTGTCTTTCTTGTATCTGTTGGGATCCATCTGTAGATCTTGCGGAGCATGCGGAGGGTGTTGAAGCAGGAGGAGGAGACGGCGTTGACTTGCTTGGTCATTGAGAGCGCTGAGTCGAAGATGATTCCCAGGTTGCGTGCGTGGTCGGTGGGTGTCGGGACTGCCCCCAGTGCCATCGGCCACCAGGAGTAGTCCCAGGCTGCGGGGTTGGAGCCCAGGATGAGGACCTCCGTATTGTCCGAGTTCAGCTTCAGGCGGCTGATCTTCATCCATTTGGCGACGGCCTTCATTCCTTCGTGGAGGTTGGCTTTGGCAGTGATGGGGTCCTTGGTGAGGGAGAGGATCAGTTGAGTGTCGTCTGCGTAGGAGATTATGTTGAGGTCGGGCGACGTGTGCGAGCGGGCCATGTAAATGTTGAACAGTGTCAGGCTGAGGGAGGATCCCTGGGGTACGCCGCAGATGATCTTGGTGGCTTTGGAACGGAATGGGGGGAGGCGGACGCTCTGGGTTCTGCCGGAGAGGAAGGAGGTGGTCCATTCCAGAGCCTTGTCTCGGATCCCTGCGGCGTGGAGGCGTGCACGTAGTGTGCAGTGGCAGACCGTGTCGAAGGCGGCGGAGAGGTCTAGGAGGATGAGTGCTGCGGTCTCACCATTGTCCAGCAGGGTCCTGATGTCGTCGGTGGTGGCGATGAGGGCAGTCTCGGTGCTGTGGTTGCTGCGGAACCCTGACTGGGAAGGGTCCAGGATTCTGTTTTCTTCGAGGTATCGGGTTAGCTGTCTGTTGACGATTTTCTCGATGACCTTGGCTGGGAAGAGGAGCAGAGAGATGGGTCGGAAGTTCTTGAGGTCTCTTGGGTCTGCCTTAGGTTTTTTGAGTAGGGCGTTTATCTCGGCGTGTTTCCAGCTCTCTGGGAAGGTCGGGGTCTCGAGGGAGAGGTTGATGACGTTGCGCAGGTGGGGTGCGATGGAGCTGCTTGCTTTGTTGAAGATGTGGTGCGGGAATGGGTCTGACGGAGAGCCGGAGTGGATTGTGCTCATGGTCTTGATGGTGTCATCGATGCTCACGCTGGCCCAGGCTAGCAGGGGGTCGTGGTCGATGGTGTGCGGAGGGTCTGTTGTGTTGCTGTCTGTTGGGGCTGTCTGGGTGTTGAAGCTGTCGTGGATGTCTGCTATCTTGCGGTGGAAGAAGGTGGCGAGGGAGTCGCAGAGGGCTTGCGACGGCGGGATGTCGTTGGTGTTGGAGCTGGGGTTGGAGAGTTCATTCACGATGTTAAAGAGCTCCTTGCTATTGTGTGCGTTGTTGTCGAGGCGGTCTTTGAAGGAGGTCCTTTTGGCCGCCCTGATGAGGTAGTGGTGGTTGCGGATGGCGTACTTGTGTGCTGCGTGGCTGTCCGGAGTTTGTTCACAGTGCCATTCCTTCTCTAGATTCCGGCAGGCTTGCTTGGAGGCAAGGAGTTCTGGGGTGAACCAGCTGGCCCTTTTGCTGGTGTCTCTGTGGGGGGGTTTCTTCAGCGGGGCGAGGGTGTTGGCGCAGTCCTCGATCCAGGGTCTGAGGCTGTGGGCAGCGTCGTCGGCGTTGGAGGGTTCAGTGGGTGGGCTGAGAGCGAGGTTTGCATGTAGTTGGTCTTCGGTGATTTTGCTCCAGCAGCGGCGGGGGTTCTGTTGGGTGCGGTGGTGTGTGGTGGGTTTCTGGAAGGCAAAGTGGATGAAGCGGTGGTCAGCCCAGAGGAGTTCGGTGGTGTGGCTGACGGAGACGTGCGGGCTTGAGGAGAAAACGGGGTCGAGCGTGTGGCCGGCGGAGTGGGTGGGCATTGTGACGAGTTGCTTCAGTCTGAGGTTGGCGAGGTTATCGATCAGGATTGTGGAGTTGTTGTCGTTGTTGTTCTCAAGGTGAAAGTTCATGTCTCCGAGGAGGATGTAGTCGGTGGAGGTCAGGGCGTGCATGCTGATGAAGTCAGCAATGGAGTCGCTGAACTGGGGACGGGGACGGGGTCCGGGTGGTCGGTAGACGAGGGTGCTTCTGAGGGTGGAGTTAGGGTCTGTGTGGATCTGGAAGTGCATGTGTTTTGCGGTGTTGAGCGCGTCGTCAGTGCTAGTCGAGACCCTGATGCTGTTCTTGTGGACGATGGCGATTCCTCCTCCGACTCCGTTGGTGTGGTGTAAGAGGAAGACGCATTTGGATCTGGATGAAAAAAATGGATCATCGTTACGGAGGTGATCGAACACTGCCAACAACTGCTCTGGTGTCACTAACTCTGTGCTCCGCGAGCCAACAACACATGGCTGTGGGACCCTGCTGACCGCTGCCTCGGGCCTGCACTACGGTCGAGTAGGTCACACATTGGGGACTCAGTCTTGATTTATTTATGGCTGCTTTGATCTCATTGTACTGGCCTCATTTCAGACCCCATACCCTTTCAGCTCCAGTGCCCCTAAGTCTGTTCCCCGACATCCATAGACACTTTCTGGTTGAACTTTGGTGGCGACAGAGTCTATGGACTGGGGGTTGTCTTCGTCATTATGACGGTGATACTGACTTTGTGGCAAAAACGAGGCTGTAGCATTCCACTCCTCCATTTGTCACTTCCGGCCGGCTTCTGCCCTATGCATCATGCCGTGGAGGACACCTTCCACTGTCCCCCATAACAGTCCGCGATATTCACCTTTGACATCGTCGAGGCCCTGCTCAGCTCTCATGGCCCTATCTCACTGCACCCCAAGTCACCGTCCCGTGGCGGTGTGCCTGTGCCTGCCGCAGTGCTAGCTGGGCCACTAACTCTGTGCAGCACAAGTCATGGACATATACGCCAGGCCAGCGTAGGGGTGTGAATAAAAAACACGTATCCCTGAGCATGGTTCTCTTCCAGAATGCCCAACGTGTCTGCCAGGGCAGCACCTCCCACCCCGTCATGAGGCCGACACCATCGCCATGAGCGGTGTTGCCTGCGATCCTGTGCGCCTGCTGCACCCCGGGCCGCTGGTCCCCAAACCCATCTTGGACACCCCTGAGCAGCAAGGCCTCACTGCTCACCTGCCGACACCGGCGTGTGTCAAAGAGGACCCACCACATGCTGGCACAAGCACCAAGCCCGAGGCCCATGACCTTGGCAGCCTCCTCAGACCATCATGGACTCCGCGACCCAGGCCCTCTGTACTCCTTTCTCGTTGATGTACTCTACCGCTGCCTCCGGCCCACACTACGGTCGAGTAGGTCACACATTTGGAACTGAGTCTTGATTATACAATGGCCGAGTACACATATCAATGCATAATTCATAACACTGTACTCCCTTCGATGTGGTGTCACCAACTCTGTGCATAGCATCCAAACAACGCCTGTCTGTGGTCCCTTGCTGACTACTGCCCTCGGCCTAAACTGCGGTCGAGTAGGTCACACATTTGGAACTGAGTCTTGATTTCTGTATGGAAGAGTGCATATCATTGCACGCAAGGATAGGTGTAAGAGGAAGACGCATTTGGATCTGGATGAAAAAAAATGGATCATCGTTACGGAGATGATCGAACACTGCCAACAACTGCTCTGGTGTCACTAACTCTGTGCTCCCCGAGCCAACAACAAGTGGCTGTGGGACCCTGCTGACCTCTGCCTCGGGCCTGCACTGCGGTCGAGTAGGTCACACATTGGGGACTCAGTCTTGATTTATTCATGGCTGCTTTGATCTCATTGTACTGGCCTCATTGCAGACCACATCCCCTTTCAGCTCCAGTGCCACTAAGTCTGTTCCCCCGACATCCATAGACACTTTCTGGTTGAACTTTGGTGGCAACAGAGTCTATGGACTGGGGGTTGTCTTCATCATTATGACGGTGATACTGACTTTGTGGCTAAAACGAGGCTGTAGCATTCCACTCCTCCATTTGTCACTTCCGGCCGGCTTCTGCCCTCTGCATCATGCCGTGGTGGACACCTTCCACTGTCCCCCATAACAGTCCGCGATATTCACCTTTGACAACGTCGGGCCCTGCTCAGCTCTCATGGCCCTATCTCACTGCACCGCAAGTCACCGTCCCGTGGCAGTGTGCCTGTGCCTGCCGCGGTGCTAGCTGGGCCACTAACTCTGTGCAGCTCAAGTCATGGATCCTGTCTGACTGACTATTGGATGGCCTCTGAGTCGATGGCCTGGGAGTCATCAACGCCATGTGTTTGTGGCCTCCACCAGGGCTCAAACATCAAATCGAGTCCTGACCTGCCCGGATGTCGCATCACAGCAGGATGCACTCACCATCACCGCCAGGACCAACTCCACACAAGAGGTTCCAGAGTCAGTGGTATGTTACTGCCAGGCTATCAGAGTTGCTCGCACCTGTAGTGGTTGCCATCATCAGCTTGATACCCTGCTCAGCTATTCAGGTGCCACAGACTCAGTGCACCACAACTCATGGACCATTCCGGTTGCATATTGGGTGCACACTACTTTCTCCGGCTACCACCATAATGCTTCACAGTTGTTTCTGTTATGCTGGTGTTTTCTGTTTCCGCTTTAATTGTGATCACTGTTCAAGATGTTGCCAGCACCAATGACTACATGAGGGCTGGCTTACACTCACCCCACACACATCCAGCACAGGCGTCACTGTACATGTGACCCTGGCAATAAAGGTGTCGAGCGCAGGTGCCCGTAGCCACTTCCATGAACTATCTGAGTGCGTCAGTGTGCTCATTAGGTCCCCGTGCCCTCCAACATTACATTGTACCATGTACAGCGGATGCAGCCATGCCACCACAGGCAGCGGGTGAGACCTTGCACATGTAGCTTTGTCGTCCCCCACTCAATATGTAAGAGGAGTGAACTGGGCTGCCGTACACCAGTTCAGCGTGGGGGTGTGGATGATAATCCCATGGCTCTGGGTGTGGTTCAGTACTGGAAATGTGCATAGGCATGTGTCACTGTCACAGTGTGAGTCTCGGTTGGGGTGTGTAGGTGGTCCCTGATGGGACTTTGACACCCATGTATGTGATCTAGCTTGACTTCCATGAGGTAGAACCCCACCGTACCTGTTCCAAGGTGAGGTTGTACACGTACTTTGTCATTTCACAGTTTCCTGCAATGTCAGATGTGATTAGCCATTTTCTACGCACAAGCGGACCCAGTTGTCAATCAATCAATCAATCAATCAATCATTTGTAAAGCGCACTACATACCGGCAAGGGTCTCAAGGCGCTGGGGGGGCGCTACTGATCGAACAGCCAGGTCTTGAGTATCCTCCTGAAGGTCAGCAGGTCTTGGGTCTGTCGTAGACTCAGTGGGAGGGTGTTCCATGTCTTGGCGGCGAGGTGGGAGAAGGATTTCCCGCCGGTGGTGGTTCTTCGGATGCGCGGGACGGTGGCGAGTGAGAGGTCGGCAGAGCGGAGCTGGCGGTTGGGGATGTGGAAGGAGAGCCATCTGTTGAGGTAGGCTGGGCCGGTCTTGTGGAGTGCTTTGTGTGCGTGGATGAGGAGCTTGAAGGATATCCCCTTGTTGATGGGGAGCCAGTGCAGGTTTCTCAAGTCGGGGGTGATGTGGACGTGTCGTGGTACGTCGAGGATCAGTTGCGCCGAGGCGTTTTGGATGCGTTGTAGTCGTTTGATGAGAGTGGTCAGGGCTCCCGCGTAGAGGGCGTTTCCGTAGTCGAGTCTGCTGCTGACGAGGGCCTGGGTGACTGTCTTTCTTGTATCTGTTGGGATCCATCTGTAGATCTTGCGGAGCATGCGGAGGGTGTTGAAGCAGGAGGAGGAGACGGCGTTGACTTGCTTGGTCATTGAGAGCGCTGAGTCGAAGATGATTCCCAGGTTGCGTGCGTGGTCGGTGGGTGTCGGGACTGCCCCCAGTGCCATCGGCCACCAGGAGTAGTCCCAGGCTGCGGGGTTGGAGCCCAGGATGAGGACCTCCGTATTGTCCAAGTTCAGCTTCAGGCGGCTGATCTTCATCCATTTGGCGACGGCCTTCATTCCTTCGTGGAGGTTGGCTTTGGCAGTGATGGGGTCCTTGGTGAGGGAGAGGATCAGTTGAGTGTCGTCTGCGTAGGAGATTATGTTGAGGTCGGGCGACGTGTGCGAGCAGGCCATGTAAATGTTGAACAGTGTCAGGCTGAGGGAGGATCCCTGGGGTACGCCGCAGATGATCTTGGTGGCTTTGGAACGGAATGGGGGGAGGCGGACGCTCTGGGTTCTGCCGGAGAGGAAGGAGGTGGTCCATTCCAGAGCCTTGTCTCGGATCCCTGCGGCGTGGAGGCGTGCACGTAGTGTGCAGTGGCAGACAGTGTCGAAGGCGGCGGAGAGGTCTAGGAGGATGAGTGCTGCGGTCTCACCATTGTCCAGCAGGGTCCTGATGTCGTCGGTGGTGGCGATGAGGGCAGTCTCGGTGCTGTGGTTGCTGCGGAACCCTGACTGGGAAGGGTCCAGGATTCTGTTTTCTTCGAGGTATCGGGTTAGCTGTCTGTTGACGATTTTCTCGATGACCTTGGCTGGGAAGAGGAGCAGAGAGATGGGTCGGAAGTTCTTGAGGTCTCTTGGGTCTGCCTTAGGTTTTTTGAGTAGGGCGTTTATCTCGGCGTGTTTCCAGCTCTCTGGGAAGGTCGGGGTCTCGAGGGAGAGGTTGATGACGTTGCGCAGGTGGGGTGCGATGGAGCTGCTTGCTTTGTTGAAGATGTGGTGCGGGAATGGGTCTGACGGAGAGCCGGAGTGGATTGTGCTCATGGTCTTGATGGTGTCATCGATGCTCACGCTGGCCCAGGCTAGCAGGGGGTCGTGGTCGATGGTGTGCGGAGGGTCTGTTGTGTTGCTGTCTGTTGGGGCTGTCTGGGTGTTGAAGCTGTCGTGGATGTCTGCTATCTTGCGGTGGAAGAAGGTGGCGAGGGAGTCGCAGAGGGCTTGCGACGGCGGGATGCCGTTGGTGTTGGAGAGTTCATTCACGATGTTAAAGAGCTCCTTGCTATTGTGTGCGTTGTTGTCGAGGCGGTCTTTGAAGGAGGTCCTTTTGGCCGCCCTGATGAGGTAGTGGTGGTTGCGGATGGCGTACTTGTGTGCTGCGTGGCTGTCCGGAGTTTGTTCACAGTGCCATTCCTTCTCTAGATTCCGGAAGGCTTGCTTGGAGGCAAGGAGTTCTGGGGTGAACCAGCTGGCCCTTTTGCTGGTGTCTCTGTGGGGGGGTTTCTTCAGCGGGGCGAGGGTGTTGGCGCAGTCCTCGATCCAGGGTCTGAGGCTGTGGGCAGCGTCGTCGGCGTTGGAGGGTTCAGTGGGTGGGCTGAGAGCGAGGTTTGCATGTAGTTGGTCTTCGGTGATTTTGCTCCAGCAGCGGCGGGGGTTCTGTTGGGTGCGGTGGTGTGTGGTGGGTTTCTGGAAGGCAAAGTGGATGCAGCGGTGGTCAGCCCAGAGGAGTTCGGTGGTGTGGCTGACGGAGACGTGCGGGCTTGAGGAGAAGACGGGGTCGAGCGTGTGGCCGGCGGAGTGGGTGGGCATTGTGACGAGTTGCTTCAGTCTGAGGTTGGCGAGGTTATCGATCAGGATTGTGGAGTTGTTGTCGTTGTTGTTCTCAAGGTGAAAGTTCATGTCTCCGAGGAGGATGTAGTCGGTGGAGGTCAGGGCGTGCATGCTGATGAAGTCAGCAATGGAGTCGCTGAACTGGGGACGGGGACGGGGTCCGGGTGGTCGGTAGACGAGGGTGCTTCTGAGGGTGGAGTTAGGGTCTGTGTGGATCTGGAAGTGCATGTGTTTTGCGGTGTTGAGCGCGTCGTCAGTGCTAGTCGAGACCCTGATGCTGTTCTTGTGGACGATGGCGATTCCTCCTCCGACTCCGTTGGTGCGGTCCCTGCGTGTGATCTTGTAGCCGTCTGGGATGGCTATGGAGATGTCGGGTGCGGAGGAGTCGTTCAGCCAGGTCTCTGTCAGGAAGGCGACGTCCGGCGATGTTGTGTTGAGCAGGTCTCAGAGCTCGACGGCATGTTTGCGTGCGGAGCAGGTGTTCAGTAGTATGCATCGGAGGTGGTTGGGGTGTTTCTTGGCGGGTGGTTCGTCGGCTCTGAGGCTGGTGTAGCTGCAGTTCCGGAAGGTGAACGGACCGTGTGTGCGTTTCGGGGCGGCCTTGAAGCAGGTATGGGTCTGTCCGGAGTTGAGAGCGTGCAGAGTGCTGGCGTGATAGTGGCGGCGGTCGTCGTGGCAGATGCGGGGGCCAGGGGTTCTGGCGCTGGGCGAGGTCCAGGCGCGGACGGGCGCAGACGGGCTTGCCTTAGATGCGCCATTGGCGCGCCAGCAGCTAGGCCACGCAGCGGCCGGCATATATGGGGAGATGGGAGGCGGGAGCAGCGAATGGGCAGTGGGCAGTCAGGGAGGCGTGGCCGCAGGGGTTGCAGCGGCGGGAGCGGTGAGGGACGATGAAGGGAACAGACAGCAAAAGGGCACAAAAAATGAGGGAAAACGAGTGTCACAGAGGGCAAGAGGGCACAGAAATACAGGAAAAACAAGTGGCACAGAAGGCAAAAAGGGCAGAGAAATACAGGAAAAATGAGTGTCACAGAAGGCAAAAAGGGCAGAGAAATACAGGAAAACCGAGTGTCACAGAAGGGAAGAGGGCACAGAAATACAGGAAAAACGAGTGTCACAGAAGGCAAAAAGGGCAGAGAAATACAGGAATAACGAGTGGCACAAAAGACGAAAAAGGCAGAGAAATACAGGAAAAACGAGTGGCACAGAAGGCAAAAAGGGCAGAGAAATACAGGGGCAGCTGAGAAACAGAAGACAAAAACGGGCGGAGAGGCACGGGGGCAGCGAGGGGTACAGAAGGAAAAACCAGGCAGAGACACGGGGCAGCGAGGGGTACAGAAGGAAAAACTGGGCAGAGACATGGGGGCAGCGAGGGGTACAGAAGGAAAAACCGGGCAGAGACACGGGGACAGCGAGGGAAACAGAGGGAGGAAAACAGGCACAGACCACGAACAGGCAGCGGGGGAAGACAGAACAACAGCAGTCACAGACACCACACTGAAATACAGGCAATACAATAAAGCAATAGAGCGCAAGATGAACAAACCTACGGCCTACCACTGACCACCAGGGATGAGGCGCAGGTGGTAGCCTGCGGGTGGTGGAGGGCCTTGAACTTCCTCAGCAGCAGCGGCAGCTGGGGCAGGGACACACAGGCGGTGCTGTGCGAAGGGGGAGCGACCTACCTGGTGGGGTCCTCTGTTCTGCAGTGTAAGTGTTGCACTGTGTACCACATTGTCATCCATGTAGATGTGCTATGTGTGTGTGTTGCATTGTGGGAGAGTGGCCCCTGCAGCTGTGATTTTGCTGCCCCTTACCCCATGGAGGTAGGGTGCCTTTGACTTTTGTGCTTTTAATGTGCTGTGATGTTGGCGACTTGGGTCATTTGTGCTCTTGGATGGTTTTTGTACTCTTGTGCATTGTTTGTCTGCAGATGTATTCTTGACGTCAGTGGTTGTTTGTGCACATTGATGTGTCAGAGTGTGACCTTCTCCTTTCCGGATGTGGTCCACACTCAGCCACCTCAGTCTTGTGGCCTGCACAATGTCATGGTGATTGTACTCCAGCCATTCCGCTTGTCATGTAGTGTCACTTGCATTGTCAGTGTGGCTCACAGATACGCATCTTGGCTGTGTTTTGCATGGGTGCATGTGTGTGTTGTGGAATTGGTGATGTGTGGGGTGGGACTCCTTAGGGCACAGGGTGGACGGGGACCTACTTGATGTTAGTCTGTGTGCTGTAGTGTGCCACGGGGATCAGGGACATGACCCAGGGCCATTGTGGGTGTGCGGTGTGTTACACGTCGTTGTTCATGTGTGCCAGTGTGCCCGTCACCCCCCAGCCCTTGTTCGTGACTCACCTTGTTGATGTTGTGTCAAGTCATGTCGAGCAGTGTCCGGACTCCCAACTCCTTGCACCGTCTCCACACTGATGACTGTGGCCTCCATTTGCTCCAGCTCCTCCTGTGGCGCAGGACTCCCACTTCCATTCGCCGTTGCTGGCTTCCTGTTGGCAGCGGGTTTCTGCTTGGTTTTGCTTTTCACATCATGCCAGCGCTTCTTGGACTCCTCGACACTCCGACTGCATTCACAATGCAATGCCATTTTTCCATCTGTGTTGCCAATGACAGGATGGAGATGACGGACAGTTTTTGTTGGTGTTCTGTCACCTCCATGACGGCGACCCGGTTGTCATGCGGACTGAACCGCGTCTTCCTCTTCTCCTTGGCCTTGCCTGACCCCGAGGTTCCTTGCTGGTGGTCTGTGGGGTTTGTGGGGTGTCTCGTTGACTTGGGCACTCTGTTCGGGTGCATCCGTGTTGCTACGCGGTTTATTTTCTTTTTTTGGAGTGTTTTTCTTGTTATGCTTTTACAGTGCATTTTTCCGCATGAAGCGTGGGAATTGCTGGTCTTTCGCTGGTTATCACTGATTTTCGTATCATGATTGGCCTCATCGCAACTTTTTTCGCGTTCTTGTTTCGCATTTTTGCAGTGTCGCGTTGAGTTTAAGGCTGTCAATTGACGCGTTATCGTGGGACTATCGCATGGTGCCACCGGGTTGAGAATACTACGTTAACACTGCGTTGTTTTCCCACGATAAACTGCGATATGCAAAGTTGCGTTAGGCTAAATTTGCGAGGATTATCACACGTTCTTGAGAATATGCTCCTATGTTCTTGGCGGTGGTGAACAGATCTAACCAATGCTCTCCTCACCACTGAAAAAGACCTTGCACCACTTCTGGGTGGAGACACCATTTGTGAATCGCTAGGTATCTTTGGCTGAGTTTGGCCACTCTGGCGTTCAGAGAGCCTGTCAGATGTTGAACCACAAGGGAAATGCCCTGACATTCCAGCCATGTCTAGAGACACAAAGTCTCCTGAAAAAGGGTCCATGACCCCACACCACCCACTTTGTTGCAGTACCACATGGCTGTGGTGTTGTCCATGAATACTTGCACTAATCTTCCCTTGATGGGGGTAGAAAGGTTTTCAATGCCATTCGATTCGCTCGGTGCTCCAGCAGATTGATGTGGAGTCCAGATTCCGCCAGAGACCAGAGTCCTCTGATATATATCTCTCCCAGATAGCCGCCCCATCCCAGGAGTGATGCATCTGTCAGGACTGTCAGATCTGATATTTTGCAGTTCCTTTCAAGATCTTGATGTTGTTGGAGAGATTCCCCTGATGTTGTACCCACTGGAATTTCATGTCCCACTGCAAAGCCCACATATGCCGGCGGGCATGTGTCACCAGCAGTATATAGGAGGCCAGGAGGCCCAGCAGCCACTGAGTCAGTCTCACCAAAATCCAGGCAATAGGCTAAAACATTGGAATCATAGCCTGAATATCCTGGACTTTTTCTCCAGGGCGCTAAGTCCGAAACTGCATCGTATGCGCCGATGAAAGGGAGTGTCTGAGAGGGAGTCAGGTGTGACTTTGGCACATTGATAATGAACTCCAGCTCATGCATGAGGTCCGCTGTATTCTGGTGGTGAGAGACAACAGCCTGGGGAAAGTCCACCTTCAACAGCCAGTCATCGAGATAAGGGAAGACTGGCACCCCTGAACTCTGTAGATGAGCTGCAACCACCAACATCACCTTGGTTAACACTGAGGGGTACTGGTGAGTCCAAAAGGGAGTGCGGTGAACTGAAAATACTTGTGGCCCACCGTGAACCACAGGTAACGTCTGTGGGCAGGCAGTACGGCTATATGAAAGTATGCATCCTGAAAGTCCAATGCTACTATCCAGTCTACCAAGTTGAGGGCAGACAGGACCTAAGCTAGAGTGAGCATTTTGAGTTTCTCCTTCTTGAGGAAGAAATTAAAAGGGCACAGGTCTAGGATAGGATGAAGGTCTCTGTCCTTTATGGGCACCAGAAAGTAGTTGGAATAACAACCATGACCTACTTCTGGTGTCCGCACCCTCTTTATGGCTTTTCAGACGATCTGCAAAACCCACCTGTCTGATGTTATGGACTGTCAATGGGACAGGTGATGGCAAATCCTGCAACCCACTGGGTGCCCTTGATGTTAAGAGGAAACACAACAAGATGATAGTTGAAGTGCTGAAACTTTTCAAACAATCACCCCCAGCCAAGAGATGTGGGTTAAATCCATCTTTTTTTTGCTCACCATGCTATCCCAGTTTGGACCCAGTCATATGTAAATCAGTCTTGACCCTGCTTACCATGGGAACAGTCAAGCCCAAACTGCCAGGCCAGGTCCTCCGGGGAACAGAAACAAGCATCCTGGGACCAGTTTCGAGGTATCACCCCATATCAGTTAGGCTAGCTTAAATCCAGTGGCACAGCCAAAATGTGGTGGCATGGTGAGCAAAAATACGATTGATTTAACCCAGATCTGTGACTGGGATGAATTATTTGTTCAGCATTCTGTCCATCATCTGTTCTTATTGCAAATTATGGTAAGAGGGCAGATTTGAAAGGTTTGGAGGCTGAGAATGCTGGGGGGGATGTGGGGTAGTGGACTGACAAGACTGCTGGCTGCCTGGCCCATGGGGCTTGTAGGTACCGCGTCCTCAGCCACAAAGAGACTGTTAAGCATTTGTGCCACAGTGGCTGGGTGAGTACAGACGTGGCTGACAGCCCATTATGTGGCTACGAAAGGAGCGAAAGGCGGATTGGGGGTGATGAGGGGCCATGGAAAGGCACAAGAACCTGCCCATAGCTCTGCTGTCCTTAAAGCACTCCAGCGCTTAATCCGCTTTGTCACCGAAGAGATGAGAGTTTGGGGACCTCGATCATCACGGCGTAGCACGTTGAGATGCCAGGAGCTTGAGGGATCACTCCCTCAATGCATTAGGGTTCATGGATTGGCAACTGGCGCAGAGCCTTCAGGTCATGATTGTGCTCAAGGCACCAGAGGCATACAATGTGCGGGTCTGTCACCAACATCAATTGGTGATAGGTGCCGCAGGGCTTTAAGCCAGCCTTTCTTGATAACATCCTGCCACACCAGGAGGAAAAACCTCTAAAATACTTGATTTTCCTATGAGTCTTAGCCCACTGGGGCAGAATTGTGATGTTCTAATATCTCTATGATATGAGGTACAAGTAGAAACCTGCAAATATGCAATATTTTATGGCTATAAGAATAGCCTTTTTTGCAAGGAGAAAAGTGATATGCAAATCCTATGCGTTCAACCCTCATTTTTGTCATCATTGCAATTAATAATGTCTTGATGTACATACTGCTCAACCCCACAATATTGTTGGAGCATGTGTTAGAAATGCTCAACCAGATGTGTGAAGAAACACTTCATTAGTTTAAAGCATGAACTACAATGTTATATGAAGGCCGATGCATGCAACTTCAAGGAAAAAGTCACATGCAGTCCTACTTTTAATGTTGGTGGTAGGAATCACAAGTATTTACGAACTGATTGTGCAAAAGCAACTTACCCGTGATCAAGGAGTTACATGCTCCGAAATGTGTTGAGCATTTTTGCTGCTTTAAGTAAACTAATCACCCTGAAAGGAATTGAGCTGCGGACCATCTCTTCTTTTGCATTACTTCCGTATCGGAGTAGGGGAGGGTTGGAGTGATTAAGGGTTGGGTACCCCACCGCGGGCTCCCTGTCACAAGATACGGTGGATCCAGCGGCTCACCGGGTAATGTATATATATATATATTCACTGAAAAAACCATAGGTTTCAAGGGCGTTATAGTTAGCTGGACTTTTCACTGGTACAAAACCATTGAAATTCCCCCGTTAGAGTTAGTTCAGCTAACTATAACTCGCGCGCCCGCAATGCACTGCTGATGACGTCACATATTACATCACTCATGACATGGTCAGTGACATCACTCATGACATCACTGATGACATCTCAAATGACATCACTGATGACATCACTGATGACATCATCCAGTGAATGTGTGTTTTTCGGAAAATTACATATATTTTATATATGTACATCTCAAGGTCGATGGAAGAATAAATGGGTATATAATTGTCTAAATGGATGATTTGTTTTTTTTAAATTGATTGTATAACTGACTGATTAAGTGTATCTTAGAGAATACATGGCTTAGTGAGTAATGTTTAAATATGTAAATATCTGTATCAGTCTCTCACTTTGTGTATAAGTGGCTGCATGGGTTGGTGAGTAGCTACATGAGTGTCTATATAGGTTATTAGTTGGTCTTTTGAGTATCGGTATGAGTGTCTGAGTGTCTGTATGGTTCGGTGGGGGGTATTACGTAGTGCATAGGTGCATAAATGAGTGACTCACTGTTTGTATGTGTTGAAGACAGCATGTGTGGCGGACTGTATGGGTGGATGAGTGTGTGCATGGGTGTGTTAGTGAGTGAATGACTGTCTCAATAGTGTCTTTATGAGTAACTACATATGTTTTAAACTAGTATATGTGACTATTGGTGTATATAAGTGAGTATATGTGAGAGTGAGAGATTGAAAGAGTTCCTGTATGAATAAGTATGTGTTTCTATAAGTGATTGTTTAAAAGAGTAAGTATGTGTAAGTTTCTGTAGAAGTGTGGTGGTGTGTGTATAACTGTATATGCAAGTAAATGGATGTTTGATTCTTTATTAGCTTGAGTGACTATGTGTGTGAGTAACTCTATGGATGAGTGGCGTTGTGTAACAGGATGTATAGGTGTATGAGTACATATGATGAGTGAGTACATGTATGAGTGTCTGTATAGGACTGTTGGTGAATGAGTGGATGTGGATGTGGATCTTAGAATTACTGAATAGGTTGTTGTAACTGATATTGGTATGTCCATTGTTTTGAAAATGTTAGTTTCTATTTTTGAATGTGTATCAAAGGTATATTAGGGGGAGAGGAGGTCTGCCACTGTATCACAAGGATGATGTCATCAGTGATGTCATTTGAGATGTCATCAGTGATGTCATGAGTGATGTCACTGACCATGTCATGAGTGATGTAATATGTGACGTCATCAGCAGTGCATTGCGGGCGCGCGAGTTATAGTTAGCTGAACTAACTATAACGGGGGAATTTCAATGGTTTTTTACGAGTGAAAAGTCCAGCTAACTATAACGCCCCTGAAACCTATGGTTTTTTCAGTGAATTAAGGTTTTTTAAATGCTAATTCCCAACTATACCATGCCTGAAACCTATGGTGTTTTTAGTGAATTTTGAAGGTTTTTTAAATGCTAATTACTAACTATGCCTACAGAGATAGGACATGTGAAGAAAGAAGAACAAGCATTGGCATAGCCAATAGGTCTCGCCTTTGGGACCTTATAAGTGTTTAGCTACGCAACAGTTGATGTTGTTCCACCAAGGATATTGTGTTACATAACTAAATACTGTGAAGGTCCCAAAAGCTAGACCTTTTGGCTATGCCAATGCTTGTTGGATTTTGGTATAAGACCGAATTTACAGTGTCTCATTGTCACCTCTATAAACATTCCAGTGACTCGCAGAAGAGAGGTCACTCCCACGCTCCAGTATTCTATTAACACTGTACAATTCCACACCACGTGAAAATATTTACCCCAATGGTTCTGCATTTTGATGCGCTATCCGGGTATGTCTTATATAGTCGAAAGGGCATGAGGTAGTGAAAGTGAGACAGATTAAACATTACATTACTTAAAATAAGCTGTACTACAGTGCATGTTTTTCCCATTCCTTATCCAATTAGATCTTTGTCCCATAGCTGTCTCACTTTGTGGAGAGGAGACTTTGAATCTACTTTCAATGCCATTTACAGGTCAGATATTAATCCGCGACCCTGGCCTACTCTCAGTATCTCAGCTGTTATTTAAAGTTAATATGCAAAATAAATAAAATTAAAAAACACACTTTGAACCAGCTTTGTCACTGAAGAGATAGGAACTTGACACATGTTGAGGGCTTTTTCTGATAACATGTGTATGTTGCATATAAATTGGGCATAACTGTATGATAAACATGACCGCACAAATCCTTTAGAGTGTGTCTGTGAAAGGCTAAGGGCCTAGAAAGCTATATTTTGAATTATGATAATAACTAAGAGGGTGTACGAGATTGCTGTAATATTTCATAAATTGGCTGACATCAGTCGCACTAACACAAATAACAGGAACGCAATAAAGAAGAAAACTGCTGTATTGTTCGGAAAGCTTTGAATAGGGCTCAACATTGCAAGGTCATAGAAGGAAGCATGTTTTGATACCGTTGCTTGCCTCTCGGATGTGTCTTTAACTGATGCATTTTGCACACGGCGATGTGGATGCAGCAAGCTGCACAGTGAACATCCGCCCAGCAAAGCCCCTCTGCATAGACATTCACTAGGGATAAACTATAAAGGGAGATAAGAATTTCGGAGGGACAGAAATGAAGGGGCATATCTCTGCTTTTTTGGCTTTAAATGCCAAAAAAGGAGAGATAAAACTAGCGCCCTATCAACAACAGGGTGCTAACATGCAAATTTGCATGTTAGCACCCTTTTATTCTACGCATCCCCTTGCATCTCTAATGAGATGCAAAGGGGGCGTTCCAGAGTAAAATAACATTTCTCCTATTATCAAGAATGTCGCTAACCCTGTTAGAGACAAAAAAAGCAGCGCTAACCGCGGTTAACGCTGCTTTTTTACGTCTGGTATTTTTCATACTTAGCCATGATATCCTATGGAAGGAGGATATCATGGCTAAGTTTGCCTGTCCCTATCAACAAGGTAACGTGAGATTATCGCTGGGTTTCCAGCGATAATCTCACGTTAGCCTGTTAGCGTGAGGATTTTTATCGCTATTGAGATAAGCGTTGCTAATAGCACGCTATCTCAGTGATAAAAATTCACGCTAGCCGGCGATAATTATCCTAGCGCTAAGTGCGCTTAGAGATAATTATAGCCGGTTGTTGTTGATATGCCCCGAAGATTGGTTGTTTGGGGAGAATGCCGAATAGCCAATATACGACGGCAATCCAGAAAGCTTCCTCGAGGTATGCCGAGATACTACACTGCTCAACACGAGGTAGTGAGGGAAGGGGCTAATTATTCCGTCAATACCGAAACGAGGAGGCTAATAACAAGATAGTTATAAAGTTAGATAGAGGTTAACCTGATTATTACAGATAAGTAGGGCTGTTCTGCAGAAGATGCTTTGGGTTTGTATGGCTGCTGAGACAACAGTACTAGTTCCCATCATTTAGATACTCATTTGTGTGCTGATTATATATCATTAATAATCAGTCATTATAAACGCCAGTTGCTGTGCGTCTGCGGATTTCTAGCATCAGGGTGAGGCCCGCGCAGCTACAAATAAACCCAGTAGATAGAAGCATCTCTACCTGGGTTGTCTGACTCATTACACTGGCTCTGGAGTGAGACACCTGCCTGTTCTCCTTTTCTCCAGAGTAGGGGAGGCAATTACCAAGCATCCCTTGGGGCTAAGGAAATCTAGCCAGGTTTGGCCCTTGCTTTTGTGTTTCACCACAAACTATGTTTTGGTGGACATGAACGTAGTACACAGGCTCTGTGCATTCACTCAGAGTGAAGGGAGACAATGGGCAAAGTGACATGACCCATTGCCCCCTGCTGTATTCTATGGTGGGCGGGCAAAGTGTGATCGACGATTAGACTAGTGCATGAATCCTCTGGTCAAAAGCCCTTTCAAGTAAATGTAAGTGCATTTATATAGTTGGTGTATTATGAATGCATTTTTGGGAGGAATAAAAACAATAGCCTGGTGTGACAGCTAACGCAGTTTGAAAGGCCAGGCTTAAAAAGGGCTCAGCTCTTAAAAGAAATTCCTCAACACTGAGGGTTTAGTGCTCACATCAAAACTTTCCAGTTCAACTCTATGCTAGACAATCAGTCAGTGTTGTACAAAATAACGTCTTTTGAGACTTAATGCCGTATTTTAGCGCTCTTTCACTCCGTGTCAGAGAATTCTACATCACAACCTCCACAAAGTTGTGGTAACACACATGTATGGACCGCTAGATAGCTCAGTGACCTCAGTGCTCGCCTCTGACACCTACTGTGGCCTGCAAGACAGGAGTTCAAACCCCGGCGGATTTAGTGTCCCGTCTGTTAGAGCTCGTTAAATTGAGTGCCATTACAATGGAGTGCAATATTGCGATATGAAGCGCTTTACGAAATAAATGCTTATTTATTATGTGCTTGTGCTGTCAGTGATTAACGTTCCCAAAGGTTTCGTGTAATTCACATGAAAAACACCCAGTGAATCGAGAGCCTGTGACAGAGGTCAGAAACGTAGCCCATGGTGTGTGCTGCAAGGGAAACATGCATTGGCCACGAAAGTCATCGCGATCACGATCGCTGTGAAAGCGAAAGTGATCGCGATGACGCGCTAGTGCTGCTGGCTGGCCTAGCGCATGGCGGCGACGTAAACCCATTTGGCTGCTTTGCGCGCGTGCACGCCTCGTGCACTGTAGCTCCATGCCAGCGGTAGCACTTTGAAAAGTCCCTTACAAAATTACTCTCCGAGCCAGCGCATGCGCTGGGCTCAGCGAGACCTAAAAAACGCACAGAAAGAAAAAAAAGAAATGCAGAAAGAAGCAACAGAAGTCCTCAAACACGAAGAAAAGTGCAGGAAGAAGGATAACGTGCAGAAAGAACAAACAGAAGAGCAGAAAGAAGCCTTGTTGCAAAATCATCCTGTACCCTCAACTTTTTCAGACGGATACTGGTGGTAACTGAGTCTGACTAACCAGTCCTAGAGCCAGTGCAATGTTAAAAGACACTCAGAATACAGTGAAAACACCTACATACACTAGGGAACACTATGCGTTGGGGTCCCCCTGTGATCAGCATGACCTCCTCTGTAAACCCCTAGTATATAATAGGGCAGTGGATTAAAACTACCTCTTAAAACTCGCCACAGGGCGTGTTTGCACACGTCACCTCAGGCCCCATCCCCTCACTTCCCCACTGTGTAAACACGCCCTGTTGCCGTTTTAAGTTGGGAGATTAAGTCCCCTTGAATCCTGAGGGTCCCTAGGGTCCAACTAGACCACTAGGTACCTCCAGTAAGCGCCACAGAGCTGCGTTGCAGAGAGATGTAAAAAGGGGCACGGCCTAGACCACCTCTCTGCAACGCAGCGCAGTGCCGCTTACTGGAAGCACCTGGTGGGCTAGTTGGCCCCCAGGGTCCCTCAGGAGTGAAGGGGAATTATTTCCCCAACTTAAAACGCGCCACAGGGCTTGTTTGCACATGTTAACTCAGGCCCCGTCCCCTCCCTTCTCCACTGTGTAAACACGCCCTGTGGCTGTTTTTAGTTGGGAGACTAAGTTCATTTGAATCCTGAGGGTCCCTAGGGTGCAGCTAGCCCACTAGGTACCTCCAGTAAGCGCCACAGAGCTGCTTTGCAGAGAGGTGTAAAAAGTGGCACGGCCTGGACCACCTTTCTGCAACGCAGCTCAGTGGCGCTTACTGGAAGCACCTGGTGGGCTAGTTAGCCCCCAGGGGCCCTCAGGATTGAAGGGGAATTATTTCCCCAACTTACAATGCGCCATAGGGTGTGTTTGCACACGTCACCTCAGGCCCCGTCCCCTCCCTTCCCCACTGTTTAAACACGCCCTGTGGCCGTTTTTTAAGTTGGGAGATTAAGTCCCCTTGAATCGTGAGGATCCCTAGTGGCAAAATAGCCCACTAGGTACATCCAGTAAGCGCCATTGCAGAGAGGTGTAAAAAGGGGCACGGCCTGCACCACCTCTCTGCAACGCAGAGCAGTGGCGCTTACTGGAAGCACCTGGTGGGCTAGTTGGCCCCCAGGGTCCCTCAGGATTGAAAGGGAATTATTTCCCCAACTTAAAACGCGCCACAGGGCGTGTTTGCACGCGTCACCTCAGGCCCCATCCCCTCCCTTTACCACTGTGTAAATGTGCCCTGTGGCCGTTCTAAGTTGAGAGAGTAAGTCCCCTTGAATCCTAAGGGTCCCTAGGGTCAAACTAGCCCACTAGGTACCTCCAGTAAGCGCCACAGAGCTGCGTTGCATAGAGGTGTAAAAAGGGGCGTGGCCTCAGAACACCTGTCTGCAACGCAGCTCCCTGGCGCATACTGGAGATACCTGTTGGGCTAGTTGGCCCTCAGGGACCCTCAGTATTGAATGGGAATTAATTCCCCAACTTACAACTGGCCAGGGGGCGCATTTGCAGAGTGCTGCAAGGAGGGGTCGTGGCCTCTGGCGCGATGCCGGTCTTTTATTTATTTTATTTTTTTTAAGAAGGAGGGCTGTGTGGCCCCCCTTCTTTTTCTAATTTACTGGCCCTGGGGACCCCATCCCCCAGGGCATGCACCCTAATTTCTTTTGTTGAAAAAAATTAATTTGGCCCTCTGAAGGCTTTATTCGGCCCCGGGGACCCCAACCCCCGGGTCATGACCTTTTTTAAAAAAAATTCTTTAGGAGGAGGCTGCGTTGCCCCCCTCCTCAGGCCACTTATGGCCCCGGGGACCCCATCCCCCGGGGCCGGCCTTTGTTTTTTATTATTTTAAAAAAATATATATTTATAGAAACACCTAGGACATGCTGGACAAACCGTATGTACCTATCACCATGACGATTTGCGTGATATTCATTAAAAGGCGACTATGCATAGAATGAATCCACATGGAATCTATTTACACCGCTAGTGAAGCTCTGACGTGTCTGACGCCCTACCGTGCCTAATCTCGGCACCCCCGCCAGTGGGTACTCTCCAAGTAGACACCCTTGTCGTTTATTTATACAAACATGGGTAGCTATTGACAGGCACATTTAATATACACGCACACCAAGCCATTCAAAGGGGAATCGACATAAATTCGACCAAACTATGCAAGAAATCCCCCTCACGGTTAATACAACACACATCCACCGCCGGATGAGTAATACTTTTTACTTTACTCTCTGGAAAGGAGACGAACCTCACTTGAGAGTCACAGCGTGCTCCTGGCTGAGCCCAATGCTATGTTACACCCACCAGTGCCCGCCGAGTGCCTCACACCTCTGTGTTGTATTCCACCAGCTAGTGCGTATGCTATGACACTCTCTAGCCCATGTGCACTGTAACACCACCCCGTGAATATGTCATGCCACACTTGCCTTCGCACGGGTTATATTGCCCCATCTAACGTGCCTTCCTCGATGCCTATGTTATAACGCACAGCGCTATGCCATACATATTACAATCTGGGATCCATATCTTTGTCACAGTGAATATGCAACGTTACACTCCCCAGCACATATTTTATATTACAACTTTAGAGACTAGTTAGGTTACACAACACTGCCCTGTGCATATTACACTCCAAGGCGCATATCGCAGAGCACGCGCTAGTGCCTGTGCTATCTCGCGCTCTCCAATGAATCTGTCATTGCGCTCAATGTATTGCATATTATATTTCACGCCCGGGTTCATCTTATATCACACTTTTTGGTGCATAGTTTATACCATATACTATTTCTAGTTTTCATTTTCAATCGTGCTCTCAGGACTATGTTCTATATAACACTGCGTCCACCTACCCTTTTCACGGGCATTACATTTTGCGATGGCGGGTGGAGGGTCAGGGGGTGTTTCTGCCAAGTGAGCCCGGAGTCACAGTCACAAACGTCCTCTTCTTCCTGAATAAAAGTGAGATTATGCTGCATACTTGTTCATATTTTAAGTAGTTTGCACAGACACACATTTTAAAAACAATAAAGTTCCTAATACCCACCTTCTCTGAACAGTTAGCTTGCTGCCCCATCCACCTCCTCCCTATCCTCTGTTGTCTGAATCCATGGACTAGCCTCCTCCCTCCTGCCATGTATGGTCTGATGTGCTGCTGCTGGAGCGGGTTATGCAAAATTTTTGTATATCCATCCCATTTTGCATGTCGTTTTATTAATTAGATTAATTAATTAATCATAATCGTACTAATGGTTTGGAGTGATGTGGAAATAACTAATCAACCTTATTAATGACCGAAATACACGTGGGATTTGCATCTGCATGGCCTAATTAATGACGTGAACTAAATTTCGTACGCATATTAATGATAGATAATTAGAACATTGCATGATATATGTCGCTTTGATGATGAAATTGTAATTCATGCTTTATTTAGTAAGTATAAACCGCATTGAGTGTTGCTTTTGGCTAGATAAATACACACACATATGGGTATTAGCGAGGGAATAACATTTAATTAGTCATTTCTATGTATTAATTACGTTTTTGTGTTTCTTTGCTTAAGTTGACTATTCTGGTGTTGGAAAACCACTCCCACACTAGAAGGGGTGGTGGTGGTCTTCCGGACACACTGTGGTAGCTTGGCTCGAGTGGTCAGGAATCAGGCTCCGTGCTAAGCATACAACATACCCAAACAATAACCATGCGTGCATCCGTTCCAAAAACGACTCTACACCGTAAAAATTATGAAAATATCTTTCTTTATCTGCTTTTTCTCTCAGTTGCTGATTGGGAAAATAAATAAGTCAATCACAATATACAAATCTTAAATAGTGCCGGTCAAATAAATACTGTCTGAAGATTCAATAAATAGGGATGATCATAAATACAAGGGACATAAATATAAGTGCAGGTAATACAGGCAATTAAATATTCTGAGGCAATAAATACTGTACCAACAAATATTGTGCACCAACAAGTCCTGTGGACCAATAAATATAGTGAAGCAATAAATAGGTTAAACACAATAAATACAGTGCCCCCAATAAATAATTAAAAGTATACAGCAACACTCATGTAATCAGATCACTTTTCAATTCCTAAGGGCTGATTTGGCCCAGGCACAGCTTGTAGGGTTGTGGAAGGCTTGAGGGGGTCTACTCCCTGGCTGGGTCAAGGCTGAGGCCTAAACTGAGGTAGATAAAGGGGGGGAATACCAGAGACCTGGCTCTCTCTCTCCACACAACTTCTCTAGGTTAGTCCCAATTCACCCCTGGCACAGTCAGGTTGGTTCCAGCACCTCCCTAGCCCCTTAGAGCAGTCTCTCAGGTCTCCACAGGGCCTTAGGCGCCCTCTACTCCACTTACTGCCCTTTTTCTGATGTTCCGACGCCGCTGGAGTCGTGTCGATGCCGTGAGGCGGTTCCGGTTCGGTCTAGACGGCCTCGGCACAATGTCAGTTCTAGACGACGCCGGTAGGCGGTTCCGGTCCGATGTCGGCGGCCTCGGTTCGATCTCGACCTCCGATTCGACGGCGTCGGGCAGTCTCTACTCGATGTCGACGTCGGGCGGCTCCGGTCCGATGGCGCTCTCGGCTTCGATGACGTCGGCCGGCCTGGCCTGGATGTCGACTTCCGGCGACTCCGGGGTGCGATCCTCACCCCCGACCTCCGGTGCTCCTCCTCTCAGGTTCCGGGCGACTCCGGAGTGCGATCCTCACTCCCGACCTCCGGTACACTTCACCTCGGTCTCCGACGACTCCGGAGGGCGGACTTCACTCCTCCGATGACGCCGCTCACTCGACCTCGGTTAACTTCCTCCTCGACCTTTGGTATTCCTCACGACCTCCGTCGGCGCCCTCTCACGACCTCAGGCGGCTCCGGGTACGACGTCTGCTTCTTCAGTCAGCGCCGCTTCTCCACCTCGGGCTCCAGGTCTCAGGCTACTCGACGCCGGACTCCAGGGAAACCAGTTTCCAGGTCAGGATCTTGCTGCTTTCTGCTTCTAAGGCCTGTTCCTGCTGTCCAGGTCCTTAGGATGAGTTTTTCTGGCTTCTTCCCACACAGGGCTACAGGCTGGGATCCATCAGTAGGGACTAGTATCAAGGGTGGGTTTATGGACCCCACTCCAGGCACAAGTTTCCACCCCTGCTGCTTCACTCCTTCCTCCTTCACTGTTGTGCTGCTCTCTCTTCACCAGTCAGGTGCCAACTGCCAGCTCCAACTGCCAACTCTCTCTCTTAGCTTCCCAACATTCTAAACCGCCTCCAACTGTCACAGGGTTCTGGAATGTTCTGGAAGGTGCTGGTAGGTTCCAGTGGATGCTGGTGATGTCACAGGTGGCCACCATTTTGTGCTCCAGGCCCTCAGACAGAAGTTTCAGGGGTAGCTAAAATGGCTCCCTGAATCTGCAGCAACACGAAAAAGTCTGGTGGTTCCCAAAAAGGAAAAATTCAAACAGGGTTTGAGGCAAAAGTGGGACAAAATAAATAATGATGAGGAGGGACCACCCAAAGGGCTGACAGGTCTAACATCTGGCCTATCAAATGATGGCTGCTTTTGGTGCCTAACCCAACTGCCGACGCTGAACCAGGCTTGGGTGAAGTGCGCCTGCGCTAAAAGATGAGCAACAATGGCCCTGTCTTGACCCCAGGCAAGCTGTACTTATCAAGGCCACTGGGAAAGGTGCCAGCGCTACAGACAAAAGGCTTTATTAAAGAACCGGAACCAGCAAGTATGCTGACAACATGGACTAAACCTTATGGGAACGGAGAGGTTGACCCCTGATCAGCCAATCAGAACAGTTTAAAACTCAATATTGTTACATTTTGCTATTGAAATTATTATAAAACCCATAGAATAGAGAGGTTGGAGGGTCGCTCCTTCGATTTCCTGATGATATGCTGACGAAGAGGACGGTGACACTGCAGGACAGCTGTTAGCCTGAATCTTTGATGGACTGAATTAATGCCCAAAATCCTGATGAACTTAACCTGCTAAATTGATGGGCATAGATTTGCGAGATTGCCAGATTTGACATAGAGGACGACTTTAGCCAGAATAGGTAAATATGAATGGCAACTTGATCAAATGAATGATTTAATCTGCAATATTAATATAAATTTGGATTTGAACATCTACAGAAATGAGTTGGGTTGTTTATTCATTGAAATGTGTTTATGAAAAGGTTAGAGTATTAGAAATTCACTTAAATCTACAACTAACAGATCCATCCCGGTCATGAGGGGAATACCAAATGTAGAATCTAGGGCCTAATGAGTATAAGAAGGGTTTGTAGGTTTGTTGCTCATTAGGGTAAAGTGGTATCTTCCTCCCTCATTATCCAGCACTTGGAAGGATAATCGCCTCTCGTACGGATTGATGGTGAGTGTGTGTTGGTGTTATGGGCCCCACCAGCGAATGTATGGATAGTGTGCGTGTGTGAGATCTTTTGGTCCGCAACGGTAGGGAGGGATTTTGCACTCCGCGCTGGAGCACTGCCACTGCCCTCCATTTAGCATGATGTACCAGTCCACTCCTCCTGCCCTCCATTGCCCAATTCTATGGCCCATCATTGACCTCCTGATTAGCCTCTGTGCTTAGCTTGCTGCCCCTATTCTCCTTCCCCCTGCCCTCCGATGTCTTTGTGCATGCCCCTGCTCCATCCTTTTTGCCCACCATGTTCCATGGACCTGCCACTCCTATCTACTCTGAGTGTTCTGTTGAGCTGCCACTCCCCTCCCACCTGCCTAGAATTGTCAGATGACTGTAACCTGTCCCTGCCACCTCCACCCTGCCTGTCCACATGCCATGCCCCTATCCCCTTCCTCCTGTCCTCCATGGTCCATTTTACTGCCACACCCTTCTGCCCTCTCTGGTCTGTTGTGCTGCAACTGCTCCTCCTGCCTGCCCGCGCGGTCTGTTTTGAGGCCCCTTCCCCTGAACTCTCTTGTCTGTGCCCAGGTCCTGACCCTCCCTTCTATCCTCCATGGTCCTTTGTGCATGCTCCTGCACCCTCCTTCTTGCCCATCATAGCCATTGTGCTGCCACTAACCCTCCCGCTTGCCATGCATGGTCTTCTGTGCTGCCATGGCCCCTCCCACCTTCCCTGTGTGTTCAGCTAGCTGCCCCTGACCCCCTCCCACCTTCCCTCCATGGTCGGTGTGTATGCCATCATAGTCTCACTGTTGCTATCCATGGTGTGTTTTGTTTCTAGTGCCCAACCTGCCTGACCTCCATGGTCATATTGCTGCTCCTGCCTTGCCCCCTTGCCCCCAGCCCTCTGTTTCCATGTGCAGACCCCTATTCCCTCCCTCCTGGCTTGTCTGTTCCATTGTAATGCCCCTGATCCGTCCCTCCTGCCCTTTATGGTCTGTTATGCTGCAGCTTTCTCTCCTGTCTGCCCATTATGGTCAGCTAGCTACCATTGCCTCTTTGCCCTCTGTTCTCTGTTGTCCATGTGCATGGTCCTGTCCCCTCCCTATTGCTTTCTATGGATTGTTGTGCTGCACTCCTGTCCCGCATGCGCTGTGTGGTGTATTGTGCTGCTGCAAACCCTGATGCCTGCCCTGTAGGGTCAGTTTGGTGCACCTCTCCATGTCCCTCCTGTCCTCTGTTATCTGAGTCCATGTCCCTACCCCAATTCCTCCTGCCTACCATGATCCAATGTACCATACTTGGGATCATTTTGAACTTGGTAAGAGGGAGATTTTGAAAAATAACTGGGGTATTGAATTTCCCCTTTGAGTTACATTGAAAAAGAGGAGATTGTAGACAGGAGAGAGATCAAATAAAGCCCATTTGAGCTTAAAAACATTGGACGTTTCCTGGCTGAAACGGGTCTGTTGGCATGTATGGTTGTACTACCACTGCCTCTTGCTTCTGCCCACAATGGTGTATTATATTGCCACAGCCTCTCTTGCCAGTCCTGTATTGTTGGTTTGTTGCCCCTGCCCCCCTTTCCACTGCCCTCCATAGTCTGTTGTGCTGCCACTGCCCTTCCTGCCTGCCCAGTGTGGTCAAATTGTTGCATCTGCACTCTCCTAGCTGCCTTCAATTTCCAGAGTCCGTGCCCCTGGCCTCTGCCTCTCAACATTATCCCAATGAACAACTAGATTGCTAACATTCTATATTTATTACAAAAGTGTGGAACGCCTGACGTCATCTTGATGTAATCAAAACTGTAATACCTAGAGTATTTCCTTTAGAAATTACATATATGAGAGGGTCTTATTTGCATCAAAATTATGGTTAGTGCTCTAAAAAACTAAAATGAGGACATATTTTCTGAGTTTTCAAATAGCGACAAAGAACTTTTACATTATTTGTATTCTTTATGTTTTTTTATCCAGTTGACCACTTGATTAAATGTTGCACCTAGGGGAGAGGATGTGGTGTTACTTCCAGAGCTGCAGACTTTGCAACTGGGGAACCAGGTTGGAGTTTCTGCTTCAGCTCAACATTCTGTGATTCTGGTCAAATCACTTAATCTCCCCATGTCTACAACCAAAATGAATTTGGTCTTGTGTGATGTAACCAATGCTCATGTAAAGCACTCCAATACCTGACAAGTCTGCACTATATAAAACTGCAAATACTCAAAAAATAAGTGTTTTGCACACTTCTGTCATTGGGCCACATGTGGGCTACATCTGGGTGATATTTGTGCTGCATTTGGGCTCTTTTGTCTCTGGTGGCCATCTTGGGAGATTTATTTGTTATGAAGTTTCCTAACTTCCTCTTTTACTGCAGTCTCCTCAGTAGGAAATACTTTCAGTTTTTTACTTTGATTCCATCAAGAAGGCATTCAGATGTGTCACACATTTGCCATAAATTCAGAATGTTAGCACTCTAGTTGCTTATTAGATCACTGTAGTAAAGCTACTGCTCACCAGGGAAGTCTGCTGCTAGTATTGAAAGTGCATGTTTCAGTCTGCATGTCAGAATTTTTTAATGAAATAGAAGAGGATTTGAGAAGTCACTCAAAATGTGCCCTACTTTTTCTTTCTGCAGCACTAATCATACTTTCTATGGCAAAATGAACCCCCTCATTTTGTTCCTTTTTAAATTAAATGTTTTAAGAGTTACCACTTTATGCCAACCAAGATGGCTTCAGGTGTGCTATACGTTTGTCATAAGTAGGACTGTTAGCGCTCTAGTTGTTCTTTAGAACACTCTCTGGGAAGCTGCAGTAGAACACAAAGGAATCAACTGACAGTCTCTGCCCTTGTTGGATGTACATGTTTTACTGAGAATGTCAAACTTCATTCTCACATGACTGAGAAAGATAATGTGAATTTACAGAAAATATGCTCTCAGTTTAGCTTATAGATCACCTTCCAAACCTCTGTGGAAAAAGCATGAGAAAATAGTTTTCTCTCAAACATGATTCATGATATCACAGCAGAAGGCTTTTTCACATGGTAAAATCACCTTAGAACACACCACAATTCCTAAAATGAGTATGGTACCAACAACAAATGATTTATAATGTAACTAAAGTCTTAAAACCTTCTATTAACTGCAATGCTTTTTAATGAGGTGCTATCATGTATATTGGTCCCAAGATGGCTGCCAACACTTCTTGGATGAAGTGCTGACAGCCAATCAGATCTCACGATGAGATGTGTGGTTAGGCTCCGCCCAGATATATATGTGATTTTACTTTTGATTTTCTCAGGAAATACTGAACGGATTTACACCATATATGCAAAAGGCACATGCCTGTCCTGAGGACTACCTCTTTGCCAAATTTCAAGTAATTCTGTTCAGCCGTTCGGGCTGTAACTTCGACTAAAGGTCCTATGGGAAAATGCATGGGGAAAACGCGTTTTGGGACCCCCCTTTTTCTCGGCCCCCGCTTGACGAATCACCCCGAGACTTTTAGGGTAGGAGCTGAGCGGAGCGCCCCATTAGTTTCGAAAATTTCACGAAGATAAGTCAACCGGCGCCAAAGTTATTCAAAATAGAATTTTCAGATTTCCTATGGGAACTCAGTCCTAACTATAACTATCTACTGACGACCGCCAGTAGATAATCTACTTGCGACCGCCAGTAGATAATATATAGGCCCAGTAGAAGAACCAGCCCAAACAAGGCAGCCGTACATTTTTATGATATTTGCACTTATTGAAATTTGTGAACTGGCAATTCATGAAAACAAAATTAGAAATTCACGTACTTGATTCCTGTGTTAAGAAGTATCTGTGCTATGCCGCTGTGTCGGAGATCTGGGAAGTTGACGGGCATAAAGAAAAAAAATTGTGACTGGTTCTTCAAAAAAAGCAGTAAATCTGCACCTATAGAAGAACTTCTGGAATAGGTACAAAATTACTACTTTTTGTTAATTCTCAAACATTGACGGCGGTAGGTTTGGAAACCTGGGCCAGTCTCTGGATTTCAAGCATACTACTGGCAATTGAAGTTGATGGGACAAAGGCTTTCAAATAGTCTAACTTGCATTCGCTTGCGGTAGAATTCCAATCCATCATTTTTCACTCACTGTACCACTCTATACAGAGTTTCACCTAATTAAAATCAGTACTGACCATGTGCCTCATGGGAACATTCCATCCTGAAGCCTGGTCGTGTTACCCCGCCACCCTTCGGCCCACTGCTTTTATTGAGTTTTGAAATTTGAGATTCACACCCGCAAACCTTACTGACTAAGCTATGTCCCTGGTTGTCACAACTTCAAGTCATCCAGAATAGGGCAGCCAGGTCGGTTTGTCGACTCCCCTCCCCCCCTCCAGGACAGCTTCTAAACCTTTGCTGAACTTCCTCCACAGGTTCATGGTAGCTCTGTCACCTCTTCTCTCCCAGGTGCAACAAATCACCTGTGGTGTCCCTCAAGGCTCTCCTCTTTCTCCTTTGCTATTCAGTATCAATATTCGCCATTGGATAGTAATTATTAAATCTTTTGGCGGTTCTGTATTTTAGTATAAGGATGACACGCAGATGGTCATTCATCCTGATCACCAATCAACTCGTTCCTTGGTCAATCTATCTTACTGGCTTTTTTCTGTTCAAGTCTGGACATCTCTAAATTGCTTAATGCAAATAAAACCGAACTTCTAGTAGTTGAGAAGAATGCAGATTCATGGCATAACTCCCATCGGCCCTCCAGTCTGGGCAAGACACCGTCACTGCTGACTAACGAAATCACTTTGATCCTCAACTTTCTCTGATGCACCATATAAGGACTGCGGCTCCTCATGTTCCCATCTCAACATCTCAGCTACATGGTCTAGTTGTTACAGCTTGTAGTCATTCTTTCAAGGTTAGATTACTGTAACCTTTATCTTTCTTTCCTGGATGCTTCACTGCTTCAGTTGCAGAGAGTTCAGAATTTTTGGTTAAAAAATAAGGTCATATAATTCATAAAGTGAACTACATGGCTTTTCAGATAAGCAAACATTGTTAAGGCCCTATTCATAAGGTGTTGTATGGATCTGGGAAATCCCTGTTGGCCTCTCATTTTAAGCTGTAGAAACCACTGAAAAATGTACACTCAAACAACCTCCTACTTTTTGTCAGCCCCAGGTTGCAAAATATCTAAGGGTGGATGGTGGTCTCTTTCTGTTCATGGGATTCAGTTGCGGAACTCCCTGCCTGTTGGGATAAGGGCCTTAGCCTCCCAGCTTCAAAACCTTTTTTCTTCTGCAACAGTTTGGTCTTTGTCCAGTCTCTCTCCTTTTTCCAATTTTCTCTTATAGCTTGGTGTGTCTAGCACCTAGATGCCCTTCGAGGGAATGCTTTTTCTATTCCATCCCATCCCTACTTAGGACCAATTGAGTAGAGGTGGACGGCAACTGCGGGCAGCTGAAGACAGGAGGCCATGACCCCTAGCTGAGACCATGTTAGGGGAGGTGGACAGCCACCCTGCTCGAGGGCAGAAGATGGGAGATGCGCATCAACCAAGCTAGTGACCAGTTAAGGAGAGGTCACTGCCAACCCTACTTAAGGCTATTTGATGAGAGGTGGTCAAGAACCCTACTCAAGACCATAATAGGAGGGTGGACAACAACCCTACTCAAGGTCAGCGGATGAGAGGCGCACATCCACCAAGCTAATGAGCACTTGAGGAGAGGTTGTCGCCAACCCTACTCAAGGCTACTTGAGAGAAGGTACGTGCCAACCCTCTTCAAAGCCAGTTATGGGAAGATGGACTGTCTGTATACATTTGTTTCAGTTTCAGTGGCAGCCGCAGGATATGGGTGGGCCCTGTTTGCTTTCGTTTTTTTTTTTCCAAATGATGAGTTTTAGTACAAGTATAATGCTCCTGCTCATCTGCATTCTTGTCACAGTGAACATTCCAGACACGACTTACCATACAGAAAAATGCAGTGACTGGATTTGCATAAGAAAGCATTCACCTCTTCCCCATATGTTATGAGTTCATTCATGTATGTTTGACATGATTGTCATTCATGGACTTTCCCTGGCTCTTGTTTCGGTCTTCAACGCCCTGCCGGGGCCGCCTCTTGCACACACCGGCTCACAGAGGACACTGCCCCCTCGGGACAGGGCAGGAGGCTGAATCCGTCACCGGATGCCCAGGCCAACCCCTGGCAGCCCCACTGCCCTCCTATGATGGGATTTCTGCACAGTCCCATACAATATACGACTACTCTGCGCATGACCAACTACGACATTTTATGCTGTATATGGGCCCGTTGGTAAACACCTGGCATGGATCGTGAACCAGCATCTAAATACATATAAATACGCGTTGTACGCAAAGCACGTCATTGCACTTTGGCCTGTATCCCGATAAAATAAAACAAACAACTGAAGCAATTAATGGATTCATCGGGTCGCTAAACACCCTTTTTAATCTGCTTTGATGGGTCGTCTTTTATTATTGTTTTTATATTCTGCTGTAAGTGTTTTTTATAGTAATATAGCGCTCATTTGTGTGGGAGGACAACCAACTCCATAATACACTCACCAGAAAGAATGGGAGCTTGGGGGGCAGCCGAGCACAGCGAGGTCTGCCCCCCGGGCAGATTGGGAGGGGGGAGCGGGGGGAGTGGCCGAACGGCCATTTTGTAATAATTGGGCTACATTTGGGGATAGCCCAAATGTAGCCCAAATCCAGGGAAATAGCCCAAGGGGTATTTAGGGAGTCTGCGCGCCTGCCCAGCCACCATTTTAGGCTTGGTGACCTGGTGGCTGGGAGCGCTAGCGTAAAAGTTTTTGTTTCCATAGGTGTAGGCCTTTATTTTCGTGGAGAGGGAATAGCGTACCTGAAGTGATGGCAGGCGGCGACTACCGGGTATTGGAGGCCATCCGTTTGTTGAGCGAGGCAGGGAGGATGGATCTCCTGGTCCAGGACGTGAATTGGACGAGGCGCCACGTGAGACGCGCGTCCGCGGGGGTGGCGGCCGCCGTCGCGGCGTGTTCGCCCCCAGGGAGGTTGGGTGACGGAGCGGTGAGTGGCAGGGGCGGCGCGTATGCCAGGAGCGCTGCCCCTGGAACGGCGGTGTCGGCGGGGGAGGGCACGGCGGGAGGGGAGGCGGCGAGTGGGCGTGGAAGAGCGCCTCGGCGGGGGAGAGCGTCGGGTGGCTCCCTGCCGAGGCCTAAATCTTATGTGGGCCGCTCCTCAGGCAGAGGAGCGGCCGTAGTCAAGGTGACGGCGGGAGCACGGGGACGCTCCGGGGTGGGCCGGGCATCCGTTCGGGGAGTGGCGCGGGGAGCGCTGGGGCGGGTGGAGCGGCAGGGGGGGGACGAGGAGCACGGGGAAGAGCCCGGGTTGGGCGTTTTTGCGGCGGAGATATCTCAGGGCAGCGCGGGGAGGAGACGCGCTGCCTCGCTGTCTGGGGACAGAAGGGAGGCGACGGGGGGCGGCGGCCAGGGGCCACGGGAGTGGAAGGGGCGCGGGCCCCAGCGGGGAGACGACCGCGAATGGGCAGGGGGCGTCCAGGGAATCGAAGGGGAGGGGCGGGGGGGGTGCAGTGCGGGCGGATCGGTGCGGGAAGACGGGGTCGAGGGGTTGGCGGTGCCCGGCGGAGGCGGGAGGGGCCAGGCGGAGGGAGTTAATGGAGGGGGGGCAGCAGGGGAGGAATCCCCGGTGCTGTTTGAGTCGGAGGGTAGTGAGAAAGACTGGGACGGCCTGGACATATTTGAGTCTTGGGCGGAGGGTTTGGGGGGGCGTCGGGGGCAGCAGAAGGCGGAGCAGGGACGGGGGGAGCTGCGCCGGGGTGGGGCGGCGCGGGGAGCGGGGGGGTGACAGAGGGTAGGGGGGAGGGGGGTTGGGAGGGGAGCGCGGACGGGGTTGGGGCGAGCGGGCAAGGGGTGGGGGGGTTCGGGGAGTGGGAGTGGAGTGACGGAGAAGGTTGGGAGGAGGACGTCGTGGATTTGAGCGCGGTGGGAAAGTCGTGGGTCGCGGGGGCGTGGGGGGGGGTCAGTAAGCGGGGATGGGATGGGAGTAGGAAAGGAGGTAGGCCCAGCACACCAGACCATTCCTTTTCTTTTCAGGCTGTGGAGCGACAGCGGGAACGTCGCGGGGTGCTGGACTTGGTAGGGCTGGGAGCGGCCCGACGGCACCAAGGAGAAGGGAGGGTGGAGCCTTGGGCGGCGTGCCCGGTACCAGCGAGGGATCCCGGCGCGGCTGGCACAAGTAGGCCCGTGACGGGCTCGCCAGCCCCAACACCCACGGGGTCACAGCGCCCCGGGGGGCATCGACGGAGGAGCACCGTAGAGGAGAATGTTGTTTTACCGCTGAAGCAGGTGGCACCACCAGCGGGAAGCGCTGGGGATGCAGGGCAGGAGGAATTGGACTATGAGGAAGACAGTATGGAGGAAGGGGAGTTGCGTGATGTGGGGGACGGTAGGGACGGGGGGCCGAGTAATGTTGTGGCTAGTTTCTTGCAGGTGTCACGACGCCAGACGCAGCCCACGGGTCGGACATCGAGGTGGGAAAGCAGCTCAGCCCCCAGGACAGGACACCGGGAGGAGCGGCGGACGGAGACACTGGCGTCAGGTAATACACATTTGCTCGGGCACCCAGTGATGGTTTCAAGAGGAGTGGGGGGGGGCTGGGGAGGAGGGGGGGTAGGGGAAAGGTTGCGCAAGGGTGCGTACGTGGTGGATGTGGCAGTGGGCACGGAAGGCACAGACAAGGGGGAAAGAGGGAAGACCAATAAGGAGGTGACGGACGAGAAAGTGACAGGTGACTCAAAGGCAGGGGAGACCAAATTGGAGAGTAAGGAATTGAAGATCAAACGGTTGCCGTATATGGGGGTAACCAAGCCCTTGGGGGCGCACTTGATGTTGGCAACAAAGGAAAGGATTTGGAAAGGGGAGTATGTGGAGATGCTCAAACTCTTGCACAGGGAGGTCAGGACGAAGGAGGGCTCTAAGGAGGAGGAATTCGAGCTGGCAAAGAGGCCTAAGGTACCTCTGACAATAGAGAACTGGACAGCGGCTTTTCTCATCTATGCCAGTGTGTACTGTGAGAAGTTTCCGGAGAGGTCAGTGGCCATGTTTAAATACATGGACGTCATTCGGAAAGCGCAGATTACAGGGGGTGGATATGCCTGGGCTCAGTATGATGAGGAATTCCGGGCGCGCATGGCATGGGATACGGAAGCGAAGTGGGGAGAGTTGGACACGGATCTGTGGCAGCATACCATGGGACTTGCCGGGTTGGGGAAGACTATTTTTACGGCCAGCGGACTGCCGCTCGTGTATCAGCCCTTTCGAGGGGGTCCCACCCGAGGGGGGGTGGGTGGAGCCGGCAAGGGGACGACAGGAGACAAGGGTGCTTGCTGGGACTATAACAAAGGACTATGCACGAGGGATTATTGCAAGTTTAGGCACAAATGCTCGGGCTGCGGCAAGCGACATCCGTTGGTCAAGTGTTGGGGGGCTCAAGGTCAGGCGCACAACAGTCAGCAGTGGCAGTCCGGAGCCCCTAAGGCTGGGGCCCAGCATCAGTCACAGCAGGCGGGAGGGGGGCTAAGGGGCCTGGGCCAAAGGGCTCATACTCCGGTTAGAGTGGAGAAGTTGGTAGGGGCGCTCGGGGGGTATCCGGACAGGGAGGCGGCGGAGCGGCTGCGTTTGGGGTTTCTGGACGGGTTCCGGTTGGGGTACGAGGGTCCGAGGGTCCGGAGGTGGGCGGACAATTTGAGATCGGCACGGGAACACCCACAGGTGGTACAAGCGAAACTGGACAAGGAGGTACAGGAGGGCCGCATGGCGGGACCCTTTCAGGACTGGCCGTTGCCTAATTTGATTGTGTCACCCATTGGAGTGGTGCCTAAGAAAGAGTTGGGTCAGTTTCGCCTGATACAGCATTTGTCGTGGCCAGAAGGTGGGTCGGTCAATGACTTTATTGCTGAAAGTGCGGCCACTGTATCTTACTCATCTGTTGACGTGGCTATGTCATTGGTGGTGACCGCGGGCGCAACAGCGCAGATGGCAAAGTGCGACATAAAGTCGGCTTTCCGGCTGCTGCCAGTTCATCCAGATGACTGGGATTTGCTGGGCATACAATTCAGCGGTCACTGGTATGTGGACAAAGCATTGCCGATGGGCTGCTCCATGTCTTGTGCACTTTTTGAAGGCTTCAGCACTTTCCTACAATGGTTGTTTACGGAACGGACGGGTCACCAAGGCGTGGCGCATTACTTGGATGACTTCTTTTTTGTCGGCACCTCAGACTCCGCGGACTGCCAGAAGGCTCTGGACGGGTTCCATGAGATCATGGGGGACATGGGCGTGCCACTGGCCCCGGAGAAAACACAGGGTCCCAGTACGGCATTGGCTTTTCTAGGTATTGAACTGGATTCCGTCCTGATGGAGGCGCGCCTCCCGGCGGATAAAAAGCAAAACATTTTGGGTCTGCAGTGTGTTGGCACGACAGAAGGTGACGGTCAGAGACATCCAAGTGATGCTGGGACATCTCAATTTTGCATGTAGGGTGGTCAGAGTAGGGCGGACCTTCTGTAGGCGACTGGGGAGAGCGCTGGAGGGGCAGACGCCTCCACACCATCATGTGCGACTGTCGGCCGGGGTGAGGGAGGACTTGAGGATGTGGCAGTTTTTCCTGCACCAGTTTAACGGGATGCCTTTGATGAGAGAGGTGGCCATGGTGTGGGACGTGCAGATTTTCTCGGATGCAGCGGGGAGCAGGGGGTTTGGACTGTATTGGCAGGGGAGGTGGTGTGCAGAGCCCTGGCCCGCTGAATGGTTGGAGGGAGGCAGGAGCATTGTGTTCTTGGAATTCTTCCCATTAGTAGTGGCGGTCACGCTGTGGGGGGTGTTGTTAGCCCACAAGAAGGTCACGTTCAGGATCGACAACATGGCATTGGTGCAGGTGGTTAACAGGCAGGCGGCGCGGGACGCGCAGGTGCTCAAGCTATTGAGGGTCTTTGTGCTGGGGTGTTTGAGACATGATATTGCGTTTCGCGCGGTGCATGTGCCAGGAGTGGACAATGACATTGCGGATGCCTTGTCTCGTTCACAGTGGGGGAGATTCCGTGGGCTCGCCAAGGATGCGGACGTGAACCCGACCAGAATGCCGAACCAACTATGGGAAGTAGGCAACACAGGATGCTACAATTGGTTCTAGGCCCTTTAGCGCAGTCGACGAGGCTTGCATACCAGGCGGCGTGGGAAGAGTTTGTCCGTTCTGGGGCGAGGTGGCGGGCTTCAGGGGCGGAGAGACGGGAGGATGTAGTGCAATTCATACTGGACCTGGTGGAAAAAGGGCTGACGAAGGTGACGATAGTTGGCAAGTTGGCAGGGGTTGCGTTCGTCGGGAAGTTTTTGTGGGCTACGCGCCATCCGCGGGGGAGCTGGGGGCTCGAATTTTGGAAGGCTGGACACGGGAATGTGGGAGACGGGCCCGGGTGAGGAAACCACTGTCTTGGGAGCTGTTAGACAGGGTGCTAGGGGTCCTGCCTGAGGTGTGCTGGGATGTAGGGGAGGCCGCGCTGTTCGCCACGCTCATGTCTTGGATGTTTTTCGGGGCCTTTCGGGTGTCGGAATTGCTGGGGTCAAAAGGGGAGCGGGGTCTGACTTGGGGTGAGGTCTCCTTCGGGGAGCAGGTAGTGAGTATTTGGCTGCGGAAGGCGAAAACAGTCCAAAAAGGTCGGGGGAAATGGGTTGCTCTGAAGAAAGGGCGCTCACCGACGGTTTGTCCTTTTCGGTGGGGTCGGCGGTGGAAATCATGCTCTGGGGGGTTGGGGGAACTGGTTTTTGCCCATAGGCAGGGGCGGGGCGTTAAGGCGTCGCAATTGCTGTCCGTGCTGCGTAAAGCACTTAGGAGATTGGGGGTCGAGGAGAAGGGTTTTGGCACGCATTCTTTCCGAATTGGGGCAGCGTCGGAGGCGCATGTGAGGGGTTGGGACAGTGGGGACATCATGAAGTTGGGGAGATGGTCATCGAATTGCTATCGGCGTTATGTGCGCAGTGAGACGGGGGCGGGGTACTCTAAAAATAAAAAAAAAGGGAATCAGAACGACATAGGTTTCAGTGGGAGTTTTGCTTGGTTTTCATTCTTGCTTTTCTTTTCAGGCTCGGTCATGGGACCCCTCGCCAGAGAAATGTCCATTTGGATTGTGGGGCATTCGTTTGTGAGGAGGGCGCAAATCCAGGCGCAGGAGAGCTATTTTGGGGAACGTTTGGGGTTTAATAAAGATTTGTTCTCTGTGGGATGGAGGGGTAGTGGAGGTATGCGCTGGAAAGAGTTGGTACCGGTGCTGAATGGGATTTTGAGGGCAGGTCGGTGCCCAGATGTATTGGTGCTCCATTTGGGAGAGAACGACATGGTTAGGGAGACGGGTTTGGCGCTGATGCAGGCAATGAAAAAAGACTTGGTTTTGATTAAGGAGAGATGGGCCGGTTGTTCCATTGTGTGTACGGAATTTGTCCCCCGGAGGAGTTGGAGGGGGGCGGTCAACCCAGGTGCAGTGGACAAGGCGCGGAGAAAGCTTAACACGGAGATGGTGAGGTTTTGCCGACAGGTGGGGATCGGCCGCTTGGCACATAGGGACATCCGATATGACGCGCAGGAAATGTTCAGGGATGATGGGGTGCACTTGTCACGGATGGGGATGGACCTGTATCTTTTGGAGTTGCGGGAGGTATTGGCACGGCTGTTGGGGGTTTGCAGGCGTTAAGTTTTCACATGCGGCTGCGGGGGGGGGGGGCAGAAAAAAGGGAGGAAGAGGCGTAGCCGCCGACACTTCCCCCTTTTTTCTGGGTGGCGGGGTGGTTGACAGTTGGCCGGGATTGGCTAGAGTTTGTTGTTATAGGTTTGGAATTTGGGTCCAGGGACAGGTAAAGGGTATCCAGGTTGGATAAGTTTAGATTAAAGGTTGGATAGTTACAGTTGCACAGAAGGCAGGTAGGGGTTACGGTCAGGGGAGTTTGGGAGTTGGGAAAGGCTACATGGTGTAGGATTGGGTTATATGTTGGTTATGGAATGTTATGTTGTATTTTGAGGATGGGGGAAATGATGCGGGGATCGTAGGGGTGGGGGGAAGACACAAGGGGTCAGGAAGTTATTGTATAGCGAGGTGTTAGTTTTGTAAGGCAGTGGCCAAGGAGTTTAATTTGTGATATGCACCTGTTTCAATAAAGCGGCCTTTTTCACACACAATAAAGTGGTCTGGTGTCGGCTTGCCCCCCACTCCCCCCTTAATCTCCCAATGGGAGCCTGGGGGGCAGCCGAGCACAGCGAGATCTGCCCCCCGGGCAGATTGGGAGGGGGGAGGGGGGGGGGGGGGAGTGGCCGAACGGCCATTTTGTAATAATTGGGTTACATTTGGGGATAGCCCAAATGTAGCCCAAATCCAGGGAAATAGCCCAAGGGGTATTTAGGGAGTCTGCGCGCCTGCCCAGCCACCATTTTAGGCTTGGTGACCTGGTGGCTGGGAGCGCTAGCGTAAAAGTTTTTCCCTCCCACCCACCCTAAGGTTAGGGGTTAGGGGGTTTTAGCTTGCGGGGTTCTGGATTGCAATTGGGAGACATGGTGGGCAGCATTTGTTGGAACAGGTACATAGGGGCAGTCTGATGTATTGTCGCTGGAACAGGTGCAAGCGGGGTGGTTGACAGTTGGCCGGGATTGGCTAGAGTTTGTTGTTATAGGTTTGGTAATTTGGGTCCAGGGACAGGTAAAGGGTATCCAGGTTGGATAAGTTTAGATTAAAGGTTGGATAGTTACAGTTGCACAGAAGGCAGGTAGGGGTTACGGTCAGGGGAGTTTGGGAGTTGGAAAGGCTACATGGTGTAGGATTGGGTTATATGTTGGTTATGAAATGTTATGTTGTATTTTGGGGGATGGGGGAAATGATGTGGGGATCGTAGGGGTGGGGGGAAGACACAAGGGGTCAGGAAGTTATTGAATAGCGAGGTGTTAGTTTTGTAAGGCAGTGGCCAAGGAGTTTAATTTGTGATATGCACCTGTCAATAAAGCGGCCTTTTTCACACACAATAAAGTGGTCTGGTGTCGGCTTGCCCCCCACTACCCCCTTAATCTCCCAAGGAATAATTAAGCGAATCATGCGTCAGTGGTCATTTTATCCGTCATAGAGGTACAAAAACCCAAACCGAATTGTTACTTCATATTGAGCAGTTATGTTTTGTATGAGATAGTGCATATATCCATCTTCGCTGCTTGCATAATGTTAATGTACAAATGCTCACAGGAGCGATTATGCAGATACAAGACCCAAAACACCGGATGTGGTGTGCATGAACAGTAGGAGCATACAGCATTATGAACGAGCACAACGTACCTCAAATAGGCGTTGGGATAATGGAGGGAGCAAGGGGGTCCATGCATGTATTTCTTTTCTTAAAATACTGTCACATTTTTAACTACAACGTTTACTGGGGGAGTGGGGGATTATTATTCGGGTTTGGGCCTTCTTCAGGTCAAACAGGAGAAACTTACTATTACTATGCTCACAAGACCATGACTATTAGTTTGTTATTTTCTCCAGGAAAAACTATTTAAGAAGGGTGTGTATTCTTGTTCCTAGTGGGAAAGGGCTTCCTTTATTAGTGCCATTTCCATATACAGCTGTACCTCAAAAGGCGTTCCTAAGATTCAAAGTAAACTTTGCTTTTGCTTTGGGCGCTATTATTTGTCCTCTGAGTTTACACCGCAACCTTCAGCACCAAGTGATCAGAAGTAAGAACTGCTTAGCAAATATAGGGGCACGAGGAGAGGCATGAGATAGGATGTGAGGACTGTTTGATGCCTGTTGAGGCTTGAGATCAGACGTGAGGACTGCCTAGTGCCTGTAGAGGCACAAGGAGAGGCATGAGATAGGATGTGGGGACTGCTTTGTGCCTGTAGAGGCTTGGGATCAGATGTGAAGGCTGCTTGGTGCTTGTAGAGGCATGAGATCGAATGTGAGGACTGGTAGGTGCCTGTAGAGGAATGACATTGGATGTGAGGGCTACTTGGGCCTGTAGAGGCATGAGATCAGATGTGAGGACTGCTTGGTGCCTGTAGACGCATGAGATCAGATGTGAGGACTGCTTGGTGCCTGTAGAGGCTTGAGATCAGACGTGAGGACTGTCTGGTGCCTGTAGAGGCATGAGATCACATGTGAGGACTGATAGGTGCCTGTAAATATTTCATTACCGGTACTATTTTTTATGCGGTAAAGTCAAGTAAGAATAACTCAGTAAATATAAGAGGCAGAATCCGTGGTATTAGAGGTTTTAAAAGGCTTTATTCCTATACAAAGGAATGTAATTCGAATTACAGGCTTCTATTCCATCACCACGAAAGTTCAGGAAGGAAGGGCATACATTATTGACAGGTAATCACTTTTATAAGAATTACATTATAGTGTAACAGATGCAGGAGGCGTAACAGCTGATAAGAGAGATAAAATATGCATACGTAACCAAAAAGGCGTAAACATGGGTGTAACTAAAATACGTCATTAAACAGGATGTCACAAATGGGTGGATCCATAAGAGAATCCTGCAATGTCAGCAGAAATATTTGGCAGAGATGCGTGCGCAGCCGCATGACGTGTGATTGACGTGCAACTAGAGGGTGAAGGGGACTTGACATTTAGCTCTACATGTGGAGACAGAAGTCTGGGGGTCATGTCAACCTAATCCCAAATCATATCTAATATCCTATGTTTAAAGAACTGTGTTATCCAAAAGGAAAGGTCTCTTCGGACGGAATCTATTCTATACTGACTGTTAGTGCGTGTACGGGCGTCTAAGTGTCTACGTGAGATGCGAGGGGGCAGGAATCTTCCATGGTAACGGAGGCTATGAATTACTTGCACGAGGACAGTGAGGCCTGGCCCCTTGCACAGTAGCTAGAGGAATGTTTACCTAAACTACTAGACAGGAATGCATCGGATGAGGAGCGAAGCAGATAATCTTGAAGGTGAAATACAGTTTTTGGCAGGCAACTGGCTGGATCAGGCACCGTTAGCCGCGCAGGGAGTAGGACAAAGTTCATGGATACAGAGGCTGGCTCAGACTGGAGCTTTCAGAGGCAGAAGGCAGAAAAAGGCTTGATGACAGAATTCAGGGCCTACTCGCCTGAATCTGTAAAATATGGAAAGTGAACCACATAAAGTCGGTGGCCTTTCATACTTAGGAATGGAATATCTGACCCATTCATGGCGGGTCTGAAAGAGGACATGTTGACGGTGGACGCACATGTATTTGCGTCTTCAAAACTGGAACTGGAGGGAACATACATGTACTTGTAGCATGCACATGGAGCCGTTGGGGTCTACGATAGGGGACATAACTGATCACAAAATTCATATTTCCTCATTCCCTCCTTGTCCCCTACGGACCCTCAGGAGATATCGATCTTCATCAATCCATCGATCTGTTCATATAGCATCATTTGTTCTTCTTTCTTCTTCCGGTATTTTGAATGAAAACTTGGAGGTGGGATACACGATGTGGCACACAGACCACAAATCGCTGGCCCACATTGTAGACATAAGCAGCAACTGAATAGTATGAGAAAGCCAATACCTAGGAAGGATAGGATTCTCCATCCCCAGGCTGACAACACGCCCCAGAACCAACCGGACCAAGTCCAGGTGCCTGGACTCTGGTGTATCTGGCTTATAATCTTATGAAGGCGGGTTATGGCTTTATATACTGATGGCGAATTTTCTGGTATGAAAATGCAGCAACTTGATCCGATGACCCTACAAGCTCCGCCCCTATCGGCCAGGATGATGTCAAGGACAAGACGATTTTGAAGCACAACAATCCGCATAGCAGACTGCTCTTCTGTTAAATTGCCTAAGGCGGAAATAGTCTCGTTCACTACTGCTTCAAGGGTTCTGGTTAATCTACGTATCAGCTTACTATTAGTGACTGTACCTATATATGGAAAGAAACCTTTATTGAAATCTGTGTATTTTTCCCATGCTGTTTCAGTGTAATCGACAATTGGAAGATCTCTCTGTTGTCTATTGTGTACTAAGTGGGTATTTCTGTGATAATCAGGAGGGGCTAGGAAAACAGGTGGCAGAAGGAATGCTATGTAACAGGTACCATCCCAATATAGAGGTAGACATATATATGCGGTCTGGCCACATATGAAGTAGGGATGATGGGAAGCTCTAAACGTGGACTTGCCTTGATCACTGAATTTTATTACAGTGGTGCATTTACTATGGCCCATGTGTATGGAACCATTCTTTCTTACACATAATTCCCCTTTTACTGGGAATACTGACATGGCGGGCAAGATTGGTGTAGCTTCGGATTCAACGTTCAGGATCATGAGGTTAAGTGTAAAATTAACTAATCCATATACTTCATTTTCTAGATCAGTTCCTGTTCTTTTGGGAAGTCCCTCCTTGTTAGGGTAGCAGACTTTAAGCAAAACTAGGTTCAGGTTTCCCCATACCCAATTGTCTTGATAAACTGCGGAATTTGAATCTAAGGAATTAATCAAACTAAACCATGCTCCACAGGAGCCATTGTGTGTGAACGGATATGGAAAGAGGGGCAAAACTCCCTTATAGTTTTGATAGGGAGGGAGTCGGCCACATATCCAACAATTGGTAGCATTGCTGGTCTGATGAGAATGATGTAACATACTAATGAATGTGTTGTTGCGCAGCGCAAATCTATAGGACAACTCATGCGGAGGTAATTCGCTAAAAGAATGTTCTGCAGTTACATTGTAAGCACGTTTTGGAATAGGGTAATACATATGCAATAGTATGCTGAAAATAATGATCAGAAGACTTAGAAAAAACAAAATTAATAGGGTTACTGTGCAGTGACTACGAAGTGATTTACAATACGCATGCTTTTTAAGCTGCGTCTGCTGATTTCTTTCTCTATTCCGGTCTAGAGGATACATGTCAGAGACAAATTCAACCGATTCACCTTGGAGAGGACTTAAACAATCAAATTGTCTGACTTGCTAGACCTCAATTTTAGTTTATAAAGTTCTGGTTTTAACTTCTCAACCAAGGGGAGCTTTGAGTCTGTCTGTGAGGGAATACAAGGTTGAGTATTCACGCTGGATGGTAGTCCATAAAATTTCTTGATATGACTCGAGTGCAACCACCCTTTGCGACCCTCAATCTTCACGGCAGTCCTTGTAGTCAGTAGAACCAACTTAGGCGACTTCCACCTAGGATCCAGTTGGGTCTTCCGGTCGAAATTCCTGACCAAAACCAGGTCACCAGGAACCACGTCATGGGGCTTCCCCTCAGTTTTATCGGGAAAAGCTGCGGTTACCTGTGAACGACAAGATTGTAGTGCAGACATCAAGGAAGCCAGGTAATCTGTCAGCATATTACAGTCAACATCAGTTATTTTGCGAGGTATAGGCGTCCCCCACATATTTGGTGGTCTACCGAAGATCACCTCATACGGGGATAGCCCTGTTCGAGAATGTGCTACCATTCTCATGTAAAAGAGCGCAACTGGTAAGGCTACTATCCAGTCGACACCTTTTTCTCTACATATTTTGGACAATCTAATATTCAGAGTTTGATTATGACGTTCCACGAGACCTGCTGCCTCGGGATGTCGGACACAGTGGAATTTCCATTGGTAGCCTAACAAAAGGGAAACGTGTTTCATTAGTTCGGATGAGAACGGCTGGCCGTTATCTGAGTAGACAACACGTGGTAAACCGTACCGTGGGAAGAATTCTCGAACTAACTGTTTGGCAGTAGTCGGGGCGGTGTAATCTGAAACCGGGTAAGCTTCTGTCCAACGGGAAAGAGCACAGACAACTACGAGAACATATTTGAATCCTCGACATCGTTCCATCTGGATATAATCCATCTGGAGGACTTCAAAAGCATGATCGGGAGGTTGAAATCCACCCTGCTCTACGGGGATGCTTTTACCTGGATTAAACTGACAACATATCATACAGGTACGAACTTTTTGTTTAGCTGCTGCTCGCAAGTGTTTGTTGAACCAAATGTGTTGAATGCTGTTAGCATAGCTTTCTCTCCTAGGTGCGCTGGACTATGTATTGTATTAATGAGGACTTGAACCATAGAGTCGGGAAGAAACCATATAGATTTTTCCTTCGTCATCCATCCTTGATCCGTTTGGATCCCTCCTAATTCAGTCCATTTCTTTATTTCTTCTGGTGTAGCATGTGTCTGTATGTCAATTACATCAAGGGCGGGATCCTTAACTGTCATGCAATGTGTTGGTGTCGGAACTATTGTCTTTGTCATGTCAGTTGTGTGAGTCTTATTCTGAGCAGTCTGTTTAGCTGTTCTGTCAGCTAGGTCATTACCTTGAGAAATGATATCGGTAACTTTTGTGTGGGCCTTGCATTTCATAATCGATATTGCAGTAGGTAGATGAATCGCGTCTAATAGGGCTTGAATGAGGGGTCCGTGTTGGATGTGGGCACCGTGAGAAGTTAAATAACCTCTCTCTCGCCATAGTACGCCGAAGTCATGGACGACTCCGAATGCATAACGTGAATCTGTGTATATGTTGACTTTCTTATTCTTGGCTTGAATACAGGCTTGTGCCAGAGCGATGAGCTCTGCTGCTTGAGCTGACAAAATGTTAATACAATTTGTTTCAATGACTTCAGTGTCTGTTGTGACTGCGTAAGCGGCCACTAACTCTCCTGTACTTGTTCTCATACATGACCCATCTACATACAATGTCAAGTCTGGGTCTGACAAAGGGATATCTGTCAAGTCTTGTCTGGGTTTCGTCGTGATAGTAATGACTTCGACACAATCATGTGCCAATGGATCTGTTCTGCCCACTGGTAACAGTGTGGCAGGGTTTAATGTATTACAACGTCTGATTTCTATATGTGGCTGAAATAATGTCAATTCGTAACCGGTAAGTCTCGCTATAGTCAAGTGTTGTGTTTGTGTGCGGTTCAAGAGAACCTCTACTGCGTGTGGTACTTGTACTGTCAATTGATGTCCTAACACTATGGCATCGCTTTGTCTGATAGCTAAAGCTGTTGCTGCCACTGATTTCAGGCACGCAGGAAGAGCCTGAGCTACTGGATCTAATGTACTAGAGAAATAAGCACATGGTTTGTGTGATCCCGCTTGTTCCTGAGTGAGTACTGACAAGGCAGTACCTTCGCGTTCTGTAACAAAGAGTGTAAAAGGCTTACTGTAACATGGTGTTGCTAAAACAGGTGCTTGGCATAAAGCTTTCTTTAAGCTTTCAAAGGCATGTGTATGTTCTTGAGTCCAAGGGAGGACAGTCGATGTGGCTGCCTCCTGTGTTGTTAACTGGATGAGTGGTTTTGCTAGAAATGCATATTGAGGGATCCACTGCCTACAGTATGAAGTGAGGCCTATAAAAGCCCGCACCTCCTTTTGTGTCTTGGGTGGTGGCATGTTAGCGATTAACTGGATACGGTCAGGAGTAAGCTGCCTTCCCTCCTTGGACAGCGAGTGCCCAAGGTAAACAACTCGCTGGACACAGAATTGCAGCTTAGAAGGGGACACCTTGTGCCCCTTGTCGGCCAGAAATTGTAAAACCGTCAGTGACGCATTTTCACATTCAGGTTCGCTTCGGGCGGTGATCAGCAGATCATCGACATATTGAAGCAATGCAGTGTTAACTGGCATGTGGATACTGTCAAGTTCTCGTTTCAGTGCTTGGCTATAGATGCTAGGGCTTTCTGTAAATCCTTGAGGTGCGCGTGTGAATTTAAAACTTCGTCCATTTAAACTGAATCCGAACAGATATTGACTTTCCAGATCTATTGGGACGCTAAAGAAAGCATTCTTGAGATCAATTACAGTGAAGAACGTTGCTTCTGAATCAATAGCTGTTAATAATGAAGAGATATCTGGGACCACAGGGTATTGTGGTATAATACATTTATTTAATTCGCGCAGGTCAATAACTAATCGATATACTGGTGGTGCTTTTGGATCTGTTCTTTTAAGAATCGGAATTATCGGGGAATTACATACATTGGAGTCGGTTTCGACAACCACTCCTTGTGTAATGAGCTCGTCAATGATTTGCAGCAAAGCCACAACAGCATCGGGTGGTAATTTGTATTGTCGTATTCGTGGTAGTATTACTCCTGTTTTTAATGTGACACGATATGGTGTAATATTCATGCAACCAACATCAGTGGGGCCTTGTGCCCATAAATGTGTAGGTAAATTCTGCAGTCGGTGAGCCATGTCTCTGGACACGTAGTGACCTTTGAAGTCACGTAGAAATAGTCGTACTCCTTCCGGAGAACAACATATTATAGCTCCTAGAGCTTTCAATGTTTTTATACCTAACAAGTTTTCTGGACATGATTTAGTAAGCAATAAGTCTGTAGTACGTGTCAATGGACCAATCGTAAATGGAAGAGGTTGTGTTACATCGTTTATTATAGGTTTTCCTGAGAATCCAAGGGAAATATTCTGTAAGCCTGAGAGTGGTGCCCCTGGAACTTCACTGCGTCTTATAGTTGTTCTGCTTGCCCCTGTATCAATTAAGAACTTTCTGTCTTCCCCTAATAGTTCACTATGTACATAAGGTCCCTCTTGGTCTACAGGAACCTCAATAAGGGGTAAGCCAACTTCCCTCTCTAGGCTATTTCATGTGTATCGCTGATAATCGGGATAATCTGCTTGTGCATACTGATACATTTGTTGTGTTGTTGCTTGTGTTGCAGCAATGGGCTGCGCTTGTGGTGGTGCTACGGTCTGTTGTGGAGCTCCTTGTTGCGGAGCTAGTTGTTGCGGAGCTAACCTAGGTTGTGCATGCTGAGGGATTGGTTGTTGATTCTGATCCTGTCTGGGTGGACGTGGTCTCTCCTGGGTTCTACCTGTAGCAATATTATGTTTCAGGACTGGACAATCGTGTATATAATGACCTTGTTGTTTACAATAGTTGCATGTCCCTTTCGTAGGACCTGCGGAATCACCCTTTTGATGACCATTAGCTGGGACTGACTGAGCAACAAGCATTTTCATTTTTGTATCTTTCATACGTCTTTGTTCGTGTTCTTGTTCTTCTTTAATTCTATTGTGGTGATATTGTAACATCTGTAACATCTGTGATGGGGTATTACCTTGCCAGGTACTTTCGAATTTCAATACTCTATTCTTAACTTGCAGCAGGGAATTTTCAACTAATTTTGTCACAAACAGATGTGGATATGACTCACTACTGGCTTTTATGCCACTATTTATACCAAAACATTTTTCAAATCGGGAATAGAAATCACTAGTGTCTTCTTCTGGTTTTTGTTTACAGGCTGAGATTGCACCCCAGTCTTCCTTTTTCGTAGTTAATAAACGTGGCAGTACCTGCACTAGTAGTCCCGCTAGTGCTGTAGTCTTTTCCCCAAGTCCTGCTCCTGCAGCTCGGGCCCTTTCTTCGTTTTCTAATGCTGTCCAATCTATCTTTTGGTCTCCCACCTCCCATTCCTTTTCTTTGAGTTTCTCATAAACACCAGCTGGTAATAGGATTTTTAATATTTTCATAATGTCGGGGTAGGTATACTCTCCCATGAGTAACATGTCCTTTATTTCACGGTGGAAACCTGCTGGATCCTTGTCATGGCTGGGTACTACTTTCTTCATTTCTAATAATTCTAGTTTAGTTATAGGCGTGTACACAAACACGCGTGTAAAGTTATTACCGTCACCTCTGATTGGGTGTACTTCGCGTAACGGGTTCTGTCTATCTATGTGATACATTTTTCTTCCTACGATGGGAACTGGAACGTGTTCTGGGCATACGAAAGTTAAATATTGGTTTCGGAATTCTAGAATCTCTTTAATCAAATCAGTACCTGACCCTCTCCATATATTCGTGAGTAGTTCTGTCAATATGTCAGGTAAGGGTCCTGGATCGGAGTGTTGGCTTTTATATAATATAAGGAGGTGTTGAATCATGTATATACTAGCTAAACGCTGTTCGTATGGGTCAAGATTCAGAAACATGTGTGCAAGTACATCATCATTGTAGTCACTGGGACTGTCAGCCCATTGTACTGCTGACCTAGCTAATTCTTGTTCGTCCATGGAATCGAGCATATGGTACCCCCTTCGATCTCGGAGTAATTTATCAACGGCTTGGAATTGGTGTTCAGGGGATTTTGTTTTTAACCTAGGATTTGGAAAATGCCTATTATATTCTGGACGTATTGTACGTATCTGATCATTAAAGCCTCTAGTATTATTATGGGGTCTTCCTCTACCTACATAAGCTATCGTTTCTATTTGTACTGATTCTTGCTCCTCCTCCTCTTCTGATTCTACTCTGTCTGTTTCTCGTCTTTCTTTATGTATTCGTTCTACTTCTTTGCGGATCTTTCGACACATGGCGATTATACACGCCTGTCTATCATGTTTCTCTTCTGATATGTTCTGACCCCATTTGACAAGTTTTTGCATGGTATCATGATCTGCCCCGGGCCTGTCTTGATTCCTAATTACACAATTTATGAAAAAACGTAGTAGTTGTCTTTGTACATCCACTTTCTGGTATTCCATAGCTTCGTTAATACTTTTGGAACCTCGCCCTGTTTGGACAAAGCGATATATATTGTCTAGGTGTTCAACCATTCCTGGTATCGTCATTAAATATAATGTAGCTCGTCGTATACGTAGTGATGATATGAGCAATTTGTCCTGTCTGCCTGGCACTGGATCGTATCTACAGTCCACAAGTTGTTCTTTAAACATGTCGGAGGTCGCTAATTGAGGGGTACGTTGGAGTGCTAAATCTCTAAGGGTCTGTTTATTTCTCGGCGGGGTAGCAAACATGTCTGTCGTACCTCCCGTAGCACCATCTGAGGCGCTAGGCACGAAAGGATTCGTTGGACGTAGGATAGAGATTGTGGATGTGGGAAAGACTGTAGAAACGGACGGACCTGTGGGAACTTGTGTAGGAGTTTGTAGTTGCGGAGATACAGACGGATGCTCTTGGTGTTGAACACCATCGGCAAGCGGTGTGGGTGGCATAGCATTAGCATACTCGGGAGCTACGTCGTCTAAATAGGAGGAAAGGAAAACGTCCTTTGCTGTTTTGGGATGTGTTTTGGGATGTGCTTTTATCGGGAGTAATGGAGGAGTTAAGTCTTTTGGTATTTCCCGGATTGCCTTAGGTAACCCTTCGGCCAGAAGAGGATACATACCATTCATAAGAGTGTTTCTTTGTCTATCTACTTGTTCTGAGTTTACTCGAGTACCTTCCTCAAGTAATAAATTTTCTCGGGTTTTATTTGAATTCTCTCTACCTTTCTCTTCCTGTCGGAGCGCTTTTTCTGTACGTCTATATGATTCTTTACGCCATAATTCAATGGCATCTTTCTGTGACTGTCTGGCTTTCTTTTTCCATAATTCTTCTTCTACTCTCATGATGCAATCTGCATCCCAGGTCCCTGCTGCGGGCCATCTCTGATTTTCTGGCAAATCCTTGGTGTAGTCCACCCATAAATCAAGAAATAATACGGCATCTAGGCCATGCTTATGATACATAAAATACCCTGGAGTGTCCCTAGGTGGGATGGGAACAGCTTCTTCGAGTACCCCTTTTCTAGTTTTGATCTGTCTTAGTTTCGAAAAGAGCGGCATTTTTAGATCTTATTATTAGAACACACTTAATACAGTAAACACAATAATGAACAGTCATTCACACCACAATGTATAGAACGTATTTAAACATTTAACATTTAAATAGAAAACTAGTTACTGACATAATACTGACACTAGGTAATACTTATTTATATGCAAGACATACTATATATACTGCTAAACAGTACAGATACACTGCTGAAACAGTGCAGACCGGATTTGTGTACCCAAACCCGTCTTGACTGGCACAGACTATGTGCACGTAAAATGCCTCCCCGTTAATGGTACTCACCGGGTAGCTCGGAACGGAAGGCCTCGGAACGGAACTGAAACTGGACCGGACTGGACTCGACTGGACTCGGAACTTCGGAACCTGGTGGGTCTCTGTATACCTCGGATCTTGCTCTCTCAGCTAGGCTCTGGTCGGGATACTTCGCACTTCTCACCGCCTCGTCTGGGTGTTGATCGCAGCCTCAGTTGCCCCCGCTTGGCCGGAGGGAGATACAGGAAATCCTGCAGGTACGCGTTTTTGTCCGTTCAGCTGTGGCAGGAGACCGGGCCTGCAACGCACCGCCGGCGCGTGAGATGAGAAAGTGTCCCTGTTCGGGCGCCAATTTATGTGGTAAATATTTCATTACCGGTACTATTTTTTATGCGGTAAAGTCAAGTAAGAATAACTCAGTAAATATAAGAGGCAGAATCCGTGGTATTAGAGGTTTTAAAAGGCTTTATTCCTATACAAAGGAATGTAATTCGAATTACAGGCTTCTATTCCATCACCACGAAAGTTCAGGAAGGAAGGGCATACATTATTGACAGGTAATCACTTTTATAAGAATTACATTATAGTGTAACAGATGCAGGAGGCGTAACAGCTGATAAGAGAGATAAAATATGCATACGTAACCAAAAAGGCGTAAACATGGGTGTAACTAAAATACGTCATTAAACATGATGTCACAAATGGGTGGATCCATAAGAGAATCCTGCAATGTCAGCAGAAATATTTGGCAGAGATGCGTGCGCAGCCGCATGACGTGTGATTGACGTGCAACTAGAGGGTGAAGGGGACTTGACATTTAGCTCTACATGTGGAGACAGAAGTCTGGGGGTCATGTCAACCTAATCCCAAATCATATCTAATATCCTATGTTTAAAGAACTGTGTTATCCAAAAGGAAAGGTCTCTTCGGACGGAATCTATTCTATACTGACTGTTAGTGCGTGTACGGGCGTCTAAGTGTCTACGTGAGATGCGAGGGGGCAGGAATCTTCCATGGTAACGGAGGCTATGAATTACTTGCACGAGGACAGTGAGGCCTGGCCCCTTGCACAGTAGCTAGAGGAATGTTTACCTAAACTACTAGACAGGAATGCATCGGATGAGGAGCGAAGCAGATAATCTTGAAGGTGAAATACAGTTTTTGGCAGGCAACTGGCTGGATCAGGCACCGTTAGCCGCGCAGGGAGTAGGACAAAGTTCATGGATACAGAGGCTGGCTCAGACTGGAGCTTTCAGAGGCAGAAGGCAGAAAAAGGCTTGATGACAGAATTCAGGGCCTACTCGCCTGAATCTGTAAAATGTGGAAAGTGAACCACATAAAGTCGGTGGCCTTTCATACTTAGGAATGGAATATCTGACCCATTCATGGCGGATCTGAAAGAGGACATGTTGACGGTGGACGCACATGTATTTGCGTCTTCAAAACTGGAACTGGAGGGAACATACATGTACTTGTAGCATGCACATGGAGCCGTTGGGGTCTACGATAGGGGACATAACTGATCACAAAATTCATATTTCCTCAAGATCAGATGTGAGGACTGTCTGGTGCCTGTAAAGGCATACGTTTGGATGTGAGGACTGATAGGTGCCTGTAGAAGCATGAAATCAGATGTGAGGACAGTATGGTGCCTGTAGAGGCATACAATTTGATGTGAGGGCTGCTTGGCACCTTTAGAGCCATTAGATCAGATATGAGGATTGTTTGGTACCTGTAGAGGCATGAGAAAAGATGTGAGGACTGCTTAGTGCCTGTAGAGGCATGAGATCGGATGTGAGGACTGCTTGGTGCCTGTAGAGGCATGATGTAGGAGAGCAGGATCTGCTTCACATGGTTACTCCCACTTTTTGCTGGTGTTTCACTGTTTTTCGACTTTAGTCTGGCTGGGACCCTGCTATTCAGGGCCCCAGCCTAGCTGCTTCCTCTCTAAATTGATTGCATGTACTTTATGTACACTCCAGATTGGATTCTGGGGTACCCTTTTGAGTCCCTAGTATATGGTATAATATGTACCCAGGGCATAGGTACCCCAGAGGCCTACCAGGGGCTGAAGCATGTATTATGCCACACCTGGGAAGCCCTCCAAAATGACACCACAGGTCTGCTACTGCAGCCTGGGTAAGGTGGTGCATGCACCACTTACTGAGGTATAGGTTCACTATACCTCACTTATCACTGCACATAGTAACCTATAAGTCACCCCTATGGCAGGCCTTATCAATCCTGAAGGCAGGGTGCTTGGTTAAATGTGAAAGGGTGCCCAAGTATAAGCTGAGCCCTCTGCAGCCTTCGGAATCTCTTCTCCAGGGTTTTCAGTGGTGCAGCCAGACTATATATTCTTAAGTGCATATATCTTAAATGATTAATGCTAACTTTGGACTGACTGCACGGAAACATGTTGTGTTTGGTGTCAAACATCTTGGAATCATACCCCCACATCAGTTCTTGATGTGAGGATATGATCCCACTGTTCTAGAGGGAGAGACATGGCAGTACTGGTATACCCGGTAGAAACTTAACAGAGGTCTGGCATCACAAAATGGATGCTGCAGCCACAGACATGGGTCTGGTCTCCTGCTGCTGACCGTAACTCTGGCAGGGGAGGCCTGGACAATAGGTTTCCTGTCAAAGGGAGGTGTAACCACCTCCCAGACAGGATGATGTGTATTGGGGCTGGGTGGGAGCACACTCAGAGTGCTTTGAAGTCCTGCACTGGGGGCACATTTGGTGTCCATGTGCATAGTCCAGCTCAAACCGGTTCAGGGGCTTCCAGCCCCTGCTCTGGCGTGAAACTGGACAAAGGAAATGGGTGTAGCCACCCTTCTTTCCAAACCCTCCCACAGGTGGGTCCCCAGAGCTAGTCCAACCCCTTCCTTAGGTATAAGTAAGGAACCCCTGTAACCAGAACTTTAGATATCCCTGGATGAAACTCTGACGCTGAATCCAGGAACATCGACGCTCTACTAAAGACTAGAGGACTGAAGAAATCTCCCTTGGGGCCAAGGAGTGACTCCCCTGCTTGACAGGCACCAACAAAGCATTTTGCCAGTCTGCATCTCCGAAGCTCCCATCGGACTCCGAAGTATTTGCAGCCCAGGAAGAGGATTTCCAGACATCTCAGAGGCCGACCCGAGTCCCCAGCAAAGCTGAGACCCGCAGCCCTCGTGAGTAGCGTGGAACCGGAACTCCTGGTCACCATACACCTTTGCAAGTGCCTTGACTTCTCAACGTCTCCTGAAGTCGTGCTTGGGGTTACTCGTAGCCCCTACCTCGAGCAGAGAATCCACTGAAGATTGTTGGCCTAGTCACCCCGAGTGACCCGTGGGCCGCCATTTTGTATTTCCTCTTGAGGTCCCTTCGTGATCCCTGGTCCATCGACTGGCGGGTCCTTGTGAAGGCAACTTTGATTTTCCTTGTACTTTTCTGGTTGCTCCAGATGTGCCCTGACTCCCAACCAAATGGTGAGTCCCTCAGACCTTACTGGTCTGCACTGAAGCATCTTTCTCCTTTCTGCATGGGTTGCAGTTGCCAAGGCTTGTTGTGTCCAATCGGGGCACCGACACTGCAGCACTTGACATCCTATGTGGGACAGCTCAAATTCAGCTCCTGGTTGTCCTTGACGCCTCCTGGTCCTCGTGGCTGAAGAGTCAAGCTTCACCTTCTTCACCTGAAATCACCCGACTTCGGTGGGCATCCGCCTATCGTCCTCCTGGCCACTGGTAAGTGACCCAGACTCTGTCCCCTCTGCTTTCAGGTTCTTCTCGACTTCAATCTAGGCTTGAATCTCTTCGGACACTTCTCATCGTCCTGGCAGCAGCACTTCTTCGCCAGCTCCCATTGAAAACGACGACGCGACCCGACACCATTAGACACCTATGCACCCGGCTTCCCTGGGTGAGGTAACACGAGTACTCCGGTGCTCCGGTTGGTGTTGACCCTAGAACTTCCTTAGTCCCAAAGGGTTTGGTCCTGACTCACTTCTAAGTGTCCCTAATCTTTAAAACCCTAACCGTGACTTTCCCCATAGAAGCTAATGGGAGCTCGCGGCTGTGTTCTCACACTGCACACGGCCCCCGTGGGTCCGCTGTGTCACTACCTTGAGTGGTTCCTTGGGGTCCCAGCAATCCTACAAGCTGTAGGCCTTGTGTCTAGTTAAGTCATGGTTCTTATACCACTATTTTAGTATATGGTTTGGCTCGCCCCTAGAGCCTGGCGTGTATTTGTGCTATTTTGCTGTACTATTTGAAGTGTAACTTATGTGTTTTGACCTCTAGCCTCATAAAGAGACTAGGAGGGTGTGTTTAGAAATAAATACATATATTTTATATATATACATGGTGCGGTTGTCTTTCATTTAGCCATTGAAGAGATTATAGACTGGTAAAACAAGCTGCTTTACATTCCTTCAAGACTTAGCCTGAAGGCTGCTCTCCATAGCTACCACTAGGATAGCTTTCAATAAAGGTTGTCTTTAACCTATCATCAATAAGGGGTTGTTTGGACTGGTACAGGGTGCCCACTATAACTAGTGGACAGCATATACCAGGCCAACTTCTCACACATGAGATCAGATGTAAGGGCTGCTTGGTGCCTGTAGAAGCATGTGATCGGATGTGAGGACTGGTTGGCACCTGTAGAGGAAATAGATCAGATGTGATGGCTGCTTGGTGCCTGTAGAGTCATGAGATCGGATGTGAGGACTGCTTGGCACCTGTAGAGGCATAAGATCGGATATGAGGACTGCTTGGCACCTGTAGAGGAATGAGATCAGATGTGAGGGTTGCTTGGTGACTGTAGAGGCATTAGATTGGATGTGAGGACTGCTTGGTGCCGGTAGAGATGTAAGATTTGATGTGACCACGGCTTTGTACCCGTAGAGGCCTGAGATTGGATGAGAGGACTCTCCATCACCTGTAGAGGCATGTGATCAGATATGAGGACTGCTTGGCATCGGTAGAGGCAGGAGATCGGATGTGATGACTGCTTGGTGCCTGTAGAGGCATCCGATCGGATGTGAGGACTGTATGGTGCCTGAAGAGGCATAAGATTGGATGTGAAGACTTCTTGGCACCAGTAGCAGCATAAAATCAGATGTGAGGTCTGCTTGGTGCCTGTAGAGGCATGAGATCGGATGTGAGTACTGCCGGGTGCCTGTAGCGGCATGAGATCAGGTGTGAGGACTCGTTGGTGCCTGTAGAGGCATGAGATCAGATGTGAGGGTGGCTTGGTGCCTGTAGAGGAGTAAGATCGAATGTGAAGACTGCTTGGCACCTGCAGAGGCATGAGATCAGATGTGAGGTCTGCTTGGTGCCTGTAGGAGAATAAGATCAGATGTGAGGACTGTCTGGCACCTGTAGAGGTGTAACAGCGGATGTGAGGGCTGCTTTGCACCTTTAGAGGTACGAGATTGGATTTGAGGACTGTTTGGCACCTGTCGAGGCATGAGATAAGATGTGAGGACTCCTTGGTGCCTGAGGCATGAGATCAGATGTGAGAACTCTCTGGCGTCTGTAGAGTCATGCAATCGAATGTGAGGACTGCCCGGTGCCTAAAGAGGCGTAAGATCAGATGTGAGGACTGCCTGTAGCGGCATGAGGAGAGGCAGGAGATCGGATGTGAGGACTTCTTGGTGCCTGTAGAAGCATGAAATCGGATGCTAGTACTGCCTGGTGCCTGTAGAAGCATGAGATTAGATGTGAAGGCTGTTGGTGCTTGTAGAGGCATCACATCGGATGCGAGGACAGCCTGGTGTCTAAAGAGGCTTAAGATCGGATGTGAGGACTGGTGCCTGTAGCGGCATGAGGAGAGGCAGGAGATCGGATGTGAGGACTGCCTGGTGCCTAAAGAGGTGTAAAATTGGATGTGAGGACTCTCTGGTGCCTGTAGCGGCTTGAGGAGAGGCAGGAGATTGGATGTGAGGACTGCTTGGTGCCTGTAGAGGCAGGAGACGGATGTAAGGACTGCTCTTTCCATTTCTCTCAGCCAATCTCACATTCTGTTATGCTTCTTTGAATAGATTACAGGGTAGTTGGTGCTCCCTGGCACAAAGTAATGTTGGTGCTGTTCTCCATGGCATTGAATGTGAAGGTACAGGGGTGTTGCAGCACCCCCAAAATAACTGAGCGGAAGGCGAATGAGCAGTAAAGACGCCTTTACATTTTGTATTTATCTTGTCATGTCACGTTTGCTGTGCGTTCAGAGACAGAGGCCAAGTGTCAGGCCATGTCATCTGATTAATTGCTGTGTATTCTTCCAACATGTCACTGACATATCCTTTTCTTTCTCTGGCTGCTATTTTGGCAGATTTTGTAAAGTGAACTATCAGACTATTTTGCCAGGGGACAGGAAGTGTGAAGAGAAAGGCTGTAGGAATAATATTTTTCCTAACACACAACAAAATGCAAATACCTGTTCACAAACTGTAAAAATATTACAAAATATATCAGCAGTTGGGAAAGCAAAAATGAAACTATTGATGAGTTACCAACGCTTACGTTAGCGGGGTAAGTGATCTGCACTTCCTTTGGAAATCATGTCAACGACCTCAGGCAGTGGTTCACTGGACCACCCCAGAAGACCACTGTCTATCTTACCACATGGGAACCATTTTGGGCCTCATTTATGGCATTTTGGCATCGGGCAGCACAGCAAGAAACCTTGCTGTGCTGGCCTGCACCAAAGAGAAAGGGCAGGAATGCACTGCATTTAAGCAATACGGTGCATTCTGTCCTTTCTGCCTGTGCTGGACCATA